>NC_136063.1:1145642834-1146884513 GCF_964261635.1 Lissotriton helveticus | reverse complement strand
AATGGGTTTTACTGCCATAGCACAGGCCACTCACTACCTCAAGTTTAAGCATGGGCGGATCTAGCGGATATCGCGTACGCGAAATTGCGGATTTACGGATTCGCAATCCGCGAAGATACGCGAACTCTGGCGGATTTGCGGATTTTCCCGTTTTTTGTGTTTGGCGAGCGTTCGCGCCGATTTTGGGACAATTTCGCAATTGCGAACTTACTTTTCGGCACGCAACGGCCGCGACTATGTTGTTTCTACGTCTGGTTTATCTCACAGCTTCACAGCACCCTCTGTTTCACCACTGCCACCCTCTGGGACACCCATGCCACCCTCTGGTACATCCTCACTGCCACCCATTAGGTTTGTTTATCACTGTAGTTTATGGGGGGTGAAAAAAGCAAGCACACCTCCCCTACTTCAACTGCCATGAATTAATTTGGGGTTGATTAATGTGTCAGTTATTTAGAAAGTTCCAGTCTGGCTGGCACCTGCTTCCTTCCTTATCTCTAAATTGCTTTCTGTTGCAGTGAAATTTTTTTTCACAGGACCTTTATGGTCTACTTGTAGCTATTCTATGAGCCTGCTGTTTGGGTCATAGCAGGGTCATAGAAGAGTTGCAAACTCTGGAGGGGCCCCTCAGGAAGCACTACAGTGAATGTTACACATGTTAAGTTTGAACTTTTGCACCTGCTCATTGCTTTCAGTTTAGCAAAAATCGTTTTTTCTGCAATTTCGCGCGTTTTTTGGGGCGCGAATCCGTGCGAGATCGATTTCGGAAGCCGCGAATGCTTGCGAATAAACTAATTTTTTTTTGCGACGTGTATGTTCGCGTGCTTTTGCGCGTGTTCGCGAGGCGCTTGTAGCTATACATTTGCCAAGATACCCTAGCGGTCGTACACGGGCGCGGCCATCTTGTTTGCGTGACGTAATTCCGTTTCCGGCCGCTATGTGTAATCTCGCAAACTGTGCTGCTCGCTAGTACAATTTCGCGCGTGCTCGCGAGGAAAATCTCGCGCGAACTTTCCCACGCGGTCGTGAAGGGGCGCGGCCATCTTGTTTCTCATTCATTGCTATGGTTCTGGGCATGCTTTCTGTATCCTCTCTGAATCTCTCCCATCCTTTGCTTGTTTGAAGTTTATTTAATCTATTTTACTTATTATCTATCCCTCTATTTTTCTAGCTGTATATTTTTGTGTTTTCTGCTACTTTAGTTACTTTTAAACTACTTTTTTAAACTCTTTTCTTTTCTTCTTCACTATTCTATTTCTTCTTTATCATTTAAGTTTATTTCTGCCCAGACCATGGTAAAGGGAGCCGGGAAGCACCCTGAGAAGGGGAAGGGTCCCGCACCCCGTGCCCGGCTCCCGTGCGGGCGTTTGAGGGGGGAGCAAGTGGTGCCACGGGAGATCTTCAGCGCGGAGGAGGTGGCCGCGCTCATCTTCCACGTCCAGCGCCGCCTCCCCAAGACGATCCTGGGAGGCGGCAAGATCGCAACTGGCTATGGCATCCGGGAGCGCCGGAAGCGGTGGGAGAAGGTGTGCCGGGCCATGTATAAGCTCTCTGGGGTCCGGCGCACATATAACCAGGCCACCCACCGCTGGACCGATATCATGGACCGGGAACGGGACTTGCTGGACGCGCTCGGCGTAGAGGTCCCCGGGCTTGGTGAGTAGTAGTAGCTATTCATCACTACTCTGTTTTATCCGGCTCTGTTATTTGCAAATCTTTGTTCTTTACCAAGAGCAATAATGCTGCCGATTACATTGTAGGTAAATTATATTTCAAAATCTTCTATGCATTTCAGGTGCACTGCTCTCCTTCTCAGTAGCCTTGCTTTCTACTATGCTTATTTGTTTTGTAAATTGTGTTCATTTCATTGGCCTGAGAAATTATGTATGAGTGTAGTGTAAAGATAAGAACTGCGTAATGCTAGACACTAAGGGTCATATTTTCAATTACCGGCGCATCCCTGCAAAGTAGCAGGGATGCGGCAGTAATTGTGTGCCATGCCACCACCACCCATTGGCCCAAAACGTCACAGAAGCCTTACGCATCTGTGCCGTAAAGGCGGCGCATTGCTGGAGTTGCGTGCCAACGATGGCGCAGCTCCAGCAATGCTCTGGGGTACCCTATCTCCCCAATGCTGAATCAAGCCGTACGTCGGCTTCAAGCGCGCAGGGTTTGACTCATGCATCATTGTCTTAAAAGTGACTGATTGACATCTTGTAGATTTCCCTCAGCCACTTTTAGGATTCGTCCCTGCGCAGGTACGCCCTCCCTTGCGCCGGAACGCCCCCTGATGGCGCAGGGCTTTACAACGTGATGCATCGCCCATATTTTTTTTTTAATATATACGCCGCACCAACACCATGGCGAGTCTTTTGTTCTGCCGCTGCGTAACAAAAGTCACGCAACAATGGAGGAAAATGAGCCGCAAGGGACTTCTAAATCAGCCCCAACAGACTGAAGTCCAGTCCTTCCTTTAGACACATGGCTATAAGAAGAAATAGTGGTGGTGGTGGGTGGATTGATAGTTTGAGTATTCACTGATCTGCAAGCAGGATGGACTTTGTCTGTCACTTCGCGTGCTGCGGACTGCTGCCTGCAGTGCCAGGCCTAGGCAAACCTCTTTAGTAGTCTGTTTATTGAGTTACATAGGAACTTTCTAAGTCAACGGTCCGCAAATCAGGCAATACGAATAACGTAGTATACCACATGAGATAGATCCTGTGGAATAGTTGTCTATCTATTTGCTATTTCTCCAAAAAATGTTGTTATTGTTCTTTTGAAATGGTTGATTTGGTTGACAAATCTCATCCATGTTTTCTGGTCTTTCTTTCTTTCATGTTGTACATCAGCTCCCCCCAAGGGCAAGAGGACACAGGAGGAGGAGGGTGCTGTTCAGGATGCAGGCCATGATCGGTCAGGCGAGGGCTCCTTTGCTGGCCCCAGTAAGTTTTAATTGTAATAAAGAGTACCTATTTTTTCCTAGCGTTCCTCATTCGATTTTTTCTAAATCGTCTTTGATCTTCTTGTAGACTGGATATAAATTCTTATCCTGGCTCGAATATGACTCCCTGTGGTATTAGTAGATTATTCTTATTAGTCTGTCTGTGTAGCTAACTAAGATTGGACATTTGGCAATTCCATTGGACTCCCATTCTATTCAGCAATAGCTCTATGCACTGTCTCCTTACTGACTAGATAGTGTGGCAGAGTCATTCAGCTCCCGAAGTCACCGATGATTGATCCCCAATGATCTCTAGATTATCGTACGCAGGACAAGAGAGTACGGAGTCACAGCACAGTCAAGAAGTGTCAGAGGCACTCATGCTTGCAAAAATTCCAAAACCTTTAGCTCATCCACTCTAGTCTGGAGGAACAAAAACCACAGAGTCTATTTAAGTTTAAAAGCTTTATTAAAAGTAAACACATTTATTAAAATCTACTTTGTCATAAAACTATTTAACTGAAAACGGAAAAGTGCTTAGTGCTGACGATTAATTGGACACATTTCTTGTGGTCGAGCCGAGCTCTCACCTGGTTTGAACTTGATCCTGGTCGTGTTCTTAGGAGTCAAGCTTCTGTCTGTTAGGAGAAAAAGTGGTGCGTGTTAAAAATAAAAAGCAAGCATTCATCAGTTGTGCATAAAAGTGCAGCAAGACAACAGCCTTCCCTGGAAAAAGGGACATTTTTACTTTAGAGTAGACAGTCACAAATTATTACATTGTATTCTGTTTTTTTAACATTTCTCCTAGACCAAATATTATATAGTAGTGAGTGGTGTATTCTAACATTCTTAAATGTACTTTGTAGGTGTAACATCTGGTGACGGGGCCAGCGCGGAGGTGGCGGTGTTGGGCGAGGACTCGGAGGACTCTGGGGAGGAGGCGGTGCAAGAGCCGGCGGACGGTCCTGTGGGGGTTCGCACGGTGGTGGCGGGAACAGGTAAGCTATATATTCCTTACTTATTGAGATTGAAGACTGCATAGTGTGCTTTCTGCACGGGTGTATTACAAATCAACCAGGTAGTAGCCTCCTCGAAATGTACTTCGACTTAGCTGTGAAGTTTTTGGTGAGAAGAATCCCAATAAGTTCTTAGACGAACGTGATGGATGGGATGAACGAAAAGCGAAAGAAGAGTGTAAGTAAGTGGGACGCGAAATTGTATGATGGCTGGCAAAGAAGAACGATATGTGTTTGCTTGGCCCCCGAGGTGGCTGGGAAGGAAAGAATATGGTATGGTGCATGGCTGGGTCAATGATGAAGCAAGGATGGGTGGAAGGACATCAGCCTGGGTGGGTGAAACAGAAACTGTATGTGTGCGTATACTTTGAATGAATGGATGCCTGGAGCATGGTATTCTCTGACTCTTAGATAGCACATGTGTATCTATAGAGAGTAGATGGTCGCTGGATGAACTAAGTGTTACCTTGAAGAGCATGTACCACCGCACCCGCACGTCCGTTCCAGTGTAGGGAAGGCAAGGAAAAGAAATTGTAAATGTGTCCAATACTACCATGAATAGTAGCAGTACTTTGTATTGCAACTGCAAGCACAGCATATATCTGGTTATTACGGTGGACACTCCGTACCTCTCTTAATAACTTTAGTTTAGTTGTAGTGCGTCATTCATGTGTGGGTGTATCACTGTTCACTCAATATTAAGCAAAGCACCTAAAGTCATCCCATATGTCATCAAATACGTCCCATGTGAAGTGATAGATAATCAAATTATTTAGCTTCTTCATTTTCCTTTTCTGGTACTTATTTGCACTGTAGGGTGAAAGGTAAATTAATTAAGCAGTAGCCCTTGTAACAGAGTATTCTCAGTGCCACCCGTAATAGAAAAGTAATAGCTTCACCACCCGCATGTACTGGACGGGTACAGTAACGCAAGTCTGTCTCACTCATCATGGTGTGCAACTGTTTTTCTCGGGTGCAAGTTCACTGTGCTGCCATTCTGCCGGCTTGCATAAGATAACGTACCAATTTTCCTAAACAAGAGAGAAGAAGAAGAATAAGACTGGTGTACTGTCATAGTCGACTGTAATGGAAGTCCATAGTGGTCGTAGAATTTGTTCATTAAACTACCACTAATGTTAGAGCAAGGATGCAGAAGTGGGAGGTTACATAGATACTGTCCTCAATAGTTATGTACTGTGCTTTCAATTTGCTACTTGTACTGTGACCCAACTTTCGGCTCAATCACTTTGTGTTATTAATGCTAAGGAGCATTGGTTACAGACTATGTCTTTCTTTCTTCATATAGTTGCTCCTTCCAAATCAACATCACGGAGGGAGCAGGCGCGAATAGCCCGGCAACGGAGGCTGGATGCCACTGTCGCCGAATATCGGCGGCTGGTGGCCCTGGAGGAGGAGGAGGACACGCAGTCGACCGGTGCAACAACAACATCCTCGACTGGGACCGCTGCATCCTCCTCCGTGACCCCACGGGACGCCAGCATGCGCAGTGCTCCAGCGGGACCGAGCCGGGCTAACAAAGACAACCGCCACCGCCAAGCAACAGAAAGACCAGCTGCCCCCCACAGGAGCTGCAAGGCACGCCAACGCCGCCTAGGAGTCCGAATGTCCTACCTGGAGCAGGAGGTCCAGAACTATAAGAACTTGGTAGAGGGCCTCCGCTTCGAGCTTGCCACCCTCCGCAAGGAGTATGATGCCCATGCCGCAAAATGCACCAGGTCCAGCACCCTCCAGTAGTGGAGTGTCCCTTGCCCTTTTTTTATAGACTTTTGGGGGGTGGGATTTGGGAGTTAGGATCGTTTTGGGACTTTTCAAAGACAATCGTTGGGGTTAGGGTGGGTCTTGAGGGAGATTATTTTGTTAGGGCTACATAAATATACATTTTTAAACTTTATCTGACCATACCTGTTTTTTACTGCTTTTCAGTCTGGTGGGTGGGGGACGGGGGTGTAACAGTAAGTTTGTTTTCCTGAACAGTCGTAGGACTTTAGTAGTACTACCGTCAATCTCTCGTCTAGTCCTAAATAATACTCCATTATACTACCTCCCACCAAACGCTTATATTACCTGTAATTTGTGTTAGAAATTAGGGCTAGGCCCAGGGCTGGCTCCACGTGAAATGGGGATTAACGTTGGCAATCCTGGGCGGGTGAAATTTCCTCATTGCGGTGGTACTAGTGGTGTGACACAGTGGCAGTTGCATGCCTATGGAAAAAAAGAAAACGAAACCTGGTTTGTCCTTACTGTAGCATTACAACGGTTATGGTACCATCGAGAATATAGCAGGTGACAGTACACTAGAACAGTGCCATAATGTAGCCTAACAAATGGTAAAGTATTTGCTTGCAAGTATAACTAGTACTTGCGTTGAATTTATTTGACATTGGCTCCTACTACTAGAAGATATAGTACTGAAGCTGAGTAAGTCTAGAAGATATCCTCGTATTCCTTCACCAGCCTGTTGCTATGACCTTATCCTCCCCAGCAAGTGTGTGGAATTATTGATGTCATTTTAGTCAGACATCAAGCAAAACAACACAGCCCGGGGGAAGAGGGTTAGGGTTGGGAAAATGGATGGGAATGGGGGTTTCTTTTTGGGTAGGTTTTGTTGAGAGAAGAAAAAAAAAGCACAGCATGGACAAACAATAATTGAAGGTAAAGAGAATCTTTGGGTACAAACTAAAGCTAAGCACATGCAGTCACACTCATAGAATAAAACAATGGATACTGTATCTGTATTGCGTATGTTGTTGGAGTTGTCCTGTTGAATTTGGTAAGTAAGTTGCATGCAGCAAACAATTCCTCTTATTGGCGGTACTCCTCCATTCAATCAATCAATCAATCAATCAATCAATCAATCAGGCCATTTATAGAGCGCACTACTCACCCGTAGGGTCTCAAGGCGCTGGGTTGGGGGGGGGTGCCGTTACTGCTCGAACAGCCAGGTCTTGAGCTTCTTCCTGAAGGAGAGGTGGTCTTGGGTCAGGCGCAGGTCGGTCGGGAGTGAGTTCCAGGTCTTGGCGGCCAGGTAGGAGAAGGACCTTCCTCCTGTTGTCGCTCTTCGGATGCGGGGGACGGCGGCGAGGGCGTGGCTGGTTGATCTGAGGAGGCGCTTGGGAGTGTAGAAGTTGATCCGGTTGTTGAGGTAGCTCGGGCCTTGGTCGTGTAGGGCTTTGTGCGCGTGGGTGAGGAGACGGAAGGTGATTCTCTTGTTGACCGGGAGCCAATGCAGATCTCTCAGGTGTCCGGAGATGTGGCTGCGTCGGGGGATGTCGAGGATGAGTCTGGCCGAGGCGTTCTGGATCCGCTGGAGTCTCTTCTGGAGCTTGGCGGTGGTTCCGGCGTAGAGGGCGTTGCCGTAGTCCAGTCGGCTGGTGACGAGGGCCTGGGTGACCGTCTTCCTCGTCTCGGAGGGGATCCACCGGAAGATCTTACGTAGCATGCGTAGGATGTTGAAGCATGACGAGGAGACGGCGTTGACTTGTCTGGTCATGGAGAGGGAGGAGTCCAGGATGAATCCCAGGTTGCGTGCGTGGTCCGTCGGTTTGGGTGCGGTGCCCAGGGCGGGGGGCCACCAGGAGTCGTCCCAGGCGGAGGGCGAGGAGCCCAGGATGAGGACCTCCGTCTTGTCTGAGTTCAGTTTCAGGCGGCTGGTCGTCATCCATTCGGCTACCTCTCTCATCCCTTCGTGCAGGTTGGCTCTGGCGGCGGCGGGGTCGTTGGTCAGGGAGAGGATCAGCTGGGTGTCGTCGGCGTAGGAGATTATGTTGAGGTTGTGTTGGCGTGCGATGGCCGCGAGGGGGCTCATGTAGACGTTGAAGAGGGTGGGGCTCAGTGAGGATCCTTGAGGGACGCCGCAGATGACTTTAGTGGCCTCTGACTTGTACGGTGGTAGGCGGACTCTCTGTGTTCTTCCGTCGAGGAAGGAGCTGATCCAATCCAGTGCCTTGTCCTGGATTCCGATGTTGCCGAGGCGCTGTACTAGGGTGCGGTGGCAGACAGTGTCGAAAGCCGCGGAGAGGTCGAGGAGGATGAGGGCCGCTGTTTCACCGTTGTCCATCAGGGTTCGTATGTCATCGGTGGCAGCGATGAGGGCGGTCTCGGTGCTGTGGTTCGCTCGGAAGCCAGACTGTGAGGGGTCGAGGGATCCATTCGTCTCGAGGAAGGCGGCCAGCTGTTTGTTGACGGTCTTCTCGATGACTTTGGCCGGGAACGGGAGGAGCGAGATGGGGCGGTAGTTCTTGAGGTCGGTGGGGTCTGCTGTGGGTTTCTTGAGAAACATTCCAGCTGACGCTTCGTCCATCAATGTTGGTGACCACTGACAGAAGACACCCTGTCCACTGCCTGCCTGGCGGATGTTGACTGAAACCCTGCCTGTAATTATTGAACGGAAAACAGGAAGTGCTATTACAATACCACTGATAAATAAATGAAAGGTATGTACGATGTGTGGTGCAAAAAGTGACACTTTGATTTCCCTAATAGACAGTACAATATTTTTGAAATTGCGTGCTCTGTCTGAGTCACCTTTTTAAGGATAAATAAGTATGGCCAAAATATTATAGCGGATCTTTCCCCTCAAGGTAGGTGTACTGTAAACTGTGTTTTAGAACAAAATTTGACCTTCCCAGCAATGCTCCCACCAAGACCCTTACTAAAGCCAGTCGCAAAAATGTAGAAGACCCCCAATCAGATCTCCAAAAACGATGCCTAGCAGATAAATGGTGACAAAACGTACTTTGAAAGTAACAGTAGGCCCAAATACAGACCGTGGATTGTATTCAAACCACTTGCAAGCAAGCAAAAGTATCCATAGCCAGCATCGCTCCAACAGTGCTCTAAAACCCCAGAACTGCGTTGCAATAGAACCCCCCGAAACACATGCAATCCTGCTGCTAGGGCGAACCCTAACGAACCCTAACTTACAAAAAGTGCCAAAACTGGTGTTTCCTTATGGATTTTGTCCAAAACACTTCTATCCGGTATTAGGCCTTCCCAGGAATGCCCCAGGCAAGACCCGCCAACCCACCTGCAAAAAACCACCCGACAACACCCCCAAACAGCGAAAAAGCTAAATCTCATACTTACAATATCTCTCGGCCTTCGGTCCAAACGCGGCGCTGTGCAGCTAGGTCATCATCAATCATCATAACTCCTGTTTTCCACCACGGATTTCCTGAAAAGCAAATGCAATCAAGATTAGACTGCCGCAGCAGTGCTTCGACAGAGACCCCGGCCGCAACCCACCCACGAACAGCAGGAAGCCCCCCAAAACGCTACATTGAACAAGATGTCAGAAGAAATAGCAAAAAAAAGGCTGTTCCTTAAGGATTTTGTCCAAAACACTTCTATCCGGTATTAGGCCTTCCCAGGAATGCCCCAGGCAAGACCCGCCAACCCACCTGCAAAAAACCACCCGACAACACCCCCAAACATCGAAAAAGCTAAATCTCATACTTACAATATCTCTCGGCCTTCGGTCCAAACGCGGCGCTGTGCAGCTTGGTCATCATCAATCATCATAACTCCTGTTTTCCACCACGGATTTCCTGAAAAGCAAATGCAATCAAGATTAGACTGTCGCAGCAGTGCTTCGACAGAGACCCCGGCCGCAACCCACCCACGAACAGCAGGAAGCCCCCCAAAACGCTACATTGAACAAGATGTCAGAAGAAATAGCAAAAAAAAGGCTGTTCCTTAAGGATTTTGTCCAAAATACTTCTATCCGGTATTAGGCCTTCCCAGGAATGCCCCAGGCAAGACCCGCCAACCCACCTGCAAAAAACCACCCGACAACACCCCCAAACAGCGAAAAAGCTAAATCTCATACTTACAATATCTCTCGGCCTTCGGTCCAAACGCGGCGCTGTGCAGCTAGGTCATCATCAATCATCATAACTCCTGTTTTCCACCACGGATTTCCTGAAAAGCAAATGCAATCAAGATTAGACTGTCGCAGCAGTGCTCCCAGACACCAAAAATCACCCACAAACACCCGGAACCCCGCCAAACAGCACCTCAAAGGCAAGCAAGTCAGCAAAAACGGCAAGAAATTTCCACCTCATATTTGGTCCAAAACACTTTTGTCCATTATTAGAGCTTCACAGCAATGGGCCCAAATCCGTCAACTCACCCGCAAAGAAGTACAACACCCCCACAAGTGCTGAGTCTTTCTTCATTGGGCGTAATCCAGCACTCTGCTTTGAGGGAAATCGCAGTCTGGAGGAGGAGGATAGAGGAGCATGTTCTTCAGAACTTGTGAACCTGAGGAATGTAGACTGCGGCACCTTCAAATCAATAAGCAAACAAGTGAAGACAGTTCTGCTGATGGTCTTGTTTTTGGGATTAGGTGATTAAAGTTTGAATTAAATTAACTGTGCAAAACAAAGAAAGAGAGACACACAGGAATAAAAGTGAATAAGGACGAAAAAGAAAGTTCTTTATTCATTGTCTCATTTTCAGGGCTCGGTGTCAGGGAATAAGAAGAAGATTTCGTCATCATACTCTGCGAATTCAGGCAGGATGAGGTCAGTGCCACCGAACAGAGAACAAATCCCCTCATCTACGTTGCCGTCCTCCTCGTCTTCATGCGGCGTGCTTTCTCGTACTTTGTAATCTGGTGGTATGAGGTGCTGATTCATCTTGATCATTGTCAGCCGCTCCACATTTTGGGGCGAGAGGCGGCTCCGTTTGGGAGTTACAATGCCACCAGCAGCACTGAAAACACGTTCAGAAGACACACTTGCGAGTGGGCAAGACAAATAGTTTATAGCCAGGTTGGAGAGCTCTGGCCACAATTGTTTTTTCCCATGCCAATACTGCAATGGCTCATCATTAAGAAAGACCTCTGTTGAGTCATTCAGATAGTCCTGCACCATCGACTCAAGGTCATCAACTGTTCCTCCACTTTGCTTACTTTTTGCTGTGCCTGTGACATTTTTTCGAGAACCATACCCCATCAAACTTAGCCAATCCTCCTCCGCAGCCACTGTTAGTGTTGTCATTGTGTGTGGTGCAGATGATCCACTTGCCGGTGTCTTTAACGGCTGAGAGGTCACTTGTGCCCCAGCCACAGGTGCAGAAGTGGTTTCTTGTGACTGGGGATGGCCTGCTGATGCTGATGCTGATGTACTGTCTTCTCCTTCAATAACCTGCCGTTCTTTTTCAAACCTCTTGGCTGACCAGGCTAACCAATGTTTGTACTTTTGAACATCTGCATCAGCAAAAGGAAAGAATGCTTCGCCTGCCAGCGCCTTTTTGTAGCGTGGATCCAGAATAGTAGCACAAATGTAATGCTGTTCTGACTTGATCTTTTGAAGACGTTCATCACCACGTAGGCGCTCTAATAATTTCTCAGACAAAATAAAATGGTCTTTTTTTTTTCATCTTTTTCAAACTCAGAAGACACCGCCATCAGTTGGTGCTCCAGCATGCACAACAATGGGATAGCTTTTCCCAAATTACAGTCCTCCTGGCTGACTGCACGCGTGAAGAACTCAAAAGGACGAAGCATGTCTGTCAGGCTTTTAACTATGTCCCATTGCGCCGCACCCATCCGCATGTCCTCCTTCTGAGATGTACCCTCTGTGAAGAACTAGTGATCGAGTGCCGTATACTGCTCATACAGACGCTCAAGCATGTAGAAGGTTGAGTTCCAACGTGTTGCCACCTCCTGGATGAGTGCTTTCACTGGTATTCGACTTTGAAGTAGCAGCCTCCTCAGATGCTTCCGGGCCTTAAAAGAATGGCTGAAATGGTTGCACATTTTGCGGCAGGTGGCCATTACCGCGAACGCTGCACTGTCTCTATCACTCAAGAATTTTTGAACTACCAGGTTGATACAGTGCGCCAAACACGGCACTCTAAAATAGCGACCCAGCGCCATGGCCTTAACTACATTGGCGCCATTATCCGTGGAAACATAACCAATCTGGCGTTTTTTTGGGGATAGCATTTTCAAGACCTTTTTGTCAAACTCGTCCAAAATGTTTTGGGATGTGTGACTTTTCTCCAAGCCAAACATGGCTAGTGTTGCATGTTTCCGAGCAGCTTTGAAAACTTTGTCCGGGTCAACACCTGCGTTTAGCTTTGCTTTAACACCTGAAAAAGAGACCCAGTGTGCAGTGATGCACATGTAATCAGCGCCTGCGCCACTGGTCCACATGTCTGTTGTCAGATGTATTGTGTGAACAGCACTCTTCTGCAAAGCTGCCCCAATCGCCTCCAGCATATCTTCATGTAGTGCTGGAACCGCAACTCTGGCAAAATAGAACCGGCTAGGAACCTTCCATTTAGGGCAGAGCGTTGCCACTAATTCTAGAAAACCTACCGCTTCTACAAAAGAAAAAGGGAGAAGGTCCACAGCTAGCATTTTAGCCAGCTTAGTGTTATACAGACGCGTCAGTGGGTGGTTGCGTTCATATGGCACGTCTGAAGTAAGCATTGTTCTAATGTTGCCCTGGACCAAGCATTTACGGGCTGATAATGACTTTGTTGACCCAATTTTGCTCGCTGGTGAACTTTTGTGCGTTGGTGTCTCACTCGCTCCAACACTCTTAGTGTGCCTCACATTGGGTGTGCTGCTGACAGGGGTACTGGGTGTAAGGGAAGTGTTTGACACATCTTCTTCCTCCTCGTCATCATCAGATGCAACATCAACGTTTCCTTGAATTCGGCCTTTCTTGATCGCATCTAGGTGCGCAAACCATTGGACAGTGTGCTGTCTCCTAAGATGACCTCTCTGGCCTCCGGTACCATAGTTGGTACCTGGCTTACCACGACTAACTGCAACCTTACAAAGGGTACAAATGGCAAACTTTGGATTTTTTTGACAAACAGTAAAGAAGTCCCAAACTGGGGACTTGAAGTGTCTGTGGGACCTGGAGGAGGCGGCGATACTGGTGGTGGTGGTCATGAAGCTAATGCCAGATGAAGTGGAGGATCTGGATTGCCCAACTTTTGTACGTTGTGCACTTTCACCGCCACTAATTAAGGTTGAGGTGGATGGAGGTCTCTTCTTGCCAGAAAGAAATATGTAAGCGGGACGAGTTGGTGTACTACTTAACTCCAATGATTGTGGTGTTTCCACTGCCTCCTCATCGACAACATCATCATCATCACGCTCAGCAGCTCTTCGGGCTAGGGTCAAAATGTCTGTTTGCTGCATACCCGCTGGGGCTGCAGTGACCTTTATGATGACTGGGTCGTCGTTGGCAGAGTCTTCATCAGCAGCAGTATCCGCCACTTCTTGTTGAGCCTCATCACACTCCATAACTCTGAGACTTTGGACGAGCTTCCTTTTACGCTTAACTACCTTTGTCGGATCATGGTGTGCCTCACTCTCAGATGGCAGTGGTGCTGCTGGTTCCCAAGTTTGATCCGTATCATCAGAAGGAGGTGTGCTTGAAGAAGATGTAGACACCACCCTTGATCTCTTCCTTGCTAGGGGTGTGGAAGACAATGAAGGATCATCAGGAGGAGTGGCTTCCTCAAATGATACCTCGCCTTGATTGTCGATTTCCTGA
This sequence comes from Lissotriton helveticus, assembly GCF_964261635.1. Taxonomy (NCBI): domain Eukaryota; kingdom Metazoa; phylum Chordata; class Amphibia; order Caudata; family Salamandridae; genus Lissotriton; species Lissotriton helveticus. The sequence continues at coordinate 1,146,871,014 of NC_136063.1, read as the reverse complement.
TGTGCCCCTACTTCGGGAGGGACAACTATTGTGGGCACTTGTGACCCTCCATGCACCTCTGCTTGCGCATCTCCTTGCGCTGCCTCTCCTTCCACATGTACTTGGGCTTGTACTTGCACATGTGATTGTTGTTGCGGCTGTGGTTGTTCAACACTCGTCAGATGAGCTACAACAACCTGTGTTGATTGAGGGACATTGCTGCTGCTTTCTTGCGATGAGCTAACATCACTGGTCGATGGTGATTGAACAACTATACTGGCTGCCTCTGCAGCACTCAAGGGCTTGGACTTAAGTTGGCGTGGTGGTGGTGGTGGCACTGAGCCCAATGGAGCGGGGGTGCTGCTGCCAGCTTGGTCCCCAGCAGATCCCGCTGCTGCTGCAGGCATACTTTTTTTTTTACCACCAAAAAAAGGGGCGGGCGGCACACCAGTCTCCTTGGTAACTTGCTTCTTCTGCTCCTTACTGGCACCTTTCTTGCTAGAGGAGCTACGGGTTACTTTTTTGGGGGCCATCTTCTTCAGAGCAGGTCAGAACAGCAGGCAGCAGTTGCACGAGTTGCAGAGTTGTCTGTGTCCAGACGTGACGTCGCGTGACGTTATGCTGCACACACACACCGCTGCAGGACTTCTTCCTGGCACTGGTGGTTCTCTTGAGTCTTGTGCACCTAAAAGCAATGGAAGACAGAGGAACATCAGTTCAGTTATACACCCCAAAAAATCGACAAAACACAGAGAAATGAGCACAATCCCATGCCATCCATGATGTTTACATTGAAGACACCCCACAGAAAGACTAGGGACATGCAAGTATGCAACACTCACTACCCCTGGGCATAATGGATGAAAAGTAGGCAAAATAAGTGCAGGCCTCAGACACTGCCTCTCCTCAAAATGGCCCCCTACACCCCAAGCACATGTTGCCTGTACCAGCCAGCAGCACTCAAGATGGCCACCACCACCACCACCCACATGGCCAGTCCACATCAACAGTACACCCCAAAAAACACCGAAAAACAGCCAGAAATCACCAAAATCCAATGCCATCCATGATGTTTACATTAAATAGAATGAGACCACACTACAGGCACACTCAGTCCATGCACCACTACCCCTGGGCAAAGGGCCCCTCCAGCAGCCCCAAAAAAACGACAAAAAACAATAAAATGAGCACAATCCCAGCCCATCCATGGCCTCAATGGTGTTTAAATTCAAGAAGACACCCCTCAGAAACACTAGGCCCATGCAACACTCACTACCCCTGGGCATAATGGATGAAAAGTAGGCAAAATAAGTGCAGGCCTCAGACACTGCCTCTCCTCAAAATGGCCCCTTACACCCCAAGCACATGTTGCCTGTACCAGCCAGCAGCACTCAAGATGGCCACCACCACCACCACCCACATGGCCAGTCCACATCAACAGTACACCCCAAAAAACACAGAAAAACAGCCAGAAATCACCACAATCCAATGCCATCCATGATGTTTACATTAAAGAGAGTGAGACCACACTACAGGCACACTCAGTCCATGCACCACTACCCCTGGGCAAAGGGCCCCACCAGCAGCCCCAAAAAAACGACAAAAAACAATAAAATGAGCACAATCCCAGCCCATCCATGGCCTCAATGGTGTTTAAATTCAAGAAGACACCCCTCAGAAACACTAGGCCCATGCAACACTCACTACCCCTGGGCATAATGGATGAAGAGTAGGCAAAATAAGTGCAGGCCTCAGACACTGCCTCTCCTCAAAATGGCCCATTACACCCCAAGCACATGTTGCCTGTACCAGCCAGCAGCACTCAAGATGGCCACCCACCACCACCCACATGGCCAGTCCACATCAACAGTACACCCCAGAAAAACACAGAAAAACAGCCAGAAATCACCACAATCCAATGCCATCCAAGATGTTTACATTAAAGAGAGTGAGACCACACTACAGGCACACTCCGTCCATGCACCACTACTACCCCTTGGCAAAAGGCCCCACCAGCAGCCCCAAAAAAACGACAAAAAACAATAAAATCAGCACAATCCCAGCCCATCCATGGCCTCAATGGTGTTTAAATTCAAGAAGACACCCCTAAGAAACACTAGGCCCATGCAACACTCACTACCCCTGGGCATAATGGTTGAAAAGTAGGCAAAATAAGTGCAGGCCTCAGACACTGCCTCTCCTCAAAATGGCCCCTTACACCCCAAGCACATGTTGCCTGTACCAGCCAGCAGCACTCAAGATGGCCACCCACCACCACCCACATGGCCAGTCCACATCAACAGTACACCCCAAAAAACACAGAAAAACAGCCAGAAATCACCACAATCCAATGCCATCCATGATGTTTACATTAAAGAGAGTGAGACCACACTACAGGCACACTCAGTCCATGCACCACTACTACCCCTTGGCAAAAGGCCCCACCAGCAGCCCCAAAAAAACGACAAAAAAACAATAAAATCAGCACAATCCCAGCCCATCCATGGCCTCAATGGTGTTTAAATTCAAGAAGACACCCCTCAGAAACACTAGGCCCATGCAACACTCACTACCACTGGGCATAATGGATGAAAAGTAGGCAAAATAAGTGCAGGCCTCAGACACTGCCTCTCCTCAAAATGGCCCCTTACACCCCAAGCACATGTTGCCTGTACCAGCCAGCAGCACTCAAGATGGCCACCCACCACCACCCACATGGCCAGTCCACATCACCAGTACACCCCAAAAAACACAGAAAAACAGCCAGAAATCACCACAATCCAATGCCATCCATGATGTTTACATTAAAGAGAGTGAGACCACACTACAGGCACACTCAGTCCATGCACCACTACTACCCCTTGGCAAAAGGCCCCACCAGCAGCCCCAAAAAAACGACAAAAAAACAATAAAATCAGCACAATCCCAGCCCATCCATGGCCTCAATGGTGTTTAAATTCAAGAAGACACCCCTCAGAAACACTAGGCCCATGCAACACTCACTACCCCTGGGCATAATGGATGAAAAGTAGGCAAAATAAGTGCAGGCCTCAGACACTGCCTCTCCTCAAAATGGCCCCTTACACCCCAAGCACATGTTGCCTGTACCAGCCAGCAGCACTCAAGATGGCCACCCACCACCACCCACATGGCCAGTCCACATCAACAGTACACCCCAAAAAACACAGAAAAACAGCCAGAAATCTCCACAATCCAATGCCATCCATGATGTTTACATTAAAGAGAGTGAGACCACACTACAGGCACACTCAGTCCATGCACCACTACTACCCCTTGGCAAAAGGCCCCACCAGCAGCCCCAAAAAAACGACAAAAAAACAATAAAATCAGCACAATCCCAGCCCATCCATGGCCTCAATGGTGTTTAAATTCAAGAAGACACCCCTCAGAAACACTAGGCCCATGCAACACTCACTACCCCTGGGCATAATGGATGAAAAGTAGGCAAAATAAGTGCAGGCCTCAGACACTGCCTCTCCTCAAAATGGCCCCTTACACCCCAAGCACATGTTGCCTGTACCAGCCAGCACTCAAGATGGCCACCACCACCACCCACATGGCCAGTCCACATCAACAGTACACCCCAAAAAACACCGAAAAACAGCCAGAAATCACCAAAATCCAATGCCATCCATGATGTTTACATTAAATAGAATGAGACCACACTACAGGCACACTCAGTCCATGCACCACTACCCCTGGGCAAAGGGCCCCTCCAGCAGCCCCAAAAAAACGACAAAAAACAATAAAATGAGCACAATCCCAGCCCATCCATGGCCTCAATGGTGTTTAAATTCAAGAAGACACCCCTCAGAAACACTAGGCCCATGCAACACTCACTACCCCTGGGCATAATGGATGAAAAGTAGGCAAAATAAGTGCAGGCCTCAGACACTGCCTCTCCTCAAAATGGCCCCTTACACCCCAAGCACATGTTGCCTGTACCAGCCAGCAGCACTCAAGATGGCCACCACCACCACCACCCACATGGCCAGTCCACATCAACAGTACACCCCAAAAAACACAGAAAAACAGCCAGAAATCACCACAATCCAATGCCATCCATGATGTTTACATTAAAGAGAGTGAGACCACACTACAGGCACACTCAGTCCATGCACCACTACCCCTGGGCAAAGGGCCCCACCAGCAGCCCCAAAAAAACGACAAAAAACAATAAAATGAGCACAATCCCAGCCCATCCATGGCCTCAATGGTGTTTAAATTCAAGAAGACACCCCTCAGAAACACTAGGCCCATGCAACACTCACTACCCCTGGGCATAATGGATGAAGAGTAGGCAAAATAAGTGCAGGCCTCAGACACTGCCTCTCCTCAAAATGGCCCATTACACCCCAAGCACATGTTGCCTGTACCAGCCAGCAGCACTCAAGATGGCCACCCACCACCACCCACATGGCCAGTCCACATCAACAGTACACCCCAGAAAAACACAGAAAAACAGCCAGAAATCACCACAATCCAATGCCATCCAAGATGTTTACATTAAAGAGAGTGAGACCACACTACAGGCACACTCCGTCCATGCACCACTACTACCCCTTGGCAAAAGGCCCCACCAGCAGCCCCAAAAAAACGACAAAAAACAATAAAATCAGCACAATCCCAGCCCATCCATGGCCTCAATGGTGTTTAAATTCAAGAAGACACCCCTAAGAAACACTAGGCCCATGCAACACTCACTACCCCTGGGCATAATGGTTGAAAAGTAGGCAAAATAAGTGCAGGCCTCAGACACTGCCTCTCCTCAAAATGGCCCCTTACACCCCAAGCACATGTTGCCTGTACCAGCCAGCAGCACTCAAGATGGCCACCCACCACCACCCACATGGCCAGTCCACATCAACAGTACACCCCAAAAAACACAGAAAAACAGCCAGAAATCACCACAATCCAATGCCATCCATGATGTTTACATTAAAGAGAGTGAGACCACACTACAGGCACACTCAGTCCATGCACCACTACTACCCCTTGGCAAAAGGCCCCACCAGCAGCCCCAAAAAAACGACAAAAAAACAATAAAATCAGCACAATCCCAGCCCATCCATGGCCTCAATGGTGTTTAAATTCAAGAAGACACCCCTCAGAAACACTAGGCCCATGCAACACTCACTACCACTGGGCATAATGGATGAAAAGTAGGCAAAATAAGTGCAGGCCTCAGACACTGCCTCTCCTCAAAATGGCCCCTTACACCCCAAGCACATGTTGCCTGTACCAGCCAGCAGCACTCAAGATGGCCACCCACCACCACCCACATGGCCAGTCCACATCACCAGTACACCCCAAAAAACACAGAAAAACAGCCAGAAATCACCACAATCCAATGCCATCCATGATGTTTACATTAAAGAGAGTGAGACCACACTACAGGCACACTCAGTCCATGCACCACTACTACCCCTTGGCAAAAGGCCCCACCAGCAGCCCCAAAAAAACGACAAAAAAAACAATAAAATCAGCACAATCCCAGCCCATCCATGGCCTCAATGGTGTTTAAATTCAAGAAGACACCCCTCAGAAACACTAGGCCCATGCAACACTCACTACCCCTGGGCATAATGGATGAAAAGTAGGCAAAATAAGTGCAGGCCTCAGACACTGCCTCTCCTCAAAATGGCCCCTTACACCCCAAGCACATGTTGCCTGTACCAGCCAGCAGCACTCAAGATGGCCACCCACCACCACCCACATGGCCAGTCCACATCAACAGTACACCCCAAAAAACACAGAAAAACAGCCAGAAATCTCCACAATCCAATGCCATCCATGATGTTTACATTAAAGAGAGTGAGACCACACTACAGGCACACTCAGTCCATGCACCACTACTACCCCTTGGCAAAAGGCCCCACCAGCAGCCCCAAAAAAACGACAAAAAAACAATAAAATCAGCACAATCCCAGCCCATCCATGGCCTCAATGGTGTTTAAATTCAAGAAGACACCCCTCAGAAACACTAGGCCCATGCAACACTCACTACCCCTGGGCATAATGGATGAAAAGTAGGCAAAATAAGTGCAGGCCTCAGACACTGCCTCTCCTCAAAATGGCCCCTTACACCCCAAGCACATGTTGCCTGTACCAGCCAGCACTCAAGATGGCCACCACCACCACCCACATGGCCAGTCCACATCAACAGTACACCCCAAAAAACACATAAAAACAGCCAAAAATCACCACAATCCAATGCCATCCAGGATGTTTACATTAAAGAGAGTGAGACCACACTACAGGCACACTCAGTCCATGCACCACTACCCCTGGGCAAAGGGCCCCACCAGCAGCCCCCAAAAAACGACAAAAAACAATAAAATGAGCACAATCCCAGCCCATCCATGGCCTCAATGGTGTTTAAATTCAAGAAGACACCCCTCAGAAACACTAGGCCCATGCAACACTCACTACCCCTGGGCATAATGGATGAAAAGTAGGCAAAATAAGTGCAGGCCTCAGACACTGCCTCTCCTCAAAATGGCCCCTTACACCCCAAGCACATGTTGCCTGTACCAGCCAGCAGCACTCAAGATGGCCACCACCACCACCCACATGGCCAGTCCACATCAACAGTACACCCCCAAAAAACAGAAAAACAGCCAGAAATCACCACAATCCAATGCCATCCATGATGTTTACATTAAAGAGAGTGAGACCACACCACAGGCACACTCAGTCCATGCACCACCACCCCTGGGCAAAAGGCCACACCAGCAGCCCCCAAAAAACGACAAAAAACAATAAAATCAGCACAATCCCAGCCCATCCATGGCCTCAATGGTGTTTAAATTCAACAAAACAGTTGTATCATGCACCCCTAACCAACCCTGGTCCTACTGGATACTGTGGCTACCCACAATATAATTTATTTAATGTTCTGAAAAAGTTCCAAAATTGTACTTGCAGCAACTGTAATGCCCCAAACAAACTTACTTGTGAAAGTTGATTTCTAATCCAAAAGTGATCCAAAGACAGTCAAAAAGGCCTCAAATCCAAATATCCAGCAGCACCCACAAAAAGTAATCCTTCCAGCTACAGATCCAAATGAAAGTGACCAGGAGATGGACAAAGCACTGGGAGGAGCCTGCTGGACAGGAACAGGAAGTTGGAGACTGTGGGGCACTTCCTCCCCCCCCCCCCAAAAATGGACTCCTTGCAAAAAAAAAGGCCATGCAAATGTCAACCTGAGCAGTGATTCTGATAAAAATCATAATTTTCTGAAGGTTTATCCTGTTTGCTGGTGATTTTCTTGTGCAGAATTGCAAAATCTCTATTTCGCGAGTGCGAGATTGTTCCTTTCCGCCGCAACTACGTGTTCGCAATTGCGAACTCTCGCGAGGTGTGCTGTGCAAGGTGGCAAGCCGCGATTACGTATTCGCGGGCGCCAAACTCCCGCGGGATCACGCAGCAAGATCCAAAATTGAGCGGCACTCGCAAAGAAAAACAACTCGGCAAACGCTAAATAACGGAGAGTGAACGCCGTGCACCACGCCGCGCGCCGCAACCAAGCAAAAAATCCGCCGCGAGCGGATTCACGGATTTTCGACAAATTCGCGAGAGTTCGCGGATTGCGAATTTGCCGAAAATCCGAAAAATGCGCGATCGGAGCGGATTTTACGCCCATGCTTAGTAGTAGGCCCATGAATCCTGCTGGAATTGGGCAGAGTATCTTCACTCTCGACACATGTACTGTGCTAATAAGTGGTGAATACAGCAGTGAATTCAATGACTGCATCACCAGGTATGTCACATAAAGCAATCAGACCGTCTGGACAATGGTATGTTGATGTAATTCCTGTGAAAGTGGCTTATTAGTTGCAGTACAAAAGACCTTTTGAAATGTCTCTCAGGGCACTAGATGATGTGCTGTGTATCCAGCTTAACTTATTCAAGATTTCCTTATGTATAAATAAATGAATTGCTTCTCCTTCGTTTGAGAAAATGGCTTTTTATTACCAATGTTTGATTTCACATCAGTTGAATTTTCTTGCGAAATGCCATAATCCTTTCTTCAATTACAATCTTCCTTTACATCTTTATCTTTTACCATTTCATTCCCAATGCATTTCGGCATATTGTATGCCTTCATCAGGGGAAAATCTGTAAGGTAAATGACGTTTGTTCAAATGTTTGAAAATGATCCCTAGAAGTTTACCTCCACCCTCCCATAAAGCTTCGCGGCGCTTACTGCTGTACTTTATGTTGTGTCTTGGGCTGTACGACTGTGTATGTATAAACGTAGGCTGTTTACTCGACTGTCCTGAGACTCAAGGTCGCATCTGGCTTTGGGTGCGATAAGCGCATTCCTAGACGCTCCGTGCCTACACTCCCGGGCAACAAGACGAAAGGGAGTCACCCCTCCTGACCTTCCCAGTAATAAATAGTTAAGCTTTGAACTAATCATGTGTGCCATATATGGTCCTTTCCTAGAGCTTGAGGGCCACTTGGGTTTTTCCTTTTACAGTGATTATATATATATATATATATATAAAAAAAAATTTATTGCCACAGTTGGATCATTTGACAAATAGTACATTAATTGCATCAAAACATCCACAATTTTCATTTACAAGATGGTCTAAAATGGCCGGGAAGGATAAGATTACCCAAATCATATACAGAATATGCAGAATACATAGATCCATAAACTATTCCTCTAGATACTCTTTGAGCGCCCCCAAATCGATATACCTAATCGTTTTTTCCTAACACCTTTTAGAGCATACAGATTCCATTCTAATTCATATACATTAAGCATTTTCCTTCTCCAAAATTCAAACATCGGTGCTTCAGGTTGTAGCCATTCTGTGGCAATACATAATCGGGCAATGGTCATTGTCACAAATAAAAAGTTCTTAAATTTACCCAGATTCACATTTTCATTAACACATTGCCCCCACCGATTAACATAAGTGCGGGGGATATTTTTATCGGGTAATGAATGACTAAAGATATGAACCTTTCTATACTGAGAATGAAAGACGATAGTTTAAGGCATTTGTAAAAGACATGAACAATATCTGCATCTTCCTCTCCACACTGAAAACATTTTCCATCATACATAGGCCCCCATGTTGCCATTTGTTTGGGAGTGTAATATAATCTGAATATAGTCTTATATACCTGAGCTTTCAGATTAGCTGACAAAGACATATCCTTAGCCATCAGAATAGTATCTACAATATTTAGGTCAGTTTCCTCCAATTGATTCTGCCAGTATACATTATATTTGTTCAAGTCATCAGGTTTATATTCCATCAGCAACCGATATATCATATCAATCCATTTTTTGATTGGATTGCCTCTTTTAATTTATTTGGAGTAGGTCTAGTTAGTTTCTTTAAACAAAAATCTCTAACTTGAAGATATTTAAAAAAGGAAGAATAAGGTAGCTGATATTTTGTACCCATATTTGAAAAAGAGCTAAATATTCCGTCCGTCTCATACAAATCTCCAATTCTGACCACCCCTTTCTTACTCCATTCTTTTGCTACATTGTCCCAGAATATCGATGGGAGTATTTTCTCCGCTGAAAAAGGAGTATGATACGAAATTCTCTCTAGCTTCATAATCTTCACAACCTTTCTCCAAACTTTATATGCAGACTCAGCCACCTTAAAACGAGTATGTTTGTAGTAATTCCCCTCCAGTTTGTTTAACAAATATTCCTTTGCATGCTCCCCCAATAATAAGTAGAATATCGACGGAGACTCTGCCGGATCCTCAATTTGTTCTCCAGTCAGCAAAATTCTCATTTTTTGTAGAAAACATACATAATAATAAAACACAAAGTCCGGGATCCCTCGCCCACCTCTCTCTATTGGCAAGGTCAACCATTTCATTGCTCGCCTGGTTTTTCCGGGTGCCCAAAAAAATGTAGTACATAAAGTTTGCAACTTATAAATATGATTTAAGGGTATCTCTAAGGGAATACTGCGATATAGATATAATACCTTGGCTAATACATTCATCTTAATGATGTTGCCTCTCCCAATTATGGATAATTGGAGTCTCCCCCATCTATCTAAAGATTGCTTGAGTTGTTGCATTATCCTATACCAATTAGCGTCCACTATCTCCTGTGTATGAGATTTGATTATAATTCCTAAATATGTCACTTCAGAGGTAACCCGATCATCATTAAATTGAACGCTATCTGTGCAGAGCACCTGCGTTTTTGCGGCATTTAACTTATAGCCGGAGCTATTTCCCAAATCAGTGGCCAAGCGTTCAATCTCTATCATTGCCTGCCCAGGATCAATAGTAGTGATAGCTATGTCAACCGCATACACGAATACTGAGTGAGGTACGCTAAAGGCAATAAATGGTTTAATGTGTGGGGACTCTAACAGTTTAGTTAAGAATGGATTAATAAATAACGCAAAGAGAAGTGGAGAGCAGGGACACCCCTGGCGTGTACCTCTTGTAATAACTATCCTTTCCGACTTTCGGCCCATAGCTACAACCCTCACATTAGGTGATCTATACAATACCTTAATGGCTCTCAAGAATTTTTTTACCAAATCCCATTCTGTTCATTACTACACACAAATATGCCCACTCTACATGATCAAACGCCTTCTCGGCGTCGAGTAATATCAATGCCAAGTCTCTTCTCTCAATTTCTGCTATGTCTATCAAGGTGATCACCTTATTAACATGTGCCACAGTTCCTCTATTTGGGATAAACCCATGCTGAATCAGTGATACTAAAGGTGTAATAACCTTAGACATGCGATTGCTAGCATCTTTGAATAAATCTTACAGTGATTATATGTGTTGAACTGAAAAGTTTATAACCTCATGTTTGAATGTGAGCCAACAATCTTCTCCGCACACCTGATGGGTGAGGGTTGGAGAGGCTCGTCTATAGAGCATTTTTGCTTAATAAATGATTGAACCTATTTCACTGCCAACTGACTTATTATTTGATAATGGGATTGGGGTTATTGGTAGGTATAGCTCTTTATGTTATTTTTATGGCACTTCATGCCCCCATCTACAATGCACCATCAACACCACCTTCGAAACAGGCACCTTACCAGACAACTGGAAACTTGCAGAAGTCAAACCCCTGCTAAAGAAACCCTTGGCTGACCCCACCAACCTAAAAAACTACCGGCCTATCTCGCTCCTCCCCTTCGCAGAGTAAGTCGCAGAGAAAATAGTCAATAGGGAACTGTCACGATTCATCAAAGACAATCCCATCCTCGACCCGTCCAAATCCAGATTCCGAAGCAACCACAGCACTGAGACTGCCTTACTCGCTGCCACAGACAACATCCGCACCCTCCTGGACCAAGGCCACTCTGCAACCCTCATCCTACTCGACCTATCAGCAGCCTTTGACACCGTCTCCCACCACACACTCATCACCAGAATACATGACGCCGGCATGCAAGGAACAGCCCCAGTCTGCATCCAAGCATTCCTCACCGGTAGAAGCCAAAGGATCAGACTGCCACCCTTCCTCCCTGATCCCACAAAAATGACCAGCGGAGTCCCACAGGAATAATCGCTAAGCCCAACCCTCTTCAAAATCTACATGACCTCCCTCATTGCCATTGTCCGACAACACGGCCTCAACATCGTATCCTTCACTGATTTCACCCAGCTCATCCTCTCCCTCACCAAAAACCACCCACCGCCAGACTCAACTTCCAGAAAGGAATGCAGGACGTCACAGTCTGGATGACCAACAGCTGCCTGAAGCTCAACGCAGAGAAGACAGACGTCCTCGTCCTTAGAACCACCCCTTCAGCATGGGACAACACCTGGTGGCAGACCACCCTCAGAATCCCACCGACCCCCTCGGAGCATGCCAAAAACCTCGGCATCGTACTTGACTCGTCCCTCACCATGGACTGACAGGTCAACTCTGTCACCTCCAGCTGCTTCAACACCCCATCCTCCGCAAGACTTTCAAATGGAGCCTCCGTGAGTCAAGAAATACAGTCACCTACACACTCATCACCAGCAGACTGGACTATGGAAACACACTCTATGCTGGCATAAACAAGTCCCTTCCCTGCAAACTCCAGATTATACCGAACACCGCCGCCAGACTCGTCCTCGGCATTTCCCAGCCCAAACACATCAGCCAACACCTAGGAAGGCTCTACTGGCTCCCCGTGGAGAAAAGAGTCACCTTTGAAATCCTTACCCACGCCTACAAATGCCTACACAACACAGGACCCAAATACCTCAATGACCGAATCAACTTCCACGTACCCAAAAGAGACCTCCAATCTTCCAATCTCGCACTGGCTGAAACCCTGCTTATTCGCAGAGCCAGAGCAGGCAGAAGATCCTTCTCTCACATCGTGGCCAAGACCTAGAACTAGCTCCCGGCAGACATCAGACGCACCCCTATCCGAACACCTTCAGGAAAACTCTCAAGACCTGGCTCATCGGCTAAACAGATCCACGGTCCCCCCCCCTCAGCGCCTTGAGACCCTCATGGGTGAGTTGTGCGCTTACTAACCCTGGGTGTAGTAGTATACTATGCTCGCAGAGCGTGCGTAGTTTGCGCTACTACTCACTACGTGAATTACACGTAGCACAGTGCAAAAATGCATGGAATAGCGGGCATTTTTTGCTTGCTCGCGGTCCTCAACGTCATGTTGGCGACCGCCAGCGAGCAAAATCAACATCCCGGCAAGACTTTTTACGCATTTGCGATCAGCAACATCAAGATACCAATCGTGAGCGTGGAAAATAAACCTCCCAGCGAGATTCTCAACGCGAGGAGGTCAGGCTTCTCATTGCGAATGGTCGCGTATGCTCGCGACCGCTCGCGATGAGAAGTTACCAGTCCGCGTTGAGAAAGCTGCAGCTCGAGTACAAATCTAATCGAGCAGCAGAAAACAACCGCTTGCACTATGCAAGATGCCGTTTGCAATAATTGCACAGTGCAGACAAGCCTACGGCACTGTGCATTCAGTGCGAACAGCATTTTCCCTACCGCACTACGCAGTGTGCACTTCGTATAGCTACGCTTAGCGCTACTACGCAAACTACGCCCAGGGTTAGCGCTTACAATTATCCTGATTGATTGATTGATCTATCCATTCTTTCACTACATCCATCCATCATCCTCCCTTTGGCTCCTCCATCTATTCACCAATTCATTGAGCCATCATCCTTACACCTATCTATCCACCCTCATCGCATTTATCCATCGATTCATATAGGCCTCCCTTTACTCTTTCATTCAGCCATCCATCCTTTTACTCACTCATCCATCTATTCATCCATCCATCAATTCACCCTTTCATTCATCCATCCTTTTATCCAGACATCTACCTGCCCTACATTTCACTCATCTATCCATTGTTTTACTCCTCCATCTGTACATACATCCTTTCACTCATCCATCCTATCACTCATTGATGCATGCTTTCACTCCATCCATCTATCCCCTCAGTCATCCATTTTCCCTAACACTCATCCATCCCTCCTTCCACTCATTCTACCATCCATCCATCCTTTCTCTCATCGTCCAAAACCCCATCCTTTCACTCCATCCATTCATCCTTCCATTCATCAATGCATCCATCCACCCTCCCTTTTAGTCATATACCCTGCCTGCTTTGCTTCTGTCCATCCTTTCACTTATTCATCAATACATCTAGCCATCCACCATTTTGTCCATCCATCCACCCATCCATCCATCCACACATCCATTCATCCATCCACTCATCCATCCTTCCTTTCACTCACTCACCCTCCCAAATTAATTATGAGTCTTTTTTTGTCGAGCTGCATACAGATGAAGTCCATCAAGAACCCCATGCTACTGTAGCTGCTAAATCGGATGGGGGTTGGGGGGTGACAACACCCCTGCTGCAGTCAGAAGCTTAACTGCACACTTACCTCTTGGTCCACAAGTGCAATTGTTGTACCCAGCTGTTACTTCACTCTATTGGGCCCCTATGGTCAGGATAAGGAGCATTCTGTTGTGCTTAGCTCCATAGCATATTTTTCCAAAGTGAAACCACATGCAGTATTAAACACATGTTACTGCCAGAAGAGCAGCTCCTGCACCTTTCCTGGAGCCTGACTCTCTGTGATGACCAAAAAATATTGCCCCCCACTCCCTCCGGGTCTCATCGGCATGCCCCACCGTCAGCCATTGAAGTGGATGGAGTTTTGTAACTCCTCCAAGGCTACTGTTTATGTGCTCCAAAATCAACCAGATCACTTGCTTTCCAATTCAGCATTTCCTCTCTTGTGATGTCACTGCAGTAGGTTGTGCTTGCAGGTCAAAGAAAACCTGGCCCTGGTGACACTTGTGCAGTAGGACATCTGCAAAGTTCACTAGAGTACACCCAAGAGTTGCACACTGTCTCAGAGCAGTGTTCTATTTTCAGCTGCTCGGTGTTTATTTTCCTATTCTTCTCTCTCTCTGGAGGGTCGCAGGGCAACGCCCCTTTTGCCCATGAACACCAGTCGCCACTGGCAAAACGTTTCGAGGAATGCCACCCCAAGATGTCAGCTCTAACAACCATCCTCTACCTCCCCCACCAACAATATTGTTACATTATCAGCTAATAAATGCTAAACGATATCCTCTGCTGCTTTCTGCTTCTGTGCCAGAAGGCAGCTGCCTTACCATGCAATGCAGGTGCGGTCCCAGAGCTGCACCATTCAAGTTAGCACCAGCTGTCTAGTAAATATCACGGCAAAGTTGCAGAGGCAAAAGGACATTTGACAATGATAGTGCACAATTGGGATAGTTGAGACAGTTTGTAGCCTTGCCACTGTTTTACAGATCAGCAAAGCTCTCTCTCCTTTTCTGCTCCAATATCCATCACTAAGTAATGTAGGTCTGAGGAATAATTGGAGAGTCTAAAAGCAATGGCTGCCGATTGTGCTAATGATTCATAAAGAAACCGTTCCTCAGTTTGTGGACTGTACATGAACTCTGAAGTACGACTATCCTCAGTGTGTTTCATTATTGACACGTCTCTTACATTTCCCACTAGGTTGTAAGGGTACATAAATGAACATATACTTCCATGTTTATAAGTGCGACTTCATTAATAATCTTCACAAAGGCTGGAATTAGGATAGACATATATGCAACACACTTTGGAAATGTGTTCTCTGTCGTGGAATGCCACTAGTTTTTCCTGTTTAATCTGCTCTTTAAGGTAGAATTTATTTTTTATGTGTAAAAGGTTATTTAAAACCATATCACGTCCCGTGGCTCCTCAGAAACAAATCCCTTACCCTCTCAAATCCTGATTGCCAACTAGAGCATACAGTTCATGAAATCCATTTGAAATGAACTAAATTCAAGTAGTGTATGAATATTTCATCATTTCTAAGCACCAATGTACTCAGTTTACTTTCAAACTAGGACAAAATCTGTGATTGAATGAAATGCCCAATTTGTTAACATGCTATCATTCCATGGCTTATTTAAGGCCATGAATTACTGTCCTGGAATGTAGAAAAGAGCAAAAACTAACATGTATTGTACGTTCACCTTTGCCCAGCGTGCCTGTACAATATCGCAATGCAGAAGAAAGTAGTGGTAATGACAGCATAATTGCACAATATATGTGCAAAAAGTTTACTATCTTAGCGCCTAAAACGACTATGGGAATCATTTTTGTTATGGCTTCTCTTGTTACTTGAAGACAACAAGTTCCTCCAAGTCATTCTCCATGTTCAGAGTCGCTAATGGTCCTTTTTGTGGTAATACGTAGGTCATAATATATAGAAGTTTATATATATTTAAAAGAAAAATCAGGAATATTGCGGTCCCAAAAAAATAAAAAATAAAAAGTACACTATAAGACACTATGGGCCAGATGCATCAAGATATTTTGCTATCGCAAGCGGTCTTATTAGCAGAATTAGGCTGTTTGCGATCGCAGAATGACTGTTTGCAATGTATGAAAGCTAACTCAATCGCATATTTAGAAATAGCAAAACTACCAAATTCAAAAATTGCGAAGTTAGCAAATCTAAAGTTAGCGATGTCTAAGTTAGGGAATTCAAACTTTGCTAAACTATCTTTTGTGAATTCTTATTTTGTGAATTCAACAAATGCGATTCGTAAATTGCAAATTCGCAATTCAGAAATTAATGGGAAATGTATGAAAATTGTCAATTTGCGAATGAACCAGAAATCGCTATTTGGAACTCGCAAATTACCACCAATTCAAGGCAGGTGATAACCAGGTGCACACTATTTAACCAGGCCTAGTGTGCCTCAAAATCTTTCACAATGACAGCCCTGTATGTCATAGCGAGGAGGATGCAGATTCAAGCAGCATCACTGAGAAGGAGGAGGACAAAGGAATGCATTTACAGAGTGCACATTACCCTGTTTCAGCAGACAGAAGAAGAAATAAATGAGAAGTATAGTCTAGACTCAGCTAATATACTAGACCTGATGGATGGCCTACACCCAATACTGGTGCATCAGACCCGCAGGATCCAAACCATTCCAACCCATGTGTAGGTCCTGTGTTAACTGCACCTACTGGCATCAGGTAGGTACCAGGGGTTGATAGCTGTAGCTGGAGGGTTGTCCCAAAGTTGCCTGTTACACATTTATAATGCTTTCCTGGATGAAATGGTTCAGACAATGCACCATTTCATCAGGCGCAGAAGACAAATATGGATTTCTACCAGATGGTACATGTCAAGTCACCACATCCTCTTACCTGTTTGTAGATTGGTGGTGAAGTGTTTCGCAGAGACACAATGACCAACTTCCCTTAAACTATATTATAACTTGTGGGTAGAAATAATTCTCACTAGTTAAAAAAATAGAATTGGGGAGGAGGGCCAGATACCGAACGTTGCTGTTGGGAATTCTTGCTGTCGACCTGCGAGGCAACAAGGGACAAGACTAAGCAACCCTTGATTTTAAACTTTATTTTCTTTTAAACTTTACTTTTCTTTTGAGCGCCTAAATCTATTTACTCTAAATTGGGCCTACCTGCGCTCAGAAGATGTGAATCCTACGTCCTGGTATGTCTTTTAGTGACTGGTTAGCTGAATTGACGAGTGGATGATGAACTTCTTGGTTTTCAGTTAGTGAAGTCTCAGGTAGTTCTTAAAGAAGGAAAAAGTTGACACTTCTACACAATAATTCTTACTTTGTTAAGAACACTCCTTATTTGCCACTTACTTAAAATTTCACCTTTTCTGTCTTTATAACCAGCACCTGTTAAACAGAAGTAGTAGAAACAAATAGAACACTTCTTTTTCTCTCTAAGATCAATAATTCTAAATAACACTTCTACTCAGCACAGTTTGATTGTCAAAAGTCTTTTGAAGAATAAAACAAATTGCAAAGGTTCTTTCTTTCAACACAGTTTGTTATGAAAAGTTAAAAAATGTCTGTAGTCTTTCTTGCGTAGGGCGTCAGGCTTTAAAAGGTACTTAACTTTCTCTCTTTTGCTTCTTTGCAGGTCCTGACATCATCGCTGTGAAGACCATTCTAGGAGGCTGAATCAGGAAAGAAGAAATCTTGGAGCTGACTTCCAGGTAAGTCTTAGCAGAGCGCTACATGAACCTCCTTCCGGCAAAATAACTGAATGCCAAGCACCTTCTGGAACTTGGGTGTGGTCTTTTATAGGCAGACAACACCCAAAACGAGCACACGTTTGGTCTCATTCTATATGTGGTGACGTGATGTTTCTTCCGTTTTCTTAGGTCCCGGTCCCGGTAACGAGCAAAAGCTCTGCCAAGATAAACACCGAGAGCGTCCCCAGTCAAAGCAAGCAGAATTCTGCAGACTGCCAGTTCCACATCAAATATTCGTACATGTTTATAATCATGTCGAAAGAACACATGAGTCCACAAAATGGAATTCCTCACCAGCAGCAGTGAATGCCAAACAATGTAAACATTTCCAAGACATACATCACCACCATAACATCACAATATTATGGAGTGATGGTGCACGGGATAGGGGTGTGTTTTTACTAATTCAAATAGAACCTGATAGAACGATCTAAGCATGACAGTACTCCCCTCTCAAGATACCCCCTAAAATCATTGGAATTGGTTTTTGCTTAGTTTGATATTGTGTGTGAAAGGCCTTTATTAGTCTAGGAGCATTTTTTAAATGTACCAGAGGTTCCCATGACCGCTCCTCAGGTCCGTAACCCTTCCAATCTACTAAGTAGAAATGTTTTCCATTCATTCTTTTTGAATCCAAAAATCTTTTAATTTCAAATTCTGGAATGGGGGGAGGAATTTTAAGCATACAAATTTCAGGATGAAAAGGCTTACATAGAGAAACATGGAAGACTGGGTGAATAGGATACTGTTGAGGAAGTGCTAATTTAACACTTACAGGGTTAATTATCTTTTCCACAGTAAAAGGGACTATAAATCTTGGATTACATTTCCTGTTTCCTTTTATTCGTAGATTTCTTGTTGCTAACCAAACTCTATCTCCTACCTGGTAAGAAGGATGAGCAGAACGTAGTTTATCAGCAGATAACTTTTGATTTTCCTTAGCTTTTGCCAACTGAAATTTGGCATCTTGATGAATGGAGTCTAATTCTGGAATGAATTATAAGATGGATGGAACCTCCTTTGAAGTCATGAATTAGTCAGGGATATTTTTGGGGTGAGAACCATAGGTACAGAAAAATGGAGACATGGTGATAGAAGAATGATCTTCATTATTGTAAGCAAATTCTAAAGCCCATAATACATCTGACAATTCTTCTTAATCGTCTCTCAAAACACACCATAAAAATTGCTCTATAGTTTGATTAGTGCGTTCTGTTAATCCATCTGTTTGTGGATGATATCTTGAAGATAACCGTATGTCCATTTTTAAAGCCTTACCCAAATCTTTCCAGACATGTGAGATAAATTGGGGGCCTCTGTCAGAAATAACCAAAGAGGGAATTCCATGTAAACAAATAATATTTTTTGCTAAATGTTTTGCTAACTCCAAAGCTGTTGGTATATTTTTTAAAGAAATAAAATGAGCCATGGGAGTAAACTGATCCACTACAGTCAAAATGGTTGTGAAACCTTGCTTAGTAGGTGTGAGTTCTACTATGATGTCAAGAGAGATTGTATGCCAAGGTTGCGGGGTAATGGGTAAAGGCTGTAAAAATTCAATGAGGGCCTGATGTAATGCCTTGTTTTGAACACATATACTACATGTATCTACATATGCTTTGATGTCGTTAAACATAGAGGGCCACCAAAATGTTCTCTTGATTAAGGTTTTTGTAATACCTGGATGCGTGGACAAAACAGTATCATGATGTAACTCAATGACTGACTATTTAAGTGGAACTCTTGGTACCACAATCTGATCATTCATAAATAGCAACTTATCTCTCCATTGTACAGATGGATAAATCTTTTCCCAATCGTCTTTAGACTTCTTTTCAATAGTTTCTTAAATTGTTTGGATGGCATTTACAGAAATAAGTCCAGCTTGGAAACATGATGAGGGCAAGATTGGCTGAATGTCATTAAAACTTTCATTATTAGCCTCCTTCTCACTAATACGAGATAAAGCATCTGCCTTATGATTTTCTTTGCCTGGTCGATATGTGATAACAAAGTTGTAATCATTAAAGAATAATGTCCAACGTAACTGCCTAGCAGACAAAGCTTTAACAGATTTTAAAGATTGTAAGTTTCTGTGATCTGTATGAATCGCGATTGGATGATGAGCCCCCAACAAATAATGGCGCCATTCTTCAAAAACGGCTACGAATGCCAATAACTCTTTTTCTGCAGTGGCATTATTTTGTTCTGCATTAGATAACTTTCGCAAATAAAAAGCAGTTGGAGGCATTTGTCCTGTATTTTTGTTTCTCTGAGATAAAATTCCTGCCAAAGCAAACTGCAAAACATCCGCTTCTATAATGAAAGGACTAGAAGGGTCTGGCTGTGCTTAAATTGGTGCTGAAGTAAATAGTTCCTTTAAGTTTTTGAAGACTTTTTCTGCAGTCTCATTCCATTCAAACTTTACTCCTTTTCTAAGAAGTTTCGTAATTGGGGTTATGATTTGTGAAAAATTCAGACTAAAGCGTCTATAAAAATTTGCAAAGCCTAAAAATCTCTGGATTTGTTTCACTGATGTGGGACTAGGCCACACACTGACTGCTTCTACCTTTTTTAGGTCCATTTCAATTCCAGTTGGACTGATTACATACCCTAAAATTCTACTTTAGAAACATGAAACTCACTCTTTTCCAACTTCACAAATAAAGAGTTTTAAAGTGATTTTAGAAGGATGGTGCGTAATTGTCTTACATGCTCAGATTCATTTGTTGAAAAAATCCGAATGTCATCTGTATAGACAACACAACAAACATCAATAAACTCATGCAAAACCTCATTTATGAAAAATTGGAAAGCCGCTGGAGCATTCCAGAGTCCGAAGGGCCTAATTTGATATTCAAAAAGCCCAAATTTAGTGCGGAATGCAGTCTTCCATTCATCGCCCTCTCGAACTCTTACCAAATGGTATGCTCCATTCAAATCCAATTTAGTATGAATGGTAGCTTGTTTTACATGATCTAGTAGGGTTAGAATCAAAGGCATAGGGTACTGATTTTTTACAGTTACATGATACAAAGCTCTATAGTCTATGCACAGGCGCAAATCTCCCCCGTTCTAAGAAATAAAAAATAAAGGGAAAGAGACAGGAGACTTACAATGCCTAATGAAAACCATTTGCAAAATATTCATCTAAATATGTTTGTAAATACTCATTCTCCTTTTTGGTTAGTACATATATGCTACTACATGGAAGTGTTGCTCCAGGAACCAAATCAATTTGACAATCAAAATCTCGGTGTGGAGGCAAGGTGTTAGCCTTTTTTTATCAAAAACATCAAGCAGGTCAATATACACAATAGGAACTCCATCAAGAATTAGTACACTTCGTGTTTCTTTAGGAAAGTCATAACCTTGGATTGTGTAATTGTCAGTAGGGGAATGAAAGCAGTTGGAGTGACAATAAGGTGAATAAAAGGTTACTGTTTTCTTTACCCAATCTATCCCTGGATTGTGACGAATTAACCAAGGGATTCCCAAAATGAGCCTAAATTGTGGAGCATCAATGACATCAAAAGTAATGAGTTCACTATGAGAAGGAGAGCTTAACATTGTTAAAGATTCAGTGTGGTGTTGAATGGGCCCCAAAGTGAGTTCCTTTCCATCGACTGCTTGAACGATTTCAGGTCGGTTTTTGGCTATGGTTTTTAAACCTAATGTTTCCATGAAATGTGTATCAATAAAATTCTCAGTAGCCCCAGAGTCATTTAAAGTGTCAACTAACCATGAACGATCTGAATTATCTGTAGCTGTTAGTTTTACTTGAATACAATGATGTTGAAATGAATCTGTGGGGTCTGTGGAGGCCAAAGTAAAATCTTTACTCGACAAACTGACCTCATTCTTTGTCGAGCTACTCAGTTGTCCGAAGCAACTTGAACTACGTTATCTCTGTACTCTTGATCTTATTTTTATTGGGACGTGTAGGACATTCTTTTACAAAATGTCCCGATTTACTACAATAGAGACTTGATTAAGTTTACGTCTTTTTTCCTTTTCTTCCTTAGAAAGAGGGCCACGAATAGTATCTATCTGCATGGGTTCTTCATGATCGGTTTTAGTTCTCTGTTCTTTAACTGAATCAATTCTTCCTTTACTGACAAAAAGCTTATGGTCTGTCTTTCCGCATTCTCCCCTTCTTTCCTGTAATCCTTATTTAATTTTAAATCAATTAATTAACTACAATCGTCAGGTGGATCTAAAATTTGTGCTATCATATCCTTTAATTCGTCCTTTAAACCTCTATAAAGAAGGAAAATTCTTTTTTCTTGCGGTCAGTTGGTCTCTAATATAGGACGATTGAAAAGGAAAATATAATGAATTAAGTCTGTTGACCCTTGTTTTAAATTTAAAAGTTAATTGTCAGGAGTTTTCACGAAAACATGTTTTGCAAACAATTTTGTCATGGTTTGTTTGAAACATCTAAAATCATATAAAATTGGGTCATCATTGTCTACTAAAGGAACTGACCATAGAGCAGCATCTCCTCCTAAATAGGAGAGAATAACGGCCACTTTGGATGAATCGTCAGGAAAGGCCATAGGTTTTGCAATAAAATGAAGATGGCATTGATTCATAAAAATTGTGAATTTATTACAATCACCACAAAAACGTTCTGGTTGAGCTAAAGGTACTGCCACAGGGGTGATAACCTGAATCTGGCAAGAAGCACTAGGAACTCTTGTTAAAGAATTAGTCTGAACACTGGATGGTTTTAAAATAGGTTTCTGCATAGGTCCCTGCAGGATAGTCATATCCCTGTGTAATGCTGCATTTTCACTTTTAAGTCACACAAAATTGCAGCTAGCTCTTGCAAACTAATGTTTTGAACTTGATCCATTGCATCTGGGCGAAACTATTACCGTGGGCTTGGCCTTCATTTAAGTAACCAAACTCTCTTACCTGTTTGTAGATTGGTGGTGAAGAGTTTTGCAGAGACACAATGACCAACTTCCCTTAAACTATATTATAACTTGCAGGTAGAAATATTTCTCACTAGTTAAAAAAATAGAATTGGGGAGGAGGACCGGATACCGGACATTGCTCTAGGGAATTCCTGCTGTCGACCTGCGAGGCAACAAGGAACAAGACTAAGCAACCCCTGATTTTAAACTTTATTATCTTTTAAACTATACTTTTCTTTTGAGCGCCTAAATCTATTTACTCTAAATTGGTCCTACTTGCGATCAGAAGATGTGAATCCTACGTCCTGGTATTTATTTTACGGACTGGTTAGCTGAATTGATGAGTGGATGATTAACTTCTTAGTTTTCAGTTAGTGAAGTCTCAGGTAGTTCTTAAAGAAGGAAAAAGTTGACACCAATGAGATATTGTAAACTTCTACACAACAATTCTTACTTCGTTAAGAACACTCCTTATTTGCCACTTACTAAAAATGTCACCTTTTCTGTCTTTATAAGCAGCACCTGTTAAACAGAAGTAGTAGAAACAAACAGCACACTTCTATTTCTCTCTAAGATCAATAATTCTAAATAACACTTCTACTCAGCACAGTTTTATTATAAAAAGTCTTTTGAAGAATAAAACAAATTGCAAAGGTTCTTTCTTTCAACACAGTTTGTTATGAAAGGTTCCAAACATTTCTGTAGTCTTTCTTGCGTAGGACGCCAGACTTTCAAAGGTACTTAACTTTCTCTCTTTTGCTTCTTTGCAGGTCCTGACTTCATCGCTTTGAAGAAAATTCTAGGAGGCTGTATCAGGAAAGTAGAAATCTTCGCGCTGACTTCCAGATAAGTTTTAGCAGAGCGCTATACAGACCTCCTTCTGGCAAAAGAACTGAAGGCCAAGCCCCTTCTAGAACTTGGGTGTGGTCTTTCATAGGCCACCCCCAAACGAGCACATGCTCGGTCACGTTCTATAGGTGGGGAGGTGATGTTTCTTCAGTTTTCTTAGGTCCCTATCCCGGTCCCGGTAACAAGCACAAGCTCTGCTGAGATCAACACCGAGGGCGTCCCTATTCAAAGCAAACAGAATTCTGCAGATATCCAGTCAAGCAAGCAGAATTCTGCAGACAGCCAGTTCCACATCAAAATGTTCGTACATGTTTATAATCATCCCGAAAGAATACATGAGTCCAAAACAACACAAAATGAAATTCCTCACCAGCAGCAGTGAATGCCAAACAATGAAAGCATTTCCAAGACATACATCACCACCATTACATCACGTTAATATGGAGTGCTGGTGCACGGGATAGGGGTGGGTTTTTACTAATTTAAATAGAGAGTAATAGAACGCTCCAATCATGACAGTACAATTCCCACATGTAAATTGGTGCATTGATGAAACACATGTCGTAATCTGGCCACCCTCAGCTAATAAGTATGTGTAAAGGAACAGGAAATCCATCCATTCAATCAACGTGTAGGTCATATGTAATGCCGCACACATTATCACTGAATTTGTGGGCAAATTTCCTGGTAGTACGCACAACTCTTACATATTCAGGCACAGTAGAATATACACACGTCTCACTGGAGGTGGATTTGGAGAATGATACTTGCTAGGTAAATGCATTTAAATCACTCTGATAGACTCCTTGGATCTGTTGAAATTGTACAGTGAATAATGTTTTACCTTTCATCCTGTAGGTGACAGCGCATATGCAGTGCACTCCTTTATACTAACACCATATGTCAATCCAGCAACTCAAAGTGAAAAGCGACACAATGCTGCACATAAGGTGACACGCAATGTCGTGGAGCGCACATTCGTTCTGATGAAGAGTAGTTTCCGCTGCCTACACAAAAGTGGAGGTGCACAGCAGTACAGGCCAGAGATATCTTGTAAAATTGATGGAGCAAGGATTCGCACGTAAAGCGACTTGCTTGTAATCATGAACCTCAAATAACCCTAATAGTATTATTCAACTTGTTTGTCTTACTAATTTACCTTTATTCCAACATTTGGGGTGTCCTAGAGAAGCTTGCTTATGTTCTTACTAATCCTAATACGCTTTCTACTAAGATGGCTGCTGCTACGCGAGAATTTCTTCTGCGCATGCGTCGGTCATACCCATGTGACGTGACGTACAAGCAGTTCTGGTGGGAATCTGTTGCACTTGCGCATTAGAGCTATAGTGCTTTGTGTCCTCACATGCCTGAAGCTTGCACCGCAGCTTTTGCTATGCTGTTCGTTCTGCATTAATATTAATGCTATAGTTATTATAAAATAATAGGAGTAATGTAGGGATTCATGGTATACAGTGCATTCATTTATGCTGTGTTCTAAACTGTTTCTATTTATTTTCCATGTACCGTAAATCCTTGGGCATGAGGGACGGGAATACTCCATTTTGAAAATCCTTTCTGTGCATGACAGTCCACAGCCAGAGGATGAACTCTGTGACATTGAACTTGAGCCAACACAGAAGTCCAAGCCAAAAGGCACCTGGGAAGAGGCACCTTCACCTATTCGAAGAAGCTGAATTGTACTAAATGTATTACAATGTATAAAAAGTTAAATTCACCATTGTTATGTGAAAGGAACATGTCATGTGAACCCAAAATCCAAGGGGCGGTCTCGGGGAATGCAAATTATGAGCTTGAGAAAGTCAAATCCTAGGTGGTGTGATGACCTGTCCTTTCTTTTGACCAATCGAAATTGGGGATCCTTACACTTGCAACATTTGGGGGGTGGTACACTGACCGGAAAATGGTATAACTAGCCTAGTTTAGTTAGAGAATTTGTCCGACTTGTCCGAATAGCTGACCTGTCACTGACCCAACGCACTCAATAACTGATCGAGAAACAGGGGTGCTGCGGAGCACTCTGTCTGACTGACTCACAGACCCATTCAGGGTTTTGAGAACCTTAAAGTGCTGGCGAAGCACTTTGCTGGGGAATTCGAGAACCCACTCGGGGTTTTGGCTGATAGCTGCAGAGAGGGTGTAGCGCAGGCTTTGCAACTGAACTGCGGGTGCTGGTCTTACCTTGATGGTCCTGTCCTGATCCTAATGTGGTTTCCTGTCCTGGGTTTCCATACTGCACCTGTTGGCCTACTGGCAATCGCTTTCCTTGGGGTTTCTCCTGTCCTTAACTGCCCCTTGGCCAGGGTTGGTCTCCACACCGTTCTAGGTAAATATAAATTTGTGAGGGAAACACACTTACGTCCTTTTCTTGCCTTCTTTGAAACTGCTAAAGTCTTATGTTGCACATCGTTCCTTTTCTTACCCTCCCTGTGCTGACCAACAATAAAGTTTTACATTTAGTTGATCATTAGCATGTTCCATCTTTCCCCATCCTCCTAGAAAATTGTTACATACAGTTCATGAAATATAGATGTTCCTTTTCTTTACCCTCCTTTTAGCCAAATTGAATTGGTTACTCTGAATTATCAGCTTGTTCCATTTTCCCCTTCCTTATAGCTACATGGTTATTTCTAAATTCCTTTAGTACAAATTAGAGTTCTCTTGCCTTACGCATCTTCAAGGAGTACTCAAGCTGTGTCATTCTAGCATGTTCCTTATTTTTCCCGTCTTTTAGAAACTTCACATCAAGTCCGAATTTCTGAAACAACACTCTAGTATGTTCCCTGTTCTTACCTTCCTTTAGAGATCTAAATGGTTGGCCTAATCTATTTTCTGCATGGGTATACGATTTTCATGATCTTGGTCATTGATAGTTTACTTACTGTAAATTTCATGTTTTCTGACTTTGACGAGAACTAGATAAAGGTTTTCAAAACTTCCTGAGTCTGTGGTTATTATAAAGAGTGAAACGTTATAAATGTTATGGTATTTTTGTGACTGCTTATATTTTACAGCTAGCTCCCTGATCCATTGTGATCATAGGTACCTGTGACGAGGATTGGTAAGTCGGGTACATTAGAAATAAATAGGAAGGAACTGGGTTGCTGGTAGTAGAGTGTAGGTTACCCGATTAGAATAAATATGGTAAATTGAATTTAATGGCCCAAATGTGCATATGGTAAAAATTGTAGTCGGGTAACCTGCGCGCTCTATCAAAATCATTGCCATCTGTATCATGCTAGGCAACCTAGCAACAACCAGCGGCATCCCAAAGGACACCACACTATCGGACTCTGATGAAGAGGATGAACCATGGCCACCTCGCTAAGCAGCACGTGGTGTAGGGGCCGTAGATGGAAGAGAAGTGCTGAGATCACACGCTACTTTTTCTAGGTGAATAAGGAGACAAGGCAAATCATGACTGTTGAACAACTGTGTTTTATTGACCTTAACATCAGGTAATATGTGTGCACTCAACCTTCAACTCCTCACTAGTGTGTGCCTTGTGTTGCTCATCATGATATATATAAATAGTCCATGCACAAATCACAACCCTTTTAATCATATGCCATGGATTACCTCACCCATTTGCATGCTTTGGCCACAGCACTAACTAATTCTTGCGACCACGCACAGCACTGGAATGGTCAATGTTCATACTGCCCTCCCCTTGATGAGGCTTCGGATGCTGTTCCTTGTCTTACACTCCGCCGTCTGGGCTCAGTCACCGGTGGGGTGATGATGCTGCAGATGGAGTCCTCCTCACTATCCCCTGCCCCAGAATACCTGTGCCAGCTATGCTGGCTGTCTCTAGCTGCTCAATGGCAGTGGTGACCTGGAACAATCCCCTGGAAACATCCTGGCTGCAGTTGGCCATTTCCACCTTCATGGACATGGTGCGTCTGGACAGGACAACTGTGGCATTTCACAGATGGTTGACTGACTTTGTGTACCCATCCATACAGCTTAATAGGCATTGCTTTCATGGCGCCTAGAGCCATGGTCCCTCTGCATGGTGGTACATAGCTCTTTGATTGCTAGAGTCATGCCCTAATACTGTCAGCATTAGCCCTATGACTCTCTGCAACAGTGCTGTTAAGCTTCCTGATGCCATCCTTGATGTTAGTCAGGTTATGATTTAGAGACGCGCGTATCAAGAGAGAGAGAGAGGACTAGAAAGCTAGTTCGAGTCCCCAAGGGTTTATATGTATCATCAACAAGAACTAGCTACTTGTGACTTAATTATAGGACTCTGACTTGTTTTGTTAGCTGGCACCTTTTAGGTATATTCATGAAGCCCTCACCCACCAACCTAGTTGGTGGCATGCTTCATTATCGGGCCCACACAGTGACACCTAATGTGTCCCTGGTTACAGCGGAGCTGGTATTTTTCTGAGAGTGCAGTGTAGGGGATTGTGAAGTGAGATTTAAAAATGGCTTGGCGGGGGTCCCAGTACCCGAGGGTAAATTACATTTTAATAACTGGGCCTCCGTCAACGGTTAAAACAAGGCAGGTGGATGTTGTGGTGGCTAGTTAAGACCTCCTACATCCGGTGTTGGTCGACAAGTTTCAGCCAGTGCCTTTAATAATACTGGCTTTCCTCAGGACCTTTAAAAACGTTCTGGTACAATTTACAAAGTAAAAAGTGGAGTGTTTTACAGACTATGTGTTACACTCACTAAAGTGTTCTAGGTGTGAGAGGGGGATTCCCTTCTCAAGCATACGCTAGCGATTTGCAGCCGATGCTTCCTGGAGTAAATCGGCAAGGGTTTGACCAGTCGTTTAGGTCAAAGCCTGCGGGGTACCTGTTGCGCCGTCCTCACACTCCTCACACTCTCAGAAAAATACCAGCTCTGCTGTAACCAGGCGTTATAGCACACCCGGGACAAATTAGGTGTCACTGGGTCGGCCCGATGATGAAGCATGCCACCAACTAGGTTGGTGGGTGAGGGCTTCATGAATACACCTAAAAGGTGCCAGCTGACAAAACAAGTCAGAGTCCTATAATTAAGTCACATGTAGCTAGTTCTTGTTGATGATACATTTGATTTAGAGACACCAGCTGCCTTTGCATTCATTGCTTGCATTTTATTTGCAGCCGCTGCACCTTCACCATAGTGCCCTCCAGCCCAAAAAAGACAGTGGATTCCTCTCCTTCGTCAGTGACACGTTTTGACCTTACTCTACAACTGAAGCTACTGCTGTGGCTACCCTGCAGAGGAGACTGGTGAGTTTGATGCTGTGCTTGTTTTTCCGGCCTTGACTGTGGATCATCCTGGATGTCTTCCACTCCTCCCTCCAACTCCTGTAGTGGAGCCACAGCATACCTGCGTGGTCTTAGTGCAGGTGTTGTTTGTGTTGTTGTATATGACTCTTCTTCCCTTCCTGTTTCTGTAGCTCAGGTGCCTCGTCAATTTGTGTCTTAACCCTCTGGCACAGTTTCTCCTGTGAATACAAGAGAACTATTTACTGTGTGTCCTGCTTTCTGTTATTTTCAAGTTAAATATACATGAGTTGGTATACCAAAATGCTGTGCTTAGCTTGGTCATTGACCGGTGTGAGTAAACTGTGGGTATGTTTCTCTGTGTCACTGCTTTACTCTCTTATGTTTGGGACTGCATCTCCCATGATGCCTTGCTGGGTGGTGACACAATTGTGGACTGGAGTGGCAGTCATTCTTGATCATTGGGTCATTTCCAAGTGGGGTGTTAGGTGAGAGATGGCTCAGGGGTAATTTAGCATGCATCTTACCTTGTCTGGTGTTGTCTGTGGCTCCAAGTCGTACCAGCGCTTGCGTAGGTCTTCAATTGAGTGCTGTGTCACCCCAATGGCATTTACTTTTGCTTGTATTTCCAGCCATATCTTCCTCTTCTCTGCCTTTGGTATGTGCAGTGATTTTTTGCCAAAGATTTGTTCATGGCTCTTCACCGTTTCCTCAATGAGGACCTCCAATTCTTTCTCACTGAATTCTTGTTTTCTTTTGCGTCCTGCAGGCTCCTTTGCCTTCTCCATTGTGGCCATGATGTGTTTTTGTGCCTGTCTTAGCACTCCTGATGGTCTACTGAGTGATGTGATCCTGCTCTCAGCCTCTCACACAGCCTTAGGCACTCTAAAACAGCGTAGGCAGTCACACTTCCTGCTTGTGATGTCATCAAGCTGCAACAGAATAGCAGATTCGTCAATTTGCGATTTCTTATTTTACAAAATTGCAAGTACAGAATCGCTAATTGCTAACATGTAATTGTGATTGCGATTTTTACCGAATCACTATTTTATAGCGATTTTTTATCCAGCATTGCGGTTTCTTAATCTCAAATAGCAATTCAATAAAAAGCGCTATTTGGAAATGTGAATGTGGTTGGTTGATATTTCTGGCCATATGTGTGCTAAATTGTATTTTCAATTTTTTTCCATTTTCAAATATGTACAAAAAAGTGTTCGGAGTAGCGTGCTAATTACTAAAATTTACTGCACCACTTTAAAAGAAACGCATTTCAGAGTACACTGCTATAAAATTTATAGATATTCAAAAGCAGAAATGCTAACCTTACATGATGTTTTGGAGGTACCACAGTACTACCAAACTCTCCATATTTTCTAAAAATATTGATATATACAGAAAGTTATAAATATTTTGATCTACCTATTATCACTTTACTAAATTGGAAATACTTGGAGCAAAAATACCATACCCAATACTTACCTACAAAAGAAGGCGTAATGCAGAACACGGGTAAAGTGTACCTAAAAACAACATAGTTGTATTAACTTTTCTAAAGCCAAAGGTTACACAATCAGCTAATGGGATGTAATCACTATGTACTGTAGTACTATTGCAAAATACCCCAATATTTCACTAAAATAATGCCACAACATATATCTCTTACTTTAAATACCTTAAAACTCATATATTAGTTACACTACTTACCTAAACTCCACAAAATAATCAGATGGGCACTATAATATGTAATCTAACTACATTGTAGAAAAATGCAACTGATGGTTTTCGATGAACGGAAAATACATAAATGCATGTGAAATACATTCCAATTAAGAAGGTTTCAGAAACCCCCTTCTCTATTTGGACCCCTTTGAATAAACATTGCAAAATATTTATTCCTTTCATAATGAAAAGGGTGGAACAAGTATGCTAAATTGCGCTGAGATTTGATAAATGGTTTGATAATATCCACACATTTATAAACAGAGAGGTAACCTATTAGCGACAATAGGTTGTTAATAATAATAAAACTTAATGCTTAGTTATATATAACACCCTAAGCCATATGCCAGGAAAACGCTGACTGCACAGTAATAGAAATTTATGATAAAAACCATATGGCTGATTTTCACTTTTGGTAAACACAGCCATGAACCAATCACATGCCCAATTGAGAGCCCCATGCCAGGTACCATGGTATACTGTGAACTTAGCACGGGACACCACAGCACAATATAAAAGTAGGTGTTATATAAGTTTAACATTACTTACACTATTTACATATACAGCCAAGAAAACTTACATTTACAAATTATAATATATATTTTGGAGATATAAGTTTGATTTTTTTTGCTCACTTTAACCCATATTTCCTTTCATTTACACACTTCACTTTACTCTATTTTACTGTATTACAATGCAGTTGACTGCACTTCACTGTATGCTATTTAAGTATGTTACTCCACTTTACGACACTCCAGTAAATGCTACTATATTGTATGGTAATTTACTGTAAGTTGGTTAACTCAACTCGACAGTACTCTACAGTATGCCACTCCGGTCTACAACACTATTTTGTATGCTATTATGCTTTTCCGCACTGTATTGTATTACACTTTTATGTATGACGATATCTAGACACCCCAACACTGTACTGCCTGTAACTGTACAGTGTTCACTATACGCAACTCTAGTTTACGTTATTTCCCTGTATGCTACTCGACTATCCCCCACTTCATAGTACAGCACTGGAGTGTTCCCTATTCCAGTGTACACTACTCCACTCAACGGCACTCTATTGTGTTGAAATGCAGTATATGCCAATGTACTGTACTAAAATTCACTGAATGCTATTACACCCTACAAGTCTACATTCTGCACCACTGCACTAGTTGACATTTCACTGTATATTACTAGACTCTGCACTAACTTAAAATTACTAAAGATAACTATAACTGGTACATTTCAGTGGTTTTGTACATTGAAAAATATTATGTTTTCACTGAAATTCTCACCTAACTATAACATTACTTTAACTTTTTTCTGTGAATTTCCAGGGATTTTGTAACAGAAAGTAATATTTTGTTACCATACATAAGGGCAACCCTCATGTGCAATGCCATAAAACCATGCACAGATGGATAGGCGGCAGATCCTGCATGCAGTCCGGCAGGAAGCCAACAGCACCCCATGCTGCCCATGGCCTTCAGCAGTCATGCACATTTGGGGGGTGGCCACAGAGCCCGGTCTGCGGCATGTGGCCAGACCCTGTGGTCAATCCCTTCACAGGCAGCTAACCTCACGCCATTCACAGCCTTTGTTGTGTGCTGCATTGGGTTTGTCTTTGGGCCCCTGAAACCTCATCCCTCAGGGCCCCAAGATATATATTAAACAGGGCTGCTGGGAATTTGCAATTGTGCAGCAGCAGTGATTTTTGCATAGTTATGGATTAGCTGCATTTGCCGAATTTGCCACATAATATATCATCAGCTGCATAATCTGCAGAGTTAACTAAAAAGGTGTTGTTTCTACCTTAAATTGTTCAAAAGCTTTCTGAAAATGCAGAGACATGTGTTGCCGTAGAGTGGAAGGCCATTTGCAAATGTAGACTGGTCCAATTTCTGTAGCTCATTGCTGTGTTTGGGTATAAATTCATACTAATGAGTTGCAACTAATGTCCAGAAAGTGTTAACAAATTTAAAAATAACAAAATAATGAAGTAATAACATCCCAAAATGTGCCTCATTATGAAGCATAATCTGCCTTTTCTTGCTGAATACTTTACTGAACCTTGCTGCATAATTTGGCTCTTCTCTGATGCATAATTCCAGTGCCCTGATATTAAGGGAGGGGGCGGGCATCCCCCCTCCACGGGCCTTAATTGGCCCCAGGGACTTGATTCCTCTGGGGTCAAATTCCATTAACAAGGGGAGGGGGTCCATATGACCTTCCTCCCTGAGCCCTAATTAGTTCTGTAGACCCCATTTCATTAAAAAGTGGTGGAGGCCATGTAGACTCCCTCCCAACGACCTAGCAGCAGTCGGCCTACAGCAAATTGTCAATCAGTCCACTCACAAAGCCGGACACACCCTAGATGGGTTATTTACCAGTAACCCACACATCTCGGTTACTAAGGTGATCCCCCTTATTTGGACTGATCACTCAGCAGTTTGTTTTTCTATAAAACTTAATTCCCTTCCATCCTCTTCTTCATCCTCGTCCTCCATCACTTTTAGAGACTGGAAAAATATTAACTCTCCCCACCTCACTGCTCTGCTGCTCGACAGCATTATCACTACCCAACAGGATCCCTCACTAGCTTCTATCAACTATCTCAACAGCATAAATAAGGCCTGCCATAAGCTAGCTCCCCTCAAAATCTCCCATCGTAGCAGAAAACTCCCCCCCGGCCCCTTGGTTCACGGAATCCCTTCGACTGCAGAGACAACACTGCAGAAATTTGCAAAGGCATGGCGCCGTTATTATTACCCTACGGACAAAATTGTGGCCAGAAGTGCCCTTTCCAAATACAAAGATCTTATTACTGCAGAAAAGACATCTTATTACACTTGCCAAATCAACCAGGCAAAAAATTCATCAAAAGAATTGTTTCAGGTGGTCACTCACCTCTCCAACCCCCCTGCCCCTCGCTTTGATGGAACACAATCCCTCTGCGACTCTCTGGCCAATTTTTTCAAAGACAAAGTCACGACAATTTTCTCAGCCTTCACCCACTCCCCCCCTACTACCATACTGAATCCTTCACCTCACAACAATACTCCTAGTTTCGCGGCCTTCGAAGCTGTCACAGAGGAACAAGTCCATCGACTTGTCTCGGGCACTAAATCAGGATCACCTTTAGACCCTTGTGCTCCTGCTATTCTCAATCTTATCCCTGAGGCCATTTCCCCTGCTTTGACGACCATCTGTAATGCTATGTTCTCAACGGGTACCTACCCCTCAGTCTGGAAGGAGGCTATCATTAAACCCCTTCTAAAAAACCTAATCTCGATCCCCTCTTTCCTGCCAGTTACCGTCTCATTGCATGTCTTCCTTTCCCAGCAAAAATTTTCGAGAAAACAATGAACTTACAACTATCGAAATTCATTGATGACAACAACCTGCTGGACGATACCCAATTTGGGTTTAGACAGGGTCATGGAACAGAGACTGCGATACTAAAATCAGCCGATGAAATAAGGATGACTCTGGACAAGAGAGGAGCAGCTGTACTAATATTACTAGACCTCTCTGCAGCCTTCGACACGGTCGATCACGCCATCTTGATCGACCGTGTCTCAGCCTTAGGAATTCAAAATAAAGCGAAAGACCTTCTTGCATCCTTCTTAGCTGATCGTCCACAAACAGTAAAAATGGGCCATTTCTCCTCCCATACCTTCTCTCTCCCTTGTGGCGTCCCACAAGGCTCCTCGCTAAGTCCGACACTGTTTAACATTTATGTTTCGGACTTAGCGGGGGTAATAAAATCTTACGGAATTGCCCTAACAACTTACGCTGACGACACACAACTAGTGCTACCTGTACAGACTGATGGTACATCAGTTGCGGCAAACTTTAAAGAGGGAATGCGGGCTATCAGCTCCTGGATGTCATCAAACTGTCTCAAATTAAACTCTGACAAAACAGAGGTGATGACATTCGGGAAACTGGAGCCTACTTGGTCCCCTCAATGGTGGCCACCTGAGATGGGAGCTCCACCTCAACCGGTCACTAAGGTTCGTAACCTTGGAGTTGTATTTGATGATAAAATGACCGTTCATCATCATGTCAACTCAGTGGTCTCCTCATCCTTTTTTGTCCTGAAAAGGATCAAGAAACTGCTGCCATACCTCCCCTCGTCAGCCGGCAAAACTCTAATTAGCACTTTGGTATTTTCCAAAACTGATTATTGCAATGCCCTTCTTTTGAATGCCCAGGAAAAAGTCATCAACAGATGTAAATGTAAATGTACAGGAATTTATATAGCGCAAATCACCGAGCGGTTTCTAAGCGCTTGCTTAGGGAACCCGTCCTGGTATTCCCCTGTGATATAACCCCGGCAGGGTATCCGCAAGGTGAAAGCCAGGCATCCCGCCGCGAGGGGTCGTTGTGGAGATTAAGCAAGCTATTGCCCAGAGTCGCAGAGTGTGAACCCGTGAATCGAGTAGGCACCGGAGCGAGAATTGTCGAGTCCATGGACATTTTAGGACTCAAGACCCCGCTGAGCCGGGAATTGAACCCTGGTCCCGGGCTGACCTCTGCTTCCAGGTCTGCCTCCTCTAACCAGTGAGCCACACTTCTCCGATTGCAGCTAGTCCAGAACGCCTCGGCCAGAATGCTTCTGGGCATTCCTAAGTTCTCATCCATCTCCCCATACATCCGGCAACTGCACTGGCTCCCAGTCAGGAGCCGGACAAAATTTAAGGCACTATGCATTGCCTATAAAGCAGTCAACAACATGGGCCCACAGTTCCTCAGAACGGTTCTTTGTCCGCTTGAGCACTCAAGAGTACTTCGGTCTTCCTCTGCTCATTTGCTCAAAGTCCCGCGAACAAAAAGGGCCAATTGGGGTGACAGGTGTTTCACAATTTCCACAGCCAAACTTTGGAACACACTGCCCCTTCACATCAAAACTGCCCCCACTCTCATCAGTTTTAGAAAAAAACAAAAAACATGGTTCTTCTCATCATAATTCTTTGCCCTGCTACGGTCTGTATTCTGAGCGCCGAGACACCCCCGGGTATTTGCGCGCTATAAAAGTTGCATAAACATAAACATAAACAGATTGTGGCCCCAGGGTCCCCATCCCTCAGGGCTTCTCTAAGATAATGGTGAGTTCCCCTGTGCCACAAAGCAATATATGTTAAGGGAAGCTGGGCACACTGCCCCCTCCCAAAGACTCATTAAGTGCTGGGAACATAATCCAGGGCCATATTCAATTAAAAAGGGGAGGGGGGCCATGAGACACACCTTTCCAAGCCTTATTAGTCTTTGGGGAACCAATCTCCCTCAGCCAAATTTAACTAAAAAGGGCTGGGGGTCGACACAGCTTCACTCCCTGAGTCATCTCGGTCCCCGGGGACCTCTTGGCCTCATCCCAGAGGTAAGTGCCCCTGTGCCCACCGAAGGCACCTACAAACCACATGTTGAGAGAAGTGGAGGGAGCCCCAGGACTCCCGATTCCCCAGCCAGCTTCACACAGCTGTGGGTGCTGCATTGACCTCTGAGCTGGAACAATATCTTTTCTTTTTTCCTGCCCTGCAGAAGTGTAGGCAGGGAAATAGAACAGAAGTCTGCTCCCAGTAAGTGGGAGCATGTTTCAATCTCCCACCATGTGAGAGCAGATATGCCTTTATTGCCCACACTCCTGAAGACAGGGAAGGCAGTTTGCTCCGATATGTGCTCCTAGATACATTTTTTAATTGAACAAACTGTTCCTGTTTTGCCAAATGCCTCTTGTTCTTTTAAGGTATTTCATGTCCAAGCAACATTCTTAAGACTCAGGACTCAGTTCCAAATCTTAAGATGACTGCAGCCACATCGTTGCTGATATGGTGGCAACCAATCAGATCTCAGTTTGAGATCTCTTGGCTCTGCGTAGCCTTCAGGGCATGAAATATACAAAGTATTTGAGCATTATTAGCTCAAAAACTACTGAATGGTTTTACACCAAATCACAAAAAGCCCTCTTTCTGGACCAAAATCTAACTTTCTGTCAAATTTGGTGCAACTCCATTCCACGGTTTAGGCTGTAGATGTGCCTAAACTTCATATGGAAAAATAAATGGGGAAATCTTGTTTTGGGACCCCCCCTTTTTCGCAGTCCACACTTTATGGATGCCCCTGAAAATGTCCAGTTAGGAGCTCAGGTTTAAAAAATTGTTTTGGAAAGTTTTGTGAAGATTTGCCAACCAGCACAAAAGATAGAAGGAAATCAAAAAATGCATTTCCTATGGAAAAACGATCCTAACAATAACTACCAAGTGGAGACTGGATATTTCCAACGAGCTGTCATCAGTAGGTAGTTATAGTCAGGACCCAGGGCCTAATTACAATCTCAAAGGACTTTGACGGATCCTCAGAAGATCTGACAATCCCAGTGCTGTTATCAGATTTGCAGCCAACACTTCAACCAGGAGGTGTTGGCAACCATCTTGGGACTCAGCTTCAGCCGAGCCCCCAAATAAAAATTAAAAAAAAGAAAATGGGACAGGGGGAGAATAAAAAAGCCCTCTAAAAAATTGCTTTCAAACCACAATGGAGTCATGAATCCACAGCCCCTCCCAAAAAAAGTATGGGCTCCTGTGCTTGTTTTTAATGAAGTTCCTGGGTGGGCCAGGTCCTAGGTACCTGCAGACTTTAGCAAAATAATGGAGGAGGACACAAGTGGTTCCTCTCTGAGGGCATGTGTATGCCATAGGGACCTCCACCTCTCTGAGGCTACATATACATATAGGGGGGCCACATGAATACTCCCGGGCCCCAGGGACCCACACCTCCGCAGGTTTTGATAAAAAAAGGCGGGAGCTGCACAGATGCCCATCCTAGGCCTTTAGAAGCCCAAAGGACTGCCACCTCCCAGGGAATAAAATAAACAATATGGAGGGGTCAACAAAGACTGCCGGGGTCCACCACCTCCTCGGGGAACCCCAGATCTGTGGGCCAGCCCATGCAGAACAAAGGAGGGGGCTGTACTGCCTCCATCCTGGAGCCATATATGACCTTGGTGACCGCCACCCCCAAGACTGGCTTTGTTTAGCGAGAGCTGTGACAGCTCCTGTCAGGTAAAAACTAACATTCCACTTCCTGCAAGCGGGAGCTGTCAAAGTGCTCCTGCTTGCTGGAAGCAGGGTTTTCATCTCTTTACCTGCCCGCAGACATGTAGGCAGGGAAAGATATGAGACTTTTTGCACTTCCAGCAGCTCCCTGTGTGCAAGAGCAATGCTGACTCCACATGTTCTTATGACCTCACATATTACATTACTCAGGACACGGTCAGGACCATGGATATCTCTGATGACATCTCAAATGACATCACTGATGACATCTTCCACATAAACACTCACATACCCACTTGCACCCCATAGAACATCTCATACTCCCATCCCAATCCCACACAACCACTCACATACCCATTCACAAACTCATACAAGTACTTACACACCTACTGACTGATCCATATAGCCACTCACACATCCACTCACTTCTACAGGCCCTCACATAACCATGAACTCACCCATATTGCTACTGAGGTGCCCATTCACACACTGAGCCACTCACCCAAACAGCTATTCACATACTTACTCACTCAACAATAAAGTCACTCACATAAGCATATCTTTAACACTCGGAATCTTTTAGAAAACACTCATAGTTACTTAATGATATCATCAGTGATGTCATCAGTAATGTCATTTGAGATGTCATCAGTGATGTCACTGGCATATCATCAGTGATGTAATATGTGAGGTCATAAGCAGTGCATTGTGGGGGTGTAAGATATAACTAGCTCAGGTAACTATAACTACTGAATGTATATGGTTTTGCATGAGTGAAATCTGCACCTATATATAACACCCTTCAATGAACATATATGTATATATATGTATATATATTACCTACTGGCGATTGCCAGTAGGTAGTTCTAGTTAGGACCTCGTTTCAATTCAAAAAATGTTTTTTCTCTTGCCAATATCTTGGGCGCTGGTAGACGAATCTTTGCAAAACTTTAAAAACTAATGGGCGGACCGGTCAGCTCCTGTGTTAAAAGTTTCAGGGTGATTCATCAAGCAAGGGCCAAGAAAAAAGGGGGTCCCAAGGCACGTATTCCCCATGATAATTTCCAAAGGAATTTTGAAACAGGTAACAGCCCGAACTGCTGAACGGAATTACACCAAATTTGGCAAAAAGGTAGGTCTTGGTCTAGAAAGCGTGCTTCTTTTAAATGGTGTAAATACGTTCAGTAGTTTCTAAGAAATTCAAAAATAAAAACATATCGATGTCTGGGCGGAGCCTAACCGCACATCTCATTGTGAGATCTGATTGCCTGTCAGCACTTCAACCAGGAATTGCTGGCAGCCATCTTGGAACCAATATATATGATAGCAATCCATTGAAATAAATTGTAGTGCATAGAAGGTTTTGAGGGTCTTTATATATATATACACATAAAAAGATACTTATTTATACATATCTTGACAGTTCTGCAGAGATCGCATAAACATGGCAGCATGACTCATCTTACCTCCGAAGACTGGAAATGGTGACTTCGCAGATGGCGACAGGACTGGTGTCCGGCAGTCGGGTGCGTACGGGCACTGCTGCCTCAAAGAGGCGCTGCCCGGTCCAGAGGCTGGCACAGGACAGGCTCTGATGCGAGCGTGCTCACCCTGGCTCCTGCCCTTTCCCATCAATGCTCTGGGCTGCGCAAGAAACAAACACCGACACAAACGTTACAAAGCCTTAGCCGGCCCCGTGAAGACGCGTCTGTAAGGCTCAACATGGGAGCCGGTCTCTGACCACAGACCCTGGTGGGTCATGTCTTCTCTGCTGGGTGAGGCGGCCTCTTCTGCAGCCGGAGGAAGGGAGGAGCCGGGGCAGCACCGCCTGGGGAGGAGGAGCAGGCCCTGTGTCAGCAGAGGTCAGGGAGACTGCAGACTGCACAGCGCTGCCGCTGCCTCTGCCTGCTGCAGCCCTACCCAACCCCTGCGCAATATCAGTGCTAACTCCAGGGTATGCCTCTCCCTCCTCCTGCACCGCAGCCCTGCCCCTTGCTGGGACAGCACTACTGTCCATCTGCGCCAAAGCCTTCACTGCAGGATAGCCCTGTAAATTGCTGGGACAGCCCTTCTGTCCACTCACCTGCACCGCAGCCCTCGCTCCAGGAAAGCAAGGCCCACTACTTCCACGTGACCTCAGCTGATTCCTGGTACTGAGCCTACCACTTCCGGAACATCTCTGCCCACTCCCAGAACAGTCTTGCCCATGCATACATTTGTGTTCCTTCCCCAGCTAGCCTTGCCTACTCTGCAGTGCACTCCTCCCCATCACAATACAGCCCAAAGCGCTATCCAAACCTCTGAACTGCCCACCACTAGGGCAGCCTGTGCAACACCCTCCCCCATCTTTGCGCACTTCCAGAACACAGTGACATAACACAAAATGATGGGATCCCTCCATCCCCCTTCGTGGAATGTGATACCCCAGTCAATACCTCACAAATATTCATGTTGCTTAGGCTCAATGGGATCCCCCATCAAGACCCTCTACCCCCTCTGCAGGGATTTCAGGGTCCTGTGTTATGCCCTTGTCCACCCCTGCACAGCAGCCTTCCCAACTTCTATGCGAACCACAACTGCCCAGACCAGGGCAGCCCTGCCTCTGTGTTGATCGCCTCGAGTCTTTACCCCTTCCTGTATCTAGTTTGCTGAAACAACAAACCCATAGCCTCCTCAACCCCACCAACCTTCGGCTGTCAGTGACTACCCCGCAGCCGGCTCCACCTGCCCACCAGAGCAGAGGCTTATAGCCCAATTGGTGTGCTTGGCAAGTCACAGACAGCTGCGTCACACCTGCCAACCAAGACCCCCTCCATGGGGAGCAGGCAGTAGGGCTGGGGAGATGCCTTCAGGTCAACGGAGTAAACTCCTATGGATGTCTGATAGACGTTTGCAAAAAATGCCATTCTATTCAAACACAAGGAGGCGTTTCATATATAAGGAAGAGTGAGCATCGTTAAAACAA
Organism: Lissotriton helveticus; assembly: GCF_964261635.1. Lineage (NCBI taxonomy): Eukaryota > Metazoa > Chordata > Amphibia > Caudata > Salamandridae > Lissotriton > Lissotriton helveticus. The sequence continues at coordinate 1,146,830,690 of NC_136063.1, read as the reverse complement.
GCACTGGCAACACCAGAAGTCCTGAGATTTTTATAATTTGCAAAGCCAACCAAGCAGTGGGTCATCAGGGGTGCTATTTAGTGAACAAAAGCCTCTCAAAACATGTAAAACAAATTGGCAATATGATCTCTCATAGTTTAAGTGAAAATGAGCAACGTGTTGGTGCACGCTTTTAAAGCATTGGCGTCGTATTTTGTGTGTGATTTATAAAGCAGAAAACGTACGTAAGTTAACCTGAGTGTAGCTAAGTAATTCATGCATCGCCCTGTTGAAAAGTTTGACATTAATTGTATTTTATTTGAAGGGAAATACATTGGAACTGCGCTCCGCTCATGGAGTTTGCGAAGTTTTGGTTACTTTGCGCTTCGTGTGGAGCGCGAAGTTGTCAAATACTTTACAATCTACAGCGTAGCGTAGTTGTTTCTCTTCCTCGCTCGCTCAATATGCGATCTAGCATGCGCGGTAACGGCGTACCGTGATTCTGCTTTCGCCGACTCGATTTTGTCTCCCGGTCTCGTGCGCTACGACGTTTGGAATCCGGCCGCACAATCCCGCGAGACTGTGCGAACACGAACATGTCATTCGGACGCGCGAACACGTCATTCGGACGCGCTATCTTCCTTCCGGCGCAGTGTTGGTAAGATCGCATTCCCGAACACGCCGAAACTACAATCTGGCACAGAATATCTCTTGAGCACGATAAAACCTTCTCGAAAATGATAATTTTGCTAAGAAAAACCCCTCCGATTGTGATTTGGCTGTAGTTTTTTGTGCATGGAGTCCTCTCTTTTTTTCTACTCTTTTTTTCAAGAGGAAGGAAGTGCCCCTCAGTCTCCAACTTCCTGTTCCTGTCCAGCAGGCTCCACCCAGTTCTTTGTCCATGTGCTGTTCACTTTCATTTGGAGTTGGAGCTGAAAGGATCATTTTTTGTGTATGTCTGCTGCATCATTTCATTGGATTGGATTTATTGAGGACTTTTGGATTTGAAAATTTATTTTACAAGTAAGTTGCAGAATTGGTGTACATGTTTGTTTGCTTGGGGCTTTTTTCTTTTACCTATAGTTTTCTGGGCTTTTCATCCTTTTAAAAAATTATTGTTGTGGGAGGCCTGTACTTTCATGAGGGGCCAAGTTGTATTTCTTTGAAATTTCAGCCAGTAGGTCCAGAAGTACCCATGGGTCCAACCATGTTTCTGTGGTGTCTGTTGAATTTCAGTTTTTAAACATGGATTGAATTGCAAACTGTGTTTTTTGGAGTGGAATTTCAGTTTTTGAGTGTGTGTTAATTAAATTGGGGATTTTCAGCCAATAGGTAACCCTAGGCGATCAAATAGTTAGTGTAGGCCTGCATGAGTTCATTGTATGCACTTTCTGTGGGTGACCTAGACATGTGGTGGTGGCCATTTTGTGGGATCGGCCACTGTGCTTTTCCTATAGGCCTCCAAGCTTGTGGCCTACTCTGCCAGTAGGCCCAGAGGTACTCATCATCAGTCATCATGGGTGCATGAAAGCTAAACAACTATGTTTGTGTTGTCTGTTGAATTTTAACATCATGGATGGCATGGGTGGCTTTGGATTGGTTTGCAAAATGTATTTTTTGGGTGGAATCTCAGATTTTGGATGTGTATTAAATAAATAGGGCTTTCCTGCCAGTAGGTAACCCTAGGAGTTCAGCTTGCGTAGTTTTGGTAACCTTGCACAGCGTGACAATGCGATGCTGAACACGCCGAATTTGCAATCTGGCAAGTAATATGTCTCGAGCTGCATAAAACCTTCTCAAAAATGATGATTTTGTTCATTTTGCTAAAAAAAACTCCTCAGGTTGTCGTAGTTTTTGGAGCATGGAGTCATTTTTCTGTTTTCAAATTTTCTTTAAAAGAGGAAGGAAGTTCCCCAGAGACTCCCACTTCCTGTCCCTGGCCTTTTGTATGTGCTTTCTTGTTTTGGGTAGGCTGACCATGTAGGTGGCGGCCATTTTGTGAAACCAAGCATTGTGCTTTTGCCATAGGCCTTCATTGTCGGTCTTCTCTTTCTTTTCATGTTGTTGTGGGTGGCCAGGCCATGTGGTGGCGGCCATTTTGTGGAACTCTCCACTGTCCTTTTGCCATAGGCCTCCAAACTTGTGGCCTATTCTGCCAGTAGGCCCAGACTCCCAGAAGTACTCATCGGAGGTGCTTGATGTAACTGTTTCTATGTTGTCTGTTGAATTTCAACATCATTTAGGGCATGGATGGGGTTGGATTGAATTCCAAAATGTGGTTTTTGGGGAGTAGTTGGCTTTTAAGATGTGTGTTAATAAATGCCTTTGTTGCATGTGTATGAGTTGTTGTTGTTGTGTAACTTTCTAACCTTTTTAGCCATGCAGATTTTCTTTTTTGCATTAAAGCTGTGATGTGTAACAGGCATCCTCCTTTGTCTGGCCTTATAGGGGTATAGGCCTGCTTGAGTTCATTGTTTTCTGGGCATTACCCTTGTGTCTGTGATGAGTGACCATGTGGCTGGTAGTAGTAGTGTGCTGTTTTGTTTTTGACTCATAGGCCTGTGTGTCTTTCCATTGTTCCTTTTGGCTTACTGCTTCCATCCCCATTGCCAGCTGCAGGTCCCTGATGCTCCATCCATCCCACATGATGCACAAATTAAGGACAAACAGGTTCCACTTCAACTACATTTGTATTTTAGTTCTTTGCTATTCTTACTCTTACTGAGTGTTCACTAGTAGTAATTAAAATTAAAGCACAACAAATTCCACGTTTGACTGATGTTCCTCTGCCTTCTTTGCTTGTAGGTCCACAAAAGACTGAGGAGGAGGTGTCTGTCATCATCGCCCGTTGTACTGCCAGACAGATGTCCTGCTGTTGTACGAGACGTGTGGTGTGACCTGATGAGACATCTCTGCAACTTGTGCAACTGAGTGCTGCTCACATCTGAAGAAAATGGGCCCAAAGAAAGCAGGTACCAGGTCCTCTAAGACCAAGAAAGTTGCTGAGAAGAAGAAGGAAGAACAGAAGAAGGAAGTGCCACTTAAGTCTGGTGTTGACCCCTAAACCTTTTTTGGGAAACCAAAAAGTATGCCTGCAGAAGCGGTGTCCGGGGGGCAATCTGGGCGCAGCACATCCACATCAGTAGGTCCAACCCACCAACCCAGGCCCAAGCAGATGAGTGTGGAAGAGGTAGCCAACCCAATGGTAGAAAGCAGTGATGCTGAGCCTGACCTATCTCAAAGTAGTACACAATCAACGCATGAGGGAACATAGCAGATAAGTGGTGAACAACAACAACCGCAACCACTGCCCATGCTAGTAGTTGTTGTTCCTCCTGAAGTTGGGGCAGTTCAGGAAATTGAGCCTCATGCATAGGAAGACAAAGAGGAAGCCACTCATTCAGGAGATCCATTGTCTCCCAAATCCCCAGCAAGGAAAAGGAGGGTTAGTTCATTGAGTTCTTCGCCAAGCATCCCTTGTGATGATCTAGATCTCACTTGAGAGCCACAACAATCTGAGCATGAGAGGGAGACACATCCCAAGACCAGGCTAGGGATAAGGAAGGTTCCAGAAAGCCTTAGACTTATGGAGGACGATGTAGAACAGCAGGATAATGATGATGAAGACCCAGTTAACACGAAGATCACTCCCGGCCCGAGGACATGGAGACCAACATCATTAACCTATCCAGAATGGCTGCAACTAGGGATGTAGCATGCATACCTCCAACACAGGCAACACCAACACGACCTCCAGGTTCCATATTTACATTAGTAAAGGGCCGGCAGCGTACAATATCAAGCACAAGCACCACCTCAGCAGAAGTAGATAGTGGTACTGCACAGCCACATAGTCAAATTCAACACACACCCTCCAGCTCATCCGGCTTTGGAAGTGGCACCTCTAGCAGAAGACAAAAGTTAAGCTCCCCAGTGTGGGATTTATATGACTGATAGGTAACTGTTTACCATTGAGCGCACAGCTAAGTAAAAGGTGAATATACACAGTAACAACGGTGCTCCAAAATGATAACTAATCGGTTACCACGACTAGATCAATAAGCTCAAATGGGCTCAACAAGGATACTATAATCATCGAGCACTCAAAAAAGTCCAGTATTAGTGTTCCATTTATTAGTTTCTTGATTCTTGTCACAATTAAATCTTCATTGAAACAGTCCTCGTATTATTTTCAACAAAACAGCAGCCAACGCACGTTTCGTCTGGTCTGATCTGACCTACGACTTCCTCAGGGCTGCAACCCAAACAAATTATAATAATAATAAGTAACCCAATTAATGTCTGAATATGACATATTCACATTCATCATCATAAAAGTTAATAAACTAATTATTATAGTTGTGTCTAGAAAGAGTTATTTATATAGAGTTGTTTACTCGCCACCAAGTTTATAGACTGAAAGCACCGCGTGTGTATAGTTTAAAACATATAAATGGAGGGTTCCTTGTTAATAGTTCCAAATGAAGAGTAAAAGAGAAAGGATATTGAGATTGTAATAACAATTCCAGTTTGGCGTCATGGCTAGACCGCGGGGCTACATACCTATGCCTTCCCTCTTTGGTAGCATCAATTTATCCACTTCATAAGTATGGTGCAGTCATTAATATTAACGTATCTGAAAAAATCAGTACAATGTATTCAGTCTAATATAGTTCAGTACTTGTTGTCAGCGTGTACTCAACTCATAGTGATCAGGACTTTCTTACCTTATCCTATATCAGTAACGTCCAAGATTATAAAACGATATATTATGTGGCTCAGGTATCCATACATAAACTTCGTTGTATGTATATTATATTTCAGTTTCCAAATTCAGTAATAATATCTGTAAAATAATTATTTACAGATCGTTATTTAGTATTTCTGTTTTGCATTACCTTGAATGCACTACGGTTGCCTACAATATTATAATGGAGACAACCATACCTCTGTATTTCTAGAGGTGATCCTCAGATTCTCGCCGAAAAGTAGCTCAGTCAGTATAACGAGTATCTGTGAATGAATAAATAAATAGAAATATAGCGAATTGTCTAGCATAAGCTCAGTAAAAGTTCTAACTAATAGTCTCATTCTACGTTTACAGGCATCAGTATGCTTGTAGTACACTCACCGATTACAGAGTCTCTGGGCACCTCGGATCGCGTTTCATCGTGTCAGCGTCCTACTCAGGCGCCATCTTGATTAGTCTGCTTTATAGCATAAAAGCGGTTGTTAGGCGCCATTTTAGTAAAGTTATAGTGCGTCTTATACTGAGCTATAAAACGCCAAGTTTACCTATTATATAACGATATCGTATACTGCAATATCTTAATTCTCACGTATAGGAGATATTACCCTCACTTCTAAGTTTTTACGTAAATTCTTGCGAAAAAGAATTTCGACGAGAAAGTAGCAACATATGCATGAATATTTGGCATAATACCGTATTGTTCCAATTATTACAGAGCGTGTAGTATATTACCCTAACTATTCTGTATATTAAGAACTTGCTTATTACTTCTCAAGTTACAGTAGTGTTCACAGTCGCCATCTTGGAACGGTCTCAGATTTTTATAATGAAATTATTGAATCTAATTAAAAGTATGTGTAGTTACCCGTTTTATAATACCTGATCGCTCTACAATTAGAAGCCTTGGTTGTTCCTCTGATCGTAAACTTATAACTCCAACTCCAATTCTCAATAGTATTATCCGTCACCATCTTGGAGTGGTCACAAGTTCCTATTTTATTATCCTCACTCGAGTTGAAACTTATGTACCCTTATTATCCGTAACACTCGCTAATCAGCAACATATCCTTTTCTTAATATTATTTCTGTCTACCAGTGAGTGGTGGCACCAGCATTTCACTCCGCAGTCCCACCATAGCGCCAGCCTGGTAATAATGGTCAAAAAGAGACCCCAGAAATATGCATTGGAGGAAAAGGTAAACAGTTACAAAATACAGAGCTATTTTCCAACATGTACAGTATAAATGTATGACGGCTTGGATATGAAATCAAATTATCATATCACAGTACATAACAAATTTGACAGTAATAACATTTACATCCCAATGCAGTTATTGAGTCTTATCTAACTAATTCTGGGTTTACGTTCAAACATATGTAGTACACCAGTAACATAAAATTATTCTTGGCTGTGTCTCGATTATAATTACTCATAACCAGTTCTATTGATTATTTACAATTCAAATTAAATTTGCAATGATGCTCATATTCACTTAGAGTCATGCAGTTAGTACAGTACATCGTTACTCAAATTCATATCTACAATATAATTCAAAGTCATGATTGCTAAGGTAAGAGCATCTAAACTACTACAACTATTCATATTAAAAATGAATAATAGAACATATGCAAGCCAATCTTAGTATACTAAATGACTTGAGTTACCGTGCTTAATCAGGCTATTGTAGTTACTTCCCCAGGAAATATTCATATTCATGATCTACATTTAACCCCATTTCTACTGCTTTAAGTTTAATAAGCCAAGTAACTTCCAGCCTTCTGAGTCTCAATATTCTATTGCCACCTCTCGGGTTTGTATCAAGGTGGTCAATACCATGATAGGTAAATGTATGTTTCATCCTATCTTGGTTCTGCCTAATAAGGTGTGCTGCGGTAGGATACCTTGTATCCCCTTGTACAATGGCTCTAAAATGTTCTGCCATTCTATCCCTTAGTCTTCTTTTTGTGCTGCCAATGTAAATCTTACCACAGCTACACACAATCGCATAAACCACAAAAGTTGTGTCACAATTGATGAAAGTCTCGATGGTATACTCCCCTGTACCATTGTAGTTAAAACTCACTACCTTTTTCTTAGCCCATCTACATGAAGAGCATCTGCCACACTTGTAAAAACCTTTGAATTTTGACAGCCAGTCCTTATTAACAGGTTTGATCGGGTAGCTGGGACTAAGTAAATTGGAAAGAGTTAGACCTTTCCTAAATGTAAGGGAGGGATAATGAGTAACAAAAGGGGAAATGTCTTGATCAAGTTTAAGCAAATTCCAATGTCTGTTTAGAATAGAGTACAGTATGTTACTTTCTGTACTATAACTGGTAATCATTCTTATCCTAGTGTCACCATCTTTCTCCATCTTCTTAGGTTTATCCTTCAGAGTGTTAGTACGTCTCAGTTTCTTTGCTCTGTTGAGGGCTGTGTCTATAGTTTTCTTGTCATATCCTCTCTTCTCAAATCTCATGGATATATCTGATATATTCTCACGAAAGTCCTGATTTAGGGAGCAATTTCGCCTGGCTCTCACCATCTCCCCATACGGGATAGATTTTATCTGATTCTTTGGGTGACAACTTTTAGCATGCAAAACTGAGTTACAGCTTGTCGGTTTCCTGTACATTCTACTATGTAATTTGCCTGCTTGCACAAATAGCTCAACATCCAGAAATGTAATCATGTTATAATCATACTGCGTTGTAAACCGTAGATTATATGTATTGTCATTTAAGTAATCAAAAAAACCATGTAATTGTTCAACTGATCCTGTCCAGATAAGCAGACAGTCGTCGATGAAACGACCCCAGTAGTGGATATACTGAATCCATTCTTTATTGCTAGGTCCCCAAATTCGCTCCGCCTCATACCAGCCCATGAAAAGGTTGGCAAATGACGGAGCAAATTTGGCTCCCATCGCTGTCCCAAGTTCTTGGCGGTACCACACACCATCAAACAAAAACACGTTATTTTTCAATACCAGATCTGTCATTTGTAACAACATTTGTGAATGGTCATAAAACTCAGCAGCTCGTTTGCTAAGAAAAAAGTCCAGAGCATCTATTCCTAAAGTGTGGTCTATATTGGAGTAGAGGGAGACTACATCAAGTGTAGCTAAAATCATCCCTTCTTCCCAAGTGATGTCATTCAATATATTGAGTATATATTTCGTATCCAAAACAAAGGATGGTAAGTTATGTACAAACTCCCTAAGAAAGGTATCAATGTATTCGGAAAGGTGTTCAGTTGGTCCACCTATGCCCGAGACTATCGGTCTTCCTGGGGGCTTGTCTCGGCACTTATGGACCTTTGGCAAGGTATATAGACACGGTGATCTCGGAAATGTGGTTTGTAAATATAGGTATTCATCATGGTTGATCAGAGATAGATCATACCATTCCCTCACTTTGGTGTTGACAGTTTCTACTAAAGTCTTCATTGGATTAGACTCTAATCTAGTATAATAGCGTTTGTCATTTAGTTGTGATAAGACTTCACTTTTATAGTCAGTGATGTTCTGTAATACCAAATTTCCTCCTTTGTCTGCTCTTCGGATTATTATGTCCTTATTATTCAAAAGTTCATTAAGAGCTTTCCTTTCTCTAGGTGTAGATATGAATTTGAGTAACAATGTACTGTACTAACTGCATGACTCTAAGTGAATATGAGCATCATTGCAAATTTAATTTGAATTGTAAATAATCAATAGAACTGGTTATGAGTAATTATAATCGAGACACAGCCAAGAATAATTTTATGTTACTGGTGTACTACATATGTTTGAACGTAAACCCAGAATTAGTTAGATAAGACTCAATAACTGCATTGGGATGTAAATGTTATTACTGTCAAATTTGTTATGTACTGTGATATGATAATTTGATTTCATATCCAAGCCGTCATACATTTATACTGTACATGTTGGAAAATAGCTCTGTATTTTGTAACTGTTTACCTTTTCCTCCAATGCATATTTCTGGGGTCTCTTTTTGACCATTATTACCAGGCTGGCGCTATGGTGGGACTGCGGAGTGAAATGCTGGTGCCACCACTCACTGGTAGACAGAAATAATATTAAGAAAAGGATATGTTGCTGATTAGCGAGTGTTACGGATAATAAGGGTACATAAGTTTCAACTCGAGTGAGGATAATAAAATAGGAACTTGTGACCACTCCAAGATGGTGACGGATAATACTATTGAGAATTGGAGTTGGAGTTATAAGTTTACGATCAGAGGAACAACCAAGGCTTCTAATTGTAGAGCGATCAGGTATTATAAAACGGGTAACTACACATACTTTTAATTAGATTCAATAATTTCATTATAAAAATCTGAGACCGTTCCAAGATGGCGACTGTGAACACTACTGTAACTTGAGAAGTAATAAGCAAGTTCTTAATATACAGAATAGTTAGGGTAATATACTACACGCTCTGTAATAATTGGAACAATACGGTATTATGCCAAATATTCATGCATATGTTGCTACTTTCTCGTCGAAATTCTTTTTCGCAAGAATTTACGTAAAAACTTAGAAGTGAGGGTAATATCTCCTATACGTGAGAATTAAGATATTGCAGTATACGATATCGTTATATAATAGGTAAACTTGGCGTTTTATAGCTCAGTATAAGACGCACTATAACTTTACTAAAATGGCGCCTAACAACCGCTTTTATGCTATAAAGCAGACTAATCAAGATGGCGCCTGAGTAGGACGCTGACACGATGAAACGCGATCCGAGGTGCCCAGAGACTCTGTAATCGGTGAGTGTACTACAAGCATACTGATGCCTGTAAACGTAGAATGAGACTATTAGTTAGAACTTTTACTGAGCTTATGCTAGACAATTCGCTATATTTCTATTTATTTATTCATTCACAGATACTCGTTATACTGACTGAGCTACTTTTCGGCGAGAATCTGAGGATCACCTCTAGAAATACAGAGGTATGGTTGTCTCCATTATAATATTGTAGGCAACCGTAGTGCATTCAAGGTAATGCAAAACAGAAATACTAAATAACGATCTGTAAATAATTATTTTACAGATATTATTACTGAATTTGGAAACTGAAATATAATATACATACAACGAAGTTTATGTATGGATACCTGAGCCACATAATATATCGTTTTATAATCTTGGACGTTACTGATATAGGATAAGGTAAGAAAGTCCTGATCACTATGAGTTGAGTACACGCTGACAACAAGTACTGAACTATATTAGACTGAATACATTGTACTGATTTTTTCAGATACGTTAATATTAATGACTGCACCATACTTATGAAGTGGATAAATTGATGCTACCAAAGAGGGAAGGCATAGGTATGTAGCCCCGCGGTCTAGCCATGACGCCAAACTGGAATTGTTATTACAATCTCAATATCCTTTCTCTTTTACTCTTCATTTGGAACTATTAACAAGGAACCCTCCATTTATATGTTTTAAACTATACACACGCGGTGCTTTCAGTCTATAAACTTGGTGGCGAGTAAACAACTCTATATAAATAACTCTTTCTAGACACAACTATAATAATTAGTTTATTAACTTTTATGATGATGAATGTGAATATGTCATATTCAGACATTAATTGGGTTACTTATTATTATTATAATTTGTTTGGGTTGCAGCCCTGAGGAAGTCGTAGGTCAGATCAGACCAGACGAAACGTGCGTTGGCTGCTGTTTTGTTGAAAATAATACGAGGACTGTTTCAATGAAGATTTAATTGTGACAAGAATCAAGAAACTAATAAATGGAACACTAATACTGGACTTTTTTGAGTGCTCGATGATTATAGTATCCTTGTTGAGCCCATTTGAGCTTATTGATCTAGTCGTGGTAACCGATTAGTTATCATTTTGGAGCACCGTTGTTACTGTGTATATTCACCTTTTACTTAGCTGTGCGCTCAATGGTAAACAGTTACCTATCAGTCATATAAATCTTTAATTTGTTAAATTGAGCAGCCGCATAGGTGAAAATGAATAGAGATAAGGAGGCCGAAGAACTGTTTAGTAATCTACTAGCAGGTGGATCCATAGGATCATCAGTCAGACCATCTGCCGATGTAAAAAGAGAGGGACTTGGCGCTAAGTTTAGAAAACTGGAAGCACTTAAAAAACAAGAGCTTAACAAGTGGTGGGATGCTGCCACCCTAAAGCAATATCTATCAGTAAATAGAATACCGAGAGGTTTACGTTCACAAATTATACCTGCCTATGAAGATCTGGAACCTGATTTATATGTGATATGGGAGAAGGAGCTTAATGACAGCTCGCGTAATTTAATGAAAATTCTGATAGATAACGCAGACAGGAAAATAGCCAAACTTCTTATCGAGATCCAAAAGGTAGAAGATGAGATTAAAGCATTAAATCTACCAGAGGCAACCATTAAAAATTACACCATTATGGATGAGATTCTGCATGATATACAGTTAGACATAAAAAGGAGGAAAGCACATAAAATTAAGAGGGACGAGCAAGATTACCGTTCTGGTAGGATTTATACATATGCTAAGAGGTTTGACTATTTAATGAAAACTACACTGAGTAAGAAACGGGTAGGCAACATCACGCCACTGAGTGAAACTGAAGCATCCTCAAGTAATCTTTCTAGTGATGATAATGAAGAAGTACCAGTTGCAGCAACTATTACCCCTACACCTGAAACTAATTTTTTAGAGGAGGTTCACCGTTTACGGAGGGGGAATCGGGAAACTGGCAGGAATCGGAATATAAATACAAGAGGACCAGAAGAGGTAGGCGAGGAAGAGGCAAATCAAGGGACAAGGAACAAGAGGAGTCTGAGGTCATGGAAGCCACAGCCCTAAATGGTACAACAGAAGTAAGTGACATTGAAATTATTAATCTATCTGATCAACAGTTGTCTCCTGATATGATTAGTGTTCTTAAAAAAGGTCTAGGGTTCTGTCCAGCAAGGAGGCAAGACTGGGTGATGACCAAGATAGATCTTTTTAAATTCACTAGGAGGCTAAAACTAAAAAAATTCTTTTGTAATACACCTGAGAAAGTAATACCTACCACTAAAACCATGAGTAATCTTACCATACAAGAACTAAAAGAGACTCAGCTTTTGCTATCTCTAACAGAAACAGATGAGGACCCTGCTACATTAACTAGAATTTTGGAGGATTTAGAAGTAGAACGTTACATGACAGAAAGTAGTGGCCTTAAAACAAGTTCTAAATGGACTCCAAGGTTAACACAAGGAAATGTTATCGATGTATTCTTTAAGGCTGTCAGTCAGGACATTGATCGTGAACTAGAACATAAACGTTCCAGTTACCTGCACCCTAGAGAGGATAATTTAACACCAAGAGAAAGGAAAGCTCTTAATGAACTTTTGAATAATAAGGACATAATAATCCGAAGAGCAGACAAAGGAGGAAATTTGGTATTACAGAACATCACTGACTATAAAAGTGAAGTCTTATCACAACTAAATGACAAACGCTATTATACTAGATTAGAGTCTAATCCAATGAAGACTTTAGTAGAAACTGTCAACACCAAAGTGAGGGAATGGTATGATCTATCTCTGATCAACCATGATGAATACCTATATTTACAAACCACATTTCCGAGATCACCGTGTCTATATACCTTGCCAAAGGTCCATAAGTGCCGAGACAAGCCCCCAGGAAGACCGATAGTCTCGGGCATAGGTGGACCAACTGAACACCTTTCCGAATACATTGATACCTTTCTTAGGGAGTTTGTACATAACTTACCATCCTTTGTTTTGGATACGAAATATATACTCAATATATTGAATGACATCACTTGGGAAGAAGGGATGATTTTAGCTACACTTGATGTAGTCTCCCTCTACTCCAATATAGACCACACTTTAGGAATAGATGCTCTGGACTTTTTTCTTAGCAAACGAGCTGCTGAGTTTTATGACCATTCACAAATGTTGTTACAAATGACAGATCTGGTATTGAAAAATAACGTGTTTTTGTTTGATGGTGTGTGGTACCGCCAAGAACTTGGGACAGCGATGGGAGCCAAATTTGCTCCGTCATTTGCCAACCTTTTCATGGGCTGGTATGAGGCGGAGCGAATTTGGGGACCTAGCAATAAAGAATGGATTCAGTATATCCACTACTGGGGTCGTTTCATCGACGACTGTCTGCTTATCTGGACAGGATCAGTTGAACAATTACATGGTTTTTTTGATTACTTAAATGACAATACATATAATCTACGGTTTACAACGCAGTATGATTATAACATGATTACATTTCTGGATGTTGAGCTATTTGTGCAAGCAGGCAAATTACATAGTAGAATGTACAGGAAACCGACAAGCTGTAACTCAGTTTTGCATGCTAAAAGTTGTCACCCAAAGAATCAGATAAAATCTATCCCGTATGGGGAGATGGTGAGAGCCAGGCGAAATTGCTCCCTAAATCAGGACTTTCGTGAGAATATATCAGATATATCCATGAGATTTGAGAAGAGAGGATATGACAAGAAAACTATAGACACAGCCCTCAACAGAGCAAAGAAACTGAGACGTACTAACACTCTGAAGGATAAACCTAAGAAGATGGAGAAAGATGGTGACACTAGGATAAGAATGATTACCAATTATAGTACAGAAAGTAACATACTGTACTCTATTCTAAACAGACATTGGAATTTGCTTAAACTTGATCAAGACATTTCCCCTTTTGTTACTCATTATCCCTCCCTTACATTTAGGAAAGGTCTAACTCTTTCCAATTTACTTAGTCCCAGCTACCCGATCAAACCTGTTAATAAGGACTGGCTGTCAAAATTCAAAGGTTTTTACAAGTGTGGCAGATGCTCTTCATGTAGATGGGCTAAGAAAAAGGTAGTGAGTTTTAACTACAATGGTACAGGGGAGTATACCATCGAGACTTTCATCAATTGTGACACAACTTTTGTGGTTTATGCGATTGTGTGTAGCTGTGGTAAGATTTACATTGGCAGCACAAAAAGAAGACTAAGGGATAGAATGGCAGAACATTTTAGAGCCATTGTACAAGGGGATACAAGGTATCCTACCGCAGCACACCTTATTAGGCAGAACCAAGATAGGATGAAACATACATTTACCTATCATGGTATTGACCACCTTGATACAAACCCGAGAGGTGGCAATAGAATATTGAGACTCAGAAGGCTGGAAGTTACTTGGCTTATTAAACTTAAAGCAGTAGAAATGGGGTTAAATGTAGATCATGAATATGAATATTTCCTGGGGAAGTAACTACAATAGCCTGATTAAGCACGGTAACTCAAGTCATTTAGTATACTAAGATTGGCTTGCATATGTTCTATTATTCATTTTTAATATGAATAGTTGTAGTAGTTTAGATGCTCTTACCTTAGCAATCATGACTTTGAATTATATTGTAGATATGAATTTGAGTAACGATGTACTGTACTAACTGCATGACTCTAAGTGAATATGAGCATCATTGCAAATTTAATTTGAATTGTAAATAATCAATAGAACTGGTTATGAGTAATTATAATCGAGACACAGCCAAGAATAATTTTATGTTACTGGTGTACTACATATGTTTGAACGTAAACCCAGAATTAGTTAGATAAGACTCAATAACTGCATTGGGATGTAAATGTTATTACTGTCAAATTTGTTATGTACTGTGATATGATAATTTGATTTCATATCCAAGCCGTCATACATTTATACTGTACATGTTGGAAAATAGCTCTGTATTTTGTAACTGTTTACCTTTTCCTCCAATGCATATTTCTGGGGTCTCTTTTTGACCATTATTACCAGGCTGGCGCTATGGTGGGACTGCGGAGTGAAATGCTGGTGCCACCACTCACTGGTAGACAGAAATAATATTAAGAAAAGGATATGTTGCTGATTAGCGAGTGTTACGGATAATAAGGGTACATAAGTTTCAACTTGAGTGAGGATAATAAAATAGGAACTTGTGACCACTCCAAGATGGTGACGGATAATACTATTGAGAATTGGAGTTGGAGTTATAAGTTTACGATCAGAGGAACAACCAAGGCTTCTAATTGTAGAGCGATCAGGTATTATAAAACGGGTAACTACACATACTTTTAATTAGATTCAATAATTTCATTATAAAAATCTGAGACCGTTCCAAGATGGCGACTGTGAACACTACTGTAACTTGAGAAGTAATAAGCAAGTTCTTAATATACAGAATAGTTAGGGTAATATACTACACGCTCTGTAATAATTGGAACAATACGGTATTATGCCAAATATTCATGCATATGTTGCTACTTTCTCGTCGAAATTCTTTTTCGCAAGAATTTACGTAAAAACTTAGAAGTGAGGGTAATATCTCCTATACGTGAGAATTAAGATATTGCAGTATACGATATCGTTATATAATAGGTAAACTTGGCGTTTTATAGCTCAGTATAAGACGCACTATAACTTTACTAAAATGGCGCCTAACAACCGCTTTTATGCTATAAAGCAGACTAATCAAGATGGCGCCTGAGTAGGACGCTGACACGATGAAACGCGATCCGAGGTGCCCAGAGACTCTGTAATCGGTGAGTGTACTACAAGCATACTGATGCCTGTAAACGTAGAATGAGACTATTAGTTAGAACTTTTACTGAGCTTATGCTAGACAATTCGCTATATTTCTATTTATTTATTCATTCACAGATACTCGTTATACTGACTGAGCTACTTTTCGGCGAGAATCTGAGGATCACCTCTAGAAATACAGAGGTATGGTTGTCTCCATTATAATATTGTAGGCAACCGTAGTGCATTCAAGGTAATGCAAAACAGAAATACTAAATAACGATCTGTAAATAATTATTTTACAGATATTATTACTGAATTTGGAAACTGAAATATAATATACATACAACGAAGTTTATGTATGGATACCTGAGCCACATAATATATCGTTTTATAATCTTGGACGTTACTGATATAGGATAAGGTAAGAAAGTCCTGATCACTATGAGTTGAGTACACGCTGACAACAAGTACTGAACTATATTAGACTGAATACATTGTACTGATTTTTTCAGATACGTTAATATTAATGACTGCACCATACTTATGAAGTGGATAAATTGATGCTACCAAAGAGGGAAGGCATAGGTATGTAGCCCCGCGGTCTAGCCATGACGCCAAACTGGAATTGTTATTACAATCTCAATATCCTTTCTCTTTTACTCTTCATTTGGAACTATTAACAAGGAACCCTCCATTTATATGTTTTAAACTATACACACGCGGTGCTTTCAGTCTATAAACTTGGTGGCGAGTAAACAACTCTATATAAATAACTCTTTCTAGACACAACTATAATAATTAGTTTATTAACTTTTATGATGATGAATGTGAATATGTCATATTCAGACATTAATTGGGTTACTTATTATTATTATAATTTGTTTGGGTTGCAGCCCTGAGGAAGTCGTAGGTCAGATCAGACCAGACGAAACGTGCGTTGGCTGCTGTTTTGTTGAAAATAATACGAGGACTGTTTCAATGAAGATTTAATTGTGACAAGAATCAAGAAACTAATAAATGGAACACTAATACTGGACTTTTTTGAGTGCTCGATGATTATAGTATCCTTGTTGAGCCCATTTGAGCTTATTGATCTAGTCGTGGTAACCGATTAGTTATCATTTTGGAGCACCGTTGTTACTGTGTATATTCACCTTTTACTTAGCTGTGCGCTCAATGGTAAACAGTTACCTATCAGTCATATAAATCTTTAATTTGTTAAATTGAGCAGCCGCATAGGTGAAAATGAATAGAGATAAGGAGGCCGAAGAACTGTTTAGTAATCTACTAGCAGGTGGATCCATAGGATCATCAGTCAGACCATCTGCCGATGTAAAAAGAGAGGGACTTGGCGCTAAGTTTAGAAAACTGGAAGCACTTAAAAAACAAGAGCTTAACAAGTGGTGGGATGCTGCCACCCTAAAGCAATATCTATCAGTAAATAGAATACCGAGAGGTTTACGTTCACAAATTATACCTGCCTATGAAGATCTGGAACCTGATTTATATGTGATATGGGAGAAGGAGCTTAATGACAGCTCGCGTAATTTAATGAAAATTCTGATAGATAACGCAGACAGGAAAATAGCCAAACTTCTTATCGAGATCCAAAAGGTAGAAGATGAGATTAAAGCATTAAATCTACCAGAGGCAACCATTAAAAATTACACCATTATGGATGAGATTCTGCATGATATACAGTTAGACATAAAAAGGAGGAAAGCACATAAAATTAAGAGGGACGAGCAAGATTACCGTTCTGGTAGGATTTATACATATGCTAAGAGGTTTGACTATTTAATGAAAACTACACTGAGTAAGAAACGGGTAGGCAACATCACGCCACTGAGTGAAACTGAAGCATCCTCAAGTAATCTTTCTAGTGATGATAATGAAGAAGTACCAGTTGCAGCAACTATTACCCCTACACCTGAAACTAATTTTTTAGAGGAGGTTCACCGTTTACGGAGGGGGAATCGGGAAACTGGCAGGAATCGGAATATAAATACAAGAGGACCAGAAGAGGTAGGCGAGGAAGAGGCAAATCAAGGGACAAGGAACAAGAGGAGTCTGAGGTCATGGAAGCCACAGCCCTAAATGGTACAACAGAAGTAAGTGACATTGAAATTATTAATCTATCTGATCAACAGTTGTCTCCTGATATGATTAGTGTTCTTAAAAAAGGTCTAGGGTTCTGTCCAGCAAGGAGGCAAGACTGGGTGATGACCAAGATAGATCTTTTTAAATTCACTAGGAGGCTAAAACTAAAAAAATTCTTTTGTAATACACCTGAGAAAGTAATACCTACCACTAAAACCATGAGTAATCTTACCATACAAGAACTAAAAGAGACTCAGCTTTTGCTATCTCTAACAGAAACAGATGAGGACCCTGCTACATTAACTAGAATTTTGGAGGATTTAGAAGTAGAACGTTACATGACAGAAAGTAGTGGCCTTAAAACAAGTTCTAAATGGACTCCAAGGTTAACACAAGGAAATGTTATCGATGTATTCTTTAAGGCTGTCAGTCAGGACATTGATCGTGAACTAGAACATAAACGTTCCAGTTACCTGCACCCTAGAGAGGATAATTTAACACCAAGAGAAAGGAAAGCTCTTAATGAACTTTTGAATAATAAGGACATAATAATCCGAAGAGCAGACAAAGGAGGAAATTTGGTATTACAGAACATCACTGACTATAAAAGTGAAGTCTTATCACAACTAAATGACAAACGCTATTATACTAGATTAGAGTCTAATCCAATGAAGACTTTAGTAGAAACTGTCAACACCAAAGTGAGGGAATGGTATGATCTATCTCTGATCAACCATGATGAATACCTATATTTACAAACCACATTTCCGAGATCACCGTGTCTATATACCTTGCCAAAGGTCCATAAGTGCCGAGACAAGCCCCCAGGAAGACCGATAGTCTCGGGCATAGGTGGACCAACTGAACACCTTTCCGAATACATTGATACCTTTCTTAGGGAGTTTGTACATAACTTACCATCCTTTGTTTTGGATACGAAATATATACTCAATATATTGAATGACATCACTTGGGAAGAAGGGATGATTTTAGCTACACTTGATGTAGTCTCCCTCTACTCCAATATAGACCACACTTTAGGAATAGATGCTCTGGACTTTTTTCTTAGCAAACGAGCTGCTGAGTTTTATGACCATTCACAAATGTTGTTACAAATGACAGATCTGGTATTGAAAAATAACGTGTTTTTGTTTGATGGTGTGTGGTACCGCCAAGAACTTGGGACAGCGATGGGAGCCAAATTTGCTCCGTCATTTGCCAACCTTTTCATGGGCTGGTATGAGGCGGAGCGAATTTGGGGACCTAGCAATAAAGAATGGATTCAGTATATCCACTACTGGGGTCGTTTCATCGACGACTGTCTGCTTATCTGGACAGGATCAGTTGAACAATTACATGGTTTTTTTGATTACTTAAATGACAATACATATAATCTACGGTTTACAACGCAGTATGATTATAACATGATTACATTTCTGGATGTTGAGCTATTTGTGCAAGCAGGCAAATTACATAGTAGAATGTACAGGAAACCGACAAGCTGTAACTCAGTTTTGCATGCTAAAAGTTGTCACCCAAAGAATCAGATAAAATCTATCCCGTATGGGGAGATGGTGAGAGCCAGGCGAAATTGCTCCCTAAATCAGGACTTTCGTGAGAATATATCAGATATATCCATGAGATTTGAGAAGAGAGGATATGACAAGAAAACTATAGACACAGCCCTCAACAGAGCAAAGAAACTGAGACGTACTAACACTCTGAAGGATAAACCTAAGAAGATGGAGAAAGATGGTGACACTAGGATAAGAATGATTACCAATTATAGTACAGAAAGTAACATACTGTACTCTATTCTAAACAGACATTGGAATTTGCTTAAACTTGATCAAGACATTTCCCCTTTTGTTACTCATTATCCCTCCCTTACATTTAGGAAAGGTCTAACTCTTTCCAATTTACTTAGTCCCAGCTACCCGATCAAACCTGTTAATAAGGACTGGCTGTCAAAATTCAAAGGTTTTTACAAGTGTGGCAGATGCTCTTCATGTAGATGGGCTAAGAAAAAGGTAGTGAGTTTTAACTACAATGGTACAGGGGAGTATACCATCGAGACTTTCATCAATTGTGACACAACTTTTGTGGTTTATGCGATTGTGTGTAGCTGTGGTAAGATTTACATTGGCAGCACAAAAAGAAGACTAAGGGATAGAATGGCAGAACATTTTAGAGCCATTGTACAAGGGGATACAAGGTATCCTACCGCAGCACACCTTATTAGGCAGAACCAAGATAGGATGAAACATACATTTACCTATCATGGTATTGACCACCTTGATACAAACCCGAGAGGTGGCAATAGAATATTGAGACTCAGAAGGCTGGAAGTTACTTGGCTTATTAAACTTAAAGCAGTAGAAATGGGGTTAAATGTAGATCATGAATATGAATATTTCCTGGGGAAGTAACTACAATAGCCTGATTAAGCACGGTAACTCAAGTCATTTAGTATACTAAGATTGGCTTGCATATGTTCTATTATTCATTTTTAATATGAATAGTTGTAGTAGTTTAGATGCTCTTACCTTAGCAATCATGACTTTGAATTATATTGTAGATATGAATTTGAGTAACGATGTACTGTACTAACTGCATGACTCTAAGTGAATATGAGCATCATTGCAAATTTAATTTGAATTGTAAATAATCAATAGAACTGGTTATGAGTAATTATAATCGAGACACAGCCAAGAATAATTTTATGTTACTGGTGTACTACATATGTTTGAACGTAAACCCAGAATTAGTTAGATAAGACTCAATAACTGCATTGGGATGTAAATGTTATTACTGTCAAATTTGTTATGTACTGTGATATGATAATTTGATTTCATATCCAAGCCGTCATACATTTATACTGTACATGTTGGAAAATAGCTCTGTATTTTGTAACTGTTTACCTTTTCCTCCAATGCATATTTCTGGGGTCTCTTTTTGACCATTATTACCAGGCTGGCGCTATGGTGGGACTGCGGAGTGAAATGCTGGTGCCACCACTCACTGGTAGACAGAAATAATATTAAGAAAAGGATATGTTGCTGATTAGCGAGTGTTACGGATAATAAGGGTACATAAGTTTCAACTCGAGTGAGGATAATAAAATAGGAACTTGTGACCACTCCAAGATGGTGACGGATAATACTATTGAGAATTGGAGTTGGAGTTATAAGTTTACGATCAGAGGAACAACCAAGGCTTCTAATTGTAGAGCGATCAGGTATTATAAAACGGGTAACTACACATACTTTTAATTAGATTCAATAATTTCATTATAAAAATCTGAGACCGTTCCAAGATGGCGACTGTGAACACTACTGTAACTTGAGAAGTAATAAGCAAGTTCTTAATATACAGAATAGTTAGGGTAATATACTACACGCTCTGTAATAATTGGAACAATACGGTATTATGCCAAATATTCATGCATATGTTGCTACTTTCTCGTCGAAATTCTTTTTCGCAAGAATTTACGTAAAAACTTAGAAGTGAGGGTAATATCTCCTATACGTGAGAATTAAGATATTGCAGTATACGATATCGTTATATAATAGGTAAACTTGGCGTTTTATAGCTCAGTATAAGACGCACTATAACTTTACTAAAATGGCGCCTAACAACCGCTTTTATGCTATAAAGCAGACTAATCAAGATGGCGCCTGAGTAGGACGCTGACACGATGAAACGCGATCCGAGGTGCCCAGAGACTCTGTAATCGGTGAGTGTACTACAAGCATACTGATGCCTGTAAACGTAGAATGAGACTATTAGTTAGAACTTTTACTGAGCTTATGCTAGACAATTCGCTATATTTCTATTTATTTATTCATTCACAGATACTCGTTATACTGACTGAGCTACTTTTCGGCGAGAATCTGAGGATCACCTCTAGAAATACAGAGGTATGGTTGTCTCCATTATAATATTGTAGGCAACCGTAGTGCATTCAAGGTAATGCAAAACAGAAATACTAAATAACGATCTGTAAATAATTATTTTACAGATATTATTACTGAATTTGGAAACTGAAATATAATATACATACAACGAAGTTTATGTATGGATACCTGAGCCACATAATATATCGTTTTATAATCTTGGACGTTACTGATATAGGATAAGGTAAGAAAGTCCTGATCACTATGAGTTGAGTACACGCTGACAACAAGTACTGAACTATATTAGACTGAATACATTGTACTGATTTTTTCAGATACGTTAATATTAATGACTGCACCATACTTATGAAGTGGATAAATTGATGCTACCAAAGAGGGAAGGCATAGGTATGTAGCCCCGCGGTCTAGCCATGACGCCAAACTGGAATTGTTATTACAATCTCAATATCCTTTCTCTTTTACTCTTCATTTGGAACTATTAACAAGGAACCCTCCATTTATATGTTTTAAACTATACACACGCGGTGCTTTCAGTCTATAAACTTGGTGGCGAGTAAACAACTCTATATAAATAACTCTTTCTAGACACAACTATAATAATTAGTTTATTAACTTTTATGATGATGAATGTGAATATGTCATATTCAGACATTAATTGGGTTACTTATTGTTATTATAATTTGTTTGGGTTGCAGCCCTGAGGAAGTCGTAGGTCAGATCAGACCAGACGAAACGTGCGTTGGCTGCTGTTTTGTTGAAAATAATACGAGGACTGTTTCAATGAAGATTTAATTGTGACAAGAATCAAGAAACTAATAAATGGAACACTAATACTGGACTTTTTTGAGTGCTCGATGATTATAGTATCCCCAGTGTGGGACTTCTTTACGGTTAGCGTAAAGGAGGAGAACAGTGCTATATGCTCCATTTGTCATACCTCTGTTAGTCATGGTAAGCTTGGTACAAACTATGGTACCGGAGGCCAAATGACCCATCTGAAAAAAACACCATCTAATCACCTGGGAGGGCCACCTTTGTCGCATACAAAATTGAAACAATTGCTGTTGGTGGGGATAAAGGAGTAGAAAGTCAGTTCACAGTGGAAGAGGAAGAAGAAGAAGAGGGATACATTCTCTCTGGTAGTGGTACACAAAGTAGCCCCGTCCCCAGCACTACAGTGGTACAGCCCACACCCTCAGCATCAGCAACATCTCAGTGGCACAAGAGTAAGAGTCAGCCTGAGACACCAAGGAGTACTGCGATGCAAAAAAGTGCAGCGTTGAGTCAAACAGAAAGGAATACCATGCAGCATACCATTCTTAGCATGTTTACTAGGCGGGAGGGACAGTACGAACGCAACTACCCAATAGCACGTTTGTATAATGCGAAGCTGGCTGAAATGTTAGCACTGGACCTTCTCCCTTTTTCTTTTGTTGAAGGGGTGGATTTTCTGGAATTTGTGATAACCATCTGCCCAAAATGGAAGGTTCCCAGCCGCTACTATTTCACCAGAGTTGCTGTTCCAGCACTACATCACGATGTGCTGGAATTGCTAGGAAAAGCCTTAAAACAGAGTGCGGTTCAGAGTATCCAACTGACAACAGACATGTGGACCAGTTGCCAAGCCACTGATTACATGTGCATCACTGCACACTGGATCTCTTTTTCGGGTGTTTGAGAAAAGATATCTGCAGGCGTTGACACTGCTGAGATTTTCCATGACACTCACAAACATGCAACAGTAGCCATCTTTGCTATGGAGAAATATCACACTGCTGGAAACATTTTGGATGAGTTTAACAACAAGGTCTTAGAGTGGCTGCGACCAAGAGTGCTTAACATTGGTTTTGTTGCCACGGACAATGGCAGTAATGTAGTTAAGGCCATGAAAGATGGTGGCTATTTCTGGGATCCATGTTTGGCACACTGCATTAACATTGTTGTTCAAGACTTTCTGAAAAATGACAGCAAAGTCAGCAACTTACTGACCACCTGCAGAAGAATATGCACACATTTCAACCATTCTTTTAAAGCCGGAAGCAGCTGAGGGTCATTCAACGTGAGCATAAAATTCCAGTCAAAGCACTCATTCAGGAGGTGCCAACACGTTGGTACTCAACTTATTATATGCTTGATCGTCTGTTGGAGCAGTACATACCACTTAATGCTTATTAAGTATGGGCGAATTTTGCGGATCTGCTGTCCGCGAATTCGCGCGAAATCGCAAAAAAGTCAGCAAATTCACGGATTTTTTTGCAATTTCCATCTACTCAACTGGAGTACTTTCTACTGGCTAATCAGTAAGTGCTACCTCATTGGGTAAATGTATAGTGCTTTTCCTACACTGCAGCTGCGTAAAGGGCCAGAATATTTGTCTCCACTGACCCTGTGTGCCTGTAACTTTGCCACCGCGCCAAATGGCGCCGAGGTCCCTTGAGTGAGCTGTCCATCATAGTTGGGAAAGGGCGGGAAGACGTTTGATACCGCTAGTGTGTAGTGCGGGGCTTCTATATGTGTTCACATGCCTCTTGTGTATAAAGGGTCAGAGAGCGAGCAGGGCAGCAGGCGAGGAGAAAGCAGCCTCCTGGTCATAGGAACAGGGATTGCGCTCGAGAAACTCAAGGATGCAAAGACCTCCCTCGGGTATTACAGCTAATTTTCGACTGCAGATATGAGGTTAATGCATACTTGCCCAGCCTCGACCGTGCTCACTAATGCTTTTGGGCTGATTAAAATGTTACTGAATTTGAGCTTCAACTCGGGCACCTGCTTTATTTATATCTGTAAGTGCTTCCTGTTGAGTTTTAATTTTTGTGACAGGACTGAGTTCCAAATCTTAAGATGACTGCAGCCACATCGTTGCTGATATGGTGGCAACCAATCAGATCTCAGTTTGAGATCTCTTGGCTCTGCATAGCTTTCAGGGCATGAAATATACAAAGTATTTGAGCATTATTAGCTCAAAAACTACTGAATGGTTTTGCACCAAATCACAAAAAGCCCTCTTTCTGGACTAAAATCTAACTTTCTGTCAAATTTGGTGCAACTCCATTCCACGGTTTAGGCTGTAGATGTGCCTAAACTTCATATGGAAATATAAATGGGGACATCTTGTTTTGGGACCCCCCCTTTTTCGCATTCCACAATTTATGAATGCCCCTAAAAATTTCCAGTTGGGAGCTCAGGTTTAAAAAAAAATAATTTTGGAAAGTTTTGTGAAGATTTGCCAACCGGCACAAAAGATAGAAGGAAATCAAAAAATGCATTTCCTAAGGAAATACGATCCTAACAATAACTACCCAGTGGAGACTGGATATTTCCAACCGGCTGTCATCAGTGGTAGTTATAGTCAGGACCCAAGGCCTAATTACAATCTCAAAGGACGTTGACGGATATCCCGACCACGGAAATATAAATCCCATTATATGCTATGGGATTTAGATTTCAGTGGATTGGATATCTGTCATTGTTATGATGCTGTAACCCGTCCACCTAGATCATAATCAGGTGCCTAGTTTCTATAGGAACAGCGTTTTTTGACTTGCTCATATCTGGTGTGCCATTTGATGAATCTTTATAAATTTTTCTCTAAAAAGTGTGCCGGAGTTTCTAATTGTGCATAGAAAATGTCATGGTGATTTTTCAAACTGGACTGAGAAAAAAGGGGGGGTTAAAAAAAAGTGTTTTTAGATGGTAATCCCCATGGGACGTTAGACACGACTACAGCCCTAACTGCTGAACAGAATGACACCAAATTTGGCAGAAAGCTACATCTTGAGCAAATCTGTTCAATAGTTTTTCAGATAATAAAAGAAAACCAAATTTGAGTATTTAGAGTCGCAGATCCTCAGAGGAGCCGACAATCCCTGTGCTGTTATCAGATTGGCAGCCAACACTTCAACCAGGAAGTGTTGGCAACCATCTTGGGACTCAGCTTCAGCCGAGCCCCCCAAAAAAACTTTAAAAAAAGAAAATGGGACAGGCGGAGAATAAAAAAGCCCACTAAAAAAATTGCTGTCAAACCACAATGGAGTCATAAATCCACAGCCCCTCCCAAAAAAAGTATGTGCTCCTGTGCTTGTTTTTAATGAAGTTTCTGGGTGGGCCAGGTCCTGGGTACCTGCAGACTTTAGCAAAATAATGGAGGAGGACAGACATGGTTCCTCTCTGAGGGCATTTGTATGCCATGGGGACCACCACCTCTCTGAGGCTACATATACATATAGGGGGGGCTGCATGGATACTCCCGGGCCCCAGGGACCCACACCTCCACAGGTTTTGATTAAAAAAAGGCGGGAGCTGCACAGATGCCCATCCAAGGCCTTTAGAAGCCCAAAGGACTGCCACCTCCCAGGGAATAAAATAAACAATATGGAGGGGTCAACAAAGACTGCCGGGGTCCACCACCTCCTCGGGGACCACCAGATCTGTAGGGCCAGCTCATGCAGAACAAAGGAGGTGGCTGTACTGCCTCCATCCTGGAGCCATATATGACCTTGGTAACCGCCACCCCCAAGACTGGCTTTGTTTAGCGGGAGCTGTGACAGCTCCTGTCAGGTAAAAACTAACACTCCATTTCCTGCAAGAGAGAGCTGTCAAAGTGCTCCTGCCTGCTGGAAGCAGGGTTTTCATGTCTTTACCTGCCCGTAGACTCCACTCTTTGGAAAGTTAGCCTGAGCCATGTAACCATTTTAGATTCATGTCTACTCTTTTTCTCATGTTACCTCGCAGCTTGTTGCACTGCTCTTGCTTCTTTCTGCACATCTCTTGCATATTTCTGCACCCATTTTGCCTCTTTAAGTACCCCTTTACCTATTTCTACACCTCTCTTGCCTTTGTCTGCACCTCTGTTCCCTCTTTCTGGACCTATTTAGCCAGTTTCTGCAACTCTCTTGCCTCTTTCTGCAATTTTCTTGCCTCCTTCTCCACCTCTGTTGCTTCTTTCTGTACTTCTCTTACCTCTTTCTTTACCCCTGTTGCTTCATTCTGCACTTCCATGCTTCTTTCTGCACCTGTCCTGCTTCTTTCTGCACCCCTGTTGCCTGTTTCTGTACCCGCCTTCCATCTTTCTTTACCTTTCTTGCCTGTTTCTGCATCTCACTTGCCTCTTTATGCAATTCACTTGCTTCTTTCTACACCTCTGTTGCTTCTTTCAGCAATTCTCTTGACTTTCTGCTCTTCTCTTGGCTGTTTCTGCACCTCTCTTGCCTCTTTCTACACCTTTCTTGCCACTTTCTGCTCCTCGTTTGCTTCTTTCTGCACCCCTGTTGCCTCTTTCTACACCCCTCTTCCCTCTATGTACAACTCCCTTGCCTCTTTGTACACCTCTTTTCCCTCTTTCTGAATCAATCTTGCTTCTTTTTGTACCTCTGTTGCTTCCTTCTGCACTTCTCTTGCCTCTTCCTGTACCCTTCGTGCCTCTTTCAGCACCTCTGATGCTTGTTTATGCACCTCTTGTGCCTCCTTCTGCATTTCTGTTGCTTCATTCTGCACTTCTCTTGGTTATTTCTGCACTGCTGCTGCC
This sequence comes from Lissotriton helveticus, assembly GCF_964261635.1. NCBI lineage: Eukaryota > Metazoa > Chordata > Amphibia > Caudata > Salamandridae > Lissotriton > Lissotriton helveticus. The sequence goes on along the minus strand of NC_136063.1, from coordinate 1,146,803,838 downwards.
TCTTTCTGCATCCCTCTTGCCCATTTGAGCAACTCTTTTGCTTCTTTCTGCACTTCTCTCTCCTTTTTCTGCACCTCTCTTGCTTCTTTCTGTACCTCACTTGCCTCTTTCAGCAGCTCTCTTGCTTTTCTCAGCAGATCTCTTGCCTCTTTATGCACCTCTCTTGCCTCTTTCTGCACCCCTGTTCGCTCTTCCTGCACCTTTTCTGCCTGTTTCTATATCGCTCTTGTCTCTTTCTGTACCCCTGTTCCCTCTTTCTGCACCTTTCCTGCCTGTTTCTGCACCTTTCTTGTCTCTTCCTGTACCTCTCCTGCCTCTTTCTGTACCTCTCTTGCCTTTTTGTGTACCCCTCCTACCTTTTCCTGCATCCCTCTTGCCGCTTTTTGCATCTCTGTTGGTTCTTTCTACAACTCTGTTGCTTCTGTCAGCAATTCTCCTGCCTCTTTCTGTACTTCTCTTCCTTCTTTCTGCACCACCAGCCTCTTTCTGTACCTCTCTTGACTCTATGTACATCTCTCCTACCTCTTTCTGTACCCCTTTTGCCTCTTTTTGCAACTCTATTGGTTCTTTCCGCACTGCTCTTGTTTCTTTCTGCACCTCACTTGCCTCTTTCTGCACTTCTCTTACTTCTTTCCACACCTCTGTTGCTACTTTCAACAATTTTCTTGCCTCTTTCTGCACTTCTCTTGCTTGTGTCTGCACCTCCCTTGCATCATGCTGCACCTCTGTTGCCCCCTTCCGTATTTCACTTGCTTTTTTCTGCACCTCTCTTGCCTCTTTCTGCACCTCTGTTGTCTCTTTCTGCACTTCACTTGCTTCTTTCTGCACCTCTCTTGCCTCTTTCAACATCTCTGATGCTTCTTTCTGCACCCCACTTGCCTCTTTCTGCACCCCTCTTAACTCAATGTGTAACACGCTCTTGCCTCTTTCTGCACTTCTCTTACTTGTTTCTGCACCCTTTGTGCCTCTTTCAGCATCTCTGTTGCTCCTTTCTACACATCTCTTCCTTATTTCTGTACCTCTTGTGCCTCCTTCTGCACTTTTGTTGCTTCTTTCTGTACTTCTCTTGGTTCTTTAATGTACTGCTCTTGCCACTTTCTGCATTCCTCTTACCTCTTTGAGCACCTCTTTTGTTTCTTTCTGCACTTCACTCTCCTCTTTCTGCACCTCTCTTGCATCTTTCTGCACCTCTCTTGTTTCTTTCTGCACCTCACTTGCCTCTTTCTGCATATCTCTTGTTTCTTTCTGCACCTCACTTGCCTCTTTCTGCGCCTCTGTTGCTTTTTTCTGCAGATCTCTTGCCTCTTTCTGCACATCTTGTGCCTCTTTCTGCACCTCTGTTGTTTTTTTTCTGCAGAACTCTTACCTCTTTCTGCATCCTTCTTTTCTTTTTCTGCACCTCTCTTGCCTCTTTCTGCACCCCGTTCTCTCTTTCTGCCCCTTTCCTGCATGTTTCTGCACCCCTCTTGCCTCTTTCTGTACCTCTGCTGCCACTTTCTGTACTGCTCTTGCCTTTTTCTGCACCCCGCTTGCCTCTTTCTGCACCTATGTTGCTTCTTTCTGCACTTCTAATGCCTTTTTTCTGTACCTCTCTTGCCTCTTTCAGCACCCATGTTCCCTCTTTCTGCACCTTTCCTGTCTGTTTCTGTACCTCTCTTGCCTCTTTCTATACCTCTGTTGCCTCTTTCTTTACTTGTATTGCTTTTTCTGGACCCTTTGCACTTCTTTCAGCACCTCTGTTACTTCTTTCTGCACATCTCTTCCTTCTTTCTGAACCCCTTCTGCCTCTTTCTGTACCTCTCTTGCCTCTTTGTGTACCCGTCCTAAATTTTTCTTCACCCCACTTGCTTCTTTTTGCACCTCTATTGGTTCTTTCTGCACTGCTCTTGCTTCTTTCTGCACCTCACTTGCTTCTTTCTGCACTTCTCTTGCTTCTTTCTACACCTCTGTTGCTACTTTCAGCAATTCTCTTGCCTCTTTCAGTACTTCTCTTCTTTCTGCACCCCTCTTGCCTTTTTCTGCACTTCATTTACTTCTTTCAGCACCTCGGTTGCCTCTTACAGCACCTCTGTTGCTTCTTTCTGTACTTCTCTTCCCTATTTCTTTACCCCTGACTTAGAGGTATTTTTAATCCCCCTGCCATATTATGTACTAGGGCCTTACAGGGGAGGTCATGCCAATCGCAAAGGTACCCCAATCCATAGTGTACCCTAGTATATGTAGGTGTTTTCACAGTATTCTAAATGTCTTTCAGCATATCACTAGCTCCGTGCCTGGTTAGTCAGAGTCAGTAAGAGACACATTTGAGACTTCTCAGAGTTTATGGTATAAGCACATTTAGGGAGCAGTGGATTTTTTTGGTGTATCTGGTCACATGACCTGGGGATACTACCTGGAGAGGCTGGACATAGTGTCTGTAATATATAGAGTTATTTAACTTTTAAATACCTACTTTATAGAGTTTTGCAGCACACAGTGGGGCTTTTGAATTGTATCAACAACTATGTAAGATTACGTATTTACGTAATGGATTTTGGAAATGTGGGGGAAAGATTCTTTACTATTCAGAAATTAGCTATCCACTTAATATGTTTGCAACATACAATCTCTTATGATTAGTTATTTAAATAATTGTAATGTACATGGTACAATCGTCTGTAAAAATTAGGATTTTTTTAAATTGTTTACACTATGTTTCACAGAATGCCTCATTGTGAGTTGTACTGGGCAAAAGTATAAATAATGCCTTTTGGGTAATATTCCTCCAACCGTGAGCAAGGCTCCTGTGGCTGAAACGCGTTGGGTTGTCTTACAGATGGAGGCTTAATGATTGATTGTAAATAAAAACCAAAGAACTCTAAATCATGTGCGGTGCAATTTTGTTCTAAAAAAATAAATACATATACATATTTTTTTTCACAAAATTTGCCCAGAAGCAAGGACGCACTCCAAATGCAGGTGAGTACAACTCCTTATTAAGATGAAGAAGTGGTTTCCCATCCCGAAAATTAGTCCTTTTGGCCTGATGTGTTTCAAAGCATTGCCGCTTCTTCCTCAGTGGCCAGCACGAGCACCCAGTCAATATTTGCTCCACACTTTCCCCTACATGCCACTCAAATTTATTGGCCTCCGGTGTGCCTTGCAATTAAAGTCATTTCACAGTGCATGTAGGGACCTGTGGTTTAATTTATATAAACTTTTTCCCCTCCAGTGGGTCTGGATGATGACACGCAATTTCAGGGCCAGTTGGACTGCCACTTCCCCAGGGCTTTATTCAAAATCAAAGTGTGGGGGGATTTATGCCACCCACACTGCCCGGGGACTGCCACCTCCCCGTGGCACTAATTATTTATATAGAGTGTCTGCTACGGACCCTGGGGTTCACCGTCTCCCTGTAGCTTTAAAAATGCTGGGAGGAGGGCTGCGCACCCCCCTCCGTCCTGGAGCCCTTGATGGCCCTGGGGACCACCACCTCCCAGGGCCGGCTCCTGCAATGTCCCAGAGTTGGACATTGTCATTTAGAACAAACACTGTTTTGCTTCATTGTACCGAGAGCAAGAAACCTGCTTTCGCTTCAACAAAGCAAATCAGATTGCTTTTGGGCAAAGGGAGCTGCATGTCAGTAGCTCCCCGTGCCCAAAAGCAATGCACGCTCTCACAGGAGGTTGGGAGATGGCAGGGACCATGGGGGCATTGGGGTTCCCCCCACAGCCCCCAATGCTGAGGGCTGGCCCCAATGGAAGGGGTCCCTGGGGACAGATTCGGCCTAGGAGGGGACTTCACGGCCCCCTCCTATATTTAAAAATAATCAATGGCCGGGCCCTGGGGAATGGGGTTCCTGGGGTTTAAATCATCCTGGGGAAAGGGCCGCATGGCCCTCCTCCTCAAATATATACATAAAATTGCCAAGCCCCAGGGGATAGGGTCCCCAAGGCCAATATTGGCCTAAGGAGGGTGCCACGCAGTCCCGCTCTTTTAAAAAAATATAGTGGCAGGCCCCGGGGAATGGGGTCCCAGGGGTGAATACCGAATATTGGAATTAGGACTTTTTTTTCTTTCAAGTTTGGATTCGTGACTCAAACTCGGCTCTCAGTGCAGCCCTTCCGTGTAATGTTGTGTTGGATTCACAAATCCACCTTAGAAGAGAGTCACCTTCAAGATTCTCACTCACGCCTACAAATTCTTACACAACAACTGACCCAAATACTTCAATGACAGAATTAACTCCCACGAACCCACAAGAAACCTGTAATCGTCCAACCTCGCACTGGCTAAAACCCTATACATCTACAGAGCCAGAGCAGGTGGAAAATTGTTCTCTCACATTGCAGCTAAATCCTGTAACAATCTACTGGCAGACATCAGACCTTCAGGAAGACTCTCAGCACCTTGAGACCCTCACAGGTGAGTAGCCCTCTTAAAATTTCCTGATTGCTTGAATAAATAAATAATTAAGTAGTATATAATTTAGAAGGTAGTGCTGTATTTGTGAAGTTGTTTTAAAGAGGTACTGTGATTGAAGATAATCTTAGAAATTAATAGTAAGACTTGAAAAGTGTATTGTGTTGTAGTGCATTGCATTCATCCTTTTGCGGATACACGACGGGTTCTTGACTCCAAAAAACATTTAAAAAAAATATGTCTGTGTAAATCATATTTTATATTCAGTACTATGTTACAGGGTGGCTCTAAAAAGAGCCCTAGCTTTTTATTAAGGGTTTGTTGTAGCTACATATAAGTGTCGATGCTTAGCTTTAGGTTGTTGAGAAAGAATCAGTTTCCTTGATCTGTGATGTGAATTCCATCACTTCTGTAGATGTCATCCATATCAAAACGTATATTGTTTTCATAGATGGACTCCATCCTATGGTCTCTGAGGTAAGCAGAAATGCTTTATTGAAATTTTTTTTGCAGCTCTTTCAGTCTGTGGATAGAATAGATTTGACCACTTCTATTTCTGTCTTTGGCATAAATTAGATTATACAAAGACAGTTTGAGGCAAAAGCAACATAAATTATGCAAAGGTGTGCTTCATTAGCATTTCCAGACTTACCCCAGTCAATGTGCCTAGGTCATTGCCACCACGCTGCACAATCATGAGGTCAGGGGGTTGGAGATGCAAAAAGGTTTTAACCAAAGGCATCCATTGGTGCACTTTAATCCTTTCTGTGCAATCCATTTAATATCCACATTTTGAAAAGCTAGGTCTTTGTCAATACCTCTGCGTTCAGCATACCCTTTGCACCAGAAAACAGAGCTGTGTCCAACATTCCATATTGTAAGCATCTTTAAGGGATGTCTGGAAGTTATGAAAAGGTGTCTGTAGCTGAGGTAGTCAGTTGCTAGAATGAGAGGTGTCTAAAATTGTGGACAAGATGCAGTTAATTTTTAGGAAGTAGAGATGTGATTGGCTATTTAAGGTGATTGTACACTCAAAAATAGGGTGCATTTTACTTTCTTTAAATGCATGTTCCTTATTGGTTATTAGAACATGTTTGAAAGGTACAGTAGATAAGATAAGGAGATATTTTACAAACGTCAACCATACCTGCTGTTTGCATTTTTAACCTTGTATGCTGGATTTGAAAATATGATAAACTTGTGACCTGTCAATTCAGTTGTATGTTCCATGAACTGTTACTATGGAAACTGGCATTAAGCGGAATGGGGAAGGGTTGAGCTTTACTGTGGACTTAAAATATGAAATTGTAATTTATGTATAGGTGATTTTTTATTAAAGTATAATTCTCTAATTCAGTACTATCTTTAGAAGTGGTGTGTTGTTAAACAATAGTGGAATTTTTATTTGTGATATATTTTTGTACTCTCGTATGAATTTGTGGCTCCATCGCGTTGGTGCACGGTAAAGTCGCGACTCCCAAAAAATCCAGAACAAGTTTGGGCACTTTTAGAAATCAGTTGGTAAAAGTTCATAAGTTTAACCAGTGGAAATGTGTGTTATAATTTGAAATAATGTAGGAAGCAATGTATTTGTGTGGAGAAAGAGAGGGAAAGCTTGCCATTATGGTTTTACCTTGCTGAGAGTGGTGCATTACATTGATTGTTGGTATTAGAAAATCTTTTATGAGATTGTGATATTTAAAATTCTACAAATCGATTTTGAAGGTGAGTTATAAATTTGTGAGGTGTAATATGTATTATGTTTACTTTTAATCTTTACAAATTATCGATAAACTGTGATGTTTGACATATATTATTACATGTAGAGATGTGTCTTCTAGTTTATTTTATTCTAGTTAAATGTTGTTTGAAATAGATTTTGTATAGTAATATGTGTATATTGGAAGATGGATTAGTGACTATGGTAGTTTGCTTTAGTGTGTGGATATGTAGATTTGTAGTATGCTGCATAATATTAGGTGTTGCTTTAAAATTGGAGTTGGAATGTATCAAGTTTTATGGTGTGCATGGACTTCTGTCTCAAGTGTGTCTCTACTAGTATATTTATTTTCATATGTCTTATGCATTTGAAGGTCCATGATATATGACAAAGAAGTGTTGTTGCTTTATATGTGGTAGGCTCAAGAATGTGAGTAATAGTGGAATGGTGAAGGTGTGTAATAGTGTGCTTTAAAAGATGTTGACATACAGTATTATTGATTAGGCTTCTTTTTTAACTTTCTAGAGAGGCACAGTTGAAATATGCCACACAATTTTGGTTATTTGCTTGAAATTGAAAGTTTGTTCAGTGAATTTATTATTTTTTTAAATATTTTTATTGAATTTTTTTGCGCGTATGCACAGCACAATAAATCAGAAATCAATGATGAGGAAAAAGAAAAAAAAGGAACATTCACAGCACCAAATTACATTAGACACCAATAAGATCTCGAACCTAGAAGAACAGAGAAAAGAAAATTCAACTTTCAGACATACCCTCCTTCCAGAACCGTATTGGCTCCCAAATTTTCCTACCTAGCCCCCTTGCCCTTCTACCCTTTCTAGCATATATGCCTTTTTCTAGATTATAAAGTGCCAGGAAAGTGGCCATCTACTGTTGCATTGCCGAAGGCGTTTTATCCAGCCATGTCCTGGCTTTTGCCGATCTAAACACCGCCATCGCCACAAACAGAAATTCCCAATGCAAGCTATCCAATTCCGCTTTGACGCCAAGTAGTATCAGAGGAGGTGTAAGGGTAATGTTAATCCCAAGCGAGCGGGCCAGAAAGCCTTCGATACCTTTAATAAGTATGTGGAGTTGAGGACAGGTAGCAAATATGTGTATACTATCAGCTTCTGGATCATTGCAGCGTGGGCAAGTTGTTCCGGAGGTTCCACCCCACTGTGCTATTCGTGCCAGAGTAAAATAAAGAGAGAAAAGTGTTTTGTAGTGCTGGGCTTGAAGAGAGGCGGAGCACAATACTGAGCGCCCTAGCTCTAAAGAGTATTGAAAATAGCATGCATCGATATCCAGTTTAGTTGCCCATTTGGCTCCATGCTATTCCAGATCATCTGATATAGTTATTACCAGGGCTGCATAAAAACTTCGAATTGAGCACTCCCCCCCTTTCTATAGCGTCCAAGATGTTGTATTAAGCGAAACCTGACGTCACCCCTTTCTTATTGCTTAAAAAACTCCGTACCTGGCGGTATTTAAAAACACTCCTCCTGTTTATATAAAAGTTAGCCTCCAAACTTGAAAATTGAAGCAACCCCCCATCCAGATCCAACAAATCCCCTATCTTGACAATCCCTTTCCTCGCCCAATCTGCCATTATCGAATCAGCAAATATCGATGGGGGTAAGGTACTGTTTTTGTGCAGCCGGGTATATCTATTATACCTCCCCAAACCAAATTTCTTTAAAAAAGCAGTCCAGATATTATGAGCAGCCCAGACAGTCTTGAACCTTGTCCTTTTAAAGTAGGAATAGTCGGTGCAGCTAAGAAAGGCATTCTCTGAGCCGAGAATGGTTGCATACACTTTGGTAGAAGAGGCTGTGATTTTAGAGTCTGTGCCACCGCCTCCCACCAGCCCCTGCATAAACTGCAGAGCAGATGCCCAGTAATAGAGTCTAAAATCCGGGGGGCCCCACCCTCCACTAGCCCTGGGTAATGTCATGAACCTATATGCCCTCCTGGTTTTCCCATGCGCCCATATGAATTTATTCAAGAGTGCCTCTAACTTATTAAACCAGTTAGCCTCGAGTAACAGGGGGATAACCCCTAAAAAAGTATAAAAACTTGGGAAGAATTAACATTTTAATAACATTCGTACGCCCTACCAAAGAAAGATGGAGATTATTCATCCTCACTAAATCAAGACTTACTTTAGACATTAGAGGTGCCATATTTCGTTCCACTACCGTATCTAGGTCTGCCGAAATTTCCACACCCAAATAAACTGCCGCAGTGACTACCCGAGAGTCATTACAGACAGCGTAGGAATTTTTTACTATCTGAGTTTTATTACTATTAAGCCTTATCCTGAGATCCCACCAAATCTATGTGCTTCCAGTACTACTTCAACAATTGCCTGGGAAGGATTGGGAGTAATTATCGCCACATCGTCCGCATATGCTAATGATTTAAACTGCATGCCATTTATATTTAGGGCAGGAATTTTTGGGTTACCATCTCGCTTGCGCAAAAAAGGATCCATATAAAGTGCAAACAAAAGAGGTGATGAAGGGCAACCCTGCCTAGTCCCCCTCCTTATCTGCACCAGTGCGGTAAGCCCCCTATTGATCCTGATCTGGGCTGTCGGAGCCCTATACAATGCTAGCACCGCTCGAATATAGCATTCCCCCAGGCCATACCATCTCATTACCTCCCAGAGGTAGTCCCAGGAGACCCTATCAAACGCCTTTTCTGCGTCTAAAAATAAGGCTGCCATAGGGTCTCCTGGGACCCCGGTGGCGTCAAACAAAGTAATGACCTGCCTAATATGCTCGGTGGTACCCTTGCCTGGAATGAACCTATGCTGCACGGGACTGACCATACCCTCAATCACTCTATCCAATCTCTTCGCTAAGATTTTGGAGAAGATCTTTGTGTCTGAGTTTATTAATGTGATAGGCCTGTAGGACCCAGGAGTTGTGGGTGGTTTACCTTTTTTAAGAATAACTATCACTTCCTCCCCTCCCCATGAAACTGGAATTCAGTGCCCCTGTTGGGCCTGCATGATTGTGTTTAATAGATCTACGATAAGGGCTTCCTGAAAAACCTTATAAAACTCGAGCGGGATTTGATCTGGGCCTGCAGCTTTTGCTGAGGGGAGATCCGCTAGAGCTAAAGTCAGTTCCTCTAGATTGATTGGGGAATCTAGGATTACCTTCTCCTCCTCGGGCAAATCCGGAGCTGGATAGTGTTTGAGATATTTCTTAATATCCATAATTCCACATCCCCCCTCTGTGTCATAAAGCTCTGAATAAAACTCCCTAAACACCTCTCGAATGCCTTCAGGATCAGATATCAAACTTCCTTGCCTGTCCAGGATACCCTTAATATCCCCTGCAGCTACTTGCTGCCTAGTATGAACTGCCAGGATGTGTCCGACCCTCTCGCTCAATTCAAAAGCTTGTTCCTTTTTTGCCAGTTAGCTGCAGTTTTACTGGCAATGCCCTCTATTGCTTCCGCTTTTAATAAAAACATTTTTAATAATTGCTGTTCCAAGGGCATACCCTGTTGAATTAGTAGGTTCAGCTCTTCCTCCGCCATATTTAAAATTCTAACTATTTCCTCCACTCTACTCCTCTCTAATTTCTGTTTATGTATTGAGTAACTAAGTGTCTCGCCTCGGACTCCTGCCTTGAACGTATCCCAGGCATTACCTGAAGATGTGCTCCCCCTGTTAATGATCCAGAATTCCCTAATCCAGTTTTTCATATAGCTAATATAGCCACTATCTTTAAGAAGGGCCCTCTCGAATGTCCAGCAATTTTGCTTTGCGGCTGCCCCCGCTAAGTTAATAGATAAGATTAAGGGATTGTGGTCCGAAATTATACAGGGGAGTTTCTCAATTTGGGCTCTGGATAATAAAGATTTAGAAATCAAAAATAATCTAACCTTACAATACTTCTATGTGGGGCTGAAAAAATTGTAGTACCATCCAGCTGTGGGTGTAGGTTGGCCCAGAGGTCTATCAGTGCATTATGTTGTGCCTAAGCTGCTAAAGCGCAATGTGATCTTTTCTTTCGCCCAATGTACCCCTGTCCAATTTGAATCTCAGAACCTGAGGGACTATTAATATTGAAATCCCTGCAGCATATAATTGGCTCAGGACAACTAGCCAATTCTTTATCCAGAAATTCAAATATATCCGGATCAGGGCGTGGCTTGGAGGGCGTCGATGGCGGTCGCAGCTTAGAGGAGCTCCCGCCGGCCCGATCATAATCTGCTCTATTATCCTGGCCCCCGAGCCCGCTCATTGCCTTCCCGGTGTGGAGAGTGTTCCTGGCGGTGTCCGGATCCCTCCGGTGTGCCGACCCGTTCTCCTTGCTGTCCCGGTGACCCGGGATTGCCAGCGGCGTGGTGCGGCCTGGTGTACACGAGTGGAGCCGGGACCTCGAGTTTCAGGGTCGGACGCCGACGGCCGGTGGTCGGGCCGGTCGGGTGATCCCCCGCGCAGAGGCGGCACCGCCGGAGCTTGTGGACACTGCTGTGGGGCCCAGTGGAGCTATCTCGTATTTTGGGGTGACCCTGTGACGGCGGAGAGGCGCGGCGGCCTGTACAGACCCAGGGCAGCCGGGGACCTCGATTTTCGCGGCCCCGGGCCGGCCCGGACCCGGATGACGGTGGGTTGCTGAAGCCCACCCCTGATGTTGCTGGGGCGGTTGCCGCGCCCGATGACCACTGGGCACACACCTCAGGAGGAGCACGGAGGGGGTGGATTGTGGCAGGGGCCCGGCTGCCTGGAGGACTCGGCTTTGCTCACGCAGTAAGCCCTGCGGCACACATCCCCTGGCCTGGCCCGAGGCCACTTGACATCTGCGGCACGTCGGAGCAAGTTCCGGCTGGATCCTGCTTTGGGCACCTGGGGCATCCGAGTGCGACTGTGGCTGGCCTGGCCCTGGGGACACTGTGGCCTGGACTTTGGCGACCCCCGGCCGGGCTGTATCCTCACTGGCTTCTAGACGGAAGTGCAACCGGGGCGCTGGAGGGTCGAGCGCCGCGTCCAATTTGGTGTGCTGGGACAGATTTCACGGTGCTGGCTGGTGAGGTGGACGGATGGTGCATCGACGACGCTGCATAGTGTTGTTCAGTGGGGCTCACGAACACGCCTGGAGAGACGAGCCTGCTGTCCGAGTGGTGCCTGGAAGTCTTCCACAGACGGTCCGCGACAAACTGTGAGTGCCCCCCCCCTCTCCTCCTCCTCCCTGGTGGACCTGCGTTAAGGCGCCGCGACAAGACGTGTGGCCCGAGGGGTGATCAGGGCTATCCAGTTTGAAGACCAGAGTACCTACCCTGCATCGTTTACTGCTGTGGTCACGAGTGAGGGGTGGGGTGGCCAGGACGCCCCAGTCTCTTGAAACTATACTTGAAACTATACTGGCTCGCAGATCCTGGGTGCGGTCCGAACGGAGACCTTGGAGGCCCTGAGCAGGTGACGGGGCTGTCCTATTAGCGTTCCCGCCGAGGCTGGCCGCCCGGAGTGTGGCTGCGGTGCCCGTGATCTGGGGGTGCTCATTGGGGACGGAGTTCAGGCCCTGACGGTGTTTCCTTGGCCCACAGAGTGGACACTGCTGTTGAATTATTGTCGACGAGGGACCCACCGCAGTGGCTGAGAGGCCCTCTTCCCTACCACTAACCATGACGAGAGGTGGGGGCGGCACTGGTCCTGCCAAGCATGGGCCGATTGATAAATTCACGGGACCCGGTGGGGGATCCGGGGCCTCCGGGGGTGGCCAGGGCACAGGTCCTGATAATGCGGCCCTAATGGCCGCCATTACACAATCCAGGGACATGCTTGATGCCAAAATAGGTGCGGTTGGAGCCGATGTCATGCTGCTGCGCCAAGATCTCCGCAATGCTGTGGCCCGCATCACCGAAACCGAGACTCGGATTACCGGGGTGGAAGATGATGTGGTGGCCCTAAAGAAAAAGGTGGAGGACATGGCCAGGATTCAAAAGGGGCTGGCACTCCGGGTCGAAGATGCGGAAGGGAGGGCGCGAAGGAACAATCTGCGCTTTGTTGGATTTCCAGAGGATTGTGAGAAGGGGTCCATGGATGTGTTCTTGACGCACTGGTTGGAGAGTTGGCTTCCCCCGGACGTTCTATCACGCTGCTTTGTAGTGGAACGCGCCCATAGGGCCCTGGCGCAGAAACCGCCGGCGGGAGAGCGACCACGTCCAGTCATCGCCAAGATCCTCAACTTTCATGACCGGGACGTTATTCTTAGGGAAGCAAGAGCGAAGGAGGACTTGTCGTTCGAGGGTCACAGGATTATGATTTTCCCGGACTATACCAGGCTGGTGCAGCAGCAGCGCCGATCCTTCCAAGATGCGAAAGCCAAGTTACGTGGACTGAAAATTCAGTATTCACTTTTGTACCCTGCTCGTCTGCGTGTTGTATTTCATTCCAAGACCCACTTCTTTGACACCCCGGAGGCGGTGTTTAACTGGACGGATGAGACAGTCAGGATCCGACCGAATGCCCAGCCGGGCCTGAACTCTGGAGCATCGCGTGGGTCATCGCCGGAGAGGGGCGAATCCTCCAGCAGGAGCAGGAGACGCGGGAAGTCTAGGTCGCGGCGCCGCTCCCAATCCGGGGGTGACCTGCTGGATGGTGCACAGTCGGACACTGCTCAGTCTGGGACTGGGACCTGAGGATCGTAGGGCCCCCTCTTGTCTCCTGAGCGTCATTCGAGTCTCGCCTTGGCTGGTGGCCATAGGGGTGACACTACTGCTTGATGGGCTGGCGCATGGTGTGGAGTGGTCTAGGCCGTGGCTGGACACACAAGGGGGGGGCACGATGTTTGTAGTAGTTCTGTCCCGCTGCGCTTAAGCGGTGGGCCACATGTGAGTAATGGGGTTCGGGGTGCCGACCCATGGGCGGCCTATTCCTCCCGTGTTAGAGGGGGGCCCTAAGGGGAGGTACTGTTAGTTGGGGTGGGTGAGGGGATCCATTGGCCTGGGGGCTTTGGGCGCTCTGTTTTGGGCCCGGGGCTCTTTATGCCGCGACAGGTACTTCACTGTTTCATGAGGTATAGGGGTGGGGGAGGGGGGATAGGCGGGGGTTTGGTAGTTGGGGATGTTGTGCTGGGGAACGGGGTGGGGGGGGTGCAGGGTAGTTGGGTGGGGATGCACGTGATTTTTGCTGCTGTGATTTTTGTGCTGCAAGGTGCTTGGGCTAGGTCCGAGGGTTTCCAGATGCTCTCCCACCGAGACTATGGGTGATTCCCCGGAGACGGCGCCTGTTAGTGGCTCCATGAGGATTCTTAGTTGGAATGTCAGGGGAATGCTGGACAAAATTAAAAGGGGAGCAGTACTGCGCTGGGGTAAGAGGGACTCGGCGGATGTCATGTTGTTGCAGGAAACACATATGTTAGGGACGAAGGTACTGAGTCTACAACGTTTTGGTTATACCCAGGTGTTCCATGCAGGCTTTACCAGGGGGTCGAGAGGGGTGGCTGTCCTCATTCATCGACGCTTGTCTTATACTCACGAGCGCAGTTGGCTTGATCCCCAGGGTCGGTTTGTGTTTGTCAGGGGCATGATTGGTGTGGAACCTGTGGTGTTCGGCAGTGTGTATGCTCCCCCTCCCCTGCAGTGGTCTCTGGCGGAGCGCCTGTTTGAATTGTGGGCCGATATCCCGGACTGCCTGGCTGTAATAGGGGGTGACTGGAATGATGTGATGGATGTGAGTCTGGACAGGCAGAGAATGCAGGTGGCCACGGGGGCGCCTACCCCTACGCGTCTGAGAGCGATGAGCGATGGGCTAGGTTGGGTGGATGCATGGCGACATCTACATGCCAGGACACGTGAATACACGTATGTATCGGCGGTGCATGGCTCCTTTTCCCGGTTGGACTGTGTGTTTGTACCCGGGGCCTTCCTCGATAGGGTGAAGCAGGCTGTGATCCAACCTCGAGGATTGTCGGACCATTCCCCAGTCGCAGTGCGGATTGCACTGTGTAAATCCCATCAGCCGTTCCGTTGGCGGATGTCTTCGTGGCATCTCCAACGGACGGAATATACGACCCACATGCGCGGTGCGATAGCCCAATATTGGCGGGAGAATTTGACCGAAGACATGGACAGCGTGACGGTCTGGGAGGCCATGAAACCCACGCTGCGGGGCGTGGACATCGCCTGGTGTGCTGCCGCCCGTCGGAAGCGTCAGGAGGCCACTGTAGCGGCTGCGGCTGCGGTGAGAGCTTTGGAGGGGCAGTGTAGTGGAGATGCAGGAGATGTGGCGCTCAGGCTACTTCTCCAGGCACAGCGATCCTATGCTTCGATCCTACTGGACGAGGCTCGGCAAGCCTGGCTGGCCACGCGGAGTAGGGTGTACCAGTGGGGCGACAAATCATGCACTATGCTCCACCGACTGTGTCAGCAAACTCTACAGCCGATCTCTCTGCCGGGCCTTACCGACGGGGAGGGGATTGCCATGACGGACCCTGCTGCGCTTGCGACGAGTTTTGCCGACTATTATAGGGTACAATACGCTTCGCGTGATTGTCTCCCACCGGAGGCAATTGACAAATTCATAGCTGACCTTCCCCCCCGGGTGATATCGGATGAGGCCAAGACAGCTCTAGACCTTCCCCTGTCGGCGGAGGAACTGGGCGACGCGCTAGGACAACTTAACACGGGCAAGGCACCTGGACCGAGTGGCTTTCCCAGTGAATTCTACAAGAAATTTCATTTGCAGCTGGGACCGCACTATCGGCTGGCTTTGGAGGCGGCGCGGGAAGGTGGTTGCTTGCCGGATGACTGGCGTCACGCTGAAATAGTGGTGTTCCTGAAACCGGGCAGGCCCCCTGACAGACACGAGTCGTATCGCCCGATTTCCCTTATTAATTTTGAGGCCAAATTGTTGGCTAAGGCGTTGGCAAATCGTCTTCTCCCGTATGTTGCAGAGCTGGTCCACCCGGATCAGGCGGGATTTATGCCGGGCAGAGCGACAAGGCACAATATCAGACGGGCACAGGTAGCGGTGGGTGCGATGGGGGCGACTGGGGAGCGGGCGGCGCTCCTACTGGCAGACATCGACAGAGCGTTTGATTCTGTCAGCTGGACGTACCTCTTTGCTCTGTTACCACGCCTCAACTTAGGTCCGGTTTTTGTCTCGTATGTCAAACTGTTGTACACCGACATCACAGCCTCGGTACGTGTCTCGGGCGCCATTTCGGAGAAATTCCCGATTGCTAGGGGGACCCGGCAGGGGTGCCCCCTGTCCCCGTATCTCTTTGCGCTAGTCATGGAGCCGCTGGCAGCCTGGGTGCGCATTGACGCGCAGCTTCGTGGCTTTGTGTGGAGTGCGAGCCTCACGGACAGAATCGCACTGTATGCGGATGATGTTCTTTTCTTTTTGACAGACCTTGATCGTTCAGGCCCGCGTATTTTGGAGATAATGCGCATTTTCGGGGACGTCTCGGGACTCTACCTTAACCCGCGTAAATCGACTCTCTGGATACTAGGGGGCCGGCGCGACGTGTCTCCTTGGGCAGTGGAGCTACAGGTGGCGATCGGTGGCCTGAAATATCTCGGAGTCTTCCTGTCGGAGTCTGCTGATATTGCGTGGGAGCGTAATATACAACCGGTGTGGGACAGGGTTCAATCCGACGTCAAAACGTGGTCGCGCATGCCTCTGAATATCTATGGCAGATCTGCTATTTTTAAGATGGTGGCCCTCCCTAGACTGCTATACCAGCTACAAAACCATCCGTACAGAGTGGACCCGCAGTGGTTCCGGCGTGTAAACTCCTTATTGGGCCAGTTTCTATGGGCTGGGGGTGCTTCTAGGGTGGCGCTGCGGACCTGCTTTTTGTCCACATACTGTGGAGGTCTCGCGACGTCAGACATATTGTCCTACTATCAAGCCTCTCATTTGCTGGTCTTAAATGAGTGGTGGTACGGTGGCCGTGATGATCCGGCGTATGCCCTAGAACATTTTCTGATGGGAGATGCCACGCTCCATACCCTCTTGTATTCGGCCAGGCGGCGGAAGTCGCTGCCGCATGCGACTCAAGTGGTCTTCCTGATATGGAGGCAGGCGCTGCGTCGAATGGGCTGGTGGGGACGGCTGACGGCCGAAACTCCGCTGTGGAACAACGGGCAGCTCCCTGCACTGGCTTCCCTGCAGGGGTTTGGTGGCTGGGATTCCATAGGGATCTCGTCACTTGGTAATATACTTACTGGGACTACCCTTAAATCCTTTGAAGCGCTCAGCGCCGAATTTGCGATGCCTAAGACCCAGTTTTTTAAGTACCTACAGCTTCGTCATGCTCTGGCGCCGAGTCTGGTGGAGCTGGACCAGCTTCCAGACTTTAGCCCCATGGAGGCTAAGCTTTTCATGGGAGACCTGGGGGATAAAAAAGTCTCGAAAATCTACCAAACACTGGTCACTCACTGCTCCTCTTCCCTGGTGTCGCTGAAGGCCTCTTGGGAGGTGGATGTTGGTCCGCTGGATGAGGATGACTGGAGAGAAGCGTTGGAATCCCCCCGGGGCACAGCTATAGCAGTGCGGCTGCGATTCATACAATATAAATATTTACATCGGGCCTATTACACTAGAGAGAGACTGTGGAGGGCGGGCCTGATTGCTTCCCCTGATTGCTTGCGCTGTGGGGCTGAGAGAGGCTCATTGGTGCACACTGTGTGGTCGTGTGTGGGCTTGGTCCGGTTCTGGGGTGGAGTGTGGGACTGCCTGTCGGAGGTGCTGGGATGGGAGCTACCTCGTACACCTAGGTTGGGTCTTCTTCATATCCTGGATCAAGTGGGTGGTAACATCTATAAGCGCCATCTCCTTCTGTTAGGCCTTGTTGTGGCCAAGAGGGATCTGGCGAGGGCCTGGAAGAGTGACCGCGCCCCCCCGCTTAACGCTTGGAAGGCGGGCTTAGACTTCCTCATGGGGCTGGAAAAGCCAGTGTTTGAGGCCAGGGGCTGCCCTCGGAAACATTACAAGATCTGGAAGCGGTGGGCGGACTACAGAGACCTGACATTGGATCCTCCCGCTGAAACGGATGATGATCTGTCCGATGATTGAGACCTCGGGGCCTGGAAAGTTCCAAGACACTTAGTGTGTTTCCTCTTGTATACTGCAGCTGATTGTGATCACGTGCATCGGGTTGGGGTGGGATAAGGGGTGGGTAGTTGGGACTGTTGCAGTTGTGGGGGGGATAATGGGGCGGGTAGGGGTTAGTCATAGGTTTGAGCCATACGTATATTCTGCTGTAATTTGCATATTGACGTGCTCTCCTGCTCTTGGAGAGCTGTACACTTGATTTGCTTGAACTTCTAATAAATACAGTTTTGAAAAAAAATATATCCGGATCATCCTCCTTGTGAATCCGTATATCGAGACCAAAGTAAACTTTCCCCCCTTAAATACTAATTCCAATATGACCCACCTACCCCACTGATCCTCGGTCTTCCTAGTCACTACACAATCCTTCCCTCTGCCCAATATAGCTACTCCTCTTGTCTTAGAGCCTTGCTTTGTATGAGCTAATAAAGTAAACCCTAATTTCTCCAGCAGATAGCCCTTCCCTCCCTCAACATGCGTTTCTTGTAGACAAACAACATCAAGCTTCATTGTTTTCAGCAGCGCCGACACCCGAAGCCTTTTCTGCATATCGTTCAGCCCACAAACATTAATTGATGCAATACGACAATTCATTAAAATATGTCAAATGGTTGTTCTAACTTTCTTGCCGACTTTACATTTAAAAAAGAGGTGCTGTGTTGTAAGTGCTTTTGTAAGTGCTGTGCGTGCACCATTTCTCCTTCCTCTCCTAATTCCCTTCCCACCCCACTCCCCACTCCCCTGAGCCCTTCCTCCCCAGTGCTTCCCCCCTACGGGCAAATAGGTCACCATGACCTATATGTGGACGCTTGGAATGCAGCTGTTGCCTCCTCCTCCCTCCTTAACATACTAAACACCAAAAAATAAAGAAAAAGTGATCATCCCCTGAGATTCAACATTTTGCAACCCCTGTGACCTTTATAGGGGACGCTACTTTCAGGCTTTTTTATTTATTAGAGCACCATATTTCTCAGCTTCCCCTTTCCCTGAACCCCAGCACTTCCACCATGTACTCATTTGCCTTAATCTCCGAAAAGAAGATTTTAACCTGCCCTTTGGTAATCACTTTTAATTTGGCTGGGTACAGCAAGTAGGCCTCAGACCCCAGGGCCTGTAGGCGAGCAATAAGCTGTCTCAGTCTCCACCTACGCTCGACCGTGACATGGCAAAAACCGGGCCTAGCAAAGAAAATGACATTGTTAAAAGAGCGCTTAGCTTCTGGCTTTGCTTTCTCTAAAATTAGCTGTCTCAACAAAAAATTGCCTACAAATATGAGGATAGATCTAGGTCTACCCTTTTGTGGCCCAGGCTGTCCTCTTTTAATTGTGAAGGGTAATCGGTGCGCCCTCTGAATTTCTATCTCCCACTGCCATGAAGATAGCTCCGGGAAGGTCCCTTTTAATAAGCTCACAACAAACAGTCTGGCATCTTGCCCTTCCAGTCCCTCAGCAACTCCCAAAAGTCTGATATTTTTGCGACGTTGACGATTTTGTAGTCCTCCATCTTCCACTGCACATTCTCTGCCACTTTCTGCTGATCTTGTTTAAAAGTCTGAAAGCTATGAAAGTCGTCCTCCAGCTTCCCTGTCCTCTCTTCCACCTGGGTAACCCTCTCCGTGACCTCATCATAGAGTTTGTTCATCTTTCTTAGGGTATTCTGTATCTTTCTTGCCCCTTGCCTTGCCCTCCGGCTCTCAACTCTGGCCTCACTTTGCATAGATTTGAGGGTGTTAAATAACAAGTCCATTGCGACTGGTTGGGTTGACAGATGGGGAGAGACCTGGCCCCCAGAAAGAAGTGGGGCGCCATCCTGTTCTTGATAAGTCTGTGAGGTGGCTGAATAGTCCCACAATAGCTTTTTAGAGGGGTCAGCGGGGCTGCCTGGGGGATTGGGTTTCATTCTCGATAAACGTTTCTTTTTTTGTGTGCTCTTAGGAGCTGTGGAGCTACTCCCTGTATCAGTAAACTCCACTGAGCTCTCCTCCTCAGTGGCCAAAGATTCTGAGTCTTCATTGACTGAGTAAAAGCGGTCCGGTGAAGTAGCGCCACCACCAGCTCCAAACTCACAAAGTCTGACTTGATCCACTCCTAGCTGTGAAGCTGCCAAAACTGTCATGTCCGGGTTGCTCCTCCATGTACCCCTCGCGCCACCGCCACCTCCACCTCCACTTTGTTCCCCCTCAGCCCCCTCAGAGCCTAATGTTTCGCCTATTGTGTCTCTGTCCGATCCTTTAGCTAAGCCTCCACCACTGCTCTGCTCGAGAAGTCTACCTCTGGCCGCCTTGTTACTCACGTTGCCCCCGATACCAGGATCCAAAGACAAATCCTCTGATCCTCTCACCAGACCTTGCGCCGGCTTCTGTTCTGACGCCGACGCCATCGCCTGCTCCGGTTGCTTAGTTACCGGTGAGTCAGCGTCCACGAGGACGTTCTGCAGTTCGGGATCCTTTCCGCCGCTCCTCGCGTTACCGGCAGCCTCAGCAATCTCTGCAGGTTTGTTAGCAAAACTTTATTCCACTGTGGGCTGCCGCATTGTGTTTTCTTTTGGCTTTGGTTTAGGCTGTAAAGATCGCTTGGGGGCGTTATCGCAGGGGGCGCCTGGGGTTGGCACTGCTTCATTACCAGCCCACGTCTCTCCTGATTTTTTCTCGAAGGTCTTTTTTGTTACGCAAGTGATATTGCCCGTCTGGGTGCCCGAGCCGGTTGTTGCCTTCGTCTCGATCTTGCTCTTATCTCTGCAAGCTGCATCTTTCTGCACCGCCGCTTCTTTAGCCTTGTTCGCTTACATTACTTGCGGTGGCATACTGATGGTTCCTTTGATGATCAGCGCGACGAGGGCCGTTATCCTTTCCTGGGCTCGGTAGAGAGTCTTTTTAAGAAACTCGCCGGTATGCTACCGCCAGAATGCAAAATTCAAACTGCTAGGATTGCCGTTTAGAAACCCATCTTTAGGACCACAGGAATCCGATCTCATCTCCGTAGGAGGAATCACTTTCCCATCAAGAAGTTGTGGAGAGGAGGAGGAGTGAGATGCGACTACTCACTACAGTCCATCAGCGGCCATCTTGCCCCCTGTTCTGGAAATTTTTAAGGTTTGGATAATGTTATGCTACAGACATATTCATGTATGCTTTTAGGAATATGGTGAGACATTTTGTAATGACATGTGAAGGGTTTGTGCTTTGTATTTGGGTAGGTGTAACATTATAAGTAGTTGGCAATGGTAAATCAGCAGCCACAAAGAGAGGATTGAGATATGTTTGTAGCGATTTTATTTATTAGAATTATTTGTATGATGTGAGGAAAGGTATATTTCATATATATACCGCATAACTTTCAGTGTATGTTTGGAAATTGAAGTGTAGTCTCTGAATTTTTTAGGTATGGATAGTGTTGTAAAGAGATTTGTTTCTACTAGCACATATATTATGGTATATGTTATGTGTCTGAAGATGATAGATGTAAAAAACACAGGTATACATTTATCTGTATATTACTATTATATATGATGCTCCTAGCAAAAGGTACAGACATATGCATACATGCTTTTAGAACTATAGGGAGACTTTCATCAAAGATAAGTGAAGGGTTGCTTTGCTGCTAGCTATGCTCAATACCAGACTAGTACTAGAATAGTAAAGCAGTAGTAGTAGAAAAGTTATGTTTAAGATATGTTGGTAGAGGAGTTATTGATTATGGTGTCCTAGCAAGCCTCAGCCAGACCCGCTAGTGCAAGGGAATCGCCCTTCTCTGCACAAAAGTCCTCAGACCAATAGGAAGAAGTTGGCACAGAAACTGGAATAGAAAAAGTAACATTTATTACACCTCATGAGGTGGTGCTACGATTCAGACAGTACCCTTCGGTATTGCAAGAAGTAGCACCACGAGCCAAGAAAGCATGGTTTATTTATACCGACACAGGGGCTCAAAAGAAGGCGGTACAAATACAAGAGCACAACTTATGTACACATAAGGTAATATCGAGAAGCACAATCGATCAGTGGGAGGAGCTAACAGTTTTGGGGGCTGACAAGCATATTCCTATCTGGAACTAATCACTAAAAGATGTGGACCCTAATAGGCATGAGTAAAGCGGGGGATGCTAAATATTACTTGTTGCCGGGCAGATTGCTAGCGCCGTGAACAGGAAGATAGGACAAAGCACATGGTCGGCACGAGGCAGCATGTAGCAGACAAAATTGTTGCTGTAAATGCAAAATGGAGTCCACTAAATGGCAAGATAACGGCTAGAACTAAGATGTCTTCCGCTAATGCTTAATCTAATCGCTGTTAAATTACAACAATGGTGCTGTTATAAGAGTCTGTGTAAAAGTTTGCTTGAAATTTGCAGCATAAATCAATGTGTCTATGAAATGTTAAGCATAGTGTGTCAAGTTTTAAGGCCTTTATGGTCTCATTTCTCCTTATTACCTCCCCCTTTTACCTCTGGATAAGGGCGCCCTAATTCAAGCGGTCATCTACTAAGACACCTAGGTAAGAGCACATCGAAGTGGATGTACGTTGTTACAATGCAGGTTGTAACAACGCATACCTTTACCACGCGGCCGCTACATCGCAAGTCGTTACCACGACTTGCGTTGTAGGGCGCGGATTTAGGATTTTTATAATTTCTATATTCCAACACCAGTCCCCGTAACAGTAGGGAAGGTGTTGGAATATAAATTTATAAAATTCCTTATCCCACAGCGCCCTCCAGCGCTAGTCGTGGTAACGACTTGCGTTGTAACGGCCGCGTGGTAAAGGTACCGCGTGGTAAAAACTTCGTGGTAAAGGTTGTTTACCTAACGAAGTCATTGGTACTTTCTCATTACCCAGTTTGAAAGGTTGCTGTTTCTTCGGTCGAATCCCAGCCTGCATAATGAAATATTTAGAATGAATAATTTCCAGGTCTCGGGCATCCATAAAGCTCCGAAAGGTGTCAAGCAGGGTCTGAAGTCCCCAGCCATCCTAGCAATGAGGACCACATCGTCCGCATATAGCAGGACGGGCAAACCTCGTCACCCCACTTATGGGAAATCAACCCCTGTTTTTACCAGAGTTTTATCCAAGTCACTGATACATAAATTAAATAAAAACGGGGCCTGGATACATCCCTGACAAACCCCCCTCTCAATGTTAAAATCCCTAGATACACAGAGGTCCTGGGCATATCTGATGTTAACCTTGGTGTCCCTATGCAGATCCTCCAGGAAGTCAACCAAATTGCCCTCCACCCCCAAGGCCCTCATGGATTGCCACAGTTTTCCCCGATTGACACAGTCAAAAGTGGAGGAAAGATCCATGAAGGTCATATAGATCGTACCTTGGCGGGCAATTGTATACTTCCCTGGGATAATATACAAATTGAGGCATTGGGCTAAGGTGGAATGCCCTGGGCGTAACCTGTATTGTATATCAGAGATTATCTCATTCTCTACAGCCAAGGAGGATAACCTTTCCAGTAACACCCCACCCACAACCTTGACCACAGAGTCAAAAAAGGAGATCGGTCTATAACACAAAGTGCTATTACGATCACCCTTCTTGAAAATGGCACAATGATTGAGGTGCCCCAGGAATCTGGGCAACCGACCCTGGCTGCCGCATTAAGCACAGCCGTCAGTACCGGAGCACAAATAAGTAGATTTGATTTAAAAAAGGTCTGGAGGGATGCCATCCGGGCCTGGGGCCTTATTGCACGTCAGCCTTAAAATACCCTTCTCCACCTCTTTCTGTACAAACATTACAGGGGCATTGGTGTTACCCCTGCCTCGATGTTGTTGTTGATACGTGGGACATTTCAAAATAGATTTGAAGGAGACACCCATTAATCCTCAGTTATATTAGTGCCCACTTCTCCATCCCTAGCCTTCTCAAATACAGGTCAGTTAATAATGCCCCAGAACCTTGATCTGTTCCCCAGGGTACTTGGCTCCAATAAGTCTCTCCACATTTCCTTCTTTAATTCACCCTTACGGGTGGCCAAGGCCCGTTTATACTCAAGACGGCGGGTGCGAATCAAAAATTTATTTCTCGGGATGGCTTTTAAAGTTTCCTTTAATTGTCTCGCACCCTTAGAACATCATGGGTCAAACCATCTAGGGTCAGATAGCACTGTCCTATGTGAGGGAGCACTTAAAGGGTCCCTATCTTGTTGATAATGACATCAAAAGCCTTGAGCACACCCCCCCAGTAAGAGCCAGGTGACACACAGGATGCTAATTCGGTTGCACATGACACTGTGTCTGAAAATGAGTCTGGAGATATCTGTGACCATTTTAGGCCGCGCCTTCCATCCGTGGGTTTGAGCATGCCTGGTGCTATCACCCTAACTTGTGTTGACAGCAACATACCTCCCAAGTGCTCACAGATAGGATTGTGGTCGCTAAAAGCGCTATCCATGATTGTAAACCCACGAAAATTAGCATGAAGGCCAGTTGCAACCAGAATGTGATCTATAAAGGAACCATCACTTTGTCCTTTAAAAGAAGGGATGGACTGTGTGCTAAAGGGGGCCAATAGAGACATTGATGGTAACAAGTCAAATTTGTTGAGCAAATTATTCAGCTAAATGCCCCCCACCATATTAGTATGGCAGGGGGACCGCGGCGGACGGAAAGACCGTCCGCCGCTTTTCCGGTCGCTTTTTGCGACCGGGCGGAAAAGGTTTAATATGGTGGCGGTGTCTATCAGACACCGCCAGCCATATTACAATGGGCCAGAACAGATGCCTTTCCGTGGCGAAAGGCATGCGGTCTTCACTTCGGGGGCCCCCTGCAGGCCCCCAAAGTGAAGGCGAGGTGGGGGGTGCACATGGGGGGTACCTGTGGTACCCGCCCAGCATTTGCATAAACAATGCGGTAGGCACCGCACGGTGCCTGCCGCTTTGTGTATGCAAATGCATACATGCATTTATAGCATTGTGGCTCGCGGTGCTGAGAGCACCGCCCGCCACAATGTTATAAATGCAAGATGCGCCTGTCACTGTGGTGGGCGCATCCTAATACCCCCCACGGGACCCCCTCCCTTATGGCGGGCGGTCCCAAATTCCGATAGGATGGCGGGCGGACTAAGTCCGCCCGTCATCCTAATGACCCCCTTTGTGTGGAAAGGTGGGAAGACCCCTGCTGATAAGGTGTGTCTCCAACAGCTAAGCTCTTATGCAGTCAATCACACTTGTCCAACCTTGATAAAACTTAGAACCTGTTGGATAGCTCTAGCCGTCGAGCAGGCTGATACACAACCGTTGGGACTGGAACCCTTGGGATTGAGAATAACTACCACCTAAGACCTCAAGAGGTCTTCAAAACCACCTATCGCATGAAATGCTTGTCAATGAGCACCTTGTGTTGTCAGAATTATAGAAAGAAACCCAAAGGGAGAACCTGGATATCAGAATCACAGATCATACAATCAGGATAGGCATCCCGTAAAATTCTATCCACAAGGAAGGATCTGTTAAAATTCACGATAATGCAATCACCACCTCCAGGTTTCCTCGAGCTCCCTATCCAATGCACACTACGCACCATAATAATGTTCCGTTCCACCATTGGACCCACAGATGTATTGTTCGACAGCCAATGAGTAACCCTGTTTTTAAGTTGAGTAAAATCCTCATGGGACCCTGGTGACAGTGGTGGGACAGTCCCCAAGATTATTACAAGGGGCGTTGATTGGGGAGGGAAATTGATGACTGCTACATTCTGAGGGGCATTTGATGGGTTTCCCTGTGCCTCTACCGTAGGTGTTCCTGATCTTTGAGATGCCAAACCATGGGGATGAGTAGATAGGGCCTGCCTCAGTGGATACCTGTCTCTCTCTTGTATCATTGGCCAGACTCCCTAGATCTTTGGAAGCCATATTTGTAAAGCAAGACTGCACTCCACTAGGAGGCCGAGGGTCTGAAACTGACCCAGGCATGGATATGGTGCCTGGAACTATAGTATCCCTGACTGAGTCCAAAATCACAGGTTGGGTAGGTTCATTGGATTGTGCAGACCTATATTGTTCTGTTAGGATTTTCTCTATTGCATTTAACCTATCCAATAATGGGCTCAACTTGGCATTCAGCATACAGCTCATAGTTGCTTTGAAGGCTTCCATCATAACCGGATGAACTGTATTTACCACTGACAATACAGGTACCATTTTAGTAGGAGCTAACTTGATGGGTACATTAGGTCAAATGTTTTGAGCTTGACTCCCTATGGACTTAGATTTTCTTTTTATGCTCCCACATGCCCTTTGAATCACCCTTGAATGTTGTAAGGGACCAGCATTGCTGGGTGCTTCTGAGGGCTTATGTTTATTAATACCACCATTCCCTGTCGTAAGAGTAGAAACACCACTCTCCCTGTTCTCCCTTTTCTCAATAATAACAACGGGTGAAAGTGGCCTGTGTGGCACCTCACAAGAAGTTTCTTGCAAGGGAGATAAAATCTCATTGGCCTGTGAATCGTTACTCAACCCAGGGGATAAAGGTATACTCGATACTTCGGTGGCAGTTTACCTTGAAGGGTTAATAGGACCGGCCAGGAGAGAGAATATGCCGTTAGAAGGAGATCTGGAAGGACACCTATTCACTAACTCAATCTCCTTGTCTATAACCAATGCAGCTCTCTGTAAGAAAGCATCCATGGTTGTTACATTAGCCCTAGTTACGGCTTTTGTCCCTTCTTGACTCACTTGAGTCTTCCGCCTCCCCATAAGACAGTAACAAGGTAAAACCCCCAAGTCTTACGTAAAGATAACAACACAGCACCTAATACCCTAATTAGGGTGAAATCACTCAGGCAGTGCTCATGTACTTATAAACCCCCCCCAGGCACTACCTTTGCACTCCTGTAATCACTCAGGCAGTACTTCAGTACTTCTGTAATCACCCAGGCAGTACTCATGGCCATATAAAATCACCAACTCACTTCCTATGTACTCAAATAATACCCCAGATATTACCTCTGCAGTTATGCAATCACCCAGGCACTAGTTATGTACTACCCCTGCAGTTATAGAATCTTGCAGTTTCTACCTATGGACTCATGTAATAACCCAAGCACTACCCTTGCAGTCATATAAGTCTACTGTTGCACCCATCTATTCACCTAGGTACTTCTTAGTGAGTCATCTATGCTTTCAGGTTCTATTTTACACTTATCCATGCACTAAACCTTTAGGTGTGCAATCATGTAACTAGTCAGTCACTATCCATCTTCTCCTGTAATTACACAGTGAGTACCTTTGGAGTCATACAATCACCCAAGCACTATCCATAGAGTTTTGGAATCACTCTGGAAGATCTATTACATCTCTCAGTTTCTAGGTTTCACTATATTGTAGAAATATTTTATATATATATTTCTATTAGATGTAATGATGATTTGAAAAGGTAGAGACATATGTATGCATCCTGTAGTTACACAGTGAGTACCTTTGGAATCATACAATCACCCAAGCACTATCCATAGAGTTTTGGAATCACTCTGGAAGATCTATTACATCTCTCAGTTTCTAGGTTTCACTATATTGTAGAAATATTTTATATATATATTTCTATTAGATGTAATGATGATTTGAAAAGGTAGAGACATATGTATGCATGCTTTTACCGATATAGAGAGACTTATGGTTGAGTCATGAAATAGTCTGCTGCTTTATATTTTTGCTAGGCCCAACACTGATGCAGTTATTAAAACATCGAAGTACTACTCATGCTGTATTCCAATGATCCAGGCAGAGCATATGTACTGATGCAATCACCCAGGATATTACCCCTGCACTCGTTAAATCATCAAGGTACTATGTATGTACTCATGCAATCAGCCAGGTATTACCCGTTCACTCTTTCAATAACCTAGCTCCTATCTATAAACTTATATAATATCTCAGGTACTATTCTTGCACTCTTTCTATCGTATAAGTATTACCCTTGTACTTATGTGGTCACATAGTCAGTACTCATGCACTTATAAAATCACCCAGGCACATCTGTTGCAGTCCTTCCATCACACAGGCATTCCCTCAGTAGTACTGCAATCACCGAAGCAGTACGTATGCATTTATGAAATCACCGACTGATTTTCTATGTACTCCATTAATCCTCCAGTAATTACTCCTTCAGTCATGAATCACTCAGGCACTAGTTATGTGCTACCCTTGCAGTTGTTGAATTATTTATGTTCTACTGTTGCATTTATCTATTCACCTATGTACTACACAATGTTTTTCTTTATTTATAGATGACAATATTTGTATATAATTAGTTTAGTAATATTAAATAAGTGTTTGGAAACACTATTAAATTATTCCAAATGAAGAAAGTGAAGGGAAATCCCATGAGTGTTTGAGAAAAAAGTTTGTTGTTTTCTACAGCTCTTCCCCACTGGTAAAGAAGGACAAAATGATGAACGACCATACAGATTGCAGCTTAAGAATACTGTACAACAAGATTGCACTCAAAAGATCCAAGATTTTAACAGTGTGTTCCATATTTATTTAGTCTTCTGTTTGAAAGTGACTTGTCTGGACATTCATATGCAGTGAGCCACATATTAAAAACAGGAGTTCATCTTACACATCTTTCTGCAAAGGAACTTTTGGATAAAGTTCAACAAAGAGACAATCATTTAGAATCTCAGTTAATTAATTTGATGGCATGTCAACGTGGTCCTAATGAGTATAGGTATCATGGTCATGGAGAACTTAAATGTATGTTAAGGAAGTTAGGAATCCCTATGTGGTTGTTACACTTAGCTGTGCTGAGTACACATTTGATGATTTACTTGAATTTATAAGAGAAGCAAATTGAAATATAAAAAATATTCTATTGAAAAATACTGGAGAACTGTGTTCCTTGGATCCTGTAAATGTGTGCAGATATTTGAATCATAGGTTTCAAGCTATGAAGTCTTTTATGTGCAATAAAAATAATATACCTGTTGGATAAGTCATTGATTTCTTTTTTAGAAAGGAGTACCAAGCCAGAGGTGCACCTCATATTCACATGCTGTTATGGATCAAGAATGCACCAACATTTCGAACTGATACTGCTGAAAGTATTTTGTATTTTATTAAAAAATATATTACCTGTGCCATTCCAAAAGAAGGAGGAGAAAACTTCTTGAGACAGCAAGTTTTACTGTTTTAAAGTCATCGATGTGGGAAATATTGTTGACAAAAATACAAGTCAAAGGGAAAATGTTATACAAAATGGCATTTTGGATTTCCACCTCCAGTAATTATGAAAGGAAGAGTCAACAGTTTCATGTCAGCTGTAAGGCATACTATAACTCGTAAATCTCCGAAGAATACTTACAACATAAAAATAACTGAAGATTCAAAATATAGTATGACTACAATCCAGTGATTTTGACGATGTGAAATGCAAATATGGATATCCCATATGTTGCAGATAATATTGCTGTTGCTCGCTATGTTACGTCATATATAACAAAATCTGAAAAGACAGAGTTGAAAGAAATGTGGGAAAAAATTTCACAAGAGAAGACTCAGTAACAAATTGTACAGCTTTAGTTTGAAGATGCTTTCTGATCGAGAGATTAGATCGTACGAATGTTCAGATCATTTAACCACTGCAAGTTTATATTCAAAGTCGAGAGGAATCATTTGGGTAAGTCTAGGTCTTTTTTTTTCCTCATTCTGCAATAGTATGTGTATGGAGTTTTCAGGGACCCGCTTCTCTGTTCTCTGTTCCTTCACTGCCCCTTCTTTATTCCGGAAATTGGGTTTGGGGAGTCTCCCTGTATGCGTGTTCAGAGGGGGGGTCCCCTTATTTCCATAACCATATTCAATAAATCTTTCCATTCTGGGGGAGCTGACCACCCTGGTCACTCACACAAGCACTTTGCCTGTTTATTTATTGCCATTGCATAATCATTGGGTTTTGCCTTTTTTGCGGTAAAAAGTGGGGATCAGGCTTTAGTTAACAAACTGGGAATCCTCCCATATTTCCCAGAAATTATGCTTCCTACTCGGTTGCCCTTTCCTGTCCATCCTATTTACCCTGTTTACTGAGGCTACCCATTTTCGGTGTGTGGGGGGTGCCAAACTTATCCACTTAATACAGAGTTCCCTCCATGCCAACAGGATTAACATAAACAAGAGATTTTCTTCTTTTTTTTGTTCGGTTATTTTGGCCATCATGTCTAGTCACCCCAAAAATAACAAGATCCATACTTACATATGTTGATCTTCTTAGTACTGCATCTAGGATCTTACCCACTTCCTGCCAGAAATCGCCGAGCTGGGGGCACTGCCAAAACATATGCAGATCGTCTGCTTTCTCCAAACCACATTTAGGGCAGCTCTTTATGTTTGACCAGCTGAATTTAGATAGCCTCTTCGGGGTCCAATAGGCTCTATGGGTGACCGATTATTTGGTTGTTAATACTCTGCTGGATACCTCCCAGCACGGTTTCCGTTCACGCCACTCCACTAAATCTGCCTTAATTCTTGATACAGAAGAGATTCGAAGGGTGGTGGATGAGGGGGGAAGGTCGGTCCTCGTGCTCCTGGACCTATCAGCCGCGTTTGACACCGCCTTGGCCCTCATGTCCTCTTTTTTGGAGAAAAGAGAGCAGAGGCTGTTCTTGGATTGCCTGAAGTCGGACAGCTTTCATCTCCCATGCGGTGTTCCACAGGGGTCTGCCCTTTCCCTGACAATGTTCAACCTCTACATCACCCCATTGGCTAACCTTATGAGGAAGCATGATTTCGTCCTAGTCTCTTATGCTGATGACTCTCAACTTGTCATCTCTATCACCAATCAGCCTGAGACTACAGCAGCCAGGTTCCATATCTGTCTCACAGAGATTATGACCTGGATGAGTCATAGCTTCCTAAAAATAAATACAGACAAGACAGAGGAGATGGAATTCGGCCCGGGTCAGCCCCTGTGGAAGGATTATCTTCAATGACAAACTGAACTTTGGGAACCAGGTAAACAGCCTCACTTCATCCTGATTTCACTTATTAAAAACTCTGAGATTGTTTTTCCAAAAGACGGTGATGGTAGCACTTTTTCTATCTAAGTTGGATTACTGTATTGCCCTTTTTTTGGGCATTGACAAATTCCAATTGAGGAAACTACAGACTCTACAAAATGCCGCAGCAAGACTACTCCTGGGCATTCGCAGAGGACAGTCAATCTCTGCTAGAATTAAATCACTCCACTGGCTTACGGTCAAACAGCGAGTAGAGTTCAAGTGCCTCAGCCTTGTGCACAAGGCAATATATGGTGGTGGTGCTGAAGACATCAAAAAACTGTTTCCACCATATATCCCTCCACGAGCTCTTAGATCTGCCAGCCTGGGCCTCATTAAGATCGCAAAGACCAGACGGGCAAGATGGAGGGCAAGGCAATATCACAATGTGCAGCAAAGCTCTGAAACAAACTGCCTCTACCTACGAAGCTCCAACCCAATTTACATCTTTTCAGGAAGAGCTTGAAAACCTTGTTATTTACATCTGCATAGGCCTCCATCAAGCATAGCTCACCATTCCTGTCCACACACTCAGCGCCAAAGCGCCACTGCATTTAAGCGCTATACAAGCATATAAACATAAACATAAACATAGTTAGCTCAACTAACTATAACAGCCAGATTTCACTGTTTTTTTACAAGTGAAATGTCCAACTAACTATAACGTCACTGAAACCTATGGTTTTTTTTAGTGAATTTCAAAGGTTTTTTAAATGCTAATTTCGAACTATAACGTCCCTGAAACCTATAGTTTTTTTAGTGAATTTCAAATGCTTTTTAAATGCTAATTTCGAACTATAACGTCACTGAAACCTATGGTGTTTTCAGTGAATTTCAGAGGTTTTTTAAATGCTAATTTCTAACAATAACGTCCTCGAAACCTCTGTTTTTTCAGTGAATTTCAAAGGTTTTTTAAATGCTAATTTGTAACTATAACGTCCATGAAACCTATGGTTTTTGAAGTGAATTTCAAAGTTTTTTTTAAAGGGAAGCATCCATTTGTACGCGGACATTTGTTTGTGTACCATTATTACTCAAGCGTTAGTACGCATGCGATGTAGCAACGCGTTGCCTTTAGTACGCGTTCTGTTACATCACATGTGTTGTACAACACATGCGTAGGGGGCAGGCACCGCTTTTGGAGGTCGTCACGGTGGCCATTTGCTCCAAGGGTTTGCTGCTGGTGCTTTTCCGGGTCTGCTGCTGCTTTTCCGGGTGCAGGCGAGGACGTAGGAAGCCCACGACGGAGTAAGCCGGAGGAAGCAGGAAGGGGGAGAAAATTGGAACCACGCATGGTAAGAGGTAAGTGGGGCTGTGTAGGGTCGTGCAGAGTTGTGTACATGTGTAGGGTTGTGTGCTTGTGATGTGTAGTGTAGAGTCGTGTCAGGGGTCGTGCAGGGTAGTGTACCTGTGTTTGTCAAGTATAGAGTAGTGAAAAACACAATCTATTGCAGGGCTAGAGGGATGTTTATAGACCGAGCCTAAGTGTTATCCCCCGTAGGAATCAACAAACAACTACAAACTTAGGGGTCTAGATAAGAATTCAATCGTAATCCTCTGCTCGTCATCACCTTATCAATAGTACAAGGGTACGAACACAATAATACTACTAACAAACCAGATCACAAGATGTGAAGAACCAGTAACGTGAGTCACCCCTGGTGTAGGATTCCCATCAACAGTCTTGTAATGATCAATATTATCATTTGGAAGTCCTTATCGGGTATTGTGTCTCTAGATCATTGAGACCGGCATACCCCGATAACCAGATGCGGGGTAGCGACCCACAATCACTCGGTACTACCACATAGTGTTGATGTGATGGGAAGTGCAGTGTAAACAAAAAAAGTAAGTGGTGATCTTAAAAAAGGATCGGGAACTCAACCCAGAAAGCTTTAATAATTGTTGGCCCCTTCCTTAATAAAAACCAGAACAGTATAATATCGTCATCGCAGTCCAAACAAATAGCTGCGAGGAGACCAACATGTTTCAGCCACTAAGGGACAACTCCTTCGGCTTTCGTCAGGGTCTCTGTTCTATAATAATACTACTGCATTGATTGTGAATAAAGTGTGAAAAATTAGGAAAAAACACACAAGTGAAAACCAGTAAAGGATATAATGTTCCTTCGACTGTGTCACCTCCTCTCTTCGGAACCTGGTAGAATATGTACTGTTTAGGGAGGACAAACATACAGGAAAATCACAATCCGCTAAACTGGTCTGTAGAAAACATAATAAATTGTTTCACAAAAAATGTAACTGCTTGCTTACTCACCCAGAGTATCCGGGGAGGGGACCTCACCTCTTCCTGGACCTGGCTCAGGATATATGAGACCCCGCTCTACAATAACAAAAACCAACTGCGTAAAATACAAAGACCAGAGGCCCAGACAAGATTCTGCTCTGGCGATGTATATATCTACGTAATCCACGGTGTTCTGTACATGGAGTTGATTAACACCCATCAAAAGGTTCACACCCACCCTCTATCCACCTCCCTGTCAACTACAGGCTAAACTGAACCTGCTTTGCACAGCTTCTTATATACCACATATGTCTGGCACAATGGCAAACCTCTAATATCAGGCTAGCAACACAGGTAATCATACCTGTCCGTCGGTATCTCCGGCCGTGACTGAGTCAGGGGGAGGCGCAGTCACCTGTGAGTTCTGGCTACTTGACTGTTAAGCTAAGCATCACACAGCCAATCGATATCGGTATCGGTATGGGCGGGGCTAACCCGATCGCCGCCACCCCAAAGATCACTAACATCTCTAACATTGGTATCCACCTGCCGCTTACCTACTTGGTAATGCCCCCTGGTCTTTGGGAAGGACCAAGATATCTGGTCGAAGGAGTGGTGGCCTTCCTCTCTTGGCACCTGCCCCACCCCCTCTCAATCTGCCAGAAATCTGGGTGTGGTGTTTGATACCTCACTCTCGATGTCTCTCCAGGTGAATCGGACTGTTGCTACCTGTTGGGGTGTGATCAGGACGCTCAATAGGATTCGCAGCTATCTGTCTCTCCAAGCACGCAAGCAGATTGCAGTCGCCCTTGTTGGTTCCAGGTTGGATTACTGCAACTCTCTCTACATGGAGGCCAACAAGGGCTTTATTCATCGGCTGCAAATCGTGCAGAATGCTGCTGCACGTTTTGTCCTAGATCTCCCTAGAGCTTCCTCTGCTACTACGGCGAGGAGAGACCTTCATTGGCTGCCTTTTCAGCACAGAATCCAGTTTAAAATTCTGTGTCTGACTTATAGAGCTCTCGAGGATGGACCTAAAGGCGCTATTAGCTCCCTGCTGACTCGTTACCACCCTACAAGGTGTCTTCGCTCTTTGGAACTATTCCAGCTTGTTGTCCCGCGTTTCAAGCTCACCAGATGGGGAGCTAGGGCCTTTTCTGTCGCCGCTCCCCAGCTTTGGAACACTTTGCCTATTGAGATTAAGACTTTACCCTCTTTAGATCTGTTCAAAAAGGCATTAAAAACTTGGTGTTTTTCAAGGGCCTACACTGGCTGAATCGTAAGGTCTTTGTTATGAGCTGATTCTGTATTTAGGCGCCTTGATGCCCACTGGGCTAAGTCCGCGCATGATAAGATTCCCTTTATTATTATTAGTGTTTTAGGGTGTAGGGTAGTGGTGTGGTGTTAGTGTAGGGTAGTGTTTTAGAGTTTTGGGTAGTGTTGGGGGGTCGTGCAGGGTAGTGTTTGGGAGTAGGGACAGGACTGGAGCTAGGAGCAGGGTCGTGCTAGGGGTAATGTTGTAGGGTTTATGGTAGTGTTGTGGTGTTAGCGTAGTGTAAGGTAGTGTTTTAGGGTTTAGGGTAGTGTCAGGGTATCGTGCAGGGTAGTATTTGGGAATAGGGAAAGGACTGGGGCTAGGGGAAGTGTTGTGCTGGGGTAGTGTTTTAGGGTTTAGGGTAGTGTTGTGGTATTAGTGTAAGTAGTGTGTTACGGTTTTGGGTGGTGTCGGGAGGTCGTGCAGGGGATAGTGATTTAGGATTTAGGGTAATGTAGTGGTGTTTCAGTAGTGTAGGGTAGTGTAGTGTTTAACCACTTCGACGCTAATGACAAAGCCAGCTCGTCATGGGTTTTACCTATGCTGCGCTCATGACGAGCTGGCTTTATCACAAACAAGCCATTTTCTACTTCTTCAGCGCACAGCAGGTAAACGTGGTAGCGCTGAAGCAGTTAAGTGTTTTGGTAGTGTTTTAGAGTTTTAGATGTGTAGGCTAGTATATTTCTATTTATTATTTATTCTAGCGTTGTGTTTTAAACATTTAAAAATGGGGGTTACATATCTGTTTTTAATATGTCACGTTATTCCGCATACCTAGACAAGTTTTTACTTCACATACATTACCACTTTCAATGTAATGGTATGCAAACTAAAATCGTGCGTACTAACGGTTATTGCTAAGTAATAACCGCTTAGTAATGGCATGCGAAATAACGTCTCATATTAAATGCTAATTTCTAACTATACCGTCCCTGAAACCTATGTTTTTTAATGCAAATTTCAAAGTACTATTGTGCTATTCATCATTAAAACTCTTTTTAAATTTTACCACTACGTACAATAAAATAAACCAAAAAACTGTTATGTAATGTAATGTATTACACAAATTACACTGTTACTTTTTTAATACTACAACATAATTTAAGATTTACATAACATTCCATTTTCCCTTTTTTGCTGTTCTCAGATTCCACTTAACTTCACTATACACAGTGATATCAATGTAGTATCATCATGAAACAGCAGGGAGAAAAATACATCAAGATTGTTGAAAATAAACAAATCAGCGTACAACATTATTTTCAATATCTGCACCTTTATGTGTTCGTTCTTACAATTTTTTTATTACATCCTTTTATTACAGGATGCCTTTCATTTATCTCAAGAACATTTTCAAAATGAACACTCATTTACATCTCCTACAATATACAAAACAAATATGTTAACTATTTGCATTTCAATGCAATTTTTCTAAATGCAATACCAATCGGCACAAATAATAGTTCCAACACTAGTTATAATTAGTAATTCTTTCCAGTGCTCTCCACTTTCTGTTCACATCTTCCCAATAGGCTGAATAATGTGTTCAAAACTTTGGTTTGCAAAATATTCAATATGAATTAGTTAAAGCATGCTTACATCTTCCCAAAAGGCTGAATAATGTATTCAAAACTTTGGTTTAAAAAATATCAAATATGAATTTGGTCATTCGTTTGGCAATCTGGGTTTTAATTCCAAGTGTGTATCATTGCAATGTGTTCCGCCTTTCTTACACTTTAAATTTACACAGTATAGTGTCCAGATGTTGTAGTAGGTCCCGCTTGTAAACTAATAGCCACTATTTTAAATTTCTTCCAGAAATAGATATTTGACTGGCAACAAAAGTTTTAATTCTGGGTTCCAGTTTTCTTCCATTTGCTCTGCAACTTTTTAGCATTAAAATGAGATATTTTCCATATCCTTTATGTGTAATGAGGATACCAGTTCTTATTTATAATGAAAACATTTAATATCATGATTTGCTGCTTTTACTAATTTGGTAAAAGCTACAGATTTGCAGTCTGGTATTGATAAGTATAGGAATCTTTCTGTGTCGACTTCAGTGCTTGAAGTTAATGAACACTGTTTGCATTTATGATCCCATTTGTAACTTAGTCCAGATAAGTTTTCAATCTGTATGCCTTCATGTTCTAATACTCCAAGCATAAGCATTAGACATTCTTGTACATCTTGTTGTATATTAAGACTGAAGGTCAAAGATCCAGTATATGTATCCAAGAGATGGCAAATACCACAAGCAGTATGGATTTTACTTTGGTCAGTTGTCAATTGTTGAAATATATAATATAGTGGAGAAAATAAAAATATTTCATGATTTCCCATGATTTCATGATAAAGATCTTGTAGATAAAATAAAACATTCAGAATCACATTAGCGTAACAGTTGATACCTGAACTATTTTCCAATTGGCATCCCACAATGTCTTCAACACTTTTAATTTTCTGTTTCTTTACACCTTTTCCTTTCTCTTCAATTTTATAATTGTTTTCAACCACACTTAAATCTTTAACATATTTTCATTTTGAACACAAAACACATTTCTCATGTATGGGATATTCATCTAAATTTGATGTATAAAATATTCCTCAATAATTATTTTCTCTTACACAATTTGCATCAGCACTAATCTTGTTGTCATCAAAATCAATCAAATACAAACCAGACAATGTTCTTACTTGAGATAATGCAACATACACCATTCTCTCTTTGAACACTGTACTTCCAATATTTACCAAAGCACCGTCCATACTTAAACTTTGAGATTTATGAGTAGTTACTGCGATTCACTGACATAATATCGATGACAAAAATATAGATGTCAAAAATATCGATGTCTGGCGGACTGTGGGCCGCCGGGGAGGATCGCAGCGACAGTCCCAGAACAGCAGGGGCCAGGGGCCAGGAACAACACCATCCTGCTGGTGGATCTTCCTCCAGCAGGACACTCTTCAATTAAGTGACGATAATGGGCTGTGCTGTCTGAGAGGGGCCTAGCCATTGGAGGTAAGGGGGGTGGTTTGTCCCCGGGGTCCTGACCTCTAGGTGTTGGGAGGGGGGCCAAGGATCCGTGGACGGCTACGAACTTGGGGGCTTTGCACTGTTATTGAGCCGTATGACAGACTTCCAGAGACTTCGGCACCAGTTTGAAAATGGGGGGGAGTGGGAGGGAAGGGACAGGGACCGTTTTCTAGGATTCCTTTATGGGGTGTGCACTCCGTTCTGTCAGTATGGCTTCCTTTGCGGCTGAAGCTTTGCGTTCCCTGATCTTGTTGTTTGTGGGGTTTATGGGGCGACAGGCACTCTGCGTGTTAAGATGGTGGGTGGTTGGGGGCCCACTTAGCAGGGAGGGGGGTGAGGGGCAGGGGGGCAGGGAGATTTGGGGAAGTTCGATGTTTGGTTCACAATGTCTCCAATGTTCATGCTCAGGCGTTACACAGTGGCTTACAGCAGTGGCCAAGGAATGATTTGAGATATCCCCGGCCTCTATACTGGAATGGGTGACAACATGTGCTTAAGGATATGGGCGTGGAATGTTAATGGTTTGGGAAATCAAATCAAGCGCACCTTGGTTCTGCAATACCTGAAACGCCATTCCCCCAATGTAGTGCTCCTTCAGGAGACCCACCTGCGAGGTAATAAATGCAAGGACCTGGACCGGTTTGGTTATAAGATGGTAGCCCACTCGGGGTTCACGTCTGGCTCTAGGGGGCTGGGTATACTTGTCCGTGGTGCACTGCCACTCATTGTCACGGGTACGTGGACGGAAGAGTGGTGTGGCTCACTGGTTAGAGGCGGCAGACCCGTAAGCACAGGACGGCCTGGGACCAGGGTTCGATTCCCGACGCGGCAGGGTCGTGGACCAGGGTCAGCGGGCTCG
The DNA here is from genome assembly GCF_964261635.1 of Lissotriton helveticus. Taxonomy (NCBI): domain Eukaryota; kingdom Metazoa; phylum Chordata; class Amphibia; order Caudata; family Salamandridae; genus Lissotriton; species Lissotriton helveticus. The sequence goes on along the minus strand of NC_136063.1, from coordinate 1,146,766,167 downwards.
ATAATTCTCGCCTCGGTGCCTACTCCAGTCAGGGACCACACTCGGCAACTCTGGGCATTAGCTTGCCTCATCTTCACAACGGCCCCCCAGACCGCCGGGGATGCTTGGTCGCACCTTAGAGATACCCATTAGGGACCATCTCTCAGGGTGAGCCAGGACGGGTTCCCCAGCGGTCGAAGCGCGGAGATACTCCTCCGGGAGTTGATTCTAGCGCTATATAAACCCACAATTAATTAATTAATTAAGACACGGGGTGCATAGCAGCGGTGGTGATCAGGTGGGAAGAGTGTACTCAGCTCCTGCTACATCCCACCCGGCCTCCATGCTCAGGCGTATGTGAAAATGGGTACACACCTGACCGACCTCCCTCGCGGTACCCTGGTGCTGGGGGGTGATACCAATGCAGTCATGGAGGCTGACTCAAATTGCTCTGGGGAAAATCCAGGCAACAGAGGGGAACTGGGCCTGCGGGGCTTTGTGGCAGTGATGGGTCTGAGGGATGTTTGGCATACACACATCCCCTCCAAAAGACAATACACTTTCTTCTCGGCTAGACGTGGGACGTTTTCCAGGATTGACCACCTCTTTGTGCTGGGGGACCAATTAGGCGACTTTGAGGATCCCTGCATCATGGTCAGAGGGATCTCAGACTATTCACCGGTGGGGGTAACTCTCAAGGGACCGGCGACAGATAGGGCGGCCTTTCCAAGGATCGACCCCTGGTGCCTCAAAGACAACTCCATCTCTGACAAACTGAGGGAGAGTTCCCAGTTATATTTTGCAGAAAACAAGGGCTTGGTCGATTCCCACATGACCCTATGGGAAGCGTATAAAGCAGTTCTGTGGGGCCAGGTGCAGGCGCTCATCGGTGCCCCAAAAAAAGAGTAGGTGATCCAAATAAGACAGTTGGAGGGCGAAATTGAATCACTGGAGAATGGCATCAGTGCGTCCCCTTCGGTAGAGAGAGGCCACAAGCTGGCTCTAAAACAGAAGGAGCTCCGGGCATTGGCGGAGGGTGAGGCGCACACCTACTCCCTTGCCACGCAACATAGAATTTATGACGCGGGGGACAAAAGCATGAAACTACTGGCATGGATCAAATTCGGGACAGGGAGCGGTCCTGGGTGGCCGAGGTGATTGACAAGTCCGGAAACTTGGCAACCTCTGGTGTTGCCATAACAGAGGCCTTCGCTTCTTGCTATGAGGTGGTGTATAACCCGGTGTGCACGAGGACAGAGACGGACTGCGAGGAATTCCTTCGTGACTTTGCATTGCCTACCCTGTCCAGAGAGCAGGCCGACAGTTTGGAGGCTGAGCTCACTGAGAGAAGCCCTCAACTCCTTACAGGCTGGTAAAGCTCAGGGACCTAACGGCCTGCTGGTCGAAATCCACAAGAGGCAAGCCAATAGACTGCATGAGACAGAAGTTCCTCGAGGCAAGGAAGGTGGGTGTGCTCCCACCAGATCAGCGGTACAAAAGGGGGTGGCGATGGACGGAGCGTCTGAACCAATCAAACTCTCACACCCAGTCAACAGATCTGGGTTTAATCCATCACCGTTCTTTAGCCCACTCTGCCACCCCAGCTCAGACATGGCCACATGCAAATCAGTCTGACCCTGTGCCTCATGGGAACAGTCCAGCATGAACCGCCAAGCCATGCCTTCCCTGGACCGGAAACAAGCCTCCTAGGATCGGTTTCTGGCATTTTAGCCATCTTCAGCCAGGCCTGCTTGAATCCAGTGGCAAAGTGAGCAAGGGACTCACGTCTGAGCATACACTGCCAACCCATGGCGAACAAAGCGGTACAAAGGGGTTGGCGATGGACGGAGCAAATGAACCAATCAAACACTCACACCCAGTCCACATATCTGGGTTTAATCCATCACCGTTATTTAGCCCACTCTGCCACCCCAGCTCAGACATGGCCACATGCAAATCAGTCTGGCCCTGTGCCTCATGGGAACAGTCCAGCCCGAACCGCCAAGCAATGCCTTCCCTGGACCGGAAACAAGCCTCCTAGGACCGGTTTCTGGCATTTCAGCTGTCTTCAGCCAGGCCTGCTTGAATCCAGTGGCAAAGTGAGCAAGGGACTCACGTCTGAGCATACCCTGCTAACCCATGGTGAACAAAGCGGTACAAAAGGGGGTGGCGATGGACAGAGCATCTGAACCAATCAAACACTCACACCCAGTCAACAGATCTGGGTTTAATCCATCACCGTTCTTTAGCCCTCTGTGCCACCCCAGCTCAGACATGGCCACATGCAAATCAGTCTGACCCTGTGCCTCATGGGAACAGTCCAGCCCGAACCGCCAAGCCATGCCTTCCCTGGACCGGAAACAAGCCTCCTAGGACCGGTTTCTGGCATTTCAGCCGTCTTCAGCCAGGCCTGCTTGAATCCACTAGATCAGCAGGAGGCCACCATTGTGGTTATCCACAAAGCCGGGAAGCCGCCCGAGCACTGTTCGTCATATCGGCCTATCTCGCTTCTCAACGTTGAGGCCAAGGCCCTGGCGATGCAATTACTTACGGTATTGCCCGAATTGGTGCACATTGACCAATCGGGGTTCATGCCACACAGGAGCACTAGACTGAACTTGCGTTGGCTTATGGGGTTTTATACATGACAGAAGGGGAAGATGACATCCAAACAGCATTGATGGCGTTGGATGCCTCAATGGCTTTCGATAGCATCGAATGGCTCTACTTGTTTGAGGTCTTGGAGCGTTTTGGCTTCGGTCCGGTGTTCTGCAGCTGGGTCCGCCTGTTGTACGAACAACCCGTAGCAAGAGTGAGAGTGAACGGGGCGACGTCTTGGGCATTCCCCTTGCACAGAGGGACTAGGCAGGGTTGCCCGCTGTCCCCACTCCTTTTTGCCTTGACCCTGGAGCCTCTGGCTCATTGGATTCGTCGGGACAGGTCGTTTTGGGGTCTGTCACTTACAGATGAGTGGGAGGAGTGTATATCATTATACGCAGATGATATAGTCCTATCCATGGCTAGGTCCTACCGAATGATGGCACAGGCGCTCCACCTTTTCGAGCTCTTAGGTAGCTACTCGGGTTACACGATTAATTAGACCAAATCAATGATCTATCCCCTCTCTAATCCCCCCGAGGATTCCTTCACGATGCCCGGCCTCGATCATCAGTGAAGGATTTAAATACCTGGGGATGTATGTGACCAGGGACAGAGTGGAGTTCTTCAACAGGAATCTAGAGCCCCTTCTTGTGCGGCTGGCCTCGGATGTCGCCCATTGGCGCTCCTTGCCTCTTTCCTTGATGGGACGTGCTGCGCTATTTAAGATGCTAGCACTGCCCAGACTGCTTTATATACTGAAAAACTCGCCCTACCCAATCCCTGGTGGAGTGTTCAAACGCATTTCCTTGTCAGTAGGGACTTTGCTTTGGGACGGGAGGAACCCGAGGATAGCGATGCGTAAGCTGACCAGGGGGGTATAGGACGGGGGCTGGCCCTCCCGGACGTACAATCGTATTACTGGGCCTCGCAGTTGTTGGTGGTTAATGACTGGGTCTATGCTTCGGCTTCAGAGCCGTCTATAGGGTGGATAGGCACGTTATGCCGGGGGGCAGCTGCTGCTGCTCCTGTATACGAGAAGGCGACGGAAGGGCCTTCCGGCACAGACAGAAGTGGTGATCCAATGTTGGAGAGATGCTCATAAATTTCTGGAGTGGGTGGGCACCCTCACGGGACGAACGCCTCTTTGGTTTGGTGACCAGCTTGTCGAAGTGTCCAGATTGACTTGCTTTAAGGGCTGGAGGCTCATCAGGATTGACTACCTGGGCGATGTATGGAGGGGCAATGCTCCTAGATCATTTGCCTATCTCCAAAAGGAGTACCGTCTGCACGACTCACAACACTACCATTATCTGAGCCTCACCCATGCCCTATCAGCATGCATACCCAGGGACGTAGCGCTCCCAGAATATTCTCCATTGGAGGACAGACTCCTTCTTGACCCTATTCCAGATAAGCCCACCTCTACCATTTATCGCAAGTTAATTAATGACATGCCTGACCGCCTGGCGTCCCTGAGGGGGAGATGGGAGGGCGACATTGGCGGCCTCGAAGATGAGGACTGACAGGACGCACTTCAGAGTCCTCGGGAAATTGCAATCAGGATCAGGTTTTGCCTGGTACAGTTGAAGATTCTGCACCGAGTGTATTACGCACGCACTCACTTGTTCTCCTAGGGGAGGTGTCTTTCGCCCCTGTGTGTGAGGGGCTGTCAAGGGGAGAGGTTCTTTTTCCACACGGTCTGGGACCGCCCCCTTATAAAGCCCTTCCGGGCCAAAGTCGCCCAGACAATGGAGTTGGTGGTGGTCTGCGGTGCCGGTGGACCCGAGGTGGCTGTTGTTAATGATTATAGGGGTGAACCGACTGGTCCAGATGTAATGAGATATGGCTTGCAATAGCTGTGGGAGTGGCAAAGAGAAATATAGCCTGCAACTGGGGGGCGCGGGCACCCCCCTCATGGGAGCAATGGATCAGGGACCTGGATTGGTGCCAGAGGGCAGAGGAGACTATCTAAAAATCTAGAGGGTGTGTCAAGAAAGGGAAAAAGGTGTGGGGCCCCTGGCACAGATACTGGGCCGAGCGGGTGGGGATGGTGTAAGGCTGATTTCATCAATTGTCCATTCTGCTAACACAGTGTCCAGGCCACATATATGTACTGATGTTTGTTCTATATGGCTACTGATTACTGCTGTACATTGTATGAGACCTTGAGCTTTATCAATAAAAAGACGTTAAAGAAAATATATATTGATGTCAAAATGTAGGCATCCTATATTTAAAATGTAAATTACATAAGTATTAAAAAAAATATATAGATGTAAAAAATATCGAAGTCCAAAATATCACTTTTTTGTATAACAAATAATGTTAAAACACTTATATTATAAAATTAACAAAAAATTATTACTTAGATATAATAAACAATAATAAATATAATAAACAAATTTAATTAAACATAGCTAAATTAAATTAAAGATATAAATGTATATTTACTTTAAAAATATTAATAAACCAATAACTTTAAATTGTTTTAAAATATTAAAAATATATAAAAATGTACTATAAATATATATATATATATATATATATATATATATATATATATATATATATATATATATATATATATATATATGAAACGAAGAATCCTGACCGCCACTGGTAGCGGTTTCAACAGGCGTAGACCTCCTCTCCAAAACTCGATGTTTTGTCAAATTTAAAACACCAAATGAGCCATCACACTATTTCAAGTGCCAGCAATCCATATTTATTCAGCAGAAGTGCAAGAGCGAGTGCCCTCCCTGACGCGTTTCGCTCCGCAGGCGGAGCTTGATCACAAGATATATATATATATACACCTATAACATAAACTATAATAATAAAATCATTATATTATAAAAAATAAAATACTAAAATATTTCTACACTTTTAAACTTACATTTTACTCTCCACTGAGTGCAACAGTAGAAGAATTGTTGAATAGTGTAGAGGTAAAAATGTACTAATCCCACTGCAATTACGGCAACAGTAGGGAAAGTGTTGGATAGCGTAGAGGTAAAAATTACTCTTCCCTGAGTGCAACAGTAGGGAAAGAGATGGATAGCGGATGGGAAAAAAATACTATTCCCACTCCAGAGAGTGCAACAGTGGAGAAAGTGTTGGATAGCGTAGGTGTAAAAATTACTATTCCCACTCCAGAGAGTGCAACAGTAGGGAAAGTGTTGGATAGCATAGGTGTAAACATTACTATTCCCACTCCAGAGAGAGCAACTGTAGAGAAAGTGTTGGATAGCAAAGGGGAAAATATTATTATTCCTACTCCAGAGAGTGCAACAGTATGGAAAGTATTGGATAGCGGAGGGGTAAAAATTACTATTTCCACTCCAGTGAGTGCAACAGTAGGGTAAGTGTTGGATAGCGGAGTGGTAAAAATTACTATTCCCACTCCAGAGAGTGCAACAGTAGGGAAAGTGTTGGATAGCATAGGTGTAAAAATTACTATTCCCACTCCAGAGAGAGCAACTGTAGAGAAAGTGTTGGATAGCAAAGGGGAAAATATTATTATTCCTACTCCAGAGAGTGCAACAGTATGGAAAGTATTGGATAGCGGAGGGGTAAAAATTACTATTCCCACTCCAGTGAGTGCAACGGTAGGGAAAGTATTGGATTTTAGAGGGTTAAAATGAATATTTGCCATAACTTAAAATTAAAAAGAAACAAAATATCAACTACAATACAAACATTGTTAATAACTCAAAAATAAGAAACATATAAAAGTATAAGCAGCTGATAGTCCAGGCTACTGTGTTATCTCGCCTGGACTATGCTAGCTCTCTCCTGGTAGGGACCAATGTGGCTGAGATCACCCGCCTCCAACACGTGCAGAATGCCGCGGCGAGAGCCATTGTCGGCTTACCTCGAACGAGTTCCGTCTCGGGCACACTGAGATCGCTGCACTGGCTGCCTATTAAGTCACGTATCCAGTTTAAAGTGTTGTGTCTGGCGTTCAAGATCTTGAGGGGAGGAGGTCCGCAAATCCTTGCGGATCTTCTGTCCTGGTATGTTCCTACCCGCACTTTGAGATCTGGGGGCCAAGCTCTTGTCGTGATCCCTTGATACAGGCTGTGTCGGATTGGTGGTCGATCCTTCCGGGTCAGAGCAGCTGAGCTTTGGAATGCCCTCCCAGTTGAATTGCGGTTACTTGACGATCTGCTAGCTTTTCGTAAAGCTTTAAAAACCTTTCTTTTTTAATAAATTTTCTTCATTTTATCTGTTGTGTTCCCGGTAGGTGCTGCATATTTCCTGCCATGCGCCAGGACGCCCCTTAGCTGGGGCAGCTGTGCGCAATACAAATATGTGTAACATAACATAACATAACATAATAAATTACAAAACATGGAAAAAATATTTTAATGTTAAAAAGTATTAAAAATGAACTACAAACCTTATTTTAATGAAGTTTAAAAATCATTTTACAAACAAATAACTTAAATTAACATAAATATATTTTAACCCAAAAAACTATTAAAAATGATTTTTTTTTAAATTAATTCGCACCATATTCCCGTATAAATGCATAAAAGACTCCCACATAATTGACTCAATTAAAATATTTAACAATGAATTAATTATAATTAACAAATAAATCATAATTAATTAATAATAGATAAATTACCACAAACAACACTATAAAATCAAAATACAAAATAAATACTAATAAATACAAATTATTAATTACTTTATTCAAATTACTTCCTACCCTACTCCTCTATACACCCACAACTCACTACTAAACAAAAATAACACAATGTATACAATTAATTCATTAATCAATTCTTAAAATGCAATAACCAATTAATATTCAATTAATAAAAGTTTAATTATACATACTAATAAATAAAAACTATTAATTACTTTAATATAACACAATTACTTCCCACTCTATTCCCCTATAAACCCACAACCCGTTCCTAAAAAATAACACAATTTACATAATTAATAATTAATTAATTAATACAATCACATAACCAATAAATGATTAATTAATTAAAAATTAACTACAAATTTATTAGAAATATTTATTAATTTATTATAAGTAAATTACTTCCCACTCTATTCCCCTATAAACCACAACTTGCTCCTGAAATAAACTACAATGTACATAATTTTCAATTAATTAATTAATAAAAAAGAATCACCAATTAATAATTAATTAATAAAAAATAAACCAACAGCCTACTACAAAACTAAAATATGAAAATTCAATTAACATAAAATAAATCACTTCCAAAAATGTTACATATACATAAAAAAAACTGCTATACATATACAAAAAACATTGGATCACATACTTTTAACATACATACTAAAATACAGAACACTAATATAAATATCGATATTATTAACAACGATATTTTGACAAATGATATTACTGACTTCGATATTACAGAAAACAATATTTCTTACCTTCAAGTCGATATACTGTTCACCGACATTATTGAAGTCAATATTCTGCCACTTTGATATTTCCAACTCGAAATTCTGGCACTTAGATATTCAAGACTCGATATTATGTCTGTGGACCAGTTACTGCATATGCTAAAGACAAAGGAAACTATTTTCTGCGAACATACACGTCTTTTACAAGCAAAAAAGGTACAGCACAGCGCCCAATCTGTCTTACCTCTGTAATCTGCTAAAATTTTATTTTCAAGAATTCTATTCTATCTCTGTTCTGCTATTTTACAAAATAAACAACTTTTTCCCATGCTTCATATACTAAACCTTCTTGGACATAATGTTTGCATTAAGTCAATAGATTCCTGTTGAATACTGCAAATACTGCTACAATCCCACTTATATACAGGAGCTTGTGTGCAATTCCCTTCCACTTCTTCAGCTATTAATTCTTCTGTACTCCTAACAACTATTTCTTCTTTTGGAATGGGACAACTATTCCAAACTTCATAACATCGTCCTCAAGTATCAACTGAAAACGCTAATGTATTCTGTTGAAAGTAGCTTTCTTCATTTAAGAATGGCTCACTAGTAGAAGTGTGTTTCCATTCACCAGTGAAACTTTTACAATAGTTACGGAGTGTTTAGGAAGGTATTGTTGAAGTATATATTTAAGTGGAATGAATAGTGTATAGAAACACCCTCCCCCTGTATGTTCTGACAAGCCACACTCTACAAACATCCCTCTTTCTCTTACATTGACAGGGCCGATTTTTTATCTTTATTCAACCCTCTGCCTTAGTCACAACTCCATGCAGTCCTTTCAGTATAAGAGACTGCATTCCACATTTCACAAAATATATCAATATATACGGTGCACTTCAACAATACCTTCCCAAAGACTCATACGAAGTACCATAATCACTAATCCCTTTACCAGCATGTCTTTGACCTCATCTGTCTTTTGCATCTTCACTACTCAGCAACTACTAACAGTGTTGACTGTACCCAAATGCAAAGCAGAAACCCTTTCCATATCACAGTTGAAAGTCTCACCATATGACTGAAAACATGGGTACATCTGGCTGTGCCTTTTCCTAGTAGAACATACTTAAAAGAAACATACAAATATATATATGCCAGTGTTTTATAGGTATAGGATCTTACGATGCATAACAAGTGTAAAAATACATGTAGGAAGGGACGTGTCATTCTTAGTCTCTCCACCTGGCGGCCTTCTAAATGTATGCACACTCTCCACGGCCAGGGAGTGTGACAATTGCCTTCACTTATATTCAAATATAGCTCACCAGTGTCAAACGTCTGAGCACAACATCTGCACGCAACAATTCAATTTTTTTTACCTCCCTTAAGTTAATAGAACATGTCTCTTCTAACCCCCCCTATTTTTTATTTTTATTTTTTATTTAGAAGGGGGACGCGTGACCCCCCTCCCGAGGCCATTATTAACCCTTGGGAACCCATCCCCGAGGTCATGGCCATTTCATTAAGTTCTAATATCTTTATTAATTTAAAAAGGACATATAACTAGTTAAGATACAATAAAAAGCAATACACTGACAAAAGAGCAATACAAACCTCAGTGTAAATACTGTCAAATATAGCTCCTACATACCAATGCAATTAGCATGTTGTAAAAATAAAACCGAAAAGGAACCATACTAATGAGTGAGGTGCATCACTTGATAAAAATTAATCATAAGAAAAAAGACAAGGAAGGAGGAAAAAGAGAAAGAGAGGAAAAAGAAAAGAAGAAAGAGAAAGAGAAGAGAGCGAGTCTCCTGCTACAAAAAGGTGGGAAAAAGAAATTAAGGAGACGACACAAAGGGATATTGCTCTACCATACCTTTTGAAGCTAAGTCCACATATCTATCCAAAGATCGTCATACTCCACTAGATATGGACCCAAATGATTTCCACTCTGTAAGGATAATCTTCACCGCAATTTTCAGCAACAAGTCTAGTAAATGCATATCTAAAGAATCCAACGGCAATGGCAATAATGAAGCCGATGGACCAAACAAAAAAGAGATATGGGGCCACATTTTTTAGGATCCAAGTGATCTTTACCCACTTTAGGGATTACCACAATAGTAGCTTCAGCCGCAGTACCGGAGACCGAGCCTGACGAAACAAAGTCATCAAAAACATCCTTGAGGCGAGATATGAAAGATGGGAGAAAGGTCTTATAAAAAAGAATGGGTAACCCATCTGGACCCGGAGCTTTACCTGAGTGAGTGGTCTTGATAGCATGGATAATTTCCTCGGAATCAATCGGACCCCCCAAATTTACCCCATCAGCATCAGAAACAGTCTGAGTAGGAATTGAATTTAAAAATTGCTGGCATTGATCAAGAGAGGATTGATTATGAGTAGTGTATAATTTACTGTAATACTCACAAAAGACCTCAAGAATCTCTTTAGTTTGAAATTTCCTAGCTCCAGAGCTATCATTTATACAAGATATTTGCGCTGATCTAATATTAGAATCTTGGAACTTTAACGTAGCCGCCAATACCTTCCCTGCTCGATTCTTTAGGAGCAGCTGTTTGGACTTCTGTGCCTGGACACCAATGTGAGCTCTCTTAGATACAATATAGTTGTAAGAATATTTTAGATTCTTGATATATTGTAAAAGCGCCTTATCTTTAGAATTCCTATATAGGGATTCTTTCAGATTAATATTATCCGCTAAAGCAGCAAGTTCCCTCTTAATATCTGAATTCCTTTTTGCCATTTTTTTTAATGATCTGTCCCCTGATTGTACACTTAAAAGCGTACCATAAAACCACAGGAGAGCTAACCGAGGACTCATTCTCAAAGAAAAACTGTGCAATATCTCCATTGAGTAAATCAACTTGAGCTTGATCATACAAGATCTCTGTATTCAGACGCCAAGTTCGTTGTTCCTTATTGTCTGAAAAATTGAGGAGCGTAAAGGAAACTGCTGCATGATCAGAGACAAGGATAGGATGAATGACAGGGTTCGAAGAGTGTTTTAGAAGTACTGAGTGAACTAGAAGATAATCAATACGAGAAAAGCTAGAGTGAGAAGAAGAAAAAAAGGTGAAGTCGCTACCAGTGTGATTATGCAATCTCCCCACATCAGTAAGATTAGAGGAAGAACACATGTTAGTCATTTGTTTGTGAGCCCTGGGGGGACGAAACTTAAAAGCAGAGTGTCTGTCCAAGATGGGGTCCATTGGGAGAATAAAGTCCCCTCCAACAATCAAATTACCATTATGAGGAACTTCTGAAAGCTTTTTAGTAATAAAACGCCAAAAAGATGGATCATCACTATTATGTGCATAAATATTCATGACATAAATATTGAGAGAACCGTTGGATAAACAAATCAGCAACCACCTACCCTCAGAATCATGCTCCGCAGTAACAATAGTCAATCCAGAATTTTTGGAAATCATAGTCACCACTCCATTCTTCTTACCAGAAGCCTCAGAACAAACAACATCAAGTACCCACTCCTTCCGTAACAATAAAGCTTCTTTATACAATATTTTGGTTTCTTGTAGCAATACTAAATCACTAGAAAGGCTTTTACAATAATCCAACATTTGTGTCCTCTTCACAGGATGATTCAACTCACGCACATTAAGGGGTCGATTCCGATTCGGGAAACAAATCCGTACGACAATTCGTATTCGTAGCCGTTACTGTACAAATCGTACGAATCGGTCCGAATGGCGTAGTGCGATTCGTTGTGAGAAAATACGTCAGAATCCTTGCGAACCATACGAAAGTGAAAGGTAAATCCATACGACATCAACCCTCACAGTGAACCGTACGATTCGTAAAAATGCTGTACGACCCTTCAAGTATTATCGGACCGGGGAATCAGTACGCGATTCGTACGGTAAACGTCGCGTATGAGCAATTCGTACGGAGGGCAACACTATCACATACGCACCATACCCCTGAAATCAAGGGGTGTACGCACGGGGTGTACGCACCATACACGTACGACCTTGGGGTGTACGCACCGTACCCCTACGGTCCATACACCTACGATCATGGGGTGTACGCATGGGGACATACGCACCGTACCCCTGAAATCCTGTGGTGCAGGCACCGTACCCCAATGCACCGTACCCCTGCAGTCATGCGGTATACGCACCGTACCCGGGGGGTCCGTTTCGTACGTATTTCGAGGCAAAATCTGCTTTTACGGACGTTTTAAGCTCCTGTAGAAAAAGAGTCGTACGGAGTGTTGTCGATACGATTCGTACTTGCTGGGTCAGAAAATGCAGCTTTGATCCATATCGACATCGCGTACTGCGCGTTCCTAAAGCGATTCATATGGATTAGTGAGTTGTATGGTCTTCGGTATGATTCGTACGGAGAACTGCTTTGGTTACACATCGTACTACATCGTACGCACATGTACGGTTCTGCATACGATTCGTACGGGAAAAAAGCTCCGGACGGCTATTCGGAGGGCATTTTACGGAATCGGCCCCTAAGTGATAAAACGTTCAAGCCTGGCATAATAGTAAAGAATCAAAATACCAAATACTACTTAGTGCAAGAGAAGATAAGCTCCTATCATTAGCATCTGCACAACAAAGACAAAACAAAACCAATGAAAACACAAAAAATGGATACCAGCAGGAGACTCTAGAAAAGAAGGAATAAGTAAAGATTGGAAGTAAAGAAAAGCAAAAAGAAAAAAGAAAGCAAGATACCGGATGAAAGAGAAAAAAAAAACACTAGGGGAAGTCTATATTAGACAAAATGCATACGGGAGAAGAACATGAAGGAGCAACCAAGGAGGCCAACAAAAAACCCAAATCACCCATATAAGCAAAAAGCAATAGAGACTAAGAAACAGAGGCAGCAGAAAGAGGTAAATCAAAATAAATATATAAATACATTCGATGAATAGATGAAAACAGTTGATCTAATGAGGAGCTATCAATCAATATGAACAGCATTTAGGAACAAAAGCTTAAATAATATTCATCATATACAAAACATGGCAAAGCGCAATATATATATATTAATATAGAACAATATAGGATAAAGGTAACATGCATAAATAGATATAAAATCACAAAAACAATATAGAATCCATATACAACAATTCATATATCTCATTAGTGAAATGCAACTAGCAAAGTATAAACAGTTCATAATACCAATAGACTATCTAATAACAGGGTGTGGGAGCATTGGAATATGGAACAAAGTATAAGAATAATGAAACAACAAATTTAAAAGTGAAATATGAACTAATAGCTTGAGTGATCTGTGAATGAATTAAAAAATCACTACATACTATACTCACAGAAAAACAAACATGGAAGAGACATAACAAACCATAAATACACAGAGACATCAGCAGACCTGAACAAGAGAATGAGATTAAATATAAACAGCAAGCAAGACTACAACACACCACATATATATGTAGTAAGCTATCTAATAGAAAAAGAGAGAAAGGAGAGGTACCAATATAATACATGAAACTAAACAGTTTCAAGGAACTACAACGATGAACAAGAAATGACAATAGTTCCCCAGTAACACCAAATAACCATGAAATGAGAGAAACTACTCTAAGAGAGAATAGGCAAGGAGATTAGAAAAGTAGACCAAAGAGAACAGTAGTAAAGAACCCCGTTACTGGAGCCATAGACAGAAAAAGGAAAATGAAGGTATGAAAATTATCGCATCTTGTAGCATGGGAGCAGAACCTGCAAAGAAAGGGTTAGAACCAACGTAAAGCTGCATGTATCATCAAACAAATCTCTTAAAGTAGAAACAGATACCCTAGCATTATCGCCTGGATACTAAAAACAGGTAAGAACAAAATACACACATCTCACAAGAAATACTCAAGACCCAGAAGGACCAGGAGAAGAAGAAGACTCCATCTGGGATTCAGTCTGATTATCCAAAAAGGTAGACAACTCAGAAAGTTCATAAAAAATCTGAGTGCGACCTCTGAAGGTTATTCGGAAACGTGAAGGACCAGCAAAAGAAAACTGAATGTTTATGTCTAGAAGCCTTCTTCACAAATTGAGAAAACCTTTCCGCCTGATGACAATATCTCTAGCAAAATACTGGGATATAGCAATTCTGTGGCCTTCCCAATTAATCGCTTTAATTTTCTTCATCTGCTCCAAAATGTGCTCGAAATGTTGATGTCTCAATGATTTGAAAACCACCGGTCTAGGATGAGGTGAAGACTTCGGTCGAAATGTAGGAACCCTGTGTGCACGCTATATTTCAAAGTTTCTCTGAAAAAAAATATTCAGCACAGTAGGGATCCAATTGGGCAAAAACTCTTGCATTGATGGTGCTGTTTTTTCTGCATCCTCAAGCAAACCAAAGATACATAAATTACTTCTACGAATCCTATCCTCCTGCTCCGTAAGATCTCTCCGTAAGGCAACCAGGGAGAGCTCCATATTCTGCATGGATTTAGCCTGTTGATGTGAGGAATCCTCCACTACACTTATCTGCGATTCCGCATTTGGAGAAACAGAGTGTTACATTCTTAAAATCCTTCCTGATTGCCCCAACTTCAACTTGAAGTAAATCAGTATTAGTTTTAGTGCTCTGAGCAATAGCATGGACAGCGTTTAGGCAAGAGAGAATAACATCTAATGTAGTACCAGAGTCTTTCGGTACAAGCTCCGGAGTAGGAGAAGTTTGTTTAGATCTTTTAAGATTACCTTCAGAGTCCTTGGTTTTGGGAGAAAGACCCATGTTATCTGCCTTGAGGAAAGGCAATAGAGACAATGAAGAAGCCCTCAGCTTGTATTTGTATCCACTGATGTAGCACCAGACACCTCCCTGTTAGAGGACAGCCTCCTGGGAAACAACAGTATAAGCAACTCTGGGCGTAAAATATAAAGCTCTTATTGCTCTTCCACAATAAATTCAAAACAGCGCATACACCTGCATCCAAAGAAATAGTATCCTCAAGCACAATGGGAAATGCATTGCAAAGCGGTATACACAGCAGAAGAAAGATGCAGCTGAAGCATTAATTACTTGAAGAAAGCATCAAACAGAAGAAGGAGCACCTGAATATTCCGCTGCAATAGCTATATGTCAAGGCTCAAATGCAGAAACACAAAGAAAACGCTTACTGAAAGGTACATTGTAAAGTCTGTAGCAGACGACAGGCAGTACTTATCCCGCAAGCGTCATATTTCCAGTAATGCTTCTCGTGCCGCCATTTTGAGGAGCGCTCCTGAGGGAACAGCTGTCACGAAGATTATTGAGTCAAAAACACGCCGCAGCCTCTCCAAAACCGCTCTCAATACTCTCAGCACATTCCGCCTTCAGAATCCAACAGTCTTGTAGGCAGAAACGGGGTTGGACACGTAATAAAAGACGCAACCTCCCGGCGACGCGACGGAGCTTACAGGAAAGAGGCCATCTTGGCTGCTTGCAAGCCACACCCCCGGGCATGGCCATGTTTTTAAATTTAATTTAATTATTGGAGGGGGCTGCGTTGCCCACCCTAATCAGGCCATTTATGCTCCAAGCGACCCCATCCCGGGGCTGTTTTTATCAGTGTTTGCATACATATTTACACACACACACACACACATAGATCTTAGCTTTAAAGGGACTTAGAACTAATTTAAAGGTTGAGCTTTTGAGCATGGGATAAATATTTTCACTTGGACTAATTAGAGTAATCTTCTTATCAGTCCGATTGCGATGAGAAACTGTTGTACTGTGTGAGGGCCGTACTTCAGTGAACAGCACCATAGTCAGTGTGGTGGAAAGAATGGAAGCCAAAAGGAAGGGGGTCATATAAAAAGGAGAAAAGAAATATATACATATGCAAAATGGATAACCAGATGTTAGGAACACTGGTGATGCACTGGAAAGCTTAGATGCACGATTGGTACAGTTTGAACAAAGGTTATATAAAGGACCTTTCTGATATAATTACAAAATAGTGTTCACGGTGTACCCGCTAAAATACTGTGAAATTTGAGAGAAGCCGAGGAAAAAGGCGTGTTTCAAAGGCGCATCAAGCTATTTACATACTTCTTTATCAGAAGTAAACACTAGAGAAACAGGTTCTAGAGATAGTTCTTCCCAGGGCTTGAAGTGGGCAGGGTCTCACCGGTGCTGAGCACCGCCAGTTTTTTAAAGGAGGCCTGGAAACGGATCTCTATTGGGATCTGTTTTGTGCACAGGCTGTTTGTTTTTTCCGGACTGCAGAGACAACAGGTACATTGATGTCTGCATGCTCACACTGCTCAATTCTCACTAGTGGAGACGTTACGGCATAATGTCATGCCAGGTGAGCATTGTAGGGGAAGGCAAACCCTTTATAGTGTCATTTTCTCTCTGGATTTCCTTTCTCTTTTAGAAACTCAGGAGCATCAACATTGTCCTGGTGTCACCAGGGCTTTAAGTGGAAGCTTTTTCAATAATATATACAAGCCATAGTTGCTGCCTATTTATCTTATGCAACTAACAACCGGTGACAAAGCCAATACTCCTGACTTGTTGTAGGTATGATGTTACTTGTGGTATCATTTATCTGCATGCAATGACAGAAACAGCAAAATAGAAGTAGGGCGGCACACTGCTAAGCAGAGATTTTTTGCTTATGTGTTTATAAGCCATGCCCTTAATGACATAGGCCACGCGCCCATGAGAGAACCCACATTTTTTTCAACTCACTTAAAAGCCTGGTTCTTCCCAATGTTTTGAGGCATGTGGTTAAAGACTGTTGGGTGGCACCTTTAACTACAGCTCATTGCCTCTTGTGACCCAGATATGTAAATACCTAGCAGGAGTTCTTCCTTTAAACAACTGAATTGACGCAAGTTCATTTTATTAGGACAAAGTAACTTTGGCCTGGGAGGGCACCCAGTCAATCTTTGCAAAACACTGTGCCTGCGATAAGTTGTATGTTTCATGTGCGTTTAGAGTGCCCTTGATGGCAGTAATAATCTTACCAGTCGGGTTTTAAGGTATACTGTCATACCACTATGCATACAGTGATCGGTTCATTGTTCAGTATTTGTACTAACAGGAAATATACTTAAACAAGGATGAATAAAATCCATTCCATCAAGGCTCCATTCTCTAGGGTGCAAAAGGGCCATGTTTGGTTTCGTCTGGGAGAATGTTAAACCACTTACTCAAGCAGTTAAGGGGCAGGGCAACAAGGTAAACTGGCCCTCTACATGACCGATTACAAACAATATCTCGGCTCATACCAGATTTCAGAGGGAGGGTGCGGGGAGAAGGAGACTTAGCTCGGCAATAGGGCCAATGGTTTCTGAAAGCATTCCTCTCTTTCTCCTTAATCAGACACCCAGTAAAGGGGATAAAAGGAAAGGCAGCTTCTGAACAACAGATTATACGTGTATAGGGTGACCAGATGTCCCGGTTTTCCCCGGATGGTCCCCGTTTTTGGAGAAGTGTCCCCGTGTCACGAACACTGTTCTCCAAATGGGTCAAATGTCCCCGTTTTCTAACAGTGTCCGGGTTATACACACAAATGTCCTGGTTTTTCATTAGTCCGGTTGGCCGCATGCTCTGTTTGCATTGCGTGACGTCACTGAGGTGAGCGCTGTAGCAGGAAGGGAAATCCTTTGAAGAGAGACATTTTCTCTCTGGATTTCCCTTCTCTTTGTCCACGCAGCGCCACCTATGTACTTTTGCTGACTTTCAAGAGGTGCCCTCACAGGCGTGTTGCAAAGATGTTAATCAGGCCTCATGTGCACATTCGAAGAAATCCTCGAGCCCTGCTTGCGGCACCACACGGGCCTTTTAACTGCTGTGACCGCCTACTAATACTGGTCCGGTACCTGGTGTAAACACAAGTCTCTGCAGTTATGGGATCTCAAAAGTCTCTGACAATGAAAGGGAGAAGCTGCCCTGCTGACGTCAAACTTAGTCCATCAGTCTGATCAGGGAAAGCTGGGGGGGGGGGGGGTGGAATAGAGGGGGAAATCGACAAAGGTCTAGTCAAACCTGTAAATACACTGCTCAGCCATTGTCCATTTTTAGGAGGAAAAAAGTAAGATATAATTTACTGGAACGAGTGGGTGTTGCATTTTTTGGAATATAGTCTTTTAATCAACAGTACGCTACTGAGAACACTAATATTCTCCTTTGATAGCGTATACTTGCTCAGCTTAATTGACCATTTTGTCAGGGATGTTCGGTGAGGTTTTCAGCCACCCCACAAATGACTTTCATCTGGTCGAACTGAATAATGTGATTATTTGAAGCACTTTAAAAAAAAGTGTTGCAAACTGATGCTTCTTATAAAGTTTTGTGCATCTTCCTTTAGACATTTACCCAAATCGTACTTTACAAATTCAACCTAAACATGGTTACCACCTGAGGAATTTATCTGCACATTAATATAATGCATGATGGATTCACCGGTGTATCCTCTGGCATGTGGAGGAAAGGGGGGTGCTGCCTGAGATGTCAGTCCTGCTCCCTCCTGCCTACATCGGAGCCCTCCCCTGCTGCACTGCAGAGGTGCCATCTTCCTGCCTCCGTCTTTCATCCATCTGAGCACACAACATGAAGGCCTGGGCCAGCCCCACACTAACAGATTCAAAACAGCTGTGAGGGCGGGAGGATAACCTCGAGAGCACATTCCCGGACAAATACTAATTTCCAGCCTTCTGTTTACCTCCCCCGCCCCCCATCCAACCCACTCTTTGCAGGCACCACCTGACTAAGCTCGTCTTGGAGAGCCCTGCCCCAACACTAGCTGCTGCCCGAGGGAACAGAACATCAGGTCGTTACTGCACT
The DNA here is from genome assembly GCF_964261635.1 of Lissotriton helveticus. Lineage (NCBI taxonomy): Eukaryota > Metazoa > Chordata > Amphibia > Caudata > Salamandridae > Lissotriton > Lissotriton helveticus. The sequence continues at coordinate 1,146,747,372 of NC_136063.1, read as the reverse complement.
TACACACGAGCACAGCTTAACATGTACCAAAGGTATCACGGAGGTAGCTGGGAGCCAATTATGCCTTACAAACCACTCCCCACAATACATGAATCACCAAGACACGAGATGGGGGATGACAGCTTAGGTGCTCTTAACACCCCATAGGGTAGCAAATACAAGATGGAATCACGGAGGGAAGTCATCTCACCAGTTGCTGGCAGGAGTGTTGGTGTGTTTTACACATGGAGGCACCCCCTCTGCGTCTCACACACCAGGGTCAGATTGGTAACATGGGCACTCGGGAAAGTTCCGCATCTGCAAACGAGCCAGGGGGCGCGTTTGCAGAGTGCTGCAAGAAGGGGGCAGGTGCCCGTCACGATGCTGGTCTTTTTTTAATTTATTTTCTTAAGAAGGGGGGCTGTGTGGCCCTATCTCTTTTCCTAATTTATTGGCCCTGGGCCGGACCCCTATTTTTTTTAAACTTTAGAAGTGGGCCGCGTGACCCCACTCCCGAGGCCATAATTGACCCTGGGGAACCTATCCCCCGGGTCATGGCCATTTCAGTAAGCTCTAATATCTTTATTAATTTAAAAAGGACATATAACTAGTTAAGATACAATAAAAAGCAATACACTGACAAAAGAGCAATACAAATCTCAGTGTAAATACTGTCAAATATAGCTCCTACATACCAATGCAATTAGCATGTTGTAAAAATAAAACCGAAAAGGAACCATACTAAAGAGTGAGGTGCATCACTTGATAAAAATTAATCAGAAGAAAAAAGACAAGAAGAAGGAAAAAGAGAAAGAGAGGAAAAAGAAAAGAAGAAAGAGAAAGAGAAGAGAGCGAGTCCCCTGCTACAAAAAGGTGGGAAAAAGAAATTAAGGAGGCGACACAAAGGGATATTGCTCTAACATACCTTTTGAAGCTAAGTCCACATATCTATCCAAAGATCGCCATACCCCACTAGAAATAGAGGGAGAAAGGTGAATGTCCTCCACAGAGGTATGAGCTCCACAGGGAAAAGAGACCCAATCCCACCATGTATGAGAGGATATGGACCCAAATGATTTCCCCTCTGTAAGGATAATCTTCACCGCAATTTTCAGCAACAAGTCTAGTAAATGCATATCTAAAGAATCCAACGGCAATGGCAATAATGAAGCCGATGGACCAACCAAAGAAGAGATATGGGGCCAAAGTTTTTTAGGATCCAAGTGATCTTTACCCACTTTAGGGATTACAACAATTTTAGCTTCAGCCGCAGTACCGGAGACCGAGCCTGACGAAACAGAGTCATCAAAAACATCCTTGAGGCGATATACGAAAGATGGGAGAAAGGTCTTATAAAAAAGAATGGGTAACCCATCTGGACCCGGAGCTTTACCTGAGCGAGTGGTCTTGATAGCATGGATAATTTCCTCAAAATCAATCGGACCCCCCAAATTTACCCCATCAGCATCAGAAACAGTCTGAGTAGGAATTGAATTTAAAAATTGCTGGTATTGATCAAGAGAGGATTGATTATGAGGAGTGTATAATATACTGTAACACTCACAAAAGACCTCAAGAATCTCTTTAGTTTGAAATTTCCCTAGCTCCAGAGCTATCATTTATACACGATATTTGCGCTGATCTAATATTAGAATCTTGGAACTTTAACGTAGCCGCCAATACCTTCCCTGCTCGATTCTTTAGGAGCAGCTGTTTGGACTTCTGCGCCTGGACACCAATGTGAGCTCTCATAGATACAATAGAGTTGTAAGAATATTTTAGATTCTTGATATATTGTAAAAGCGCCTTATCTTTAGAATTCCTATATAGGGATTCTTTCAGCTTAATATTAACCGCTAAAGCAGCAAGTTCCTTCTTAATATCTGAATTCCTTTTTGCCTTTTTTTTAATGATCTGTCCCCTGATTGTACACTTAAAAGCGTACCATAAAACCACAGGAGAGATAACCGAGGACTCATTCTCAAAGAAAAACTGTGCAATATCCCCATTGAATAAATCAACTTGAGCTTGGTCATACAAGATCTCTGTATTCAGACGCCAAGTGTGTTGTTCCTTATTGTCTGAAAAATTGAGGAGCGTAAAGGAAACCACTGCATGATCAGAGACAAGGATAGGATGAATGACAGGGTTTGAAGAGTGTTTTAGAAGTACTGAGTGAACTAGAAGATAATCAATACGAGAAAAGCTGGAGTGAGAAAAAGAAAAAAATGTGAAGTCGCTACCAGTGGGATTATGCAATCTCCCCTCATCAGTAAGATTAGAGGAAGAACACATGTTAGTCATTTTTTTGTGAGTCCTGGGGGGACGAAACTTAAGAGCAGAGTGTCTGTCCAAGATGGGGTCCATTGGGAGATTAAAGTCCCCTCCAACAATCAAATTACCATTATGAGGAACTTCTGAAAGCTTTTTAGTAATGAAACGCCAAAAAGATGGATCATCACTATTATGTGCATAAATATTCATGACATAAATATTGAGAGAACTGTTGGATAAAGGAATCAGCAACCACCTACCCTCAGAGTCACGCTTCGCAGTAACAATAGTCAATCCAGAATTTTTGGAAATCATAGTCACCACTCCATTCTTCTTACCAGAAGCCTCAGAACAAACAACATCAAAAACCCACTCCTTCCGTAACAATAAAGCTTCTTTATACAATATTTTGGTTTCTTGTAGCAATGCTAAATCACTAGAAAGGCTTTTACAATAATCCAACATTTTTGCCCTCTTCACAGGATGATTCAACGCACGCACATTAAGGGGTCGATTCCGATTCGGGAAACAAATCCGTACGACAATTCATATTCGTAGCCGTTTCTGTACGAATCGTACGAATCAGTCTGAATGGCGTAGTTCGATCCGTTGTGAGAAAATACGTCAGAATCCTTGCAAACCATACGAAAGTGAAAGGTAAATCCATACCACATCAACCCTCACAGTGAACCGTACGATTCGTAAAAATGCTGTAACCCCTCCAAGTATTATCGGACCGGGGAATCAGTACGCGATTCGTACGGTAAATGTCGCGTATGAGCAATTCATACGGAGGCCAACACTATCACATACGCACCGTACCCCTGAAATCAAGGGGTGTACGCACAGGGTGTACGCACCATACACCTACGACCTTGGGGTGTACGCACCGTACCCCTACGGTCCGTACACCTACGATCATGGGGTGTACGGATGGGGACATACGCACCGTACCCCTGAAATCCAGTGGTGCACGCACCGTACCCCAATGCACCGTACCCCTGCAGTCATGCGGTGTACGCACCATATCCGGGGGGTCCGTTTCGTATGTATTTCGAGGCAAAATCTGCTTTTACGGACGTTTTAAGCTCCCGTAGAAAAAGAGTCTTACGGAGTGTTGTCGATACGATTCTGGGCGGTCCTAAGGCGATTCGTATGGATTAGTGAGTTGTATGGTCTTCGGTACGATTCGTACGGAGAACTGCTTTGGGTACACATCGTACTACATCGTACGTATGTGTACGGTTCTGCATACGATTCGTACGGGAAAAAAGCTCCGTATGGCTATTCGGAGGGCATTTTACGGAAACGGAATCGGCCCCTAAGTGATGAAACGTTCAAGCCTGGCATAATAGTAAAGAATCAAAATACCAAATACTACTTAGTGCAAGAGAAGATAAGCTCCTATCATTAGCATCTGCACAACAAAGACAAAACAAAACCAATGAAAACACAAAAAAATGGATACCAGCAGGAGACTCTAGAAAAGAAGGAATAAGTAAAGATTGGAAGTAAAGAAAAGCGAAAAGAAAAAAGAAAGCAAGATACCGGATGAAAGAGAAAAAAAAAACACTAGGGGAAGTCTATAATAGACAAAATGCATACGGGGGAAGAATATGAAGGAGCAACCAAGGAGGCCAACAAAAAACCCAAATCACCCATATAAGCATAAAGCAATAGAGAGTAAGAAACAGAGGCAGCAGAAAGAGGTAAATCAAAATAAATATATAAATACATTCGATGAATAGATGAAAACAGTTGATCTAATGAGGAGCTATCAATCAATATGAACAGCATTTAGGAACAAAAGCTTAAATAATATTCATCATATACAAAACATGGCAAAGCGCAATATATATATATTACTATAGAACAATATATGATAACGGTAACATACATAAATAGATATAAAATCACAAAAACAAAATAGAATCCATATACAACAATTCATATATCTCATTAGTGAAATGCAACTAGCAAAGTATAAACAGTTCATAATACCAATAGGCTATCTAATAACAGGGTATGGGAGCATTGGAATATGGAACAAAATATAAGAATAATGAAACAACAAATTTAAAAGTGAAATATGAACTAATAGCTTGAGTGATCTGTGAATGAATTAAAAAATCACTACATACTATACTCACAGAAAAACAAACATGGAAGAGACATAACAAACCATAAATACACAGAGACATCATCAGACATGAACAAGAGAACGAGAATAAATGTAAACAGCAAGCAAGACTACAACACACCACATATATATGTATTAAGCTATCTAATAGAAAAAGAGAGAAAGGAGAGGTACCAATATAATACATGAAACTAAACAGTTTCAAGGAACTACAACGATGAACAAGAAATGACAATAGTTCCCCACTAATACCCAATAACCAAGAAATGAGAGATACTACTCTAAGAGAGAATAGGCAAGGAGATTAGAAAAGTAGACCAAAGAGAACAGTAGTAAAGAACACCGTTACTGGAGCCATAGACAGAAAAAGGAAAATGAAGGCATGAAAATTATCGCATCTTGTAGCATGGGAGCAGAACCTGCAAAGAAAGGGTTAGAACCAACGTAAAGCTGCATGTATCATCAAACAAATATCTTAAAGTAGAAACAGATACCCTAGCATTATCGCCTGGATACTAAACACAGATAAGAACAAAATACACACATCTCACAAGAAATACTCAAGACCCAGAAGGACCAGGAGAAGAAGAAGACTCCATCTGGGATTCAGTCTGATTATCCAAAAAGGTAGACAACTCAGAAAGTTCGTAAAAAATCTGAGTGCGACCTCTGAAGGTTATTCGGAAACGTGAAGGGCCAGAAAAACACAGAAATGCACAGAAACGGCCCTAGTGACGGTAATGGATGATCTTCGGATGCGTGCAGACAAAGGGCAGGCGGCGGTACTTGTACTGCTTGACCTGTCTGCCGTATTCAATACGGTTAATCATCTCACCTTGCTAGATAGACTGCATGAACTGGGAGTCACGGGTTGTGCTTTGAAATGGCTTGGGTCGTTTTTGATGGGTAGACAGCAAGCGGTATCTCTTCCTCCGTTTCAGTCGGCATTCTCCAATGTCTCGCATGGAGTGCCTCAAGGCTCGGCTATCAGCCCTATCCTCTTTAACGCTTACATGAAACCCTTGATCGCGGTAATTAAACAATATAACATCAACATTGTTAACTATGCTGATGATACTCAGCTGATTCTCTCCCTGGAAGGAGAGAATTCAACTTCGGCCGAGGAGTGTCATAATTGCCTTCGTGATACGGCTGTGTGGCTGAAGGAACATTCACTGCAATTTAACGCCTCGAAAACGGAGGTGTTGTACTGCTCGACGCAAAAGATCCCTCCGACGTTGCCCTCCAATTTCTGGCCATCGGAGACCCCCAATGCAGTCCGGCCTGTACAGACCGTGTGCAATTTGGGGGTGATGGTTGATGACAAGTTAACCATGGAGGTGCAAGTGACTAAAACCGTTGGTTGCTGTCTATCCATCATCAGATCCTTGTGCAAGATTCTTTATCTGCTCTCCAGACGCACGTATGCTAATTACTCAGAGCACGATCCTCAGTAGGCTCGATTATTGCAATGCCCTCCTGCTCGAGTCTCCTAGAACTCTTTTGGATAGGCTGCAAAGAGTCCAGGCTTCGGCGGCAAAACTGGCGCTTGGTGGGCCTAGGAGATCTTCGTCTTCGCAGGCTCTTGCCGAGCTTCACTGGTTGCCAGTGAAACAGCGTATTCAGTTTAAGTCACTCTGTATATTGTTTAAATCCTTGCATGGAGCTGGCCCGGTTCCCCTGCAGAACAAGTTTGACTGGTATGTTCCTACCAGACTGTTGCGTTCGGCTGAAGCAAAGCTGATGAGGGTACCAAGATTTAAGAAGGTCAGAGCTGGTGGCAGGTCCTTCGAAGTTACAGCAGCCAAGTTGTGGAATACCCTTCCGCTGGAACTCCGGCAAATCAGTGACCTCCTCCAGTTCAGGAGGAGGTTGAAAACATGGCTCTTTCCTACACCATAGCCTAGTCTCAGCACCTGTGTCCTGTGGTATTGTCATTTCTGATCCCTCGGTATCACCGTCCCACCCTTTCTCTAGCGCCAGGATGCCTGTCAGGTGATTCCGCGCTCTATAAATTCAATAAATAAATAAAATAAATAAATAAAAGAAAACAGAATGTTTATGTCTAGAAGCCTTCTTCACAAATTGAGAAAACCTTTCCGCCTGATGACAGTATCTCTAGCAAAATACTGGGATATAGCAATTCTGTGGCCTTCCCGAATAATCGCTTTAATTTTCTTCATCTGCTCCAAAGTTTGCTCAAAATGTAGATGTCTCAATGATTTGAAAACCACCGGTCTAGGATGAGGTGAAGACTTCGGTCGAAATGTAGGAACCCTGTGTGCACGCTATATTTCAAAGTCTCTCTGAAAAAAAATATTCAGCACAGTAGGGATCCAATTGGGCAAAAACTCTTGCATTGATGGCGCTGTTTTTTCTGCATCCTCAAGCAAACCAAAGATACATAAATTACTTCTACGATTCCTATCCTCCTGCTCCGTAAGATCTCTCCGTAAGGCAACCAGGGAGCGCTCCATATTCTGCATGGATTTAGCCTGTTGATGTGAGGAATCCTCCACTACACTTATCTGCGATTCCGCATTGAAGAAACGAAGTGTTAAATTCTTGAAATCATTCCTGATTGCCGCAACTTCAACTTGAAGTAAATCAGTATTAGTTTTAGTGCTCTGAGCAATATCATGGACAGCGTTTAGGCAAGAGAGAATAACATATAATGTAGTACCAGAGTCTTTCGGTACAAGCTCCGGAGTAGGAGAAGTTTGTTTAGATCTTTTAAGATTACCTTAAGAGTCCTTGGTTTTGGGAGAAAGACCCATGTTATCTGCCTTGAGAAAAGGCAATAGAGACAATGAAGAAGCCCTCAGCTTGTATTTGTATCCACTAATATAGCACCAGACACCTCCCTGTTAGAGGACAGCCTCCTGAGAAACAACAGTATAAGCAACTCTGGGCGTAAAATATAAAGCTCTTATTGCTCTTCCACAATAAATTCAAAACAGCGCACACACCTGCATCCAAAGAAGTAGTAACCTCAAGCACAATGGGAAATGCATGGCAAAGCGGTATCCACAGCAGAAGAAAGATGAAGCTGAAGCATTAATTACTTGAAGAAAGCATCAAACAGAAGAAGGAGCACCTGAATATTCCGCTGCAATAGCTATATGTTAAGGCTCAAATGCAGAAACACAAAGAAAACGCTTACTGAAAGGTACATTGTAAAGTCCGTAGCAGACGACAGGCAGTAATTATCCCGCAAGCGTCGTCTTTCCAGTCATACTTCTCGTGCCGCCATTTTGAGGAGCACTCCTGAGGGAACAGCTGTCACGAAGATTATTGAGTCAAAAACACGCCGCAGCCTCTCCAAAACCGCTCTCAATACTCTCAGCACATTCCGCCTGCAGAATCCGACAGTCTTGTAGGCAGAAACGGGGTTGGACACGTAATAAAAGACGCGACCTCCCGGCGACGCGACGGAGCTTACAGGAAAGAGGCCATCTTGGCTGCTTGCAAGCCACACCCCCGGGCATAGCCATTTTTTTTATTTAATTTAATTATTTGAGGGGGCTGCGTTGCCCACCCTAATCAGGCCATTTATGCCCCAAGCGACCCCATTCCGGGGCTGTTTTTTTCAGTGTATGCATACATATTTACACACACACATAGATCTTAGCTTTAAAGGGACTTAGAACTAATTTAAAGGTTGAGCTTTTGAGCATGGGATAAATGTTTTCACTTGGACTAATTAGAGTAATCTTCTTATCAGTCCGATTGCGATGAGAAACTGTTGTACTGTGTGAGGGCCGTACTTCAGTGAACAGCACCATAGTCAGTGTGGTGGAAAGAATGGAAGCCAAAAGGAAGGGGGTCATATAAAAAGGAGAAAATAAATATATACATATGCAAAATGGATAACCAGATGTTAGGAACACTGGTGATGCACTGGAAAGCTTAGATGCACGATTGGTACAGTTTGAACAAAGGTTATATAAAGGACCTTTCTGATATAATTACAAAATAGTGTTCACGGTGTACCAGCTAAAATACTGTGAAATTTGAGAGAAACCGAGGAAAAAGGTAGGTGTTTCAAAGGGGCATCAATCTATTTACATAATTCTTTATCAGAAGTAAACACTAGAGAAACAGGTTCTAGAGATAGTTCTACCCAGGGCTTGAAGTGGGCAGGGTCTCACCGGTGCTGTGCACCGTCAGTTTTTTAAAGGAGGCCTGGAAACGGATCTCTATTGGGCTCTGTTTTGTGCACAGGCTGTTCGTTTTTTTCCGGACTGCAGAGACAACAGGTACATTGATGTCTGCATGCTCACACTGCTCAATTCTCACTAGTGGAGACGTTATGGCATGATGTCATGCCAGGTGAGCATTGCAGGGGAAGGGAAACCCTTTAAAGTGACATTTTCTCTCTGGATTTCCTTTCTCTTTTTGAAACTCAGGAGCATAAAAATTGTCCTGGTGTCACCAGTGCTTTAAGTGGAAGCTTTTTCAATAATATATACAAGCCTTAGTCGCTGCCTATTTATCTTATGCAACTAACAACCATTGATAAAGCCAATACTTATGACTTGTTGTAGGTATGATGTTACTTGTATCATTTATCTGGATGCAATGACAGAAACAGCAAAGTACAAGTAGGGCGGCACACTGCTAAGCACAGATTTTTAGCGTATGTGTTTATAAGCCATGTCCTTAATGACATAGGCCACGCGCCCATGAGAGACCCCCCATTTTCTTCAACCCACTTAAAGGCCTGGTTCTTCCCAGTGTTTTGAGGCATGTGGTTAAAGACTGTTGGGTGGCACCTTTAACTACAGCTCATTGGCTCTTGTGATCCAGATATGTAAATACCTAGCAGGAGTTCTTCCGTTAAACAACTAAATTGACGCAAGTTCATTTTATTAGGACAAAGTAACTTTGGCCTGGAAAGGCACCCAGTCAATCTTTGCAAAACACTGTGCCTGCGATAAGTTGTATGTTTCATGTGCGTTTAGAGTGCACTTGATGTCAATAATAATCTTACCAGTCGGGTTTTAAGGTATACTGTCATACCACTATGCATACAGTGATCGGTTCATTGTTCAGTATTTGTACTAGCAGGAAATATACTTAAACAAGGATGAATAAAACCCATTCCATCAAGGCTCCATTCTCTAGGGTGCAAAAGGGCCTTGTTTGGTTTCGTCTGGGAGAATGTTAAACCATTTACCCAAGCAGTTAATGGGCAGGGCAACAAGGTAAACTGGCCCTCTACAGTAGCGATTACAAACAATATCTCGGCTCATACAGGATTTCGGAAGGAGGGTGCGGGGAGAAGTAGACTTAGCCCGGCAGATAGGGCCAAGGGTTTCTGAAAGCATTCCTCCCTTTCTCCTTAATCAGACACCCAGTAGAGGGGATAAAAGGAAAAGCAGCTTCTGAACAACAGATTATAAGTGTATCCTCTGGCAGTATTTTCTCTTAGCAAGGTGGTGTGGGCGAGGCATGTGGAGGGAAGGGGGGGTGCTGCCTGAGGTAACAGTCCTGCTCCCTCCTGCCTACATCGGAGCTCTCCCCTGCTGCACTGCAGAGGTGTACACAAAAGAAGGTATTGGATCCTACAACTGACCAGCCTGGACCTCAACAGTTGCAAAACAGAACATAATGGCTAGTCAGGATTATTTTAAGAAAAATTAGGACCCACACAGCCCGTGTGTGCTGCGTGACCCAAGAGTTTTGTATTACAAAGAGTTTATTTTCATTTATAAACAAGTTTCATTAGTTCATCCAAAATGTCTTGAAAGGAAAAATTCTGTCAAAACAGTCAAGTCAAAAACGTACATGCAATTGTGTGCGCAATATATACAAGTGTGCAGATATTCACAATAAATACTCAAAAGTTTTTACAACACCACAATAAAACTTAATACAAAATAATTGCATCCAAAACCAATTGCAACATGAAAAACATTTACACAAAACACAGTACTACATAAGGGGAGAAACCAGTCCTTTAACTAGAATACCAGTGGACAGGCGGAAATACAGGTGGAATAAGACTGCCTGCCTGTCTCACAAAACCTGTGATGGAATGTTTAATAAGATTGCCAGACAGGGCCCACGACAGTGGTATTAGTTAATCCCTAGCTGCACCCTTCTTTCTTGTCACAGGCTGGGGGTCAACGCGTTTCGAACTGTAGAAATTGTAGGTTCTCCTCAGGACAGGGACTGGGTATGAGATTCTCTGCACAACGAGCACAAGGGCTGCTGGAGTGAAGGTTGACTGAAATTGAAAGAAGGCTGTCTGTAATGAATCGCAGAGGTGTCATAAGTCAGGGCGCCCGCGAAGCGGTACGTGGTCAAGTGGAGGAGCGGCTCACATTCTAGTGTCAGCTGCGCGCGGTTACAATTGCAGGAGGACGGCTCCGCACGGGGCTGATCCGGGAGGTGTGACGGGTATCGCTCAGCCGCGTTAAGCCGTCGTGTAAAGAACGGAGTCAATCCTTTGAACAGCCGCAAGCGTCAGGCCTGCAGAGGTGCCATCTTCCTGCCTCCGTCTTTCATCCATCTGAGCACACAACATGAAGGCCTGGGCCCGCTCCACACTAACAGATTCAAAACAGCTGTTGAGGGCGGGAGGATAACCTCGAGAGCACATTCCCGGACAAATACTCATTTCCAGCCTTCTGTTTACCTCCCCCGCCCCCCATCCAACCCACTCTCTGCAGGCACCACCTGACCAAGCTCGTCTTGGAGAGCCCTGCCCCAACACTAACTGCTGCCCGAGGGAACAGAACATCAGGTCGTAACTGCACTTACACACGAGCACAGCTTAACATGTACCAAAGGTATCACGGTGGTAGCTGGGAGACAACTATGCCTTGCACACCACTCTCCACACTACATGAATCACCAAGACACGTGATGGGGGATTACAGCTTAGCAGCTCCTAACAAGCCCCTTAGGGTAGCTAATACAAGATGGAATCCCACAGGGAAGCCATCTCACCAGTTGCTGGCAGGAGTGTTGGTGAGCTTTACACATGGAGGCACCCCCACTGCGTCTCACACACCAGGGTCAGATTGGTAACATGGGCACTCGGGAAAGGGCCGAAGGGCTGGTAGCCAAATTCCAGCTGTGGGCTGCTTTTTTGGGCAGCCTGTGGACTGTCTGTGCTGATAGGATGCCGCCAGCAGCCCAGTGGGTGCCTGAGTGGCCTTTCTATCGGCAGGTGGGCGGAGGTGTCACTCCCTTTCTTTCCCCGGGCTGGCCATTAATGTATGCTGATTGAGCGGGGCAGGGGGGCTGATCAGAAGTGTTCTCACTTGCATTCATGTGGGGCTCAGCAGTGTAAACTATTCTGTGCATTTTTTTTCCATCTAAGTGAAGTTAATAAAACAGGCCCCCACCCCCTTTCTTTTCATAAAACTTCGCTGAAGCAGTGTTGTGCAGAAAGGCAATATGCAAATGTGGGCCAATTTTATTTGGTGTGCCCGGGCCGATTTGTTATCCCAATCCAACCCTGTCACACACCCCATGCTAACAGGTGTGGAAGGGAAGGGGGTGACAATGCCAGAGGAAAGCGGACCTCAGAAGTGCAGTAGGCCCCTCAGTAGGTTATGTAGTTTTGTAGAATTCCAGATGTGAAGAGGAGGCCCTCATGAGTAGTGGCAAGTCGCACATCGCTAAGAGCAATGTAGAAGACCCAATGCCGGATCTTGTTTTCCCTGAGGGAGTCCACCCCTCTGCATCTCACACCCTGAGGCTTACAAGTGTGGTGTGGACGGCTGACAAATGTTCTGGTTTTCCCTGAGGGAGTCCAACCCTCTGCATATCACATCCTTAGGCTTACAGGTATGTGTGTGTGGGGGGGACGGGAGGGGGCTGACAAGCTGAAGAAAGATGACGTTTTCATCTCATACCCCAGAAGTACAGGGGTCTCCTCAGGAAGGGGGGGTCCCTGAGGGTGGCTGAACCCTGTTTTTCACATCTCATATGTTGGCAGGCATGCAGAGAGGGTAGGCTCTCCTATGGGTATGCTGACTCCTGAATCTCACACCCTTTGCATTACACCCCAATTCTCATCATCAAAGTACTTTATTTCAGTCGCTTGACAATAAAAGTGCAAATGCAATAAATACATACAATACATACAAAAAGCTGCCGTCATAGGTACACAGTTCGATGACCAATGAATGGCCAATCCTACTATCAAGTGAAAGCCAGTCCCGTTAATCAAACATACCTGCTGTGGCCATAGGCTCAGCAGGACAAAGCAGCAGGGATCAGTATCCATGTCCCACCAACTACACGCTGGCAGGGTGGAAGGAATGGAAACTTTGTAGATCAGATGTCAATAGGGATGGGGAAGTCCTCAAAAAAAGGACACTACAACCATAGCTCATATTTTCTGGGTAAGCCAAGGATAGCCACTTCAGCTGTGCCAAGGATTGCGGTGGTAGTATGCATTTAGGGTGCACTCCACAGGGATTCTGCCCCCCTATGTCTCACACAGATGGGAGAGGCGGAGCAAGTTCGATAATCAATAACAGTGGTCGCAATTGCACTCATGTTAAATAGCTTCTTTGTGAGCCTCAACTGCCCTTCTGGGTGCATTACATGCAGACAGTAATGTTTCAATACCGGGGAGGTGGGGGCGCTGCTAGCACCCTCACCAACAGTCTTTCTGATGTCATTAATGCTGGAAGTGATCGAACCACACAGAACCCTCTGACAGCGCTGTTACTAGGAGAGGACTGGAGACAGGTATGAGGCTGCCGCCCTCTCCCTGCTCCGAGACAGCACCATCTATCGACGCTGCCATTCCCTGTAGGACCACGGCTCTCGAACCCTAGGTGAGGATGGGCCAGTTACATGTGCACGGAGCCTCACACCGCCGATGGCCGGCACTACAATGGCAGGAAAGGGACGGGTTTGTCCTCCGTTGCCTCCCAGGGACTTGTTATGAGTCGTACAATGTATTGCAAGCAACCGGACTCCACAGCAAACAAGCTGCGAGGTGGAAAACACAGGCAGCACACCATCTCTAGGCCACGAGGAGCAACCACTTAACACCTACTGTCAGGAAGAGCAGACAGTAAGCACAAACTGAGCCCCTCCGCAGGTGTTCATGGGTGGCTCACAGAAGGATTCACAAGTGGGGGCAACGCTGAAGGTATCAACAGGCACCACCACCCATACGCTGAATCTACAATAGCATCTCACAAGGCACAGAAAGGAAAGGGGGGGCCCCCACGCCCACATGGCTGGGCCCGGGCCCCCCCCCACGACACCCGCTCTGATTAGTCGGCGCGTCCCGTCATTTGACCCGGAAGCAGTTTTTCGCGTCCGGGTCAAGGGGGCGGGACCTCTGGCATAGGTGGGGTTTAAGAGCCTGGGGAGCGCGGGAAGCGGCCTCTTTGTGCCCGCGCTTCCCAGGCTCGCTCCTCGCCCCGCTGTGGTGCTTTAATTTTCTATTGCTTTGTATTCCAGATTTGCGGCGATTTGGAGCGGCGGTCGGGTGCTCATTGAGCAGGATTGCCGATCGGGGACTGCATCCAGTTTTTCAAATGCGGCGCTGCTTTGGAAGTTTCAGGCACAAAGGGCACGGCTTTATTTCATCAGGTTTCGTCAATACAAGGTACGTTGCGGGCCCTGCGGCACGGCCGCTAAGAGGACCGGCCCGACAGTGAGAGTGCGATCTGCACGGCATACTCAGAATGAGGTACACGGGAGAAGCAGGTGTATGGGAGGCCGGTGCTGGGTACGTTAAAAGCAAGGATCATTTGGGCTGTTTATTTAGGCAAGGGCTGCCCGGTATTATTATAAATAAAGCGTTTAAGGCATTTTGCAACAAAGGAAGCTGTGGGGAAAGTGTAATTCAGGGCTAACCACTTAAACTCACTGTGCCTACTAATTTAGTGTGTCCTATATCGTGGAACTCCAGATAATTGTATGCAGGTTGAGTGTGCATTATACTCTACGGTGGTAAGGTGGGATCCTGGGCAAATCAGTTAATCCTACTGTAATTATATAAACAGCTGAAAAGACAGCGGGGTTTGCTTTCCATAACAGCTGGTTTTGCAGGGACAGACCTTTTTGATTCAGGACAAGTGTTGCAATATATTGCTTTACAACAGCTTGTTTTGCATTAACATACTGTTTTGCTATATCCAAGTGGCGGCTTTTTGGTTTAAGGGGTCAGTGGTGGCTGATGTAACGTGTAAAGCAATTTAGTAAGCATTTACACAGTTTGTGACGAAAAATTCCGATTTTTGTGAATAGCTTCAATTCGTTTTTAACAATTTTCTCAATTTTAGGAGCTAAAGACAAAGGTCGGTGCGGACCGGGTAGCTGTGGAGCTCACGGTGGACGGCTGATCCTGAGGAGGCGGGCAGGCCTGCATTTCACTGCTTCTGGCGGGCCGCTGGGCTAAAGTTCGCTCGCCCAAACACTCCAGGCTAGCTGGGGTTGCGGTCACAGTTGCGTGGTGCTTACGGCCAGCCTGTGAACCTCCGACCGTGACAGGTACAGGGCACATTGTGCCAATACATAACGCATTGTGCAGTGTAGGTGAAAGAGCAGTATGTCTGCCAGACGGGGAGCAGGGGGTTCGAACGTGGAGTTAATGTTTCAAACAATGATGCGCAGAATGTCAGCAATGGACAAGCGATTGGGGAAAGTGGACAAATTGGGTAAGACTGTGGCAGAATTGGGGGCGAGGATGGATGCCCAGGCAGGCCCGACGGTAAGGCCTATGCGGAACTTAGTGCCCCCCAAACTAAGGGGGGATTTTGAAACACCACCCAAACGTGCCAGAACTAGGAAAGTTGGTGGTCGCCCCCCAGGTCCGTTGGGGGTGGGGGTCCCCGAGTCCAACACTGAATGTAGAGCCTGTTGCACCTAGCTCACCAACTCCTGCCCCCAGCCTCCAGCGAGCGTCCCAGCCCCCGCCCCGCAACCTCCAGTAAGCGCGCCAATATCGCCAATAATGCCACCCACTGACCCGGTCCCCGTTGGTATTCCGCCGCCCGTAGCGCCAATGATTGACCCAGTGCCGGCCATTGTCCCGCCGGTCATTCCAGCAAATCCGGGTCAGGTGCCACCAGAACTGGCGGCTCAGATAGCGGCTGTGCTCCCTTGGTTGGGGATCGGGGGAATGTTACCTCCTGCGGCAGATCCCTCGGCAGAGGCCCAGAGAATGGTGGCTCAAATCTTGGTTGCTAGGGGTGAAAATAGCACGCCGGGTGCGCCAATTTCTCCCCAAACAGGTCCAGCAAGCAAAGGGGGCGCAGTCAAGACCGTGGAACCAACACAACCCACCGAAAGCGGTAAGGAGGTTGCCCTGCCGGTACTGGGCGAGGGCGCATTTCCCTCTAGGAGTGAGAGTTTGGCACAGCATGTACCTCAGAGTGTGAAGGAGTTAATTTGGGCGGACAATTATATTAATATTTTCTCATTGTTGATTGACAACAGGGAGTGGGAATATGCGAAATCGCAGAAGGAAATGATGTTGCCTAGTGAATGGCGATCTCAGTTATACAAATTTTGGGTGGAGGAGACGCTCATTAACTGGATCAGGGCCTTTTCTGTTTATAGGTGCCATCTTCCTGCCTCCCTCTTTCATCCATCTGAGCACACAACATGAAGGCCTGGGCCCGCTCCACACTAACAGATTCAAAACAGCTGTTGAGGGCGGGAGGATAACCTCGAGAGCACATTCCCGGACAAATACTCATTTCCAGCCTTCTGTTTACCTCCCCCGCCCCCCATCCAACCCACTCTCTGCAGGCACCACCTGACCAAGCTCGTCTTGGAGAGCCCTGCCCCAACACTAGCTGCTGCCCGAGGGAACAGAACATCAGGTCGTAACTGCACTTACACACGAGCACAGCTTAACATGTACCAAAGGTATCACGGTGGTAGCTGGGAGACAACTATGCCTTGCAAACCACTCTCCACACTACATGAATCACCAAGACACGTGATGGGGGATTACAGCTTAGCAGCTCCTAACAAGCCCCTTAGGGTAGCTAATACAAGATGGAATCCCACAGGGAAGTCATCTCACCAGTTGCTGGCAGGAGTGTTGGTGAGCTTTACAGATGGAGGCACCCCCACTGCGTCTCACACACCAGGGTCAGATTGGTAACGTAGGCACTCGGAAAAGGGCCGAAGGGCTGGTAGCCAAATTCCAGCTGTGGGCTGCTTTTTTGGGCAGCCTGTGGACTGTCTGTGCTGAGAGGATGCCGCCAGCGGCCCAGTGGGGGCCTGAGTGGCCTTTCTATCGGCAGGTGGGCAGAGGTGTCACTCCCTTTCTTTCCCCGGGCTGGCCCATTAATGTATGCTAATTGAGCGGGGCAGGGGGCCTGAGCAGAAGTGTTCTCACTTGCATTCATGTGGGGCTCAGCAGTGTAAACTATTCTGTGCATTTTTTTCCCATCTAAGTGAAGTTAATAAAACATGCCCCCACCCCCTTTCTTTTCATAAAACTTCGCTGAAGCAGTGTTGTGCAGAAAGGCAATATGCAAATGTGGGCCAATTTTATTTGGTGTGCCCGGGCCGATTTGTTATCCCAATCCAACCCTGTCACACACCCCATGCTAACAGGTGTGGAAGGGAAGGGGGTGACAATGCCAGAGGAAAGCGGACCTCAGAAGTGCAGTAGGCCCCTCAGTAGGTTATGTAGTTTTGTAGAATTCCAGATGTGAAGAGGAGGCCCTCATGAGTAGTGGCAAGTCACACATCGCTAAGAGCAATGTAGAAGACCCAATGCCGGATTTTGTTTTCCCTGAGGGAGTCCACCCCTCTGCACCTCACACCCTGAGGCTTACAGGTGTGGTGTGGACGGCTGACAAATGTTCTGGTTTTCCCTGAGGGACTCCACCCCTCTGCATATCACATCCTTAGGCTTACAGGTATGTGTGTGTGGGGGGGACGGGAGGGGGCTGACAAGCTGAAGAAAGATGACGTGTTCATCTCATACCCCAGAAGTACAGGGGTCTCCTCAGGAGGGGGGGGTCCCTGAGGGTGGCTGCTGAACCCTGTTTTTCACATTTCACATCTCACATCTCACATCACATCTGGCAGGCGTGCAGAGAGGGTAGGCTCTCCTATGGGTATGCTGACTCCTGAATCTCACACCCTTTGCATTACACCCCAATTCTCATCATCAAAGTACTTTATTTCAGTCGCTTGACAATAAAAGTGCAAATGCAATAAATACATACAATACATACAAAAAGCTGCCGTCATAGGTACACAGTTCGATGACCAATGAATGGCCAATCCTACTATCAAGTGAAAGCCAGTCCCGTTAATCAAACATACCTGCTGTGGCCATAGGCTCAGCAGGACAAAGCAGCAGGGATCAGTATCCATGTCCCACCAACTACACGCTGGCAGGGTGGAAGGAATGGAAACTTTGTAGATCAGATGTCAATAGGGATGGGTTAAGTCCTCAAAAAAAGGACACTACAACCATAGCTCATATTTTCTGGGTAAGCCAAGGATAGCCACTTCAGCTGTGCCGAGGATTGCAGTGGTAGTATGCATTTAGGGTGCACTCCACAGGGATTCTGCCCCCTATGTCTCACACAGATGGGAGAGGCGGAGCAAGTTCGATAATCAATAACAGTGGTCGCAATTGCACTCATGTTAAATAGCTCCTTTGTGAGCCTCAACTGCCCTTCTGGGTGCATTACATGCAGACAGTAATGTTTCAATACCGGGGAGGTGGGGCCGCTGCTAGCACCCTCACCAACAGTCTTTCTGATGTCATTAATGCTGGAAGTGATCGAACCACACAGAACCCTCTGACAGCGCTGTTACTAGGAGAGGACTGGAGACAGGTATGAGGCTGCCGCCCGCTCCCTGCTCCGAGACAGCACCATCTATCGACGCCGCCATTCCCTGTAGGACCACGGCTCTCGAACCCTAGGTGAGGATGGGCCAGTTACATGTGCACGGAGCCTCACACCCCCGATGGCCGGCACTACAATGGCAGGAAAGGGATGGGTTTGTCCTCCGTTGCCTCCCAGGGACTTGTTATAAGTCGTACAATGCATTGCAAGCAACCCCACTCCACAGCAAACAAGCTGCGAGGTGGAAAACACAGGCAGCACACCATCTCTAGGCCACGAGGAGCCACCACTTAACACCTACTGTCAGGAAGAGCAGACAGTAAGCACAAACTGAGCCCCTCCGCAGGTGTTCATGGGTGGCTCACAGAAGGATTGACAAGTGGGGGCAACGCTGAAGGTATCAACAGGCACCACCACCCATACGCTGAATCTACAATAGCATCTCACAAGGCACAGAAAGGAAAGGGGGGCCCCCCACGCACACATGGCTGGGCCCGCCCCCCCCCACGACACCCGCTCTGATTAGTCGGCGCGTCCCGTCATTTGACCCGGAAGCAGTTTTTCGCGTCCGGGTCAAGGGGGCGGGACCGCTGGCATGGGGGGGGGGGGGTTTAAGAGCCTGGGGAGCACGGGAAGCGGCCTCTTTGTGCCCGCGCTTCCCAGGCTCGCTCCTCGCCCCGCTGTGGGGCTTTAATTTTCTATTGCTTTGTATTCCAGATTTGCGGCGATTTGGAGCGGCGGTCGGGTGCTCATTGAGCAGGATTGCCGATCGGGGACTGCATCCAGTTTTTCAAATGCGGCGCTGCTTTGGAAGTTTCAGGCACAAAGGGCACGGCTTTATTTCATCAGGTTTCGTCATTACAAGGTACGTTGCGGGCCCTGCGGCACGGCCACTAAGAGGTCCGGCCCGACAGTGAGAGTGCGATCTGGACGGCATACTCAGAATGAGGTACACGGGCAAAGCAGGGTCGGCCCGGGCAGCAGGTGTATGGGAGGCCGGTGCTGGGTACGTTAAAAGCAAGGATCATTTGGGCTGTTTATTTAGGCAAGGGCTGCCCGGTATTATTATAAATAAAGCGACTGAGACTGAGACGACATGCCGGTCAAAGGGCAATGCGTCAGGTAACAGAGGGAGGAGGAAACCAGAATAGCACAGTACGCCCCCTTATTGCGCGTTCACCTATTTTGTTGGCAGCTATGATCCCTTGGCTCAATAGATACCCTAACCACACTTCCGCAAGGTTGCTTCAAGAGGGTTTCACACATGGTTTCCGGATTCCAGCTGGGGGTTATACTGGTTCAAAAAGGGGGTGGTGATGGACAGAATATCTGAGTTAATCAGAACACTCCTACCCAGTCAACAGATCAGGGCTTGATCCATCACCGTTTTTTAGCTCACTGCACCATCCCAGTTCAGAACCTGGCTATATGCAAATTAGTCTGTCCCTGGCCCAGTGCATCATGGGAACAGGGCAGACCAAACTACCAAGCCAATTCTTTACTGGAAAGGAAACAAGCTTCCGGGGACCGGTTTCTGGCATTACAGCCGTCTTCGGCCCGGCTTGCTTGAATCCTGATGGTGCAGTGAGCAAGGGACTCATGTCTGAGCATACCCTTCCACGCTTGTGGTGGCGAAAACGATTAAAAAAGGGGGTGGTGATGGACAGAATATCTGAGTTAATCAGAATACTCCTACCCAGTCAACAGATCAGGGCTTGATCCATCACCGTTTTTTAGCTCACTGCACCATCCCAGTTCAGAACCTGGCTATTTGCAAATTAGTCTGTCCCTGGCCCAGTGCATCATGGGAACAGGGCAGACCAAACTACCAAGCCAATTCTTTACTGGAAAGGAAACAAGCTTCCGGGGACCGGTTTCTGGCATTACAGCCGTCTTCGGCCCGGCTTGCTTGAATCCTGATGGTGCAGTGAGCAAGAGACTCATGTCTGAGCATACCCTTCCTCGCTTGTGGTGGCCAAAACGATTCAAAAAGGGGGTGGTGATGGACAGAATATCTGAGTTAATCAGAACACTCCTACCCAGTCAACAGATCAGGGCTTGATCCATCACCGTTTTTTAGCTCACTGCACCATCCCAGTTCAGAACCTGGCTATATGCAAATTAGTCTGTCCATGGCCCAGTGCATCATGGGAACTGGGCAGACCAAACTACCAAGCCAATTCTTTACTGGAAAGGAAACAAGCTTCCGGGGACCGGTTTCTGGCATTACAGCCGTCTTCGGCCCGGCTTGCTTGAATCCTGATGGTGCAGTGAGCAAGGGACTCATGTCTGAGCATACCCTTCCACGCTTGTGGTGGCCAAAACGATTCAAAAAGGGGGTGGTGATGGACAGAATATCTGAGTTAATCAGAACACTCCTACCCAGTCAACAGATCAGGGCTTGATCCATCACCGTTTTTTAGCTCACTGCACCATCCCAGTTCAGAACCTGGCTATATGCAAATTAGTC
This sequence comes from Lissotriton helveticus, assembly GCF_964261635.1. Classification (NCBI taxonomy): domain Eukaryota; kingdom Metazoa; phylum Chordata; class Amphibia; order Caudata; family Salamandridae; genus Lissotriton; species Lissotriton helveticus. Next base: position 1,146,726,698 of record NC_136063.1, on the reverse strand, counting down.
TGTCCCTGGCCCAGTGCATCATGGGAACAGGGCAGACCAAACTACCAAGCCAATTCTTTACTGGAAAGGAAACAAGCTTCCGGGGACCGGTTTCTGGCATTACAGCCGTCTTCGGCCCGGCTTGCTTGAATCCTGATGGTGCAGTGAGCAAGGGACTCATGTCTGAGCATACCCTTCCACGCTTGTGGTGGCCAAAACGATTCAAAAAGGGGGTGGTGATGGACAGAATATCTGAGTTAATCAGAACACTCCTACCCAGTCAACAGATCAGGGCTTGACATAGGAGTGTTCTGATTAACTCAGATACTCTGTCCATCACCACCCCCTTTTTGAATCGTTAGGGGGTTATACTGGGACACCACATTGTAGGAACCAGTTGTCAGTTCAGAACAACCCCGGGGTAGTAACGAGCAAGATAGAGAAGGAACTGCGCTTGGGTAGGATAGCGGGGTCTTTCCCTAACATCTCCGTACAGAATTTTGTTTGCTCACCTTTAGGAGTGTTCCCAAAGAAGGAAAGGGGCGAGTATAGGCTCATACACAATTTGTCTGCACCGAAGGCTTGTCCTTGAATGATGCAATTGATGAGTCTATTTGTAGTGTGAAATACGCGTCTTTTGACCAGGCAGTCGAAATGTTGAGAGTCTTGGGTCTTGGGGCACTGATGGCAAAATCAGATATTGAGTCAGCCTTTAGACTACTCCCAGTGCACCCAGCAGATCAACACTTGCTGGGTTTTTCCTACGAAGGCAAGTACTACATGGACATGTGCAAGCCTATGGGTTGCTCTATTTCGTGTGCGTACTTTGAGACATTCAGCCCTTTCCTTGAGTGGGTTCTGAGACAATCTATGGGTCACCAGTATTTCATATCAAACAAAACGGGTGAAGAAGGGTCGGGGGGAGAATGTTTTAAGACCTACCCAGGGTGAAATCCCCTGTTCAATTAATTCACTACAAAAACACACACTGGGGGTCTATAACAGAGCCTAATATGCTCACAATTATCGAGAAAGGCCTTGCCACTACTAAGGAGGTTCTTATCTCAAGATATGTGTTGTGTATTTAGCTAATGAGTTACCAACCAAAAGCCCATATACAGGAATTCACTGCAGATGTCGAATAGACCCAAACAGAGAAAAGATGGATGTCCATCAATGTCAGATGTTGATCATATATTCTCATTTGGTCATCCACATTAGAATGACATCGTCCCATGATCATTGAGACTGTTCATTCTCGTACAAATGTCTGGATCACATCTCAAAAGTGTAGTGAAGACCTTATGAGCTGATAACAAGATGAAGTAATGTGCAGTGCAAAAATATATGTAGTGAATTAAAAAAGGATAGAAGATCAATACACAATTTTAATATAATTTGATCACTCCCTTATTAAAAACAAGAACAGTGCAAAGATGCAGCCTAACCAAATAACTGCATGTGTACGGCCAACATGTTTCAGCCCAATAGGGAAAAAATTCCGGGCTTTCTTCAGGGCCACAGTCCTTAACGTTTGCTACTGCAAAAATGAGTGAAAAAAACTAAATCAATCAAAGGATACAACTGTGTTGTTCTTAGTCCTCTGTAACGAGCAATACAAGTTGTGTCTATTTGCAAAAGAAAAGAGACAAAGAAAAGACAATGATTACCAAGACTTACTAAACATTGAATACGTGAATCCCAATTTAACGGCCAGTGGTTGGCATTAGTTCCATGCCTAGGTAACTCAAAATTTCCTGTGTGTACTAACCTGCATCGCACAGGGAGCACACCTCACCTCTCCTGGTCCAATGCTCAGGACAAAATGAGGCCACGCTCTACAAAAAGGCAAGGAAACAAGGGAGTGAACAGGAGAAGCCGCAGGCTACATATAGCCTAAACTGTCTCTTCAGTTCCTTAAATTTCACCCTTAGAAATACCAAGTCTCCTGGAGCTAAAAATACATCTCTACTTCTGCTGAAGGCTCTCACCCCCTCCCTAAGTAAACAGGGGACCATCCCTCACTTTGCATAAATGCAACATTATGTTGTTTTTCACTACTGCTCCAAAGTAAGTAAATTTCAATGGTGAAGTTCAAATGGCAAAATATTCCATGCAGACAGGTAGGTTTTACCAATAACTAGCACACGAAAAAACAACTAGTGCCACTGATTTCAGAGAAACAGAGGGTTATCCATACTCCCTATGCAAACAAAATCAGTTGCTTTCTTTCTCACCTGTCCGTCGTTGCCCCTTTGCTATCTTCTGAGCTACGGGGGAGGCAACGAAGGCGGTGTTTTCAGAGCTTATAAAAGTGTGTGAGGTGGGGCGTGGCTACCCCGATCCTATTTGTTTGTGGCGCAAATTATGCCAGTCTTTTCGATCTCTGCAAAGGACAAAGCGGCGCCATTGAACTTACTTGTAGCACTTTGAATTCAGAATGATTCTGTCCCCATCGCGTGTTAGACGATCCTAACATCGAGCGCGGGGACCCAAAAACAAAAAGAACTACAGGGACGCGTCATCGCGTCACAACGTGTAGTTCCAGAAAGAGATCTCGCGAGACTTATCAGGAGACTACAGAAACGCGGAAGTGCACCGCGGATTTGTAGTCCCTGATGCGCTGCACTCGCCTGTGTCAAGAGCAGGTTCACCAGTACCGGCATATATGTTGTCCATTGCCCAGAACTCGAAGGACAGGCCTTTTAACCTTGTTACAGTCACAAAACACGAACCAGGGCTACATAATCCAAATGAAACAATAGGTAACATATAACAAAATGTAACAAGTGACAAAGTAGGAAACAGAGCCTCTGATTACTCCTACCGGATGCATGACATGCATTACTATACTGTAAATCTCATTCTCAGTGTTAGGTGGAATAGTAAAAGTATAATTAGGTACTACACCATTGTACATATGGACAAATATTCCAAGATGTCATATGGTAATATACCTATGTTTCAGCAGAGTAGTTTACTAATGGTATCCTGAACACTAATGGAGCAAAGTCCAAGGGATATCATCGTTCAATCCGCTACTTGCTGTGGACAATTTATGAACCCACCTCTGTTCTTTCAAAAAGAGGAACCGAGTAATATCAGCCACATGTTGGGGAATATGCGGTTTCTCTAAAACAGTCCAGTGAAATTCTGTCTCTTTATGATTACAGTCTAGGAAATGTTTAGACAATTTGGATACAGTTTTCTTGCACCTAAAAACACTCTTATGTTCCAAAATTCTAGTGCGTATCTTCCTTGTCGTCATCCCTACATATCTCTTTGTGCAAGGACAAGTCAAGAGATAGATAAGGTTAGAGCTGTTGCAATTGGTGAAGTTATTTAGTACCCACGGGTGGTTTGTACCTATGTCTATCTCTTGGGAACGAGTTGTCTGTGGACACACAGAACAATTGCCACATGGGTGATGTCCTGTGACCGCTGGGAGATCCCACAATGTGCCGACAGGTCTACATGGGACATCTCTTGGTCGAGTGTGGATCAGTTTGTCTCGTAGGCTAGTAGACCTCTTGAAAGCAAATAAAGGGGCTTCTATTCTGTTGTTGCCCGCATTTAGGAGCTTCCAATGTCGTCAAGACGACATTGTGGGATCTCCCAGCGGTCACAGGACATCACCCATGTGGCAATTGTTCTGTGTGTCCACAGACAACTCGTTCCCAAGAGATAGACATAGGTACAAACCACCCGTGGGTACTAAATAACTTCACCAATTGCAACAGCTCTAACCTTATCTATCTCTTGACTTGTCCTTGCACAAAGAGATATGTAGGGATGACGACAAGGAAGATACGCACTAGAATTTTGGAACATAAGAGTGTTTTTAGGTGCAAGAAAACTGTATCCAAATTGTCTAAACATTTCCTAGACTGTAATCATAAAGAGACAGAATTTCACTGGACTGTTTTAGAGAAACCGCATATTCCCCAACATGTGGCTGATATTACTCGGTTCCTCTTTTTGAAAGAACAGAGGTGGGTTCATAAATTGTCCACAGCAAGTAGCGGATTGAACGATGATATCCCTTGGACTTTGCTCCATTAGTGTTCAGGATACCATTAGTAAACTACTCTGCTGAAACATAGGTATATTACCATATGACATCTTGGAATATTTGTCCATATGTACAATGGTGTAGTACCTAATTATACTTTTACTATTCCACCTAACACTGAGAATGAGATTTACAGTATAGTAATGCATGTCATGCATCCGGTAGGAGTAATCAGAGGCTCTGTTTCCTACTTTGTCACTTGTTACATTTTGTTATATGTTACCTATTGTTTCATTTGGATTATGTAGCCCTGGTTCGTGTTTTGTGACTGTAACAAGGTTAAAAGGCCTGTCCTTCGAGTTCTGGGCAATGGACAACATATATGCCGGTACTGGTGAACCTGCTCTTGACACAGGCGAGTGCAGCGCATCAGGGACTACAAATCCGCGGTGCACTTCCGCGTTTCTGTAGTCTCCTGATAAGTCTCGCGAGATCTCTTTCTGGAACTACACGTTGTGACGCGATGACGCGTCCCTGTAGTTCTTTTTGTTTTTGGGTCCCCGCGCTCGATGTTAGGATCGTCTAACACGCGATGGGGACAGAATCATTCTGAATTCAAAGTGCTACAAGTAAGTTCAATGGCGCCGCTTTGTCCTTTGCAGAGATCGAAAAGACTGGCATAATTTGCGCCACAAACAAATAGGATCGGGGTAGCCACGCCCCACCTCACACACTTTTATAAGCTCTGAAAACACCGCCTTCGTTGCCTCCCCCGTAGCTCAGAAGATAGCAAAGGGGCAACGACGGACAGGTGAGAAAGAAAGCAACTGATTTTGTTTGCATAGGGAGTATGGATAACCCTCTGTTTCTCTGAAATCAGTGGCACTAGTTGTTTTTTCGTGTGCTAGTTATTGGTAAAACCTACCTGTCTGCATGGAATATTTTGCCATTTGAACTTCACCATTGAAATTTACTTACTTTGGAGCAGTAGTGAAAAACAACATAATGTTGCATTTATGCAAAGTGAGGGATGGTCCCCTGTTTACTTAGGGAGGGGGTGAGAGCCTTCAGCAGAAGTAGAGATGTATTTTTAGCTCCAGGAGACTTGGTATTTCTAAGGGTGAAATTTAAGGAACTGAAGAGACAGTTTAGGCTATATGTAGCCTGCGGCTTCTCCTGTTCACTCCCTTGTTTCCTTGCCTTTTTGTAGAGCGTGGCCTCATTTTGTCCTGAGCATTGGACCAGGAGAGGTGAGGTGTGCTCCCTGTGCGATGCAGGTTAGTACACACAGGAAATTTTGAGTTACCTAGGCATGGAACTAATGCCAACCACTGGCCGTTAAATTGGGATTCACGTATTCAATGTTTAGTAAGTCTTGGTAATCATTGTCTTTTCTTTGTCTCTTTTCTTTTGCAAATAGACACAACTTGTATTGCTTGTTACAGAGGACTAAGAACAACACAGTTGTATCCTTTGATTGATTTAGTTTTTTTCACTCATTTTTGCAGTAGCAAACGTTAAGGACTGTGGCCCTGAAGAAAGCCCGGAATTTTTTCCCTATTGGGCTGAAACATGTTGGCCGTACACATGCAGTTATTTGGTTAGGCTGCATCTTTGCACTGTTCTTGTTTTTAATAAGGGAGTGATCAAATTATATTAAAATTGTGTATTGATCTTCTATCCTTTTTTAATTCACTACATATATTTTTGCACTGCACATTACTTCATCTTGTTATCAGCTCATAAGGTCTTCACTACACTTTTGAGATGTGATCCAGACATTTGTACGAGAATGAACAGTCTCAATGATCATGGGACGATGTCATTCTAATGTGGATGACCAAATGAGAATATATGATCAACATCTGACATTGATGGACATCCATCTTTTCTCTGTTTGGGTCTATTCGACATCTGCAGTGAATTCCTGTATATGGGCTTTTGGTTGGTAACTCATTAGCTAAATACACAACACATATCTTGAGATAAGAACCTCCTTAGTAGTGGCAAGGCCTTTCTCGATAATTGTGAGCATATTAGGCTCTGTTATAGACCCCCAGTGTGTTTTCACCAGTATTTCATGCATTACTTAGATGATTTTTGTTTTCCTGGGTCCGGTGGGCTTGCAGGAGTGCGCGTGGGCATTGCAGGAATTTTGCGTGCTCATGCGTGCTTTTGGGGTCCCGCTTGCACAGGGAAAAACAGTAGGGCCATTGACATGTTAGGAATTCTTGGGAATTGAATTGGATTCCGTGGAAGGCTGCTTCAGGTTACCCAAAGAAAAAATCGAGAAATTCAGGACAACCCTTGAACTATGTTTGCGGAAGAAAAAGGTCACTTTGCAGCTGTTGCAGCAGACAGCTGGCCAGCTTAACTTTGCCTTGAGAGTCATTCCCAGGGCGCGCCCATTTTCCCGTTCAATTGCGCAAGCCATGAAGGGCTTGCGGGAAAAGCATCATCGCACACGACTGTCAGCCGAGGTTTGCCAGGACATGCTGATATGGATTGCATTTCTGGAAAATTTCAATGGCAGAGTACTGTGGGGTGCCCCCATGCTGACCTCGGCAGAGTTAGGACTATGGACTGACACTGCAGGCAGTGTTGGGTTTGGCGCCATACTTGGCAACAAGTGGGTGGCTCAAAGATGGCCCAGATGGTGGGAAGAGAGTGGGCTGACTGCAAACATTGGGTTCCAGGAACTGTTCCCAGTATGGGTGGCGTTGAATGTCTGGCCTAAACAATTGGCCAATCGCTCGGTTGTTTTCTGGTCAGATAACATGACCGTGGTGGAATTCATCAATCAACAGGCAGCACGTTGTCAGTTCATACTGCGCCTGTTAAAGGAGATTGTGCTGAGTTGCATGAAACTGAATATATATTTCAGGGCCAAACATGTTCCAAGGGTCTTGAATAAAACAGCTGACGCCCTTTCTCGCTTCAAGATGCAGGTATTCAGGGAACACCTACCAGCTGCAGAGGCATCCCCAGCTCACTTCCCTGAGAATCTTTGGCAGATTGGTGCCCCCAACTACACGACCTCGTGGCAGCCAGCCTAGCTCCCAGGACCAGGAAAGCTTACGAAGGGGCGTTCAGGTCTTACTGTACCTGTTTTGGGACAGGATTGGGAGAGCAAGTGGGATCAGGAGGCTAGTTTTAATGGGTACATGAACACATTACACAAGGAGGGGCGCACGGCGGCGACAGCTAGCAGGCATAAGGCAGCGATTTCCTTTTTCGCACGCGCAAAGGGAGCCAGGGACCCTACGAACAGTTTCTTAATACAAAAAGCGTTGAAGGGATGGCGGCGCTTACAGCCACCCACCGCCGATGGCAGAAGGCCGATAGGATTGGAGCAGTTGGCAGTGGTGCTCCTCGCCCTGCCAGACACGTGCAGCTCTTCGGTTGAAGTGAGATTATTCAAAGCTGCTTTTTCCCTGGCTTTTTACGGGGCTTTCCGGGTAGGCGAATTAGTGGTGGTCAACAAACTAGATAGGGAAGGCGGCCTTCAGCTGCGTGATGTCAATATCCGGGACGACACAATGCGGGTTACCATCCGGAAATCCAAGACTGATCAGGACGCTAAGGGGCAAAGTTTAGTACTACATGAGGCACCGAATAACCTGTGCTGCCCGGTGTCACATGTAGAAGCGTTAATCAAACAACGGACAGGTGAACCAGGTGGTGCATTACTAATGCATGCTGATGGCACCCCTTTGACCAGGTTTCAGTTCCAAAGAGTCTTAGCCATGAGTATTGCCAAAGCAGGTTTAAACCCCAAAGAATTTGGGACACATTCTTTCCGGATAGGGGCAGCCACGGAGGCCACTGCACGGGGGTTGAATGTGAATAGTGTGAAGAGGATTGGGAGATGGTCTTCCAATGCCTATAAGCGTTATGTGCGGTTGCACATGTTGTAAGGGTCAGTCGCCACCCCCCTGACGCCTGCTTTTGTCTTGTTTATTTCTAGTTTCTCGGGCCTGTGACGCAGGACGGGAACTACTAAAGGACGATCGAAGCCAACCATCAACATCTCGGCAACGGCAGGAAGACAAACGGAGGACATATGTAGTATGGGTAGTAGGTCATTCTTATGTGAAACGTGCTAAACCAATTTTCCTTGCAGGAGCGGTTAGATGGAGGGCGGAGTGTGGGGGTTTCAATGTCTCCTTCCATGGCAGAGGGGGGCTTCACCTCAGTCAGCTTAGGGGTTACGTGTCAGATCTACTCGAAAGACACACCTCACCGCCCTCAGTGGTCATCTTGCACCTGGGGGGGAATGACTTGGTAGATTTGGGCAGAAGGGTCCTGTTGGAAGAAATCATCTCAGCGGCAGGGTGGCTGGCGAAACTGTTACCGGATTGCACTATAGTGTGGTCACAGTTGATACCGAGGCTGCAGTGGAGGGGGGGTGAATCAGTCAGGGCGTTGAATCACTTGGTAAAGAGGGTCAACAATAAACTAGACAAGCTATTTCGAACTCCTTTCTTACAGACCATACCTCATGGTTGCATCTGGGGAGAACAGTTCTATGTGCGGGATGGGGTCCATTTGACAGAGTCAAGGAATGCCCTATTCATAAGGAACATCTTAGCATGGGTAGAAGATTTTGCAAGGAGGATATGACCTTTCAGTGTAGGCTTTTTGGGGGGCCAGATAGTCGGTCAACTATGCTGGCCTGTGGCAGTAAGGTCATAATCGGTGAGCAGCAATTTAAGGTCCTTAGGGGGGGCGGCCCCATTCACGAAAGGGGTCGCCCAGGGGGAGGGGCCACTGGTCTCTCCCAGAACTTCAGGGGCAGGATATCCGTCGCTTGGAAGGGTGCGGGGAAGGGAGTCACGCTTTCCTCAGGCTGGTAGCCACCCCTCACATACACTATGACGTCATCAAAGGGCGCGAGTGTAAGGGCCCTCCTGTTATGGTTAAATGGAGTTCACGGAGCGTACGACGGTAACCGGGCCCTTGTTGCGCATGCGCATCTCGGACGTGAGAGCGTAGCTGGGTAAAAGGATCTGACACCGGTTAGCGACCTTGCCGTAGGACCAGAAATTATTAGAATGCAAAATTGATATGAGGATGTTAGATTCGGTTAGGAAACACGCTGTATTAGACATCTGTTAAGGTTAGCCCATCATACCTGTCTAAACTTGATGTAAATCTAATGTCTGAATTTTGCATTTAATAATTATGTAAATAATGTTATTTTATTCAATTTTAATTTTGTTTCAAATTTTAATAAATACGGCCGGGGGGGTCACGAGACCCCCTTCCTTCCAAAGAATTCTGTTGTTGGTCTGATAAGTTTTGGTAACTGTAGTGTGCATGATAAAGGGGGGGGTGGCCGGCAGTCCCTGACCATGAGGAAAGGGGGGGCCGCTCGCCCCCCACGCACACATGGCTGGGCCCGCCCCCCCCCCCACGACACCCGCTCTGATTAGTCGGCGCGTCCTGCCATTTGACCCGGAAGCAGTTTTTCGCGTCCGGGTCAAGGGGGCGGGACCGCTGGCATAGGGGGGGTTTAAGAGCCTGGGGAGCGCGGGAATCGGCCTCTTTGTGCCTGCGCTTCCCAGGCTAGCTCCTCGCCCCGCTGTGGGGCTTTAATTTTCCCCACCCTCCATCCCCTTTTAGCAGAATTTTGGTGAGGACATTGGTAGGTATCCTTTGTAATGCTATGCAATATCGTAAGAATTGATGTTTATCTTCCTTAGGCCTTTTTTCCCCGTTTACAGGCAATGTTAATTCTAACATGCTTTATTGGTCGTGTGATTGCTGCTGCATTAACTGTTTTTCCGTAGGCCTTTTTTCCCCTCTTAGATTACAAAATTTCGTATTTATTATATGGGTCAGGCGGTAAGGTCATACTCGGTGAGCAGCAATTTAAGGTCCTTGGGGGGGCGGCCCGATTCACGAAAGGGGTCGCCCAGGGGGAGGGGCCATTGGTCTCTCCCAGAACTTCAGGGGCAGGATATCCGTCGCTTGGAAGGGTGCGGGGGAGGGAGTCACGCTTTCCTCAGGCTGGTAGCCACCCCTCACATACACTATGACGTCATCAAAGGCCGCAAGTGTAAGTGCCCTCCTGTTAGGGTTAAATGGAGTTCACGGAGCGTACGAGGGTAACCGGGTCCTTGTTGCACATGCGCATCTCGGACGTGAGAGCGTAGCTGGGTAAAAGGATCTGACACCGGTTAGCGACCTTGCCGTAGGACCAGAAATTATTAGAATGCAAAATTGATATGAGGATGTTAGATTCGGTTAGGAAACACGCTGTATTAGACATCTGTTAAGGTTAGCCCATCATACCTGTCTAAACTTGATGTAAATCTAATGTCTGAATTTTGCATTTAATAATTATGTAAATAATGTTATTTTATTCAATTTTCATTTTGTTTCATATTTTAATAAATACGGCCGGGGGGTCACGAGACCCCCTGCCTTCCAAAGTATTCTGTTGTTGGTCTGATAAGTTTTGGTAACTGTAGTGTGCATGATAAAGGGGGGGGTGGCCGGCAGTCCCTGACCATGTGTGAGAGACGTGCGCTCACCACCCGACATGGAAATATACAAATGATAACAAGACAGGGCTCACGGATGTAAATCAGCACAGCAGCCCCAGTCGTGTGGGGGGGCACACAAAGCGGGAATCAGGAAGAGCGGACACTACATAAAGTGTGCTACGTAGTTGAGAGACGTGCCACTGAGGTTGGTGCACATATTAAGCTGCCTGTACTACAGGTGAATATATTAAGCTCAGATGTATGTCATCACAACGCATGCTTTTACTCCGCATGCCATTACAACACAGTTCTTACAACGCAAGTCGTTACAACGACTTGCGTTGGGGGCGCTGGATAGTGGAATAGTTGAATATTTTTTTTTCCAACTCCAGTCCCCGTGGATAGTAGGGAAGGGGTTGTATAGAAAATTAAACTATTCCCTATCCTACAGCGCCCTCCAGCGCAAGTCGTTGTAACGACTTGCGTTGTAATAGCTGCGTCGTAATGGTAGTGCGGAGTAAAAGTTGCGCTGTAAAGGATGTTTCCCATTCAGCTCCATTCGGAAGGAGTACACATATACATACTGCACACCAGGCCGGGTGAGCAGGAAGCAGTGACTGCACTGGAGCAAGAAGGGCGCGCTATATAAAGGGCGCACACAGATAGATGCATATGCCAAGCTGGCGGTATCATGGTGGCACACAGCTGGGAGGAAGCATATGCCAAGCTGACCATAATAAATGGTAGGGGTTTACAGGGGCATAGCTACCAATGGTGCAGCAGGTGCAGTGGCACCTGGCCGCAGACTCCTAAAGGGCCCACTGAACCCTGATAATTTCTGCATTTTTTCTAACCTAGCAGCAGTTAAGGGGCATTTTCCTTGCTTGCAAACAGGCTTATGTCTTCATTGCTGCACTACTGGTGGTATATGGCAAGGCGACTACACCACAGCTGAATATACACAATGGAGAGAACTGTGGCAAGAGAGGAACACAACGATGGGAGACTCACAGGTACATGTGCACAAACCCACATCTGGTTGGCAGGGCACCTTGAGGAGCACACATTCAGCTAGCTGCCACTGTACACGATTGTTGCAAACATTACAGCGACGATATCTTGTACTCGGAATAATACACGGCCGGGAAACCTAGGTTAGCACACTCTGTGGAGGCAGCCAGTGAACAGTGGAGCACACAGATATGAGATCATATAGCCATCGAGAGCACAGCACCATGGGTTGGGGGCACCAGCACGTGTACAGTGAGGTGTCCAGAAGGACCGGCTGCAGCCTTTTCCACACTGGGGGCCACTTGCTCCATTTATCAATAGGGAAGGAGACGATCATCCCATGGAAGACAGAGAGCACAGCACAACGCAGCGTCTTACCTCCAGAGCCTGGGCCCTGGGGGCACAGGCGAGCAGCAACAACAGCGGCAGCATCACACTGCACACAGCTCCGGCCATCCAAACTCCCAGCATCAGCTCAGCGGTTCTACGGTGGTCATCCTGGGGCTGCGGCTGAGTAGGCTCAGAGACCAGACACACTGAGGCGGTTGCAGCGTCCAGGAGGTAGGCAGGGCAGCAGCCGGCTGAGCGAGGCAGGTACAGCTCTCCTACAGGTGTTGTCAGCTAATCCTCTGCACTTTCCAACAGCAACCTCTAGCAGCCAGCCATGGCACCGCAGAAAGTGGGGTGGAGCAGTGTGTGCCTCATCAGAGAGGGGATGGCGGTGCATGTCTTGCAATCAGGCACAATAGATGCATTCCTGCCACACCTGTGACTGGGGCGGGCGGTGCTCAGGTATCTGCCCACCCACCCTCTAAAAACGGAGTTTCATTAATATGAAAAACATATCTGCAGCGAAATACCGCGTGCATCGGTAAATCTCTTTAGCTGAATTGCTGCTGGTTACCGCAAGAAGCAGTTGTAGAAATCACAGTGGGAGCGATCCAAAACTGATTTTCACTTGATTCGAGCACAAGATGGCTGCCAACACTTCCTGGTTTGAAGTGTTGGCAGCCAATTAGAACCAAGCTCGTGCTCGGGTGTTGGGTGCCACCCAGTTATTCCAAATAGAATGTTGCGATTTCCCTATGGAAATCGATCCTAACTGTATATACCTACTGGCGACCGCCAGTAGGTAATATATTCCTTTAATATCTCAACAACTACTGAACGGATTTACACCATTTCACAAACAGGAATCTTTCTGAACCAAGGGCTACCTTTTTGCAAATTTGGTGTAATTCCGTTCAGCAGTTCGGGCTGCATCTTTGTCTAAAGTTTTCTGTGGAAAATAACATGAGGAAAACACGTTTGGGATCCTCCTTTTTTCTTGGCCCCATCTTGTTGAATCATGTGCATGTTTCTGTGTTTAAAAGCATGTTTCCTATTGGTTAGTAAAACGTTTTTGAAAGGAACATTAGATAAGATAAGCTTGTACTTTGGAAAGTCAAGCAAACTTGCTGTTTAAATTTGTAAAGTTGTGTGCTGAACTTGCGACCTGTGTGTTCAGTTGAGTGTTCCATGAACTGTTACTATGGTAACAGGCATTAAGCAGAATGGGGGTAGGGTTGAAAGTTATGTCAATTGGCAAGGGTTGAAATGTGTAACCAATAGAAATGTGTGTTAGCTTTTGAATTAATGTGGGGAGCAATGTGATTTGATATTTACAGTTATATGTGCGCAGAATGAGAGGGAAAGTTTGCCATTTTTTGGTTTTGCAAAGAGCAGTGCAGTAAAATTCATTGTGTGCATAAGAAAATCTGGTGTGTGATTCAGATATTTCATAATCTACAAATCAATTTGAAAGGTGAGTTATTAATTTGTGAGGTGTTCTATGTGGTGCCTTTGGTTTTAATCATAAAATATAATTCATACAATTTGGAGTTAGTGATATATTTTCTAATGAAGAAATATTTATTACAGTTTTTGGTAAACTGCATTTAAATGTTGTTCAATATATAGTTTGTATACTATTATGTGTGTTATACAATAGGGATTGTTGATTATGAATGGGATGAGCAGCACTGGATGGAGTTGTATCATGCCAGCAGAGACAGGAAGATGGTTGCATTCCGGGATTTGGTTAAATGGGCATTCTAGGGAATAACCTTCTAACCACGTACCACTAGACCTGTGGGTATCGCACTTTACGACTCAGTTTGCCCCCCCAGCTCTTGATATAGAGCTGTGTCCTGACCTCCGGATCACTGAAACAATATCGACGTTAAGACTATCGAGTAACAAAAATATCGAGGTAAAAATATAGAATACCAAAATATCGACCTCCTATCTCCAAACAGGTAAGTACAAAAATATCGAATCAAAAATATCGATGTAAAAAATACAGTTAGTCAAAATATCGAATTTTTAAAAATGCTTTAAATTAATTAAAAGTTAATGAAATAATCAATATAATTAACTTAAACATACTTAAAATATTTAAATAACCTTAAAATTAATAAATAATTATTGTAAGAAAAAAAATAATAATACAAATTGATTTGTTAATACATATATATATATATATATATATATATATATATATATATATATATATATATATATATATATAAACGTAATATTAATAAAAAAATTACAATATTTTTACCGTAGGATAGCGGAAAGGGTAACATTTACTATTACCCCTCCAGTGAGTGCAACAGTAGGGAAAGCGATGGATAGTGTAGGGGGAAAAAAATTACTATTCCAACTCCAGGGAGTGCAACATTAGGGAAAGAGTTGGATAGCGTAGGGGTAAAAATTACTATTCCCACTCCAGTGAAGGCAACAGTAGGGAAAGCATTGGATAGCGTAGGGGTAAAAATGACTATTCCCACTCCAGAAAGTGCAACAGTAGGAAAAGCGTTGGATAGCGGGAGGGTTAAAATTACTATTCCCACTCCAGAGAGTGCAACAGTAGGGAAAGTGTTGGATAGCGTAGGGGTAAAAATGACTATTCCCACTCCAGTGAGTGCAACAGTAGGGAAAGCGATGGATAGCGTAGGGGTAAAAATTACTATTCCCACTTCAAAGAGTGCAACAGTAGGGAAAGTGTTGGATAGCGTAGTAGTAAAAATTACTATTCCCACTCCAGTGAGTGCAACAGTAGAGAAAGCGTTGGATAGCGGGAGGGTAAAAATGACTATTCCCACTCCAGAGAGTGCAACAGTAGGGAAAGGGTTGGATAGCGTAGGAGTAAAAATTACTATTCCCACTCCAGTGAGTGCAACAGTAGAGAAAGTGTTGGATAGCGTAGGGGTAAAAATTACTATTCCCACTCCAGAGAGTGCAACAGTAGGGAAAGCGTTGGATAGCGGGAGAGTTAAAATGACTATTCCCACTCCAAAGAGTGCAACAGTAGGGAAAGCGTTGGATAGCGTAGGGGTGCAAGTTACTATTCCCACTCCAGAGAGTGCAACAGTAGGGAAAGCGTTGGATAGCGGGAGAGTAAAAATTACTATTCCCACTCCAAAGAGTGCAACAGTAGGAAAAGCGTTGGGTAGCGTAGGGGTAAAAATTCATATTCCCACTCCAGTGAGTGCATCAGTAGAGAAAGCGTTGGATAGCGTAGGGTAAAAAATTACTATTCCCACTCCAAAGAGTGCAACAGTAGGGAAAGCATTGGATAGCGTAGAGGTAAAAATTACTATTCCCACTCCAATGAGTGCAACAGTAGGGAAAGCGTTGGATAGCGTAGGGGTAAAAATTACTATTCACACTCCAGAGAGTCCAACAGTTGGGAAAGTAAATACTTCATATATGAATAAAAATAAATTAAATATTAATCCCAAATACAAATTAATTCAAAGTAATTGACAACTTTATATAATATAATGATTAATCAATTATAATACAACAAAAAATTGTTATTACCAATAATTACCAATTAATACAAATTATTTACCAATTAACAATTAATTAATTAACAACTAAAAACATATTAAAAATTACAACAAAACAAAACTAATAAATATATAACAATATTTAATTATTTACTATTAAATTACTTCTCACCCTATTCCCCTATAAATCCCCAACCCACTAAAGAAAATAAATTAATAAAATTGCCTTAATTATCAATTAAACTATTAATTAAAATTAGTTACCAATTATATTTTAATTAATTACCAATTAAAAATTTAAATATCAATTAATTCCAAATAAATACCAATAAATACATTTAAAAATGTAATTAATTATAATTAAATTACTTCCCACCCTATTCCCCTATAAACCCACTACCCACTACAGAAAATACAATAATAAAATTTACATAATGATCAATTAATCAAAAAATTAAAATTAATTACCAATTATATTTTAATTAATAACCAATTAAAAATGTAAATATGAAATAATTCAAAATAAATACCAATAAATACATTTTAAAATTGAAATCATTATATTTAAATTACTTCCCACCCTATTCCCCTATAAACCCACAACCCGCTACAGAAAATACATTAATAAAATTAACATAATTATCAATTAATCAATCGATTAAAATAATTACCAATTATATTTTAATTAATAACCAATTCATTATTAATTAACAATTAATTCAAAATAAATACAAATAGATAAATTAACATATTTAATTGATTATAATTAAATTACTTCCCACCCCATTCCCCTATAAACCCACAACCCGCTACAACATTTTATTACGCAAAAATTAAATACCATAAAATTAATTAATTAAAATAATTTATAAAATAAATATACACTTTTCACACATATACTAACATAAAAAATACTTTAAAAAATGAATATTAACTTACTTACCTCAAATTCGATATTTTTTTGTCTATATTCTGTCCATTCTATATTTTTGTTGTCTATATTCTGTCATTCTATATTTTTGTTGTCTATATTCTGTCCATTCGATATTTTTTCCATTTTATATATTTGATTCGATATTAATGCTATTCTATTCGATATTTTTGTAGTCTATATTCTGTCCATTCGATATTTTGTCCATTCTATATTTGTAGCTCGATATTAATGTAACTCCATATTAAAAACTCGATATTTTTAGTGTATACCCTGACCTCCCAAACATCCCCAAAGATACCAGACCCCTACATTTCAGCAACACGGAGGTAGAAAGAACACTCAACTCTGTCCCGAAGGGTGGCGCGCCCGGGCTGGACTGGGTACCAGCTGACTTGTTCTAACATGATAGGGGAGTGTGGGTGACTTATATTCAGTCCCTCGCCAATGCCATTGCAAAAGGCAATCCCATACCAGATACTTGGAAGGGTGCTGAGATCCTCCCGATCTATAAGAAGGGGGATCGCTCAGACCCAGGAAATTATAGGCCTATAAGCTTAATTGATTGCATCCAGAAGGCGATAGCTAGGCTCGTTTTAACCAGAATCCAAGGCTGGATTGAGGAGGAGGACATTCGGTCTTCTCTTCAGGCTAGGTTCCGCTCACATACGAGCACTATTGATCAGGTTTTTAGATTTGTTTTAATTTATAGGCGGGTGGTAATCCTTAGAGGAGGCATGCTTTTTGCTGCATTTTTCGACCTTAAGTCGGCATTTGATTTAGTGCCGCGTGCCAAGATGTGGAGTCCCTTTGCTGAACTGGGTATGCCACTGGACGCACTAGCCTTTTTAATCAAGCTTCACGACGCAAACTTCGCCCAAGTACGCTGGGGTCAGCAAGGGAAAGTAACGGATAGGTTTCCCATCTCCAGGGGGGTACGACATGGGTGTGTACTAGCACCAACACTCTTCTCCCTGTATATTAAATGGGTGATTCAGTATTTTAAGAATCATCCTACTGATGCCCCCAAACTCGATGGCAAAATGATCCCTCTGATAAAGTTTGCAGATTACACCTTGTTAATTTCCAAAACGCAGCCAGGCCTTCAGAAGGCTATAGTGCATTTTGTGGTGTTCTGCAAGGACCATGGTCTTACCATTAATGTGAGTAAGACAAAGTTCATGGTGCTGCACAAGCACAAGTTTGTAAGAGGGAGTGTGGTTATGAATGGTGTTATGCTAGAACAGACCCAAGTCTTATCCTACCTTGGTATAACTTTGGGTTCTAAATTAGATTGGAAACCTCACACTAATCAGCTGGCTATTAAACATGCACAACTAGCTGGTGCCCTAATAAAGGAACTCCACCTCTCAGCTACAAAACCAATCGCCCAGCGCTTAAAATCTAAAGTACTAAAATCAGCGTGTCAGTCCTTTTTGTGGCTGAACTATGGGGGTTCAGCAATTTAGCAGCATTAACGAGCTCCCAAAACAAGTTTGTATGGGGAATAATTGGCCTTCCACCATCTACGCCATTATTGCCTCTCTTTTATGATTTGGGATGCCAGCGACTAGAGGACGTAGCACGATTTAGACCTGTGGCTTACTGGAGGAGACTGTGGGTTACCCTGGAGCTCTCCCAGTACGCTCAGGCTTTCTTCAAAGTTAGAGATGCTGATAGTGCCCGCAGAATTCCATGGATGAGAGAGGCCAGGGCAGCCTATACTGCTATGGGCTTGAGTTCATTGTGGGGCGAATCCCACTTCTAATCCTTTTCCGCCTAGAAAGGCCTTTAGGGAGTTATATTGGACGATGGTCTCTATGAGAAGTATTAGGATTTGTATTAGTCCATCGCTCACAAGAGACTTACTGGAGCTAAAACATGAAATTGCTTACGAAGGCTACTGGGATTTTATCACACTTCCCGGTAATAGGAAACGGTACCACCAATTTAGGGTGGGAACGCTTCCTGTCAAGTCTTTCACCGGCAAATGGCATGCTAAAATCAGTACAAGTTGTCCATTTTGTCCATCTCAGCCAGAAAGTATAGCACACATTCTGTTTATTTTCCCAGAGTACAAATATCCCAGACATACGTGGTTGAAGCCTATTTGTCTGTTGAAGGGCATCACCACTGGTTCAGAGGCACTAAGGATACTTAATACAGACTGTTCAGAACCCACTGTTATTGCTGTCGCTAAATTTGTACATTGGATGTGGGTAATTCGTGCGCGTAAATTAAGCCAAAACTAAAATTGGTTTTAATATATTTATATATATTATTTGTTAAATTAATCCTGTGATGCTCATTGTATTTTGGCCCTGGACTCTTTTTCTACAATTTTTATAGTTTTTTATTCTGCTTTTAGATAAATTATTTTGTATTGGATGGATTAACTTGATGATCAAATCTTCTTGCTGTGTTGCTCTGTCACTCATATGAGAATAGAATGTTTATGTTTTTTTAAACTTTTTAAATTAAATGTATAGTCTTTTATGATATGTATATCGAAATAAACACTCTTTTGAATTTGAATTTGATTGTGATTGATTGATGTGAGCATATGTATATTGGTATTATAATGCATAACTTTAGTTGTTGCTTTGAAATTGGAGATTTTTATGTTGAGTTAAGGTATTAGTGACGAGAGTAGTTTTTATAAGTGTCTACAGAGGTATAGTTTAAAAAAGTGACTCATTTTCCACAGGGAATAGTCTTGCCTGTCTGGAATCACACTGTGAGTCTGTGTCCACTTGTACAACCATTCTGACAGAAGCATGTGGTTATTTATTCTCTTTGCTTGCACATCACTGCTTTAAAACGTATCCTGTTGTCAACTATTAGTAGTATCAGAACACAGTCACTGATTATGCATTTGCAGAATGATTCAGGCATTCAGACAAGCAGTGTTGTAGTCAAATCTGTAGAATGTATGCGGTCACCTAACCCCTTCCACACTACTGAGTCTCTCCTGCTAAAGTCCAGGGAATAGTCTTGCTTGTCTAGAATCACACTGTGAGTCTGTGTCCAATTGTACAACCATTCTGACAGAAATATGTGGTTATTTAATCTCTTTGCTGACACATAACTGCTTAAAAATGTATCCTGTTGGCAACTATTAGTAGTATCAGAACCCAGTCACTGCTTATGAATTTGCATAATGATTCGGGCATTCAGATAAGCAGTGGTACAGTCAAATGTGTAGAATGTATGCGGTCATCTAACCCCTTCCAGACTACTGAGTCTCTCCTGCTAAAGTCCAGGGAATAGTCTTGCTTGTCTAGAATCACACAGTGAGTCTGTGTCCACTTGTACAACCATTCTGATAGATGCATGTGGTTATTTAATCTCTTTGATGACACATAACTGCTTAAAAATGTATCCTGCTGCCAGCTACTAGTCATCTCAGAACCCAGTCACTGTGTATGCATTTGCAGAATGATTCACACATTCAGACAAGCAGTGGTACAGTCAAATGTGTAGAATGTATGTGGTCACCTAACCCCTTCCAGACTACTGACTCTCTCCTGCTAAAGTCCAGCCAATAGTCTTTCTTGTCTAGAATCACACTGTAAGTCTGTGTCTACTTGTACAACCATTTTGACAGAAGCATGTGGTTATTTTATCTTTTTGCTGACACATAACTGCTTTAAAATGAATCCTGTTGTCAACTAATAGTAGTATCAGAACCCAGTCACTGCTTTTGCATTTGCAGAATGATTCAGGCATTCAGATAACTAATTAAGATACTAACATGCAGCTCCCCCTGTGGAAAAACAATCTGGTTTAGATTTTGAAAGAGAGAACAGATTTCCTTGCTATGGGAGGGCGTAATGGACACCCGAGGACACTGCAGGAGCCGGCCCTCCCACAATACATGAAGCACCAGGGAGTGGTGGTCCTCAGTACTTTGGGGACATTGGAGCCCCCCACCATTTTTTTTTAGCCCCGGGGATGACAAGGCACTCGAGTGGTCCAGGAGGGGGGCCACGCAGCCCCCCTCCCACAATACATAAAGCCCCAGGGGTGGTGGTCCCCGGGGCTTTGGGGATCTTGGAGCCCCCTCAACTGTTTTTTTGTAGCCCAGCGGAGGTGACGATCCCCAGGGCTGGGGGGCCCCTCTGGGTCCCCCATAAAATTTAATAATATTGCCCCTGGGATTAGGCCCCATGGGGGCTAATTATGAAAAAAGCTCCATTTTATTTATCTATTTATTTATTTTACGGCAGAGTCCGCGCACCCTACGCCACTTGCCGTTTAAAAAAAAAAAATTGAGGGACCCCTAAGCAGGTCTAGAAGGTCACAGTATTTCTAACCTGCCCCCATTTTACGTTTTGCACTCTTGTTCCACTGAATTCTTCAGCCTCACTTCTACTGAGGCCCAAAATGGCTGCCAACAGTTCCTGGTTTCGAATGTTGACAACCACTTGACAGCCAATTAGCATTCAGCGCGTGATCTGAAGGGTGAGCTTATGATACACTCACGGTGGATCCATCGTGCCCATAGATATATATATATGCTTTTAACTGTACTTTTCTCAGGAACTACTGAACAGATTGACACCATTTAAGCAAAAGGCACTAGTCTGAACTGAGGACTACATCTCTGCCAAATTTGGCGTAATTCCGTTCAGCAATTCGGGCTGTAGCTGTGGCTAAAGGTCCTATGGGAAATTGCATGGGGAAAACACGTTTTGGGACCCCCCTTTTTTCTCAGCCCCTGCCTCATAAATCACCCCGAAACTTTCAGGGAAGGAGCAGAACAGAGTTGGCCATTACTTTTGAAAATTTCGTGAAGATTCATCAGCCACCGCCAAATTATTCCAAATAGAATGTTGCTGATTTCCTATGGAAAATAGGTCCTAACTATAATTACCTACTGGCGACTGCCAGTAGGTAATACATATATATTACCTACTGGCGGTCGCCAGTAGGTATATATAGTTAGGATTTTTTCTCTATGGGATTTTTGAAAATTCTATGTCTAATAACTTTGGCGTTTGTGGACGGAATTGGCTGAAATTTTCAGGAAAATGGCACATTTTGTTTCTGAGCAGCCCTTGAAAATTTGGGGGGGGTTCGTCAAGGGGGGCCGAGAAAAAAGGGGGGGCCCCAAAACGTGTTTTTAACATTGAGTTTTCCATAAGGCGGTTGGCCTCACTTTTAGCCCGAACGGCTGAATGGATTTGCACGAAACTTGGCAAAATTGTAGGGACTGGTAGCCCGATGTGCCTTTTGTAGGTCTCAATATATGTGCTACAGTGGATTTTGAGAAATTAACGTTTAAAAAAAGATATATATCTGTAACAGCGGACCGGGCAGCGCTCCGCTACGCGTACTTTTCGCGCAACGGAGCTTTGTGAAGCGAAGCTGATTGGTTCTCCGGCGTCTGTCAACATTCCAAACAGTCCGTAGCGGCCGCCATCTTGTCTCTCGGTAGGATCGAGAGACAAGAGGAGGCCAAAGCGAAGGGGCAAATGACCATAAGGGGGAATAGTAGATCCTCGCTGACCCCCTACGTTTGATGTGGAGGTTTTAAAAGGGCCCCGCGGGGCAAAAAAAAAAAATAATAATAATAATCGAACGGCTGAATGGATTTGCACGAAACTTGGCAAAATATTAGGGACTGGTAGCCCGATGTGCCTTTGCTAGGTCTCAATATATGTGCTCCAGTGGATTTTGAGAAATTAACGTTCAAAAAAAGATATGTATCTGTAACAGCGCTCCGCTTCGCGTACTTTTCGCGTTACGGAGCTTTGCGAAGCTGATTGGTTCTCCGGCGTCTGTCAACATTCCAAACAGTCCGTAGCGGCCGCCATCTTGTCTCTCGGTAGGATTGAGAGACAAGAGGAGGCCAAAGCGAAGGGGGAAATGACCATAAGGGGGCATAGTAGATCCTTCCTGACCTCTTAGGTTTGATGTACCATTTTGCCAAGTTTGGTGTAATTCCGTTCAGCCATTCAGGCTGTAGACGTATGTAAATGTCCTATGGAAAATTGCATGGGGAAAACACATTTGAAAGTGTTGAAATTTAGAACCAATTAAAATGTTAGTTTGGTTTTGTATTTGTGTGTGATGAAAGTTAATTGGTTATGTATATATGTCAAATGAGAGGAAACCACAGCCATTTTGTGATACTACTGTCTGAGGTACATTTGTGAGGAATTTTTGGTGGTGAATTTCTGGTGTTTGATTTACACAGTACTAACACTTCTCCTACTTTTAAAAAGGTGAGTTGTTAATTTGTAAGGGGAACTATGTTGTACACTTGAAGATAATTTGAAAAATGTTTTCTGTTATTTATTTGCAGTCCTTCTGTTATACTAAATACTTGATAAAGTTAGTTTTATATTAAGTATTACTAAAAACGATAAATGAAAGTGATTATTTTTTTCTGCAATTTACAGCAAGCAATTTCAAAATAAAATGGCTCACAATGAAGAGACCGTGGCAATTTCTTTTGAATTGTCCACTACATTGATTGAAATTGAGAGCACCAATAATGAAATATTGTCACAAGGAGGAGATGACTTGTATGATTCCATTAGATTGATTGAAATGGACAGCACCAATAATGAAATATTGTCACAAGGAGATGACTTGAATGATTCCACTACATTGATTGAAATTGAGAGCACCAATAATGAAATATTGTCACAAGGAGGAGATGACTTGTATGATTCCATTAGATTGATTGAAATGGACAGCACCAATAATGAAATATTGTCACAAGGAGGAGATGACTTGAATGATTCCACTACATTGATTGAAATTGAGAGCACCAATAATGAAATATTGTCACGAGGAGATGACTTGAATGATTCCACTACATTGATTGAAATTGACAGCACCAATAATGAAATATTGTCACAAGGAGGAGATGACTTGAATGATTTTTTTGATCAATCTCTTGATGGCGAATTTATCGAATGTTTGGAGACCATAGAGTTACAAGAATCATCATTGCAGACTTTTCATGAGGACATTGCTGATGAGGACATGTTACTAGTTCTTTCAAATTTAGAAAATTCTGAAGAATAAATTTATATTTAGAAATGAAAAATTGTTTGAGACATTATTCATTTTTATTTTTAATTTATGAGGTTGTAGCGAAGTGATTGTAGTATAAAATGAGACTTATAGTATAGAGTGCAACATTTTTATGTTACATGGTAAGTTTACTCATATTTACTTCCCTTCTGCCACTATATTATCTCCAATGTGTATTTGACATCTCTTCTTCATCTCCGGCCTCCTTTCTCTCACTGTGTGTCTCCGATGCATCTTATCGCTGCTATTTTGTGTAATTACAGAAGAGAGTAAAATAAAATAGTTCGGAACGTGAAAAGGGGGCAAAGTAGAGTACTCCTCACCCCCTAGGCCTTTTTAGGCGGTCCCAAAAGGATCAGTTTCTGCTTTCCTGAGAGATTATGGTATGAGTTCCATATACCACAATAACTTGCATTACAACATGCAAGATATCTATCTCCTATTACCAACTTTTGGAGATATTCGCGCTAAGCGCGAATATCTCCAAAAAGTAACACCTGCCCTGAGCAGTTCTTAGCCATGTTATCCAATGGGAGGTGGATAACATGGCTAAGAGCATTAGCTCGGTAATGCATGAATATCGCTGGTTTTTTAGCGATATTCATGCATTGCGGCCGTTTATTATCGCATTTGCGATAAACCTTGATAATAGCAAGGTTTATCTTCGATAATTTCTGACGATGCTTAGCGGTAAAAAATTCGTTGGTAAGCATCGTTAGCGATAAATATCGCTTAACTTTGGTAATATGCCCCAACGTCTGTTAACGTTCGATTCGAAGGAAATGAGGAAGTGTTGAAAAACATTGTTTGCGCCATCTTGCCTTTTTTGAAATGCCACACTTTTGTGGTGCACGGCAGCCATTTTAGATGCCTTGACCAGACCCACTCTCTGCACGCTGTCCATTCGTAGCATGGCTCCTCACCCTCGCAAGCATCTTCCCCAGGCACTGGTCACCCCCGCTCTCTGTCTTATGCATGGGCAATAAACCTCCCCCCATCTGCGCTGCTCTTCCCTGAGAATCACACTCTGTGCCCGCCCGACACCTCCCTTTCGCCCTATTCACTACCGCACCCTCTGACACTCCTCTTCCTCTGTGTCCGATTGTCCAGGCTATCACCTAGCCCTGCAGATGTAGTTTATGGCCCCAGCTGTAAAGAATCACCCCTCTTCAAAGGAGTTAAAGTAGATCAAGGCCCACACCCGATGAGATCCGTCACACCACACGTGTTCCTACTATCTGAAAACCATCCTGTATTGTGATTGGGGAGGGGACCGAGCCTGAAGCGGAAGATTCCAGGAATGACTCTTGGTACATCAAAGTTTTTACAATTATGTGTCACATTAAAAATATATAGCACTCCAACAAAGTAGTAGGAATATAAAACTTTAATAACATATAAATATATACAACAAAACAAAAACAGTAAAAACATTTAAACAACGAAGAGACCGTGGCAATTTCTTTTGAATTATCCAATAGATTTATTGAAATTGACAGCACCAATAATGAAATATTCTTGTCAGTAGCGGTCTGTTGTGCGAATAGTTCCAAGGCAGCAGAACGCGCTGAAATCTAGATGGCACGAAGGTGATGTCTAGCAAGTTGCCGCCCAGCAAATAACGGCGTGGGGCGCCGCGGGGGTGAGTGAGTCCAGTAGGCACCACAGCTATTCTTACCGGCATCGCAGAATTACTGCCTGGGACAATGCCTGTGCTGTAGCAGGGTCACAGCAGAAACAAAAAGGATTTTGTTGAAGATGTTGTTGGTTTTAAATTTGAAAACAGTTCTGGTGTCAACTGCTATGCTAATGTAGTGGTTAATGTTTTGTTTTCTCTAGAAAATGTAAAAGAGGGGGAGGCAGTCCAAAGTTCCGTTAAAAGGGCAAAGGAAAGGATCGGTGGTTTGAACTATCAGTCAAAAAGGGGAGGGGGTGCAACAATTTTTCCTACCGGGTCACACTGTGCTTTCACCGGAACTGAGGTCTGCAGGATTCTAGTAATTCAAAGTGAGGCTGGCGCCAGCATGGGAGCGCCGACGTCCCGCGGATACAGTTTAGTCACTCCACGGGCGATCATGGCAGTCATTCCCCATCGGGGGTCGGAGACTCCCGCGACTCCTCTAGAATCTTCAAGGTCGTGGAGGACTACGGTGGTGGAGTCAACCAGTGACCGGGCCATTTCTTTATGCTGGGCCTGCTCTTGCCAGGTCGACCGCCATTTTGAGAGTTCGGTAGCTACTGGCGATCGCGGGGTCAAATGAGCGGACGGGCTCCACCCTGCCGGGCGAGACGTTGCAGCATGGCCACAGTGGAAGAACCCTTTTCCGGGCGCCTGGAGCGCTGAGGGTGCAGCTGGGAAGCCTCCACCTGGGGAGGCGGGAGAGGCCTGTTCGCACCGTCTCTCCCTCCCAGTGCACCCCACGGCGTCTCGCTTGAGATTTGTTATGGCCGGACCAGGCGATGAGGACGAGGGGGGGGGGTCGGAGGCATGTGCAAGACATCCCCCCCCAGTGTTGTCGCAGCCATTATTCATGAAAGAAGAAGTGTCCCGTCCGTCTTCGGGCCGGGCTTCCGGTAGATGTCGGCCGGACGCCCCTGGCTCTGGCCCCATGAACCGGTTTCTTGGTTTATCGGCTGCAGCCGGATCCCGTCGGCCTCGGCCCCCCGACCGTTGGTATCCGGACCGGAAGAGCATGTGGCGGGAGTACCTGCAACTCTCAAGGGCCACCGCGGCTGGACTGGGAGAGAGAGGGGAGGGTCGAGGAGACATTCCCCCCCCCCTGCAACTGTTCAGCGTTGTAAAGGCAATCCCCTGGCCGGGTCCCGCTGGCCTCGGCCTCTCCTCCGGCTACACCCTACGTTAGGATCTCCTGGCTGAGGCGTGGCAGCAGGACCTGCCTTATATGGGCTGCTCCCGGCTGGGCGTAGCCGCAACCCTGCCCCACCTTGGAAGTTTCCAGAGTGGGGGCGGATGTTCTACTGACTTGCATTTTCCCTAGTCTATCGATTTTTTTGCCGTGGCAGGCGGTGGGACAGCGAGGGGTGATTTGGTTTCTCTTACTGTTTTTCTGGTCTCTCACCACTGGCATATTTTAACGTTTTCTTGTTTCTAGGACATTAATAGGTTTTATCATTACGTTATGTTATCGTTTCTTTGTTCGTTGTTTAATAAAAGTTCATGTTCATCAGTGGCCTACTGATTTTCGTTTTCCTATTCTTTTCTTTCCAGGTTGTTTCATGCTAAAGTTTCTGTTAACAGGATACAGTGATCACTTCGTTATTATTGCATATGTCCTTTTCACTAGGGGTGCTCTGTGGTCGGGCCAGATGACGTATCTCTAGTAAATGGTCCGGGTGAAACAGGTGCATCAATCAGTGGGGAGTAGATAGGCATGACAGATTACAACGGGGGAGAAAGGTCCGCATTACGTACCCTTTCACTACTTGCAAAGATTTTCCTACGTTTATTTGCAAACAGGGAATACCTCCAAAAAGAACTAATTCCCAAACAGTCAATGTTCGGACAATCAATCAATCAATGAGGAATGAAATAGGTACGACGTGTTAAAGGCTTGCGTTACCTACCCTTCACTATCTGCAAAGGGAGAGAGAATATTCCTATTCTTCCTCGTTTGCAGGCAGAGAAGATCCTTAAGAGAACCAACTTCGAACAATTCAATGCTCGATTGAAACAATCAACAAGGGGTACTGTGAACACAAATGAACGCCGCTTATGTACATACGCATTGCTATTTTCAACAGGTTGTTCCTAATGTTTCTATTTTAGCGAGGTCAAAAAGAGATCCCATTAGTGGCCTACTGATTTTGCTCGATTCCTTTTGTTTTTTTACACGATTTTTCGCTATCTGCAAAGACTAAACAGAGTATTGCGACTCTGTGCTTGTTTGTAAATAGAGAATGAACCAAAGAGAACAATCAATCAAATGGAGAGAGAAGCAGGCACGACGGATTACAAAGGGGGCAAAGGGCTGCGTTAACTACCCTTCACTATCTGCAAAGAGAGAGTACTCCTAATAGAAATGAGGGGTGGGGGGCAGCATTCAAAGCAGATCAGTGTGCATAAACACGAAAATGTTTTTACTTACCACGTACTTGACATTCGACAGCTTATGATATTTGCTATTAAAAAACCATTGAAATTCACTGAAAAAACCATAGGTTATAGACCATATATAGTTAGGAATTAGCATTTACAAAACCTTGAAAATTCACTGAAAAAACCATAGGTTATAGACCATATATAGTTAGGAATTAGCATTTACAAAACCTTGAAAATTCACTGCAAAAACCATAGGTTAGAGACCATATATAGTTAGCTGGACATTTTATTGACATAAAACCAATGAAATTCCATATATAGTTAGTTGCACTAACTATATATCGCGCACCCGCAATCCACTGCTGATGATGTCACATATTACATCATTCATGACATGGTCAGTGACATCACTGATGACATCACTGATGACATCTCAAATGACATCACTGATGACATCACTGATGACATCTCATTTGACATCAATGACCACATCACTGATGATATCATTCATGTGACAATACAATGCATCTCCTCACATTTTAATATAACCTCTGTTTCACCCAGTGTTAAAAAGAGAGTATAATTTTTGAAACCATTGACACACCAATACTAGTTACTACATACGCACTCACTGATTGCTACGTCTACACACACCTTCACTCATTCACCCATACAATCATTCATACATACAATCACTCATCTTTACAACACTATCATATGCACTCATACACCTATACAGACACTCACAGTCTGCCACTCATCCATGGAGTTACTCACACACCTAGTCAGTCCTGTAAAGAATCAATGACACTTCCATTTTCTTGTCTATACAGTTAAACATAGAGCACCTTACATTTTCAAACATATACTAACACATACTTACCTTCTTATACAATCATTGATACAAGTACAGATTGATCTGCACAGAGTCACACACCTCCCAGCTAGCCACACACACACTCAGTCTCCCATACAAATACTTGGGCAATCAATCAATAACCCATATAGTTACTCATATAGCTACTGATCAACACATGCAGCAGTTTACAGAACAACAGACATAATGATGCACAAATTAAGACAGTTTAGTCACTAACCCATGCACTCAGTGAGACACATTTAATCACTCACTCATACAGTCAGTCATGCACCTACTAAATCCTTCGTCCAGACACTTACACATCCACTCATTCTTCAATATGTAAGACATATTTAAACTTTATAGAAACAAAAAATCACTGGATGTTGTTATCAGTGATGTCATCAGTGATGTCATTTGAGATGTCATCAGTGATGTCATCAGTGATGTCACTGACCATGTCATGAATGATGTAATATGTGACATCATCAGCAGTGGATTGCGGGTGCGCGATATATAGTTAGTGCAACTAACTATATATGGAATTTCATTGGTTTTATGTCAATAAAATGTCCAGCTAACTATATATGGTCTCTAACCTATGGTTTTTGCAGTGAATTTTCAAGGTTTTGTAAATGCTAATTCCTAACTATATATGGTCTATAACCTATGGTTTTTTCAGTGAATATATATATATATATATATATATTCACTGAAAAAACCATAGGTTTCAGCCACGATATAGTTAGGAATTAGCATTTAAAAAACCTTAGAAATTCACTGAAAAAAACATAGGTTTCACACATGTTATAGTTAGCTGGACATTTCACTCATACAAAATCATTGAAATTCCCCCATTATAGTTAGTTCAGCTAACTATAACTCGCGCGCCCGCAATGCACTGCTGATGACGTCACATATTACATTACTGATGACATGGTCAGTGACATCACTCATCACATCACTGATGACATCTCAAATGACATCACTGATGACATCATCCAGTGAATGTGTGTCGTTAGGAAAAATAAATATTATTTATATATATGTATAGCTAAAGGTCGATGAAAGAATAAATGGGTAAATAAGTGTCAAAACTGATTTTTTTTTGTAAAATTGATTGTATAACTGACTTATTAAGTGTATATTAGTGAATACATGTATTGGCGAGTCATGTTTAAATATGTAACTATCTGTATCAGTGTATCGCTTTGTGTATAAGTAGCTGCATGCATTGGTGAATAGCTACATGAGTGTCTATATGGGTTATTAGTTGGATTTTTGAGTATCAGAATGAGTGTCTGTATGGTTTGGTGGGGGTATTACTTAGCGCACAGATGCATGAATGACTGACTCACTCTTTGTATGTGTTTTGAAGACAGCATGTGTGCAGGACTGTATGGGTGGATGAGTGTGTGTATGGGTGTGTTAGTGAGTGAATGACTGTCTCAATAGTATATTTATGAGTAATTACATATGTTTAAACTAGTATATGTGAGTATTGATGCATATAAGTGAGTATATGTGAGAGGGAGAGATTGGAAGAGTTCCTGTATAAATAAGTATGTGTTTCTATAACTGATTGTTTAAGAGAGTAAGTATGTGTATGTTTCTGTAGAAGTAAATGTAGGGGTGTGTGTATAGCTGTATATGCAAGTAAATGGATGTTTGATAGTTTATTTGCATGTGTATGTGTGTGAGTAACTCTATGGATGAGTATCGGTGTGTAACAGGATGTATAGGTGTATGAGTACTTATGATGAGTGGGTACATGTATGAGTGACTATATAGAACTGTTGGTGAATCAGTGATGTCATTTGAGATGTCATCAGTGATGTGATGAGTGATGTCAGTGACCATGTCATGAGTAATGTAATATGTGACGTCATCAGCAGTGCATTGCGGGCGCGCGAGTTATAGTTAGCTGAACTAACTATAACAGGGGAATTTCAATGGTTTTGTATGAGTGAAATGTCCAGCTAACTATAACATGTGTGAAACCTATGGTTTTTTCAGTGAATTTCTAAGGTTTTTTTAAATGTTAATTCCTAACTATAACATGGCTGAAACCTATGGTTTTATGTGAGAGGGTGCCCTAGCATGAGCTGAGCCCCTCTGCAGCTTTCGGAACCATCTCCTTATAGCTGTTCTATGATATAGCCATTCCATATACTCTTAAGTGCATTATAATCCTCGCGGTTAATGCTAACTTTGGTTTGGCTTTTTCAAAACATGTCGTGTAAGGTGTCAAACACTTTGGAATACTACCTCCCCGCCAATTCTGCTGGCGGGGGTAGCATTCCACCCTTCTAGAGGGAAAAGACACATAACTTACTGCTTTACCCGGTTAGAGTTAAACAGTCTCAGCATCGCAAAATGGAGGCTGCTGCCACAGACACGAGTCTTACCTCCTGTTGCTGGGTAAAACTCCAGCAAGGGTGGCCTGGACAATAGGTTTCCTGTTCCAGGGAGGTGCCAGCACCTCCCCAGACAGGAGTTTTGTGTATTGGGGCAGGGAGCGCTGCATTCAGTGTAAGCATCTAGACACTGCCTTGGGCACACAAGGTGCTCCATGCATAGGCCTGTTCAAACCAGTTGCTGGTGCACTCCAGCCCCAGCTCTGGCACAGAACTGGACAAAGGGAAAGGGGTGTAACCACCCCCTTCTCAGGTCCACCCATAGGAGGGACCTAGTCAGGTAATCCAGCCCCCATCCTTAGTATAAGTATAGGAGCTGTGTGCCCAGGACTTTGGATTATCCTGGACAAATCTTTGAAAGACATATCTTGGACCTTCAACATTCCATTCTGACTGAAAGATGGAAGACATCTCCCTTGTGGTCAAGGAGTGACAACCCTGTACAAACAGGCACCAACAGCATCTTTGACAGTCTGCAGTTTCAAGGCTCCCGTCTGAACCCGAAGACTCTGTGACACTAGAACTAGACTTTCAGACTTCGCTAACACCGACCCACATCCACAGCAAAGCTGAGACCCATGGCGGACACGAGAGACGTGGGACCAGACATCTTGGACATCCAGCATTTTGCTACCTGCACTCCTTTTCTGAAGCCTCCGTAAGTTGTGCATTAGGATACGAGAAGCCCGAGCCCCAAGCACCATTTGCACCAAAGATCAGGCCCCCACACTTTGCGAGTGTCCCGTGGGCCCCGCCTTTGCATTTGAGCTTGATGTGTCTTCCTGGTTATTGCCCATTGGCTAGTGAGCCCCCTGAAGATGCCATCTTAAAATTATTTGGTTTCCTTGTTGCTCCAGGCTTTCTCCAGCTTCCCTGAAAAGGAGAAGCACCAAAGACCTTGCTGGTTTGCAACAGAGCCAATCTTGACATCCTGCGTGGGTTGCAGTTGCCAGGGCTTGTTGGGTCCAATCCAGAAAACAACACCAAAATCATCTAGATCCATTGTGGGACAGCTCGAATCCAGCGCCTGGTCATTGTCGATGCCTCCTGGACCTCGTGGATGAAGAGACAAACTCACCTTCTTCACCTTCAAGCACACAACATCGCCTGGTTCCTTATCTGGTTCCTTCCTGGTCACTGGCTAATGACCCAGACTCTGTCCCCTCTGCTTTCAGGTTCTTCACATCACTGATCCATCCTTGGATCCACCCAGACACTATTCCTCTGGTTGCCTGCAGCACTTCTTTGCAGCTTCCCATAGAAAACGACGACGAAACCCGACACGAAAAGACACCTAGGCGCCCAGCTTCCCTGGGTGAGGTAACACGAGTACTCCGGTGCTCCTGTGGGTCTTGACTCTTGAAGTGTCCTAGCTTAAAAGGGTTCCATCCTAGTCCATCCGGAAGTGTCCTTAAATTGTAACTATGTATCTTTTACAAACTCCATAGAAAGTCAATGGGAACCCGCGCCTGTGTTTAGACACAAAACGCTGCTCCGGTGGGTATCCTACTTCCTAACCTTGGGTTGTTTAGTGTAGCCCCAGCAATTCTACAGGCCATAGGCCTGCTTTCTAACTCTCACGTGGTACTTATACCACGTTCTTAGTATATGGTTTGTGAGGCTCCTAGGGCATAACATATACTGTGCAACTTATCATGTATTAACTGTGTGACTTGTATTGTATTTTTACCTCTAACCTCATAAAGAGTGCAGAGGGGTTGTGTTTAGATTAAATACATATATATTTTATATATACCTTGTGTGATGTCCTTTCATTTGGTATTCAAGGGATTATATATGGTAAAACAACTTGCTTAACTCGCCTTCTGAAGTCTTAGCCTGAAGACTGCTGGTTCATGCTACCACTAGGATAACTTTCTATAAGGTTGAGTTCACAACCATCATCAATAAGGGTCGATTAGACTGGTGCAAGGTGCCCACTAGAACTAGTGGACATCATATGCCAGGCTAACTTCTCACATTGGTGGCAGCGGCGGGATTAGAGCTTGCAATTTGTTTTACCAAATAATATTGTAATATCATCTGAAAGATCATATCAAGGTACCTGTAGGTACATATAAATCAAGTCTTATATACATAAGTTCTACAGCCAATTAGCATGCAGCTCGTATATATATAGGAAAAAGAAAAGGAGGGGGTAGAGTGAAATTCAGGGAAGGTACCTGCCATGAGCCCACTTCAGCTTCTCCTGACTTGTTTCGGGCTGGACCCCTTTCTCAAAGGCAAGCTGCTTGGGAGTAACAACAAACAAAACCTTCCAGGCCACTCTCTTTTATTTAGAATATAGTTCTCAGGGGAGTGTGTCACAAAGTATTATGGGACTGGAAGTCTTTACACACCCATGTGGCCTGTTGTTACAACAGTTGAATTCCTTCATGTAAGTTTCACAAAGGGCACCTCCCCCAGTGTAAAAAGAATCTCCTCCTGCTCCATATTCCGCTGTACTTGCACACAGCGGCGGATCCGCAATGAAGCAGCGGTGCTGTCCCATGACCGGGCCGCAGCAAATATGGAAAGAAAAGGAGGAGCCCACCAGTTGGGATGTAATCGCAGGGGGTAAAGTGAGGAACAAGGAAGGTCTCTGCCATGATCCCACCTCAGATTCTCCTGACACGGTTCTGGCTGGCGCCCTTCCTCAAAGGCAAGCTGCTTGTGAGTAACAACAAACAAAACATTCCAGGCCACTCCATTTTATTTAGAATATAGTCCTCAGGTGAGTGTATCTCAAAGTATTATGGGACTGGAAGACCTTACACACCCATGTGGGCTGTTGTTACCGCAGTTAAAATTCCTTCATGTAAATCTCACAAAAGGCACCTTCCCCAGTGCACAAAGTATCGCTTCCTGCTCCGTATTCCACTGTACTTGCACACAGTGGCGAATCCGCAATGAAGCAGAGGTGCTGTCCCGGGACCCGGCAGGCCGCAAATATGGGAATAAAAGGAGGAGCCCACGAGTTGGGACGCACTTGCAGGGGATTAAGTGAAGATCAGGAAAGGTCCCTGACACGAACCCACCTCAGCTTCTCCTGACGTGTTTCGGGCTGGCACCCTTTGTCAAAGTCAAGCTGCTTGTGAGTAACAACAAACAAAACCTTCCAGGCCACTCCCTTTTATTTAGAATATAGTTCTCAGATGAGTGTGTCACAAGGTATTATGGGACTGGAAGTCCTTACACACCCATGTGGGCTGTTGTTACCGCAGTTGAATTCCTTCATGTAAGTCTCACAAAAGGCACATTCCCCAGTGCACAAAGTATCGCTTCCTGCTCCGTATTCCACTGTACTTGCACATAGTGGCGAATCCACAATGAAGAAGCGGTGATGTCCCAGGACCGAGCTGGCCGCAAATATGGAAATAAAAGGAGGAGCCCACCAGTTGGGATGCGCTTGCAGGGGATAAAGTGAAGAGCAGGGAAGGTCCCTGAAATGAACCCACCTCAGCTTCTCCTGACGTGTTTCGGGCTGGCACCCTTTGTCAAAGTCAAGCTGCTTGTGAGTAACAACAAACAAAACCTTCCAGGCCACTCCCTTTTATTTAGAATATAGTTCTCAGATGTGTGTGTCACAAAGTTTTATGGGACTGGAAGTCCTTACACACCCATGTGGGCTGTTGTTACCGCAATTGAATTCCTTCATGTAAGTCTCACAAAAGGCACCTTCCCCAGTGCACAAAGTATCGCTTCCTGCTCCGTATTCCACTGTACTTGCACACAGTGGCGAATCCGCAATGAAGCAGAGGTGCTGTCCCGGGACCCGGCAGGCCGCAAATATGGGAATAAAAGGAGGAGCCCACGAGTTGGGACGCACTTGCAGGGGATTAAGTGAAGATCAGGAAAGGTCCCTGACACGAACCCACCTCAGCTTCTCCTGACGTGTTTCGGGCTGGCACCCTTTGTCAAAGTCAAGCTGCTTGTGAGTAACAACAAACAAAACCTTCCAGGCCACTCCCTTTTATTTAGAATATAGTTCTCAGATGAGTGTGTCACAAGGTATTATGGGACTGGAAGTCCTTACACACCCATGTGGGCTGTTGTTACCGCAGTTGAATTCCTTCATGTAAGTCTCACAAAAGGCACATTCCCCAGTGCACAAAGTATCGCTTCCTGCTCCGTATTCCACTGTACTTGCACATAGTGGCGAATCCACAATGAAGAAGCGGTGATGTCCCAGGACCGAGCTGGCCGCAAATATGGAAATAAAAGGAGGAGCCCACCAGTTGGGATGCGCTTGCAGGGGATAAAGTGAAGAGCAGGGAAGGTCCCTGAAATGAACCCACCTCAGCTTCTCCTGACGTGTTTCGGGCTGGCACCCTTTGTCAAAGTCAAGCTGCTTGTGAGTAACAACAAACAAAACCTTCCAGGCCACTCCCTTTTATTTAGAATATAGTTCTCAGATGTGTGTGTCACAAAGTTTTATGGGACTGGAAGTCCTTACACACCCATGTGGGCTGTTGTTTCCGCAGTTGAATTCCTTTATGTAAGTCTCACAAAGGGCACCTCCCCCAGTGCACAAAGAATCACCTCATACTCCGTATTCCACTGTACTTGCACACAGTGGCGAATCCGTGATGAAGCAGTGATGCTGTCCCGCGATCGGGCGGCCGCAAATATGGAAAGAAAAGGAGGAGCCCATCAGTTTGGATGCACTTACAGGGGATAAAGAGAAGATCAGGGAAGGTCCCTGCCATGAGCCCACCTCAGCTTCTCAAAGGCAAGCTGCTTGTGAGTAACAACCAACAAAACCTTCCAGGCCACTCTCAGTAATTTAGAATACAGTTCTCAGGTGTGTGTGTCACAAAGTATTATGGGACTGGAAGTCCTTACACACCCATGTGAGCTGTTTGTTACCGCAGTTGAATTCCTTCATGTAAGGCTCACAAAGGGTACATCCCCAGTGCACAAAGAATCACCTCCTGCTCTATATTCCACCATATTTGCACACAGCGGCGGATCCGCAATGAAGCAGTGGTGCTGTCCTGCTACTGGGCCGGCCGCAAATATAGAAAGAAAATGAAGAGCCCACCAGTTGGGATGCACTCGCAGGGAGTAAAGTAAGGATCAGGGAAGGTCCCTGCCTTGATCCCACCTCAGCTTCTCCTGACGTGCTTGGGGCTGGCGCCCTTTCTTAAAGGCAAGCTGCTTGTGAGTGACAACAATCAAAACTTCCAGGCCACTCCCTTTTATTTAGAATATAGTTCTCAGGTGAGTGTGTCACAAAGTGTTATGGGACTGGAAGTCCTTACACAACCATGTGGGCTGTTATTACCGCAGTTGAATTCCTTCATGTCAGGCTAACAAAGGGCACCTCCCCCAGTGCACAAAGAATCACCTCCTGCTCCGTATTCCGCTGTACTTGCACACAGCGCCAATCTGTAATGAAGCAGCGGCGCTGTCCCGCATCTGGGCCGGCCACAATTATGGAAAGAAAATGAGGAGCCCACCATTTGGGATGCACTCGCAAGGGGTAAAGTGAAGATCAGGGAAGGTCCCTGCCAAGAGCCCACCTCAGCTTCTCCTGACGGGTTTTGGGCTGGCGCTCTTTCTCAAAGGCAAGCTGCTTGTGAGTAACAACAAACAAAACCTTCCAGGCCACTCCCTTTTATTTAGAATATAGTCCTCAGGTGAGTGTGTCTCAAAGTATTATGGGACTGGAAGTCCTTACACACCCATGTGGGCTGTTGTTACCGCAGTTAAAATTCCTTCATGTAAATCTCACAAAAGGCACCTTCCCCAGTGCACAAAGTATCGCTTCCTGCTCCGTATTCCACTGTACTTGCACACAGTGGCGAATCCGCAATGAAGCAGAGGTGCTGTCCCGGGACCCGGCAGGCCGCAAATATGGGAATAAAAGGAGGAGCCCACGAGTTGGGACGCACTTGCAGGGGATTAAGTGAAGATCAGGAAAGGTCCCTGACACAAACCCACCTCAGCTTCTCCTGACGTGTTTCGGGCTGGCACCCTTTGTCAAAGTCAAGCTGCTTGTGAGTAACAACAAACAAAACCTTCCAGGCCACTCCCTTTTATTTAGAATATAGTTCTCAGATGAGTGTGTCACAAGGTATTATGGGACTGGAAGTCCTTACACACCCATGTGGGCTGTTGTTACCGCAGTTGAATTCCTTCATGTAAGTCTCACAAAAGGCACATTCCCCAGTGCACAAAGTATCGCTTCCTGCTCCGTATTCCACTGTACTTGCACATAGTGGCGAATCCACAATGAAGAAGCGGTGATGTCCCAGGACCGAGCTGGCCGCAAATATGGAAATAAAAGGAGGAGCCCACCAGTTGGGATGCGCTTGCAGGGGATAAAGTGAAGAGCAGGGAAGGTCCCTGAAATGAACCCACCTCAGCTTCTCCTGACGTGTTTCGGGCTGGCACCCTTTGTCAAAGTCAAGCTGCTTGTGAGTAACAACAAACAAAACCTTCCAGGCCACTCCCTTTTATTTAGAATATAGTTCTCAGATGTGTGTGTCACAAAGTTTTATGGGACTGGAAGTCCTTACACACCCATGTGGGCTGTTGTTTCCGCAGTTGAATTCCTTTATGTAAGTCTCACAAAGGGCACCTCCCCCAGTGCACAAAGAATCACCTCATACTCCGTATTCCACTGTACTTGCACACAGTGGCGAATCCGTGATGAAGCAGTGATGCTGTCCCGCGATCGGGCGGCCGCAAATATGGAAAGAAAAGGAGGAGCCCATCAGTTTGGATGCACTTACAGGGGATAAAGAGAAGATCAGGGAAGGTCCCTGCCATGAGCCCACCTCAGCTTCTCAAAGGCAAGCTGCTTGTGAGTAACAACCAACAAAACCTTCCAGGCCACTCTCAGTAATTTAGAATACAGTTCTCAGGTGTGTGTGTCACAAAGTATTATGGGACTGGAAGTCCTTACACACCCATGTGAGCTGTTTGTTACCGCAGTTGAATTCCTTCATGTAAGGCTCACAAAGGGTACATCCCCAGTGCACAAAGAATCACCTCCTGCTCTATATTCCACCATATTTGCACACAGCGGCGGATCCGCAATGAAGCAGTGGTGCTGTCCTGCTACTGGGCCAGCCGCAAATATAGAAAGAAAATGAAGAGCCCACCAGTTGGGATGCACTCGCAGGGAGTAAAGTAAGGATCAGGGAAGGTCCCTGCCTTGATCCCACCTCAGCTTCTCCTGACGTGCTTGGGGCTGGCGCCCTTTCTTAAAGGCAAGCTGCTTGTGAGTGACAACAATCAAAACTTCCAGGCCACTCCCTTTTATTTAGAATATAGTTCTCAGGTGAGTGTGTCACAAAGTGTTATGGGACTGGAAGTCCTTACACAACCATGTGGGCTGTTATTACCGCAGTTGAATTCCTTCATGTCAGGCTAACAAAGGGCACCTCCCCCAGTGCACAAAGAATCACCTCCTGCTCCGTATTCCGCTGTACTTGCACACAGCGCCAGTCTGTAATGAAGCAGCGGCGCTGTCCCGCATCTGGGCCGGCCACAATTATGGAAAGAAAATGAGGAGCCCACCATTTGGGATGCACTCGCAAGGGGTAAAGTGAAGATCAGGGAAGGTCCCTGCCAAGAGCCCACCTCAGCTTCTCCTGACGGGTTTTGGGCTGGCGCTCTTTCTCAAAGGCAAGCTGCTTGTGAGTAACAACAAACAAAACCTTCCAGGCCACTCCCTTTTATTTAGAATATAGTCCTCAGGTGAGTGTGTCTCAAAGTATTATGGGACTGGACGTCCTTACACACCCATGTGGGCTGTTGTTACCGCAGGTAAAATTCCTTCATGTAAATCTCACAAAAGGCACCTTCCCCAGTGCACAAAGTATCGCTTCCTGCTCCGTATTCCACTGTACTTGCACACAGTGGCGAATCCGCAATGAAGCAGAGGTGCTGTCCCGGGACCCGGCAGGCCGCAAATATGGGAATAAAAGGAGGAGCCCACGAGTTGGGACGCACTTGCAGGGGATTAAGTGAAGATCAGGAAAGGTCCCTGACACAAACCCACCTCAGCTTCTCCTGACGTGTTTCGGGCTGGCACCCTTTGTCAAAGTCAAGCTGCTTGTGAGTAACAACAAACAAAACCTTCCAGGCCACTCCCTTTTATTTAGAATATAGTTCTCAGATGAGTGTGTCACAAGGTATTATGGGACTGGAAGTCCTTACACACCCATGTGGGCTGTTGTTACCGCAGTTGAATTCCTTCATGTAAGTCTCACAAAAGGCACATTCCCCAGTGCACAAAGTATCGCTTCCTGCTCCGTATTCCACTGTACTTGCACATAGTGGCGAATCCACAATGAAGAAGCGGTGATGTCCCAGGACCGAGCTGGCCGCAAATATGGAAATAAAAGGAGGAGCCCACCAGTTGGGATGCGCTTGCAGGGGATAAAATGAAGAGCAGGGAAGGTCCCTGAAATGAACCCACCTCAGCTTCTCCTGACGTGTTTCGGGCTGGCGCCCTTTGTCAAAGTCAAGCTGCTTGTGAGTAACAACAAACAAAACCTTCCAGGCCACTCCCTTTTATTTAGAATATAGTTCTCAGATGCGTGTGTCACAAAGTTTTATGGGACTGGAAGTCCTTACACACCCATGTGGGCTGTTGTTTCCGCAGTTGAATTCCTTTATGTAAGTCTCACAAAGGGCACCTCCCCCAGTGCACAAAGAATCACCTCATACTCCGTATTCCACTGTACTTGCACACAGTGGCGAATCCGTGATGAAGCAGTGATGCTGTCCCGCGATCGGGCGGCCGCAAATATGGAAAGAAAAGGAGGAGCCCATCAGTTTGGATGCACTTACAGGGGATAAAGAGAAGATCAGGGAAGGTCCCTGCCATGAGCCCACCTCAGCTTCTCAAAGGCAAGCTGCTTGTGAGTAACAACCAACAAAACCTTCCAGGCCACTCTCAGTAATTTAGAATACAGTTCTCAGGTGTGTGTGTCACAAAGTATTATGGGACTGGAAGTCCTTACACACTCATGTGAGCTGTTTGTTACCGCAGTTAAATTCCTTCATGTAAGGCTCACAAATGGTACATCCCCAGTGCACAAAGAATCACCTCCTGCTCTATATTCCACCATATTTGCACACAGCGGCGGATCCGCAATGAAGCAGTGGTGCTGTCCTGCTACTGGGCCGGCCGCAAATATAGAAAGAAAATGAAGAGCCCACCAGTTGGGATGCACTCGCAGGGGGTAAAGTAGGGATCAGGGAAGGTCCCTGCCTTGATCCCACCTCAGCTTCTCCTGACGTGCTTGGGGCTGGCGCCCTTTCTTAAAGGCAAGCTGCTTGTGAGTGACAACAATCAAAACTTCCAGGCCACTCCCTTTTATTTAGAATATAGTTCTCAGGTGAGTGTGTCACAAAGTGTTATGGGACTGGAAGTCCTTACACAACCATGTGGGCTGTTATTACCGCAGTTGAATTCCTTCATGTCAGGCTAACAAAGGGCACCTCCCCCAGTGCACAAAGAATCACCTCCTGCTCCGTATTCCGCTGTACTTGCACACAGCGCCAGTCTGTAATGAAGCAGCGGCGCTGTCCCACATCGGGCCGGCCACAATTATGGAAAGAAAATGAGGAGCCCACCATTTGGGATGCACTCGCAAGGGGTAAAGTGAAGATCAGGGAAGGTCCCTGCCAAGAGCCCACCTCAGCTTCGCCTGACGGGTTTTGGGCTGGCGCTCTTTCTCAAAGGCAAGCTGCTTGTGAGTAACAACAAACAAAACCTTCCAGGCCACTCCCTTTTATTTAGCATATAGTTCTCAGGTGGGTGTATCAAAAAAAATGTATTGAACTGGAAGTCCTTACACACCCATGTGGGTTGTTGTTACCGCAGTTGAATTCCTTCATGTAAGGCTCACAGAGGGCACCTCCACCAGTGCACAATGAATCACCTCCTGCTTCGTATTCCGCTGTACTTGCACACAGCGGCGGATCTGCAATGAAGCAGCGGTGCTGTCACATGACTGGGCTGGCCGCAAATATGGAAAGAAAATGAGGAGTCCACCGGTTGGGATGCACTCGCAGGGGGTAAAGTGAGGATCAAGGAAGGTCCGTGCCATGATTCCACCTCAGCTTCTCCTGAGACGTCTCAGGCTGGGGCCCTTTCTAAAAGGCAAGCTGCTTGTGAGTAACAACAAACAAAACCTTCCAGGCCACTCCCTTTTATTTAGAATATAGTTCTCAGATGAGTGTGTCACAAGGTATTATGGGACTGGAAGTCCTTACACACCCATGTGGGCTGTTGTTACCGCAGTTGAATTCCTTCATGTAAGGCTCACAAAGGGCACCTCCACCAGTGCAAAAAGAATAGCATCCTGCTTCCTATTTCGCTGTCTTTACACACAGCGGCGGATCTGCAATGAAGCAGGGATGCTGTCCCGCTACTGGGTCGGTCACAACTATGATAAGAAAAGGAGGAGCCCATCACTTGGGATACACTCGCAGGTGGTAAAGTGGAGATCAGGGAAGGTCCCTGTCATGATCCCACCTCAGCTTCTCCTGACGCCTTTCGGGCTGGCGCACCTTTGTCATAGGCAAGCTGCTTGTGAGTAACAACAAACAAAACCTTCCAGGCCTCTCAAATGTATTTAGATTATAGTTCTCAGGTGAGTGTGTCACAAAGTATTATGGGACTGGAAGTCTTTACACACCCATGTGGGCAGTTGTTACCGCAGTTGAATTCCTTCATGTAAGTCTCACACAGGGCACCTCCCCCAGTGCACAAAGAATTGCCTCCTGTTCCGTACTCCGCTATACTTGCACACAGTGGCGGATCCGCAATGAAGCAGCGGTGCTGTCCCACGACAGTGCCGGTCACAAATATGGAAAGAAAAGGAGGAGCCCACCAGTTGGGATGCACTCGCAGGGGGTAAAGTGAAGATCAGGGAAGGTCCCTGCCATAAGCCCACTTCAGCTTCTCCTCAGGTGTTTCGGGCTGGTGCCCTTTCTTAAAGGCAAGCTGCTTGTGAGTAACAACAAACAAAACCTTCCAGGCCACTCCCTTTTATTTAGAATATAGTTCTCAGTTGAGTTTGTTATAAAGTATTATGAGACTGGAAGTCCTTACATACCACGTGGGCTGTTGTTACTGTAGTTGAATTCCTTAATGTAAGTCTCACGAAGGGCACCTCCCCCAGTGCACAAAGAATCGCCTCCTGCTCCGTATTCAGCTGTACTTGCACACAGTGACAAATCCGCATTGAAACTGCGGTGCTGTCCCGTGACAAATATGGAAAGAAAAGGAGGAGCCCACCAGTTGGGATGCACTCGCAGGGGGTAAAGTGATGATCAGGGAAGGTCCCTGCCATGAGCCCACCTCAGCTTCTCCTGAGGAGTTTCGGGCTGGCGCCCTTTCTCAAATGCAAGCTGCTTGTGAGTAACTACAAACAAAATCTTAATAAATGGAAGCTAGAAACCATTTGTTATAGAAAACTGAGGACCATATTTACGAGCCCCTTGCGCCGCCAGTGTGTCACTTTTAATATGGGAAAAAGTGATGTACCGGCGATGCAAGGGGCTTGTAAACAAGCCCCTGAAAGTTATGCAGCAAAATATGTGGCAGGTGCAGTAAACGCCAATAGAAATGGAAAAAAGAAGAAAATCCACAAAATAAAAAGAGGAGAGACCCAGTTCTAGGCCTAAATAAACACCAGGTGGTCATTCCCTGATCAGCCATCGTAAAAGTAGATTACTAGAACCTTCATATTTGCATATCCACCCTATATTGATTGCAGAGAAGAATAGCATCTTTCCCTGAAATACCACTTTCGGTTTGGCAGGATTAAGCAAGAAAAGCTGTGCCCCCTTTGCCTGAAATAGAGGGATCAGTAGGTGCAACTGCCATCTTTTCTCAAACATCACCTGGCAGAAATTGAGTATCTCAAAAAATTCACATCCCTTTCCCATTCTTTTTCTGTCTAGTCTAGCCAGATCATGCAATGCCTCTCAGGCCAGAAAGTTATTCAAGCAAATGAGAATAGCCAGCTGCCTTGACCCATTTTGTTTTTAAAAGGGAACCGATGAACCCTTTGCTGTTCAACTTTCCAGTCCCATTGCTGGAGTTCAGGGAATGCCTCCTCAAAAAAGTCAATCACAAGCTGCTGAGCGCTTGAATCATCCTTGCCCTCAGGTATACCCAAAATCCGCAAATTATTCCTCCTTGATTGATTCTCAAGATCAGTCAATTTCCACAGCATATCTTCCTTCAGGGCTTTCAGGTAATCAGTGATAGTTTTTTGAGCAGCCAACTTGTCCTCAAATGTGGATATTCTGGTCTCAGCTTCACCAATCCTG
Source organism: Lissotriton helveticus (assembly GCF_964261635.1). Lineage (NCBI taxonomy): Eukaryota > Metazoa > Chordata > Amphibia > Caudata > Salamandridae > Lissotriton > Lissotriton helveticus. The sequence goes on along the minus strand of NC_136063.1, from coordinate 1,146,683,743 downwards.
ACTGAAAAATCAGAGCAAGTCTTAGCAATCCTGCGTATTGAATTTAGTAATTTGCGATACGCACCTTGAGTGCGCAGGTTCTCCAGCTGGATCTCCTTGCGGTGGGCCATAATAGACTGATGTATAGTAGATGGTGTAATTTCATCAGGGTTCCCTGGATTTGCCTTTGTGGTTTCTGTAGCCACCTCTTCAGCCATTATTTTTCTTCCATCTAGTTTAGGCGGGAAAATAGTCCCATATCATTGTGCCGGTTGATTCTTATCTGGTAAGGCAATACCTTGTTCCCTTGCTTGCGAACCATTCCTGGAGTGTGCGGGGCTTATCTCCTGTCTCTTCCTCTTCCCATTGTAAGCTACTGGCATCACTTTCATCCTCGGTCCAATCTTTTCCAAGGCTATCATCCCCCGAGGAGTTAAAGTGGTCTGACATGGAGAAAAACGTATCCCCTGAATCCCCCTCTTTTACAAAACCTGAAGCTGAGCACTCTAGATGAAATTCCTGCAAGTCCATTTCCAGTCCATCAGCCCTCTTACTAAAGTTACTCCCGTCCATCTGGTTCCCGTCAGATTTTTCCTGACCGCTATCTTGAGGAACTACAACTCCCATAAAGCAATTTTTTTGTTGTTTTACAGATATATCATCCACTACACTCGACAACACGGCACCAGTAATCATAATCTCCGGGTTATCACTATGTCCATTAATGTCAGGGGATCGGTATTTAGATTCAAGAACCCCCTCACTTCCCACATTCTCCATGCTCAGTTTGTTCGCCCCAACCAAGGAAGAGGTATCAGTACTTTGAATAAGCCCTTCCTTTGATGCTATAGCTGTCCCATATGTGGCAGGCATTGTTACAGTTTTACCAGTGGCATTATCTCCAGCAGATACATCGCCTGCTGCCATATACTTTAACAGCTTGTGACTTGAATAGCGCAGTCCCCAATTCCTGTGGGTCCAGTATGCTCCACAGTGCTCGAACATCACCACAGCGCCATTTTTTGTGTAAAAATGAAAGTATTATTTCGTATGATCTGCAGAGCATATCTGTATTGTCTGAATTGCTGACTAGTCTGAGTGAAGACCGAGGATCAAAGCAGGCAATATGAGATTATCGCCGCTTTTGCAGCCGTTTTCGGCCGCAAAGCAGCAATAATTTTATCGCCCTATTAGCAAGCTGTCGCTAATAGCAGTTAGCGACAGCTTGTAGGCGATAACGAGCGGTTTGGGGCTCGCTTTGCATGTCAGCGATATTTATCGCTAATGACATGCAAAGTGGGCGTACCCAACCTGTTAGCGACTGAAAGCAGTCGCTAACATCGCTATAGCCTATTATCAACGCTGGCATAGCGACAAGAAAATTTGCGCTAAGCGCGAATATCGGTGAAAACTAGTTCTTGGCCTGTATATCCAATGGGAGGTGGTTCTTCAGGCTAAGTCCCTATTAGCGATAATGCCTGAATATCGCCGGATTTCCAGCGATATTCACGAATTTCAACACTATCGCCGGATATTTTATCGCTTTGCAGATAAACATTGCTAATAGCATGTTATCTCTGCGATAAAATCCGGCGATGCGCGGCGATAAAAAAATGTCGCTAAGCTTATTTAGCGATAAATATCGCTAGTTGTTGATAATATGTCCCCTAGATTTTTATAAGGATGATGGGTAGTAGGGGTAAAATTCGTATCTGTTCTATGAATATATGTGGCTTGAATGACAGGAAAAAAAGAGGTGTTTTGGCAAAAATTACACAATATATGCAGATTGATATATTATGCTTGCAAGAAACCCATAAACCTTGGAGTAAATGTGGGTGGCTGAGGGATTTAGGTCTGGACTTATTGGCATGTACTCGGCAAGGTACCACAACAAGAGGGATGGCTATCCTAGCAAAGCGAGGTATTGGAATCTCTAAACGAATCAGGGAGGATAAATGGGGGTGATGGGTGATTCTGGAATTTGTAATTAATGAAACCCCATTCTCAATTTGTTCATTATACAGATCAAATTTGGATTATCCAGATGTTCTGAATCATTTAAGTGTAGAACTGGCTTTCTGGGGGTATCCGTTAATCCTCTGTAGAGATCTTAACATTCATTTAGATAGTAATTTCAATCTTCTCAGTAATTCTCCATATCAAAGAAGGAAGGTCAGGACTTTTAAGACTCTCCAAGGAGTAGTTAGAGAACATGGCTTGGTTGACATTTGATATAGGCACAGACAAGAGTATCCAGGGTTTACTTTCTATTGAGCCCCACTGTCAGAAGGCAACCAATTCTTCGCAGAGGCAGTATTGAAGCTGGTCCCAATCGCCCACCTTCCAGTGTCTCCGCTATCTAGCTGAGAACACTAGCCAGGGAGAAAAGGGGAAGTGGAAGAGAAAGAAGAGACACCTTGAGTACAGCTGTCACCCTCTAGTGATTTGGTCAAGCCGGCGTCTTCTGCTGCCTGTCCTAAGAGGAGGGTGCCTAATACACAGAAAGGAGGGAAAAGATAAACACAACAACCTACCATGTGACTCTACACTCTGGTTACATAAAATAAAGAGACTTTTCCTACCAGTTGTATCCAGGGTATTGCTACTCTTCTATTAATTGCTGTTCTATCAGGTGCCCAAGCTAAAAGTAGGAGAGGTCTATTACTAACTCTTCTAATAACTGCTCACGTCTTTAGGACTAGGCCATGTAGTATAAATACCTGTGAGGCTTCCTGATATAGCGGTGTATTTCCTTGCGGTATCTTGCATCCAAATAGCAGTCTTAATCCTTCTTGCGCGCAAAAAGGTACAGGGAAGGAACAAAGGGGGAGGAAAGGAAAAGGTAAAGCGCATAGAAGGAAGGGAGATACTTTGGAAATGTCGCTGCAATGAAGCAAAGCGGAGAGTCTTACTGTCTCTTGTTCTGGCTTCACGGTGAGGTACGTTGCTTGCCGAACTACTGGAAGATGCTCTGTAGATTTCCCTTGCCTCGACGTGGAAGAAGTGGATTCAGGAACTTCTGCTCACCAGAAAGGGAACTGCAGCCTTTCCGCTATGATACTTTAACTGGAATATTTTCTGAGGGCAAGCGGAAGCTCTGGTTCACTAAATAATGTGGGATAGTCTTTAAAGATGTCCTACCCACTCTCGATAACCAAATTCAAACACTAACTCAAGGAGAAAAACTCCCGTCCTGACTAATGGACGCGGAGCTCGAAATTCTCGCTGTATCTCTTCACGAAGATCGTTGAAGTGCGCAGTTTAGAACGCTCGCACTCTTGAAGAACACTAGAACGTGCTGACCACTACAGTATTCAACGTCTCTGCTGGCCGCCATCTTAGGAGAGAAGAATTATATACTAACACTAAAGAACCTATTTACAGTGGAATTTGCGTTTAAGTGTAGCAGACTTCTCTACCCACAAGGATACCAAATGTTTGCTCTTTTAACTGGGGACACTGCCGGAAACGCAAGACGCCGTCTTGGAGTACAGATTGCGGAAACTCTGTGAATCCTGACAGTACCCCCTCTCAACGACCGATTTATCGGTCCTGGCTTGGATGGATTACGTGCATGAAATCTTTTGAGCAATTGTGGGGCATGAATATGAGTTACTGGTTCCCAAGACCTTTCTTCCGGACCATACCCCTTCCAATCTACTAAGTACAGGAGTTTCCCTTTCTTCTATTTTGAATCTAAGATATCCTTGACTTCATATTCAGAGTGACCTTGGATATTTAAGGGGTCAGGAGGTTTAGTCAACCGTGTGTGAGATAAAGTCTTTTTCAATAAAGACACATGAAAAACAGGATGAACCCCTATCTTCGCTGGTAATTTCAACCTAACCGTCACTGGTCCCAAAACCCTCTCCACCTGATATGGACCCACATATCTAGGTTGAAACTTCCTGTTTCCTTTCAAATGAAGATTCTTGGTAGAGAGCCACACCTGATCTCCCTCCCGATACTGTGGAGCTGACTGTCTACGTCTATCAGCAAACCTCTTGTAAGAAGTTTTAGCTGCAATCAAATTGCGCTCTGCCGATTTATGCAAAGTGACTAGATCAGTGAGTAAATTCTTAACTGCAGGTACTTCTAGATTTTCCTGAGTGACAAAGAAGCTTGGGTGACGACCAAAATTCAAATAAAACGGAGAGTAACCAGTTGAAGCACTCTTCGCATTATTGCAAGCGAATTCAGCCATCCATAGTCGCTCAGACTATTCTCCCCCCTGATCTATTAGGAACAAACGGAGATACTGTTCTAATTCTTGGTTGATTCTTTCCGTCTGACCATCAGACTCGGGGTGATAGCTGGTGGATAATCTACTCTCTATTCCCAAACCCTTGAGGTAAGCCTGCCAAAAGTGGGAAATGAACTGAGGGCCTCGATCAGAAATCACTATCTTAGGGACTCCATGAATCTTTACAATATTCTCACTGAAAGCTCGAGCCACTTCTGGAGCTGAAGGAGTACCAACCATGGGAATGAAATGACTCATCTTCGTGAATGTGTCTACAATAACCAGGATGGTATCAAACCCCTTACTCAGTGGTAAATCTACAATGAGGTCTAGTGAGACAGTGTGCCAAGGATGAGGGGGAGTGTGCAGAGGTTGCAATAATCCTGGTGGAGCCTGTCTACTCGGTTTACTTTGCACACATAGCTCACAGGACTGCACATATTGTTTGACTTGAGAGGACAACCCAGGCCACCAAAAATAACGCTGCACCAATTCTAAAGTCTTGGAAATTCCTTTATGTCCTGCCAAAGGGTGGTCATGACAACCTTGTAGCGCCTTTTGCTGAAGAGTCAAAGTAGGAAGATACAAAGCCTCCTTATAATAAGGCAATTGCTGATGAATTCGTCTTCCTTCTCCAAGCTGAACCCACTGTTGAACCTTTTCTGGTGATAAACTTTTTCGAACTTCATCTTGAAAATTGTCTAAAGAGAGAGCACAAACAATCTTCTCTTCAGGAATGATAGGTTTGAGTTCCACAGAATGTTCAGATTCTTCAGTGTTCAAACGAGATAGCGCATCTGCTTTTCCATTCTTCGGGCCAGGACGATAGGTGATTACAAAATCAAAGTCTGCAAAGTATAATGACCAGCGTAATTGCCGAGGAGTGAGAGTCTTGGCGGTTTTCAGAAACTGAAGATTCTTGTGGTCCGAAAATACTGTAACAGTGTGTTTTGCCCCAAGCACATAATGTCTCCAATCTTCAAAAGCATCCTTCACAGCCAAGAGCTCCTTTTCCGTAATGGTATAGTTCAACTCAGCCGGATTCAACTTTCGAGAACGGTAAGCTACCGGATGGAGTTGTCCAGTCTTAGAATGTCTTTGAGAGAGTACTCCGCCAATGGCCTGATCGGAAGCATCTGCTTCTACAAAGAAAGGTTCTGCCGGATCGGCATGCAAAAGAATGGGAGCAGAAATGAACCTTCTTTTTAAATCCAGAAAGGCCTGTTCTGCAGCTGTATTCCACTCAAATTTTACTCCTTTCTTTAACAATCGCGTAATGGGAGCAATTAACTGAGAAAATCCTTGAATGAAACGTCTGTAGAAATTGGCGAAACCCAGAAATCTTTGAATTTCCTTGATATTATGTGGCGCTGGCCAACTCTCCACAGCTTGCACCTTTCCAGGATCCATGGTTATTCCTTGAGGGGAGATAACAAATCCTAAGAACTCCACCTGAGATGTGTGAAACACACATTTTTCCAACTTAACGTACAATCGATGAGCCTGCAGCCTTTCCAAAACCTTTCTCACATGTTCAGGATGATTCTTTGGTTCCTTAGAGAAGATCAAAATGTCGTCCAAGTAAATGATGGCAATCTTGTCGATCAAATCCCCCATGATATCATTAATGAAATGCTGAAAAATTGCGGGCACATTACACAATCCAAACAGCATGACACAATATTCGAAGAGACCAAACTTAGTTCTAAAGGCAGTTTTCCATTCATGGCCCTCTTTCATCCGAATAAGATGGTAGGCCCCCCGCAGGTCGAGTTTGGTGAAAATCTGCGCTTCTTTGATTTGATCCAGCAGTACTGATATCAAGGGTAGGGGATATCTGTTCTTGATCGTTGCTTGATTCAGAGCCCGATAATCAATGCAGGTTCTCAAACTTCCCTCTTGCTTCTTTGGTATAAAAAATAGAGGAGAGGAGACCGGCGATTGAGATGGTCTGATAAACCCATTTGCAAGATAACGATCCAGGTATTTTTTGAGGTGGTCGTTCTCCATTTCGGTCAGCGCATAGATCCGACTACAAGGAAGGACAGCCCCAGGCTCTAAATCAATGGTGCAATCATATGCGCGATGAGGTGGTAACTGCTCAGCTTCTTGTTCACTAAAGACTGCTTCAAGGTCTCGATATTCCGGTGGAATTTCTCCGGTACTGATAACCCCGATGGATTGACCTCCAAACGATAGTAGATTGGCTTGTGAAGGTTCCTTGACCTCTTCCTTTGCTCTAAAACAATGTTCCAGACAAAATTTGGACTGCATACTAACTGAGCGATTTTCCCAATCAATAGTCGGATTGTGCATAGTCAACCATGGTAATCCTAAAATCAACTGAAACTGCGGGGCGTCAATCAGGTTGAATTGCACAATCTCCCAATGTCCATCCGCTTGAATTAGTTCTAATTCTTCGGTATGACTAGTAATCGGGCCGGAAGTCAAATTAGTTCCGTCGACTGCTCGGACTGATTCTTGTCTTTCTTTCTTGATGGCTCGAATTCCCATTTGTTGAGCGTATCGAATATCACAGAAGTTGCCAGTGGCCCCGGAATCAAGCATGATAGCCACTCCGTTAATCTGATGCTCACGGAACTTCAATGTCATATGAAGAATCACATGTGGAGTCATGGTCTGAAGAGTATTTAATAACAGATGAGCTTCTGGAGTCGATTTTTCATCCTTCACCACCAGAGCGACTCCGCCTACTGATGGCTCACCTCGTTTCCCTTAAACGGTAACTTGGGGCGCTTGGTGCACTCTTTCACAAAATGGCCGGAACCTCCTCAATAAAGACACAACTTCTTCAAACGCCTCTGTTCCTTTTCTTCTTTACTCAACGGACCTCTAACAGCTCCAATCTGCATAGGTTCTGGATCGTTATTATTTCCCTTCTCGTTCTGATGCGATCAAAACGAGGAATGTTAATCTTCCAATCCTTTCTTTTTTCTCCTTTTCGTTCAGAATTTCGAAAATCCAATTCCAGCACCAAGTCAACCAATGCCGCCAATTCTGTGGGCCGATTAGGGATTTGGGCTAATGTATCCTTGATCTCGTCCCGCAATCCACGATAGAACAAGGCCGCTCTCTTTTCTTCTGGCCAATTGGATTCCAAGAGGAGCTTATTAAATTGAGTAAGATAAGTTTTTAGATCCTTAGACCCTTGACGTAGCTCCAGCAGTTCATTATCTGTGGCCTGGGAAATCCTTCTCCGGTCAAAAATTCTAAGAAATTCACTCTTGAATTTTGCAAAGTCAGAGAGGAGAGGATCATCCCCACTCACTAAAGGCATAGCCCAATTAGCAGCATCCCCGCCCAGATACGATAAAATGAAAGCTACTCTTGATTGAGCATCTGGAAAAAGTGTAGGATGGCACATGAAATGTAAGGAACACTGTGTCAAGAGTAACTGAGCCTTTTGTGGGTCTCCTGTGAATCTTTCGGGGGCGGCTAATGGAATCAAAGGAGATACTGAATGAATTACTTGTGCCACCGACTTAGGGTCGGTACTGGGATTACTAGTACTCGGGGTAGGGGCACTAACCACTGGGTTTCCCATAACTAACCCATCTACCTTCTGAGCTATGGTTCTGGTCTCCAAACGGGACGCTATTAATTCCAATTTTAAATTCTTATTCTCCTCCCGTACCGCACCTATCCCTCTCTGAATTCCCTCCAGAATATTTCCCAAGGCCTTTAAGTCCAACCCTTCAGCCATACTGCCCGGGCGAAGTAAAACCGTGGGCACTTCAAACTGTCAGAAGGCAACCAATTCTTCGCAGAGGCAGTATTGAAGCTGGTCCCAATCGCCCACCTTCCAGTGTCTCCGCTATCTAGCTGAGAACACTAGCCAGGGGGAAAAGGGGAAGTGGAAGAGAAAGAAGAGACACCTTGAGTACAGCTGTCACCCTCTAGTGATTTGGTCAAGCCGGCGTCTTCTGCTGCCTGTCCTAAGAGGAGGGTGCCTAATACACAGAAAGGAGGGAAAAGATAAACACAACAACCTACCATGTGACTCTACACTCTGGTTACATAAAATAAAGAGACTTTTCCTACCAGTTGTATCCAGGGTATTGCTACTCTTCTATTAATTGCTGTTCTATCAGGTGCCCAAGCTAAAAGAAGAAAAGGTCTATTACTAACTCTTCTAATAACTGCTCACGTCTTTAGGACTAGGCCATGTAGTATAAATACCTGTAAGGCTTCCTGATATAGCGGTGTATTTCCTTGCGGTATCTTGCATCCAAATAGCAGTCTTAATCCTTCTTGCGCGCAAAAAGGTACGGGGAAGGAACAAAGGGGGAGGAAAGGAAAAGGTAAAGCGCATAGAAGGAAGGGAGATACTTTGGAAATGTCGCTGCAATGAAGCAAAGCGGAGAGTCTTACTGTCTCTTGTTCAGGCTTCACGGTGAGGTACGTTGCTTGCCGAACTACTTGAAGATGCTCTGTAGATTTCCCTTGCCTCGACGTGGAAGAAGTGGATTCAGGAACTTCTGCTCACCAGAAAGGGAACTGCAGCCTTTCCGCTATGATACTTTAACTGGAATATTTTCTGAGGGCAAGCGGAAGCTCTGGTTCACTAAATAATGTGGGATAGTCTTTAAAGATGTCCTACCCACTCTCGATAACCAAATTCAAACACTAACTCAAGGAGAAAAACTCCCGTCCTGACTAATGGACGCGGAGCTCGAAATTCGCGCTGTATCTCTTCACGAAGATTGTTGAAGTGCGCAGTTTAGAACGCTCGCACTCTTGAAGAACACTAGAACGTACTGACCACTACAGTATTCAACGTCTCTGCTGGCCGCCATCTTAGGAGAGAAGAATTATATACTAACACTAATGAACCTATTTACAGTGGAATTTGCGTTTAAGTGTAGCAGACTTCTCTACCCACAAGGATACCAAATGTTTGCTCTTTTAACTGGGGACACTGCCGGAAACGCAAGACGCCGTCTTGGAGTACAGATTGCGGCAAATCTGTGAATCCTGACAACCTCATAACAAATTAGATCATCTGGATTATTTTTTTATTTCACACCAAATTGCGAAGAAAGTTAGTATTGATATTTCCCCTAGGATCATTTCAGATCATAACCCATTAGTTGTAGAGTTGCCACTAAGTGGCATTCCTAGAGCTCAGAGGACATGGTCTTTTGAAAGGAAATTTCTGCTTAATCTGGCATATTGTGAGCAGATGACTAAGTGGATTATGGAATTCTTCAGTATAAATAGGAACACTGCTTCTGAAACCGTAGTGTGGGATGCGTTCAATGCTGCCACAAGGTGGGAAGACTTTCAGCTTTTCTATTCATCAGCAGAAAGCTATACAGGAGAAGATCAGAGGATGGGTTGAGCATCTCAGGTTGGCTGAGATTGAGTTTATGCGGAAAATAGGGGACAGACAAGATATAGAAGAGTGCCTTCAGTTATTAGCTGTTATGAAGTCCAGAGTGCATCAGCACTTCGCGGAAGAGTTTGCACAGGGCTGATACATATGAACTCGGGGAAAACACTGGGAGGGTCCTAGCACAGCGCCTACAGCAGAGGGTTTAATAGAATCTGTAGGATCAAAGATCATCTTGACCAGATTCATGATTCTCCAACAAGAGTTTTGGAGGTATTTCAGAACTTCTACCAGCAACTATACACTGAGGAGGTAGAGGTGAGAGGGAAAGATTATTTAGAGGAATTCTTTTTAGATATAGACACAACGAAGGTCACATGTGAACAAAATAAGATCATTGCAGCTCTAATCACCTGCGAAGAGTCTGAAAGTGCTATAATCACTTTAGCTGCCGGTAAGGCTGTGGGCCCAGATAGCATTCCTTTGGAATTTTTTAAAACATTTCGACAAGTACTTCGGCCAAGAAGTACAGGCACTCTATCTATCACCTGAAGCTGGGATCTGCATATCGGGCAGGAATCAAAATCATTTATTATAAATAGAGGCACAAGGCAGGGGTGCCCGTGCTCTCCCCTGCTGTTCTCATTATACATTGATCCTTTTCTTAATAAATTAGAAATGAATATGAACATCAAGGCGGTGAAGATTAATGATATGGAGTATAAGACATTGGCATACGAGGATGATATCGCAGTACTTACCAGCGATATCAGGGAGGCTTTCCCAGAAATGAAGGTTTTGGTGGAGCAATTTGGTGTCTTTTCAGGGTACAAATTAAATATTGATTAGACTCAGTTTCTTCACTCTGGCACCATGTTCCCCTCAGATCTCCCAATTGTGTCCGAAGCAATGTATTTGGGTGTTAAGATCTCGGCAACTGTAGACCCAATGCCGAAATAAAACATCGTGCCAATGACCGACACATTTAATAGGACACTGGAAAGGCTAGATCGTTTACACTTATCTTTACATGGGCAAAGCAATCTCATCAAAATGTCGGTCTTCCCAAAATGTTTATATCTCTTCAGGACCATCCCCCTGAAGTTTTCTACAACTTGTTTAGCAAAGGCAGAAAGGGTGTGCTCCAGATTTTTATGGGGGTATTATAGATCGAGAAGGGCAGCTAAGTGGATGACACTCCCAAGACTGTGAGGGGGTGAGGCGTACCTAATCTCCTTTTTTATTATTGGAGTCACTCTTGCTACATATGAGGATTCTTGTGGTCTGAGCTAAAGCTAAAATTCCGATGGCTATACGACAAACAATATATGAAATAGCACTGGGGGCTGAAGCAAGCCAATGTTTATCCAAGAAATTAGAACCCAGTTACTATACAAAAAAAAAGATTCAAAATAATCAAGGTGGCTTATTCGATTTTGAGACACGTACGGCGAAGATTGAAGATCCTAAACATAAATGTGTATCCTCCATTTTCGGCTTGTGGCATTTTGCCATCAATCTTTCAAGATCAAACCACTATTAGATGGGGGATCACTGGAAGTAGTGTATGGGGGGCCATATGCAACGAAGGTCAAATAGCGGCATTTATGTTTTTACAAGAGAAATTCGGGCTGGGCAGAAGAGACTTCTTTAAGTATTTGCAGATTCAGAGTTTCATGGGGAAAAATGTTCAAGGGTAAGCCGTAAATTTGGAAAAAGTTCACTTGGTGGACACAATACGAAACAGATCTTGAATTGGGAAAATGTATCAGATTCTACTGGAAACTCTTCCTGAAGATATATGTATCCAGAATATCAAGTGTGTGAGAAGGTTTGGGAAGGAGGGAATAAATATAGAAGATTCACTTGAATGATCTAATCAGAGAGCCTTAGGACCCAACATTATATGTCCATTTTCGACCTGTGTTATACTCCAGCGAAGGTAGCGAAATGGGGGGGTACACCGGGAGGTAAATGTGGCAGATGTTGGCTACAGGCAGCTGGAATCATTCATATGTTCTATTCATATCCTAACTTAGCGAAGTACTTACAGGACATTGAGTCCTTTCTGAATACGCTTTTAGGTATCCCAGTAATAATGACACCAGATCTAGTTATCTTGGGCACGGAAAATAATACAGGAGGAAATTCAAGAGCAAGGCCCAAGATAGGATTTGTCTTCATTGCTATGGCTGTTGTGCGATTATGCATTACCTCTCAGTGGATCAGTCCTGAATCTCCTACTTTCATAAACTGGTGGTCAAGGATTTTAGCTATATATAATATTGAATCTTTTGTATATAGGTTGATAGGACGTAGGAGACGAGAACTTGGGTAAAAAAAACTGGTCTCCAATTGCAGGATGGATAGAGTAAACTAGGATAAGACAATTCAACAGAAAAGTATGGGGAATGTTACTTTTTCTTTTGCCCTGTTTTTACCTTTTTATCTTTTATCATTTTGCTTTTCTTCCGGATCTGAATTATGAAATTATGCAATTATGTCACACCTCTTTATTGTAGATTTCTCTAATGTATCGTAAAATCCGGAATGTATTTTTTGATGAAGAATTTGCCATGACATATAGATGTAATGTTGGGTAAAAAAAAAAGATTTTTTTTAATAATCCACCCCCAATAAAAATCAAGCTATCTGCACCAAATTTATTATGTAATAAAAAAAATACATAACAGATAGTAACTGTAACATTGTTTATTATTGCTATCTTGTAGTTCCGGAGGACAGAATATTTGAGGGGTGTAATTCTTCTGGTAGTTTTTGACTAGATCCCTGTCTGCTCTCTGGAAGGCTCCCAGTAATGTCTGACTTATTTATTTATTTATTTATTTAAGTAGTTTATACAGCGCGCAGCTACCCCCGGAGGGGTGTCCCGGCGCTAGAAACGGAACCTCAGAGAAGGAGAAGTGGAATGAGCTTATTACAAGACAGGGATCATAATTTGGAGGACAGCCAGGTTTTTAGTTTAGCACGGAAGATGGATTCAGATGGACAGAACCTGAGGTCGAGAGGGAGGCAGTTCCATAGTTTGGCAGTGATTACGCTGAACCCTCTGCCCCCCATTCTGGAACGTCGAAAGCGAGGAGTACTCAGGAGGCGCAGGTTGTTAGATCTTAGAGATCTGACAGATTGAGAGATAGACACTCGCTTTTTCAGGTAGCTAGGTCCAAGGCCATTGATAGCTCGGAAGGCGAGGGTGAGGATCTTAAATTGGATGCGGCTTGCGATGGGGAGCCAGTGGAGCTCTTTGCGATAGGCGGCAACCGACTGACGGTAGGGGATATTTCCTATCAGTCTGGCAGCCGCATTCTGAACGATCTGAAGTCGATCGATCAGATATTGTGGGGCACCGGCATATAGACTGTTGGCGTAGTCTAGGTGAGAGGTGATGAGGGCTTGAGTGACAGTTCGGCGGGCGTCCAAAGGAAGGTAAGGAAGGATCTTCTTAATCATGCGCAGCTTCACGAAGCAGGCAGAGGTGACCTTGTTGACTTGTGCTTTGCACGAGAGTGAGTCATCGAATTGATAGCCCAGGTTACGTGCTGATTGGACAGGAGTGGGTGCAGGGTCAAGTGCTGTGGGCCACCATAGACTGGGGGAAATCGGTGTTTTCTGGTTAAAAAACAGGACTTCTGTCTTGTCAGCATTCAGTCTTAGGTGATTGTTGGTCATCCAATCACAGATGTTGTTCAGACATTGGCGGAAGTTGGCAAAGTTGGAGTCTGAGTGGTCTCTAAAGGAGAATATCAGCTGAGTATCATCAGCGTAAGAGACCACTCTGACTCCACAAGACTCCACCACTGAGGCCAATGGTGCGAGATAGACGTTAAAAAACAGAGGGCTAAGGGCAGAGCCCTGCGGGACACCACACAGCAGGGGTTTACCCTCTGACTTGAAAGGCCTAAGCACCACCTTCTGAGTTCTACCAGTGAGAAAGGATTCGATCCAGGCGAGGGCGGAGCCACCGATTCCGACCTGCTTTAGACGGTATAGTAGGATTTTGTGAGAGACTGTATCAAAAGCAGCGGATAGGTCGAGGAGGACCAGCATGGCCTCCTCGCCCCTATCCACGCATTCACGGACAGTCTCAGCCACTTCCAGGAGAACAGTCTCAGTGCTGAAACCTGCTCTGAATCCGGATTGGGAGTCGTGCAGCAGGGAGTTATCTTCCAGATACTCTGTAAGTTGTAGCTGCACGGCCTTTTCCAGAATTTTTGCGGGTTTGGGGAGGAGGGAGATGGGGCGATAATTGGAAAATTTAGTAGGATCGGCGTCAGGTTTTTTCAAAATGGGGACCAGCAGAGCTTCCTTCCACGTAGTTGGGAAAATGCCATGATGGAGGGAGGCATTCCAGATGGAAAGAAGAGGGTTGACCAATGAGGAAGCTAGGTCACCCATGGTTTTGGCGGGAATTGGGTCGGAAGGGGAGCCAGATCTGCATTGGGTGAGTAGCCTGAGTGCGGTCTCAAGAGTCAGCTCGTTATAGGACTGCAAAGAAGCGGATTCCAGGACCGTAACATAGGGGATCGGGGGGGTTCCTCAGTAGAGAATGAGGTACAGATTTTTTCAATTTTTTCAAGGAAATAATCCGAGAGTCCGTTGCATAATGCCTGGCTGGAGGTGTTCTGCGTGGCCCTGGCGGGGGGATTAACAAATTCTTTGACAATATTAAATAGAGTTTTTGAGGAGTTCTTGGCGTTGGAGATTTGTAAAGAGAAGTAGTCTCTCATGGTGGCTTTTTTTTGTTTCAGAAATTTTTTCAAAGCGATTTTGTAGATGGTTTTGGATTCAGGGTCGTAGTTCTGCCGCCACTTGCGTTCAAGTAGTTTGCATCGGCTTTTTTCCTCACGAAGGGTTGTAGAGAACCAAGGGGCAGAAGGGCGGGTTCTGGCAGAGGAGATGGGTTTGAGGGGGGCGATGGAGTCGATGGCAAGGAGCAATGCAGAATTGAATCTAGAAACGTTTCCATCAATGTCACTGGATAGAGGGTCTGGTTGGAAGTGAGTAAGGGGTCTAGGGTAGCACAGGTGACTTTGTGCCATTTTCTCCCCAACTCTTTCCTGAGTATAGTAGGGGCGGGTTTCGAACTTAGCTCTAGGTTAAAAGGGATAAGATGGTGATCAGACCAGGTAAGAGGGAGGGAGGGGAGGACTGTGATATTGGAGAAATTAGCAAAGATTAGATCAAGGGTATGCCCAGCTGTGTGTGTAGGGTCCTTGACAAGCTGAAGTAGGTTCAGGCTCTGCATAGTTTCTAGCAGGTTGTTAGCTTTTGAACAGAGAGAATTGTCCACGTGGAGGTTGAAGTCTCCTAGCACCAAAAAATGTTGGTGTTTGAGGGAGAGATCCGCCAATAGGTGGGTGAGTGCCGTTAAAGAGAGAGTTGAGGCAGTGGGAGGGTTGTAGACTAATATGCCCGCCAAAACTACTGCCGCGGTATCAGAGATAGTGAAGTGTAGAGCTTCAATCATCCCGATGTTCGTTAGTTTGGTGATGGACAAGTTGAGGTGGGATTTTAGGATGATAGCAAGACCGCCACCAGATTTGCCCCTTCACGATTGATGCCCTTTAAGAGGTAACCCGTAGGGGTAGCAAGCTGGATATCTGGGGCGGAGGTATCTTTGAGCCAAGACTCGTGAGGAACAGGATATCCCAGGCGTCAGAAATTATTGACGTCCATATCTCGTTGGCGTGGCGGGGCAATGAACGGCAGTTGATCAGACCTGCTTTTAGCTTCAGGGGGTGGGACAGGCGTTTTGGCAGGCTGAGGCAGGGAGCAGGGCGAAGGCTCCAAGGCGGGAGCGTAAAATTACATTGAGGGCAGTTAAAAGAGGCATCCTCCAGGTGATCGGGGCTACAGCATGTGGTGGAAGGACAAGTAGTGGGTTTTAGAAGGAGAAGCTGGGATCTGGTCCAGCACGTGCGACCAGAGACAGCTGGGGAGGCAGGGGGGCTGGCCCAAGGCACGGGCCAGGCGCGGCCTTCGGCGCGCAAACGGCGCTCCCGCTGCGCTCGTCCGCTGCGCTTGCGTGGGAAGCACATTTAGGGAGAGGGGGGGTGGGCGTGGCCTAACGGGTGGGCGTGGCCTCGCGTTGAGCAGCGATGGCGGCCGTGAGAATCTTACCCACAGAGCAGCGCTAGATCCGCTGTTTGTGGGGAGCCTGGTAGGCGTTTGGCACAGAGAGGAGCTCTGAATAAAAGGTACAATTGTAAAATAAATGAAAACACAAGTTAAACAAATTTTTAAAATCGAGTGACACAGCACCTCCGGCTTCCGCCTCAGAGGTCTACAGTTCCTAAGAACGCGCTCTCATTCAGCGCTATTCATAGGCTAGGAGGGTGGGCGTGGCCTCGCGTTGAGCAGCGATGGCGGCCGTGAGAATCTTACCCACAGAGCAGCGCTAGATCCGCTGTTTGTTGGGAGCCTGGTAGGCGTTTGGCACAGAGAGGAGCTCTGAATAAAAGCTACAATTGTAAAATAAATAAAAACACAAGTTAAACAAATTTTTAAAATCGAGTGACACAGCACCTCCGGCTTCCGCCTCAGAGGTCTACAGTTCCTAAGAACGCGCTCTCAGTCAGCGCTATTCATAGGCTAGGGGGGTGGGCGTGGCCTAACGGGTGGGCGTGGCCTCGCGTTGAGCAGCGATGGCGGCCGTGAGAATCTTACCCACAGAGCAGCGCTAGATCCGCTGTTTGTGGGGAGCCTGGTAGGCGTTTGGCACAGAGAGGAGCTCTGAATAAAAGGTACAATTGTAAAATAAATGAAAACACAAGTTGAATAAATTTTTAAAATCGAGTGACACAGCACCTCCGGCTTCCGCCTCAGAGGTCTACAGTTCCTAAGAACGCGCTCTCAGTCAGCGCTATTCATAGGCATGGGGGGTGGGCGTGGCCTAACGGGTGGGCGTGGCCTCGCGTTGAGCAGCGATGGCGGCCGTGAGAATCTTACCCACAGAACAGCGCTAGATCCGCTGTTTGTGGGGAGCCTGGTAGGCGTTTGGCACAGAGAGGAGCTCTGAATAAAAGGTACAATTGTAAAATAAATGAAAACACAAGTTAAACAAATTTTTAAAATCGAGTGACACAGCACCTCCGGCTTCCGCCTCAGAGGTCTACAGTTCCTAAGAACGCGCTCTCAGTCAGCGCTATTCATAGGCTAGGGGGGTGGGCGTGGCCTAACGGGTGGGCGTGGCCTCGCGTTGAGCAGGGATGGCGGCCGTGAGAATCTTACCCACAGAGCTGCGCTAGATCCGCTGTTTGGGGGGAGCCTTGTAGGAGTTTCGCACAGAGAGGAACTCTGAATAAAAGGTACAATTGTAAAATAAATGAAAACACAAGTTAAACAAATTTTTAAAATCGAGTGACACAGCACCTCCGGCTTCCGCCTCAGAGGTCTACAGTTCTAGTCTGTGAGACGTATGAGAGTGTTTGTGCTAAAGGTGTTTTGATTTTTCACCATAAAAGCTTTACCATTTCCCCTTGTATTTGCTGAGTCCTTGGCTGAAAGACAATGCAATCTACTTTTTAATGATTGACAAGTATTACTCATGAAACAATGTTGTCACAATCAATTCTACGAGTGGAGGGACATCAATAACCTAGGCTGTCCATTTATGAACTTTTGAGCACCTTTCCCTGTGAGTGATAACAGACTGCCCTGACTCACCAACATCAGGAATGGATCTTTGACACCCCACATCATGTGAATAACTGGTTACGTTCACTTGGATCATCAAGCACAACCACATATATTAAGAGAGTCTTTGACCCTTATTCAAACACTTTTATGTTTGCAGTCACTCAATTTCTACAAGGCTCTGCAATTTTCCTCACATGAGCATCTCTATGTCAGTTTCTAGCTTCTGCTGTCCTTGGCTGATCTTGGTCTCAGAGCACAAACTCGGAACACACTTCGGCTCCCCACACATAGTGCACACGTGAAGCAAAGGGCCCAATACACAAAGGCCCAGAAGTGGTAAAGTGAACTTGGCAGGAGCTACTGTTTTGATATTAGTCAGGATCAGTGTACTGCACATGTACTAAAGAGCTCATACATATGCAATACACATATCAGCACATCACAGCATAGGTTTCAACTACAGTGGTTATCACCTCCTATGCTGGAGGGAGAATGGCCAAGGACATAAATCCAACAGCAGTCAAAACAATATAGAACACAATCACCTATGCTGAAGAGGCACAAAGTTCACCAGTGCATCTTGGTGGTCATGTGTTCACAGCTACATGCACCTCCCACCAGCCTCATCTATAATTCACCACATCATTACATTTGGACAGTTGTGCTACAGGTGGACAGATTAGTTTTGTTAGGCACGGGGAGATTTGGCCAGAATCTCGACATGTTCCCCAACTTCGAGGTTGACCGCTCTAGCTGTTAGTCCACACCAATATTAGGAGTAAGGATTCCACAGCAGATCATGCCACTTTGTACCATCCCTGCTGCTGCTAGAACACATAACATTTGCATTGACGATTCAGTCTCAAAAGTGACTCGAAGTATAGGTAGGAGATGCTACAGGCTTTGATTTATCCACTAGGATTTATGTATATGTTGACTAACTTAACCTGTAACAACCACTAAGACATAGGTTTTATGAGGTCTTCATTACAGTTCCTTGAATTTGTTTGCCCTGAGGATGGTCTCATACACTCT
This sequence comes from Lissotriton helveticus, assembly GCF_964261635.1. NCBI lineage: Eukaryota > Metazoa > Chordata > Amphibia > Caudata > Salamandridae > Lissotriton > Lissotriton helveticus. The sequence goes on along the minus strand of NC_136063.1, from coordinate 1,146,665,471 downwards.
GTATATTAGAGACTGAAACTTTGCCGCCAAGTCCCACTTTATCCAATGACAACTTCTGGATCTACATCATCATATTGATTTACCATATGAGAAGGACTGATAACGTTTTGAGTGAACTTTCTAGACATTAATATTTGATGTGTACAAGCACTTGATTGTGTTTTGCAAGAATAATGTTGATAGGGAACCTTATAACTTGTACGCTTACATTTTATTAATTGAATAGAATCAATTTTTATAACCGTCTTTTTAATATGCACTTATTTTTTATCTTCAGTTTTTTTTTTCTTTTGTTGAGATCATTATTCTGTTATGAGTTTTTTAACCCATTTTGGATTCAATAGTGTCACCTATTGGGACAGATAACTGAAGTTGAATGTAGCTAGCTGCTTTTAATGTATTGAATCCCTTGTTAGCTTGCTACCCTCTGAAGTAAAGGGTTTATTGCTTTGACTTTTTTTCTAAAATACTTTCAGAAAGATGCAATTTTTCTGCTCTTAGCCCTGTGTGCCTGCAGCCTACCTCCAATACAGATCAGGGGTCAGGAAAGCTGGGTTTGGTGCATTCCTTCTAGATAGCCACACTGAAAGGGAGGTTGGCAGGATGGGTGGGAGGAGCTCTACACAGCCTCACACTTACACATGAATAGGCTGTGTGCTGTCCACACACAAAGGGCTGCTTGAGCCTCTGTAGCAAGTCTGGAGCCAAGGCGGGGAGGGAGGTTCTCTGTGCACTTCAAAGCCCTTCTTTAATGTCTCCCTAACTTCAAAGGCACAAGTGGGTATAAGAACTGGACTTCTGACCCTAACATTTCAGTACACTTCTGGACATGGGGATACTCTGTCAGGAAAAAGGGCTGCTGTGCTGCTGAAGGACTGCCACTCTGTTAGACTGCAGCTCTGGAAGCAGAGACGATTTCAGGCATGGGCAAAGTGGGCTCCGGCCCAGGGCCCCAGCCTTTCAGGGGGTCCCCTGATAGAGCCAGCTCTGTTCTGCATAGAGTCTTTCCCTGATGACCTCGAATAATTTGTAATCAGATTGTTTAAATACCATTTTCCTTTCATTTATTTTTAACATGGGTGATGTGTGAATCTATTGCAGACATTTAGCAGAGCAATGGGGGGCAGATTTACAAGAAAGTAACGCATCTATGGAGATGCGTCACTTTCCTTGCACCACCTCAAAGAATGCTTGTGCCACCATGGATGCACCATATTTACAATATGGTGCGCCATGGCGGAAGGATTGACAGATCCGTCAGAAATTCTGACGCATCTGTTGAGGCAAAAGTCACGGATTGCTGGAGTCGTGTCGCAAGCATGACACAACTCCAGCAATGCATTTTGTGGCCTAGTCCCACTACACTGTGTAACTTCTTCAGCCTGCTTCAAGCAGGCTTAAGGTTTTGACCCAGTGGTGTCCTAAAAGTGACGCAGTAAAATCTTGTAGATTTCACTGCTTCACTTTTACGAGGCTTTCCTGCATGGGAACACACCCATACATACACTATACCTGACGCAGGTATAAAGTGACGCAGGGCTTTACAATGTGACGCAACTCCCTAGATGCGTCAAGTTGTAAATAGGGCGTATTGTTTGCGCCGCCATTGCGTCAAAAAAGTGACGCAATGGCGGTGCAAAGAGGCGCAAGGGGCTTGTTAATCTGTATAGTGGTGTTTATGTTTCATGCAACATCCATAAAAAAATTTCCTTTAGATAAAACTAGGTTCTGACATATGAGAAATGGGAGGGTAGCACAGAGATTATTTGCAGTAATATTAGTGAGCTGCTGCTGTGTTACAATTAGGGGTGGGTGGAATTTGCGAAATTCACAAACTATCGCGAAAATGTCAAAAATCTCCGCAAACACGCAGAAATATCGCGAAGACTCAGAAGTTTTTTGTCTTGCCAACTTACCCATGCGGTCGCTCATGGGCGCACTCTATTGCATGGTTCTGAGGACTGCTTTTCGATCCTCCCTCTATCTTTTGAATCCTTTGTTTCAAGACCCTTTTTTAATCTATTTTATTTATTATCTCTCTGACTACTTTCCTGCTTCTATATTTCTGGTTTTGGTCTACTTTTTGTGTGTTTTTAACTACTTTTTCACTGTTTTTCTATTACCTGCTTTTTCTATTTCTTATACTTACTTTTTAAATTTTTGCCTTTTATTTTCTGCCTCCCACCTACCCCAGAACCATGGCAAAGGGCCACAGGGCTCATCGCAGCGGCGCCCACAAGGATTGCAGGCACGGTCCTTATTTGGGGAGGTGGAGTTGGCTGCACTAGTTTTCATTGTGTAGCGCTACCTCCCCTTAACCCCCTAACTCTGGCAGCAGGTGGCAGGCCCGGGTCCGGGTACAGGCTCCAAGAACGTTGGCAGCGGTGGGGAAAGGTGCGCCGGGCAGTGTTCCGCTCCTCTGGGGTCTGGCACACCCAGAACCATCTGACGCACCGGTGGTACGATATCCTTGACCGGGAGCAGGACCTGCTGGACCTGCTAGGAGTGGAGGTCCCGTGTCTTGGTGAGTAACTTATGATTACTACTTTGTGTCTGTTCTTCTGCTCTGTGTTATATGTTGCAAATATCTTTTTTTTTCTAACCAGCTAAAATGCTGCTGCTTACATTACAGGTAAATTACATTTAAAAGTCTTCTGTGATTGTTAGGATGACACAGGTGCTCTTCTGCACTATTAATCTTACTTGTTTGCAACTTGGCATTTGCGCTCGCTTAACGTGATTATATAAGAGTTTATTTTAGAGAAATTAAGTTACCTAATGCTATAGTGACTCTAGTCCTTACTTTGTCTTGTCACTAAGAGATAGGGGTGGATTGATACTTAGGTTTAGTTACTTTGTATGAGTTTGTAATTGTTTTGTGGTATGCGTGATGCCCCCTCTGTTACGTCCCGTTCTGCTAGTACCCCTGTCTTTAGTAGAACCTTTTCTAGTTTGTGCAATGAGGGGTAATGGCTTAGCACTAGCAGAACATCATTCAGCATCAATGAATCAACCAAAATTTGGTGTATACAAAAATGTAGCCATGTGTCCTCCATTTGACCATATGCATTGTTGAGGACTAAAATAAATGGAAATGCATACTTAAAATAGAATTGGCCTGCCTGGAATAGGTGGGCTAGGTCAGGTGGTATGTTGTACTTAGGCTTAGTATTCTTGAATCAGAATGGAAGTCTGGATTAGTGACTGGATTGATAAATAGTAAGTAGTCGATCCGCAAATCCCCCGATACTACTTGTTGACCAGATGAGATCGGTCAATTTCGTTATTGCAATTGTTGTTTACATAAGTGTTTTTGACCGTTCTTTAAAAATATTTTATAGGTTTCACACCAATCATCAATGTTTGTCTCTTTCTTATATCTTTCCTGTTCAGCAACCAGGGGCAGGCAGACAGGGTCGCAGTAGGTGGGAGGAGCACAACACCAGCAACAGGAGGAGGACATCAACGAGGGCTCTTCTGCCCGCCCTAGTAAGTCTTCTTGTTTTTAATATTAATAATTCTTATTCCGTAACTTTTAGTGCACCATATTTTTTCCGAACTATTGTTTCCGTTTCCTAATGCTATTTTTTACCAACAATTAGCCTTCGATCTGTACTATCTGTTTCGAAATTTTTGTTATCCCTGCCTCTGCTATGATGACTCTCTGTACTACTACTATTAGTCTGTCTGTAGTAGCTAAGCTTGCCCAGTTGGCCACTCTTTATTTAAATAAAACTACTCAGATTCACCAGTAGCCCTAGCCATTGAGTCCAGTCCTTTGGGTTGTCCTCTTGTACTACTTCTAGTCTTATTGATTTTGAGTCTTTGTTAATCTTGAGGCTTTTCGACAATTCCCAACAACAAATGCCCACCCAGATTTATTACTATTTTGATACGATAGGACATACTACTACTACTCTTGTAGGGATTTTGCACATACAGAACTTTGCACAAGAAAATAGGATGTTGGTGATGGGAGGTTGGACCTTTCTCACACATCAATCAGAAGTTCATAACCCACCACAGTCCCCCGCCCGACTACTTATAGTAGTGTCTCGTCATGACTCATAACTATTAGCTCTCTGAACCCTCCCCCCAAGATACCCAACAAGTAGACAACCCAGAACATAACACACCCGACCTCTCAGTCATGGAAGCAATGCATATGCACACCCTTCCTATCGCTCACTCACTCGTGTAATTCCACACCAAATACCACCGAGTCTATGTAAGTTTAAACGTTGTATTTTGAATTGATAAGCTATCTACGTTGTTCTATAATACAGCGCCAACAGGAAAATGCATAACATTAAAACAATAAACATTGTTACACTTACAGTTACAACAACGAGAAGTCCATACTAGAAACAAAAGGGAAATCATGATAAATGAACAGTGGTGGGAGCACCACCATCCCCTTGTTAGGGATATAGTTTATATAACATTTTAAATGAAGATCTCTGAGCGAATTCTGGGGACCCCTCACCTTAAAAGAACCTAGTACTGGTAGTTGTTACATCATAAGCTCTGCAAAGCTCAGGTTCGTAGAAGGGAATCTTCCGTCTGTAATGAGAAAAATGCTGCGCGTTAGTATATTGTTTTGGTTGACCTTGTACGCAGCGTTTAGACAGTAGCAGTATGTCTAGGTCATGTGGGCTCAAAGGTGTCTTATACAACAATCTGCGAGGTAACATCACATGTGCAAAAATAAGAGACACAAAGGTAAAATTGTTGCATGGCTCTGGCTAACTAAGCAAAGACTAGAATGACCCTAGGGACCATATAACTACTAGTGTCTACTCTAGTACTACCTGATTTGTACTAGTGATGTATTGTATACTATTAACTCATTTTTCAATCTTGCTACTGACCAATAGGGAGAGGTGTATATGACACCTAAAAAATGTGTAATGTTTTTTCTAGGCGCACTACCGACCACCAGTTCCGGGGCCAGCGGCGAAGGGGACGTGGCTGGTGAGGACACGGCAGTTGCGGATGGAGCTCCAGGGGACGAGCCAGCACCAGTGGCGGGCGGTGGTAAGTTAGATAACTATTGACATTACACTCACTGTAAGGGTGTACTGTATGTATACTGTACTGTTGAGACTTAGGGAACCATTAGGATGGCGAGCGGATTGCCCCCACCGGGCCGGTGGTAGAAACCGCCGGCCCAGTGGCGGCAAACCACCCGCCATACCTGTAGAAAAGACCCCCCACCATATTACAATGGCTGGGGGGTCCGCGGAGGATGGAAACACCGTCTGCCGCTTTTCCGCCCGGTCGACATGTCGACCGGGCGGAAAAGGGTTCAATATGGTGGTGGTGGTGAAAGACACCGTCAGCCATATTACAAGGTGCATTTTGGGATGCCTTTCTGTGGCGGTATTGCTGCCACTGAAAGGCATGCGGAGTATGCTTGCGGGACCCGTTGTGGTCCCCCATGGACTCTGGGGGGGTGGGGGTACACATGGGGGGTGCCTATGGATGGTACCCCCCTGCTTTGAAAGTTTTATGGAGAAGAATAAAAGCCAGATCAGATTACCTGTTGTTAAACTAAAAAGGAAAAGACAGGTGGAAGGTAGGATGGGCAAGATTTAATATTTATGACTGACAGAGAGAAGGATACGTGTGATGCAAGCATGCAAATTGCAAAGGTGGCTGATAAGAATCTGATGCATGGTTGGTTGAATGCCTGAAAATATCCCACAAATGTTAAAGACCAAGCAAGTGGGAGGATAGATACGTACCACAAATGTTATGTACTGTGCTTCATAGTGCTTCCATGTGTATAATTAACTTGTCTTACTGTTTTTCTAAGAGTATACTTTACAATAGTCTTCTTTTTTCTTTTTGATATACAGCTACTCCTTCCAAACCAGATCAGAAGGAGTTGGCCGCCAAGGCACGGCGCCGGAAGCTGGAGGCGATACAAGTAGAATATCAATGACTAGTGGACCTGGAAGAGGAGGAGGAGGCGGCAGGAGCTGAACACTCCACCAATGCCCCGGGCCACAGCCACCGCCCTCTAGCGGTACGGCGCCACTGTCTGATGGCTGCCCACCCCCACCTTTCATCACTGATGCCCCCCCACTGTGGCTGCAACTGCCGCACTCTAAAGCGCCGCGTCACCCTACTAGAGGAGGCAGTGCATGTCCTCCAAAGACAATCCCGCCGAACATAGGAGACCCTGTTTATTGCTCCTTTTTTATTTATTCTTTTGGTGGGTGGGAATGAGCGTTGGGGTTTTGGACATTTGGTTGGACTACTTTATGGACATTGGTTGGGGTTAGGGAGAGGGGTGGGTCAGGTTTTGTGTTTTTTTTAAATAGTTTATTTTTGTTAGGGTTATTATTAAATCAATATTTCTAATTTACATACAATGTTGCTAATGTTTTGTGGGTGGGGTTACTGTTTTACATCACACTGTTTCCTTGCTGGTGCAGGGCCAACCATAGCCAGTGTTTGATTTAAATAATTGGCTGACTTTGTAAGACACAAAAAGATAGATGTGGCACCCCTCACTGATTGAGTTGTCCTACTAGTACTTCAGTCTCTCTCTTCTAATTTATGCATTCTTTAACTGGACTCAAAGGGGTGTGTGAATTACTGAATTGATTGAAAACATGTCCATTATTAATTATGCCTCCTCTAAACTTCTTATACCTTGGCTTGATGTTTAACTTAGGTACAGCGATGGCTGCATGGTGATGATGATTTCCTTTCCTAACATGCCATGGTTGTGGTGCTGGTAGTAGTAGTAGACCCTGGCAGGGCAGCAGCATTTGCAAAAAAAGAAAATGAGACAGTCAGTCGCCTGAGAGAGACTGTTCAAGGAGTAGTAGAATGAAGTACAGTACAAAACTTACCGTGAAACAATAATATGCAAACATATTTTACAACAAAACATAACGGTGGTGGGGATAGCTTACTAAACAGAGTCACAAACTATAGTTTTGTTGAGTCACTTGACTAGGCCTACAGTACACTCCTCGGCACAAGCATAACAGTTAGTGCTGTGTATGAGGATGACATCAAATCCTACCAATGCTGGCAATTAATGTGGATGTATATGTCCCTTCGGTAACTAAAAATCACCTCTAAAATATATTGCTCATGGGTGGCCAAGCAGAAGAAGATCCTCGCTCTGCCTTAAAATTGAAGTACTCTTGCTTTCGCCACATCCGCCCCAGCGTGTGATAAATTATTGGTGTACATTTAGTTTAGTCACACCTCCATAAGTCACACAGCCCGGGGGAAGAGGGTTAGGGTTTGTTAAATGGATGGGAAGGGGGGTTCGGGTAAAGGTTTGAAAATGAAAAACAGTACGCATGGACAAACAACAAAACACAATCCCTGTAGACTACCATATCCCTACCAATATGTTAAGGGAGAAAAGGAAATGCATGAATGATGATGATTAATAAGGAGACCCGGATTACATACAGTTCTTATTCAATTGTTCCGGGCTTACTTTTACAGATAGCAAATAAAAAATGTAAATATTGGTAGGGATGAATCATAAACAGAGAGCAAACCTAATGATAATAATACCAACAAGAAGAACACACTGTTGTAAACATTGTAGACAAAAAAATGAATCAAATTATCGAAATGATGATGAAGGTTGATACTGTTACTGTGTTATCGGGGTCAAATGTGGATTTGCATCTCAGCATTCCTCTTGGTCCTCTTGTCCATCAATCTTGGTCAACCGGTCGCCACTGCCTGCCTGGCAAATGTAGATTTCTTGGTAAGGTAAGTGTGCATTGTAATGTTTTCCCAAGTATAGCGCAAGGCACGGCTTGTAATTGTAGATGGGAAAACAAAAGGGATATTGAGAAACAATGTTGAAAAAAATGCACAAGTTATGGTGTAGTGCAACAAGAACACTTTCCGAAGCGGCATGTATGCATCATCTCTACTCTAGTCTGTTTCCAGCATTGACCTTCAACAACAACAGTTACAGGACAAAGCAGGCCCACAGTGATGGCATGTTGCTTAGCAAGTTAGCACATGCTCCGTTTAGAGGATGTGCACACATCCAGCAACATAGCATTTTACATTTTAAGTCACTAAATCAATACACCGCAGTCATCCCACCGCTACACTCGACTCCACTTCTACACAGACATTTAGGTCTGCTGTGGTTGTTGTTGACTTGTTTACCTTTTATGCCACTCATGAAAATGTCCTCCTGACTTGTTATTATTCTATCAATCATCTCCAATACTTGTACAGACTGACTGTGAAGATCGGCCTGCAGTAGAAGTACAATTTTGTTTTTTACACAACAACAGTAGAAATATTATTGACTTGAGTCACTCTTTAGTGTGTACAGTAAGACTACTAGTACACTTTGACTTCACTTCATGCACAGCAAACAACAAAAACACAAACACCAATCACTCAAATTCAGGTGTCCAATGCATGCCATTCATTTTCATTACCTGTTCCTTCTCATCTTAAGTTAACGGGCCGTCTTTTTCGCCATCATCATCATGGACGGTGCTGTTGTCAAACTCAGTGTGCAGTGTACAGATTGAGTTTCCTTCCTGTATTCGATCAAAAGCTATGTATCAAGCTGCAGTAGAAGTACACATTTCTTATTGAAAATAGTTGCAAGAAGGGGGAAATTGCCTTGAGTTACGTTTAGTGTGTGGAATGATGATTAGTGCACAATGAAATAACTTCATGTACAACAAACAACAACAAAATCACTCAGTCTGCATCCAATGCATGGCATCATTTCATTACCTGTTCCATCTCATTTTCACTTTTCATATAATAAGCAGTCTCTCTCGGTTCAGAAAGGAGGATAGCTATAGTAGTCATCATGTTCCACTTCTTTTGGTGGGACTGGGAAACATTTTATTTTTTCTTCTATTTAGGAAGCATCATCCAATCATCATCTGTCTTGAGGGCAATGGATGTTGGGAGATTCAGGAGAATGGAGCGGGGGAGCTGGATTTGGAGGACTGTACTGTGCAGGCAGCTGAAACTCGTATATGAAATAAGAAGAGTAGAAGACAGTGGTGATGGATTTGCTGTGATTCAAAGTTTGTAACCCGAAAGACAGACACACAGATAAAGGAAAATAAGGGAGGAAGACAGTAAGTGCAAGCCTAATTGTCAGGGAAGTATAGCTCGTCCTCAAACTCTGGGGGTTCAACCAGTAGTAGGTAATCATGTAGCACACTACTTCTGTTACCTGAGCCACTGTCCTCATCATCCTCCCTTGATTCATGTATTGTGTAATTCGGTGGTATGAAGTGCTGATTCATTTGAATCATTGTTAACCTCTCCACGTTTTTGGGCAAGAGACTGGTCCTTCTCACTGTTATAATGGAACCAACAGCACTGAAAACACGTTCAGAAGAGACACTTGCGACAGGGCAAGCCAGATAGCTTTTCACCAGCCTGCTGAGCAGTGGCCATTCGGCCCTTTTTCTATACCAATACAGCAATTGGTTTTGACCAATGTACTCCTCTGTTGGGTCGTCCAGATAGGCCTGGACCATCCGCTCAATGTTCAGGGGTGCTGCTGCTAACTTTTTTTCTGGCTCTGTTCTCTGTGCATCAACACTGTGCTTAATACCAATGCCTAACTGTAAATACCAATCGTGTAACGATTCTAATAGGCCTAATGATGATCCAGTTATTGTTGCTGTTGTCGGATTCCCTGCTGCAGTACTTCTTGTGGGTTGATCTAGCGGGCTTTTAATTAGCAGCCGTTCATTTTCCTACTTTATTGCTGACTCAGCTATCCAAGTTTTGTAGCGGGCAACATCCATCTCTGAAAAAGGAATTAATGTCTTCAGTGTCAATTTTGTCTGTGGATCCAGAATTGTGGCACAAATGTAATGTTCTTGTGACAAAATCTTATTTTGCACCCTTGTATTTTCAGCTAAGCGACGGGCTAAGCTCTCCACCAAGTCATAGGTTTCTTTTCTTTCCTCTATACCTTTGTATGATTCAGACACCTTCTTCAGCTGATGCTCTAGCATTTGCAATAATGGGATAGCTTGGCCCATTGTACAGTCCTCCTTGCTGACTTCACGTGTGAAGACCTCAAAAGGACTAAGCATGTCAGTCAGGCATTTAACTAGGCACCATTGGTCCGTCTGAAGGGTCATGCCTTTCACAGTAGCATCCAGTCTTTGCATGACATATTCCTTGAGTTGCCTGTACTGCTCAAACAGGCGATCAAGCATGTAATACGTTGAGTTCCAACGTGTTGCCACCTCCTTGATGAGTGCTTTGACTGGCATTTTATAGTCACGTTGAATGATCCTCAGCTGCTTCTGAGCTTTCAAAGAATGGCTGAAATGAGTGCATATTCTTCGGCAGGTGGTCAGTAAGTTGCTGACTATGGGTTCTTTTTTCAGAAATTCTTGAACTATAATGTTTATGCAGTGCGCCAAACACGGAACCCTGAAATAGGAACCAAGCTCCATGGCCTTAAGTACATTACTGCCATTATCTGTGGCAACAAAACCAATACTAAGCCCTCTTGGGCGCAGCCATTCAAAAACCTTGCTGTGAAACTCTTCCAAAATGTTTATAGCAGTATTATATTTCTCCATGGCGAATATAGCTACAGTTGCAAGTTTCCGAGTAGCTTTAAAAATCTCAGCTGTGTCAACAGCACCTCCTTCAGATAGCTTATCTCTAACCCACTCACAAAAGAGACCCAGTGTGCAGTGAAGCACATGCAATCTGTGGTTTGGCAACTGGTCCACATGTCTGTTGTGAATGTACCTTGAGTACAAGTGTGTCTGCAATGGTACATTACATGGAGGACCCAGAGCTCCACTTTGTAAAGTCCAGGCCTGCCCGGTGAAGCCATGAGGAGGAGGGGAATACCCCAGACAGACTTGTGTATTGCTGCAATCCTGTGACCTTGGTGGGACACACACTGGATTAAGGGACTCTCCAGTTACACTTCAAAAGGTTTCTCCTTGGTTCAGTAATAGATCACAAGGTAGGGGCCTGGACACAAATCAGGAAGGCGATGTGGCTGATAAAGGAATAATAAAGAGTAGGGCTGTGAGCCTGGGATTAAACTTTTGATGAACATAGCGCTGTGGCTGACATCAAATGTGAACTCTGGTCACTCCCATTAATTTTGTTGTGAGTCATTCAGCTTCAGCTTTTGTTACAGAGATCCTTTCAATTGAAAAGAAAAAAAAGAGAAGTAGACACTTCAAAAAAAATATTACCCCCAAAATAAAACTTTAAATACTCAGACCCTAAATCAAATGTTGGTGTCTGCAAATGGACTATGAAAGGAGGAGATTGAGATGGCAAATGTTGACATCTGCCAAGCTGCCAGATGGACTGTGTTAGGAGGGCAAGCTCTGCAAGACGTCTGCCTGAAACAGGGAGTGGGTGCAGTGGCCTGCTAGTCTCCCTGCTGGGTGAGAGGACATCACCAAGGAAAATAGAGACTACCTGCCCTGGAGCTGGGATCACCAGTCCCTGTATGGTTTCCAAGCCCATTGTGCACTGTAAGGAAGAGGAGGGTGTTGGAGGGAGAAAGGTTCAATGGGGAGCCCTACTGCGAGGATTCCCCGTGCAAAGTGTGCGAATTCAACTGTGCACTGATTGGGTCATACCTGTGTGCAAGAGTGCCAGTTCTGTGACACCTTATGCCAGGAGAGGGCGGTCTTGGACTGAGCCATGAGATAGCACCCAGTGGGACTTGCCAAACCCATACTGCTGAGCTGTGGTGACCCCGTATACCAGTAGCATACAGGACCCATTGATGAATATGGTGTATCAGGCCACTGGCACCTATTACAAGGGCTATTCTTACACTGCTATTGACTCTTCTGACTAGCTCCATTGATGTATGCCGAGTGTGGGGCATAGGATGCAAATTACACGGTACATTAATGCACTCAATTTGTCATCTTACTGATGCCTGTTAATAGGTCTCTATGATGTATGTTATGTATGGGGTCACTGACACCCTTTACAATCCCCAGTCTTGCATACAGCGTGATAGGCCAATTATTGTGTTACTAGGCCTGTTCATGCATGCTCTGTGTAGGGTAAATGATATGCATTACTAGTCTCATGCATGCATTGTTTGAAGCCTATGATGTTGCATACAATGGTTATTGACATATTCACTGTGTATAGCTACACTTACACAAGCCCATTTTGTTAATGGAATATGTGGGACCACTAAAATATGGTACTGGACACATTGATTCATGTATTGTGTGTGAACACTGATTCTATGCGCCCAAACGCATGGACTTGCATCTCCAGGGACTGTGTGGTGCCATTGTCAACATTTACCTGGCGTACATCCACCATTGCAATAGAAGAAGTAAGTGCAGCCTCTGCCACTGGAATACGTACAACAAAAACACACACCTAAATTTGGTTAGCCTTTTTGGCTTTTGCAAAGCTTTGTTTCTCTTATGACCTGACCTCTGACTGAAAGAGTAAAGCTGCATCTACACCAGATCAATTCTCCTTCCGGCATGACTGACACACTATTGACAGCCAATGGCTAAGTTATGTTATGTTATGTTATTAAAATTTCTTGAGCGCACAGCTGCCCCAGCAAAGGGGCGTCCTGGCGCTTTGACAGATGCTATAACATAACACACTAAAAAGACTAGCCAGAAACTGGAAAGAGGAAAGTTTTAATGGCCTGCCTGAAGGCGAACATATCCTCAAGAGCACGAATGTGGACTGGTAGTGAGTTCCATAGGCCAGCCGCTAGAACCCTAAAAGAACGGCCACCCATCCTGCTCAACCTGAAGCGTGGGCAGACAGCCAAATGGAGACCCTCCGATCTTAAAGATCTCGATGGCACAACCCAAACACCAAATGGCTAAAAGGGCTGAACCAAAGCCTCAAGCTGCATGTTTGTTGATGTTTACGACTTGCATTCTGGCAGACAGCGAAAACTGTTTCACTTCTGACTAAAAACAGAGGGTCTGATTCACAAAAGTAATCTAAGACAAAATCCTAAGGATTCCTAACATTACTACTACTAATCTGAGAAAAATCCTAACTTTACAACTTTTGGTATTCACAAAAGGCACTTAGTAGTAGTAAAGTTAGGATTCCTAACATTACTACTCCTAAATGTCGTTTATGAATACCGAAAGTCGTAAAGTTAGAATTTTGTCACAGATTAATTTTGTGAATCGGGCCCAGAATGACTAAAGAATTTGGAGAAAACCTCAATCTCAAATAGTTTTTTGGGTAGGTAGGAATGTTCATGAGATAATGTCCTCTTGGTTTAAAGAAGAAAGCAATGTGGCAGATCATCAGTGACAGACATGCTGTGCTCAGGTCTGTGTCTGCAAAACCAGAAGGTTGCCTTTCCAAAGTGCCACATTTAAAAATACTTTAGTAGCCTTAGAAAGTGTTAAAAGTGGCGAACATCTATTTGAGTTCAGTATGAAGTATGTCGAATAACTTTATATCTAATTTGGGTACATGACAGAACTTTATATCAATATCTGCGGAAAACAGATTTGAGCATTTACAAGGAGCCTAGAGGTAATCTGGAACAAACGTTTTGAAAACAGCACCCTGTTTTCTCAGCACACCGAAATTAGCCTTGTGCCTACTTTAGAACATGGGTGATAAACTGTAGCCCCCTTGGCAATTAGTCTTGTATAAATTGGGATGCAAATCTGATGTCAGGGGAAGTTGTGTCTTTACTGGAATCATTAGGCAAATGCTTTTCTCCAAATTGCCTAAAACTGCAATCTCATTTCCCTGCCGCTGATGTCTTGCAGCCTCTTTTAGCAAACTTCTGAAAGTTGTTTGCAATGTACTTACCATCCTTGGCAGTTTATGATTGCTCTAATTATCATCTATCTTTTACTTGCCACAATTATCTTTCGAATCGCCCCGTCTTTGTTTCGGCGATAATACAATTCCCCACAACGACAATTGTGTTCACAACGAGTATTGCCGTCTCCACATTGAGAAGCAATAACATCACCCACAAGAAAAACTGCTGCAGAACGCGACCTGACAGGGCTTATTAATCATTGCAGTGCAATTAACAGACCTACGTTAAGATACAATCAACTTGTTCACGGGCAGAAAGTACACACTACTCCAGAGACTTCCATCAATTGCAAACACGTGATTTAGGCTTTTTAATGGCTCATCAACTGCACAAGATTTTGTCTGGAAATTATCCACCCTGTTTACTTTACAAAACAGCCGTTTTTTTGTTCTCAGATCAATATACTAATTATCGTTGCATAGCAGTCTCTGTTTTTTTTAAGTTGTTTTTCTTTTACATATTTCGTAGTTCACTGCCTTTCAGTGTATTCATTTCTACCAGACAGATACGGAATGTTTAATTATTTCTCGTGTTGCTGTTTGAAAGAAAGGTATTTTGCAGGTAACTAGTGAATATAGCAAACTTAAAATCAAATTTTCCCAGATCAGAATATGTGCTTCTGTGTATAATACCATTCATAAATCATGGTATGCTAAATGAATACTAACTAACAGGTTTACGAATATAGCTTCATTTTACGTTGGGACCGGTGCACTAATCAGTTGCATTAATGTTGCAAAATCTACATTCGCAGGAGGTTGCAACCCACTTGCCTCATGAATAGTGATTACCTTTACGGATCTCAGGTTTGCAGATTATGTGGTTTGAGACATAGCGTTTGCATTGTAAAGGATGTGATGTTGAGAATCGCAGGCTTTGTGACTACAAAACTTCTTCATATCAAGTATTTTGCTTTTTAACATACCATGTACTTCATGTGTAATTTATTAGGTATGACCCACAAAAACGCCTGACTTTATCTTCTCATTGGACTAAATCTAACGAATTTATATAACAGCTGTTGTAGAGGCATGCCTGAATGAACAGTACACAGTTGAAAGATCATTCTGCATTAGTCAGGCGTTTACAATATTACACTGATTTGTTTTTCGCAGGGTACCTATTCAAAGCTGCTTTTACTGTTTTTAGCCCAAATGGATCAAAAAGGTATTAGAAATGTGACAGGACACGCTGCTGAGTAATGGAAGATCCTTTCAACTGGTGGCTGATCATCTTTCAGCTTCTTATTACTGTGTTTGAGTGTTAAACTGCTACTCATAAGGTGAAGCAATGCCCATAGAATGTGTACGTGTAAAAAATGTAAAAGTAATAAAGTAATGCTATCATAGAATCTGCCACATCAATCAATCAATCAATCAATCAGAGCATTTATATAGCGCACTACTCACCCAGAGGGTCTCAAGGCGCTGGCGGGAGGGGGTCCGCTACTGCTCGAACAGCCAGGTCTTGAGCTGCTTCCTGAAGGCGAGGTGGTCCTGGGTCAGGCGGAGGTGGGTCGGAAGGGAGTTCCAAGTCTTGGCGGCCAGGTAGGAGAAGGACCTTCCTCCTGTGGTGGCTCTTCGGATGCGGGGGACGGCGGCGAGGGCGTGGCTGGTCGATCGAAGCTGGCGTTTGGGAGCGTAGAAGTTGAGGCGGCTGTTGAGGTATCCTGGTCCTTGGTTGTGTAGGGCTTTGTGTGCGTGGGTGAGGAGCCGGAAGGTGATTCTCTTGTTGACCGGGAGCCAGTGCAGGTCTCTCAGGTGTCCGGAGATGTGGCTGCGGCGGGGGATGTCCAGGATGAGTCGTGCTGAGGTGTTCTGGATCCGCTGAAGTCTCCTCTGGAGTTTGGCGGTGGTTCCGGCGTAGAGGGAGTTGCCGTAGTCCAGACGGCTGGTGACGAGGGCCTGGGGGACGGTCTTCCTGGTCTCGGTGGGGATCCATCGGAAGATCTTGCGTAGCATGCGCAGGATGTTGAAGCACAACGAGGAGACGGCGTTGACTTGTCTGGTCATGGAGAGGGAGGAGTCCAGGATGAAGCCCAGGTTGCGTGCGTGGTCTGTTGGTTTGGGTGCGCTGCCCAGGGCGGGGGGCCACCAGGAGTCGTCCCAGGCGGAGGGTGAGGATCCCAGGATGAGGACTTCCGTCTTGTCCGAGTTCAGTTTCAGGCGGCTGTTCGACATCCATTTGGCTACGTCTGTCATCCCTTCGTGCAGGTTGGCTCTGGCGGTGGCGGGGTCGTTAGTGAGGGAGAGGATCAGCTGGGTGTCGTCGGCGTAGGAGATGATGTTCAGGTTGTGCTGGCGTGCGATGGCTGCGAGGGGGCTCATGTAGACGTTGACTCTTGTTGACTCTTGTTGCAGCATTATTTTCAACCATTGGCATAATTGTGTCCTCCGCTTCCTCATAATTCCAGTGGCCCTGTGTCAGAAATTGGGTTATAGGTTGACTGGAGTATGGGCCCTAGTCAAGCAGCAACCACAATCCTAGTTAGTGTAAGAAGCAGGCAAAACCTAACTTAAACTGTGCTCACCCTCTGGAAGCTTGGCGCAAAGCAGTCAGGCTTAACTTAGAGACAATATGTAAAGTATTTGTGAAACACTTCAAACAGTAAAACAGTGAAAATACCAGACAAAATGATTCCACATCAGGTTAGAAGTACAAGATATATGAATTTTTAGATAATGACTGTCAAATATCACTTAGAAGCCATAAGTGCCTATTTGACATATACCGTCACACTGGACCGGGACAAAGTCAAAAGTTCAGGCCAACCGGGATTGGCCGGATACAGGGACCCAGTGAGACCCACTGAACAAAATTACCTTTATCCTGGCTACCTCGACATTGAAGATTCAGGGTGCAACCGAAGTGATGCGTCGGTGTCAACTCATGGAGGGTGGTGGTACGACAGTCCTGATCCATGCAGCAGTGGTGATGCATCAGCTCCAGTGAGTGAAGCTCTGTGAAGTGGAGCTTTAACGCCGCAATCAAGGATGCCGTTGATGAGGATGCAAAGACCTTGCATCCAGGGGAGAGTGCGTACTGGTGGTTCAGAAGGTGATGTATCAAGGATGATCCATGCAGCACAGATGTTGCACCAGCTCTAATCTACGTAACAGGAGCAATGCACAGGTTCTGATCAATGCAACAGGGGCAGTGCTCTGATCTACACTACTGTAATGATGCATGAAGGACAGGCCCTCTAGGTCCACGCGGGTACTTATGACCACCTGCCATGCCTTCCCAAGTGAAGAGTTGATCAGACAGTAGAGAATGAAAACATACATATTTATTACTCTTCTCTGCAGAGGAGCCCAGTCAGACCATCACCATAAGATGTTTGTTGAGGGGACTGACTCCTCAACATTTGCTAATAGATGATAAACCCTTCAGGAGCATTTGGCCACGCCTCTGGTGGAAAAGTACTGGTCTGAGCCGGACACGAACAAAGGAGGCACGGAGAGATGAGCTAACACGTGCCAGAGGGATGTGCTATCAGCGGCCCAAGGCCACTGTGCCGAGTCTCAGCATCGCCTAACATGGGAGCAGAGCTACATGTATACAATGGAATGCAAACGCAGAATAATTGTCTTGTTAGCAAGTCAAGTTGCAGCCTTGGACAGAGTAACAAAATACAGTGTTCTGCTGAGGCAAGCTATTCTGAATTCTAGGTCCTAACACGGGCTCCGCAGAGGCAGTCTAATAAGGATTACAACATTGAAATGGAGTCACACTGGCTAACGAAAGCTTGCATGTTCCAGGGATAAGAGGATTGCATACCGTGAGCATAATTACATATACTTTAGTCACACATTATTAACCTAATATAACATGGTGAATACAATATGGGCACAGGGAATTTTAAACCCTTTTAACATATGTGGCTAAAGCCTTTATTGCTATCCGGTAGTGTCTTTACATTCTAGTGAGGAGAGGACAGTACATAATCATCTATTGATCGAAGCAAGATAGGAACAAACCAAGCATTTCAATAATCAAACAGACCTTCATCAATGAGCATAATTGACTGAACTTCTTGCAACATCATGTTGGAGACTTTATTATTGTGACCAGAAAGTTTAGGTGTTGGTGTAAGCTTAGTAACACAGTAGGTGCAGCATACCAGGAGGCAGTGAATACACAGGCAACAAGTAAAGATGATACCTGCAATACCTATCAAGACAAGCAGAATCTTCCAACCCCAGGACACTAACAGAGCCCAGAGCCATCCTATGAGAGACCATGAACAATTGTCCTCATGTGTTTCTGGGGCAAGTTTGTGTAATTTCTGTATGGCAGAGTAGACAGTCGGGCGCTATCTGATATGTATATACAACAACTGCTCCCTATGACACGACAGGCTCTACCCCGGTTGGCTAAGTTAACATCTAAAACCATTCTGTTTTGAAGCGAGACAAGTCTCGTAGCATGGAGCGCAACTGTAATATTGGTCAGTATGCCTGCAGTAGTATTTATGACTCCCTCAACTACTCTTGCAAGGTGACGGATGTTGCGACTATTGAACATGAGGCCCCAGAAAGGTATGAGACCATTCATTTATCAGTATACTCCTACAGGGAGGTATCGGTCTGGTCAATGTCACTTGGATCAACAACTCTTTTAGCTCGGGAAACTGGGACATCCCTACGCTGCAGAAGATGTGTTCTTTAATAGTCAGAAGGAGCCAAAATGACCGGAGGAAGAAGGTAGGACAGTTAACATCGCCCAGACCATCCCTCAAATAACCACACATAACCACGGTCACCACAAATAAAATAAACATTGGGTGGTGGGCTCAATGACAGACTTTTGGGTATTTTCAAATGGAGGTGGTGTTGCATCTGCTGTTCCCTACATCCACTGTTCCCATTCCCTGAACACAAAAGGGAGCCAGTACATCTGCAACCTCCAGAGGTATAGGCTTGTCCTCTGTGATGTTACGGGCTTGGAAAGATTGATAATATTCTGATACATTGAACTGCAAG
This sequence comes from Lissotriton helveticus, assembly GCF_964261635.1. Classification (NCBI taxonomy): domain Eukaryota; kingdom Metazoa; phylum Chordata; class Amphibia; order Caudata; family Salamandridae; genus Lissotriton; species Lissotriton helveticus. The sequence goes on along the minus strand of NC_136063.1, from coordinate 1,146,646,658 downwards.
AATCTATCCCTGTCTATCCCTGTCCTATTTAGCTTTCTACCTCTATCCATACAGGGATCTATGCTGAGGATATACGTTCATCGGCATGGAGCGGGAGCTGGGTCTCTTAAGATCCAAGGAGTCAGGCTGGGAGAAGGGACAAACCAAGCTAAGTAGAACAAACCAACCCTTACAGCCATTCATGTAGGACAGAGGCACAGGAAGCAGTCTCTCGCTCTTATGTGTAACTGGAAGTAACAACTCACATACCCAGCATTTTGTTGTATTATAAACAGCATGTGTTTGATGCAACATCTGCATAAAAACATTATCTTCTTAGTGAGGTGCCAACGTGCCAATGATATGTTAAGTGGGTGTTGGTGTAGTACTTATCCAAGCATGCACATGCTATTTCTCTTCTAGGAAGAACAGTTTGCCAAGTACAATCATCAAAGCAAGCAAAATTATTATCACAAATATCCCTTTAGTCTTTGCGGGGCAGGAGACGAAACAGGGCCATGCAGAGTGGTGCGTGGAGCCACAAAAAGCAGCTATAATCAGGGATAGGGCAACCAAAGAAGTACATTATTAAAGAAAAAGTACTTGGGGAATTGGAGCCACTATACAACCAGCCAGAGGGGTATTCTTCTTTCCTGTGTCCTTCAAGAGCCTCACAGGCAGGCTCCTATCGTTCATCAAACGTTGTCTTTCCCACCATGGAGCTGCATAAGGGCAACCAACTGAAAACAATTGTGGCCCTTACTAGAAGCAATCCTTCTCTCTCAGGATAGGGCAACCTCCCACAAGGGAAAACACCTTCATCGATGCTGTACAATGTCGAGGGCAGTGCACCAGTGTTCTTCACTTTAATCTAAAACAGGAACCAGAGACCCAGCACCTGTACCCTAAGCTCAAGTCCTTCCCTGAGTCCGGCATTGCCATGCTGATGCACTGTCCTTCAGTCTGGGCTGCAGATTGTACCTTGAGTGCCCAGGCATTTCCTCATCAACAAATAAAGGTAAGAGCACACATTCAGTTGGGGATCGAGACTCAGGTGTTTGTACTCCAGGAGCTGGAGTATCCAGGGCAGCCCTTATCTCAGGGGGATTTCACCTCGAATAAGGCCTTGTCACTCTCCTTGTCTGCCCGCTCCCCTCTAAGCTGGGTGTCAGAGAAGGGAACAAAGCGGGGGACCAGCACCCCTTCCTGGTCAGTGATCCCTTCATTCACCCAGGAATCGTATGGAAGTGGAAGAGGCACCCTCTTTACATGCGAGGCATGCACCCTGTGCTTCCGGCCATCCACTTTCACGGCTGTCCGAGGGGCCAAGAGCACCTGGGTAGGGCCTCTCCACCTCTGCTTCAAGCAGGATTTGCGCTGAAACTGATGAATGAGTATAAAATATCCAGACTGAATCCAATGTCCGGGACCCTTCGGCAATTGTTGTATGGCGGCAGATATCTGTTGGTGACAGAACGCAGATCTTCAGACAAGGCATGCAAATAGTCAATCAAAAGAGGATATTCAATTTTAAAAAAACGCTTAGGTATTGGGTCCCCCATACATTAGAAGGGTGCCCGAAGACCACTTCATAGGGTGACAATCCAGTCCTAGAATGCACAGTCACCCTTGCCGACATTAGCTCTAGGGGCAATGCGTCTGACCATTGCAATCCTGTGCTTTCATGTATTTTTGCTAATTTCAGTTTGAGAATACCATTATATTTCTCAACAAGGCCCGCTGATTGCTGGTGATTCGCTGCATTAAATTTCTGTGCAATTTGCAAGCACTTGCACACCAAATCAATGACTTTGTCAGTGAAGTGGCTCCCATTGTCCCAAGGCTGCGGCGTGAATCCCCTTCTAAGCCATGGTAAACTCCCGCGCTGAAGACATTGAAGCATGCCTGTAAGGTTGCGAAGAGGGCTTGGCGTTTCGGCGGCTACCTCCACTCTGATAAAAACATCCTCAGATCCAAACAAAAACTTTATTATGTGCGATAGGAGAGGCCAAAGGACAGTATTATGCCGCTCGCATTGAGCGGGCTAACAACAATTCCAAAGAAATCTTCGCAATTGTGCAGAGCTTCCTGTCCCCTAGTGCCCAGGTGGCAGCTGCTCCTGCCAGGGAGTCCTGGTGTAATACCCTGGCGTCATTTTTCAGGGATAAAATAATCAGTATCCAGGAGACTTTTCTGTCCTCTCCTAGAAACAGCGACCCTGTGTTGTTGCTGCATTTGCCCAGAGCTGAACCGGTGTCCCTTGTCTCAGAATTTAGTCCCATTGACCTCGCTAGTTCTCTTAGAATCCTTAAAGCCCTCAAGTCCGGCTCGCCCAACGACCCCTGTGTGGCCCGACTACTATCTGATGTGGCAGATACCATTAATTCGGAGGTGAACTTTATGGTCAACAAATCATTGCGGGAGGCTTGTGTGCCGAAAGCTTGGAAACATGCCTTGATCCTTCCTATACTTAAAAAACCGTCTCTCGATCCATTGCTCCCAGAAAACTATTGTCCTATCTCGCTTCTGCCAAGTTTGGCTAAAGTTTGTGAGAAAGCGGTCACATTCCAACTTACCAACTTTGTTGAGGGGGCTGGTCTGCTTCATCCGGCGCAGTCTGGCTTCCATGCCTCCTATAGCACGGAATCCGCTTTACTAGAGGTCACCGAATCGATTTGGGAGTGTCTGGATGCCGGCGGGAGAGCAGCATTGGTAATGATTGATCTCTCAGCGGCGTTCGACATGGTGCCTCACGCAATGCTCCTGGATCGCCTATCTGAAATTGGAATCTCTGGGTCGTTTTTGAAATGGATCAATTCTTTTTTGGAAGGAAGGCTGCAGCAGGTATGGCTCCCTCCGTGTGCCTCTGTGCCCATGAGGGTATCCACTGGGGTTCCGCAGGGGTCATCGCTTAGCCCGCTGTTATTTAACACTTACGTGACTCCGCTGATTTTTTGGGCAGAGTCACTGGGGGCTAAGGTGATGGCCTACGCCGACGACAACCAGCTGCTGTTTACCTGGATTAAGGAGGATGACTCGGTTAGAAGACCTCCGGATTTCAGCGAGAGACTCTGGCCTCCAAGTTTTTCTTGCCCATCTGAGAATAACAGTGCTGCCAAAAACCTTGGCGTTTGGTTCGATGAGAATCTGAATTTTGGGTCACATGTAAAAAAACTGGCTGGCACCTATTTTGATGTACTGAAAAGTTTGAGAAAGTTTCTTCCCTTCTTGCCGAACACGGCCAGAGAGACGGTTGTTCGGGCACTGATTCTTCTCTCTTGGATTACGCCAACGCCCTCCTAGTGAAGCCCAGGTTTCCTTGTGAAGACACTTCAAGTGGTACAAAACTCGGCTGCCAGACTTGTAGGGGGTCTGTCTTCCAGGCACAGTGTGCGGGCACTTTTACGTTCACTACACTGGCTTCCTGTCGAAATTCGCCTGAAATTTAAAATGCTTTCAATTGTGCAACGGGCCCTTTACGGTCTCGGTCCCATCTATTTGCAGAAGAGACTTGCTTTTTACACACCAGGGAGACAGTTGGGTTCGTCTTCGCAGCTGTTGATGCAGACCCCGAAGTTTAAGCTTCAGCGTCTAGGGGGAAACTCCTTTGTGCACAAAGCTTGTTTGGCCTGGAATGCGTTGCCCTTGGCTTTGAGTGCCACCCAGGATCCTCTTCTATTTAGGAAAGCCTTAAAAACCCTTCTGTTTTAATAGGTAATTGTGCATTTTCTGCCTTTCTGTTGTAAGTGCCGGGACACTTCCGAGTAGCTGTGCGCTGTACAAATTAAAATAACATAACATAACATAAAATTGTCACTCCAGATCACACGTGGCAATCCGTAGCGTGGAAAGTACTCCTTTAAAAGAGCTTTTGCTGTTGCTATAGCCGTAATCTCTTTAGTTGGGTAGGCCTCCACCCACTGACTGAATGTACAAACTACCACTAGTACATACTACAAGTTTATCACTCGTTCCATTTAGATGAAATCCATCTGGAGAACCTCGAAAGGGAAGGAAGGTGGTGCAAAAGTACCTGCAGTAGTAGGGGTGCCTTTTCCAGGGTTATGCTTGAAACAAATGATACAGTGTCTCACCAAGTGTGCTGCAACTATAGGGATGTTCTCATTCTGCCATACTGGACCTAACAGGTTCCAAATGCCTTTAGCATTAATGTGCGCCGGGCCATGGGCAATCGTGACAACAGGAAAAACATATGCATTCGGCAACAACCACCTTTGTTTTCCTGACAAATCAGTCCAACACCCGTCCTCATCCAAGCGCCCTGTTGTCTACTACCACATTGCCAATTTGTCTGCAGTGGCCTCTCTTTGTATTTCCCTTACACTTTCCACAGTGGTCTCAAACATCCCATTGTCTGGAACCCATCTAGCACGACCTGCCAAAAACATTTTACTCATCTTTGACTGAGCTGTGTCCTTAGCTGTCTGGTCCGCGAACGCATTCCCCCTCCCCACATCATCCACAACAGCATTATGTGCACTGCACTTTAATATAGCTAGTTTATCAGGAAGTGTCAGTGCTGATAACAATCTGAGTATTAGGGGGCTGTGTTGTATTCTCTGTCCATGAGATGTCAGGAACCCCCTCTCTGCCCAGAGGCCCAAACTTATGTGCTACTCTGAAGGCATACTAGCTGTCAGTGTAGACATTAACAGCCAGTCCTTCACTCAATTCACAGGCCCTCAGGAGAGCAATTAATTCAGCAGCTTGGGCTGACTGATATGGGACACGGGATGTCTCAACTACAGGATGTAGGGTGGTTACTTCATAGACTGCAGTAGTAGTGCCATTTGGCAGTGTGAAACAAGAGCCATTGACATATAGTTCCCCTTGGGGGTCAGATAAGGGAACTTCAGTCATGAATACCCATCCCTTTGTTCCTTCTTCGGTCCGGAATAGACAATCATGGACCTCATTGTCCTTTTCTTCCAAAGGGAGGGGTAGTAACGTGGCTGGATTCAAGGTAACGCATCTTTTTATGGTAATGTGCGGAGCAAATAGAGACAACTCGTATACAGTAGGACGTGCACTGGTGAGGTGCTATGTCACTGTTTTATTCAATAGTGTGTCCACAGCGTGAGGTACCATCACTGTGAGGTCAGTATCAAGGACAAGCCCTGCCGATTGTCTGATCAATACCGCTGACGCCGCAGCAGCTCTCAGACAGCTCAGGAGCACTCTGGTGACATTATCCAAAATGGCTGAAAAGTAAGCGCAGAGTCTCTGCTTACCCCAAAATACCCTGTGTTAGTACAGCAAACACGCAACCGTCGGCCTCGTTTATATTGAGCACAAAAGGCTTTTGGTAGTCAGGAGTACCAAGCATAGGAGCAGAGCAAAGCGCAGTCTTTAATTGTTGAAAAGCTTGCTGGCATGCAGGTGTCCAAGGCAAAGGCTCATGCACGTCTTTGGTGGTGAGGTAAAGAAGGGGTTTCGTTAGTAGGGAGAAGTTAGGGATCCATTGTCGACAATGGGAAGTTATCCCCAGGAACGCGTGTGCCTCGCATTGGGTCTTAGGGATGGACATGTTAGTTATGGCAGCTATGCATTCTGGTGTCAGTCTGCGACCCTCCTACAACAGTAGGTGTCTGAAGTAGGTGACCTCCTGTTGACAATACTGAAATTCGATAGGGACACTTTGGGGTCGATTCCGATTCGGGAAAAACCGCTCCGAATAGCCGTTCGGAGCGTTTTTCCCATACGAATCATACCCTGCAACGTGCCCCGTACGTACAACGAAGTACGATTCGTACCAGGAGCCGTACTCCGTATGAGTCGTACAGAGACCATACGACTCTAATCTCCGTACGATTCTCCCTCGGAACCCGCTGTACGCGACATCTGGACGGGGTCGGACGGGGTCTTTTCGAATGACCCCAGGTTGTCCATTGAGTCGCCCATACCTCTCTCTTGGTCGGATCACTATGCTATCCCCATTGATTTAATAACTACTACTGGGAATAGCAAGGAAAGTGAGCCTAGTAAAAGGGATCTGAGGCGTAAGCTTAGAAATATTACCAATGACATGCTTGCTCCCAGACTGCCAAATCGGGAAATCTTCTCAGAGGAGGACGTAGGTTCGGCGGTCGAGAGGATCGACACTGCCATTAAAATAGCCATCGACGACCTTGCTCCTGCTTCACTGTGCTACTCTGCGAGGAAAAGTCCATCGGCTCCCTCGTTCTGTGAATCATTAAGAATCCTCAGGCAGGGAGTACGAAGACAGGAGCGCCTCTGGAGGACTATCTGGGATCTGCGAGAAAGGGACAAACATAAAACCCTTCTAAAGAAGTATAAGAGGGAAGTGATTAGAATCAAACAGGATTATTTTACCTCTCTAACCACCTCTCTCTCTTCGCCGAAAGAGCTGTTTAAGATAGTAGATACGCTCATTTCTTTGAAGGTACCGGACCCCGTGATGAGTTCACAGCAGCTCTGTAATGATATTGCACAATTTTTTCAATCCAAAATTGTCGATATATACTCGGCTTTAGAGCTTCAAAGGACGGCTCTGTCGTCCATACCATGTCCATCTGTCCCTGCCATAACATCCTCTAAGGAGTTGCTGCCGGGACGTTTGTCCAGCTTTCCACCCCTTTCCCTCCAAGAACTTGAAGTCCTTCTGTCAAAGACCAGATCGGGCTCACCCCTAGATCCGTGCCCCTTGAAACTCCTTAAACAATGTAAGGAGTCTCTTCTGCCCATCTATCTAGAGATCATGAATCGGGCAATGGAGGACGGTACTTTTCCCCTACAATGGAAAAGAGCGGTGGTTAAACCACTACTAAAAAAGCCTACACTAGATCCGGGTGTCCTCAAAAATTTTCGCCCCATTTCGCTGCTTCCAGCCCCCGCAAAGATGCTGGAAACCCACCTTAACCAGCATCTTGCAGCCTTTCTGGAATCCTCTGGCCTCCTAGATCATTCACAGCATGGTTTTCGGAGAGATCATAGCACTGAGTCGGCCCTCACCATCGTGCTTGATAACATCCGCACAAAAGTGGATAAGGGCCAGACCACCCTCCTCATTCTGCTAGATCTTACGGCTGCGTTTGATACCCTGTCCCCCTCAGTGCTAACATCCCGACTGAGGGAGATAGGGGTCGAGGGGCCAGCACTTAGTCTGCTGACCTCTTTCCTTGGCCAGAGGGAACAGAGAGTCAAGATGGGGGAGTTCCTATCTCCATCCCACCCTGTGCAGTGTGGGGTCCCTCAGGGGTCGGCTCTAAGCCCGACCCTTTTTAACATCTATGTGACCCCACTTGCCAGGCTGATCAGATCTTTTGGGATGGAGGTAGTATTCATGCCGATGACACGCAGATCCTGGTGTCTCTCGCCCAACCTTCCAACTTGGCTGCCTCCAATTTTAGACACTGTATGGAGGCAGTGGCTCAATGGATGATTTGCAATTCATAGAAGCTCAACGGCGAGAAAACAGAGATCCTGGTGTTCGGAGGCAAGGAGGACATCTGGTCGGCGGAATGGTGGCCCCCATCTTTGGGCCAGTGCCCTACACCCACTGCCGTGGCCAGAAACTTAGGAGTCATGATTGATCCTATTTTGGGGATGAGTCACCAAGTGAACAGGACCATCTCTACCTGCTGGGGCATAATAAACATCCTGCGGAAGATAAAATATTATCTATCCCCTCAAGCCAGGAAACAAGTGGTAGTTGCTTTAATAGGCTCAAGATTAGACTATTGCAATGCCCTACTTCTAGGCATTAACAAGGGCCTCATAAGGAGACTTCAAATGGTACAGAATGCCGCAGCAAAATTTGTACTAGATCTTCCTAAGCGGGCCTCCGCTACGGCTGCAAGAAAAAGTTTGCACTGGCTTCCGATAGAGTCCAGGATCGCTTTTAAGTCCCTATGTCTGATCTATGGGGCTTTGGCTGCATATGGGTCTAGAGGTCTGAGGGAACTGCTGGTTCCCTATACCCCTGGCAGAGCTCTGCGCTCAGCTAATAAGTCCCTGCTGGCAATTCCCCGTGTCCGCAGAGCCAAATGGGGTGGCAGAGCCTTTTCAACCTTGGCTCCTAAGCTATGGAATGCTCTGCCAACTGAGATTAAATCCCTCCCCACTAAGCAAGCCTTCAGGAATATGCTCAAAACGTGGCTATTTGCCAAAGCCTACCCCTAGCTCTGGATTTGCCTTCTTTGATTTTTTGGTTAGGCGCCTTGATGCCTTCGGGCTTAGTTGCGCGTTTATAAATCCCATTTCATTTCATTTCATTTCATCTGTACGGTTCGTGGCTGGTTTTTACGACCCAGCAAGTACGATACGTGTCGAGTATGCACCGTACGACCTTTTTTCTACAGGAGCTCAAAACAGCCGTAAAAGCAGAGTTTGCGCCGAAACAGATACGGAACGCCCCCCCCCCCCGGGTACGGTGCGTATCCCCCATGATCGCAGGGGTACGGTGCATACCCCTGCGATCATGGGGTGTATGCACCGTACCCCATGTATGATGGGTGTACGCACCGTACCCCATGTACGCTGGGTGTATGCCTCGTACCCCATGTACGATTGGTGAACGCACCGTACCCCATATACGATGGGTGTACGCACCATACCCCATGTACGCTGGGTGTACGCATCGTACCCCATGTACGATGGGTGTACGCACCATACCCCATGTACGATGGGTGTACGCACTGTACCCCATGTATGATGGGTGTACCCATCGTACATGGGGTACGATGCGTACACCCATCATACATGGGGTATGGTGCGTACACCCAGCGTACATGTGGTACGGTGCGTACACCCAGCATACATGGGGTACGGTGCGTATACCCTATGATTGCAGGGGTACGCACTGTCCCCCTGCGATCATGGTGTGTACGAACCATATGGTGTGTATGTGTTTGTTTGCTTTTCCGTACGACTCGCCCTTACCTGACGTGGACCGTACGAATCGCGTCCTCATACCCCGGTCCGGATCGTACTCGTCGGGTCGTACGGAATGTGTACGAGTCATACGGCATGTGTACGAGTCGTACGGTTCACGGTTTCAGCCTTGCAATACGTACCGATCGTGACGATTTGGACAGATTTACGGAATACGGATCGTACTACGCGACTCGGACGAACGGGTACGATTCGTACGGAGAGGGCTCCGGATACAAATCGTACGGATGTTTTTTTTCCCGAATCGGAATCGACCCCTTTGTGTCCATGGAGTGCCAAATTGAGCTGTGATTTAACTGTGGCCTCTTTACAGCCCTGTTCAGTGTTTGAGGCCACCAGAAGATCGTCAACATATTGAAGCAGTACATTACCAGATGGAAGTTCCAGTGCATCCAATTGTGCTTTTAAAGCCTTGCTGTAAATACTAGGGCTTTCTGTATAGTCTTGTGGAGCACGACAGAATCTAAAACCCCCGACCTGCTATTGCAAATCCAAAAAGATGACGGCTATCGGGATAGATGGGAATGTAAAAGAAAACATTTTTCAAGTCAATGACTGAGGAAAAAGTAGCGGTCTTCGAAATCATAGGGCTCGATTCACAGAAATAACTTAAGACAAAATCCTAAACTTACTACCATTTTGATATTCACAGTAAGTGCCTTCAGTGAGTACCAAAATGGTAGTAAGTTTAGGATTTTGTCTTAAGTATTTTCTGTGAATCAGGCCCATAGTTAACATCTTTGTGATGTCGGGCACCAGAGGATATTGGGGAACCACAATTTTGTTCACCTCTCATAAATCTATCACAAAACGGTAAACGTCAGGAGTAGCGTCTGGACATTCCAAAGCGGCCTTTTTAAGAAGAGGAAGGATGGTGCTATTGCACACATTTGCTGTTTTCTCCTCAACCACACTAGACTTAATTAAATCCTGAATAATTTGCAATAAAGACTTTTCTCCAGCCTGGGATATCTTGTACTAAGGAGTTCAGGGTAACCTGGCATTGTCTTTCCCCTGTATAGAGACAGGGGGGGTCTGAAGCAACCCAACATCTTTATCACCAGTAGCCCACAACGTGCGTGGCACGTCTCAGAATTTGGGAGGGAGTGGGTCATCTTTCCCAAAGCATTACTTGGCATGGGCAACTCGTGGCCCTACAGTCAAGTGAACACCATCTGGGGCAATATATTGTTGCAAGCAACCTTTTTAACCAATCCCGGTAGGTTCTCTCCACAATTTGATGTCAGTAGGAATGGTGAATCAACTGCAAAAGGATCAATAGTCAAAGCGAGAAGCTTGGAAATTGGGCTAATGACCGACACACCTGAGAAACCTACCAAAATATTAATTGCACCAGTCAGAGCTGCCCCAAGGACCAGTGAACAGGAAACAGAGCTATTCATAGCCCCTGTATCGACTAGACAGTTTCCTGGCAACTCTATTGCCATTGGTGCAATTTAAGGACCAAGGAATTGTAGATAGCATTAAGCTAGTAAAAAAGAAAAGAATTTTTTACAAGCATTACATAGGACAGGCTCATGTTTCTTTGTATATAAATGATCCACACTGTTTTTCTGATCTTCTTGATCATTCACTTGAGCACATACTTTATCTTTCTCTGTGCACGGTCTCTCTTTTTAGAAAAGTTTATTTTGCCTTATGATTCATGTAAATATATGTACATAGATACATTGATTTTCAAACATTGTTATATTGTATATTAAATTGATCGTCCGAATTGGACTTTTTTCGGTCGCATTGGTTTATTGGCACTTATTGTAAAAAAATGTGTGGATGTGGGCTAGTATCATCTATGTTATTAAGACTATAGATTGAGTCTTGGTGTGGAGTGAATCAACTTGACCAAATGTTATGATTATTTTCAATGGTAAAATTGTTTCGAGGACCAATTGTTGTCTATACTACTGAATACCCAGGTCCTTGGACTATATTGGGTCAACCCCTGTTTTTTATAACAGTTCAACCAAGACAGTCAGAGACTGTACCAGGACACAGCCAGCAGGCTCATGTCATTCAACAATGGCGCCATTTTCCCAATAGTCAAATCACTGACCTGGTGCACACAGGTCAAGTAAGCAATTCTCCACTGCCGACTCTTCAGACCAAACAGTCAGCTCCGAGGTTTCACCTTCTCAGGACCCCAGCCAAGGGCCTCTAGCTGCGGATCCATCTGATTGGGAGGGTGGGGCAGCTGCGAGAACCAAGCTCAGTCTTGTATGTGAGGGGCCCGGTCCGCCTGACTGACCAGACCCTACTCCAGCACCCTCAAACAGGGCCCTTTCACAGGGTCCCTGTTTGGGCGCCAACTGAAGGACGAGCCCTCTAGGGCCACGCGGGTACTTATGACCACCTGACATGCCTTTCTAAATGAAGAGTCGATCAGACAGTAGAGAATGAAAATGTACGTATTTATTACTATTCCGTGCAGAGGAGCTCAGTCAGACCATCACCATAAGATCTTTGTTGAGGAGACTGACTCCCCCAACATTTGCTAATAGGTGATAAACCCATCAGGACACTTTAGCCATGCCTCTGGTGGAAAAGTACCGGTCTGAGCTAGACACGAACAAAGGAGGCACAGAGAGATGAGCTAACACCTGGATGAATATAATTGGCTTCACCAGCCGGTGAAGTGTAAAAGGGAGCATCGCAACCGCGATCACTGCATGGGCAAGCAAGAAGACGTCCGATTCGATCCTCTTGTGGCGGTGAATGGCCTTTCACCGCCACGAGATCATCGAATCGGACGTACCTACACTCCTCTGCAGTACTCCTGATTGCAGAAGTATGCCAATTCCTGGGCCTTTGGAATTGTGTGGCTGATGCTGCAACCCAAGACAACTACACTGATGCTGTCAGAAAACTGGGGGGGCATGGCGAGGGAAGGAATGATGGATTTAACCCAGATCTCTTGACTTGGGTGAATGTTTTGATTTGTTCTGCATTCCGTCCATCAATTGTGTGTGTTTTGCCAATGCTGCCGCGACCTGCACCGAGGCCGTGGGCATCGCTCGTGAAATGCATGACACACCAGATTACCTGCACCACAGGTATGACACCCACCGACGCTCGCCCATGCCTGCAAGTTATTGGTCTCAGATGCCAGCCCTTGCACCAACACCAGTCACAGCCAGCACCTGCATCTCGACATTGAGGAGCCAATAACCTATGTGGGTCACTTCTCAAACTCATCGACACTGCACTGCTGAATGGAACTGACACCTCAACACCAACACAGCCTCATCTCCCCTGCTAGCCCTGATTTGACGCCTCGTCTCCTTGTGGACTCGCCGCTTCAGCTCCCCTGTGACAGTAAGGAGACAGTCTTTCCTTGGCCATCGACTCCTCACCTCCACACAGCTGTGCACCATGTGTTGACTTCGTTTTACATAGCATTGTTACTTTGGGGTTTGTGTGACTCCGTGCCTAAACCCTCAATGTCGGTGCCGTATGTTAAATTTGTGCTTGTCACGATGTTGTAATAGCCCCAGTTGGAGCTATATGTTTCTATGAGCTGTAGTTGTTCAGTAATCCTTTTAAAAGTCATATTTTTTATTGCTTATGATGGATTGTTGGTATTTTGGTCTTGTTTGGTGTAGATAAAGATACATTATTTCTAGGGTTTTTCACTGTGTTACTGTGCGTCTGGGTGCAAATACTTTACATATTGACTTAGGGATAAGCCTGTCTGCTTGTACCAAGCTACCAAGGGTGTGAACAGAGGTTATCTAAAGTTTGTAACTTCCTTATCCTGACTGGAAGCAAGGGTCCCTTCTTGGGCAAGGTGCATAATTCTGCCAAATAGAGACCCCTATTTCTAAAAGTTGTGATTTTAAATTGGGATTCTGGAGACACTAAACTTGAAAAATCCATTTATTCACAATTGGGAATTACACTTAAGACATGTAATATGGCATTTCCAATGTTAGCTTATGGGCGAGAATGGCCCTACAATAGTGATAAACAAATTTAAGGTTTTTTTTTACTATCAGGATATGTAAAACCTAGAAGCATGTGTTGTGCTTTTTAAATACATTGCTCCCTGTCCTCTGGGTATTTCAGGGCCTATCTTAGGAAGGCACATATATATAACATTGGTAAAGCCAATAAGTTTTGCCTTTGCTTCTTCTTCAATCGCCATAATGGCAGAGATTGGATCTGGTGTCACCACAGCAATATCGTCTGCAAAGGCCAAGGTCTTGAAAACCCATTTCTGAGTCCGTATTGCTGATATTGATCCATTTTTTGCAGTCTACAAATAATTGGGTCTATATAAATCACAATCAAAAGTGGGGAGCAGGGGCAGCCCTGTCTGGTACCACAGGAAAATGGGAATTTTTCTGAGAGTATGCCATTTACCATTAGCGCCACAGATGGTTCGAGGTATACTTTTTTAATTGCATGGATAAAGCTGTCCCCGATCTCAACCCTTGACAAAACAGACCATAAAAACAGCCAGGGGACCCTATCAAAAGCCTTTTCTGCGTCTAATAGCACCAGAGCCATAGGGTCTTGTGTAACAGTAGAAATATTAAATAATGTAATAACTCTCTGAATGTGATCTACTGTGGACCTCCCGGGTACAAACCCATGCTGCCGCTCTGAGATAACTTTCTGAATTATAGGAGCTAATCTACTAGCTAGCAATTTTTAGTAGATCTTTGAGGCGCCATTTATTAAAGTAATAGGATGGTATGATCCCAGATTTTGTGGGGGCTTATTTGTTTTTTAAAGAAAACTAAAATTTTTGCTCATGACCATGACTCAGGTGGTTGACCCCCATTAAAGATGTATATAATCAGCTCATTAACAATAGTTTGAAGCTGGCTGACAAAGGTGAGATAAAACTCAATTGGAATACCATTGGTTCTTACCTCTTTCCCCTTTGCTAGGCTGTTCAGTGTCAACCATATTTCCGTCCAGCATGTTGGGCTATCAAGGCTTACCTGGTCCGCACTATCAAATTTTTTTAATAGTAGGTGGTCTAGATACTCTTCGATATCTCCTTGATCACTTGTGTCATTGGCCGTATATAGAGAGTGATAGATCCTCCCAAATGCATCCCTTATCGATTCTGAGTTAGTGGTCTGTCCAATCCCCGGGTCATTCATTTCTCTCATTATATTGGTTTTAGTTTGTTGTCTAGTGCGTACAGCCAGTTGGTGACCAATCTGCTCATTAAGCTCAAATACCATTTCTTTCTGTGATATGGCCTTGCTCATAGCTTTATACGTAAATACGTTAGTAATGGCTGCTTTAGCAATTGCTATCTGTCACTGTACTGTCTCCACATCCTGGCCCTCTCTGACCACCCACACCAATTCCTCTTCTACCATCCCCTGATAATCCTGCAGTACTTGCAATGATTGCTTTACCTGTTTATTACAGGTCAGGGAGTACTGGAGTGTTTCCCTTCTAATACCTACCTTCATAGCATCCCATCAATTGAAGTACTCCCCGTGTTATCGGCAAAAACATTGTGATCCACTGTCCCATGTGTATACAATAACCAGGATCAAAGAGCAAAGCTCTCTCAAATGTCCAAGACCTCTCATGAGGATTGGCTAACTCTATTTCTAATTCCAGTCGCCAACAGATTATGATCTGAAAGCACCCGTGGTAATTAGACTATCTGACACTTTGAATTAAACAAATTATAAATAAACAAATAGTCCAATCTGGCATGGGTCATATGTGGATTAGAACGATATGTACATCCTATATCATCCGGTCTAAGCCGCTGCCAGCAATCACCCAGGCCATGCATCTGACACATATTCCTCAAAGCTTGAAATACTTTGGGCTTGAAACCCGCATATCTCCAGCCTCCATCTGAAGACCAATCAATGGGCAAATTAATATTGCAATCCCCACATACCACAAGTGGAAGCGGCCAATGAACAAGTTCATTCGAGATAGTATTTAATACGGTGGGGGCATCACTATTGCATCCATATAGTGTGCATAACGTTAATTTCTTACCAACACTATATTGACATTTAGTGATTGCCCAGCAGCCAAATGTATCTGATCATGATCGAGTGAACTGAAGTCTACCTACCTTTAGCTAAGATCGCCAACCCATACTCTGGCCCCCTGTGTTATCACACTTATCAGTCTAAATCCCAGTGTTTTTGAAATATGGAGTTGTGTCCCATCTAAATGTGTTTCCTGGGGACAGGGACATATGATATTAGTACCAAATGATTGTAGTCCCACCGCTACTTTCTGTCTTTTCTTCACACCATTTAGGCCACATATATTAATTGAAGTCACTTTTAGTAGACCCATCCGGGTTCGTGACAAAGGCTGAACGTGGTACCCTATCTCTATAGGACACCGCAATGCTTCTATGAATCCCATTCCTTTTCACGAAAAGTACTACACAACCACCAATAATGTCTACAAAACATTGCACACTTACTGTATTGCTTCTCGCCCCTGTCTGAGAAGCCCCCATCCCTCTACCTCCCTCCCACCCACCACCAAAAACCAGGCAACCAGGCTCAGCCATGAGCCTGTGTGAGGACCTCTGTGCCACACCTCCTCTCCCTCCACCTCTCCCCCCTTACTCAGAGTTCCTTATCCTAAACCTACATCCCGGAAAAAACAAAAAGAGTAAAATAACAAGACATTTCTTCTTCAGCCATGAATCCACATCTGCAGTTTTTAGAGATACATCCTACAGTTTAGCCCCCATAGCCCCTGTGGTAATATCATCTAAGAATTTCTGGGCTTGAACCTCAGAAATGAAACTGAAGTTCTGGCCCTTATATACCACTTTGTGCGATGCAAGGTTTTGTAGAAATACCAGGACCCCGGTAGCTTGAAACTGGGTCATTAACTGTCTGAGCTGCCATCTTCTTTCATCCATGGCGGGCGAAAATCTGGTTTGGCAAAGAAGGAAAATCCTTCAAAGCTCCTTTTAGCATTGGATCTGGCTAGATCATTCACCACCTGTCAAAGTAGAAAATTACCAAAGTAGATCAATATAGCATGGGGTAATTTCTTTTCTCCAGTGAAATGCTTTGATGGTGTGAGAGGGAATCTGTGAACCTGTTGGACTTCTTTGTCCCAGTCCCATGTTGACAGCTCTGGTAAGGATTCCTGGGACATGTTTATTATGAAGTTTCTCACATCATTGCCCTCACAGTTCTCCGGGACCCCTAGCAGTCTGAGTTTGTTGCGGCGCTGCCTGTTCTCATAGTCCTTCAGCTTCCTTATAACATCCTTCAGCTTTCTGTCCTGTAATGAAGCCTGTATCTTTAGAGTTACCACTGTGCTTTCACGCACTTCCATGCGTGATTCCACCATATTCAATCACTCAGCGATATCCAAGCAGATCTTCCCTACTTTCCATACGGATACTTGGAGTTTCGCGGCTAGCCGTGCCTGTAGATTGTCGGTTTTGACATCATCCTGGAAGGCATGTAGAGACAGCAAAATCAGAGACAGTGAAGACTCGGCCGGGTTTACTCTCTTTGTATGTTCTAATTTCCCCCTTGGAGTTAACCGTAGTTTGCGTCTCGCCTGCACCTTACCCCTCAGGGGAGATCTTTGATGTTGCTGTATGGTCCCCACCTAATTCTTCGACCATCTCTTTCTCCCCTAGAGTCTTCCTGTAGGTCTTTTTTGCAGATGTCTGTTTGTTTTCGGTTTTTTACTTGTAGCCCTGACTTTCCCAGAGGGGCTGGTATTACCAGAGGTCGAGCCCCCACCATCCACCTGACTACTGGCATATAGGGTAATGTCCGAAACCTCTGACTCTTCTGTCAGTGAGACAGGGGGAGTCGGGTGACAGGAAGCCAGCTTCCACATTGCCCACTTGGTCCTTGTCACCTCCAACTGAGTGTAACTGAATCTTGCTAGCACATCTGTTGATCTGTTGTCCTGTTCGCTCCCCTCCATTGATGCATCTGCACTGGGGGTGATGTATATAGGGTATGTCCTTGTGCCTCTTTAATGGTGCTATCATAGTTTTCCTTCTGGGGAATCAGGTTTTCCACCTCCTGGACATCTGAGCATTTACTTTGTCCAGTGGATGTTTGCGCTTCAGATGTTATATTTTGGTCAGTCTCTAATATCTGACCACTCCCAGCCTTGTCGATATCACCATTGTTAATGACATTGTTTGAGTGATTATTGAGACCCTTTTGGATCTCTGTTTGGGGGACCCCTCCTGGTGTTACAGGTAAAAAGATATTTGAGATGGATGGCTGTGATTTCCCTACATCCATAGAAGTTTTGGCTCGCCGCAAGTTTGTTTTTGTGGGAGGTTCACTTTTTCCTTTTTGACTTTACCTTGTTTTTCACCTTTATTTGGCTGTGAATAGAACTTTTTTGGGTAAATTTTTGTTTCAGAGCTCTCAAACCGTAACACTACGGGGATCACACTTGCAGTCATGTGCTGCTTTCCCCCTGCCACGAGCTGCCATTGTGACTGCCTTGATCTTTGGCTCTGTGTTAGTAAATCCCCCCGCCGAGAGCATATTGCCGTTTCCAGGCAACCGCCGAGGGCCTTAGGCGTGTCCCAAGCCTGCCGCTACTATTGTCAGCAGAAGCCTTGTTATGGCTTCCAAACCTCCACCCACAGCAGCTGCGCTCTGCTTCACAGGCACACTGGTCGACTTGCGGAAATGTCAGAAAAATCCCCTGTAGAGCACCGTGACCTTTACGGACTCCCCTGCAGCTACACCTAATATTCAAAGCCACAGCTGGGATCATTTCACCAAGGGGTAGAGAGGTAAGTGGTGGCTCCCCACTCAGATGCCATCTTGCCGAGTGACCCACATATATTTTCTAATGTTTTAATACAAGGATATGCTACTGGCGAATCTATGACAAAATATCGACTACAAAAATATCGAGGTACCAAAATATCGCAACAAAAATATCGAGGTACCAAAATATCGCAACAAAAATATTGATGACAATAATATCGGGATCCTATCTCCAACAAGGTAAGTACAAAAATATCAAAAAAAATATATCGATGTCAAAAATATTGTTTTTTAGAAAATATCGTTTTTTTAATTAAAAAAAATGTAATATTAACAAAATAATACTTATAAATATCATAAACATAGTTAAAAATATATTATAATATTTAAAATTAATAAATAATGTAATAAAAAAAATATATATAATACATAGTATATACTTAATTATTATTAACTCTAAAATAATTATTTTAATAAATTATAAATACATGAAAATATAATAAATTACAAATACATTTATATACATCAAATAATAATATATATAACAATTAATAACAATGTAAAACTAATAAAAAGAAGTAATACAATTTTGGATAGCGTACAGGTAAAAAGGACTATTCCCACTCCAGAGAGTGCAACAGTAGGGAAAGTGTTGGATAGCGTAGGGGTAAAAATTACTATTCCCACTCCAGAGAGTGCAACGGTAGGGAAAATGATGGATAGCTTAGGGGTAACAATTACTATTCCAACTCCAGAGAGTGCAACAGTAGGGAAAGTGTTGGATAGCATAGGGGTATAAATTACTATTCCCACTCCAGAGAGTGCAACAGTAGGGAAAATGTTGGCTAGCGTAGGAGTAAAAATAACATACTTATAAATAAATGTTTTATTTTAAATAATAAAAATATTAACTATTCAATAGATATAAACCATTTACAAATACCAATACATAATTATTAAAAACATGATGAGCAAAATATATGTAATTTAAAAAATTAATAAAAATACCATTTAATAATATTTAATTAACAAATAATAATTAATTAACAATTAGATAATTAACAAAACAATTAATTAAAGAACATTACTTAATTACATTTAAATTAATTCCCATCCTATTCCCCTATAAACCCACAACCCACTACAGAACATAATTATCAATTAATCAATTAATTAAAATGAATTACCAAATAATTTAAAATTATTATCAACTATTAAAAATTAATTTATAATTCCTACTAATTACTAATTAAATTAACATAATTAAATTACTTCCCACCCTATTCCCCTATAAACCCACAACCTGCTACAGAACATTATTATCAATTAATCAATTATTTAATATTAATTAATTAAAAATAGTTACCAAATAATAAATATTAATTTATAATTCCTATTAATTAATAATTAATTTAACATATTTAAATTACTTCCCACCCTATTCCCCTATAAACCCTTAACCCACTACAGAACATAATTATCAATTAATCAATTATTTAAAATTAATTAATTAAAAATTATCAATTATTAAAAATTAATTTATAATTCCTACTAATTACTAATTAATTTAACATAATTAAATTACTTCCCACCCTATTCCCCTATAAACCCACAACCCGCTACAGAACATAATTATCAATTAATCAATTAATTAAAATTAATTACCAATTAATTAAAAATAATTACCAATTATTAATTTATAATTCCTACTAATTAATAATTAATTTAACATAATTAAATTACTTCCCACCCTATTCCCCTATAAACCCACAACCCGCTACAGAACATAATTATCAATTAATCAATTAATTAAAATGAATCACTAATTAATTAAAAATAATTACCAATTAATAAATATTAATTTATAATTCCTACTAATTAATAATTAATTTAACATAATTAAATTACTTTCCACCCTATTCCCCTATAAACCCACAACCCGATACAGTACTAAAATACAAAATTTAATTAAATTACATAAAATTAAATAAAAAACATAATAAATACATAATAATATACACAAAATATTTAAAAAATCGATATTAGTAACATCGAACTTATTAACATCGATATTACTTACATCGATATTTTAAACTTCGATATTACTAATATCGATATTAAATATATCGATATTTCTTACCTTCTATATTTTGTCCCTTCGATATTAAAACTTCGATATTAGTGTATGTCGATATTAAAATGTCGATATTTTGTCTGCATACCGCTACTGGCAGCAGCATGTCTGTAAATAAAATGTCAAGTTAAGAACAGTAACCTTTGCATATCATTTTAATAGAAAAGTACCCGTGCTTTCTAGCTTCCAAGCGCATTAAGGACAAGTGTAGAATTCCTTTTTAATTTTAATACACATGACAGTAAAATATCTTCCTTCTTAGTGCAAATAAAAAGTGTCATTAGCTTTGAATTACTGTAGTCTGAAGATGTAGGTTAAACACACAAGGAAGTCTATTTTTAAAAAAATAAAAGAATGGAAACAAAAAAGGCGTTTTCATGGTTAAATGATAGACTACCAACCTTAGCATCAAAGTGCACTTTTTATTAGGTGGATGTTCATGTGTTTACGGAAAATGCAGTCACTCACAGTGCAAGAGAGCCAAGTCCGAAGTAGCCAACCTCTTGCCGTCTGCTGTATGCTGTGCTGGGTGAAAGTAAAATGTGAATGACTGCACAGACCAATGGAGAAAGAAGGCTGGGAAAAGCCCTTTTATCTATGTAAGTCTTATTTATTATTTTCATCATCGCATGTGGCTTTTGAGACAGCTAAACTTGTAACTAGGGCATTTCCAAAAGAGAAAGACTATAAGAGTGAGAAGCTAAATGGATAAACTCAGACTTCAAAGCTCAGGTCTGCTAAATTTTTAAAAACTAATATTTACAAAGTAATCAATGCGCATTCTCCTTGGAGAAATCACTTCTACGGATAGCAGATGAAATTCGCCCTCTGTGCTTTTTTAAAACCTGATGTCTTTTCACACTGATTGTATCCTTGGCATGTGATTTTTATTATCATATGTTGCCAGTGGCGTAATGAACATTGAGGGGGCCCCCGGCAATGTACGTGGAGGGGCTCCCTCCGGACTCTATCAAGAGCTTACCGGCCGAACTGCTGTACTGAGGGGGCCCCCTGGAGCTTGGGCCCCCCACTGCAGGGGCAACGGGACCTGTGTTACACCCCTGTATATAGCACTGCAAGTCAGACTTTGCATCTCCCTAATACTAAGATAATTTTGCCAGATCTCCTAAGAACACTAGACATGTACACACTCTTGGGTTTTCATTTTTATAAAGCACATTCATCCATTTAAGCAAAGACTACAAGCTTAATTACTAATCTGGCGATTCACGGCCTGCCAGATTCGTGGGGGCGAGGCGGTCCATTATAATTGGGGTGGTTGGACTGCCATTGCCCCGTTGCAGCCGCTAGGGAACTTCCATTCCCTGGCAGTGTTGCGGCAGTCAGGAGGCATCAATATGCTTGGCGGAACCACTGTGGTTTCGACAGCAATATTAGGAGTTTCTTTTCTGCCATAGTTTTCATGGCGGTTCCTCCACTATGAGTACTCAGAACCCTGACATAGAGGAAACAAAGGGGGTCCTACTGGGCCCCCTTGTGCCTCTGCGCCCTGCGGTGCATGCCAGGGGACACAACATGTGCCCCCCTGTATGCATGCAGCCAGCTCCTGCAGGTCATGCTCTTATCATTTTCAGGGCACCGCCATGGTGACATCAAAAACAAAGCCTGCCATACAGGAGGAAACTCCTGGCGGTTGCCTGACTATAGATTCGGCTGTGCTGTGGTGGGGCGTACCCAGCACCGCACCGCCAGAGTAGCCATCAGGCCCTTCATCTGTCACAATGCACTGATTTGAAGTGAAAACCAAGGTCTAGAATTTTCGAGGCCTAATCACATCCTGCATTTTGTAGTGTTTGTCTTGTACTACAATAGTACTACAAACAGACCACAAAATGCTATTTACAAAATTACATTCGGAGGTTACACCTCTGACTCTCCAATCTTTTTCTTTGCAGAGATCTCTACCCTGACAGCAGAGTCTCCACACATGTAAGTACACGTTTTAGCAGTCAATGTGGGGGAGACATGGGACAGTGGTTGGAAAATGGGAAATACTTATAGCTAATGGAGAAGGGATAACGAAGGAGTATGGAGTTGTTTAGTGAAGGGTAGGAAGGGATTAGAGTGGGACAGGCAGCCACCCATAAAAGGAAGGCAAAGCCTATTGCTATTCACAAACTGCCCTTCTAAATTTAGTACAGCCACAAAGGGACCCAAAACAGCAGTAAATTGCTCCATCTCAGAGCTGAAGTAATTCAAGCACCACACATGACCAACGACTGAGACTGAAAGGACCTCCTTAGAAATCAACAGATTTTAAAAAAATGTATAACATTTATTGCAAGCAATATTGTTTATCAAATTATAAAATATGTTTTTTAATTTAAAGCTAATGTAGGAATGCTTTTTTTTAAAGATTTAGATTGTTTTTAATTCATTCTATACAACTCTTTTAATTACTAGTAATGCAAATTTTTTACTTTAGGTGGGAATCTAGGGACATATTATCAATACAGGCGATAAAATTATTGCCGCTTTAGCGGCAGAAAACTGCCCCTAAAACGACGATAATGCTCCATGGAATTCCAATTGAAGCCCATGTTAGATGTGAAGGAGGCATATTATCAAGCCCATTATCGCCCTTTTAGCGGCAGTTTTCTTCCACTAAAGCGGCGATAATTTTATCGCCTGTCTTGATAATATGCCCCCTAGTTTTTAATCTCTACTTCAGAAAACTAATTTTTATTATTTTAAATATTTAAAGTAACCACATATATAATTCAATTTAAGGTAGCAGTGCTGTAGCATTTGTTCTTGTGTTCTACATTAAAACTATATATATACATGTAAATTACAGTATTATTTAACACAAATATTTGTTTAGTAGTTTTTTTAGTTAAACACTCTTTTTTCTATTTGTTTACTAGTGTTTTTTAGTTAAATACACTTTTTAACCATTTCCCTATAAGCTACTGTAGGAAGATAAGCCGGTCGAAGCTGAGGCATTTGCATGGTAAAGTATAGCAACAATGTATACAAAAACTGATTAATAAGCTAAAAGTTAGTCAAAAGCATTTTGGACTAATCACCTAATCACTAAACTAGAAATCCCATTTGCAACATCGATTATTCCTTATATATATATAACCTTTTTTTGTCATTTAAAAAAATAAATTCTAAAGACATACGGTAATACATTTACTAGTTTTCTTGTTCATTGACTATGAGTTACCATACATTTCCAAGGAAGCCCATATACTAAGGAGCCACGTTGCATCTTTTAGAACAGCTTCCTTTGCGTCCTAACAAGGTAATCGAATAATTGCTCCTAGAAGAAGCTGTTTGAAAGGTTCTCCAGTTTCACCGTGATCCATAAGTACACATAGAGAGTGTGTGAGGGTAGCTGCAGGTAAAGAAATCACCATGCCAAACACTGTTAGCAGACACGATTTTGCAAAATCAATGTGTTCAATTCAACTTGCGGCGTGTCTAGCTCAAGCTTTTATTTTAAATACAGCTGTTATTCCTTAGAGGCAATAAAGACGCTTTAAATTCACGTCCAAGGTGATCATTGAAAGCAAACCTTTGTCCTTCTGCTGGAGCAAGAAATAATGGCACAGCTTGTTATTTCACTTGGGATCTGATATCAATATACAGAGCAGATTTTCAAACTAAAAAGAGACACTATCAAATAGACCATGTAATCCTAAAAATCACAAATGCTGTACCTTAACCTTGAAGTGCCAAATTATCTGCTTTCTGCCCCTTCCTACAATAATCACACAAGGGAGCACGGAGAGATATTTCAAAGTTCAGTTAATGAATATGACTGCAAAACGTTTGTCCCAACTTCCTAGTTAAGACATGCTAATATATAATTTGAAATAAATCGTTTTTCAAACAACATGCATAATCTAAAAGAAGAACATGTATAGAATGAAATATTTTATTGTGTGGTTTCTGATATATGAAATCAGTGACTCTCTTGATCAGAGGTCTTCATACTTTTTGATGCATAGGCCTCCTTGTCAAACTTTTTTTTAGATGTAACGACCCCCTTCTAAGAAAAATTTCTAGAACCTTGTACTTATCATCAACAACCATAAAAGCCCCTAATTCCCACAGCAAATAATGTTTACAGTTGGGAAATAATATTAAACAGTGTTTCAAAAACCAAATGTCAGTGAGCCAGGGGGGTGTAGTCAAAGGTGTAGCTAAAAACAAAGCCTTGTTGATGAGGAATTGGCATAGGGCAGTGCCGCAAGTCTTCTTGAGGCGCTGACCTATGCCAATGTGAAAAGGAAGGAATCCACCATATTTATGGAATTCCGGGCCCGATGTAGGTAAAAATCATTTACCGATTTTAAAATACCGATTTTTACTGAATCGGTATTCTGAAATCGGTAAATGATATGATATGTAGAGAAAAAAATTCGTTAAAATACCGTATCGTGTTTCGACACTTACCGATTCGGGAAATAACGATTCGGTAGATACCGAATCGGTGACGGCAATACAACCGTATGGGCCAAAAGGCCCATAGGAATGCATTGTCAAAACCGAATCGGTATTTCCCGAGTCGGTATTTCCCGAATCGGTATTTACCGAATCGGTAGATACCGAATCGGAAAATACCGAATCGGTAAACACGTGATCGGCAAACAAGGAAGTGAAACTAATGAAAGCAGCCAATGAGGTGGAAGCACCCTCCCCCACCCTAGCAGGGAGTGGCAACCCAGGCAGGTGCAACTCATCAGAACTTTCTGGAGAGGCAGCCAGAGCTCAGCAGTGCGAGGGAGCAGCAGAGAGAGTGTTGGGAGTACTTTGAAAACAGTGGAAATGGCAAGCAGCTCTGAGACCCAGAAGGCTGACAGAAAGCGTAAGGTCAAGTTCAGCAGCAATGAGCTGCAAGTATTGGTGGAGGAGGTGGTGAGGGTCCACAGGCAGCTGTATGGGAGGCAGTCCCTCACAGTCCCTGAGTCAACAAAAAGGAAACTGTGGAGTGCCATCAGTGAGAGGGTCAATGCAGTTGGTGTGACCCCCAGGACCATGGATGACCTCAAGAAGAGGTTCTATGATATCCGTAGCCTCACCAAGAGGAAATTGGCGGAGATCACCAAGCAGGCAGGACTGACCGGTGGCGGCAGGAACCCCGCGCCCCCCCTCACTGAACTGGAGGAACTGGTGTCCACAACAATCGAGAGGGAGAGCGTGGTTGGAGTTGGGGACATGGACAGCTCAGCCAGAGCCAAATCAAAAGGTAAGAAGCATGCACAGCATGACACACCCTACCAGACACCTCCCCATTGGCCCCCATGTACAGCCAAACCCCAATCCAGTACTGCTAGCAATATCAATGTGCAATGCATGATGGGAAATGTAGCCAGCTAATGTAGGAACATTTAACAGTGCACATTAAACTGCATTGCACCTTAAGAAATAATCAGAGTAATGAAAATGACATGTGCAAAGCATTTATTGTAGTGACAGGAAGACATTTCCACTCAGTTGACAAATGCTACTTTATTCCTAGGGGCGCCATCAGGTAGTGGAGCAGCAGCTGCACAAGTGTCAGCTCCAGCAACAGCGGACAGTGCGGTGGCAGGACCAAGCAGCATGGATGAGTCGCAGGAGGTGGAGGACAGCAGCGCCATGACACATAAGGATGACTCAGGACATGCCCTCTTATTTCCCCACTCCCCCCAATTGTCACTATCCCCAATATTGCATTTCTCACCAGAGAAATCACCCACACGGTCACAGCCAGCACCTGCCACTGCTCCAGCCAGGAGGAGTATTGTGGCCCCATTGTCCATCATGGAGGGAGCTGCGGGTCAGGCACCAGCACCCACACCTGCGACACCTGTGGCACAGCAGGCCACCCAGCACACCAGCCCTGAACGCCGGCGTCCACGCACTTCCAGCAGTGCTATTCCATCACGGGAGGGCAGCGTATTCCAAGGGCTTGAGGGGAGCATGGTCCGAACACAGCGGATGCAGGCCAAGTCCATCCTCGCTTGTCACCGGCAATTGCGTCAACATAACCTGCAGATGGGGGAGTTCACAAAGGGAATAGTTGATTTAGTTGCAAGCAACCGGGAAATGGCTACAGGAATGGGTAGAATGACAACTGCCATGACACAGCTGTGTGCCAAGTTGGACCAGCATGAGCACATAAGGCGCAGGGATGCCCGAGTTCAGAACCGATCAATTAACCGGCTTTCCGCATCAACAGCCCTGCTGTGCCGCCGAGGGGCAAATATGGAGGAGTGCCTCACTAATAACACTGCGGAGGTGACCAGGGGCATGGCCGGCATCACCAGTGCCATGGAGACACTCATTATTTCAAACACAGTAGTGAATCCTGCCCTGGACGTGGCCGAGGCTGGGGACAGCAGCAGCCGCAGCAGTCCTGCCAGTGCAGTGTCCGAGCCGCGCCGGAGCTCCAGGCGCTCCGCAGAGGCAGCCGGACATGCAGAAGGGGGGGAGCCGCATCCCAGTGGGTCTGCAAAGCGCAGCAAGAAATGACACTGCCAGTGTGGGTGAGTCAACCCGGCCCATTTCCTGACCACATATTGTTGTTATTCTTTTCATTAGTTGCACATCAGTGCTGTACCATTGTACCACAATTAAAATGTACATTTCTTCACATACATAACGTGTCTGTGCATCTGTACTCACTCAGAAATAGTTGTCTGTTATCTCCTCACGTCTGAACCGGCCATCAGTTGGTGTAGGCACTCCGGCAGGTTGTGTTTGTGGCACAGCAATGTCATCGTCAGGGTCCTCGTAGTCAGATAACTCTACCTCTGTGCCCTTCTTGACCGCAAGGTTGTGCAACATTGCACTGACAACTATTATCTTGCAGCAGGTGATGGGGGTATATTGCCTTGCACCTCCGCTCTTGTGCAGGCATCTGAACCTGCTCTTCCAGATGCCGAAGGTCCGTTCTACTACATTCCTTGTGCTTTTGTGCGCACGGTTATACCTCCTTTGGCTGGGTGTTGAGGGGTTGAGGTAGGGGGTAAGAATGAATGAGCGGAGGGCATATGCACTGTCGCCTAGAAGGAAAAGGGGTAACATTACTCACATGCATACATGTACTTCACACTGCTATTGATTTTTTGGGGGTCTGACACTGTGTCTTACCTAGGAGGTATCCTTCACCGAATTCCCCTGCCGTCAGCCGTGCATAAATTCCGCTATTTTGAAAGATGTAGGAGTCATGGGTACTCCCTGGAAATTTTGCTACCACGTCAGTGATGACACACTTCGCATTACAAATCACCTGCACATTTATGGTGTGCCGTGACTTCCGATTGCGGTATACGTATTCCGTGTCAGCAGGGGGTCAAATCGGAATGTGTGTGCCATCTATGCAGCCAATGATGTGGGGGAATCCTGCCATCTGGTAGAAGTCTACTTTTGTCTGTACCAGTTCTGCATGGGTTGCAGGGAAGGAAATGTACTGGTCCATCCTTTGTATCATGGCGTCAAGGAACTTGTGGAAGAACCTTGACAGGCTGCTCTGGGTCACCCCTCCTGCCACAGCAACTACACTTTGATAGCTGCCAGACGCAAGCAGGTGAAGGCTGCATAGCACCTGCACGTGCACTGGGATTGCGTGTGCCCTTGGGGTGGTGTGCTGCAACAGGGGTTGGAGGTCCCTAATGAGCACTAAGATGGTCTCTGAGTCCAGCCTGTACCTCTGTAGGATCTCTGCATCTGTCAGCATGAACAGGGTGATCCGCTGTCTATACACCTGCTCCTGTCTCAGCCATTCCCTCTCTCCTTCCTGCTGTAGCCGTAGCCGTCTTGCTATGACATAAAATGCCGCCATGGTGCAAGAAGAATTGCATTTTGGGTCCATTTTTATAGGTTGCACCTGGTTACCACCTGATTCCAATCTATGGTAACTACCGATTCTTAATTACCGAATTTGACGCAAATTCGGTATTTCAGAGCTTTCCTACATCTCAATCTTCAGTTTTTCACACAGAATCGGATTTATACCGAATCGGTAATTTTACCGATTCGATGACTTTACCGATTCGGTAATTTTTTTCCGATTCTGTGTTTTTTCCGAATCGGTATTCTACCGATTCGGTGATTTTACCGAATCCCTATTTTTTACCGATTCGGTTTGTTACCGATTCGGTATATTTACCAAATCTGTGTAATGTCCGATTCGGTATTCTAACGATTCGGTAACTTTTCCGATTCGGTATTTTCCCCGATTTGGGCGGTTTTCGGACTGCTACATCCCGATTGCTCGATACCGATCGGTAACGGCCGAAAATACCGATTTTCGGCCGTTACCGACCGACCTACATCGGGCCCTCAGTGCATTCTTATCCTTTTCCCTTGTGTTGGCACATAAATTGCTCCCTGGCACCAACATAGGAAGGGTTGTTTCTGTACAGGAAGTGGTACCTTTCTTCACAAAAACAATCCAAAGAGAGGTTTTCCTCTAATCTATGTTAGCTGCAGAATGCAGTGCACTATGGAAGAGGAACAACAAGGAGAAAAGAAAAAATTTCTGCTCGTTGCACCTCCACTGAGGAGGCGTCCATTTTTGGAGCTGCCCCAGGTTTACGTGATTTTGTAAAAATGGGGTAGCATCAAAACCCATGGGTGCTGCGTGGGAATCTCATTCAAAGCCCATGGAACGCCTCCTTGACGCAGAATAAGGTACCGCAGTGGCTTGCACTGCTATGTCTTACTCCTCATCTATCAGGCCATGTAAAGCCATGCAGGGTGACTTTGCACTGTCTCATAGGTATGGCTGAGACCCTTGCACCACCGGAGCATCAAAAAAAGTGATGCTCTGGTGATGCAAGCCTCTCATAAATAAGCACCAAAATATTCTGTACTTTTAGGTCTTTAACCATCAGCTATCTACATATACAATAAAGGGTAGCGTAAATGAGAAATAAATAAAAAAGTTATTACTCAGTTGTAAATGCACTGCAGTACATTATGAAACTTCTATTAGTTAATGCCCTGCAGAGGTCAGTGTGTAACCTAAGAGCCACAGAAATTAATCCGGATTGGTGCAGTGGATAATAGTGATGTGTATTTTTTGTGCAACGAGGTCCCAGCCTGTGACAGAAAGGATTGTAAATATGCAAGTAATTATTTTATACTTACATTACACACAGTATAAAATAGAATGCTTCAAAATGTGCAAGTAGTTTTACTATAAAATGGTGCTTCCAAAATGTAGATTTTAGTAATACTAGAGACTATGTAATGCATTTTTTTTAACATGATGGCCCCTTCAACACCTCTTTAGGGGTACCAAGGGCTGTGTAAATGCAGTAACGTTAAAAGAAAGCACTTCCCAGCCCAATTGTTAAGTCTTTGCACTTCCACGCAAAGATTTGTTTTTTTTGTCATCACAAGCCTTAGAATTATTTGATCAATTAAAGCCAGGACTGCTCATCCTTTTGCTTGCAGATTAACAGGCTTGCATTTCATTCAGGCAAGCAACTGATAATGATCTAAATTAGCCCTCCCAGGACAGCTGTCTTTTTACAAAAAGAAAGCAAATCTTTTGGATTTCAGGGACAAGTGAAGCTGGGGAATGCGCAACCCCCTTTCCAGGACTCCAGGCACCCCTGCGGGATGCGCCTCAAAGATTGAAGACCTCTTTTCTAGACAATATATTCTACAATATTTCAATAGTAACCAGTTTACTCTTTCAGATCACTGCCCTTCAAGGTGCTCTTATGTGCCAGAACCATTCTGAAAGGATTTTATCATCCATTGTATAATATACTTTATTTAAACAAATGAAGAACTGATTTATAAACATCTTTAAGAAATGCAACTGGGGGGGGTGAAGAGATACTGGCCAAAGAAATATGGAACTATGGCAAAACACAACCTCATAGGATCAAACAAAAGGCCCTTTGTGGTAGAGTAGTATGTGTCCGATAGTACCACTGGATAAGTTCCAGATTCAGGACCTCATCATGACTATGGCGGTGCAGGTCGCTACACCAGCGCCCTGCTCCTTCACCACCAAAGGAAAAATTAGACCACCCATCGAATTCTGACTGGAATCCAGGTCAGGCGGCCCTGCAGCAGCTAGCCCACAGCTGTGCCTGTCCAAAGCCTCCTATGGGAGCTGTAACAGGCACCACAATGGGAACACCATTGCAAGTTCCTGAAGGGCATGGACTGTCAAGTCCATGCCCTGCAGGAACTTGGGGTGCATGCCAACAGGTAGGCACAACATTCCCCTGGTGCAGAGGCACCAGATGTCCCTGTAGGGCCCCCTTTGCTTCCTAACCACCACACTTTTCATGCCGGGCTCACTGCCATGAAAACTGTGGCAATGAGGAAACTCCTAATATGCTTGGTGGTGCAGCTGCTGCACCACCAGCATATTAGGGGCCTCAGATGACTGTAATACTGCCAGGGAACACTGATCTGTTTGCAGCAGCGGTCCAATGGCGGTCCAACTTGGTATAGGTTGGTAGCCGCACGGCCACCATGGGTTTGCCAGTCCATCCATTGTTTTGTATTTTTCCACACAATGTTTTTCATTAGTGTGACACTGTGTACATTTTGTATTACAAATGTGCAACTAGATGTGTTTAAATGTCTGCAAACTAATACTAGACAGTATGGATTGTCTGGGTTCATTACAGGAAATCAAGGGTTATTCATCGATGAAGTGCATTTTTCTATTACACCTTGACATTCAAGTTGTTCTAGGATTTCCCTAACTTGTTTTTGTAGCTTTATGTTTTATGGGGTATTACCTCTGGGGTTAAGGAATTGCTTTCAATGGGATCTCATGATGAGGTGACTCATCATCCCATCCAACATGATTTTGGTATAATGCAGGAGCTAGCGCTAATACCGACACTTTGTTGTAAGAATGTTAACTGATTCAGGAACGAGGTCAGAAAAAGCAGTAAATTATCGTTCCCCTATTTGGGCATACCATTACGAACTCAGGTGGCCAGATTTTTTCAGCCAAAAGAATCTCATTACAGTTGTTCTCCCAAAACAAAGTATGTATCCCTCTAACTGGAGCATATAAACAATGCGGAATACCTACCCTTGTATCAGGTGTTTCCATTGTGATATGTGAACAAAAAAAGAGGTGGCTCGGTGCACAGCTGCGGTGTGGTAGGTACTTCAATTTAAACTTCAATTAGGTAGGGTGCTCAAACAGGTAACGTATCCGTCCAGTTACGTTCTTGAATTACTAATGCAAAAAGTGTACCCATGAATTAGGAGTGCATCCCTGTAGTATGGCACACCATAGGTTCTAAGCACAAGACTCCGAAAAAATGTTCAATTGGTTTAATTAAAGGTTTTGAGCAATGTTCATTTTGATATTTCAATTCATATCATGACGTTTTTTGGACGATCCTTTAAATCACATAAATAATCCATAGTATTTCCAAAATGCTCCGATGCATTTCGGGCCACAAAGCCCTTTGTCCAGGAGCTCTATAAACAAAAT
Source organism: Lissotriton helveticus (assembly GCF_964261635.1). NCBI lineage: Eukaryota > Metazoa > Chordata > Amphibia > Caudata > Salamandridae > Lissotriton > Lissotriton helveticus. The sequence continues at coordinate 1,146,615,424 of NC_136063.1, read as the reverse complement.
CAGATATAGTCCATTACAACAGTGTATGTATAAGTATATAAATAACCATTTATGTGAACAACATTAAGCATACATAAAACTGGCTTTCTAAAGTGCAGCATGCGTGCAAACACGGCGAGTGAAGGGTGACCATACCCCAAGTGTACAACTAACGTGAATAAAGGTTAGAACCAGTGAAATCAGAGAAAACGGGCATCGCTCGACTTACATGGAACGCTCAAGGCAGAGTGTAACGCTGAAACGAAAGTTGGGAAAATAAGTTAAAAAGTGCATCATGGTGCACGAACTCGCTCACGGAACGTGAGGGAGGCAGGGTGACTGCGGTCGATAACGGCCGACTTACTTGAAAGGTTTGAAATGACCTCGCCGACTCGCGGGAAGTACGTCTGACCGGTGAGGTGGCGGTTCAGACTCGGTAACTCGTCCCAGATAGTAAACACAAGCCGGGTGCCTCCCTCACGTTCCGTGAGCGAGTTCGTGCACCATGATGCACTTTTTAACTTATTTTCCCCGCTTTCGTTTCAGCGTTACACTCTGCCTTGAGCGTTCCATGTAAGTCGAGCGACGCCCGTTTTCTCTGATTTCACTGTTGTAATGGACTATATCTGATTTTGTTTATAGAGCTCCTGGACAAAGGGCTTTGTGGCCCGAAATGCATCGGAGCATTTTGGAAATACTATGGATTATTTATGTGATTTAAAGGATCGTCCAAAAAACGTCATGATATAAATTGAAATATCAAAATGAACATTGCTCAAAACCTTTAATTAAACCAATTGAACATTTTGTCGGAGTCTTGTGTTTAGAACCTATGGTATGCCATACTACAGGGATGCACTCATAATTCATGGGTACACTTTTTGCAATAGTAATTCCATTGTGATATGCTCACACAGCGCTACTGCTACCAGATAATCCATCAGGTTCCAATGAGCTATTGTGACTTCTGCCACGCTGTCTAGTATCGTCACTGCCCATTTCCCGTTCAGAAGCAGAGTCCTCAGTATTCTGGGCATGCCTGATCTTAATTCCAGCTACCTTTTTCATTTTGAATCGAGGTTTATTATTCTTGGGTTTTTCTTCTTTATTAATGATGTACTCAGACGAGCATTGTGATTCCTTCTTCGGCTTCACCTGCTATTCAGATCTGGACTCCGACCGTCCACCTCTCTCAAAACATGTATCGGATAACGCCTGAAAGGAGCGTAAGGAACGAGTAACAGTATACTGATACTTGCCAGGCTTCCTAATATTATCACTGTTTCTAACATTGTATCATTTTTCAGTGCCTCCCTGCTGAGGAGACCCACCCGGTGATCATGTCTAGTCTTTTTTCTTTATTATCCCACTTCTTCGTCAAAGAATCGGGTGCTTGATTTGAGTTATCTTTTAAAGAATTACTCTTAAGTTGTGGTTTCCCAGGTCTGGCTTCCAAATTATCCCTACCTAAGGTAGCATATGTTTATTTGATAATATTAAGTAATACCCACTCTTGCTGTGCAGGAGTGAGAGCCCTCCCCTTTTATATTACTGACCATAATGATGGACACTGCGTCAACATTGCCCATCAGTTTCATCTCTAAGTCCAGGGCAGGTGCTGCCCTGTATTTATTCTGTAGCTACTTCAACATATCAGGTAAAACAGTCAGTAAAGAGGTACCACGTGTTCTGGTCTAAACTGCAGCAAAGACTGAACCCCAAGTGGCGCAGTCTTCCACTGGGTGAACCATCCCCATCGGCAAGCAAATAGTCAATATTCTGTGGTTTTCCTGAGGGCCTGTATGGGGAAAACTGCCACAAGGTGGCTTGCTTTTTGAGCTATACAGAAGGGAGTTTGCACCCAACTCGGAGGAATCTTTCCCATAACGGCATTCAGCATTTGTGGGCTGATACCCATGGTAGCCAATTGAGGTTGTGCAGCTTGAGCAGTCCATGCAGGATTAACTGTGAGTGTTCGCATTATGAACTGTGTGAGATTTCTATATATTTTTACTAAATATCTGTGTAGTGTATGTATTTCTGCTGCTGTTAAATTATCAGTGTCACAATGCGGTATATATGCAGTTAAGATCAGCAATGTCACTCTTTCTTTGCTGAGCAGACCGGGCCTCACGTTTTCTGTAGTGTGTGGGAGGGCGTCTTAAAACCAATGAATATGCTCTTGATAAGAGAGAGGAATTTCTATGTCTTCATATGGAATGTATTTCTCTGGTGTTTTATCCTCAATGTAGGTGTGAAATAATTGTGCACGAAAATTTGCAACTGCAAATTTAACCCGAGACTAGAATACCTGTGTTTTGAATGCTTCGCATGACTCAACTACAAAGATAACATCTCCACCTGTTGCTGGGAGACAAAAGTTTAATAATTTGATAGTAACTACATGTCTTCAGGTATCTCCGTTTTCAGACATTGTTGAACATGTTTGGAAGAAAAAGGAAATTAATAAATGAATTAGGGAGAGGGCAACACAATGTGGGAAGTTTATCCTACAAGCTTGAACAACCCACAGCTAATACATAGGGTTTTACCTACTCAGCTGAGGCAGATTCCCCTGCCAACGTGGACATCTCTGGTGGTTTGAAGGTGAATAGGAGTCTCTGAGAAGGCAAAATACAGAACAATACGCACCCAACCAAGTTTGGTGGCTCCATGTCGTTTAGTTAGCACTAATCTATAGGATTTGAATGTTTGTGGACAATATAAACTTTGGGTGAGGTACCTAAACTGATTCCATGCACCCCACACTATATGTTGGCATACAGACCAGGTCACAGTGCCACCATAAACCCCCCTAACCAAAATAAGGAGCGAATGGCTTCTGGCCAACACTGAACATAACAACCATAATCCCCCAGGGATCATTGAAACAGATATAGAACCTTTTCAGTCAGTCACTCGTGCACTCTTGTTCTCAGAGAAGTATACAGAGAATACACAATGGAACATTTTCAACATATTTATTGTACCAATGTCTTTTTTGTATAGAATATAAGTACTGCAATAATCAGTAGACATAAGCTGATTAAAGTGATTTTGAGAACCACAAGAGTAAATAGCAGGTATAGTTCCTCCATGGTGCTAAAAACAGTGCATATATGAGGCATATAGTACAAGGTAGTAATCAGGTGTACTCCTATTATGGAACCCCTACTCTGTATATCTAGAGTGTATGTAGGTGTAAAGCCAAGAATCCCTCCCCGGGATGATCCAACCCCAGTACCTGGCGGGAGAGAATGCAGAACCCCACATATGTCATAAACTGGACACACCTCACTGAGGTGCTTGGCGCAGCCTCAGCATGCAGGATCTTTTCATGTTAGCGGAAATGTCCCTTCCACTAACCCCCGGAAATGCTTTTTTATTTATAATAAAAGCATCCTTACTATGAATATGCAGATTAACATTGTTATGGATATGCAGATAGACCTGTCATGCAATAAATGAAGATAGAAGGACATTTGTACATCATGCGTAAAGGCCTTGTACTCAGTGTTCGAGGCATCATGATAATTTTGCATGAATCCAGATGTATAAGCAAAGCAGATTCAGAGAAACAAATCTAATATTGTCACACACACGAATATGTGCAATAGGCCCCAATAAAAATGTTAGTGTGCATAAAAGAGGACAATGTAAGGAAACGGGAAGCATTGCTACATAGGCCTAACTCAGGCACCTAACAATAGCAGTGCGAGTTGTACTTATGCCAGTTACATGTAACTGGTGAATTTAAATTTTTTGGGGTGTTTAAAACAGTCAGCTTGTTTTTCAATAAGAATGCTTACTTATGAATCCCAATTAACTTTTGGTTTTTTTTTCAATGAATTTCCATGCTTTTCTACCACAAGTTAAATCTTACTACCTTACTTATGTTTAACTCCACTTTAACCTTTGTTGTTTCAGTGAGTTTCCATGTTTTTTTTATTGCCAAGTAATATTACGATACATCTCCAGCCAACCCTCCAACATGCATGACCTTTGGTCAAGCATGGCATGTGATTGGCCACAGGGCCTGGCCTGTGGCTAAGCCCTGCATCCAAACCCTGGTGATTGTCAAGACCCAATTAGCAAGCAACCAACGTGGACTCTCACCCACATTCTTCCTTTTTTATTTTTTGGGTCTTGCAAGACTCCTGTGTGTACCCAGGGGTCCACATTAGCTAAAACAGAACTCTCTCAGGAGCTGTCAAAACCTCCTGCAAGAGTCCTGTAGGACCTACCGGTCAAACAATATATCTATATATAGATTTTGGCCTCTGGGGAATCACTCTGGCACCAACCAATATTGTCAGGTTGCCAAGGTACCCTTAATCTGCCTCCTACTAGTGCCTTTTTTATGTTTGAGGCTATGCAGAGCAAATCCCATATCCTGCAATGGCAGCCACAACATTTTCTTTTATGTTGAGGCCAGCCAATGATAGCGCTCAGCCGGCCTAGACCAAATGAGCTAACTGGCTGACAGAAAAAAAGACAGTGGCAGTCACCACTGTGTAGTTATAGTTAGGTCAGACTTTCCTTAGGAATATCGCTTTTTAATCTGCTAATACCTTTAGCGTGTTTCATTAATTTTTCACAAAGCTTTAAAAAAAGAAAATCCACCGCAGCTCCTTCATGGAATATTTTCAGGTGATCAGTCAAGCAGGAGCTGAAAAAAGAGGGGAACCTAAAATGCTAATTCTCTATGCAATGTCCATAGGGAATTTTAAAGAGCGCTACAGCCAAAACAGCTTAACCGAATTACACTAAATTTGGCAGAAAGCAATATTTTTATACATAAATAGTGCTTTTTGTGATTTGGTGAAAATCTATTCAATAGTTCTAGCGAAATTAAGGTAAAAACTCATAGCTATAGTAAGAATTGGGCGGAAATTCTGCCACAGTAAAATGTTTAAATCTTCTTTTAGGAAGCTAATCTGTGATAGGGCACCTTCTATATCTGTGACATTGTTTGTTAATGTGTTTTGATCTTTAGTAGCCTGATTTTCCTTATCTCGGGGCATTAAGGGAGCAAACCAGTTAATGCAAGCGATATTACCCTTAATTTATGCTTCTCCTGGTTCTTAACTTAGAGAGGCTAAAACGACTTTGTCCATTTCTGTGGAAGATGGTGGACAAGTGGTGTCCAGTTGTGTTGCCACGTTAGTGTGTGTAACTAAATGCCTTGCAACAGGTACAATTTTCTTGTTATTTTCCTTAGAGTAATGTGTTATCTTAGGTCTGGCTCTTAATCTCTCATTCCGCTCTGGGTCATCAGCTAACATACCTTCTACCTCTTCTATTAAAATGTTTATAGATTCTTGGGTGGAAATATCTTGACTAAATTTTATTTGCTAGCTTCCCCTTATGACCAGTGTAATTTTTTGTATTCTTCCATTTTTCCATTGTTGGGCTTTCCTATGATGAGACAATCTAACTAATAGATTAAAGACATAAAATTGGACTGGAGCTTACTAAAATCAGTTACTAAGAGTACCTCTGGAAGGCTCCTACACGCCTGTCTCTGATGGTCCATTGCAATCCTCAGTATCCACTCTTGATCACGCACTCACTTGTAGTGTTAAAGTTTGCAGGAATTGCTGTTAGCATGAACTAAAAGCCATTTTGTTCCTGGCAGCCATTTTAGTTAGCCATGTGCTCACCATGTGCTTGCACATGCTCAGAAAGACCTGTAGCTGCCAGAATGCACTTGCTCCTAGTGTAGAACTGTCAGGCTATTCTTACTGACGTAAGCAGTTTACTCTCCCCTCCCACTTTGTTGTGTCAAGCACATTTTGTATACCCATATTAGTCAATAACCATGCTTTTATGTGCCAGGACCTCCCCTTGGCTTTATGCTGACCATGTAACAAATGCATATATAAGACCCCTGTTCTCTGTACTCCTTAGACTGTCTCATACAGTGGCCCGAGGGTACTGTGTAAGCAGTCTCCCGCATGTGAGCTCAATAAATGCATTCTTTTTGATATTGCAGCTTCTGTGCCAATCTCTTCTTTGCTGGTTTAAAGGACCAGGTGTATCAGTGAACCCCTATAAAAGGTTTCTATTTCCACAGTAGTTAAGTTTGATGCATCCAATGGTCACCATTCGAGGGCCTATATCCGAATAGTAACCTAAATAGGGTGGGCCTGACCTCTACTGAATGATGACAGGCATAGATTGGCGTCCTGCGCTGTGGGTCTGCTGGAGCACCTCTAGTACATCTGTCCCCGTCCTCAGACAAGCAGCTGGTGGGTGACTGAGTCCCACCCCAGTCAACTCCCCCTCAATGTCCAGGTGAGCAGGAGGGCAACAGAAGGACGACAGGAAGGCAGCAGTCATAAAAACCTGTTCTGCGGTTCTGCTGGAGTGCCTTTAACATGCCTGACCCCACCCCTTGGGCACGCAGCAGGCTGAGGGACCGAGTCCCACCCAAGTCAGCTCTACCCCAATGTCCAGGTGAGCAGGAGGGCAGCAGAAGGGTGACAGGAAGGCTGGAGTCAAAGGAACTGCTGAAGCACCTTTAGTGAATCTGATGTCGTTCCTCTGGGTGCGGCAGGCTGGGGGAAAGAGTCTTACCCCAGTCGGCTCCACCGCAATGTCCAGGTGGGCAGAAAGGCGACAGGAAGGAAGCAGTCAAAGGAAGTTTTAGTAACACATAACTGCAAATATCACCTTAATCTTAGATTTTTTATGAATTTACAAGATTTTTATAACATATGTTACTCCCCATATATAAAATGCAGATCTATTGATTTTGACAAGGAGTCCTTGTGGACTATAACATTACCGGGAGCTGTCATACCTGGATCTTTCACCTGAGGGACTGCTCGCTGCATATTTTTAGGGGGATATTAGCCCTGACTGCCGCCGCCTCTTCCACCTCTCGGACTGCTCGCTGCCCAGGACTGCACCTCCCAGAGGGCAGCGCGGTCTCGAGAGAGGCGTTTGGCATTCCCCCCACCCCCAGACCTTCAAAATCGGGCGCGTGTTCCCGCCGCGCGGGACGCGAATGGGCTGGCCCAGGCCAAGCCCGGGCCAAGGGCGGGTACGTCCTTGCCCGTCATAGACCGGACAAGGCCGGGCTGGGCCCGGTCCCTTGGTTTGACATCTTGATCATTGCCTTGTTTTGTTACTAATTCCCCCTTGTTGAATTTGCAGGTCATAAAGTCAGTTAGGTAAGCGGGAGATCCGCTATTACGATGGGTAAAATGAAATTTGCGAGCCCCAAGCTGTCTGGGGTAACAAGCTCGTACCTGCCTCTCAACAAACACTTTTGAACTATCTAACTGGGGCGGTTGGAGTACTAGACAAGCAGATCCTATCAGTGGAGGAGTGTATTGAGGGGACTGTTTCTAGTGTAAGTCAGGAGCCTCTTCAGTATGAAGAAACCTCTCAACCAGAGATGGGGAAAATAGTGGGTAATCCATCTAACGGCTATATTCAACACAATGTTGATGAATCTCTATCTATTATTAGTAACTCGCCTACACAACCCCCTCAGAAAAAGCAAAAAAATCCAAGGCCCACTGATAGACAAGATAAAGACACTGCTCCAGTGGCGGTCCATTCCTCTTTTAAAAAACAAATAAAATGTACTCCAAAAGGTAAAACGCTGGCAGGGAATCCTAGAGGCCGATTTAAACGCAAGGCTAAACCAACTAGCATCCCTGCAACTGAGTCGGAGATTAATAATCTGACTGCCCTGGTGGAGAGGTTTGATTCATATCTTAGAGTTGGGCTGGATCATTTTTTAACTAGAATGACTAAAATCGAGGACCTTCTTACTAGTAAATGTAACCTACAGACCCAATATCTGAAAGGCCGGGACAATGATAGTACGAAGGCCAATAGCACCATAGATAAATTACATCCCAATACAAATGTAGTTAGCACAGCTGAGAGAACAGACCTGACTGTAAATACTAATCACTCAAATGGCAATGGACTTAAAGTAAATACAGATAAGAAGGTGCAATATCAGCCTGTACAATTGGCCAGCGGAAGCTTAATGACCTCACAGGTTCCTGCATCCCAGGTACCTTCGTCTTCTTTCTATCAACACCAAAAACAAGTACTCCTGATGACTCTTCCCCCTAGTGATCCACGAGTTGAAGCCACCCATTTAGATCTTCAACCAGAAGCTACTACTTATATTATTGTTTTGAGCAATGTACCTACTAAGGGTGGAGGGTCTCATTTAACTGCAGGGGAAAATGAAATTGAGCTGATGACCTCCTTCCCAAACACAGATTTATTTGTCCATACTCCAACATTAAAATCTGAACCGAGGGGCCTGAAATTTGATATTATTTTCTGGAATGTAGCGGGGCTGCAAGCAAAAAGTACAAACGACATCTGGTTGGATTTGGTGTGTCTCATAATTTTATTTGTGTACAAGAGACCAAGAGACCTGGTTATGTTCCTCAATTCATTTAGAAGGGTACAAGACCTACTTTTCCAAGGCTTTGCCTTCTATCTCGGGAAGACCGAAGGGGGGCTTAATAACATACATCTCAAATGCCTTTATCATTCAGGAAGTAGTCATATTGAAATTGTAAAGTAACCAGATAATCGTGTTCAATGTAAACAGGGCATCCATCTATTTCCTGGTTAATTTTTATAATAACCTCAATCAAACTGATCTAAATATTGTTTTAAATGAGATTTTAATTTTGTTACAAGAACTGCGATCAAAGTATATTAATAAATCATTTACGTTGATCTGGGGTGGTGATTTTAACTTGTCATTGTGTAGAAAGAATAATGCCAATAATAGTGGTATTGAGGATGAGGGTGGGAATAACTTAAAGCACTTTTGGCATACAGTTACAGGTAACCGTATGAATGAGATTCTGTTTGTAATGGAGCTAGGATTTGCCAATGAATTAGTTGTACCACCAGTTACCTTTCCCCCACATTTAATGGGAGGGGCCTTTCAAGTTCAATTGATTGTATACTTACTTCATACAGTATTACACCTGTCATGAAAAAGTTTAACACAGTTAGAAATGCATTTAGTGATCCCTTTCCTAACACCCTCTCATTGTTTTTATCAACGGTATCTCTAGAAGCAGACCATCTGAGTCTTCTTGACCAACAATCTTTGAAATTAGATAGACTTAATGGCTTTTCTATAAAATGGGGGAAAATTGACCAAGCAACGTTAACAGCCTCAGTGGTCAAGCCCACCCGTCACTTGAAATCTGTCTTAATACTAATTCGTCTTGCGAAGAAATATTATCTAGTTATAAAATGATTGCCAAAATTATACAAGAGGAATTACGACAAAAAAAGCCAAAAAATGGGAACATTAAAAGGGGGTGGTTCTACACTGACAAAAACCCACTCCCTATTAAAACTGGCACTTAATAAAAGTGATCGGGACAAGGAAGAAATCATTAGACTCAGAAAGGCCTACAACTTAGCCTTAAAAATTCGAAAAACAGAGGTGAGAAATAGTCTTTGGGACCGATTACATGAGAGTTGTTCCACGAATGATAGTGGAAACTTTTGGAGAGTGGCCAAATCACCCTTCCTTTCTGGTACCAATGATTCCCCCAAGATAGACATTGCTGTAGATAATAATACATGGGTTAACCACTTCTCCCAAATATTTAGTCTGCCCCCGCATGCAAGCTTGGAGCTCCAAGAGGGAGAGGGGAGGGAAGTTTCCCCTAGCCAGTCAATATATCCAATTAATATGACTTTTACACACACGGAGGTTACAAATGCCCTAATGGCCTCCAAATCTGGTAAAGCACCTGGCCCTGAAGGGGTCCGGGTGGACCTTTTTCAAATATAATTTGGATCTTTAGTCTCCAGTTTTGACAAGAGTTCTTGAAGCTGCAAACACCATAGGTTTAGTTGAATCTTGGTCCACATCAATTTTAGTACCGATTTTTAAAAAGGGTGATCAACACAGTCCAACATGTTATCGACCCATATACCTTTTAGACTCCCTTGGCAACGTCGCTGTCCGCATCCTTTTAAATCGATTTCAGGAGTGGGCCACCGACCATAAAATAATTTCTGATCCCCAGTACCGGTTCCGAGAGGGACTGGGTACTGTAGATCAGGCCTTGAATCTTTCACTCTTAATAGGGAAATATGCTAGTGCTAAAGGGGGGTTTTAGCATATGGTCTATGTCGATCTGACTGCATCCTTCGACTGCGTCAGTCACACAAAACTGTGGTCGATTATTTTAGCAATGGCTGTGGATCCACCGCTGGTAAATTTCTTCCATGAACTCTACTCGGGCGCAACAGCAAGAGTCAGATATGGACTCGGGGGAGAACTGACTGAGTCATTCCAGGTGGAGAGGGGGGTGAGGCAAGGTTGTGTCCTGGCCCCTTTCTTATTCACCCTTTATACAAATGGGTTGGAATCAGCAATGTTGGAAGGGAGCCGGGACCTGCCCACCATTCGTCGTCGACCAATACCGGCATTATTATATGCCGACGACGCGGTGATTACGGCAAGAACACCCTTACAGCTCCAGCGGGTTTTAGATAAGTACTGTAGTTTTATGAAAGGTTTGAACCTTATGGTGAACATAAAGAAGACGTTTGTAATGCATGCAGGCTCTGGACCAAAAAAGACGAAAGAGATTTTCATAAATAATATTAAGTTGTTGGGGATAACTTCTTATCCTTATTTAGGAATTTTAATTGATAATAAGTCTTCATGGACTAAGGCAATTAACGCGAGAAAATTGTTATTTCTCAGGGCTGTTACAGCCCTGGTGGTTTTTGCCCAGAAGTTAGGTAAGAGGTCCCCCCAAGAAATGATAAGAATGTATCAAGCTAAATGTGTCAGTGTAGAAACTTATGGTGCAGGGGTGTGGGGCCACACTAAGGTGGAAGCGCTACAGAAGATCGAGAACACCTTCTTGAGATACCTACTTGCAGTTCCCCAGAGCACATAAACGTATTGTTGCCATACAGAGGTGGGGTTGGACTACTTAACGGATATTGTGAGTATCCAGCCAATAATCTTATGGCATCATGTCTGGAAAACCGAGAAGTGTGAATTGACACAACGTCTTGTCCTGGACTGTCTCCTCCTTGATAAAATACAAAAGATTAGATGGCTTGTTTTTGTGAAAACATTATGCGATGATTTAGGTTTTCCAAGCTATTTTAGCCAGCCATTAACCCTCTCTGAAATCTTGAGGAAAGAACAAAAAAAGATATGCCTGTTACATCTGGGACAGCTGCGTCTTTCGAATAAGATAGGAAAAAGCTCAGTGCAGCACCATCTAGCTATTCAGTCTACTTTTACCATGCAGCCTTATTTAATGTATAATTTAAATTCACATGAAAAATTACTATTGACTCGCCTTAGATTCAACATTTTCCACCGCTTCATAACTTTCCCCCAACAGAATGATTGGTCCATGATTTTACCAGTGTGTCCGTGTGATGATATTTCTCCACAAACTTCAATTCACATAGTTTTGTTTTGTAGATTTGATGTTATTCCTCGAAATAGATGGAATGTCCCTATACTGAGAGCTATGGGACTGCGATCATGTCGCCCAGCCTTTTTAGCTCTTCAATTCCTGGAATATGAACAATATGCTAAATCTATAGCTAGTTTTTTGAAGTATTATGTTAACCATCGTCTGAATCTTGGTTAATCCCACAGGTCTATTTTTCTTGAATTAGTTGATTTTAACCATTAAAATGTTTAATGGAATACTGATTTTTGTAATGTATTGATGCAATGAATGATTGATTGTACTGGTTTTATTTAATCTTTTGACAATGTGTTTTACTTGTACCTTTTATGGTTTTTCTACAAATTATGGAAACCGAATAAAGGAATTTTGAATTTGAATTTGACAAGGAGTCCTTACCATGTCTGTTAATAACATTTAAGTGAAGCATATATATCCAACAAACCCAAAAGAGATGTTGGAGTAAATGCCTCAAACCACATAATGCAGCCAAAAGACCAACCATAAGGAGTTCCACCCTTCCCTTGCTGAGAAGCAAAAGCTCCAGCTTGGGAAATGCTTAACAGTACCTTAGTGTTTTCCTGGGGTCATGCTCTATAGACCCCTGGAAGCACAGAGTTCGATTTTTAAGTATTCCTGGGGGGCTGTTGCACTTTTTGCAGCCCCATCACAATGTTGTAACATTTTGGTGGTGCACCACAAAGTAGAAAAAAAACATGCAAATGTGCCCTTTAAGGGCATACTGGGGCGCTCCAGTCTGGGAGCGGTGAATAACAAATGAGCAGCTCCAGACACTTATTTAATATTCTTTATTTAGCCTTTTACAAATGTATTAGTGGTTGCCTTTGTCCCTTTATTGGGGCTGGCCAGCACACATTGTATGTGCCAACTGGAACAGGACACTTTTTTTTGGTGCCTTCGTCCCACCTGATGCACCCAGAACTCTGAAATGGATTGGGGGCCACTTGTAGAACCCAAGGACCTCAAGCGCCATGCTAGTTCTCCACCAGCACTCTTTGTGGGTGCCAGAGGGAGCCAGAAACGTTTTTTGTGTGTGGGGGCCCTGGTTCCACCAGGGTACCCACATTGCTTAAATATGTTGACGGTCAAAGGGGGAGTTCCTGGCCCCCACGCTCCTTGTCAGATCCCGAGCCAGCACCCACCATCATGAATGCCAATGGTAGCTGGCAATAACCATGCTCCTTTCCTACAACTCTGCTCTCACAGCGGGAAAGGAAATGTTTGACATACTTAGAACCCTGGTGTATGGGGTCCCTTGGGCCAATAGCAGCTCAGGGGAGAGGTTCTCCAAGCTCGCCTCTTCCCCCAAAAATATCAAAATAATTAAACCAGAGTCCTATTAGGGGCTTAAATAAGTAAAGGTTTGGAGACCATTCCTTTTCTTAAACATGTATCACAGATCCACCAGACCTCGGTGGTCAGAGTATTCATACCCTGCTCCCCTACACATTTAAAAATTATTTTGCAGGGCAGGGAACTGAGTACCCATGTCTAAAATTGGCTGCTGCAACATTTTTTTCTTGATGCTGTGGCAGCCAATCAAATGGAATCTTTTGACCTGTGGGGTTTACTGATCCTCTGACATATACATACATTTTGAATCTTGATTCCTCAAAAATTACTCATCAGATTTTCACCAACTTGTACACGCATGATTTCTGGATCAAGATCTAGCTTTCTGCTAAACTTGGTGTAATTCTGGTTAGCAGTAGTTGTATCACATTTTCCTGTGGAATATTGTATGGGAAAAATGTATTTTGGGACCACCACCCTTTTTAGCAGCCTAACCCGACAACTTTCCAGGAAGAGCCAAAGTGGAAATTTTCAATAAGATTTGTGAAACGGTGCCAAAATTATTAGCAAACCAAAATATTTTATTTCTATGGAAACATGGTCCGAACTATTACTAACCAGTAGTGATTCCCACTGGGTTAGATATGCACACCTGTATATACACATTCACATAATCGAATCTATATTGCAAAATTTAGTTTCAAGTTTATACCCCAGTATACAAAACCAACAGGAAAACATACTCTTTACAGCCTCACAAATTGCTTGCAACAATTACCATTGCAATGTGGAAATAAAATTGACAATTGTGCCCCATCATTTCCCTGTTTCTGCCTGACAGCCATTTTTCTCAGACAAACACCCATTTTGTGTGTGACATGTTCTCAGCAATTTGTCTGAAAACTGTCCTTCACATCCCCATTGAATCTTGCACAACCCTCTGCTCCTTGTGGTCGAGCCAATTCCAAGAAGCCTGTCTGTGTGCCCTCCCCCAGTTGTGCCAGAGACTCAGCCACATCCTGTCCATTGTTGGTAACTCAGCCTGTCACACCAACTGCCCTGTGACCACCCCCAACTGAAAGAGGAAGCACAAGGTTAGGCCCTGAAACCACACCAACTAATAGAGGAAGCACAAGGTTGTACACTGTGAACACACACATTTCTGTGGTTCTGCCAATTCTGGGAACCAGCAGCAGATAGTTCCTGTTCTTAACTGTAAGACACCCTGCACCTGGCATCTTAGTTCATTGACCCCCCCTTCCTGTGTTTCAGCCAATTCCCAGAACCAGCAGATAGTTCCTGTTTTAAGAAATAGTTACTGCAAGCCAGAGAGCAGATGGTCTCTGTTTTACACAAGATAGTGATAGAGCGCGCGAGGCCACCCGACCAATAGTTTTCGCCGTTTCCGGCTTCAGGGCCCATATACTTTCAAATCACCATATACATCGATCAGGTGACTTCACGAGCTCTACCAATTTGTGTGTGTGTGTTCCCTACTATTATTTCTCAGTGCACCCGACTTACCATCCACCGATGCGAGTACCTAATGACCACAATGAATCAGGGAGCTAGCTGTAAAAAGAAAGGCAGCAAAATACAAACCCAACCAATAACATTCAAAATACTGTTGAAATGACCACGGACAACTGGAAGGTTTAAAAATGTTTATCTAAAGTTCATTTGCTTCGTGTATAAGGTACAGTAAAATAAGGCAATCAATAACCAAGATAACGTAAATGATATAGCTGTAAAGAAACAATGACGGAGTAATCATTGAAATACTGATATAAAGTATAACGAGAAAATACTTATGCTAATCAGAATTATTTGAGCAAGGGCAGACTATGTAGGTATAACTACAGGAGGGCCTATAAAGAGTAACACGCTTCACTTAAGGTGAACGGGCCTTTGAACAATCTAGGCAATGAGGTTCTAGACCATATCAGAAAATGACAAACTGCAATGCAAAATATAATTTCTAACAAGTGTGAAGACATAGGAACAAACTTATGTGAAAAATGCAAATGACTTTCAATATTTGCGGAAAGACATGGAAAAATAACATATGCAATGGTGAACTTTATTAAAGCAAAAGTTAGAAATTCAGAAGGTGCAAGATTTTAAGAGGTTCAGATCAATATTTACCTAGAAAGGTGTGGAAACCAAACCCTGGCCACGGGTCAGTTAAGGACAGGAAACCCTCAAGGAAGGATACCCTTCAAAGGACAGCAGGTGCAGAATGGACACCCCGGGTAGGACAGGATACCCTCGGATAAGGAATCAGGACAGGACCTCAGGACAGGACAGCAAACCCTCAGGACAGGACCTCTCAGGACAGGACCGGAACCCAAAGTTCGGAAGCAACGCCTGCGCTCCACCCGCTCTGCAGCTATCGATCAAGACCCCGATTGGGTCAGCGAACTCCCAGCAAAGTGCTTCGCCAGTACTTTAAGGTTCAGTAGAACCTTAGTCTATGGTCAAATTCGGACAGAGTGCTCCGCAGCGCTCTGTATCTTCAGTCACCTATTGAGTACGATGGGTCAGTGACAGGTCAGCTAAACCAGACAAGTCGGTCAGTTCCCTAGGGGAACCCAGGGTAGATATACAGTTTGGGGACAGTGTACCACCCCCCAATGTTGCAAAGTGTCAAAATCCCTCAATTTCGATTGGTCCTAAGGTAGGATTTGGGTAACACACCAATCACAATTCAACAATTCAAGCCAGTATTTGCATGTTTGGGCACCGCCTAGTAAGATTGGGGTTCCCATGAGAAGCTACACGGCAAACAGTAGCACAACATTACAATGTAACATATAAGGAGCCACATTCGCTGTTCTCGCAGGGCAGAGGTGACTTTCTCAGGAGCATCTCGCCCATCGCTGCCAACTGGCTATGTTCCATCAGTCAAGGTCTACTGTGCTGCCGAAAGTGGCGCAGGCGCAGAAGGGACCTCCAATATGGCTCTCCTCTCACTCAGACCCCCATTCCCCGCGATACATGAAAAGTAAGCGAAAACAAATTAATACATAATAATGTCATCATGAAAACACATCACAGGGTTTGTACTTTCTACTTATCATCATAAAATATTCTTATGCGGTTTAAATGTTAGCTACATTGATACGGGCACAAGAGCAGTGGCACGAGCAGTACCACATGATGAGCACAGCTATGAATTACGCATGCGCATAAATTTCCCTCCACTTCTGCAGACGCGTCAGGACACGTGAGTGTGGCTGACGCATGCGCAGTAACTAAAATACAAGCGGCGGCCATGTTAAAGTACACAGGGTAAGTGTATTAGAAATACACGTAGGCAAGCTTCATAAACTTTGCCTAAACAAAAATAAACGTTAGTAAAACATACTCATGTTACCTTATTACACATAAACGAGGTTCTTGACTTCGGCAAGCCGCAAAATATGCGAAGCTTTGCTTCATCAATCCCCTCTTTGATGATATTTACTATCATCACAAAAATGGAACCAGATGCCAACTTTCTTTCACACTTTATATAGCTCTATCTCTTCCAGCAATCGTTCTAACTTTTCTTTCTCAGTTTTAGTAGGGTGAGAAGTCTTCACCTTTTTGTATATCTGATCATTCACTTCCTCCAACTCAATCTCATCCACACTCCGTTTCAACCCTCTTGCATTTACCTCGTGTTTCTTGGTGCGCTTACGGCATTTACAACAGATAAAAATGAGAAATATAATAAGACCTATAATACCAATTGGCATCAGTATCTTGAACAACAAGCTTTTACCTACACTAGCAAGCCAATGACCTACATTTGAGAGACCATCTACCAGTCTCTTCCAGGCACTATCAACCTCGAGTGGTTTGAGTTCCTTTGTCAAATTAGTAATGTTTTTCACATATCTTTTGATCTGTACACTTTTATCCGGAATATAAGTGCAACAATGTTGCGCCTTCAACATCCGGCAGACTCCGCCCTCTTTCGCTAATAAGGTGTCAAGAGCAAGTCGATTCTGTAAAACCATTGATCTGATCGCAACCATTTCGGTATTGACCAGCAGAAATCCATGAGCTGTTTCAGTAGACAGCACATCCACTATAGTAGACAATTTGCAAATTCTGTGAGTGTTCAGAACCACTCCCACTCCTGGTATCAGTGCACTGAAAATACTACCCATAATTTCACCTATACTTTCTCTTTTACTACGCACTAAGCCATTAGTATCTTCATTGCTTCCAGCTTTTCCATTCACATGGTATATTTTCGGGAAGACAATGCCAAAATAGCAGCTTCCATACCAGTGATCCGGCAATTTGAAATAAGCCTTGTCCCCACAAATATAATAAATTCCAGGAAACACAGGCTCTGACCCATTTTTGAAACCCCAACCTCCAATTACCTTGTAATTATGTTCGCATTCACTGGAACCAATGAAAACATTATTATAATAGCTAGTCTTCTCGCGGTGAAGACATAGCTTGCCTTTCTTTTCAAAATCCAGCAACAGAGCAGGTCCCGCCCCACCATTTGAGGTGCCTTCCATGTTCTCTGCCCACTTTGGCCTTTTCTGACTTTCGTCATTAGCCTTCTTTTGTATTTTAATTCTTCTTTTCTCTGCCATGTTCAGGAACATCTTTTCCTGTTCACGCAAAGAACAAGTCAAGTTATCTCTGTGTGCATCAGCTATGTCAATGTTACCTATAGTCAAGAAGTAGTCTCCCATATATCTTATGGTGTCGCTTTTGGTATGTACAGGATTCAAGTTCCCACGTATAGGAAGTTCAGAAAAGATTACATCATTATTAGAGTAGTAGTACTGTAACGGTCCTCTTTTGTAAAATAAACTAGCTAAAATGCTACAGGAGATTCCATATGTTAATGGCAAGTGATGGTATGTCACGCCTTCAGCCATAGAAGTAGGTAGCTTCATGCAGACATAGCAATCTTCAATTTCCATAGTCTCTACATAGTGTATTAACAAGTTTGCAAAAACATTTAAGTGTGTCCTGTTCTTAATTCCATGATAATGTAGTCCTCCCTCATCTGATGCTTCTAAGTCTCGTTTTGTTTGTCTCAGTGCTCTCTCATGTCTTGCTACACTCTGGGTTGTCAACTCCTCACTGTCTGTATTTACAATTTCAGTAGGGACAATGTTAATATCTTTACTTACAGTGAAGGGTATAAAGATTGTTAGTCCTATCCAAATTACTATCAGTACTACTATACTACATATACACACCTTGCAGCACGTCTTGAAACGACTGCAACTAGGTCTACCATTCACAGTTGAATCAGACATTTCGGCTCAGAAGAAGTTTCTTGACCCCTCTTTGTGTCTTTACACAGCTAGCTTACTTTGTGCAAATTCACGGTGGTTCGTCTTCTTCTTCAGCAGAGTACTCAGGGACGGGGTCTCCGTCGCTTACGTCAGTTATATCAAGATCTTCAAGTTCTTCCAAAACGAGTGTCCATTCAGGAGACTTGTACTTCTTGTTTTGTCTTTTTATTCGTTCACTCCTTCTTTTGGAAGAGTTTTCTTCTTGCTCTGCTATCCGTGCACTTCTCCTTGCTTCTGCACGTTTTTCTTCCACCGTCTTTATCCTTAGCCTTAGTCTCTTTACGAACCTAGGCTCAAGGTTGTTTCTTTTCTTTAGTCTCTTAGTGGGTACTTGGACTTCACCTTCTTCTCTTATCCTCTTGTTCTCTTTAGCTTGTGGCAATTCTGCTTCACTTTCTTCTTCTTCTTCTCTTATCTCGCTAGTTCCAGGGCTAGCATCAAATTCTTCTGCCTGGTTACTAATCTGGCCTTGTTCAGGAATATTTTGTTTTTGGCTTTCGATTGTCTCTGTTTCTGTTTCTGTTTCTGTTTCCTGAACCCGTTCTTCTAACCCTATCTGATCCTGTTCAAGCACTTCGATCTCTTGATTTTCTTCTGCTCGAACTATTACTCTATTTCTAAGCTGTCCCTTATCCACATCAGGAGTTAGTGGAGGTGTATCAAACACCTGTTCTGTCCCCGTCTGACCTTCTCCTTCCTCAGTTTTGATGTGAATCTCAGGCGGCTGAGGTTCTTCGCCTGTGCCTTGCTTTTCCTGACTAGTCCACTCTCTACCTTCACTAAGTCGCTCTCTTGTTCTGATAGGATCTTCGGTCAGATCAATCATCGGTATCCATTCTTCTGGCCATATGCTTGGCAGCTCGTCATCAGCTACTCCTGGCTCAACTTCCTGGACCTCTTCAGCAGGCTGGATTCTTGGCAGTTCGTAGTCAACTACTCCTGGGCCAACGTCTGCTGTTCCTGCAGCCTGACTGGTGCTGGGCTGCTCGTTGTCAGCTGCTTCTGGTCTGGCTCCTGCAGAGTCCTCTGCTGGATGCCCTTCTTCTTCAAATCCCTTGTCTGGCAATACCTTCTGGGTGTGGCCAGCGTGGATCCACTGGGGAACACCTGCGACCTTCACTGCAGTGGTTGTTACCAGGATTACTTGGCGTTTCTTTCCCCACCTTGGTGCCAGACAGCTTGATCGAGTGTGCTTCTTTATTTTGACCCAGTCTCCTGGAACCAAGCTGTGGAGAGGAGTCGTTGGATTGAGGATGCCGTCGTCTCCAATCTGGCGAGAGATAGAACGCACTTGGTCACCCATCTTCTGCAGTATTCAAGCACCAAATCATCAGTAATACTCAACAGTTTGCTTCCTGGCACCCATGCTTGTCTCATCACTCTTCCCATAATGATTTCATGGGGACTTAGGCCTGTCTTGCGGTCAGGGACACTTCTCAGTCCCATCAGGACCAGGGGCAGAGCCTTCACCCAGGTCCTGCCAGTTGCATCAGTCAGCTTTGCTAGTCTGTTTTTGATAGTTCCATTTACTTGTTCCACTATTCCAGAAGCCTCTGGATGATATGCACAGTGTAGTTTTTGCCTTATTCCAAAGGCCTTACAGAGTTCAGCCAGTATTTCATTCTGGAAATGTCCACCCTTATCTGATTCAATAATGAATGGCACCCCGAATCTAGGTATCAGCTCTTTTAGTAAACACTTCGCTACTGTCAGTGCGTCACTTTGGGGAGTGTGGTAAATAAATAAATAATACCCTATTTTTGGCTAGACATATATCATAACAGATAGCTCAATAAATAAGAGTCAAGATTCGAGGTAGTAGGAGTTTTGCAGGTTTAATACAGCATAAGGACAGGAACAGGACAACCTGCATAGGAATAGGATGACAGGGTGACAGGGCCCAGCAGCTGCTGGGGCTGGATCTGGGATGAGCGCGCTGACTTCTAATAACAATACATGAGCATATATACATAACGCAAACACATAGCATTACATTGCAGTAGGCGTAGCAGTGGGTGGAGCAGTAGGCGTGACGCGTAGCAGTCGCGAAAGATAAGGGGGAAAAGAGGTGTAACTGGGCGTATACATAGACATGTGGTGCAGACGTAACAGGATATGTCATGAATGGGGCGGAAACCATGGAGGGGGCTACCTGAGGAGCCGGGACCTCTAACCTGATGGTGCGCGCAAACTGGCAATGACGTATCACTAGGAGAAGCTGGGGGCTATGAACTCTGTGCTAGGAGCAGAGACTGAAGTCTGGAGGGTCGGAGCGACATGTACCTAAACCCTATCTAGTATCTGATGTTTAGGGAACATGTTGATATGAACTAGAAGTTAGGAGGGGAAAGGCTAACTTGATTCTAAGACTGGACCATACATTATTCTACATGTAGTGCGTGATGAAGAACATTAAATGACCATTAAATGCAGTATTTCTCTAACGTGGAGACGTGAAGGCTAGACAATGACGGAAACTATTGATGCAGTTCAGTAGCTTAGGAATGCAGAGAAGGAGGGCTGAACTGATAACTGGAATCATAACATATTCTTGGCAGACTCAGAGACTGAGCCAGGCTGGGCCGGGCACTGCGAGGCAGGAAGTAGGTGAAGGGTCGAGGATACAGGTGGGGGCTGTATCGCTCCTCAGCGAGGTTTCAGGAGACAGGAGCTGAATCTGGTGTCCGGGCCCTTTTGAGGCCTAGAAACGGGGACTTTATAATGGAATAACGTGCACACTGAGAAACGTGGCAACGTAGCTTTACATAGGCCTGATATTCGTAGTATTCACGAGGACTGGAAACTGACATACTAGAGGTGGACACAACTGTAATTGCGTCATTAATCAGACATGGGGAATGCATATGCATATTTAATCATGCACACATAACATATGATGGATGACACGTAGTGACACAGAACATGACAAAATTTACTTTTCCACATTCCCTCCTTGTCACTACGTTTCCATCAGGAAACATCAATATTCATGATACCATCTATCATTTCATACAGTATCATTTGCTCGTCTCGAATTATCCTGGAACGGGATTTAGAACGGGGCTTGGGACTAGGAATACAAGAGGTAGCACAAATGCCGCAAATCGCAGGGCCACATTGTATACAGAGGCAGCAGCTGAATATGATCGCTACTGCAATACCTAGAAAGGACAATATTTTCCATCCCCATGCGGAAATTATATTCCAGAACCAACCGGACCATGTCCAGGTGCCTGGATCTTGGTGTAACAGATGGGCAATTTTATGGAGTCTGGTTATAGCTGAATAAACAGACGGCGCGTTATTTGGAATGAAAATGCAGCAACTAGATCCGATGACTCTACAGGCCCCGCCCCTATCGGCCAGTATGACGTCAAGGACGAGACGATTTTGCAAAACGACAAATCTCATAGCAGATTGCTCTTCAGTTAAGTTACCTAGAGCAGAGGCAGTCTCATTTACTACAGCTTCGAGGGTTCTGGTTAATCTACGGATTAACTTACTATTCTGGACAGGGCCTATAAAGAAGAAGAAACCTTTATTGAAATCTGTATACTGTTCTAGAGCAGTT
The DNA here is from genome assembly GCF_964261635.1 of Lissotriton helveticus. Classification (NCBI taxonomy): domain Eukaryota; kingdom Metazoa; phylum Chordata; class Amphibia; order Caudata; family Salamandridae; genus Lissotriton; species Lissotriton helveticus. Next base: position 1,146,593,780 of record NC_136063.1, on the reverse strand, counting down.
TCAGTGTAATCGACAATTGGGGACTCCCTTCTATGTCTAATGTGTACTAGATGTGTGTTTCTATGATAGTCAGATGGGGCTAGGAAAACTGGTGGCAGTAGGAAGGCAATGTAACAGGTTCCCTCCCAATCGAGGGGCAGACGAACATATGCGGTTTGACCACAAATGAAATATGAATGACGTGAAGCTTTGAAAATAGATTTCCCACTGTCACTATACTTGACAACAGTAGTACAATCACTATGTCCTACATGTACGGAACCATTATTTCGGACACATAATTCGCCTTTGACTGGTAGTACTGAAATAGCAGGTAAGTCTGGAGTAGTATCAGACTGAACATTCAGGACCATGAAATTCGACGAATAATTACCTAAATTATACACTTCATTTTCTAGATCTAACCCGGTTCTGTGGGGGAGACCTTGCTTGTCTGGGAAACATGTACTGTTAAGAAAAGACATATCTGTTGAGGATGACGTTAACGTGGACCATGCTCCACACGAACCATTATGTGAAAATGGATAAGGAAAAAGTGGCAGAACTCCCTTCGGGGTCTGAAAAGGGGGGAGTCGACCACACACCCAACAATTAGTGGCATTGCTGGTCTGGTGTGAGTAATGTAACATGCGGATAAATGAGTTATTACGCATAGCGAGGCGGTAGGACAGTTCATGAGGGGGCAGATCACTAAACGTGTGCTCTACTGTAGCATTAGCAGACTTATTTACATGTGAAACTGGGAAACATAGGTAAAATGCATAACTGGTGCAGGAAATCATAAGGCTGGAAAACAATATGAAACATAGAAAAATGATACATCGGATTGAGTTTTGACTAACTCTCTCACTATGGGGGTCTATTTTATACATGTCAGAAACAGTCTAACCGTTTCACCTAGGGGAGGACTTAGACAATCAAACTGGCTGACTTATTTTACTAGACCGTAGTTTCTGTTTATACTCCTGCTGCGGAGTTTTCTCTAACAGGGGGGGTTTTGAATCAATGTCATTTGCGGGACAGTCCTTGAGAACAATATTTTGGCAATCCTTCAAATCCTGGGAAATGTTTTTCAAGACGGGTTTCAGTCCATTAAAAAGTTTAATATGAGAAAGGTGCACCCAGCCCTTGCGTCCTTCCAACTTCACGGCTGTACGGGTGGTGAGGAGGACCTGTCGGGGCTCTTTCCATCGAGGCTCCATCGGACTTGATCTGTCAAAGTTGCGGACCATCACCATGGATCCTGGGACGATTTCATGCGGTGCCACCTCGGTATTGTCTGGAAATGCGGCAGCAACCTGTGAACGACATGAGTTGAGGGCAGACATCAAGGAAGCTAGGTAATCTGTCAGCATATTACTTGAAACATCGGTAATACTTCGGGGTCTAGGAGTGCCCCACATATTAGGGGGGCGGCCGAATACGACCTCATACGGGGACAGACCTGATCTGGAATGTGCGACCATGCGCATGTAAAATAAAGCGACTGGCAGAGCTACTAGCCAGTCCACACCTTTTTCTTGACAGACTTTGGCGACTCGGATTTTCAGGGTTTGATTATGTCTCTCAACGAGACCGGCTGCTTCAGGATGGCGTACACAATGGAACTTCCACTGGTACCCTAGCAAAAGGGAAACGTGCTTCATGAGTTCAGATGAGAATGGCTGGCCGTTATCAGAATATACGACTCTAGGGAGTCCATAACGAGGGAAGAACTCACGAACCAACTGCTTGGCAGTGGTCGCGGCTGTGTAATCTGGGACTGGATATGCTTCTGTCCACCTGGACAAAGCGCATACAACTACAAGGACATACTTGAAACCTCGACATCGCTCCATCTGAATATAATCCATCTGGAGGACTTCAAAAGGGTGGTCAGGGGGCTGGAAACCACCTTGTTCCACCGGGACACTTTTACCTGGATTAAACTGACAACATATCATACAGGTACGGACTTTCTGCTTAGCTGCAGCTCGTAAATGCTTGTTGAACCAAATGTTCTGGATACTGTATAACATAGCTTTTTCCCCTAAATGTGCTGGACTATGTGCGGTATTAATAATGACTTGAACCATAGAGTCGGGGAGAAACCATGTGGCTCTACCCTTTGTTAACCATCCTTGATCTGTCTGGACCCCTCCTTGTTCGGACCATTTCTTGATTTCTTCGGGAGTAGCATGTAACTGGATATCTATGACATCTTGAGTAGGGTCCTTAACTGTCATGCATGTAGTCGGATCTGGAGTATGTGTCATGTTAACTTGAATGTCTGGAGTCTGTGCTGTAAGCTTGGCTGTGCGATCTGCTAGATCGTTACCTTGAGAAATAATGTCAGTGACCTTCGTATGTGCTTTGCACTTCATGATAGCGATAGATGTCGGTAAATGTATGGCATCTAACAGAGCTTGAATAAGGAGACCATGCTGAATCTTGGTTCCATGAGAAGTCATGAAACCTCTCTCCTGCCAGAGCACTCCGAAGTCGTGTACAACTCCAAATGCGTAGCGTGAATCTGTGTAAACATTAACTTTCAGGTTCTTGGCGTGTATGCAGGCTTGTGTCAGAGCAACTAGCTCTGCTGCTTGAGCGGACAGGGTATCAATACGGTGTGTTTCAATAACTTCGGTGTCAGTAGTCACTGCATACGCGGCTACTAGTTTTCCTGTACTAGTTCTCATACATGAACCATCCACATAAAGTGTCAGGTCGGGATCTGGTAACGGAATATCTGTCAGATCTTGCCTTGGTTTTGTCGTAATGTTAACTACTTCCACGCAATCATGTGTGGCTGGATTTGAATTAACTGATGGTAACAGTGTAGCAGGATTCAGGATGTTGCAGCGTCTGATTTCTATGTGTGATTGGAACAGTGTCAATTCATAACCTGTTAAACGTGCAATTGTCAAGTGCTGAGTCTGTGTTCGGTTTAAAAGAACTTCCACGGAGTGTGGGACTTGTACTGTCAAGGTATGTCCTAAGACTATGGAATCACTTTGTCTGATAGCTAGTGCTGTGGCTGCAACTGACTTGAGGCACGCAGGCAGAGCCTGGGCGACTGGATCTAATGTGCTAGAAAAATAAGCACAGGGCTTGTATTGTCCTGCTTGATCTTGTGTGAGAACAGATAATGCTGTACCTTCACGTTCAGTAACGAAAAGTGTAAAAGGCTTACTGTAGTTCGGTGTGGCTAGAACTGGAGCTTGGCATAGGGCTTTCTTTAACTCATTGAAACTAAGTGTATGTTCAGATGTCCAAGGGAGGACAGTCGATGCGGCTGCCTCCTGTGTCGTTAACTGTATCAGTGGCTTGGCTAGAAATGCATACTGAGGAATCCATTGTCTGCAGTAAGAAGTAAGGCCGATAAAGGCACGTACCTCCTTCTGGGTCTTGGGCTGAGGAAGACTCGCTATTAACTGGATACGGTCTGGTGTCAACTGCCTACCCCTCTTGGACAGCAAGTGGCCTAAGTAGATCACTTGCTGGACACAGAATTGAAGCTTCGAAGGGGACACCTTGTGCCCCATTTCGGCTAGGAAATACAAGACCGTAAGGGATGCTCGCTCGCAGGCACGTTCGGAACGGGCTGTGATCAGTAGATCATCGACATACTGGAGCAGGGCAGTGTCAGTTGGCATGTGAATGTTGTCTAGTTGTCTCTTAAGTGCTTGACTGTAAATACTAGGACTTTCTGTGAAACCTTGAGGAGCGCGTGTGAACATATAGCTCCTTCCATTTAAACAGAATCCGAAAAGGAACTGGCTGTCTGGATGAATTGGAACACTAAAAAATGCATTCTTGAGGTCGATTACTGTAAAGAACATGGCTTCGGAATCAATGGCTGTCAATAGGGAAGAGATGTCTGGGACAACTGGGTACTGAGGAATAATACATTTATTAAGCTCTCGTAGGTCGATCACTAATCGATATACTGGGGGTGCATTTGGATCAGTACGTTTCATGACTGGAATGATCGGAGAATTACATACATTGGAGTCAGTTTCTACAACTACTCCTTGAGCGATGAGCTCGTCAATAATTTTGGATAAGGCTGCTACAGCCTCGGGTGGCAATCTGTACTGTCTGATTCGTGGTAACACTACACCTGGCTTGAGAGTCACACGATAGGGTGTGATTTGCATGTAACCTACATCAGTTGGACCTTGCGCCCATAAATGCTGCGGAACATTAGACAGTCTTGAATCAAAATCTCGTAATACATAGTGACCCTTGAAGTCACGTAGGAACAATCGTATTCCCTCTGGGGAACAGCATATAACTGCACCTAACTCTTTCAGTGTCTTAATGCCTAATAGATTTTCTGGACATGACTTAGTAAGTAACAGATCAGTAGTGCGGGACAATGGACCTACTTCTAGAGTAACTGGCTTTGAAATCTCATTTACGATAGGTTTTCCTGAAAATCCAAGGGAAACATTTCTTGAGCCTGAGAGCGGAGCCCCTGGAACTTCGGCGTGACTAATTGTGGTCCTACTTGCCCCTGTATCAATTAAGAACTTTCTGTCTTTCCCTAATACTTGACTGTGAACATAGGGACCTTCTTGATCTACAGGTATCTCGATGAGAGGCAAGCCTACCTCCCTCTCTAGGCTGTTTCATGAATACTGCTGGTACTCTGGATACTCAGACTGTGCATACTGGTACATCTGCGATGTAACATGCTGTGTTGCAGCGATAGGCTGCGGTACTGTAACTGTCTGTTGTGCATTCTGTGGCTGAAGAGTCTGTGAAACTTGCTCTTGTCTAGGCGGACGTGGTCTTTCTTTAGTCTTACCAGTAGCTATGTTGTGTTTCAGAACTGCACACTCATTTATAAAATGACCTGGCTGTTTACAATAATTGCAATTCCCTTTAACGGGAGCTGCAGGATGACTGACTTGATTCGGACCCCTCTTCTGACTGTCTTGAGGAACAGATTGTGCAACTAGTACTTTCATTTTCGTGTCTTTCATACGTTTTCTCTCGTGTTCTTGCTCTTCCCTGATTCTATTCTGGTGGTACTGGAGCATCTGGAGCATCTGGGACGGAGTATTAGCTTGCCAGGTGCTTTCGACTTTCAAAACTCGATTTTTAACTTGTGGGCTTGAATTCTCGACTAATTTAGTAACAAAAAGGTGAGGGTATGACTCACTACTTGTCTTGAGGCCACTATTGATGCTAAAACATTTTTCAAACCTAGAATAAAAATCGCTAATATCTTCCTCTTGTTTCTGTTTACAGGCTGAGATTGCATCCCAGTCTTCTTTTCTAGTTGTCAATAATCTGGGTAAAACTTGAATCAATAATTCTGGTAATTCTTTACATTTCTCTCCTAGACCAGTACCTGGTACTCGTGCCTTGTCTTCAGCTTCTAGAACTGCCCAATCGATCTTTTTCTCTCCCACCTCCCATTCTTTTTCCTTTAGCTTTTCATACACCCCTGCGGGCAACAGGACCTTTAACATTTTAATGATATCTGGGTAAGTGTATTCTCCCATACGGAGCATGTCTTTTAATTCTCTATGGAACCCTGCTGGATCTTTGTCATGACAGGGAATTAATTTCTTCATTTCGAGGAGTTCCATCTTTGTTATTGGGGTGTATACAAACACTCGTTGCATTTCCCCGTCCTCTGTCTTAACTGGATGCACTTCTCGTAACGGATTCTGTCTTTCCATGTAAAATGGTTTACTTTCTGGGGGTGAGACATGAACAAAATGCGGGTTCAGAAACGTTCTATATTTGTGGCGCTGTTCTAGAATGACACTAATTAAATCGGTACCTAGACCTCTCCATCTATACTGGAGTAACTCGTTCAGGATATCATGTAACGGACCTGGATCAGAGTGCTGACCCTCATACAAAGTAATGAGGTGCTGAATCATATACATACCCACCAGTCGCTGCTCGACTGGGGGCAATTTCAGAAACATTTGTGCCACTATTTCGTCTGGAAAAGTGGTAGAATCAGTAATCCATCGGACTGCTGATCGGGCTAGTTCCTGTTCATGCATGGTACTTAATTCACTGTAACCGATTCGTGATTTCAGAATGTGATCGGTAGCTTGGAACACTTGTTCTAGGGAACCTTGTTCTGGTGCTGGATGATGGAAAATAGACTTGTGTTCTAGGCGTAAATGGCGATCTGGAAATCTAGATTTTCCTACATACGCTATTCTGGCGGTATTCTCGTCGTCTTCCTCTTCAGGATCAGAGTTACTTTCTTTCTCGCTTACTTGTGCTGCTTTACGTTGTTCGTGTATCTTTATTATTTCTCTACGGATTTTCTTGTACATACTCTCCATGGCACTAATGGTATTGTGCTTACCCTCGGCTATATTATCACTCCACTTTGTCAGGGTTTTCATTTCGGCCGGATCTTTAGACGGGTAATCTTGTTCTCTTATTAGACAGTTAATTAAAAACTTTAATATCATACGCTGGATCTCAGCTTTCCTTTGAGACATGGCATCACTAATACTTTCTGGATCATCCCCTGTACGGATGAAACGATAGATTCTGTCTAGATCTTCTTTCATATTTGGTAGGGTGACTAGATACTCGGTCACCCTCCTTACGCGTACTGAATATAAAACCATATTATTCTCGCCTGGGACTGGGTCATAGGCACATTCGCCAAGGGCTTGCCTGATTTCTGCAACAGACTTATTACTCTTGGGAGTACGCTGTGATGCTTGAGCATGTAATTTGAGTGCTGATAAACGCTTACGTGGCGGCGGGGTTTGAGGAGGACCTCCTCCTGCGGCCCCTAGACTAGAATCGTCGACTGATATTCTTCGTGGCGGAGCGGGAAATTGAAATGCTGGCTGGACCGGGGGTACCGTAGCAGGTACTGCATGGGGTGCCCCGGTGTCTGGAGGAGCAGGATGTGCCTGATTTACAGGGACTGGCGGAGCGCGAACAGGATTTGCATATTCAGGGACTGTGTCGTCCAGATAGGACGAAATAAAAATATCAGCTGCGGTCGGTTTGTGACGCGGCTTGGTCGGAACTAGTGGTGGCGGGAAATTACTGGATGCCTCTGGGGTCGCTTTTGGCAAGCCTTCGGCAAGAAGAGGGTACATACCCTTAATAAGGGCATGCCTCTGTCTGTCTGACTGTTCGGCTTTGACTTGTTCACCTATCTCGATTAATTCTTTTTCTTGGGCTCGCTCTAAGGATTCTCTACTTAATTCTGATTTTCTGATTTCTTTTTCGGTTCTTTTATGAGCTTCTTTGCGCCATAACTCAATGGCATCTTTCTGTGACTGTCTGGCTTTCTTTTTCCATAATGCTTCTTCTACTCGCATGATGCACTCAGCATCCCATGTACCCGATACGGGCCATCTATACTTTTCTTCTAACTGTTTGGTATACTCTACCCATAAATCTAGATACAATATGGCACTTATGCCATGTTTTTGATACATAAAGTGACCTGGACTGTCCCTGGGCGGGACGGGAACTGCTGCTTCCAGCAGACCCTTTCTAGTTTTTAACTGACGTAACTTGGAAAATATGGGCATGACTGAACTGTAATCTAGACACAATACAATACACAATGAACACGATAACTTATTCCCCATTCATACCACGACATTAAAATACATGAAAAACATTTAAAATAACAGTTCGAACAGAATACTACCTGGAAATACTGAGAACAGAACACATGAATTTTCTCGAGAACAGAACTGATTAGAACAGAAACTAGATGCACTGCTGAAACAGTACGAAACTTACCGGTCTCATAAAGAGACACGTCAGGACCCGCATCCACCGAAGTGGACACTTCGTTTGTGGGACTGTGTACCACCAACCCACAGACCAGAGACAATTAAATTGACCCTGTCTAGATACCACCCCAGTAACGGTACTCACCGGGCAGCAAGAACGGAAGGCCTCGGACTGGACTGTACTGCTACGACGACGGACGACGAACTTCGGACTTCGGACTTCAGTTACGGGTGGACCTCCGGATACCTCGGACCTTGGACTCTTGACTTGGGCTCTGGTCGGGACTCGCCGCGTTCCTCCACCGTCTCGTCTGGATGCTGGACCGCCTCCTCCGTCTCCTCCGTGGGCCTGAGGGATACTTGAGCAGAAATATCTGCCACTGCGCAGAAGAGTTCCGTCACGACTGCAGAGGGTCAGGGGGTCGGCGTGGCTTCACCGACGCGTGGGGAAAGGGCAAGTCCCTATTCGGGCGCCATTATGTGGTAAATAAATAAATAATACCCTATTTTTGGCTAGACATATATCATAACAGATAGCTCAATAAATAAGAGTCAAGATTCGAGGTAGTAGGAGTTTTGCAGGTTTAATACAGCATAAGGACAGGAACAGGACAACCTACATAGGAATAGGATGACAGGGTGACAGGGCCCAGCAGCTGCTGGGGCTGGATCTGGGATGAGCGCGCTGACTTCTAATAACAATACATGAGCATATATACATAACGCAAACACATAGCATTACATTGCAGTAGGCGTAGCAGTGGGTGGAGCAGTAGGCGTGACGCGTAGCAGTCGCGAAAGATAAGGGGGAAAAGAGGTGTAACTGGGCGTATACATAGACATGTGGTGCAGACGTAACAGGATATGTCATGAATGGGGCGGAAACCATGGAGGGGGCTACCTGAGGAGCCGGGACCTCTAACCTGATGGTGCGCGCAAACTGGCAATGACGTATCACTAGGAGAAGCTGGGGGCTATGAACTCTGTGCTAGGAGCAGAGACTGAAGTCTGGAGGGTCGGAGCGACATGTACCTAAACCCTATCTAGTATCTGATGTTTAGGGAACATGTTGATATGAACTAGAAGTTAGGAGGGGAAAGGCTAACTTGATTCTAAGACTGGACCATACATTATTCTACATGTAGTGCGTGATGAAGAACATTAAATGACCATTAAATGCAGTATTTCTCTAACGTGGAGACGTGAAGGCTAGACAATGACGGAAACTATTGATGCAGTTCAGTAGCTTAGGAATGCAGAGAAGGAGGGCTGAACTGATAACTGGAATCATAACATATTCTTGGCAGACTCAGAGACTGAGCCAGGCTGGGCCGGGCACTGCGAGGCAGGAAGTAGGTGAAGGGTCGAGGATACAGGTGGGGGCTGTATCGCTCCTCAGCGAGGTTTCAGGAGACAGGAGCTGAATCTGGTGTCCGGGCCCTTTTGAGGCCTAGAAACGGGGACTTTATAATGGAATAACGTGCACACTGAGAAACGTGGCAACGTAGCTTTACATAGGCCTGATATTCGTAGTATTCACGAGGACTGGAAACTGACATACTAGAGGTGGACACAACTGTAATTGCGTCATTAATCAGACATGGGGAATGCATATGCATATTTAATCATGCACACATAACATATGATGGATGACACGTAGTGACACAGAACATGACAAAATTTACTTTTCCACAGGAGTAGGGTAAGCTTCTACCCATTTTGAAAATACGCAAACAATGACAAGGACATATTGCTTCCCTTCACAACGGGGCATGGTGATGAAATCAATCTGTATCCTTACAAAGGGACCCCCTGATCTCCCAATTTTGCTCAGCTCAACCATTGTCCTCTTGCCTGGGTTCATCTGTTGACATGACAGGCACCTCTGGCAGAGGGACTCTGCTACTTTCCTGAACTTCTTACTATACCAAGTCTGTTGAAATACCAGAATCATGGCATCCCTACCAATGTGTGACCCTTCGTGTATTAATCTTGCCATTGTGCCAAGCCAGTGTCGGGGTAATACAGGCATACCAGTTGGGCCCAAGATGACACCATCCACACGTCTCGGTCTACACCCATCCTCCTTCCATTTCTCTCTTTCTTGCCAAGGAGCCGACTCCTGCCATTCTCTCACTTCATCCCAAGTAGGCACTTCCTCAAACACCTGAAGTTGGCAGCTGGTTCCTGGCCCCCCTCGTTTTGGATTTACGATATACCGATCTCTGGCGCACCATTGGGCCACTCGATCAGCATAATCGTTTCCCAGTGATACTTTGTCCATGCTCTTCTTATGAGCACCGCATTTTACCACTGCCAGTTCCTTGGGTAACTGGATGGCCTCTAAAAGGTCATGCACAACCTTTGCATTCCGAATGGGAGTACCTGAGGAAGTCAGGAATTCCCTCTGTAGCCACAATTGGCCAAAGTCATGCACAACTCCATAACAGTACTGACTGTCAGTATACACTGTTATGCGTATGTTTTTCCCAATTTTGCAAGCTTTTATCATAGCAATCAATTCGGCTACTTGTGCAGACTTGATGTTATATAGGTAACCTGCTTCTTCAATTTTTGTTAAAGAGACTACTGCATAAGCAGCACTCAGGCCTCCTAGTTCATGTCTTAGACAGGAACCATCTACAAACAGCTCTTTATCATGCTCAGGCAATGGCGTTTCTTTTATGTCTGGGCGGGGTTTTGTGCTGAACTCTGTCAGATCAATGCAATCATGTTCATCATCATCCCCACCTTCCATTTCCAGGGAGTCGGGGAGTAAAGTGGCAGGATTCAGAATACCGCACCTGACAATGCTTACATTTGCTGCACCCACAAGAATCCTCTCGTATTTAGTCAGCCGACTAGGGGTGAGATACTGCGTTTTAGTTCTGGTCAATAGAATTACCACTCCATGTGAAACATACACAGTCACAGGATGTCCCATGACTATGGACTCACTCTGTTCCAAACTTGCACAGGTAGCAGCTACTGCTTTCAGACAGCCTGGTAACCCAGCAGCTACTGGGTCCAAGGTGGCAGAGAAATAGGCCACAGGCCTTCTGGTCGTGCCATGTTCTTGAGTCAGGACTGACAATGCGCAATTATCACGAGTGTCACAGAATAGGGCAAACTCTTTGGAATAATCTGGCATTCCCAGCGCAGGGGCTGTACACAGACAGTTTTTCAGTCTTGTGAAAGCCATTAGGCTTTCATCGTCCCATTCTACAATGTCTGGCATTCCTCTCGTGGTCATTTTTATCAAAGGCCTGGCTAAGACTGCAAATCCCAGAATCCACTGCCTGCAGTATCCTAGTACACCCAGGAACATTCTGACGTCTTTTTGAGTACGGGGCAACTGCATCTTTTGAATTATTCTCACTCTTTCTGATGTGACTTTTCTGACACCCTTTTCTATCTGGTGTCCTAGACATTTCACTGATTTTGCACAGAACTGTAGTTTGTCAGGGGCCACTTTATGCCCTTTCTCACACAGATGATTTAGTAGGGCAATGGTGTCAACTACACAGTCCCTATGACTTTTAGACGCCAATAGAAGGTCGTCTATGTACTGCACTAAGACAGAGTTCCCAGGTAAGATCAAGGTCTCTAGACATTTTTTCAAGATCTGATTAAAGATAGAAGGGCTCTCTGTATACCCCTGAGGGACCCGGTTCCAGCAATACACGTGACCTTCGAAGGCAAATGAGAAAAGAAATTTGCTGTCGGGGTGCAGGGGTATCGAAAAGAATGCATGACACAAATCAATCACAGTGAACCACTCAGCATCCCAAGGAATCTGGTACAATATCACTGCTGGGTTCGGGACAATAGGGCAGCAAGGAACTACAATTTTGTTTACCTTTCTCAGGTCTTGCACTACCCTATACTTGCCACTAGGCTTCTTGATGCCCATAATCGGTGAGTTGCATGGGCTGCTCATCACTTCCTGTATGATGTTTCCTTCTAATAATTTTTGTATTTCCAGAGTGACACCTGCCTTCACTTCAGCATTCATTCGGTAGGGCTTAGTGTTAGGATATACTGCATTGTCCTTGATGGCTATCTGTATGGGGTCCACATCTTTCATTAATCCCACATCTTTTCCAGTAAAATCCCACACCTCTGGCTTTACCGCTTCCTGGAGTTCTTGGGGCAAATCCTGCAGGGTCAATCTTTTAATTTCTGAGTCAGGTCTAAGTAACAATAGTTTATAAATGCCATCTTCATCCGGGGTCTGTATTTCAACACCTTTTGGTGTGCAAAAGATGGTACAGTTCATTTTGCACAGCAAATCACGACCCAGTAGATTCACTGGACTGGTGTCACAGATGACAAACCTATGCATTTGTTTAAAATTTCCAATTGAAATCTCCATTGGTTCGGTAACAGGAGTACTAATCAATTGATTAGATACACCCACTACTTGGATGTTTTCTCCCGAGAGGGGTAGGTTTGGAACGTCCACTGTTCTTACAGTAGAACGGGTAGCGCCAGTGTCCAATAGAAAGGTGACATCATTTCCGTCGACCTTTCCTTCAATGTATGGTCCAGACTGGTCTACCGGCAAGGAAGCGCCAAGTACGCACTCCTCGTCCTCCCCTCTCAGGCCCCGTCAGTACTGATCATTACAAAGGAAGGTATCATTTAGCAGATACTGCGAAGTTGCTGTATTTCTGTTCTCACCGCTTTCCCAAACCTCTATCTCCTCACCCTCTCCCTGTTTTCCCCTGTATACTTGCTTTGGCGCACGAGGCACCTGAACTGTTTTTACCTGAGGTTGAGTCTTTCTTGGTCTTTCTTTCTGCGTCTGTGGAGTTAAATCAGGTGTTTTTGCATTATCATCTATTAATTGGGGACACTCGTTTCGCCAGTGTCCAATTTCGCCGCACTGATGGCAGGGAAATTTCTTCATAGCCTCTTCCCTGCTAAATTTGGGCCAGGGCTTTCCTCCACCCCCTCCCCCAGGACTTTTGTTCTCAGCATTTTTAACCATGTTACTTAATTGTTTTTCCTGCTGTTCTGCGAGCTTTACTTGAGCCCACATCACCTTTTCCTTAAGGGCCTTTTTCTTTTCTGCCATTTCGTCCTCGCAGTACTTAGCGTACCGCAGGACCTCATCCATTTTCTTGGTATGCCAACAGATTTTATTATCCTTTATCCACTGACAAATTTCAGGTCTTAACCCATTTACAAACCTGTAAATAAAGTGCGTCATGTCCTTCAAATCGATGTTATCAATACAACTGTATGTTTTAAATACCTGCAATAACCTCTCATAGAAGGAGTGCACTGTCTCGTCCCTTTCCTGTGTTGTTCTATCTATTTTTGTCCAATCAGTTTCCTTTGCGGGCACCTTTTCTTTCAAATGCTGAATTACCTGCTCATATTTTCGCATGACATCCTTTGATGGCTCCCCTGTTTCCTTATTTCTTGGGTACTCCTCACTGGGCCAGTCTATGGCTATTTTACACTGGGTCCATAAATCTACCGGAACCACAATGTCGAAAAACCCATCCAGGTCTTTCCACAGGCATTTCTGCACCTTCACGAACCTTTCCACCTGCCTGTACCAGTCTACTGGTTTCTCTCGTAATTTTGGAAAATCGTTCGTAAAGGACACAATATCCTGTCTAGACCAGGGGACATGCACATATTTCCCTCCAGGTACTTCGCGCATGGGGCATAACTGTTCAGGTTTCTCCACCTCCCTTAAAGCAAATTCAGGAGTCACTTGTCGGGAGCGAGCCTCTTCCCTCTTTTTCGCCCACCTGCTTCTCCATCTTTCCACATCTCCCCATTTCTGTAGTACTCCCAATAATTCTTTAATCTGCAGTTTTTTTCCTGCCACATTCAAGTGCTCTATATCTTTGTCTGAGAAGTCTGCTCTGTACGGTTTCTGTAAGGGCTTGGATTTTGAGATATCTACCCCCATACTAACTGCTGTTTCGGTCAGTTTTTCGTGGAGCACTCTGGTGTTCCTTGTAAAGCTTTTACATATAAACGACAATTCTTCTTCAGAGTAGGTATTCAATCGATCCAACCCCACATTTCCTGCCATTAATTCTTCTATTTCTACCCTCAGTTTGTAGAGGTCTAAAGGTTTCGTTTGCGGAGTCTGTTTCTCTAATTCACGACTCCAACTCTCAATTTCATCTGGAGTTACCAGAGAGACATTCCTAGTGCCTGTTGCTGATTCTAATTTAATCTCTTTCGCATTAAAAGGGTTATGCCTCTGCTGCATTCCCTTTCCGGTCGGTTTGTTTGGCAAGTCCAAGAACGCAACTTCAGATTCGCACTCACTGGACTGATCATCTATGATTATCGGTTCCTGTCTCCGGGGTGCCATGACTGGGGTCATAACTGGAGTAATCGGATTTTCCCGACCATTTCCATATAACGGGACTACTGGACCAATAGTTACTGGAATAGTCAATGCCTCAGGACTGGTATTTAACTGGGAGATTTTCTGAATTATTTCTGTCCTTTGTCTAGCTAGAGCCTCTTGCTCCTTTTCCACTAGTATCCTTCTTAAAGTCGTATCATGTAATATCTGTGGGGTCAAGGGAGGAGTAAAGCTCGGGGCAGTAGGATGCGTTTCACTTGGTCCCCCACCATAATTTGGTTTCGGGAATAAAGTTCCAGTGTTAAAGGACCTGCGTTCTTCCTCATATGGAGGTTGAACAAAAGGCAGTCCTGAATTCGATGGTTTCTCTTCTTTTTCATACAAGGGTCTGGGAAAGAAAACTTTCGTACGTGAATATTTTTCTTCCTGGCTTGCGGGCACTTTGGGATATATATCCTTTGTTTCCGCCGGTTCAGGTTTTTCAAAATAGGGCAATACTTGACCACCCCCTCCCAGTCCTAGGGATCTGTCTTCTTCCTTGAGGAAGTGGCGTCGGGGAGCATCTCCTACACTGGAAGGTCGGGTTCCCTCGTTATAAGGTGGCGGACTTCTAGTACAGATGTCATCTATCAATTCATCATCTGACTCCCCAAGGGCCCCCCAATGTTTACACTTTTCGGTACTTTTCTCACCCGCTGCAGGATTATGACATGCCGGCATCATGGGAAACAGACCCTCAACAATCATGCTCTGCCTCCACTGTTTCATCCTTTTATCCCTGGACTCCTGTTTCAGCCTGGGGTACCACTTGGTCAAACTCTTGTCCATTCGGGGTCTTTCTCTTTCAAAAGCCTCAATTTCCCATTCCTCTAATGCCTCATACTGCGTTAGTCTCGGTCTGGGATGCAGTTCATTCATCCGAGTTCTTAAATTAAATAAGATCCTACCATTGAAAGTACCATCTAACGGAAAAGCCAACACTCCGTCATCTTTTGTGTACTTCACCCAATTCTCCAACCACACACAGGTATTGTACCCTCGGTCAAACATCATGAATGAGGCAGGAGTATTGGGTGGTGGGACAAGAACACCTTCTCTAGATTTAATTGGTTTGTCCGTTTTAAAATAATTTTTCACCTTACTTACAAGGGACAATTTTCTCTTTGTTCCGTACATAATATCGTATCTATTAGTTTTCCACTGATCCCTTTCAAACCCTAGGTGCCTTGGATCAGGTCGAGTTCCTGTAGTCTGTGAGTGCCACATACGACTTCTACGCTAAACTTTGTTTACAAACTACCTCCAATCAGAACGCGCTTCAGAAATCTGTGCAACCAATGGGTGCGCGACTCTAAATAATCTCCGCCAATGGGTGCGCGGCCCCTTCGTGAGACAGTTCCCACGCTCCGGCGCTCACCCCTCCTTTACAATCTCAGCTCCGCTACCCGCCCGCTGCTTCTACCAATCCCAGCGCGGCACAGAGTGACGTCAGAGGCGCTTCGCGACTGACTCCCTCCCTTCACAAGGTAACGGAAACTTTCTTTCTTTTAAAGTGCTCAGTGCTTGGTTATTTTACAACAAATACACATTCGCCACAGTGCTCAAGTGTCTAGACAGAGAAAGAATTATTTTACTGCAAGTAAACTACTTCCATTTACTTTTCACTCGCTGCGAGTAGATCTCTTCCGCCTACCCTTCACTTTAGCATCGGTGAACCTGTTATTCCCCTAAACTCATCCACTTCTTTCCGGGATATATTCCGAGTTTAGGGTTTCCCAGCGGACCCCTCTGCTTTCACGCTAGCTCCGAGGAACCTGCTACTCTTCCGATGTGACCCATACCAGGTTACGCCACTATGGGAATTTTGCCAATGAACCCCGTTACTGACATTTATTCACTCATGTATTCAGAAAACCCTAGTTAGTGCTTCCCGGTTATCTTAACCTGCACCTAACTTTCCTCGAGCCTGTGACCTCAGGACAATGGATTCTATTCACCACTTGCCCTTTCAATTCCCCGGGGAGTTCGGACAACAAGAAACTAAACGGTTGACAAATGCATGGATTAATACATATAACAATATAAGAACAAGAATAATAACAATACAGCAATTCATGAATTCCAAAACAGCGTATTCATAAGAGAATGATCAGGTCTCTTAGAACAGCCGCTCTTCTAGCAGCATCAATACACTAGCAGCTTCCGACTCAACTAGTCTAACTAATCCTGCCTAACCTTTAGCTAGTCCCTAACCATACCTCTGCTACCAGTAAAACTGATAGAGCGCGCGAGGCCACCCGACCAATAGTTTTCGCCGTTTCCGGCTTCAGGGCCCATATACTTTCAAATCACCATATACATCGATCAGGTGACTTCACGAGCTCTACCAATTTGTGTGTGTGTGTTCCCTACTATTATTTCTCAGTGCACCCGACTTACCATCCACCGATGCGAGTACCTAATGACCACAATGAATCAGGGAGCTAGCTGTAAAAAGAAAGGCAGCAAAATACAAACCCAACCAATAACATTCAAAATACTGTTGAAATGACCACGGACAACTGGAAGGTTTAAAAATGTTTATCTAAAGTTCATTTGCTTCGTGTATAAGGTACAGTAAAATAAGGCAATCAATAACCAAGATAACGTAAATGATATAGCTGTAAAGAAACAATGACGGAGTAATCATTGAAATACTGATATAAAGTATAACGAGAAAATACTTATGCTAATCAGAATTATTTGAGCAAGGGCAGACTATGTAGGTATAACTACAGGAGGGCCTATAAAGAGTAACACGCTTCACTTAAGGTGAACGGGCCTTTGAACAATCTAGGCAATGAGGTTCTAGACCATATCAGAAAATGACAAACTGCAATGCAAAATATAATTTCTAACAAGTGTGAAGACATAGGAACAAACTTATGTGAAAAATGCAAATGACTTTCAATATTTGCGGAAAGACATGGAAAAATAACATATGCAATGGTGAACTTTATTAAAGCAAAAGTTAGAAATTCAGAAGGTGCAAGATTTTAAGAGGTTCAGATCAATATTTACCTAGAAAGGTGTGGAAACCAAACCCTGGCCACGGGTCAGTTAAGGACAGGAAACCCTCAAGGAAGGATACCCTTCAAAGGACAGCAGGTGCAGAATGGACACCCCGGGTAGGACAGGATACCCTCGGATAAGGAATCAGGACAGGACCTCAGGACAGGACAGCAAACCCTCAGGACAGGACCTCTCAGGACAGGACCGGAACCCACAGTTCGGAAGCAACGCCTGCGCTCCACCCGCTCTGCAGCTATCGATCAAGACCCCGATTGGGTCAGCGAACTCCCAGCAAAGTGCTTCACCAGCACTTTAAGGTTCAGTAGAACCTTAGTCTATGGTCAAATTCGGACAGAGTGCTCCGCAGCGCTCTGTATCTTCAGTCACCTATTGAGTACGATGGGTCAGTGACAGGTCAGCTAAACCAGACAAGTCGGTCGGTTCCCTAGGGGAACCCAGGGTAGATATACAGTTTGGGGACAGTGTACCACCCCCCAATGTTGCAAAGTGTCAAAATCCCTCAATTTCGATTGGTCCTAAGGTAGGATTTGGGTAACACACCAATCACAATTCAACAATTCAAGCCAGTATTTGCATGTTTGGGCACCGCCTAGTAAGATTGGGGTTCCCATGAGAAGCTACACGGCAAACAGTAGCACAACATTACAATGTAACATATAAGGAGCCACATTCGCTGTTCTTGCAGGGCAGAGGTGACTTTCTCAGGAGCATCTCGCCCATCACTGCCAACTGGCTATGTTCCATCAGTCAAGGTCTACTGTGCTGCCGAAAGTGGCGCAGGCGCAGAAGGGACCTCCAATATGGCTCTCCTCTCACTCAGACCCCCATTCCCCGCGATACATGAAAAGTAAGCGAAAACAAATTAATACATAATAATGTCATCATGAAAACACATCACAGGGTTTGTACTTTCTACTTATCATCATAAAATATTCTTATGCGGTTTAAATGTTAGCTACATTGATACGGGCACAAGAGCAGTGGCACGAGCAGTACCACATGATGAGCACAGCTATGAATTACGCATGCGCATAAATTTCCCTCCACTTCTGCAGACGCGTCAGGACACGTGAGTGTGGCTGACGCATGCGCAGTAACTAAAATACAAGCGGCGGCCATGTTAAAGTACACAGGGTAAGTGTATTAGAAATACACGTAGGCAAGCTTCATAAACTTTGCCTAAACAAAAATAAACGTTAGTAAAACATACTCATGTTACCTTATTACACATAAACGAGGTTCTTGACTTCGGCAAGCCGCAAAATATGCGAAGCTTTGCTTCATCAATAGTTCCTCTTTTTGACATGAAGCACAAGCACAAACCCCAAGTGAGGAAGCCTCCCCCTTCCAACTGTCAGACTATTTCACATCGCAAGTCCCCTCACGAAGCCTAAGACACGCCCCATTTCTTCACAATCTGCCCCTCTTGCTGATTTTTGTTCCTCTATCTGCCATGACATGTTTGTTCCTCTATTTTGCCTCATGACCAAGACTGTATAAATGTCCTGCTGTTGAAAATAAAACACCCACTTCAAGAGAGGGACTTGAGAGATTGCTCCTGTGCCTGCTTGGCGCTGGAAGCGCTCCCCTTAACTCGAGTTATTGGTCTCCTCCTCCTTCATTTGAGCACCACGGACTCCTCGCTTTGCATTGACAAGAAATTATTATTTATTAAGCATAGAAATTCAGAAATGAGGTAATAAGTAAATTTAATTTACCACAGCTGGGGAAGGTGAAGCACATTATGACTTCTGGCAGTCAATTCAATTCAAAGATAGCTTTATTCGGTTGAGACAGACAACCATAAAAGCACACAGATATAATACCAAACAATGCAATTCAAATATACAAATTACTTTTTACAACTGTAAAATTGTATCGAAATCGACAGAAGTGTAAAGTGTGGTGGGCGGGTAAAAACAATGTCACATGGCAGCTATAAAATTACATCCGGTAATACAAAAATACAAAAAGTACATAAACTCTTAGCAGCTATACAATTGCATCATACAGAGTAATGAAAAAATAAATAAAGTGCAATGTGCTGACTGTAAACAGTACTCACTAGGCAACTATGTAATTACATCAAGTAATACAGGAGTTTTGAAAGTGCAAAGTGCTCAATGTAAACGATAGACACATAAGGTAAAATATCATTTAAAAAGTTACCCTGCTTATTATGCACTGCATGTGAGGATAAAATTAGGTTGACACTGCCCATCCTTATCAAAGCTATATAAAGGGATAAAACCATTAAAAGGGAAAGAGGGGGACGACCCTTTAAAGTACCATACTCTTTCTGGCCCTAATTGAGCTAAGGATAAAAAAAGCAGTATAAAAACAGATCCCCGGCTCTACCAGAGCCATCAATAGGGACATAGCAGCTTTGATGGAATGTACCTCATGTTTTAGAAAGAGCGGTTTAAGATACTTAATTCTAAATGCCAAAAACAAATTACATACAAGTAAAAAGTGCATGGAGCTTTGCTTTGTAGATCCATCACACGGGCATGGGGAGGAGGAATGTTTTTTCATAGTGGGGAACGCAATCAGATTGTGCACAAGACTAAGGCGCATTCTGGTCAAAGCAAAACAGTGGGAACTTCTAGTAACAAATTTAAGGTATCCTTGGAAACCCATAGTAACAGTGTTCATGTGATAAAATTGAAATGTTTCCTGCTTCATGACTGATTCTTGCCTTTTTTTAGTCTTATAAGTCAGGAAGGTACTTTTCACTTCTTTTTTAGATAGTATTGGTTGAATACTTCGGTTCCCTGTAATCGGTATATCAAAAATACCATCAAAGGTTTTAATTATATATTTAAGCCATGGTATCCGATTGGCGTTATCCAACCTTGAACAATCGTTTATAATGGCCTTAGTAAACAGGGTCTCTTCTTTGGACCAAATAGATCTCCACAGCTGTAGCGGTCTCATGGCTACCAGGTCCAACAAATAATTTAGACCAACTTCGCTGTGGATAAATTCCGTAGAGTCAGAGGTTGCCGGGCATAAAAGTTTCTTTAAAAAAGTATTCTCTTCAGTCTGTAACGCCCCACATGTTTTATGTACCCAGATTCCTGCACCATAGAGTGCCACTGAGGTACATCTGGCTTTGTAGATGTCAATCATTTCTTTAACCCGCCGATTACCTAGAATAGTGGCAAATTTAAATATGCCATAAATGCTTTTTCTCAGTTTTGCCTTGACCAATGACTACTCATAATTCCATTCCCCGTCTGATGAAAAAGAAACGCCTAAATAACAGAATGATTCCACATTAGTTATTTTGTTGCCCTCTATTAAAAATGGTCTCTGGTTTCCCACCGCACACCATGGTAAATGTTTTGGTTTTGTTAATCAGCAGCCTCCTGTTGTTAATAAAATTGGCAAAACCATCGGATAGCTTCTGGAGCCCCACCGGTGTTCTTGATATCAAAACGGCATCGTCCGCATAAAGCAGAACTGGTGTCTCTTTGCCATCCATATGTGTAAACATCTCTCCTAGGCAATAACAACAATATACAAGCAATACTTTGAGGAGGACTCAGGAAAGAACAAAGAACTATGAAAAGATTATAAAAAAGGGAAGTGTATTGTTTTATTTAGTATCACAAATGTATGTAGTTAAAATTCAGTAAAATGAACAGTACATCAATAAATCATAATAATCAACAGCAATCAGTTGGTCCTTATGACAGAAAACATAACAAATGAATTAAAAATATCCTTCGTAAAAAAACAGCAGTAAATATCGACGCGCGTTTCGGCGTTATACACGCCTTCTTCAGGAAATTACCAGCAGTAACCTACAAAATTAAAAAATAAATTTTTCAAAATGTAGAATACATAAGATTTTGACATTACATTTGATGGTCTTTCTTTCACTAATATATCATACCTTTATGCATAAAACTTGCGACAACTCATATACAATTATATTAAAAAAGATACATAAGCTAAAAGCAACAGTATAATCATTTTTTTTAAAGAAGATAACATATTCTTCATTCCCGAAGGACCTCCAACATTATATATATAAAAAGCCTAATACACATCTATTTATAGTCTAATCTGAGTACAGAGATTGCTCCACTGTGATATTATCAAGGGCTGGGGGAGGTAAAGAACCATGAAAACTGGAATAGGTAGTCATATTCCTACTGACAACGTACTTTTAAAATTTCTCGTGAACATGCAATGCGTGTTGTAATGATTCTTTTAAAATGATAAAATTCTGAAAAGCAAACAATGCATTATATAGCGTTCTGAAAACAGCTACTTCTCATCTAATCAGAAATTAAAATGTAGTATGACTTACTTTGATTAAGCTTATAGACCTAGTCCCTTTTTATGATGTCGGGAACAAGGATTACGATATATGAACAGTTTGTTTCATTTAAAAACAGCCTTCTTTGTTGTACTGAGGAAATAAGCAAAGTGATAATTTTGTTTGCTTTCGTTACAAAACGACCTCCTTAGTTATGCTAAGAAGAAAAACAAAAAGGATCATTAATTTCCTGCTGATTAATTGAATAATTTCATAAGTCATGTAAAGATTTAGGACTATATTATTAATACCCAGGGGTTAGAAAAGGCGGTCACCAAAACAAACCATTTCTCCCATACTTTCAAGGATCCTGACTCTAAAACATAAAAACTTGTCTGACTTTGGCTCAGTTATATCTATAATGAACCTGACCGAGGTAAGTATGGTGGAGTAGAAAAGAAATCGGCTTCAAATGAATATAATAATCTAAGGTTAATTAATGTTGTAGCACAAACCGTCTTGATAACGGCAAACATCGCCTTTGATTAACTAACAGAAACCTAAACAAGTAATTTGATTATTTGAGAGCAAATATCAGCAGAAAAGGCTAAGCTTTCCATGGTGGAAATTGATTGGATAAATTCATACTTCCTATGTTTTTATGTATTTTCCCTGTCCTAGGATCTGATTTACCCAGAATTCAGGGGGCCTTTGATATTCACTAGCGTCTCTTTGCCATCCACCAGAGGGGAGTCCGCGGGGATCTTTTTAAGGGCCTCATCCACTTCATTAATAAATAGGGTAAAAAGAAGAGGGGCCAGCACACAGCCTTGTCGGATGCCTCGTTTTACTTTAAAATTAGTGGTGCATTCCCCATATTGACCGTACCTGACTTTTGCTGATAAATTTTCGTACAGTCTGGCTAAAAAATGGATAATTGCTTTTTGTGCACCAAGATTAAGCAAAACGAGCCATAAAACACCATGATTAACCAAATCAAAAGCGCTGCTTAAATCAACAAAACATTAAAAAAAGCTGGCCCTGTTTGGCTTTGGTGTATTTACCTATAAGAAGCTCCAGGTTGATGCTCTGTTCCAAGGTACCCAACCCTTTTCTAAAGCCGTACTGGGATTGGGCTAGAATGTTATTATCTGACACCCACTCCTCCAATCTGTTCAGTAGGACTCTACTCATAATTTTGACTGAGGAGTCAAGTAAAGAAATGGGCCTGTAATTTTTTGCCTCAGATTTATTACCCTTTTTGTGGATTAGTATAATAACGGATTCCCCCCAAGTGGGGGGACATCCCTCAATTACAGCTGCATTGAAGACCAAAGTAAGTATTGGTGCCCATAACATAGGTAGGGATTTGTAAACGTCTATGGGGACGCCATCTGCCCCTGTTGCTTTTTCCCCCTTACTATTGCTTATGCCTGTCAGTACCTTTTCCAATGTAATTCCTAAGTCTGTAATTGGCCATTTGCTTGGCGTTGTTATTTGATTCGATAAAATATCCTTGGAGTTAAAAATACTGGAAAAGTGGCCCACCCAGTCAATGGAACTTACATGGGCCAAATGTTCAGGGACAGATTCATTTTTGAGGAATTTACTATTCACAGTGTCCCAGAATAATTTATGATTGGCTGTTGTTGCAGCAATGTCAAGATTATCCCAAGCTTCTTGTTGCAATTCAGCCTTCCTACGTCTGATATTGGAGTTGTATTCAATTCTAAAGCTACGGATAACTGAGCTATCCCTGGGTTTGGAAGATAAGGCTAATTTCAACTTATTCAAGGATACCGTGCAAGAGTGGTCAAACCATCCCCGATCATGTTGTTTGATGTGGAGATAGGCTTAATAAGAAGTTTTGAGATACAATCATTAATCATAATAAAATTGGCTAGTGTCTCAGTCGGTTGGATAGTTAAAGATAAATTATCTGTGATTTCATTTCGACATACCTGGATAATTTTTTTTGTTAATTCATCCGAGTTTTCTCCCTTCCACCTAATTCTGGTACCATTGGGGCGTGTTGTCTCAATATTATTATTTACAACAGTACATAAATCGGTCTTCCTATTTCCCCACACAAATAATTCCGATGTAATTGGATTATGATCACTTATTGGTAATGCGACTATCTGCGGGGTAGAACATAGGTTAACAATATTAGCTGAGACCAAAACATGGTCTATGCTACTCTCGGAGGATCTCCCTGTAAAAGTCGGGATGTCCTTCCCATTCGCATCCTTCGCACTTTGTAGAATTACCAGATCAAATTCGGTCATAAAAGTGTTTAAGGTGTTACCATATGTACAATGCGAAAAGTCTAGACAGCCATCTCCTGCATCAGATAGAAACCCACATGCTTTGGTCTTCGACAATGGGCATAAGGACAGATTGAAATCCCCCAGCCAAACCATATTCACATTGGTGGAATCTATATTTATCAAATTGCATAGGGCATGTCTCAGTTCTGTAACCAGACTATAGCGGGTAGAGTTGAAAATATTATTGTAAAAATTGATCAACAAAACATCTTGGCTACCCTTATGTCCTGCGATCCTACATCGCTGACGTGGTAGGGGTAGGTGCATTCCGGCATTTGCCTCGAGCCAACAAGGTATTCACCTAACAGCTCAGGCCCCACAAGGACAGTCTGTGGGGACCATCCACCAAGGCTAAGGGGGCGGGAACCCACGCAGGACACAGACACCCCCCTGCACTGGTACATTCACCACGCAGGTTGTATTTGAAAACTTCTTTCAAACTTGATAGATTTCCTTTACAAGTTGATGAGCACTCCTAGGTCCTGATGAATTGCCGTTGAGGCATGAAACATGTCGACCACACTACAAGTGAGGGTTGAACGAAGCCGAACGATCTAACTTTTCGGCATCGGTACCCCTCCCTTCATTATTTTAATAAGGCAGTAAGCCACAAGAATAAAGCAATTGAAGTGGACTTCTCTGACCTTTTTTAACCTTTTCCTTCACGCTCACTTCTTCACCTCCCAGGTCCCTCACACACATGCACCCATTGGCCAGGAACAAAAGAACTCCACCAAAGAGTAGCACTCTGTGCTACCCGTCAGGCATTGCACCGCCAGCCTGTCGCTGGAGCAGGAGGCCAATGATGACACAATACAACCATCAGGTAGGATGACAACAGTCGTCCAGCTTTTTAGTTGTGTGAGGCATCCTCAGTTCCGATAAGGGATTACCTTATTCCCTGTCATGGTTTTACACCATTTCCAGTGAGAGAGTTATTCTTCTAACCCTTACCTTCCCTTGGGGAACCTTGTACAATTTTGTTGATTGCAGTTTCGTAGGACACGTACATTGGACCCCGTTAAAGATTGTCCTTAATTTGTCCCTCCTTGTTGTTAATATACCCTTATGTTTAATCAATAATAACTGGGCAAAGTGCCCTACAGTAGTACTGTTCATAACTTTAACAGGGAGGTTATTTTTCAATAAAATTAACAGTCCCCCTTTAGCTCTGCCTGACGGTGATGGTAACGCAGGCAGATTATAGGCCGTATATTCATCTACAAATACTTCTATAGTGCTCCAAGTTTCTTGAAGACACACTAATTCGTGTGTGTTAATAAAGTCCTTCCCACCCGGCATATTGATCTTATTAGCCAAACCGGCCGTGTTCCAGCTTACTATTGAAAAACCTCCCCCTTGGTTAAGTTACACAGGGTTATCAATGGTACCTTTACTGACTAAGGGGCCGATTATGATCGCAGACGGACTTGCGTCCATCCACGATCACTGAGGAGGAGGGAACGTCTGCATGGGCTGCGGCATTCCCTCCTGTGCGATTAGGATGTGACGGCCACCCTGGAGGTCACATCCTCTATTCCTAACATTGCGGCGGGTGCGGCTTCAAGCTGCACCCGCAGCAATGTTAAAAATGCAGGTGTTGCATTTGTATACAGAAAGAGGCAGGCACCGCGCGGTGCCTGCCGCTTTCCGCATACAAATGCAGGGGGGTATCATAGGTACTCCCCATGTGCACCCCCACCCCCCCTTCACCTAGGGGGCCCGCAACGGGCCCCCGCAGTGAAGTTGCACATGCTTTTCCACGGCGGAAAAGCCGCCGCGGAAAACCATGCTTCACATCCCATCCTAATCTGGCTGACGGTGTCTGAGAGACACCGTCACCATATTAGAGCTTTTCCGCCGCGGTTGCAAGCCAACCGCGGCGGAAAAGCAGCTGCCTGAAACCAGGACCCACCAGCCATCCTAATGTGGCGGTGGGTCTTTGGTGGGTCCGCAGCGGATTTTCCGCATCCTCCAGGCCGGCGGTGGCTTCCGCCGGCCCAGAGGATGCGGAAAATCCGCTATCCTAATAAGCCCCTAAGTCAGTAGGAGCTACTAGTGACGTTGTTAATGGTCCATCAACTACCATACCAATTCTTTTACACGCTTCCTCCTTGTCCTCGGTTAATTTCCTGGATATATGGTCATTATTTCCTGGGTTTGTCCTATAGTTTACAGGCCAACTTCTTTGTAACCTGGACTCCGATGGCACCTCAATGGAAATGTAGTTGTTTCTAATATCAGTATCGAGGGACTTACAATGGGCATCCCTCCCAGATTGTTGGATAGGAGTCAGTCAATCGTTACAGTCCAGTGTGCTTAAAGCTTGGAACCTGTTGGACAATAGGGGGGTATGATGGATTGCTTGAGTGATTGTGTGGTTTGGTCTACCGGGATGGAAGTACCTCCCTCCTAGAGAAGGGTTACCAAGATGTTTATAGAAATATCCAAGTGGATAGAGCGAGATAGATCGCTCTGGGCAGGTATTACATACGGCTTTCTCAAGGGACATCTGTGCCCAGGTTGGGTTCTTAAAATGAATTATTATGCAGTCCCCTTGCAGGGTTTTTCTAGATGGACCTATCCACTGATCCCTTGTTGTTAATAAAATGTGTTCCCCCTGGTCCACAGGGAAATTACAGTGGTCATGTAGCCAGTGGAGTACCTTGTTCTTCAAGGTGCCATGGTTTTCAGTTTTCCCTATCCCTAGTGGTGGTACTTTAACCATGACTGCTACATAGGGACTGCAGTCTGGCGGTAAATTAATCAAATTTTTCTCTTTCTGGGCTTGTGGTCCCTTGGGCTTATTTATGACTTGGGGTCTATTCGTCTGCCCTTTATTGTTGAATTGTGAAGTACTAGGTTGTGGGTTTAGATGTACACTCCCTCTAGTATTTGGGTTAACAGAGTTATTCTGCGGTGGGTCAATCGGGTTACTTTGTACAGCCATTATCGCATTCGGGATGTTTGAATTGGGTGTAACCACTAAAGGTGATTGTACCAGGGGAACAGTACCCGAGTCCCTGGTTTGGCTAATCCGAGATGTCATAATAGTACTCAACTTCTCAACTTCTAAACTTAGTATGTCTAACTTCATAACCAGAGGTTTAAGCATGGATTCCATTTTCTGGGTTAGTGAAGAAATGATACGATTGGCAGTTTCATCATCTAGTTTGGTGGGGATAATGCTATTTTCGGTGATGTTAACCTGGTTGCGGGTCAAGGGCCCCTTTCTTGATTTGCGTTGTTCCCTGATTTAGCTTGATCTTTTCTACAATTTCTTCTCCTTTTTGGTGTAGGGGGAGCATTAGAGGTAAGGGATTGAGATTTCTCATCCTGCAAGGATATATCTTGTGGTAGAGTGGGGAGATCTTGAATAGCCTGCACTATAGGTGCCTCACAGTGTGGGTTATCTGGAACAACAATTACCTCAAGTTCCGGTGTAGCCTCAGTCCCGGAGGTCACCCCCAGTAATAGGCGACGTTCTGCCCTCGAAATTTCCACATTAATGGCGCTTACAGCCTTGGCCAAATATTCATTGATGGTCAGGCCATGGTTAGGCTTGGGTTTTGGAGTTTTCTCTATTTTCCGTTCCGACATAATCAACCGGAAATACCAGGCGAGCAAGCGAAATGACTACATAATAACACCCCCAAGCCTGCTGTTGAAACAAACCAATACTGTGATAACTAAAGTCAGGTTAGTACTTTAAACTGGCGCCAGGGCCACTATATAAAAATAAGATGGCTGATGCCAAGGTCCCAATATCCGTATGCAAAGTCATCTGGGTGTCCTGGGTTGAAAAAGATTACTGGGGTGGCCCAGCCCTGCCTCGGATGGCCGCAGACAGCCCCGCCCTTGTCCCGGGCTTCTCCCGGCGTGTCCCGCAATGCGGAAGATTCACCGCTCCTTTGAGAGCCTCCAGGCGCGGAAGTGGGCGGAGGTGGGCGGGATGATGAGCAAGGTGTCCTGGGGGAAGTAGTCTCCCCGCTCCGCAGCCGCGTGGTGAATCAGAATAGCGGCGGCGGAGGAGACTGATGGCAGAAGCCCCTCAGCTCGGTCCGGACACAGGACAGGTAGAGGTAAGTGCCTGGAGCCAAATCAAAGTCACCAGCAATGGCCCCCGCTCCGCCGAAGATTCACCGCTCCTTTGAGCGCCTATTTCTATGGAAACATGGTCCGAACTATTACTAGCCAGTAGTGATTGCCACTGGGTTAGATATGCACACATGTATATACACATTCACATAATCGAATCTATATTGCAAAATTTAGTTTCACGTTTATACCCCAGTATACAAAGCCGACAGGAAAAAATACTCTTTACAGCCTCATAAATTGCTTGCAACAATTACCATTGCTGGGGAAGGTGAAGCACATCATGACTTCTGGGAGTCATTGGCCCTCTCCAAACGTTGACAATATAGTGGCGGTAGATATTCTGCAGCCGATATTCCTGTACCTTGATATTTCATGACCTTGAAATTCTGCCCATTAGGCTACTAAATAGGAATACACACGCATCACAACAGCTACTAAAATAACAATAACTACTTTTTCGGTCTTTGAGAAAACCCAGAACTGCGCTCAAAAGGATCACAGGACAGGCAGCACAGAGAATTATGAAGACAACTGTCAGAAATTCTGTACACAAATGTGGACAATTTAGCAGTCCCACATGCAAAATTCCACCATGATGTGATGCAAGAAATATCAAAAAAGATTTAAAGCGGCTAAAAGTGAATAAAAGCCTATACCTGAGTACACCGTTCCAGAGGGGATGTTAACCTTCGAGTAATTTCAACGTGGACGATTATTTTCGTGCTATTTATCTGCTGGGAGTAATCTGTCTGTTTTCTAGCTCGGTGCTCAGTTTCATCTCATAGCTTCCCACTTTATTCCGGAAAGGGACACCTTCACCTAGCAACCCCAAGCACGTTTCTGACATTCTTTTACGGGCTTCCATTAATGGATGCCTGCCATCAAGATAGCCCATTTCGGTGTAATTTTTCTCCTCAGTACAACGATGCTGCCAAAAGTAATACCAGTCTTTCTATTTTACGAGTAGCTCAGAAATTTACATATAAAGTGGGACTGTCCCTAAAAGTGCCACTTCATTAAGTTAAAGCATAGCAGTCCACATCTATGAATTGAGGAGCCTCCTTTCATTTCTCATTTAAGTTATTCGGGCCCGGCATCATAATTTCCGAAAGAGGGGTAATGGCAGAAGGTGGTAAAGTAAGTGATAATTATTGAGGTCGTTTGTTTTCCTAAGCTGTTGTTTTTATTTTTATCTTAGGTACTTAGCTCATTTTGGATTTGCATGCAAATGAACCTTCAATGTGTTGCTATAAACGAAAAGGGCAATCCAAAGTTTGACTTGGAAATAAGGAAGATACCATTACAGTCAATGCTTGGAAGGGGGTCACTTTCCAGTCTGAAATGAGTAAGCATGCGTAGAGACCACAGCTGTAAGTGAACTAGGTGAGCAGACATTTTTGTACAGAACACTGGTGACAAATGAAAAGGTCTTTGGTACAAAATAAGGGACAGCATTTTGCAAGCATCTGGATATTTCCCGGTATGAAGCAAACATGCAGCAACCCTCCTGTACTTGACAGCCAGTGTTCAGTATTCAGGGCCTTGTCAATTAAAGTGAGCCCTGGCGGCGGCGTTAGTTTTAGGCTGACTGGCGCCTTAAATGGTTGAACAGCTGAAGCAGCGCTATTTTTACCACCACAGAACGTGGTACATTTTTGCTTGTTATGGAAACTTTCAAGGCATATGTTGCTTTTGCCTCCATATAGCGCTGTTTGTTGGCTTTTCTAAAGTAAACAACTAAACATAGCACAATGACATTTACAATGCAACACTACTAACAAAACCTATTATGCCATATTACAACAAAACGCAACACAAAGTCTGCAGTACAATACAAAATTAAATTGCTCAAAAAGATAACACCACAAAAAACAACATAATACCTCCCTAGAACAACAAAATACCGCTCAGCAAATGTGCACAAACCTTCTTGCTACACATCACCACCTCTATAATCTTGTTTTCACAATACAGTCATTTAGAGCAAGATCTACCTTAAGAGCACCAGTCAAAACATTTTTGTAGCCCAGTCCTAGTTTCTAATGCAAAATTTAGCAGCTAATTTTAGACATTCATTTTGGTAGGGTAACTCTCCCAAGAGTGAACTTTAATTGCACTGTGAAATGAGACAGTTTATGAAACAACACTAGTTTGTTAAGAAATGCTTAGTGCTGAAGATCTAAAAACCTGTATAGGAATTGTATGTTAAGAATGTGTGTTGCTACAAATGAAGTATGTGTTTCGCTGAACAAGAGTACAGGTGCTGTTATGTTATGTTATGTGCTCTTGTAGAGCGCATGGCTACCCCAGCAACGGGGCGTCCCAGTGCTTGCGAACATGCCAGAAGCTAGTACGGCAGTAAAAAGTGCTAGATGGATGAAAACAACCAGGTTTTTATAATTTTTCGGAATTGCAGGTGATATGAGGTGCTGCCTACTCTATTCTGAATACATATTTCCACCTATTGTATGTTTTTTGGGCACTCCTACAGGGAGCATTAGCTGTCTGTTGGAGATTTCTTACTACCAGGACAATTCTACATGCATGCAATATACACATACAGTGCTGAGAGTCCAGTGCGTATATGCTCAAGGACTTGAGAAGTTAGTGGCTAAAGTGGCAATACATTTATCATCCTATTCACATGCTGGTGCTTACAGCGATATCACCAGTTTGCCTGCAATAGCAACCGCAAAAAACATCGCCAAAGATGACACCAGCAACTAACGCTAATGATATGCAGAGTAGGCGTTCCTGTGCAAAAAGCCACAACAACACTGTTTCGCAACATTCTCAAAGACCAGCCAGATCAGCGATAATCCCAAAGTATGCAATAAGGTGCGTTAGCAGCAGGGATTTAACACCTGCTCTTACGTGGTGTTAAGTCAGACGACAACCTGCACCATAAAAGGGGGCCAGCCAAGAGCCACACCTGAAGAACCACAGATGCCATGGAGCTACCGATCATGCAGCTCAGACAGCCAAGAGGGCCACAACACCCTCCACCACCACCCCCAGGGCCGCCACCTCGCCCTCAGCCCCCCCCCACAACCCTCCTGGACCACCATAGAGGCAGCGCAGACAAATACAGCGGACCTTCAGAAAACGCACCAGCCTCACAGACTTAACACCAGCGGATGTAATTGCCCACTACAGGCTCCAAAGTACAACCATCCTCTGCATCCTGACCATCATTGATCACAGGCTGATGGTACCAACACAGCGGACAACCAACATTCCTCCCAGACAAAGTTGCTGGCTGTGCTGCACCTGTTGGTCTCTGCTACCTTCCAACCAACAAACGCCAGAGTCGGAGGAGTTTCACAGCCAGCCCTATCAAAGTTCCTCACACCTGTCTTGGATGCCATCATCAGCTTGGTACCTCAGCACCCTCACTTCCCCCACACTGCGCAGGAACAGCTGGAGACCAAGCAAGGCTTCTATGCCATAGCTGGCTTCCCACACGTGTTGGGGCAATCAACAGCACACATGTACTCCTCGTGCCCCCTGCCGCCACTGAACACACTTACCGCAACAGGAAGCACAAGAATTCCGTCTATGTGCAGGCAATAGTGGACCACCTGGAACTCTTCACCAATATCGTCGCCAACTACCCGGCAGTGTGCATAATTCCTTCATCCTCCGACAGTCCATCATCAACCTGCGCTTTGAGGCTGGCACCTATGGCAATACATTGCCCATTGGTAAGTAACAAATGAACACACCACACCACACACATCAATTCCACAATCATGCAGGCCTGTTGCTGGTTATCGCTGATTTTTGTATCATGATTTGGGGCATCGCAACTTTTTTCTCATTCGTGTTTTGCATTTTTTTGGTGTTGCGTTAATTTAAACACAGTCATTTGGTGCATTATTGTGAGACTATCGCATGGTGCCGCCGGGTTGAGAATACAACGTTAACACAGAGTTATATTCCTGCGATAGACTGCGATATGCAAAGGTGCGTTTAGCTAATTTTGCGATAATTTTCACACGTTCTTGACAATAACCCTCTAGGTTTTTTGTCCGCTCCATTCTGCTATTGACTGCTGGGATTTTTTTTTTTGTCTTACCGTTGATTGAGTGTGTTGTCTGAAACCCATTGCATTTTATGGGAGGTTTCATAGCTTTGCCATTATTGTTTCACATTTGCATTCGTGACACTGTGGTGGGCTTTAATTAACCCCATGTTTTAAGCAATTGGCTTTTGTCTTATCGGGGCAGAAGCCCCACTAAAGTAATAAACACAAACCTTGTCAGGGTGAAGCAAAGAAGTTCATAAATGAACTGGTGCTTAATGCTACTACTGACCTAGCTGACAGTTAAGGAGAGTATACATTGTAATGGTTTTAAATAATGAAACAATAAATAAAAGAAACTTGATATACACAGGTGAACACATTTGAATTTCATAAACACCTTTTCAGTTATAAGATTAGTAAAACAGTTTCCTTTTGGTACTTAGGATGCGGACAGAGATACTCTCCGAGACAAGACACCAAAGAAAATAATGTTAAGTTTAGTTTTGAATAACAAATGTGTTTTGCTAAAGCTTGAACTCTAGATTATGGATTGTAATAAACTTACTGCTTTAGGTTAAAGAAAGTATTACATTTTTAAATCACGAATGAATTCAGCTTTGATAGAGCTAAATTACATATGCACATATTTTTCCCTATTTATTTATATATATATATATATATATATATATCTTCCCAAAAAATGCCCATGCATTCGGACACGCACTCCTCCAGCTGGTGATTTAACAAAATCATTTTATTCAAAAGGAACAGGCATCTTCACTCCAATACTTTTGTCCTGCTGCCTGACGCGTTTCAGAGCTTACAAGCTCTTTCCTCAGAGGCAGTTCGGTATGCACCTTTTGCTCTCCCACAGTTCCCTGCATTTTTCTTTTCTTAATGAGCCTCCGGTGTGCTCTTCTTGGTGAAATAATTGCGCTGCATGCCGGAACTTGTGGTTTTCATTTTAGAGTTAGTTCAATCCTCCAGTGGATGTGTGCAATTCGAACCTTTACCAGGACCAATAATTAGCCCTCCAGTGGGCCTCAGAGTTAAAATCCTGTTCCTGTAGTGTAAAGAGCCAGCTGCGTGCGTGCTGCGTGCGTGTCCGAATGCATGGGCATTTTTTGGGAAGATATTAATCACGGCAGGTCCAAGCCGTGGGAAGGTCGCACCCCCCTTCAGAAAGGTCACGAGGGGCCCGTCTTACCTGAACCTTTTGGGGAAGAAATACAGCGCAACTGGCTCTTTACACTACAGGAACAGGATTTTAACTCTGAGGCCCACAGGAGGGCTAATTATTGGTCCTGGTAAAGGTTCGAATTGCACACATCCACTGGAGGATTGAACTAACTCTAAAATGAAAACCACAAGTTCCGGCATGCAGCGCAATTATTTCACCAAGAAGTGCACACCGGAGGCTCATTAAGAAAAGAAAAATGCAGGGAACTGTGGGAGAGCAAAAGGTGCATACTCGAACTGCCTCTGAGGAAAGAGCTTGTAAGCTCTGAAACGCGTCAGGCAGCAGGACAAAAGTATTGGAGTGAAGATGCCTGTTCCTTTTGAATAAAATGATTTTGTTAAATCACCAGCTGGAGGAGTGCGTGTCCGAATGCATGGGCATTTTTTGGGAAGATGTTAATCACGGCAGGTCCAAGCCGTGGGAAGGTCGCACCACCCTTCAGAAAGGTCACGAGGGGCCCGTCTTACCTGAACCTTTTGGGGAAGAAATGCGGCGCAGCTGGCTCTTTACACTACAGGAACAGGATTTTAACTCTGAGGCCCACTGGAGGGCTAATTATTGGTCCTGGTAAAGGTTCGAATTGCACACATCCACTGGAGGATTGAACTAACTCTAAAATGAAAACCACAAGTTCCGGCATGCAGCGCAATTATTTCACCAAGAAGAGCACACCGGAGGCTCATTAAGAAAAGAAAAATGCAGGGAACTGTGGGAGAGCAAAAGGTGCATACTCGAACTGCCTCTGAGGAAAGAGCTTGTAAGCTCTGAAACGCGTCAGGCAGCAGGACAAAAGTATTGGAGTGAAGATGCCTGTTCTTTTTGAATAAAATGATTTTGTTAAATCACCAGCTGGAGGAGTGCGTGTCCGAATGCATGGGCATTTTTTGGGAAGATATATATATATATATATATATATATATATATATATTCACTGAAAAAACCATAGGTTTCACACCAGTTATAGTTAGCTGAACATTTTACTCATACAAAACCATTGAAATTCCCATGTTATAGTTAGTTGGACTCACTATAACTCGCGCGCTCGCAATCCACTGCTGATGATGTCACATATTACATCATTCATGACATGGTCAGTGACATCACTGATGACATCTCAAATGACATCACTGATGACATCATCCAGTGAATGTGTGTTTCTGAAAAGTAAAAGTATGTTTTATATATTGAAGAATAAGTGGATGTATGAGTGTCTGGATGAAGGATATAGTAGGTGCGTGACTGACTGTATGAGTGAGTGATTAAATGTGTCTTACTGAATGCATTGGTTAGTGACTAAACTGTCTGAATGTGTGCATCAGTATGTCTGTTGTTGTGTAAGCTGCTGCATGTGTTGATCAGTAGCTATATGAGTGGCTATATGGGTTATTGATTGGTTGCCCAAGTATTTGTATGTGAGGGTGAGTGTGTGCGTGGGTGGCTGGGAGGTGTGTGACTCTGTGCATATATGTGTGAGCAGTTGATTCACTTGGTATATGGTTCAAGAGTGCATGTGGAAACAGCTGTATGGGTGGTTGACTGTGTGCATGGGTGTGTTGGTGAGTGAATGGCTATCTCAATGCTCCATGTCCAAGTAAGTACATATGTAAAACACAGTGCATGTGAGAGTTGGCATATATAAATGACTATACATGAGAGCCTGTGATTGCGTAAGTGACTGTATGGATCAATGTGTACTTGTATCAGTGATTGTAAAAGAGAGTAAGTATGTGTTAGTATATGTTTGAATAAGTAGGGTTTAGTGTGTATAACTGTGTAGTTGAGGAAATGGGAGTGTGATTGATTCTTTGCATAACTGACTAGGTGTGTGAGTAACTCTGTGGATGAGTGTCAGCGTGTGAGTGTCTGTATAGGTGTATGAGTGGATATGATACTGTTCTATTGATGAGTGACTGTATGTATGAGTGATTGTATGGGTGAATGAGTGGATGTGTGTGTAGACCTAGAAATCAGTGAGTGCGTATGTAGATACTGGTATTGGTGTGTCAATAATTTCAGGAATGGTAGTTTGTATTTAACACTGGGTGTGTCAAAGGTTAGATTAGAGTGTGAGGAGGTGCATCGTATTATCACATGGATGATGTCATCAGTGATGTCATCAGTGATGTCAGTTGAGATGTCATCAGTGATGTCATTTGAGATGTCATCAGTGATGTCATCAGTGATGTCACTGACCATGTCATGAATGATGTAATATGTGACATCATCAGCAGTGGATTGCGGACGCGCGAGTTATAGTGAGTCCAACTAACTATAACGTGGGAATTTCAATGGTTTTGTATGAGTAAAATGTTCAGCTAACTATACTGGTGTGAAACCTATGGTTTTTTCAGTGAATTTCAAAGGTTTTTTAAATGCTAATTCCTAACTATAACGAGTGTGAAACCTATGGTTTTTTCAGTGAATTTCAAAGGTTTTTTAAATGCTAATTCCTAACTATAACGATTGTGAAACCTATGTTTTTTTTAGTGAATTTCAAAGGTTTTTTAAATGCTAATTCCTAACTATAACGATTGTGAAACCTATGTTTTTTTTAGTGAATTTCAAAGGTTTTTTAAATGCTAATTCCTAACTATAACGTTTGTGAAACCTATGGTTTTTTCAGTGAATTTCATAGTTTTTTTAAAAGCTAATTCCTTTGTATATCGACTTTGGAGGCTACGATTTTTTTTTATTAGCTGTTTTTATAACTAATAATTATATATTTAAAAAAAAAAATTATTTGTTCAATGTATTTTTCTTTTTATCATTTTTTCCTGGTGAGCTCAGGGTGTGCGCACCGGTAAGCTTACTCGTATCATTTTGTCTTGGAGCGCTCAGGGTGCGAGCACCGGTAAGCTCTCTCAAGAGCGCAGCGAGAGCACTAATTCTGCGTTCTTAAAAAAAAATATGTATGAAAAGTAAATAATAATGCAAGACATTCAGTACCATACTTATAAAAGCAGTATTTTTGATTTTCCGAATGAAAATGATTTTGCATTTCCGTAAAGCTACCAAAACGTCACTCAGACGCGCCGCGTAAGCGCCCCCGGAAGCGCCTACGTTCGCGCCGCGTAAGCGCCCCTGGAAGCGCTCCGGTGCGCGCAGCGTAAGCGTGTCAAGTCATGTGACCTTAAAAAAAACACTTTTCATTGGTTGCTAACAGTTTTTTTTACAAAGAATGAAATCCCCACCCATTTCCTTTACTTCTTCTTTCACTTTTGTGACTGCGAGATCTGTCTTTTTCCTGCTTAATCTTTTTTGATTATCATGGCTGCTGCTAGACCCACCAGTAGCAGTGAGGACTCAGATGGGTTCATAGAGGAAGAGGCTCCTCAGCCTAGAGTAACGGAGCATTTCATATGGATTTTTTTTTCAATACCTGAAGACAAAAAAAAAGTAAATGCTCCAAAGGTGGAGTGCCGAATTTGTCACACTGTCCTGTCACCGGGTGACCCTCCAGAAAATATTCATTTGGAAATTCGACCATGATTCGGCACGTCCAGAGGAGGCACCCTCGGAATTATACCCGGGAGTGTGTCAGGGCTCTGGCACGAGAGGCTCCAGGGGATGGTGCTTCTACTTCAACTGGAGGAGCAATTGCATCGGTGAGGGGGTGACCAGAACAGCTGATGCCAAATATTCAGCCTGTTTTTAATGAGGCCACAATCAAATGCAAACCTTGTGATGCACTACTTTGTTACGGGGAACAAAGTATTATGAACATTGTTCGAGCAATAGAGCACCACCGCTGCCGTCCCCAGCCCTAATTTTGATTATTTTTTTTTTGCTCCTGTTGAGCAGTTTCCCATTCCCTGTTTTTGTTTTTGTTGAGAAAAAAACGAAAAAAGAAGAAAAAAAAAAGTTCTTTTTAGAACTACCTCCAATTCTCAAAAAAGAGCTGTATTCTAAAAAAATGAAAAAGAGTAACTGAAGTGGAGTGCCGTGAGAGAGGAGAGGAAAATGAGTGAGAAAGCAGAGAAAGGGATGAGAGGGGAAGGGAAGTGAAGTAGGGGGACTGAAAGAAGGTGAGTGTGGGGAAGGAGAGTGAGGAGAAGGAGAGAGAACATGAGGAATGAGGATAGGTGAAGAAAATGTAGTAAACGAACGGGGGGGTGGAAGGGTAAGAAAAGAGCAGTGATGTTTAGGAAAGAGTGGAGATAGAGACTGGATAAAGACAAGTGAGTGTGAGACAAGGTTAGTAAGGGAGTGAAGAGACAGAGAAAGTGAAAGAAAAAGTGAGAGTAGAAGACTGAGGGCCTCATTTATGAGGCCATGCGTCACTTTTACGCCGCCGGTGCGTCACTTTTTGTGACGCACCAGTGGTGTAAAAAATGCACCTTGTTGAGTCATATTTACAAAGTGACGCCTCTAGGTAGATGCGTCACTTTGTAAACCCCTGCGCCACATTATACCTGCGCCAGGTATAATGTATGCAAAGGGGGCGTATTCACGCAAGGAAGGGTCGTAGAAGTGACGCAGTGAAAAATATGAGATTTCACTGCGTCACTTTTAGGAAGCCGTTGCGTCAACATCTTGCGCCTGCCTCACAGCAGGCGTACGACTGACGCAGGCCCTTTCACATGGGGCATGTCCCATGTGAAAGGATGCATTGCTGGAGTTGCGTCACTTTTGTGACACACTCCAGCAATGCGTCACTTTT
The DNA here is from genome assembly GCF_964261635.1 of Lissotriton helveticus. Lineage (NCBI taxonomy): Eukaryota > Metazoa > Chordata > Amphibia > Caudata > Salamandridae > Lissotriton > Lissotriton helveticus. The sequence continues at coordinate 1,146,556,004 of NC_136063.1, read as the reverse complement.
GCGCTTACAGATACGTCAGAAATACTGACGTATCTGTAACTCCTTGCGACATGATGCATCATACATTAAATATGACGCATCAGGAATGTCGCAAGGAGAGCGCACTGAGAAGTGACGCATCGCTGCTTTCACGCAGCGATGCGTCATTTCTCATAAATGAGGCCCTGAGTGAGAGAGGAAAGAAACATAAGTGAGGGAATGTGGCTGTGTTATAGGGAGTGAGTGTGATAGAAGAGGAGTGACAGACTAAGGGGTCAGAGCGAATGAGGCTAACAGAGAGAGAAAGAGGGAAGGGGAGTGTAGAACTAAGAGGACAGAGGGAGTAAGAGAAGGAGTTAGTGGAGTAACGAGAGTAAGGAAAGAGAAAAGAGTGAAGGAGCAAAAGAAGGAAAGAGACAGGAAGGAAAGTAAAGGTTAAGGTCTGAAAGAAGGTGAGTGTGGGAGTATGGCTGAGTTATAGGGACTGAGCGTGACAGAAGAGGAGTGAGAGACTAAAGGGACGGAGAGAATGAGGCTAACAGAGAGAGAATGAGGGTAGGGGAGTGTAGAAGTAAGAGGACAGGCGGAGTAAGAGAAGGAATTAGTGAAGTGGAGTTAGGAGAGTAAGGGAAGGGAAAACAGTGAAGGTGTACAGAAAGAGAAGTGAGAGGAAGGAAAGTGAAGGAGAAGGTCTGAAAGAAGGTGAGTGTGGGAGTATGGCTCAGTTATAGGGAGTGAGAGTGATAGAAAAGGAGTGAGAGACTAAGAGGACGGAGAGAATGTGGGTAACAGAGAGAGAGTGAGAAAAGGGGAGTGAGTAAGTTAGAGTTAATTGGTTGTACATTTCAAGACTTTGAAACTCACATAACATTCACCCATCCCCCCAGTGCTCATTTACCCTGTAACCATGGTAACTCCCTCCTAACGCAGCAAACAGTTCACAAGTTCGTCATACTATGTTGCAAAAAAATCCATCAAGGCTGTTTGACCTCTCAATCTACTAGCTAATGAAATGCAATGTTTGTTTAAATGACTTTTTCTCAATCATTGAAATGACTTCTTACAACAAAAAAAAGCATGCACCCTAATTTTCAGTGGAGATTTTTAAGAAAGCTCCAATCATTTCTGGTTATTCAACTGCACTGATTCTCAAACACTTTTTTTCATAATCAAACTGCCATTTCATTTCCACAACTCATCTGACTAGAAGCACATCTACCTTCAAAATGCCAAAAGTCTGGTTTGTGGGTCATAGCTATGTCCAATGGAGTCAACAATACGCAGCTAACAGAGGTATTTACAACCTTGATTTACCAAATATGGACATTGTATGGATTGGACAGAGAAGATTGAGGAGTCACCAATTGATACCATTGGTAAAATCCTTTATGCATTTACCACACCCTGACCTTATAATTGTGCACTGTGGTGGAAATGACTTAGGCACTTTGACTGGGGTAGGTCTGGAAATGCTTTTAAAGAACATCTTCGGGCAATTGATGTCACTTTTTCCAAAAGCTGCCTTGGTATTTTCTAATATATGCCAAAGGCAAAAATGGAACTGGTCCAACCAATTTTGTCCACAGATTGAGAAAGCAAGGAAACATGTAAATAAAACTGTTTCTGCTTTCCTCAGAGACTATGGTATGGGTTCCATTTACCACAACAACTTGCGTTACAACATGCAAGGCATGTATAGGAGAGATGGTGTGCATTATACAGATGAGGGGAATAGAGCTTTCCTCTTGAAATTAAGACTCTGCATTGATACCTACTTGTAGGTACAAAAAAACACCCACATAATACAGCACCTTTTTTCAGAGCTAACTTACCTCTAAACACTCTACATTATTTTTTTACTCTATTTTTTTACACTGTTTTTCCCCGTGGTGCGCTCAGGGTGCGCGTACTGGAGAGCGCACCTGGGAGCGCACCCAGCGCTTACCCCGCTAAATTTAAAAAAAAAAAAGTTTTTGGGCCCTTCAGGGTCCTTCTAGGCCCCCCTCAGAAAACCTAGGGGGTCACGGGGTGTCTACTCTGCCCCCTTTTAATTATTTCCCCCTTTCTTTTTCACCTCTTGTGTCTCGATTCTACCGAGACACAAGATGGCGGACTCTCCGGACTGTTTAGAATGTTGACAGACACCCGACAGCCAATCAGCTTTCCGCCCGCGCACTCCCGTAGCGCGCCGGGTGCGCTCCCCGGTACGCGCACCTGTGAGCGCTCGGAGCGCGCCTATAGATATATATGAGTTTTTGAAGTTAATTTTCAAAAAACCACTGGAGTAATTTTCACCAAATATAGCAAAGGCACATCTGCGTACCACTCCCTACAATTTTGCCAAGTTTGGCGTAATTCCGTTCAGCGGTTCGGGCTATAGACTTGTCAGACCGTCCTATGGAAATTAACATGGGGAAAACACATTTTGGGACCCCCTTTTTTCTCAGCCCCCACCCCACGAATCCCCCCGAAACTTTCAGAGAAGGAGCGGAGCGGAGCTGGCCAAAATTTTGGAAAATTACACTCAAATTCCTCAACCGGCGCCAGAGTTATTCCCAATAGAATGTTGCGGATTTCCTATGGTAGCCAATCCTAACTATAACTACCTACTGGCGACCGCCAGTAGGTAATATATGAATAGACAATCTTTATTTCGGCTAACAAGCCATACAAGTTTACAGAATAAAATGAATACACGAGATGGTATTATCAATAAAACAAAACATACAAATAAGTTAATTAATTGTTAAAAGTCGATAATTGTTAAAATGAGTACAGATAACTTAATTACAGTTATTAACACTACTATATACAAACATATTTCCCTTGAGCAGAAATGAGAAAGCGGTTCGTAATCATTTGTTTCTGCAGTAGGGATACCGTTGTTAAGCACAAACAAATCAACCACTATATGAAGATATTAAAATTTTGTAAAATAAATAAACAAAAACCATGTATGCCTAGTAATGTTTTCCCACACAGATTAAGAAATAATGTCTGAGTTGAAAGTTTTCAAGGTCCTTCTAGAATCTTCATCCTCTGGTTCCAGGCACAGAGTAAGTAACGCAATGTCCCAAAGGCTAGGATCTCCCTGGTGTCACTCTTAAGGAGCCTAACTGCTTCTTGACAATGTCTCACTCCCACGATTTTTAGTGCTGCTACAGGCCATTTCTTCCGTGCGTTCCTATATTGGGATAGTGGAGGATAAAATGCTCTTCTGATTCCACTATGTTGGGGCAGTTTGAGCAAAATTTCGATTTTGATTGTGCCTTGTCCAATTTCGAAGTATGATTTCTCAACGGGAGAACACCCCACCTGAATTGTATATATAGACATTTAGCATAAAAAGGGTGCATTCAATTCATATATGGCTCGAAGCCAGGTGAGCATTTGTGATTCAGGAACTGACTAGTTAAACTACTGCCCCGGTATACCTCCCATGTCTGCATCACAGCTACCTCCCAGAAGTGATGTTTTACTTCTCTGGCATACTTTTTAGTAACCAGCTCCGGGGAAGACCATAAATTCCTTATGTAATTTCATACTGTTATCTGGTGTGTGATCGTTCATACTTTGTGTGTCATTTCTTTACATTAAGTATCTTTTCATTAATCAATGATACCATTTTGTCATGATTAGTGAGTGGATCTGCCAGTCTAAAGAACATTCTAAAAACATCCAAATGTACCATTCAAACTATGAATGCTGTCCTTGAAGGGTCGAGTAAACAATGCATCTCATAGGATTTGTCATAAATGAATGGTTGTTGTCCTGTAAACCCATGTCTTTTTGTTCAACGAAAATGATATGAAGTGTTCCATTCCTAGAAATGAAGCATTTACTTTAAAATTGTTCTGGAGTAAAAATAGATTTTTGTTGAAAAAAATAATTTCTGAAGGCTTAAGGAAAGCCTCTGCTCCCAAGTTAGTAATTAGACTGAGGACAGATTGAAGCTGCTAATTTGATAGAAGCCACAGTTTTACTATAGTTTACAGATAGCTCATCTCACCGGTCACAACTCTATTAAAACTCTTTCATGGGATAAGATTTTAGGGTGCAAGGATAGTAAACAGGAACCGTACCTAGATGCATCGGTAAAGAAACATAAAGGTTACAGATTTGTGGAATGATGCATTGTCCATAAGGGGGCAGCTTTACAAGCCCCTTGCGCCACTTTTACGTCACTTTTCCCATGTTAAAAGTGACGCAAAAGTGGCGCAATTGGCTTGTAAATCTGCCCCAAGGTTTTTAAACTACAGCAGCATTTGATGGTCATTGACACCAGTCTTTCTGCTAATTGGTGTGTGGCACACAAGTCTCAATTGGGACAGTCTCTGATCCTACTTATACAGGTGCAAGAGTCCCCAAAGATATTTATGGGGAATTTCTTTCAGCTTTCATTCCGTATAACTTTGTGTGGGTCGGACTGCATGACGCCACATTAAAAACGGAATTGTAATGTGTGTGTTCTTTACAGTGAACGTTTTAAACATATTTTATGGAGTTGTACTGTTTTATCTACACGGATCTTCAGATAGTGTTTGTTTAAACATTGGTTGACTTATGACATATAATTAAGACATACCTAAAAACTTCCTTTGGCTAATAAAAAATCTTTAGACATACCGAAAAACAAATAGCGAATTAAAAGATCTTTACATTTTATAATACGAGGCCAGCAAAGTCCTTCTTTTGTCTGTTTAATGGATAATGGTAATACAAATAAAGTATTATATGATGTAAGCATATTTGCCCCATCTTATCTCTTCTTCAAAGTCTACTCTGTATGGCTCTTTCAACTCTTCCTAATGTTTCCTTTGTTGAAAGCATTTCTTTCTTTAAGACCCTGTCTATTTCAGATCCTGTACCATAAATGTGCTCGTTATAAATATTGGGTACATTAACTTTTACATTCATATATTGTGAAGCGCTTGACATATGTACACCATTTTTGCAAAATCAGATAAAACGAAAGCGAACATTTAAACAGATATGCCACCCCACCAATATTGACAGCAGGTTTGATGATGACAAGAAATGTTGCAATCAAATACAAATTACATTAAAGATCTGAACTCCAACAGAATATTTAACTGTAATGCGGGTCCCATATGATGTTCTCTGCTGTGTGTTGAAATAATTTGCCAGGTGCATTACGAGAAAAATGAATTTTCAAAGTTTCATACAAGTTTCTTCCCGGGTATGCCTGCACGCTTTTTTGATGTAAAACCCATTTACACTACTTTACAATTCCGAAAAGCTGTATAGGCTTTCACAATTCTGTGGAAGTGGAAACTACACTTCCCCATCCTGCCAATGTCATTAAAAACTCATAAATGTTTTACAGCCAGTACTCCTTCAGCAAAAGAACAACAATGGGCCTCTGTCAAATTCAATCATGTTGGACTGATAGACATAATTGCAAAGTGCAAAGTGAAGTGCAAAGTCCTGTGAGTGTAATACAACAGAAGCATTCTATGGCATTGCTTGCTGCTCACTTGGCTGGAAAAGGGCACAAAAAGGTATTAGACCAGAACAAAAACACATTGACATGTGATCTATGAAGATGAAAGCTGGTGAACATTAACTTTCCTGTCATAGATGACTTTTATACTAATGTTCAGCAACTGACCTTAGAACAAGGAACAAATGCATGGTGTGCGGTAATTGTGGATGTTTTTAACATGATCACACCTCCCCTCCCAAATATGTATTTTAGTCTTTTATCCTTGATCCTTCCATTGGTCAACGTTCAAATACCGCAATAATCTCTTTGAATGAAATGTTTATACAGTTTATAACCGTGAGTAACATAAAATCATCACTGAGCGTGTTGTGGTGCAATACAAATGGGCTCAATACCCCCACACTTGTAAAAACACCTTAAATAGAATCGAAGAAAATGCGTATGTTCTATTGTTATGTTTCTTTCGTAAATGCATGCTCTAGAGACTCAAAATTGGGGAAGGAGGCATAGGATAAGAGGCAGTCGAGCCGCGCCTGCTTGTCCCTTTCGGAAGGGAGGAGGATGGCATCCAGTGGGCCACAGTAGCAACACAATGCTGAATGGGGTAATACCGCTGCTTACCTTCTTTGGGAACATTAATGTGAAATAACTTGCAGAAATTCTTGCTCCAATATGTTGTCTGCACTCACTATGGTGGCAGTAAATGGGCCTTTCACATTTGTGCTTTTGTGATAGCATTGCGTTGAAAGGGGCTAGTATCAGATCACTTTAAATATTTAGTCCTATTACCAGAGATAAATCTATTTATTTATTTACTATAAATGAGACTCTCAGTCAAACTGGCATGAAATATTAGGACATTTTCACAAGACCCAAGATCGGCTGGTCAAACAACGAACTCAAAACGAAATTTGCTGTCATTTGGCATGCAAGGGTCTAACTACATATCAGGTACAGGGTGCTGGTTGGAACTGACTTGCATGCAGCATGAATCATACAAGTTAAGTGCTCTCGCCATCACACAGCACTCAAAGATGAAGTGACTGCACGAGCTGCTTCTCTAAGTTTCAGTGCAGAAGTTCTCCTGCTGCCTTTGGAGGAAGGTTAGTAGCCCTCAGCGGGCATGTGTGCAATGACTCTACCCCTCTAAGGAGGTATTCCGGGGGTCCATGGACACCATTGGACCACCTGCTGAAAGGCACCCATCGGGCCCTCCCCCCAGTAAGCCCAACAATATTGTGCCTCCCTGATTTCTCTTCCTCAAGATGCCTGTGTCTGTAAATGAAGCAAGTCCCCAAGCAGAGGAGTTTCCTCACTAGCATGGATTCATTCCCCCAAAGCAAATAAAAGACAAACCTATTAGTGCAGGAGATAAAATCATACTCTCATAGTGGGTTCGAACAGGAATGGCAGCACAAGATCAGTGATTGATGAAGTACTCTTTGTAGAAATGGGGCGTTAGCTCCTTTCTGAATGCATGAAGGGTTGTGGAAGCCTAGGTAAGTTAGAGGTTGTCATTTCAGATTGTTTCACTTTTTAGGTTTCGCCTGGCGTCCACTGTGCAGCAGTGTTTGCGCAGGCGAAATCTTTTGAGTTTCAGTATGGGGCTTTTACCCGCCTCTCTGTTCCATTGGCTAGCTCCATAAATGGAGGCTAGCCATTGAAACAGAGATGCGTCAGTCATTGTCCGAGCAGATTCGTGGGCGATCCGGTGAATTTTTTGCTCTCCGCCCCTTTAACAACGTCATTGCGGAGGTGGGCGGATGTTTTTTTTTTTGCTGTCATGTTTTGGTCTTTTTCGAAGTGTCTTTTGCCAGAGTGGGCTGCGCGATTGTCGTCTCCGTGGCTTCTTTCCGTCTTGTTTTTTTGTTGTCATCTGTTTTTTTCCGTCTTTGCGTGGCTCGTTGTTGTCGTGTCTGTTTTCCGTCTTTGCCTGGTATGTATGCTCCTGTTTTTGCATTTACGGTAAACTCGTGGCTGTCGTCTTTGTTTTCCGTCTTGCGTGCGTGAGCTCCTCACCCCCCTCCCCTCTCGTTCCTTGTGTGCGTGCGCTCCTCACCCCCTCCCCTCTCCTTCCTTGTGTGCGTGCTCTCCTTATCCCATCCCCCCTCGTTGCTTGTGTGCGTGAGCTCCTCATCCCCCCGTTGCTTGTGTGCGTGAGCTCCTCACCCCCCTCGTTACTTGTGTGCCTTTAAGATCTAAAACGAATGCAACCCCTGTCTCACAAGTTTATTGAACATAAACGCCATCCGCCCTAGTTACATCTGATTACCTAGTTCATGCTCGTTGTAAATTTAATCTATTTTTATGAGGATGTGGATTGAACAACAATACTGATCGTGGAGCATCAAGTATATTAGTTTAATCAGTTGTAGGGGTGCTTGTTACTAACAAAACTGCATCCTTTTCAGCACAGGTCAGCCTAGTGGAGGTAGGTAAAGTCTGTGAGAAAAGTGAAATTGTTAAAAGCGCTGTGGTTGTTGGTTAAGTGCCATTGTCTTTTGTTTTTGTTGCTGAAGATGCATGGCGGAAAAAACTGCTTCATTTCGAAGTGGTCACGGTGATAATTGCTTCCTGTTTTTTAATTGAACGTAATGGGTTTGCTAATTTAGGGCCCGGCTACCTTTCTAACTTGCTGCGAGTATACTTTAAATCCGTGATACTCAATGTACGGCAGTGTGTGGGGGGGCTCTGTGTGGAGGGGCTCGCAGTGTGTGGGGGGGCTCGCAGTGTGTGGGGGGCTCTGTGTGGGTGTTTGGGGGGGCTCTTTGTGGGGGGCTCTGTGTCGAGGGGGCTCTGTGTAGGTGTGTGTGGGGGGGCTCTGTGTGTGTGTGTGTGGGGGGCTCTGTGTGTGTGTGGGAGGGCTCTGTGTGTGTGTGCGCGGGGGCTCTGTGTGTGTGTGGGGGGATCTGTGTGGGTGTGTGTGTGTGGGGGGCTCTGTGTGTGTGTGTGGGGAGGGCTCTGTGTCGGGGGCTCTCTGTGGGTGTGTGTGTGTGGCATTTGCGAGAGATTAAGCTATTGGCATTGTAAATGACAATGCCATTATTTATCTGTTTTCAAAACCAACACATGAATAAAAATGTTGTCATTTACAATGCCAATAGCTCTAACTTTTGCAAAGGCGAAACCGTTGCATTGTAAATGCTTGTTTTGTTTTAGAGAGACATCTATAAGGCAGGGTGGCTAGTATGTTAAAGAAGGGCATGTAAAGGTTGAATGCTAATCATGTCCTTACAGTGAGAAGGGCCTAAAAGCTATTTTCACTGTTGTAGGGTGGGCTGTTCCATAGGAAACGATTAGGTTGCAATACTTAAGTTATTTAAGTCATCTCAGTCAGCAACCAGCTAAAAAGTAAAAAAATATATTACAAACCCAATTTATTGGTAAATAGGGGAGACAAATAGCTCCTTGATGATGTGTGAGCTTACTCATACAGCTAGGACAAAGGTCTTGGGTGTGGCAAGAGATTGCATTTCCCTTGACAGGATGGCCTGAGGGCATTGCCGAGCCCCTTGCATATCTTCAAAGGATGCCTATTATTCACTGCCAGATGTAGCTCACAACTGGGCTTGCATCTCGTTTTGTCCTCCTTGCCAGCCAGGGTCCAATCCCAGTTAGAGAAAGCACTGCCACTAAAACTAGTTTTGAGTAACCATAAAGGAGGTGTTGCTCATTTTTCGTGCCCCATCTCTAGGGTGTACACAGGAGCTCTGAACAAGGGGAGAAATATTCTACCAGGATGAATTTAGGTAAAGAGGGACACTCTAGGATTGTTTGCAATAGGACACACAGGAGTGGCTGCAAACGTAGGAGGGTTCCCCACGGGAGCTTTGTTTCTATTACTTAGGGAGAGGCAAGTCACTCCTGCCAGCAGGCTAATGCCAAGGATAAATGTGACACTCCTGAGTACCATCTTCAGAGAATTACTGAACATGTGAACATGTGGAAGATAGAAGAAGGGTTACATCTCCTGTTGAGACCTCTGAGAAGTAACCTAGGGCCAAGACCTCCTCCCACTTTTATCCAGGACAAAGAAGTGGACTCCAAGGTCAATTCGGTGTCCTCCTGTTAAGCTACAGGGAAACAAAAGCTGGAAGAATCTCACTTTCCTGAAATAGCCCGTCTTACCAGTTTCAACTGGACCTGCACTGGACTCTGCTGGTGGCTTCTGTTGGTGTCAGTCTTGACTATGAGGTGCTATTTTTGAGGTCCTGAAACACTTGTCTGGTGTACTCCTCCTGCCTGTTCCTAAAAGTTGGAACTTAAAAAAACATCTTTGCTGAATTTCTACTTCAGCTGACCTGCTCAGGGTGCAGTGCCAATGGGCCTGATTTTGGCGCAGCTCCAGATATTTTCTTTTCCACAGCAGCAAATTTGATTCAGTAAACCTGATGGCAACTAGCATCCAATGCCTTTGAACCCGCTTGTCGTTCAACCTGCAGCCTTACCCCACTGAGTTAATATGACTTCCAGAAAAGTGTATAAGTTCAAAGGTGGAATTTTTCACTGAGCTGGACGCTGAGCAGCATCAAATTGATGTCAATGGCTTCCTGGTCATGAATTCCAGACTTTCCCTGCCTGGAGCTTTCTCCACCTTTCTCAACAGCTTCACCGAGAGCTCGTCCTTCATCAACCTGTCATTGATGAGCCCATATTCAGATCCAGCCTGCAGCCTCATCCCATTGATGACTCTATTTTTGAAAATTTTATAAGTCCAAAAAAAATTTTCCAACTTGGATCAATCCGACCTGTGTATCTCACCCTTGTTCCATTGCTGTTTGCCTTAAACCTTGATGTTGTCCTGATCAAGTGTGACCAGTTGCCCCTAATTGATGCTTTGCACTTTCTTGGTGTTATTTGTATTTAGAATTTCAACAAAACTCATATCTACTATCCCCTTATTGGATCTGTGTTGTTTTGGTGTCATTTTGTGTATTAAAATGTACTCTATTTTATAGAGATAAGTGGGATTTTTATTCTGTTGCATTTTAATTTTTAACTGTTTTGGTTCTTCTAAATGCTTTACATGTTTTCTTAAGTGAAGCCTGTCTGCTCTGTGCCATAGTTACCAGGGGTTGACCTGAGGTTTAATTTCCTGAAAATGTACTGGACTTAAGAATAGTGCCATTACTACTAGTGGTGGACAAATATCCACTCCAACATATCCACTTTATCACATTGGTGAGATCTAAAACTTGTGATTAGCAGTACCAATCATCCATTAACTTGCATATTAAAGCACCCTACATTGAAGAAAAAGCAAAAATGATTTTTGATGTTGAATTTACACCAGGTCTTTGGACTGTTATTTTTTGATTTTTCTAGCTTATTTTTTTATACAATTTTTGCACCTTTTAAAAGTCTAAGCGAATATGAAGTCAGATGTACCTACCCTGACAACTCTCACATTGGTTGAGTTGAAGGCCCTTTGCAGGGGGAAAAAACTGAAAAAAGGCCACAATGCCAAGAAGGCAGATTTTTAAAAAGTCATCAGAGCTTGGGAGGAAGACCGCCAAGCATAGATCCTCAATGAGGAACAAGCAACTCCAGTGGATAAGGTAAGAGGGGACATCTGTCCCAACACACATTCTCTAGTGCACCACCCCTGGCTGGAGGTGAGGAGGCTCTGACAGAACTGACTTCAAGGAAGCAGCCAAAACGTTCATATGGATTAAGTAGTATAAAGGTGTTGACACCCTAAAGGAGGCAATAAGTACATCACCTGAAATCAAGGCATCTGATTTGAGCCTGGGGTTTGTGTTCTAAACAGATGTTTTATAACATGATATTTGGGCAGTTTTACCACAGCTAAACGAAGAGGGTCAAGATCCACAAGCTGCCTTGATCAGCAGGTGACTACTCCCACGAAAGCTGCCTTGGAGTGACATAGAGAAGGAAGCCTTTGCTGTGTTTGGTAACTCAAGAAGCTGAGACCCTGCTTGTTTGTGACTTATTCCAATTTCTAAATAACCACATGCCTTTCCAGAGGGCTCATGCAGATGAGATGGGGAAACCCCGAACTGTTGAGGTGCTTACAGATCATGGACTTTACAGTGTGTATCAAAGACCTGAGATAAAAAAAAGGCCAAAACAGGGGGCCTTTCCAGGTTCTTCCACTTTGATGATGAGAACTGACAAGTGAACGGGTGATTTGCTCCTGAGAATTCATCTTGAGGGGGGAGGGCTGAAGGGAAATGGCTCTTTTTGCATGGTCAACCTCATTTCTGTTTTTAGACTGGTGCTACTGATTTTCTCCTTCCCCAAGAGCATTTATATTTATTAAGCATTTTCTTACCCATTGGGTGGGATAAGAGGCCCTTCAACATGCTGCACAATTCATTAGGAAGGAAATGAGTCTCGATTTTCAGTGGTTCCTGTCTGTCATGCATTCCATATTGAGGAATTAGACTGGGAATGCAATCCCCAGCCATGATCCAATAGGCTATCAGGGAATTTTCTCCTTGCATTGTGGGCATAGTATATTTAAATTTGGCCCAGGACAGCAAGGGAACAGAAGGGAAAGTTATCTATATGAGTGACTCTTTGCTGAATTTGTAACTTTTTCTAGTTTTCAGAAACTTTATCTTTCTGGTTTTACGCAGTGATTTCCTATCTGTTTTTACCACTGCAAGTACATCAAAATCACAAAAATAGCATAAATCAACTGCAGCTGAATTGTTTTTACCATCTGTAGTAAAATGGTTGTTATGCAATTTTTCTTGTTCTTGAAAGCTAGGAAGATGGTGATATTAATGGAACAAACCTGATGGGTGCGGGCAGTTTGTTTTCCGTGCTGTTCAATCCACCCTTAATCTTTTAAATCCGACCCCTATCCGACCCATCCCGTCTCATTTTCCTTTATCATATCTAGGGGTGGGCGTAGTTTGCGAAGTGCTGCTACGCGTAGCTACGCGAAGTGCACTTTGCACTATGCGAGCAATGCATAGCACTATGCGAACTGCGTAGTAGAATGTTCGCACTGTGCAAGATGCCGTTTTCAATGATTGCACAGTGCGGACAAGTATACGGCACTTTGAAATCATTTAAAACAGCATCTTGCACTGTGCGAGCTTTTCTTTTCTGCCGCTTGAGTAGATTTTAACTCGAGCTGCAGCTTTCTCAACGCGGACTGGTAGTTTCTCATCGCGAGCGGTCGCGAGCATGCGCGACCACTCACAATGAGAACCCTGACCTCGGCCAACTTGATGTTGCTGATCACGAACAAGGAAAAAGTCTTGCGAGGATGTCATTTTGCTTACTCGTGGTCGCCAACTTGACGTTGAGGACCGCGAGCAAGCAAAAAATGACTGCTGCACTATGCTACGCTACGCTACGCATGTTTGCACTGTGCTACATGCAGTACGTGTAGTGCGAAGTTGCGCAAACTTCGCAAACTACGCGAGCATAGCGTAGTGCTTTGCCCAGGGTTAATCATATCAGTGTGTGTCTCTGTGTTTCTTACATTTTTGTCATTTGTTTGTGTTTTCCGTGACTTTTATGTACTTTTTATTTGTTTTCCCTTTGCTTCCTCAGTTTTCCTATCTTCCTTCTTTTTCCTATTTCTTCTCTTTTTTTGACTACCCAGCAGCATGGCAGAGCAGGGCGAGAGGGTAGAGAGAGTGGAAGTGGCTGCACCAATGTGGCTGCTGTCACACACCTTGCCGTCGTCAGCACCACCAAGGGGTGCAACCTCACCCCATTTTTTTAGTGGCTGAGGTGGCAGCACTTGTTTTTTATGTACAGTGCCACCACCCCTCCATGCTGTCAACAGGCCGCAGGCCTGGAAGCAACTACGCCCTACATTAGCTGCTCTGGGGGAGGGTGTACTGGTGTGCGCACCATAACACTCAAGTCCAGGGCACCTAAATCCAGTTGACACACCACTGAGCTGATATAGAACATGAGCAGGACCTGCTCGACCTTCTGGGCATTGAAAATTGTGTGGCTCGCTGAGATACATTTTTTTTGTTTGTGTTCTATAATGCTTATAGGATTTTTTCAAATAGCATGCTGTTCACATTCAGGGGTAAGTTAATTTATGTTACTAATATTATGTGATCCTGTTGCTAGTCAGGTTCTCGGTGCTACCTAATCTTACTTTTTGTCGCCCGCTTGGACTGATTATTTAAAAAGCCTTGCAGACTCCTCTGTCCTGTCACTAAGATAGTGATATCAGTGAGTTAGCATTCTCTGTGACTTTCTCTAGGTAGCTCGTAGAGTATCAAGCAATTTCACAGTGGGGACGCTTACCTGCCTTTTGATTGGACCTGTCATCGGACTGCTGCTGCTTCTCTATCCGACTATTGCCCCTTGGAAAACCCACAGCAACTCGCCGGACCCGCTCCGCGGGCCCCGCAGCGCGTCTAACATCAGCGGGAGCTGCTGCTGGGAGAGGGGCGGTCTCCTGTGCCAGGACTTGGGGTGTGTTGTTGCTGGCAGGGCTGCGAGCACGTTAGCAGGGACTCCATCACCCAGGAGTCCCTGCGAGCCCAATCTGCTTCACCTGGGCTGCTCTCCCTGCTGGCCCCGCCCCCCCCACCCACGGAGTAAAAAAATAGGCTGCGGGACTTTGTTCGTGGGACGCTTACCTGCCTTTTGATTGGACCTGTCATCGGACTGCTGCTGCTTCTCTATCCGACTATTGCCCCTTGGAAAACCCACAGCAACTCGCCGGACCCGCTCCACGGGTCCTGCAGCGCGTCTAACATCAGCGGGAGCTGCTGCTGGGAGAGGGGCGGTCTCCTGTGCCAGGACTTGGGGCGTGTTGTTGCTGGCAGGGCTGCAAGCACGTTAGCAGGGACTCCATCACCCAGGAGTCCCTGCGAGCCCAATCTGCTTCACCTGGGCTGCTCTCCCTGCTGGCCCCGCCCCCCCGCCCACGGAGTAAAAACAGGCTGCAGGACTTTGTTCGTGGGACGCTTACCTGCCTTTTGATTGGACCTGTCATCGGACTGCTGCTGCTTCTCTATCCGACTATTGCCCCTTGGAAAACCCACAGCAACTCGCCGGACCCGCTCCGCGAGTCCCGCAGCGCGTCTAACATCAGCGGGAGCTGCTGCTGGGAGAGGGGCGGTCTCCTGTGCCAGGACTTGGGGCGTGTTGTTGCTGGCAGGGCTGCGAGCACGTTAGCAGGGACTCCATCACCCAGGAGTCCCTGCGAGCCCAATCTGCTTCACCTGGGCTGCTCTCCCAGCTGGCCCCGCCCCCCCTCCCATCACTCCCATCTTTTGATATTTTAGAAGGTCGTACGGCCGCTGCGCGGGAGTGCCCGGGGCTAAGCCCGGGCAAAGGGCGGGCCGTTTGAGGCCATTTGAGGACCGGAGAGACTGGACTGGGCCACCCCCCTTTTGCCTTTATCTTGTTTACTTTTTTTGTCACCTTTTAGGTAACATGGTATTGACTAGAGGAAATAAAACTAAGGCCCCGGGTACTGTGGGTAAACTGCTAGGTAATATGGATGATTTCATTACAAAGGCCAATACATTCATAGACCAAAGTATTTCATTGATGGAGGAAAGGGTGTCCCTGGATTTAGCATTCGCCAAAAGAGCCTCTTTGGGTAATCTGGCAGATGCTAGAACACCCGATCCTGGTAACAACAATAATGAAGGGCCGATGGTGCTTTGTGAGGGCAGACGTAGTCTGCCTAACAATGTGGATCTGTCGGCTTCCCAGCTTTCAGATTCACAGATAAGCTCTGACCTCGAAAGAACACCTGAGCTATTACCCCAAAGCCTTCCACAAACGCATCACAGGAAAGAATCCTAGCAAGGGGGAGGAGGGAGGGCGCAATAAGTAAAAGAAAGAATGATCCGAAATACCCTACCCCTGATGTGACGGAACATACTTCTAGTATCGCACAGAACCCACCCCCTAGAGTAGAACAGTTAGTAGTTCCCGATTGATTCACCATGTTGTTCATGAAACTCCTACCCCTATCGACCTGGAATTGTCTATTCTCCTATCCACTAGAACGGGATCAATAGATAGTAACAACTCACAGCTGCAAAACAAGATCGCTGACCTCTTTAAACTATAGTTGCAACCAGTAGAACAAAAGTTAGCGCAGCTGGAGACTCAGATATCCAAGTTGGTTAATCTCCCTCACCATAATCAATCGGGAGGGGTCCAAAAAATGGGAGGAAATAATCATAATAAGCAACTTTCCCTTAAGCCAGTGAATACCCTTCCGAAACCTGCAATCACCCAAAAGAATATTACCCCGGGTTGTAACACCTGTAATAACGAACACTAAGAGTACATTGAATCAAACCACCAATGTAGCCACTACCCTGTCACAGGGAAATGCCCTGTCAACAACAACACCTGTATTGAAGACAGTGCCAATAAACAAAGTAACATCCAAAACCCCGGTGACTCAAACTCTGGCCCCTAATCCTCCGGTTCCAATAGTTAATAGTAATGTGTCTAGAGGACCCGGGGAGGCTAGATTCCCTTTTGATTTGCCACCGGACGCATCACCCTATGTAGTGGTAATGACTGGTGTCCCGGAGCTAGCGGACCACAACGCGGAACCTATGTGGTCCTTGAAAAACAAGGCACAACACTGGCTACATACTAATCGTCCCATGGCTCCAACTTGGCATGGAAGGATCCTGACAGTACGTAGGACTCCATGGGTGGGTAAAGGTAGAAAAACGATTCCAGGGGACTGTATTGTGATTACTTTTGAAGACCCCCGTGTAGCAGATTATATCTGCTCCTGGAATCATACGAACTCAAATGGAGGTATTGGTATTAAACCACTCTCCTTTTTCTACCCCTCAAGACAACCCAATGGCCTTTACCATGATTATGATTCATCCTGGGCTGCACCACCCCCCGTCAGATCGACTTTTCTAACACTAGACAATATGGAGGCCCCCGTCATCGTGAGTATGATAACTCTTGGCATCTTGTGGGATCACGTTACCAGGGTGGAGGTTGGGAAGAATGGGGTCCACATACACACAGGACGGCTCACAGAGAACCGCCCCGCTGGGACCCTTGGTATAACATCCCGTTGAGTAACAGATTTAGCGGACTCGAAATGGTCGATTGACCATCAATGGAAACTGAATCTGTTAACTATAATTTACCCCAGCCGACCCCCAAAATAGGAACGAACTCCAGAATAAGAACACCCCCGGTAACTATTGAAGCCG
This sequence comes from Lissotriton helveticus, assembly GCF_964261635.1. Classification (NCBI taxonomy): domain Eukaryota; kingdom Metazoa; phylum Chordata; class Amphibia; order Caudata; family Salamandridae; genus Lissotriton; species Lissotriton helveticus. Next base: position 1,146,539,393 of record NC_136063.1, on the reverse strand, counting down.
TAGCACTAAAAGCTGATACTTTGCCTATACCCACCCTCTTTTGGAATGTGGCGGGTTTACGCCCGAAGATCGAGGATGGGACGGCCTTGCATTTTTTGGAACCGTGTAAAATAATCTGTCTCCAAGAGACATGGTCCACAACAGAGCTTCATCTCTTGGGCTTTAAAACTTTTTTTATTCCAGCTGTGCGCAGCTCAATTGGTAGGCCTAAAGGAGGGTTAATAACGTATATAGCAAATACATTGAATCATCTAAAAGTGTCCATGGTTTATTCCGACTCAAACTGTCAAATTCTCTCCCTTTTATTTGCGAATAAGGAGTCTATCCTTTTGGTCAACTCTTATAACAACTTAAAGGATGATCAATTTTTGACTCTTTTGCGTAACATTCAGGAGAGATTAATGCAACTCTATCAGTTGAAGGATGGACACGGGCTAATTCATCTTTTATGGGGAGGGGATTTCAACCTCCATCCATGCCCACAGGCGAAATCCCAGTGCTGCGGGATAGTGGACGAATTTGAGGTCCCATTAGTGCACTTTGTACATACCAAGGTGGGGAACGCCATGAATAATCTGCTCTCAGACTTGGACCTTGTAATAGCTAATCGGCTAAGTCTGGATCAAAACTCCCTTCAACCGACCTATGTGGGCAGAGGTCACCAAACGACAGTCGATTATATTTTCTTGTCTCCCGGATTGCTAGATATAGCTAAAGCTTTCCAGGTTATTGTCAACTCATTGAGTGACCATTTTGCGCTGAGGTTGGATCTTTACTTAACTGATTATAAGCCCCAAAATATAGAAATAGCGAAAACTCTTGCCCAGAATAAGCTAGAGCTAGGAAAACAGAATGGCTATACAATAAAATGGGGAAAAATTAATCCAAATGAAATTACAAAAAAACTGGTCGAACTGTCTTATCCCAATATAATTAAATGTTTGGATCTCTCGGTCAACCATGAAGAAGTCCTAAATAATTTCAGACAAATCCTAGAGAAAATCAAGGGACTACTTACTGCAAAATCGTTGTCCAAGAATCCAACCAAAAAAGGATGGTTCAACCATAGCTGCACTATAGCTCTTACTAAATTAAAACTCGCTCTACATAATAAACCCAGAGACGCGGGGCAGATCCAACTCCTTAGGCGCCAATATACTAGGGAACGCAGGCTAAGAACCCAAGAACTGAAACAGAAACTTTGGGAAGACCTGCATACGAGCGCTCTCTCAAAAAATAGCGAGGCTTTCTGGAGAACTGTTAGATCTCCCTATCTTACTGATAACAACAGTCCTAAGATTGAAGTGGCCATAGAAGAAGAAACATGGGTGGCCCACTTCACTAATATTTTTAAAAACAATGTAACCATAGGTGAGACTGCTAACATCCTTCCAAAAGTACAATACCCAATTCCGCTGCTTTTTGATATACCCGACTTAATAGTGGCCCTGGAAGTAAGCAAGACTGGGAAAGCCCCAGGTCCAGACGGGGTCCCGGTGGACCTATTTAAACACAATTTGGACTTCTGGGCCCCGATTCTTACCAGAGTGTGCACTGCCGCCGCAAATGTGGGAGTGCTAAATTCGTGGACTAAGTCTATCATGGTCCCCATTTTCAAAAAAGGGGATCGCCAGGACGTGAAATGCTATCGCCCCATCTCATTGCTGGACTTACTCGGTAAGGTCGTTGGGAGAGTAATCCTTGAGCGACTTCAGCAATGGGGTGAGGAGAGGGGCATCATCTCTGACCTCCAGTTTGGTTTCCGAGAGGGGTTCGGAACGGTAGAGCAGGCCCTTAACCTCAGCTTAATTATGCGTAAATATATGCAGGCAAAGAAGAACACGGTCTATATGGTCTATGTAGACCTGTCCGCAGCTTTTGACTGCGTTTCGCATTCAAAACTGTGGACGGTCTTAAGGTTAATGGGAGTGGATTCCTCCCTTTTAGATTTTCTGAGGGAACTCTATTCTAGTGCCTTGGCAAGAGTGCGCTTTGGCCTGAATGGAGAGCTGACGGCATCTTTTGGAGTAGAGCGTGGAGTCAGGCAGGGGTGTGTCCTGGCCCCCTTTCTTTTCTCATTATACACTAACGGCCTGGAGCCAGAGATGTTGAGGGGGGCCCAGGACCTACCACGTGTAAAACAGCGCCTGATTCCCGCTCTGCTCTATGCGGATGATGCTGTCATTCTCGCGCGCACACCGCGCGAACTTCAGAAATCTTTGAATAGATATATGACTTTTATGGGCGGTCTGGACCTACAAGTGAATGTCAAAAAAACGTTTGTCATGATCACAGGCAAAGGGAGAAAAGGGGCAAAAGACATCTATCTCGACAACCAAAAACTCGAGGTAACTGCCCAGTACCCATATCTTGGAATCATGATAGACGATAGATTGACATGGAAGCCAGCAGTAGAGACTAGATGCCATCTGTTCAGAAGATCTATGGCGGCACTGATGAGTTTCTCTCAGAGATTGGGGAGGAGGGCACCAGTGGAGCTACTGAAAATGTATAGTGCCTAGTGCCAGGCCATTGCCCTGTATGGAGCGAGAGTTTGGGGACACACTGACACCAGCGCCCTCCAGGTAGCAGAAAACGCTTTCTTAAGATTTCTTTTAGCTACCCCGAGAGGCACTTCAACTTATGCCTCTCATTTGGAACTGGGAATTCCTTACTTAGAGGATTTGCTAAAGATTCAACCATTGATGCTGTGGCGGCGCATTTGGACTTCTGTCAAAAATGCACTGACGCAGGCAATTGTAGCTGATCTAATGGCTCTTGACCAGTCCTCAAAAGTAAAGTGGCTCTGCTACACTAGAAACTTCCTTAAAGACCTTGGCCTTGAGAAATATTATTTCCACCCGGAGTCAATAGTTGACCTCCCGAAGAAAGCTTTAAAGCAACAAGCCCTCTGTCATTTAGAGACATTGAGATTGACTTCCGAGGCGACAAAATCTTCGGTCCTCCACGCGAATATGGTCCAGTTAACCTACGGCATTCAGCCGTATTTAACCCTTCAGGTCACAACCTATGAGAGAATGTTGTTGACAAGATTCAGATTGGATACTTTTTTTAGACTGGTTGCTTTCCCTGTGACTTACAGCTGGGACTTAAGCCTTCCCTCATGTCCCTGCGATGGGGAATCAAACCAGTCAAATTTGCTTTGTACATTCTATCACCCACATAGGAAAATTTGGCTATTACCAATACTGAAGCGCTGGGGCCTTAGACATTGCCGGCCTGTTTTCCTTCGCCTCTAAATGTTGGAATCTAAATCTGTTTGTTACATTGTTCTTAATTTCTTAAATGTATTATGAAGCATAGGAAAAACCTGTAAAAAGCCCTCTGGAACTTCATCTCTATGAATCGAAATGTTTTGATATTCTCTTTTTATATTTGTAAAATTGTCTTTGTATGAATTTCTTTGGAACCTATTTTAGCAATTTGTATATTTGTGAAAACATGTAAATTGTACTTTTTAATGTTCCTTTTATGGTTTTCCTTTGCGAAAAACCGAATAAAGAAATGTATATTATGTCCTGATGTGTAGTATGCATCTATGCATTGAAAACAAGGGAGACTGAGTTGGCCCATCAAGGGGATCGAGAAATGAGAATGAAATGAGACTGAAAGATCATTCATTGCAAGGCATTTTTCACAAATGTTGTTTAGGTTTAGGAAATATGGCATAGTGCTAATGAGAGCTAGGATGATCAACTCGCTAGATACTAGTACTATAGGCAATTCGATTTAGAAAAGTATAATGTTACTGCATTTGTCTGTCAAAATATTTTTAAGGAGATTAACTGTATCACTAATCTGATTTTTGTATCTTCTACATTTCTTACATCAGCACCTAAGGGCAAGAAGAAGGATAGTTCTGAGGTGGCTAAGGGAGCCGGGGATGCCACCACCAGCACCACAGCTGATGTTTCTGCTGATCACAGTTATTCCTGTTATTATTATTATTTCCCTAACTTTTACCTCTGCCCTCTATTTGTATAATTTTATTTTTGCCTTTTTTTATACTGTCTCCTCTTTTTTCAACTCCTCTATCAAATGTTTGTTCAATTCTCCTTGCATTCTCCTTTTTTCGATATTTCATGTTTTTCTAGCTGACTTTCTCCTGTTTGTATTAGTCTGTACTTTCCTTATGCTTTATTAGTAAACTTTCTTTCTTCCCTACATATCTTGTGGTACTCTAAAACTGAGAGAACAGATTTTTGGTACTCTACTCTCTACTGTGAATACTGCCAGCCCAAGTAAGCTAGTATTATTGACCATGCATTTTTGTTGAGAAAGCTTTTTTTTTCTTGCTCATGCTCAAACATTTAAAACGAGAGGGTGACCATGGTCATGGTGGGCTCCCCCCGAAGTTGTGCTATAATTATTCATTTATACAGTATACCAGTAGTTTCCATGACAGTGCAGCATGGCAGGAAAGTACGATATCCCATTGCATCTGTCAACCAAAACCATATGTGTTTCAGTCACCATTATTCCATCCCTACATTGTGATTCATTGACTACGAAACATCATAGCTGTTCCTCGCCATTACGAAAAGTTTTTGTTTTACTTGACTACCTGGCTTTTCTAACATTGTCAACCAACAAAATGCCAAAATTGATATTTTTGATAGAAGATACTGTTAACCGAACTGTAGCAGTGTATTGCAGTTGTAATTTGTTAAAAAAATAAAATAAGGGGAGGCGTATCTGGCTTCTAAAAATGCATAATGATTGTTCTAGCCCCACAGACCACCAGTGCCTTAGCCAGTGCCAATCTGCAGGCACGGAGGCGGTTGGAGTGGGAGACACAGCGGCATCAGGGACGAGCTGTGGTAAGTCACATTGCTTGCTTAATGACAATTGCTATTATGCTCACTGCAAGTGGGTGTCATGATTCAAGAACTCCCCGGTTTGTCAGGTACAGCAGTGGTTGAGTTCTCATGCCCTCCTCTATCTGCAACCCAGCAGATAAAAGCTCATAATGAACTCTGAAAATGATGGGTTGATGGAAAATGGAAAGAAGTATGAAGGTTAAGAAAGGATGGGTGAAATGGTATATGAGTTAAAATGTTGCGTGAGTGGGTTAAAAGATGCATGGGTGGGTAAATGTGGATGGATGGGTGAAAAGATGGTTGAAAGGGTGGATACTGATTGGAGGGATATCTGTATAGAGGGATAAGACATCTTGGTGAAAGACTAGATGAGAGAAAGTAAAACTTAAATGGTGGGTATCACAGGGTGAATAGAACAATGAAAGGATGAATGCAAAAGTGCCCCGGCAACACTCGCGCCCGGAGGCGCTTTCAAAGTTGGTTACGGGCTACCGCTGTAAGGGAGGCTTGCATTGCTTGCAGGAAGCAGAGGGGTAGGACCACACGTCCCGGTAATACTCACACCCAGAGGCACTTTAAAAGTTGGCTGTGGGCTCCGAATCCACGGGACAGGCCCAGGCGAGTCCGACAGCAGGCCCGTATGTGCTCATCCTCAGCTTGCAGAGGCTGGGCTTTGCCAGGTCCCTCGGCTTACATTTGGACTTCTGGACTCCTGGGTGCCCTACAAAGGCTCGGGTACTGTTAACATTTTTCCCCATAGCTGACTTTTTGACTTGTATATTAATCGGACCCCTCAGGTTTTGTTGATAGCTCAGTACAACTTATCACAGCCAAGTGAACCGTGTATTTTGTTCTTTTTGCCCACTAACTATGTTCAAAAGGAAAACGGCTGCTGGGGGTACAGGGGGGAACTATTGGGGGCAATACAGTAGTGAATATTAACTCCTTCCTAAATAGGCCAGTCAATGTCAAATCAAATGAGAAAGCCCTAATTGAAAGAAGGCTCTCTTTGGAGACTGGGAAATTTGTCCAGGATCTAACCCCTGTGGAGAATTGTGGGACAGTAGGGGCTAGTCCGCGTGTGCCTCCGTTTCCATCTACGGTGGTTTCCAACTTTTTTGTGTGATCTGTTTATTAAAGTTTTTTTTCTTTTTATATGTATCTGAACATCAAACAACATACCATCATAGTACTTATCATACAGAACCAGTAGGAAGTTAGCAAGTCCAAATCATAAATCAACAGCTCGATGACATGGTTACATCAGTTAAATTATGTACAACTGCTGACGACACTTGACATATACCATTAATCATATAACCTCCTCCCTCAGTCAAAAATACTGTACAATCACTTTATGGTACATTATCACTGAACTATGCAATACCCGTCAAGTACAGAAGCATAAAAGCATTACACTTATGGCTTCACCCCACCACATAACTTCGATCTATTTATGCAGTCAACAATTTTATGAAAACCACCTAACGTGAAAAATGCTACCGGGAAGGGGGGGTTAGGAAGGGATACAGGATCCACACAGAAGTGGGAAAGGAAACACAAATCCCAGTTGTCACAAAACAGGGAACTATTTACAATCATATGGGTGCACAGCATGACTGCCAAGAGAAATGACCATTCAGCTTGGGGTACAAGGGACTCTGTCTATACATCAGCACAAAACCTGAGCTATAGGTCTGTCCATATATAACACACTATTATTCCGGAGTGGGAAAATCCAATGGGTCTTCCAGCACCTACAACCCCTGTAACACACACAGCATAGCATTCCATGCAGCAGAAATGGGGATTCAATTTACGCAAACTCAGGGTATCCTCCCGTACCAGGGTAACCGCCTCAGCCTTCACCCAGTTCTGCATGGATAGGTACCAAACCTTCACCCGCTGAGGCTCCTCTGCCTTCCTCCTTCAGTTAATCAATCATTTGGCCACAATGAAACCCAGATCCAGAACCCGGGTGGATGCTTTGTGCTTTTTGTTTCTTGGAAATACTCCAGTGATACAAGTTTCCCATGTCCGCGGCACCTCCCTATCCATGCAGGTGGCTCACGCCTCAAACACCCCCTCCTAATAAGCTTGCAGATTAGGGCAGGACCAAAGCATATGTAAAAAATCAGCATTTGCCAGCTTGCAGCCTGGCAGCACATGTCCTGTCTATGAAAATATAGATTTATTTTGTCTGGGGAAACAATTTCCCTGTGGACAATGTAGAAATGGATTCATCTAAAACTGGCATTTCTGGGGACCAGCTTGGGACTCTTCAGGGCCACGGACCATTCCTTTTCCAAATAGGGCCTCTGCTATCTGCCTCCCACTTAACTTGTAATACTGTTAGGTCCATTAAAGTATGCTCCCTGATCGATTCAGCAAACCACTGTACCAAGTGGTGTCCCATGCCCATAACATGTAGGTATTGCATTAGGAGATGCATCGGAGGTTCCTGCACTAGTCCTCCCCACCAGTGCCTCATCTCGGCCGTAAAGGAGGCCTAATTAAAAAATGGCCTGGGGAAACCCCGTCTTCACCCTTGATAGCGAGGAACGGTCGTTATGTACTCTCTTCATATAGGTCCCCGCGTGTAGTTATACCAACCCTCACCCAGTCCTTAAGGTCCACACCCTGCACGTGTCCCTGAATGGTCGACATACCTAATAAGGGCACAACCGGCACGTACGGTGTGACGTGTCTAGTGAGAAAAAGCATCCTGCAGAAACATTTCCACACCATCAGGAACAGCAAAGGAAGATTTAATTCAATCTGTTACATGGATGGAATAGGGAAAGGATCCTGTCCAGAGAGTCCAGGGGGTCACATTCAGCTGAATCAGATAAGTATAGTTCCTCCACTCATTTCACCACCCACAGGATTGAGACGCCAGGAAATAATGTTCTAGGTTTGGTAGAGCCATTGCCCCCCTTGAGGGAGGTTGGTACATCTTCATCGGTGCCACCCTGCGACACAAGGTATTTCAAATGAAATCCCTAACAATCCTTTCCAGAGAGCAGAAGTAGGACACGGGTAGGTAGAGTGGTAAATTAGCAAAGTAGTAAAGGAGACGTGGTAACACAACCATTTTGATTAACTCCACCCTACCTATAACCGAAAGGTTAAACGTCTTCCAGAATTCAATCCGAGACTTAAGCACTGTGACTGCTCTTGTGATGTTACCGTCCATAAGATGCTGATTATTTTGGTAAATGCGGATCCCAAAATACTTGAACGTCACTGGCTGTCATCGTATTACTATCCCGTACAACTCCCAACCCCGGATCTTCCGTACGAGAATTAAAGGGGTATAGACAAGAATTGCAACAGTGCACCCCTAACCCTGACAGAGACAAAAAAGCCCTCAGTGCAGCAAGGATGACTTGTAGGATCGCCTGAATATCCTTATCATACAACAAAATGTCATCCACGTAAAGTAAACCTGTGTGTGTGCCATCCCCAAGATGTATCCCCCATTCCTGTGCCCAGTTTTGTAGTGTCTTTGCTAATGGTTTAATCACTAGAGAAAATATCAAGGGGGAGAGGGGGCACCTCTGGCGAGTCCACTGCTCAATCAATATAGGGTCAGAGAAGAAAGTCCCCAGCCGCACCTGAACCATAGGTGCCCCATACAGTAATCTGATAAGACTTAGAATGTAAGTCCCAAATCCGAATCGATGGAGCACAGCAAACATGAAGGACCACTCAACCGTGTCGAAGGCCTTCTCCAAGACCAGCACACCCCAACCGGCCATCGGCCACTCCATTGTAGCGCATCACCCGGAACAGCCGCCATATGTTAAGCGACGTGCTGCGGGCCGGTACAAACCCATTTTGGTCTTGTTGAACCAATTGAGGGATCAAGGATACTAACCGATTTGCCAGGATACCCGCTAAGATCTTATAGTCCCCATTCAGGAACTCAAGGGGCGATAGGCACCCGCTGAGGTGGGGTCTCTACCTGGTTTGGGAAGTGTGATCACCGTAGCTTCTGTCATTGAGGTTGGGAGGGCAAAGGTCTCAAGCGCCTCCAAGTAAACCTTAAGCAGCTGTGGGCATAAGGGGTCAGCATATGACTTATAAAACTCATGGGGAAAACCATTGGTCCTGGAACCTTCCCAGATGGCAAAGCCCTCATCATACCCCTAACCTCATCCAGCATGAGGGGGGCATCTAGTTCCATCGGCTGTTCTGGTGACAGGACCGGGAATGGAAGTCCCTCTAACAACTACTGTTTCACCCCCTTCGGGGCCTGTTGGCCAGATTTATAAAGCTGTGTGAAATGTGAGGACAGCTTACTGTGGATTTCTGATTGTGTGTGCTGAAGTCTTCCATCAGAAGAGCCGTAATTTGCCCACCCGACTGTTAATGTTCAATAAGCCAAGCGAAAAGAGGCCCCGAATGGTCCACTTTAGCATGCACTGACGCAGAGGGCACTGCAAATTTGAGGCAGCACTGCCGGTCCAGGAGCTCTGCACATTTCTTGCGCACCTCCTCCAATTCGGCTAATCCCCTAGCATCTACCACTGCCCTAGACTCCAACGGCAACAGATGTCTCTCTACATCAAGCAGATCCGATGCCACCTGCTGTCGCATCCCATAGCCCAGTCCCAAACACTTCCCTCTCAGAATAACTTTCTTAGCCGCCCACTACGCCAGCGAGGAGGAGGCAGTCCCCTCATTAAGCGCAAAGTATTGCCCTATAGCCTCCCTGATCGCCTCCCAAAATATCGAATCTTCAAGCATGGCCAGATGCAGCCTCCATGTAGGGACAGCTGGAACCCTACCCTCCCAGGCCACCAACACAATGAGGGTTGTGATCGGAGTGTGTGCACCCCCAATACTCCGATTTTGAGGCATATGGAAGGAGGCCCAAAGAACCTATTGAGACAAACGTGTAGGCTATGAGGTAACAAAAAGAATGAGTACACCCTCTCCCCTGGGTGATAATGTCTCAAAACATCAACCAGTCCCCAGCCCCGTGCCCAGCCATTCAGTTCTTCCGAGTTGGTTGTGGAGGCAATGCACCTGAACGGAGGAAAGGATTTATTGGTCCCCACATCTAAGACACTGTCAGAATCCCAGCTTAACTACCACAAGATCTCACACCACTTCCCCGCAGCAAGGGACAGCTGACCAAAGAATTGGCCCTGATCAACATTCGGTGCATACACATTTACCAACAGTATATGTCACACATCCAGTTTACCCTTTACCAACACAAACCTGCCCTCCTTATCCATAAGAACCTTATCCATGGCAAAAGGTGTCCCAGGGCGTATCCAAATAAGAGCCCCCCTAGTAAACAAGGAGTAATCTGTGGCATATATTTTACCCCTCCAGCTATGCTGTAATTGGTTAATCTCTATTGTGTTTAGGTGTGTCTCCTGCAATAGCGCTACCTACACGTTATGATGTTTTAGATAGGAGTATACTGCATACCTATGAGAAGGTGTGCTGAGATCCCGGACATTCCTGGTAAGTATCATGTGCCCCACAGCAGAGGTAAGGGAAGTAAACAACAGTGAATAGCGCCCCCCCCCCCACTCGGATCCCAATAATTAGCAGTCGGACATGCACAACAAAAATTCCAATGTCCCTTCCATAGACTCCCACAGAAAAAGGGAAATGGGAAATACCAAAAAGAGAAAGAAGAAAACTTATAATGGCAACCCCCAGAAGATTGAGGTGTCATTCAAGCAAAACATACAGCAACTTAGCCGCATATCCCACTGGTCCAGAAGAGATGGAGAGAACAGGCAGTTGTGCAACCATGCAGGGTAGCTACCATAATCCCCCAAAGTCAATTATTAGTGCTTTGCCAAAGCATATTTCCGAAAATCAAGAACAGCAACCCCCCAGGATGCAGAGACACTCTCAACATACCAACTCCACCCCAAACGGAATCATGGTAGCACACAGACATTAGGAACAATAGAAATCCCTTCCCCCTCCCACAGCAATTCAAACAACACCACCCAGAAGTGTAATTTCAGGATAGCCATTTTCATATGATACCACCTCCCGTCTGGGGTGTAACATCTGGCATTCTCATGGACACCTTATCTGATGAGTCCACTATCGAGGAACCCTCCCCCAAAGAATGAAAGGAAGTGTCTAATTTGTCCTCCGGCGTCGTTGTGTCTGCCATCTGCTCCGCAATACGAACCACCTCCTGTCGCTCTCTATGGATCTGGTCTGGGCCAGGCACCGCCGCTGACCCCAGGAACTACCTACCAGACCACTGCCGGTGGGATCCTCTACCACCTTCTTCCCCGGACCATGTCGCAGCAGTGCTTGTGGGTCTTGGGCCAGAATACTGACCCAATGTCTCCAGTCAGTCCCAAACATCCTGAGTCGTGTCAAAGAACCTGGAATTACCATCAGAGACAACATGGAGCTTGGTCGGGAACATCAACGAATAGGAGAGACTAAGCTGCCGAAGCTGACGCTAGAATGTTCCGAGCAGGTGCTGGAATTTCATTGTCTAGTCCTGTAAGAACAACTCCTTTGCATTTTCATATTGGATGTTATCCAGTTTCCTCGTCTCCTGGAGGATTAAATCCCGATCCTGGAAGTATAGAAGTTTGAAGATGAGAGGCCGTGCCCTGTCATCGGGGGCCGGCATCCTGCCTGGAACACGATGCGCCCGTTCTATGGTAAAGAATGGGGAAAACTCTGTGTGTGGTAAGATGGTTTTAAGCCAGTGCTCCAGGAATGCGACTGCGTCCCTCTGCACCTTTTGGCAGCCCAATCAACCGGACATTGTTCCACTGTGAGCGGACCTATGCATCCTCAATGCGATCTTCAAGATATTGGATCCAACCTTCATGGGCATTCTGCTGTTTTTTCTGGAATGCCATGGCGAGCTTCAATTCAGCAACTTCCTGTTCTATGGCAGCGACCCGATCCTTCAAATTCCGATGGTCAGCAAGCAGCAGGTTGAGTTCCAGAGCCACTTGTCCAACTTGGCTTCCATGGATGTGCTAGAGCACTCAATGGCCTGCAGAATAGCGTTCAGGCGATCATCAGGAGCTGTCCGCTCTCTCATCTGCTGCCGTGGATCAGCATCGCCAGCATCCACCGCATGCGAGGAGGCCCTTGACCCGGCCCCCCTGGTGCGTCCCATTCTCCCGTTCACAAAACAGGCCCGTCCAACCTACCACCAACCTGACCCATGAAGTGATCCTGCAGCACCTCTCGGCCCAACAACAGTCCTCTCCTTTGCAGATCTCGACTGCAGGCCTCACATCACTCCTATGTTGCTCACCTCCAAAAATAGAACCAGGGGTTCCCCTATTTGCACTCTACAGGCACCGGGGCACCACACCGCTCCCCCGATCTGTAGTGCATCACCACTGTGCTCCTGCACCAAATGCTTGTGACCAAGTGTGCCCAGCTGCGTCACACATGCACTCCCTCTTACAGCACACTCCCAAACAATGCCCCCGCTTCTTGATATGGTCCTACCAGCAGGGTTAGTCAGGATGACCCACATCTGCACTATCCTACACACACAGGCTGACTGGTCGTGGGCCACTGACCCAAACATTCTTCAGCCTTCCATCCTAAGGCTCCCTTCAGGCCTGCCAGGATCCCCCACCACTATGTCTTCCTCCAGGTAGCTCCCGGTATCACCTCTCAATCTTGTTGGGGACTCACTGGGGCCTCAATCCACCAGTGCTGGCTCCGGTCTGCTTGTGGGGCACCTGTGCACCTTTTCCACCAGCGGTCAGGGGGGCATCATACATCCCAACTTGGCAGCAGCCGGGGTGCGCCTCACTCTCCCCGGTTCTCCTCAGGCCGTACTGCTTGCTGCCTGCTTCCGGTCAGGGACAGGTCCCACCGCGCGCCATCCCGCACTACCTTCCTACAGGCGCACGACGTGCAGAAATATCCGGTCCCGAGAAGCGGGCCCAGTCACAGGCACTCCGCCTGACCGATCACGGCTAGGGTTCTTCCGCCACTCACCAGTGCTCTGTTATGTGAGGCTGAGGCCCCGTCCTCATGGGCCAATCCGCTTGTTGCTTCCCACCACTCAGGGGTGATTTCTCTTTCTCGCTGCCTCACACCCCATCCCGTGGGGGAACGGCTTGTATTGATTTCCGGGTCCAGGCACGTCCAGGCAGGTCCTAGGAAGCTTGTTTCAGGTCCAGGGAAGGCATGGCTTGGCAGTTCGGGCTGGACTGTTCCCATGAGGCACAAGGTCAGACTGATTTGCAAATGGCCATGTCTGAACTGGGGTGGCGGAGTGGGCAAAAGAACGGTGATGGATTAAACCCAGATCTGTTGACTGGGTGTGAGTGTTTGATTGGTTCAGATGCTCCGTCTATCACCAACCCCTTTTGTACCGCTTTGTTCGCCATAAGTTGGCAGGGTATGCTCAGACGTGAGTCCCTTGCTCACTTTGCCACTGGATTCAAGCAAGCCTGGCTAAAGATGGCTGAAATGCCAGAAACTGATCCTAGGAAGCTTGTTTCCGGTCCAGGGAAGGCATGGCTTGGCAGTTCGGGCTGGACTGTTCCCATGAGGCACAGGGTCAGACTGATTTTCATATGGCCATGTCTGAACTGGGGTGGCGGAGTGGGCTAAAGAACGGTGATGGACTAAACCCAGATCTGTTGACTGGGTGTGAGTGTTTGATTGGTTCAGATGCTCCGGCCATCACCACCCCCTTTTGTACCACCCCTGATGGCCACGCCCCCTACGGTGGTTTTCATTGTCGAGCTAGTTATGTGTATGGCAAGAGATGACTCAGTCCTGGATAGCCCCCCACTAAGAGAAAGAGAACTGGTTGTAAATGATTCCTCAGGAGACATCACTGGTTAAGCCCGCATTACCTGCCAACCCTAGCACTAGTCTTGAACCATTGCTAGATACCTTTTTTCCCAGGCTAGAATAACTGACTAATGAACTTATAGCACCTATATGACAAAAGTTGGAGGGCACAGAGGCAAGGCCTCATATCCTTTTCCTAATGACCCCCTATCCTCACAACAGGACTGAGACAGAGGGTGGAGGGATGTCTTGTTATGTTAGGCGGGTTTCCTGCCTGACACTGGGATACTTCTTGCTGCACCTGGTAGCCTGATTCAAGTGACACAGCCGACACAAAACTCTGTCCCATTGGGTGAGGGGGTGTCCTATGGACCTTGGAGCATGTGCGCCCTTAATAACCCAATTCCTACAGTTCAGGCGGCACAAACACAAAGGTTGCGAGTACCCAGAGGGGCTAAATAGACATATCTACCTTGCATCAACCTGTCATGTCATAGCCAGAGCATTTTAGATTTTCCCCCAGAATCAGCACCCTTGGCTGTAGGCCTAGTGGGAGTCCCTACACTCTCACATAGCTCAAGGGAATCCACTGTGGACCTTATACATAAAGTTACTCATTGGTGTAATAATAACATGGTTAATGGTCAAAATATATTTCACGATATTATTATGGGCAGAAAAGTGGGCTGGGTAGGCAGTAGAATCATGAAAAATATGGAGGGGGGCTGAGTCATAATTAACATTAAACATCCTGTACAATCCAAAGAGCTTGCAGGCTGCCTTTTTAGGTGCATCTCTAAAACATCAATCAGGATTGTCCCCCTTCAGTACTTCTATCCTTCTGACCAGCCTTCCTTGAATTATCTCTGGCAGCTCCCCCCTGACCATCTAAACCGGTCCTGGGTAGAAGTATAGGTCCTGTTTTTCTGCTGGCCATCAGATTTGAACCCCAGTTAAGTGCACAGGGAGTAGATGAAAATGATTGACTAACATCAGCCCAGGCAAAGCTGCAGGGCTCTAGGCCCATGGCTGCGGTCTTTAACATCCCAGTTTTATTTGTTTCACCACCTAAGTCAGTGCCTGCCCGCTCACTTAGCCACCTCTAACACCTGATACCCCTGGACCTCCATGTATGAAGATACTCTTGTGGAACATAGCAGGCTTAAGGTCAAAAAGTGATGACACAATATGGAAGAGTCTCCTCTCATCATATGATTGTTCTATAGGAAACAATGGACACCATCAATAGTTTTATTCTGGATTGTTTTATTTCGTTCTTTAAGTGTACAATTTCTTCAACAGTGAGAAGAGCAAGGGGGGGGTCTTCATATATTGGTCTCACTTGAATTAACCTGCAAAAGTAGATTGGTGGAGTGTCAACCACCTCATCTGTTAGCAGTGGTGCTGACATTTAAGAATCATCCCACCCTGTTAGTCATACATTTTTATAATTCCTTCACCAGAAGCCTTGAGGCAGAACATTTAGTAGCCCTGGAGGGGCTGCTTGACCATTATGGGGAGGGATGCACTCCAATTATGAGGAAATAATCCTGGGTGACTTTAACACTAATCAATGTCACCTTAATTGTACCTAAATTGTACTGCCACAACGGCTCAGGGGGACTTCTTAACTTTGGTCACAATTTTTGAGCATTCACCATCAGGCACTCACATAGAGGGGATCCTCTCAGCTAACAATCGGTACTGTTTAGAGCAGACAGAAGTTAAAATGCCGGTTCCCACTTATACAGGCAGGGGTTGCACCAGTACTATTGATTTAGTGCTCTCTGCATCTCTAGCCCTGGCAGTGGAGAAATGGAGCATTTCCTGGAGCAGCCACAGTGACCACAATCCCCTTGTGCTTAAGCAGAGTTACCTGTCTGCTCTTCAAGGAGCAGAAGACGGGAGTATCCCAAATGAGGATATTGTTACCAAAGACAAAGCACGTAAGTTGAAGTGGGAGAAGGTGATACCGGAAAGATTCCTGGATAATTTGTATGCTGCAGGTGCCTCATAGAGATTTAAGCTTGTATGGACACCAACATGCAGGATACAGCTGTCCTAGATGCCTTTGACAAACTAACTAAGCAGATACCCTCCAGTCTAACTACCAAAAGCAGAACTAAAGGCCCCAAGGACAAGAGATGGTCTGATGGTACTTGCAACACGGCCATAGGAAGTTATTGTTGCCACTCAAACAAGCCCCGAGAGATGAGGTTAGGATCTGTAGGAAGGCTTACAAATCTGTAGTCCATCAAAGGAAGAAGTGTATCAGGTAACAGGCCTAGGAGGCTATCGGACAAGTTAGTGTTCTGTCTTATAGCCTAAAGTTTTGGGGCGAAGTGAATAGTCCTTTCTTTTTTAATACAGCAAACTACACAATAGACTGAACCATATCTGCTGAGTGCTGGGTTCAGCTCTTTGGAGGCATGTATAGTGGTGACAATTTAGAAGAACCTGAGGCACACAGGGACCCCGGTTTAGTTAGCATTTTACTTCATTTCATCACAGATGAGGTTTACAAAACTAATAGATCAACATCTGGTCGGAAAGCACCTGGTCCGCACGGAGTCCTCTCAGATCTATTTAAGGCCACCTCTGTGATTTAGGTGAAGATTGTGGCACACATTTTCAATGCGGTCTGTATGTGAGGTTTCCCTCCCTCCTGGGCCAAGGCTATTATTATCCCTGTTTTTAAAAAGTGCTCAAGAGATGACTCTGCTTGTTATTAACCTAGCGCGCTTCTAGACTCAGCTGCTAAAATTATGGGGAGAGTGATGCTCGATGGTTTAATAGTGTGGCTAGACCATTTTAATGATATCTCTGACCTACAGTACAGCTTTAGGCAAGGCAAAGGGATGCTTAATCAATGTCTCAACCTGCAATTGGTGGTTGGGAAGGATACAATTGCAAAGAAGGGAATTTTACATATGGCTTTTACGGACCTGACATCAGCGTTTCACTGTGTAAACAGAACCAAGCTGAGGCTGACTCTCCGGGATCTAGCCCAGGACATGAAACTGGTGGCCTTCTTACCTGTTGCCTATAATAACAACATGGCAGCAGTCAGACTTAATGAGGATGGTGGTATGACGGACTCCTGGGCGGTCAAGAGAGGGGTCCGTCAGGGGTGCATTTTTGCCTCAAAGCTGTTCACACTGTATATCAATAAGTTTGGGGACATCCTATCATCCGGCTGTAAAGACATCCCGAGAGTTGGATCCAAGATGATCCCTGCCCTCTTTTAAGCAGATGGCGCTGTCTTGTTTACCAGAACTGCAGTGGGTCTTCAAAAACTTTTAAATGGTTTTATAGATTTTATGGATTCACTTGATCTAGTCACTAATTTCTTAAAATCCCATACCATGTCGATAGGCACTCTGAAGGCTGTCAGGGGGCAGAACTAACAAAAGTGTCAACCTTTCCGTATTTGGGGGTGCTGTTAGATGATCGAGGGACTTGGTCTGCGCAAAGAATACACAAAAACAACGTCCTGGCTAGAGCAGCAGGAGCTACCTTGGAGTTTGCAAAAAGGCTTAGGTCTAAGCCCATCCCCTCCTTGCCTTTGGTGTACAGAGAAAAATGCACACCCATGGCCATGTATGGGTCCAACGTTTGGGGTTACAAAGACTGGAGGGATATCCAGGGGCAGAAATTAAATTCATGCTCAAACTTCTTGCCGTTCCCCCCACTATTCCCTCATACATTCTACACGAAGAACTGGGCATGGAGTATATCTCAGAAATGATTACTATTGCCCCGCTGTTGCGCTGGCTTAGAATCTGGGGTTGTCCCACCCCCACTTTAAATCAAATTGTCATTACAGACTGCATTGCACACGAGGGGGCCTTAGGTATCCCCTGGCTAAAGTATATTATGGAGCAAATGAAATGGTTTGGCTGTCCTGACTTGTATGTTAATCCTAGGCCCCTAGGCCCAGTCGCCATTAGAGACATTAAACAACAGATTCGAGCCAAAAGGCAGAGGCTTAGGGAAGGCAATGAGCAAGCTAAGTCCACAGTGAGAAGGTTTGTTACACTGAGTCTGAGCCCGCAGGTACAGCCGTACTTGTTGCTTGTCACTAAAGAATACCATTGCTCTGTGTTAACCAGATTTCAATTGAATCTCGTACCCTTGTTATTAGCTTTTCCCACAGGTTATACGAAACCTGGAGCACTAAAGTCCTGCCCTTGTGAAAACATTTCAGAGCTGGATAATCTCCATTTTATCTTTTTCTGTGATTTTTATAAAGTAAAGTCCACATTTGTAAAGCGCACAATCACCCGTAAGGGTCTCTAGGCGCTGGGGGGCCGTCGGGAAGATTAAGCGAGCTATTGCCCAGAGTCACATGGTGCTGGGCTGACCTGCCGCCGGAGCCGGGGATCGAACCGTGGTCCCCAGATTCCAGCGTCAGTCGCCCTGGCCGCGGCGCCACACCTCTTTTATGGCTCCCTACGCAAAACGTTTCTCCTTCCGCTGCTCAGAAATTGTCAATTTGCTCAAGTAAGGCCCGCATTACTATATCTTCAAATGCTTTCTTCTCTCATGGTTGGTTTTGGGGTTGCAAGCTTTTTAACAGAGGCCACAAGATATAGGAACAGGTTGTCTTTGCATTAACCAGACTGTATCTGTTAACTGTGTTCTGGAAACTAAATCTGCCACCCTGTGCCTGTTATGCCAACTCCCTAGTCTATCTACAGAGTTAATGTTTTATTACTCTTGCACTTTACCCATTGTATTTAATGTTTATTATAACGTTTAGTGCCGGCTTTTAATAATGAGTTTTTAAGTTTACTTGTTTGTAGTGTTGATTTTAGCCTATTTACCTGCGTGATTTGGATTTTTAGTTGAACATGTGGGATCTTTTAATCCTCGTATATCTTATCAAATGTTTGCTTTTATGGCTCTTAGTGGCCGAATAAAGTATCTCTTGACCTGACTCGAATGGATAAGTGCTTGGGTGAAGAAACAAGAGAGCTCTTCTTGAGCTGGGCATGCTCACCTTCTTTGCTTGCTTAGATTTCAAAGCTATGGTTCAATGAGGTGGGTACTTTAATTTTTTGTCTGCTCCCTTGAGTATTTGTTAAGCTAGACAGAAGTGTATCTCAGTCATCATCATTCATCACCTCCGTCCCTGCCAATGGATTTTCGCCACCCATGACCTACGTGCAGCATGGGTCAATCACTGCAGTTCTGGCTGTGCAGTAGGTGTCTGTTTCAGTTAATGCACCATTTACAACAATTTCAATGCATTGCAAACCAAAAGCAAGGTGTGCTTCCCTTCCCTCCCATTGCCCACTCATTTACCTCCTAGTACTTAACTCCTTTATTCATTCCTAAGTTCTGTCCCAGCCTACCAAGAAATAGAAATATCCGTATCCACGGGACAGGCCCAGGCGAGTCCGACAGCAGGCCCGTATGTGCTCATCCTCAGCTTGCAGAGGCTGGGCTTTGCCAGGTCCCTTGGCTTACATTTGGACTTCTGGACTCCTGGGTGCCCTACAAAGGCTCGGGTACTGTTAACATTTTTCCCCATAGCTGACTTTTTGACTTGTATATTAATCGGACCCCTCAGGTTTTGTTGATAGCTCAGTACAACTTATCACAGCCAAGTGAACCGTGTATTTTGTTCTTTTTGCCCACTAACTATGTTCAAAAGGAAAACGGCTGCTGGGGGTACAGGGGGGAACTATTGGGGGCAATACAGTAGCGAATATTAACTCCTTCCTAAATAGGCCAGTCAATGTCAAATCAAATGAGAAAGCCCTAATTGAAAGAAGGCTCTCTTTGGAGACTGGGAAATTTGTCCAGGATCTAACCCCAGTGGAGAATTGTGGGACAGTAGGGGCTAGTCCGCGTGTGCCTCCGTTTCCATCTACGGTGGTTTCCAACTTTTTTGTGTGATCTGTTTATTAAAGTTTTTTTTCTTGTTATATGTATCTGAACATCAAACAACATACCATCATAGTACTTATCATACAGAACCAGTAGGAAGTTAGCAAGTCCAAATCATAAATCAACAGCTCGATGACATGGTTACATCAGTTAAATTATGTACAACTGCTGACGACACTTGACATATACCATTAATCATATAACCTCCTCCCTCAGTCAAAAATACTGTACAATCACTTTATGGTACATTATCACTGAACTATGCAATACCCGTCAAGTACAGAAGCATAAAAGCATTACACTTATGGCTTCACCCCACCACATAACTTCGATCTATTTATGCAGTCAACAATTTTATGAAAACCACCTAACGTGAAAAATGCTACCGGGAAGGGGGGGTTAGGAAGGGATACAGGATCCACACAGAAGTGGGAAAGGAAACACAAATCCCAGTTGTCACAAAACAGGGAACTATTTACTATCATATGGGTGCACAGCATGACTGCCAAGAGAAATGACCATTCAGTTTGGGGTACAAGGGACTCTGTCTATACATCAGCACAAAACCTGAGCTATAGGTCTGTCCATATATAACACACTATTATTCCGGAGTGGGAAAATCCAATGGGTCTTCCAGCACCTACAACCCCTGTAACACACACAGCATAGCATTCCATGCAGCAGAAATGGGGATTCAATTTACGCAAACTCAGGGTATCCTCCCGTACCAGGGTAACCGCCTCAGCCTTCACCCAGTTCTGCATGGATAGGAACCAAACCTTCACCCGCTGAGGCTCCTCTGCCTTCCTCCTTCAGTTAATCAATCATTTGGCCACAATGAAACCCAGATCCAGAACCCGGGTGGATGCTTTGTGCTTTTTGTTTCTTGGAAATACTCCAGTGATACAAGTTTCCCATGTCCGCGGCACCTCCCTATCCATGCAGGTGGCTCACGCCTCAAACACCCCCTCCCAATAAGCTTGCAGATTAGGGCAGGACCAAAGCATATGTAAAAAATCAGCATTTGCCAGCTTGCAGCCTGGCAGCACGTGTCCTGTCTATGAAAATATAGATTTATTTTGTCTGGGGAAACAATTTCCCTGTGGACAATGTAGAAATGGATTCATCTAAAACTGACATTTCTGGGGACCAGCTTGGGACTCTTCAGGGCCACGGACCATTCCTTTTCCAATTAGGGCCTCTGCTATCTGCCTCCCACTTAACTTGTAATACTGTTAGGTCCATTAAAGTATGCTCCCTGATCGATTCAGCAAACCACTTTACCAAGTGGTGTCCCATGCCCATAACATGTAGGTATTGCATTAGGAGATGCATCGGAGGTTCCTGCACTAGTCCTCCCCACCAGTGCCTCATCTCGGCCGTAAAGGAGGCCTAATTAAAAAATGGCCTGGGGAGACCCCGTCTTCACCCTTGATAGCGAGGAACGGTCGTTATGTACTCTCTTCATATAGGTCCCCGCGTGTAGTTATACCAACCCTCACCCAGTCCTTAAGGTCCACACCCTGCACGTGTCCCTGAATGGTCGACATACCTAATAAGGGCACAACCGGCACGTACGGTGTGACGTGTCTAGTGAGAAAAAGCATCCTGCAGAAACATTTCCACACCATCAGGAACAGCAAAGGAAGATTTAATTCAATCTGTTACATGGATGGAATAGGGAAAGGATCCTGTCCAGAGAGTCCAGGGGGTCACATTCAGCTGAATCAGATAAGTGTAGTTCCTCCACTCATTTCACCACCCACAGGATTGAGACGCCAGGAAATAATGTTCTAGGTTTGGTAGAGCCATTGCCCCCCTTGAGGGAGGTTGGTACATCTTCATCGGTGCCACCCTGCGACGCAAGGAATTTCAAATGAAATCCCTAACAATCCTTTCCAGAGAGCAGAAGTAGGACACGGGTAGGTAGAGTGGTAAATTAGCAAAGTAGTAAAGGAGACGTGGTAACACAACCATTTTGATTAACTCCACCCTACCTATAACCGAAAGGTTAAGCGTCTTCCAGAATTCAATCCGAGACTTAAGCACTGTGACTGCTCTTGTGATGTTACCGTCCATAAGATGCTGATTATTTTGGTAAATGCGGATCCCAAAATACTTGAACGTCACTGGCTGTCATCGTATTACTATCCCGTACAACTCCCAACCCCGGATCTTCCGTACGAGAATTAAAGGGGTATAGACAAGAATTGCAACAGTGCACCCCTAACCCTGACAGAGACACAAAAGCCCTCAGTGCAGCAAGGATGACTTGTAGGATCGCCTGAATATCCTTATCATACAACAAAATGTCATCCACGTAAAGTAAACCTGTGTGTGTGGCATCCCCAAGATGTATCCCCCATTCCTGTGCCCAGTTTTGTAGTGTCTTTGCTAATGGTTTAATCACTAGAGAAAATATCAAGGGGGAGAGGGGGCACCTCTGGCGAGTCCACTGCTCAATCAATATAGGGTCAGAGAAGAAAGTCCCCAGCCGCACCTGAACCATAGGTGCCCCATACAGTAATCTGATAAGACTTAGAATGTAAGTCCCAAATCCGAATCGATGGAGCACAGCAAACATGAAGGACCACTCAACCGTGTCGAAGGCCTTCTCCAAGACCAGCACACCACAACCGGCCATCGGCCACTCCATTGTAGCGCATCACCCGGAACAGCCGCCATATGTTAAACGACGTGCTGCGGGCCGGTACAAACCCATTTTGGTCTTGTTGAACCAATTGAGGGATCAAGGATGCTAACCGATTTGCCAGGATACCCGCTAAGATCTTATAGTCCCCATTCAGGAACTCAAGGGGCGATAGGCACCCGCTGAGGTGGGGTCTCTACCTGGTTTGGGAAGTGTGATCACCGTAGCTTCTGTCATTGAGGTTGGGAGGGCAAAGGTCTCAAGCGCCTCCAAGTAAACCTTAAGCAGCTGTGGGCATAAGGGGTCAGCATATGACTTATAAAACTCATGGGGAAAACCATTGGTCCTGGAACCTTCCCAGATGGCAAAGCCCTCATCATACCCCTAACCTCATCCAGCATGAGGGGGGCATCTAGTTCCATCGGCTGTTCTGGTGACAGGACCGGGAATGGAAGTCCCTCTAACAACTACTGTATCACCCCCTTCGGGGCCTGTTGGCCAGATTTATAAAGCTGTGTGAAATGTGAGGACAGCATACTGTGGATTTCTGATTGTGTGTGCTGAAGTCTTCCATCAGAAGAGCCGTAATTTGCCCACCCGACTGTTAATGTTCAATAAGCCAAGCGAAAAGAGGCCCCGAATGGTCCACTTTAGCATGCACTGACGCAGAGGGCACTGCAAATTTGAGGCAGCACTGCCGGTCCAGGAGCTCTGCACATTTCTTGCGCACCTCCTCCAATTCGGCTAATCCCCTAGCATCTACCACTGCGCTAGACTCCAACGGCAACAGATGTCTCTCTACATCAAGCAGATCCGATGCCACCTGCTGTCGCATCCCATAGCCCAGTCCCAAACACTTCCCTCTCAGAATAACTTTCTTAGCCGCCCACTACGCCAGCGAGGAGGAGGCAGTCCCCTCATTAAGCGCAAAATATTGCCCTATAGCCTCCCTGATCGCCTCCCAAAATATCGAATCTTCAAGCATGGCCAGATGCAGCCTCCATGTAGGGACAGCTGGAACCCTACCCTCCCAGGCCACCAACACAATGAGGGTTGTGATCGGAGTGTGTGCACCCCCAATACTCCGATTTTGAGACATATGGAAGGAGGCCCAAAGAACCTATTGAGACAAACGTGTAGGCTATGAGGTAACAAAAAGAATGAGTACACCCTCTCCCCTGGGTGATAATGTCTCAAAACATCAACCAGTCCCCAGCCCCGTGCCCAGCCATTCAGTTCTTCCGAGTTGGTTGTGGAGGCAATGCACCTGAACGGAGGAAAGGATTTATTGGTCCCCACATCTAAGACACTGTCAGAATCCCAGCTTAACTACCACAAGATCTCACACCACTTCCCCGCAGCAAGGGACAGCTGACCAAAGAATTGGCCCTGATCAACATTCGGTGCATACACATTTACCAACAGTATATGTCACACATCCAGTTTACCCTTTACCAACACAAACCTGCCCTCCTTATCCATAAGAACCTTATCCATGGCAAAAGGTGTCCCAGGGCGTATCCAAATAAGAGCCCCCCTAGTAAACAAGGAGTAATCTGTGGCATATATTTTACCCCTCCAGCTATGCTGTAATTGGTTAATCTCTATTGTGTTTAGGTGTGTCTCCTGCAATAGCGCTACCTACACGTTATGATGTTTTAGATAGGAGTATACTGCATACCTATGAGAAGGTGTGCTGAGATCCCGGACATTCCTGGTAAGTATCATGTGCCCCACAGCAGAGGTAAGGGAAGTAAACAACAGTGAATAGCGCCCCCCCCCCACTCGGATCCCAATAATTAGCAGTCGGACATGCACAACAAAAATTCCAATGTCCCTTCCATAGACTCCCACAGAAAAAGGGAAATGGGAAATACCAAAAAGAGAAAGAAGAAAACTTATAATGGCAACCCCCAGAAGATTGAGGTGTCATTCAAGCAAAACATACAGCAACTTAGCCGCATATCCCACTGGTCCAGAAGAGATGGAGAGAACAGGCAGTTGTGCAACCATGCAGGGTAGCTACCATAATCCCCCAAAGTCAATTATTAGTGCTTTGCCAAAGCATATTTCCGAAAATCAAGAACAGCAACCCCCCAGGATGCAGAGACACTCTCAACATACCAACTCCACCCCAAACGGAATCATGGTAGCACACAGACATTAGGAACAATAGAAATCCCTTCCCCCTCCCACAGCAATTCAAACAACACCACCCAGAAGTGTAATTTCAGGATAGCCATTTTCATATGATACCACCTCCCGTCTGGGGTGTAACGTCTGGCATTCTCATGGACACCTTATCTGATGAGTCCACTATCGAGGAACCCTCCCCCAAAGAATGAAAGGAAGTGTCTAATTTGTCCTCCGGCGTCGTTGTGTCTGCCATCTGCTCCGCAATACGAACCACCTCCTGTCGCTCTCTATGGATCTGGTCTGGGCCAGGCACCGCCGCTGACCCCAGGAACTACCTACCAGACCACCGCCGGTGGGATCCTCTACCACCTTCTTCCCCGGACCATGTCGCAGCAGTGCTTGTGGGTCTTGGGCCAGAATACTGACCCAATGTCTCCAGTCAGTCCCAAACATCCTGAGTCGTGTCAAAGAACCTGGAATTACCATCAGAGACAACATGGAGCTTGGTCGGGAACATCAACGAATAGGAGAGACTAAGCTGCCGAAGCTGACGTTTAACCAGCAAGAATGTTCCGAGCAGGTGCTGGAATTTCATTGTCTAGTCCTGTAAGAACAACTCCTTTGCATTTTCATATTGGATGTTATCCAGTTTCCTCGTCTCCTGGAGGATCAAATCCCGATCCTGGAAGTATAGAAGTTTGAAGATGAGAGGCCGTGCCCTGTCATCGGGGGCCGGCATCCTGCCTGGAACACGATGCGCCCGTTCTATGGTAAAGAATGGGGAAAACTCTGTGTGTGGTAAGATGGTTTTAAGCCAGTGCTCCAGGAATGCGACTGCGTCCCTCTGCACCTTTTGGCAGCCCAATCAACCGGACATTGTTCCACTGTGAGCGGACCTATGCATCCTCAATGCGATCTTCAAGATATTGGATCCAACCTTCATGGGCATTCTGCTGTTTTTTCTGGAATGCCATGGCGAGCTTCAATTCAGCAACTTCCTGTTCTATGGCAGCGACCCGATCCTTCAAATTCCGATGGTCAGCAAGCAGCAGGTTGAGTTCCAGAGCCACTTGTCCAACTTGGCTTCCATGGATGTGCTAGAGCACTCAATGGCCTGCAGAATAGCGTTCAGGCGATCATCAGGAGCTGTCCGCTCTCTCATCTGCTGCGGTGGATCAGCATCGCCAGCATCCACCGCATGCGAGGAGGCCCTTGACCCGGCCCCCCTGGTGCATCCCATTCTCCCGTTCACAAAACAGGCCCGTCCAACCTACCACCAACCTGACCCATGAAGTGATCCTGCAGCACCTCTCGGCCCAACAACAGTCCTCTCCTTTGCAGATCTCGACTGCAGGCCTCACGTCACTCCTATGTTGCTCACCTCCAAAAATAGAACCAGGGGTTCCCCTATTTGCACTCTACAGGCACCGGGGCACCACACTGCTCCCCCGATCTGTAGTGCATCACCACTGTGCTCCTGCACCAAATGCTTGTGACCAAGTGTGCCCAGCTGCGTCACACATGCACTCCCTCTTACAGCACACTCCCAAACAATGCCCCCGCTTCTTGATATGGTCCTACCAGCAGGGTTAGTCAGGATGACCCACATCTGCACTATCCTACACACACAGGCTGACTGGTCGTGGGCCACTGACCCAAACATTCTTCAGCCTTCCATCCTAAGGCTCCCTTCAGGCCTGCCAGGATCCCCCACCACTATGTCTTCCTCCAGGTAGCTCCCGGTATCACCTCACAATCTTGTTGGGGACTCACTGGGGCCTCAATCCACCAGTGCTGGCTCCGGTCTGCCTGTGGGGCACCTGTGCACCTTTTCCACCAGCGGTCAGGGGGGCATCATACATCCCAACTTGGCAGCAGCCGGGGTGCGCCTCACTCTCCCCGGTTCTCCTCAGGCCGTACTGCTTGCTGCCTGCTTCCGGTCAGGGACAGGTCCCACCGCGCGCCATCCCGCACTACCTTCCTCCAGGCGCACGACGTGCAGAAATATCCGGTCCCGAGAAGCGGGCCCAGTCACAGGCACTCCGCCTGACCGATCACGGCTAGGGTTCTTCCGCCACTCACCAGTGCTCTGTTATGTGAGGCTGAGGCCCCGTCCTCATGGGCCAATCCGCTTGTTGCTTCCCACCACTCAGGGGTGATTTCTCTTTCTCGCTGCCTCACACCCCATCCCGTGGGGGAACGGCTTGTATTGATTTCCGGGTCCAGGCACGTCCAGGCAGGTCCTAGGAAGCTTGTTTCAGGTCCAGGGAAGGCATGGCTTGGCAGTTCGGGCTGGACTGTTCCCATGAGGCACAAGGTCAGACTGATTTGCAAATGGCCATGTCTGAACTGGGGTGGCGGAGTGGGCAAAAGAACGGTGATGGATTAAACCCAGATCTGTTGACTGGGTGTGAGTGTTTGATTGGTTCAGATGCTCCGTCTATCACCAACCCCTTTTGTACCGCTTTGTTCGCCATAAGTTGGCAGGGTATGCTCAGACGTGAGTCCCTTGCTCACTTTGCCACTGGATTCAAGCAAGCCTGGCTAAAGATGGCTGAAATGCCAGAAACTGATCCTAGGAAGCTTGTTTCCGGTCCAGGGAAGGCATGGCTTGGCAGTTCGGGCTGGACTGTTCCCATGAGGCACAGGGTCAGACTGATTTTCATATGGCCATGTCTCAACTGGGGTGGCGGAGTGGGCTAAAGAACGGTGATGGACTAAACCCAGATCTGTTGACTGGGTGTGAGTGTTTGATTGGTTCAGATGCTCCGTCCATCACCACCCCCTTTTGTACCACCCCTGATGGCCACGCCCCCTACGGTGGTTTTCATTGTCGAGCTAGTTATGTTTATGGCAAGAGATGACTCAGTCCTGGATAGCCCCCCACTAAGAGAAAGAGAACTGGTTGTAAATGATTCCTCAGAAGACATCACTGGTTAAGCCCGCATTACCTGCCAACCCTAGCACTAGTCTTGAACCATTGCTAGATACCTTTTTTTCCCAGGCTAGAATAACTGACTAATGAACTTATAGCACCTATATGACAAAAGTTGGAGGGCACAGAGGCAAGTCCTCATATCCTTTTCCTAATGACCCCCTATCCTCACAACAGGACTGAGACAGAGGGTGGAGGGATGTCTTGTTATGTTAGGCGGGTTTCCTGCCTGACACTGGGATACTTCTTGCTGCACCTGGTAGCCTGATTCAAGTGACACAGCCGACACAAAACTCTGTCCCATTGGGTGAGGGGGTGTCCTATGGACCTTGGAGCATGTGCGCCCTTAGTAACCCAATTCCTACAGTTCAGGCGGCACAAACACAAAGGTTGCGAGTACCCAGAGGGGCTAAATAGACATATCTACCTTGCATCAACCTGTCATGTCATAGCCAGAGCATTTTAGATTTTCCCCCAGAATCAGCACCCTTGGCTGTAGGCCTAGTGGGAGTCCCTACACTCTCACATAGCTCAAGGGAATCCACTGTGGACCTTATACATAAAGTTACTCATTGGTGTAATAATAACATGGTTAATGGTCAAAATATATTTCACGATATTATTATGGGCAGAAAAGTGGGCTGGGTAGGCAGTAGAATCAGGAAAAATATGGAGGGGGGCTGAGTCATAATTAACATTAAACATCCTGTACAATCCAAAGAGCTTGCAGGCTGCCTTTTTAGGTGCATCTCTAAAACATCAATCAGGATTGTCCCCCTTCAGTACTTCTATCCTTCTGACCAGCCTTCCTTGAATTATCTCTGGCAGCTCCCCCCTGACCATCTAAACCGGTCCTGGGTAGAAGTATAGGTCCTGTTTTTCTGCTGGCCATCAGATTTGAACCCCAGTTAAGTGCACAGGGAGTAGATGAAAATGATTGACTAACATCAGCCCAGGCAAAGCTGCAGGGCTCTAGGCCCATGGCTGCGGTCTTTAACATCCCAGTTTTATTTGTTTCACCACCTAAGTCAGTGCCTGCCCGCTCACTTAGCCACCTCTAACACCTGATACCCCTGGACCTCCATGTATGAAGATACTCTTGTGGAACATAGCAGGCTTAAGGTCAAAAAGTGATGACACAATATGGAAGAGTCTCCTCTCATCATATGATTGTTCTATAGGAAACAATGGACACCATCAATAGTTTTATTCTGGATTGTTTTATTTCGTTCTTTAAGTGTACAATTTCTTCAACAGTGAGAAGAGCAAGGGGGGGGGGTCTTCATATATTGGTCTCACTTGAATTAACCTGCAAAAGTAGATTGGTGGAGTGTCAACCACCTCATCTGTTAGCAGTGGTGCTGACATTTAAGAATCATCCCACCCTGTTAGTCATACATTTTTATAATTCCTTCACCAGAAGCCTTGAGGCAGAACATTTAGTAGCCCTGGAGGGGCTGCTTGACCATTATGGGGAGGGATGCACTCCAATTATGAGGAAATAATCCTGGGTGACTTTAACAATAATCAATGTCACCTTAATTGTACCTAAATTGTACTGCCACAACGGCTCAGGGGGACTTCTTAACTTTGGTCACAATTTTTGAGCATTCACCATCAGGCACTCACATAGAGGGGATCCTCTCAGCTAACAATCGGTACTGTTTAGAGCAGACAGAAGTTAAAATGCCGGTTCCCACTTATACAGGCAGGGGTTGCACCAGTACTATTGATTTAGTGCTCTCTGCATCTCTAGCCCTGGCAGTGGAGAAATGGAGCATTTCCTGGAGCAGCCACAGTGACCACAATCCCCTTGTGCTTAAGCAGAGTTACCTGTCTGCTCTTCAAGGAGCAGAAGACGGGAGTATCCCAAATGAGGATATTGTTACCAAAGACAAAGCACGTAAGTTGAAGTGGGAGAAGGTGATACCGGAAAGATTCCTGGATAATTTGTATGCTGCAGGTGCCTCATAGAGATTTAAGCTTGTATGGACACCAACATGCAGGATACAGCTGTCCTAGATGCCTTTGACAAACTAACTAAGCAGATACCCTCCAGTCTAACTACCAAAAGCAGAACTAAAGGCCCCAAGGACAAGAGATGGTCTGATGGTACTTGCAACACGGCCATAGGAAGTTATTGTTGCCACTCAAACAAGCCCCGAGAGATGAGGTTAGGATCTGTAGGAAGGCTTACAAATCTGTAGTCCATCAAAGGAAGAAGTGTATTAGGTAACAGGCCTAGGAGGCTATCGGACAAGTTAGTGTTCTGTCTTATAGCCTAAAGTTTTGGGGCGAAGTGAATAGTCCTTTCTTTTTTAATACAGCAAACTACACAATAGACTGAACCATATCTGCTGAGTGCTGGGTTCAGCTCTTTGGAGGCATGTATAGTGGTGACAATTTAGAAGAACCTGAGGCACACAGGGACCCCGGTTTAGTTAGCATTTTACTTCATTTCATCACAGATGAGGTTTACAAAGCTAATAGATCAACATCTGGTCGGAAAGCACCTGGTCCGCACGGAGTCCTCTCAGATCTATTTAAGGCCACCTCTGTGATTTAGGTGAAGATTGTGGCACACATTTTCAATGCGGTCTGTATGTGAGCTTTCCCTCCCTCCTGGGCCAAGGCTATTATTATCCCTGTTTTTAAAAAGTGCTCAAGAGATGACTCTGCTTGTTATTAACCTAGCGCGCTTCTAGACTCAGCTTCTAAAATTATGGGGAGAGTGATGCTCGATGGTTTAATAGTGTGGCTAGACCATTTTAATGATATCTCTGACCTACAGTACAGCTTTAGGCAAGGCAAAGGGATGCTTAATCAATGTCTCAACCTGCAATTGGTGGTTGGGAAGGATACAATTGCAAAGAAGGGAATTTTACATATGGCTTTTACGGACCTGACATCAGCGTTTCACTGTGTAAACAGAACCAAGCTGAGGCTGACTCTCCGGGATCTAGCCCAGGACATGAAACTGGTGGCCTTCTTACCTGTTGCCTATAATAACAACATGGCAGCAGTCAGACTTAATGAGGATGGTGGTATGACGGACTCCTGGGCGGTCAAGAGAGGGGTCCGTCAGGGGTGCATTTTTGCCTCAAAGCTGTTCACACTGTATATCAATAAGTTTGGGGACATCCTATCATCCGGCTGTAAAGACATCCCGAGAGTTGGATCCAAGATGATCCCTGCCCTCTTTTAAGCAGATGGCGCTGTCTTGTTTACCAGAACTGCAGTGGGTCTTCAAAAACTTTTAAATGGTTTTATAGATTTTATGGATTCACTTGATCTAGTCACTAATTTCTTAAAATCCCATACCATGTCGATAGGCACTCTGAAGGCTGTCAGGGGGCAGAACTAACAAAAGTGTCAACCTTTCCGTATTTGGGGGTGCTGTTAGATGATCGAGGGACTTGGTCTGCGCAAAGAATACACAAAAACAACGTCCTGGCTAGAGCAGCAGGAGCTACCTTGGAGTTTGCAAAAAGGCTTAGGTCTAAGCCCATCCCCTCCTTGCCTTTGGTGTACAGAGAAAAATGCACACCCATGGCCATGTATGGGTCCAACGTTTGGGGTTACAAAGACTGGAGGGATATCCAGGGGCAGAAATTAAATTCATGCTCAAACTTCTTGCCGTTCCCCCCACTATTCCCTCATACATTCTACGCGAAGAACTGGGCATGGAGTATATCTCAGAAATGATTACTATTGCCCCGCTGTTGCGCTGGCTTAGAATCTGGGGTTGTCCCACCCCCACTTTAAATCAAATTGTCATTACAGACTGCATTGCACACGAGGGGGCCTTAGGTATCCCCTGGCTAAAGTATATTATGGAGCAAATGAAATGGTTTGGCTGTCCTGACTTGTATGTTAATCCTAGGCCCCTAGGCCCAGTCGCCATTAGAGACATTAAACAACAGATTCGAGCCAAAAGGCAGAGGCTTAGGGAAGGCAATGAGCAAGCTAAGTCCACAGTGAGAAGGTTTGTTACACTGAGTCTGAGCCCGCAGGTACAGCCGTACTTGTTGCTTGTCACTAAAGAATACCATTGCTCTGTGTTAACCAGATTTCAATTGAATCTCGTACCCTTGTTATTAGCTTTTCCCACAGGTTATACGAAACCTGGAGCACTAAAGTCCTGCCCTTGTGAAAACATTTCAGAGCTGGATAATCTCCATTTTATCTTTTTCTGTGATTTTTATGGCTCCCTACGCAAAACGTTTCTCCTTCCGCTGCTCAGAAATTGTCAATTTGCTCAAGTAAGGCCCGCATTACTATATCTTCAAATGCTTTCTTCTCTCATGGTTGGTTTTGGGGTTGCAAGCTTTTTAACAGAGGCCACAAGATATAGGAACAGGTTGTCTTTGCATTAACCAGACTGTATCTGTTAACTGTGTTCTGGAAACTAAATCTGCCACCCTGTGCCCGTTATGCCAACTCCCTAGTCTATCTACAGAGTTAATGTTTTATTACTCTTGCACTTTACCCATTGTATTTAATGTTTATTATAACGTTTAGTGCCGGCTTTTAATAATGAGTTTTTAAGTTTACTTGTTTGTAGTGTTGATTTTAGCCTATTTACCTGCGTGATTTGGATTTTTAGTTGAACATGTGGGATCTTTTAATCCTCGTATATCTTATCAAATGTTTGCTTTTATGGCTCTTAGTGGCCGAATAAAGTATCTCTTGACCTGACTCGAATGGATAAGTGCTTGGGTGAAGAAACAAGAGAGCTCTTCTTGAGCTGGGCATGCTCACCTTCTTTGCTTGCTTAGATTTCAAAGCTATGGTTCAATGAGGTGGGTACTTTAATTTTTTGTCTGCTCCCTTGAGTATTTGTTAAGCTAGACAGAAGTGTATCTCAGTCATCATCATTCATCACCTCCGTCCCTGCCAATGGATTTTCGCCACCCATGACCTACGTGCAGCATGGGTCAATCACTGCAGTTCTGGCTGTGCAGTAGGTGTCTGTTTCAGTTAATGCACCATTTACAACAATTTCAATGCATTGCAAACCAAAAGCAAGGTGTGCTTCCCTTCCCTCCCATTGCCCACTCATTTACCTCCTAGTACTTAACTCCTTTATTCATTCCTAAGTTCTGTCCCAGCCTACCAAGAAATAGAAATATCCGTTCCTTTCCCTGAACCGCTGGGCATCTTTCTTCACACTGTCTACGTACAGCAGATAGGATATCCATATTTTGTATGTGACATGTGTGACATGTATCTTATTTTTTGTTTATCTGTCTCTTTGGAGTTCAAGGTAGAATTGAATGGCAATTGGAGAAGAGCAGGGCAATTGGAATTAAAGTATGATAATTGTCCATTAGATCTGCCCCAGCTGCAGACTGCAGAGAGTATCAAAGTAGCAGACACATTGGCTAGCATGCCTCCATTAATTTAGCACAACGGCATTGCGGCAATGCCCTTTACTGTGGCATGCCTGCGTACAACGTGCGACGTCTCCAGCTGGTCCAGAACCAGGCGGCCCGCCTGGTATTCAATTTGTCCAAATCACACCACGTCACGCCCCTTCTTAAGTCCCTACACTGGCTCCCCATACAGGAACAAGCCCAGTTCAAGTCGGGCTGCATCATTTTCAGCACCCGGTCCGGCTCAGCCCCTGCTTTTATCACTTCTGAAATTCACTCCTATGTTCCTCCCAGGGAGCTACGCTCATCTACCCAACAACTGCTCGTAGTTCCCCGTTTTAAACGCAAAAAATGGGGAGGCTCCAAATTCTCTACACTCGCTCCTGCTTTTTGGAACTCCCTCCCGGCGCAACTGAGATCCTGCCCCCAGTACACACTCTTCCGCAAGGCACTCGAAACCTTTCTTTTTACACAAGCCTTCTCACCATAAAGCCTCTTTCTGTGTTCCTGTCTTTCTCCCCCTCAGGCTTTTAGTACTTTACAGCGCCATGAAACCACTCGGAGTAGGCGCTCTTAACAAATATTTTAAACTCAAACTCAACAACTTGTACTTCAAGTCCACACAAAGGGGCACATTAGTATGGCGGGTGGACTTTGTCAGCCCGCCTTACCAGTGGGAAATGGGACTGCCCGCTAAGGGTGTGGCGGTCCCGGGCATCCCATTAGGATGTGCCCGCCACACTGGCGGGTGCATCCCGCATTTTTAACATTGCGGCGGGCAGTGATGAAAGAACCGCCCGCCGCAATGCCAAAAATGCATGTTGAGCTTTTCAGTGCACAACGTGACAGGCACAGCGTGGTGCCTGCCACGTTGTACATTGAAATGCAGGGGTGTACCTTTGTACCCCCCATCCCCTGGAGTCCCTGGGGGCCCGCAACTGCCCACCCAAGCAGACTCCTTATGCCTTTCCGTGGAGGCATTTGCAAAGGCACATTCTAATATGGCTGGCGGTGTCTGAACCCTTTTCCACCCGGTCGACATGTTGACCTGGCGGAAAAGCGGCAGATGGTCTTTCCGTCCGCCGCGGACCCCCCAGCCATTTTAATATGGCGGGGGTCATTTCTGCAAGGATGGCGGGCGGATCGCCCCGCTGGGCCGTCGGTGACTACCGCCGGCGCAGCAAGGGCGATCCGCCCGACATCCTAATGGAGCCCAAAGTGTCTGTTTAGTCAACAACATCACCACCAGAACTGCCAGCAGCTGTCATGGGGCCCTGTTGACCACCACTGATGCCCTCCTCCGTCTCATATTGCGAGTTCCTGCAGCATCTGAAGCGACTTGAAGAAAGGGTTTCCTGATTGGAGCAGAAACTTCACCGTCACATGACCCATGTAGAGGATGGCCCTTTTGCTGACTAGGCCACACAGTAAAATAAATTAATAGTGCAAATTTAACAAACATGGAGAAAATGTACTGAACTGCGCAACATTTTTTGTTTAAAACAATGTAATGCAAAAAATAACTAGGCACCTACTAAAACTGCAGGCCACCCACCACAATAAATGTTTAAAAAAAATCAAATAAAAGTACAAATAAATACTGATGCATGCCTGTTATGAAACAACAACCCTCTTGAACAAGAGTTTGTGAACTTACTTATGATATCTAAAATAAAATCCTGAAATCCAATTGTTTATATGCAGCAGGCAAAGAGATGATCCTTCCAGCTCCAAATCCAAAGGAACAGTGACCAGGAGCTGGACAATGCACTGGGAGGAGGCTGATAGACAGGAACAGAAAGTTGGAATCTCTGAGGCAATTTCTTCTTCTTGAAAAAAAAGTCAAATTAAAAAAAAGATTCTCACACTAAAAAACAATTTGAAAATTACCCAGAAAACATATTTTTGAGTATTGTATTGTATTCCTTGATTTCAGCTTAATAGAGCCATACAAGTTCATGACAAATATAACATTAGCAAACAATTACATTAGTCAGATAATAATATATATAAAAGTTTAGAAGTTTCCAAAATACTAAATTGTTAAAATTCAGTTCATCACTGTATTAAGAAGTAAAAAGACTAATCGAAACTTGTGATCAAATAAAGTTTGATAAAAATAAGCAGGTTCCAGTATCTTTTGAATGTGCTGAAACTAGCATTAACAGAAATATAAAATAACCATATTCACCTCTTTTTTGTGCATTGGATCTAATGTACCAGTTTGCTGAGAGATAGCTTGCAACAGAAAAAACAATGGGGTCACTAGTGTTGGTTTTATACACCCTCAAAACTGTATGACGATCTCTGAGGTCAGTTAGTCTACAAAGAGGCTTGATCCAGCGTAACCATTGCTTTTTATAGGCTTTACACAAAAATAAAACATGTTCAATATTTTCAGCTCCCTCACAACGCATCTGGCATATATTTGTTGAGTCTCCCTTTTTAGTCCAGTAGCAAGTAAAAGAGGATAGAGCTAGAATCTCTAATATAAATTTCACATATATGTGCAAAATGTTTAATTATAATGTTCATGAATAACTGGAAACCTGGAGCACATGTATCTTGCAAAAAAAAATCTGCCAAACTACCTGAAATAACCCCAGAAATGTTAGCTACAGAAACATAATTAGAAAACGTTAGGTTTAACCTTTCATGGGCGTTCCAAGGGATTGTGAGGGATATAGCCAAAAGTCCTCAGGCCCAGCTTGAATTGCTATGATTTTATATAGAAATGACAATGAACGGTTTCAGCAGATTGATATTACAACCTTTAATCCAATGCCTGTGGGATTCTAGATCCTCAATAGCCCAGAGTCTTACCCAAAATTGGAAAGGTCTCAGCACATCAATATCAGTCATTAAGCTGAGTTGTAAGTCATGTCAGATTGGAAGTGTTGGGGAACTCACATGGATTCTTAAGAGAATCTTTATGAAAGCGTACTCTGCTTTCTACAAAGTGTCAAGATTACAATGCTCACTTAAGTCTGCCCCATACAAGGCAGCCCTACATGATTGGCTCTTGTATATCTACTTTAGAGGAGAGATGGGGAAAGTAGACACAGCTCTTTGTTTTAGGGTCAAAATACTCTTCTCAATCTGGGCTACCCATCTATGAGAATCCTCTAGTCTACACCCAAATATTCAAACTCATGGACCCTATACACCTCACCCACACAAGTATCTTTCTCTTCATTTTTTTACAAGCACTGAACACCATATATTTTTTTTACTGTTAATTTCTAAATCATTTTCTTTACAAAAAAAGAGAGAACGTGTCTTAAAGAATAGATAGACACTGTTAGGTTTTCTTCAACAAAAAGGTGTGGTCTGAAAAAGTTACATGGTGTTTTGGAATCCTTCACATTTGGAGAGTAATTTTCACAACTTAAAAGGTATGGGATACAGGCATTTATATACAGGGGGGAAAGAGCAGAGGGGCCAGAACGCACCCTTGATGGAGTTTAACACCAAAACTAGCGGCCGGGTTATAAACAGCTGCACTGCCAAGTTGAGTCACTTATTACTAGGTGTTGCCCGCCTCAAATGGTCAGCTGCCACTTGACCACAAATATAAACATACAAAAACGGGAGATGAGAGGTAACACAGGCCATTAACAGGTAAAAAACAATCTTAGTGTACAATAGGAATGCAATAATCAGACATATTTATTGTATTCTTTCTTCTTTTTTATTTCAGAATTGCTTGTTCTGCATCATATAGACAGCCAACACACTTTGCCCAAACATGGGCTTCTTCAGGGTTGCAATAGCATACAATTTAAAGGTACTTTAGAAGTCAGTAAGACAAGAAAGCATTCCTAAAAAGAGTAAGTAAAAAAGAGAAGGTTGTGAAGGGAAGATGGTCCAAGCAAGTGTGAAACAGCTAGAAGCAGCAATATTGTGTAGAAACAGTGATGTGACCACAAGTGAGATAAAATGAATAATGTGGAAACAAGGGAGTGAGTGAGGAATTTGGGGAACCAGACCTAGAGAGGAAGAACCGCACCAGAAGCCCATTATGTGTGAACGAGGTGACCGAAAACGAAGGTTGGCAGTGAGGGGAGTGGAGAGTAGTGGAGGTGAAAAAGAGTTCCAACCTAAATAAAAGGGTAGGACCGAGAGTAAAGGGATTTAAAAGCGCAAGAGCCCGAGTCAAGAGAAGAAAGTAAGAGCATCTCAAAGAGAGCCAGCTTACCAAAATGTAATTTATGTTGAAGTCTTGCCAAGGTAAAAAGTATTGATGATCCTGCAAATGGTATACTGCATCCGTTATTAAAAAGAGGTTTCGATGATGCAGTCTATGAAGAAAGGATCAGTGTTAGTAATCGGAGTGGGAAAGTCAGTTTATAAATGCAAACTATAAAGGGTTCAAGAAAAGGCGCGTATTGGACATACTTCTAGGCCCAGGTACCGCCTGTATGTCCGTAAGGTGGAAATCGTAGGTCAGTGAAGAGTTAAATGCCCAGTTGTATCCAATAAATTCCCACAATTCTATGGAAATGATAGAGATAATGTAATTTCCTTGATGAGAGATAAGCCTAATGAAAAATAAAATGTAACATACAAAAGAAGTGGAAATAAGAAATGTGAAAAGGTGTTGGGTTGTGCATCTAACTGGGTTTGAAATGATGCTAGTGGTGTATGACGGAAATGGATGTCTAATCCATGGTTGCTAGTGGAGTGAGGCCTCTGGAGTTGAAGACCAAGGCCCCTAAAATGGCTGTAGATGCCCCTGTTATACAGTATGAGTAATAGGTAAGGGTCAGTAAACCCACTGCAACCCCGGTCCTATGCAGAACCTCCCAAAGGTCTGCCCTCGGGACAAGATCAAATACTGATTCAAGGTCCTCAAAGGGAATGGACAATAACCCCTTGTCAATGTTGATTACCCTCTACCTAATGGAAAGGAACCATACAATTTGGTCAAATTCTGCTAACAATTAGCCTGAATTTTGCCTGTAGGTGGGATAGCACACTGGCTTGTGAAATCCAGTCCCATAATCTAGTTAAGATTTTCATGCTAAACCCTTTTTAGATGTTATCAATTAAACTTATCGGTCCATAATTCCCACGGTTAGGTTTGTCTCCCTTCTTGTGAATAAGAATAATTATTGCTTCTTTCCAAGAACTTTGAATCAGAGCTCCTGCTAACAGCTCATTTGACAAGGAGTTGATATAGGGGACCCATATCTGAGGTTCACTATGGAAGAAATCTGCAGGGATTTTGTCCAAACCTGGCACTTTTCCACGTTTCTGGGCCTAAGTTGCAACACTAGTTTCCTTGAGTGAATATGGCTTCATCTCTTTCTCCTGAAGGTCAGGAAAAATTGTTGGTAGCTGCTCCACTGTCACAACTCCAAGGTTTGTTTCTCCATAGATAGCCGAGAAATGATTGACCCAATCTTCCTGGGGAATGTGACAGGATGAACTAAATCAGTGCGCCCATAGTGCATGATCAAATGCCAGAAACACTTGCTATCCCTATGCTTATCACCTCTAGCATGCCATCCAAGATGCCGCCTTCCATTGGGCTTTGCTGGCCTTAATGGCCCTATTGTACTCCTATCCAGCTATGACAACTGATGACCTCCACTTACTTTCTATAGCAGTGAAAAGGGCTATTATAGTATTTTTATAAAATTTGTTAAACCAATCATTTGATCTCATTTTCCAAAACACCCCTTATAGTTTTTCACAAACATTTTTCCCAGTTTGGTGAAAAGATCTCTGTGCGCTATCACTATCTGGGCAGGGGACAGTTCTTGTTGCTTAAAAAACCTGGAGTACATTAGATGAACTTTTGTGACTCTCAGATATCTACTCTTTTGATCTAGAGAGAACCTCTAACTTCATGTCACACCTATTGTTGTTAACCACAACAGGATTTTATGGAACATGTGGGACTGAGTCCTCCCTCACCCTAACCCTAATCTGTGCCTTGTCCCAGATCAATATAATGGAGAAAAGATCGCTATCATAACGATCAATGACTGCCATATCTATTATCTCGTGCCAAACTCTCACATCCAATAAAAGAAAATCGATATGGCTTTCACAAACACCACTTGCAAATGTGTGCTTAGCATCAATATCTGAGGAAAATCCCCCATTACCTGGTCTCAGACCATGCGAGACCAATATATCTATGATCTCCAGAGCAGCTGATCTAATTTTGAGTGGTTTTCAGGTGGCACAGAAAGGGGGGATTCCTCAACATTCATTCTCCTCCTTAATGAGCTCCAATTAGGGGGTATATAGTTCAAAGCACACACTGATATCATCTGCAATAATCATTCAAATATTATGGGCCAAGTCAAAATATTGAAAATATTTATAGTTTGATAGGATTCAGTAAAGGAATTTGACCAATTGTAAATATTAATCGTCAAATAAGAAGATGAGGATGTGGGTGTTACTCTGTGGCTTAAAAGATCACATGAGTCAATAGTAATTATTTTTATATTACAGTCAAGTGATATTTTTGGTCGTATATTAAGCCTCCCCCCGAGGACCTACCTGCTGTTGATGGAATAGCTTTGATGCTGTATGTCATGAAACACTGCCTATGTACTTGCATGACGGAGTCATTATCAGCTTTCCCTTTGACTCAGTGTGGGGCCAACTACCATTAATGGATCTCCGGGTATGAAATCCCTACAGATGAAAAGGGCTCATAAGTAGTTGCTGAAGAGGAAAGTCCAGACAGATTTCGTAGTCAATTTAGCTCTGCCAGCCAGCTCTCTTGTTCGCTGGTACAATGTGTCCTACAACCTTCACTGGTTGTACTCTCCTTTTTCTGTGTTTCCGTGTTTCAATAATAGGTAGGTTGCTCTTAAAACATATTCTTAAGCCATCTGGTGGGGAAGAGCGTAGATTCAAGCAGATCAGACCATCTACCAAGTTAGGAGAGATACAATTATGGTTGATCTAATCGCAAGGGCCTGCTGTGGCAATAAATCATTTTGCAGAGATAATATTGGGAAGTACAATTGAATAGCATTGCCTCACATGCCTGATCCAGTGGAGATCCTTGTTTTTCAGTGAGTCACTCTCTTTGTAGGAGCTGGTTGGCAGTTTTGGGACACTTGATATCAACTATGTAACCCATGTGATGGAAGGGGTTACTCCTAAAAGACAAGGGGAAAGCTGTGCCAAGCAGAACTAAGTCATGATGGCGTAATCCTCAAGTAAAGCTGCCAATCTGCCGGTATATCGACAAGGGAAGCTTTGCTTGGCTTTTGTCTGTGGGCGGCAGGTGCCCAAAGTTCAGAATTAATGGAGACACGGTGACCAAGGTCAAATTATGGTCTCTGTTGGGGTTGAATGCAGGTCCTACATATTTTGGAGAAGAGGTAACGGTAGGTACTTGTGATTATTTTACTGAGTTTTGAACCAATTAAATATTGCTAAGTGTTTTTCCAGTACCCAACAAAATGTCCTTCAAAGAGGACACTTCACTTTGTAAATCAGCATTTAGGCCAAAATCTTCATTCAAAGCTTTAAATAGAGGAGGAGTTGGAACAGGCGGCAACAAGAAATCTGTGGGCTGAGGGACCTGTAAGACGGCGAACTGATTTAAACATTCGACTTCAATGTAGGTTTGGGGATCCTCCTCATTTGCCCGATTCACTAGGCCCTGTTTGTGGCCCCATATCTTCATAAGCCTGTAGGGGTTTTCCTAGTTATAGAATTCATTTTAAACAAGTCAGGGATCTTCCTGTTTTTGTTTTTGTTAATTACCCTACACTCACATCCTTGCCTTTCAGTATGGTTTCCACTTCCTTGATTAGGGTATCAGTTTCCTCTGTAACATCGCATTTTGCCGCTTAAGTTTTATGTTTGGGGATTTTAGATTGAATGGCCACATACATAGGACTATTTTGAGCTTTACGCTTCCCCATCATTACGATTCCTCAGAGGCAAATATTTAAAAAAAGTGGTAACAACACTTTCAAATGCCAAACATTTAAGGAACAAAAAATGTATACATACCTGAAGCCAAGAAGGGTGGCCAAACCCAGCCTCCTCTGAGCTCTTATGGGAATTGTCCGGACTCGGCCCATTCGTATCCCACATTGCGGGAACACAGCACACTTTTATAGTGCTAGCTGGAGGTGTTGATGTAGTCAAACAGGCAGGGTTGAAGGGACTTGTAGAGTCTGCTGTTCCCGAATTCCACAAACTCATGAGTGGAGTGAATTTCTCCACCCAGGCCTAGTAAAATGCAAAGAAAAAGACAGATAAAAAAGGGACAACAGGAAACCATTCCTGCTGCTGTGAAGAGTTGTTCAGGACAGCTGAGGGACTGAAATCCCTTTGCAGCCACCCACCCGTTCCCCCACTCTGAATATCTTTCCCACACACATAGATTGATTCATTTTACAGCCAACCATCTCTGCAATGCCCCAGCTGCTAATATCCCCTCCTCCTACCAGTGTACATGGTATGGATCATCCTTTCCATCTGTCATTTCCTGTTCGTGGATGCCAGACTAGGAATAATCCTGGACTTAAAGGAAGATATTTGAGATATCATGCAATGTTATGATGTAAAACTGTGGAAAGACTTTTTGGGATGTAATACAATGTTGTATTCTGGCATCGTATACTACTTACTACCCATATTTGCATAATGAAGCACTTATCCACTTAGATAGCATGACACACAATATGGATGTGTGGTTGGAAATATGTTGTATTTGCAATGAGCCAATGTTGGAAGGGTTCCCATATTGTGTAATAACCACAGAGGAATGATTATCATGTTATTGAACGCATTGCTTGGCAGTGGGATGGAT
Organism: Lissotriton helveticus; assembly: GCF_964261635.1. Taxonomy (NCBI): domain Eukaryota; kingdom Metazoa; phylum Chordata; class Amphibia; order Caudata; family Salamandridae; genus Lissotriton; species Lissotriton helveticus. The sequence continues at coordinate 1,146,497,977 of NC_136063.1, read as the reverse complement.
GAGGAATTATGAGACACGAATATAACACGTTACTATTAAGTATGGGCCGAAAATTCGTTACGCTCGTGGAATTTGCGGATTTTCCGCAATTTCGTGATCCGCGAATCTCGTGAAATTGCGGCAAAATCTGAGAATCCGCGAGCGGGAAGAATTTTGTTCAGGAAGCACTTACAGGGTTACTGCAGGTGCCCAAGTTGAAGCTAATTTCTTTGTAACCATTTACAAAAGGGTTACAAAGAAATTAACTTCAAGTTGGGCACCTGCTGTAACCCTGTAAGTGCTTCCTGAGCGGCGCCTCATTGCCTACTTGCAACTATTCTCTGACCCTGCTCTGACCCTTGAAGCAGGGTCAGAGAATAGTTACAATTAGGCAACGAGGCTCCTGTTACAAAAATTAAACCTCAGCAGGGAGCACTAACAGATATAAATAAAGCAGGTGCCCGAGTTGAAGCTCAAATTCAGTAAAGCATTTATAATAAGCCCAAGAATCTAGTGAGCATGGTCGATGCTAGGTAGGAGTGCTTTCTCCCCAAATCTACCGTCTACAAATAGCTTTAATCCGTGATGGAGGTCTAGGCATCCACGAGTTTCGCGAGCGCAATCCCCCTGTACTTCCAGTGACCAGGAGGCTGCTTTCTCCTCATCTGCTGCGCTGATCAGTCTCTGACCTTTATAAACAAGAGACAAGTGAACTCGCACAGAAGCCCGGCCCCACACACAGGCTATGCAACCTCTTCCCGCCCTTTCCCCCACTGTGATGGACAGCTCACTCAAGGGACCTCGGCGCCTATGGGCGCGGTGGCAAAGTTACAGACACGCGGGGTCACTGGATACAACTCTTCTGGGCCTTTATGCAGCTGTAGTGTAGGGAAAGCATGATACATTTCATTTACCCAACGAGGTAGCACTTACTGCTTTCTCCTCATCTGCTGCGCTGATCGGTGTCAGACCTTTATAAACAAGAGGCATGTGAACTCGCACAGAAGCCCGACCCCACACACACTAGGCTATGCAACCTCTTCCCGTCCTTTCCCCCACTGTGATGGACAGCTCACTCGAGGGACCTTGGCGCCTATGGGCACGGTAGCAAAGTTACAGACACACGGGGTCACTGGAGACAACTCTTCTGGGCCTTTACGCAGCTGTAGTGTAGGAAAAGCACAATACATTTATCCAACGAGGTAGCACTTACTTATTAGCCAGTAGAAAGTACTCCAGTTGAGTATAGTGCAATTGCCAAAAAATCCTCGATTTTGCAAGGAAATCTGCAAATTCGCAGATTTTTTTGTGAATTCGTGAGAATTTGTGAACCGCGAATTCGCAAAATTAGCCCATACTTAGTTACTATGCTTACTAATACCATGTGTGTCTTTACAACGTGGGTATTACTAAGCATAGTCAATTACAACGACCACCGTTACATTGCATACTTTTACCACAAATATGCCTTTACCACGCATGCCATTACAATGTAAATGCATGCGTGGTAAAGGTATATTCTTGGGAAAAGTATCTAAGGTAAATTACACTACCCTGCTCTACCCTAAACCCCAATTTGGAACACCTGCACGGCCCCCCGAGCCCCCAAATCTTCACTCCCCTAAACCCTAAATCACTACCCCTGCACCCCTGCACCCCTGCATGACCCCCAGACCCTCAATCCTTTCCCTACCCTAAATCCTAAAAACACTCCTCCTTCACGACCCTCCCCCCAACCTCCAGACCTCTCCCCACCCTAAAACACTACCCTGCTCGACCCCCCCCCCGGCAAAAGTGCTCTCCGTACACTAAAACACTACCCTGCACGACCCCCTACCCTACCCTAAACCTTAAAACATTACCCCTGCACAACCCTCCTCCGACCCCCAGTCCTCTCCTTACAGTTAAACACTACCCAGCACAACCCCACCCTACCCTAAACCCTAAAACACTACCCCTGCACGACCCTCCCACGACCCTTAGTCCTCTCTTTACACTAAAAGTCTACCCTGCACAACCCCCTGACACAACCCTATACCCTAAAACACTACCCCCTGCATGACCCTCCCCCCACCCCCATGCCTCTCCTTTCAATAAAACACTACCCTGCATGACTCAGACACTACACTAAACCCTAAAACACTGCCCCTGCACGACCCTACCCCGACCCCAGTCCACTACCTTCCCTAAAACGCTACCCTGTATGACCCCCTCAACCCTACCCTAAACCCTAAAACTCTACCCTGCATGACACACACACCCACCCCCAACCCACTTTTACCCTAAAAAAACAACCCCCACCCCAGGCCCAATCACCCTTACCTCTCTCTCCTCATGGTTCTCTCTCTCCTCCTGGTTCCTGCTGCACGTTGGGTCTGAGGGGTAGTGCCTGTCGTTATGAGGAAACTGTAGAGCCTCTGTTTCTTCACAAAGACGTGGATAACTTAATTTTTTTTACAAGGTATGTGCTTTTACCAAATATACCTTTACAAGGAAATTCGTTATAAAGGCATGCGTGGTAAAAACACATGCGTTGTAAAAAAAATGCATAGTAATGACTACATGTTGTTACAATGCAGGCGTGGTAACGCATGTGTTGTAATGGTATGCGGGAAAACAGCCACGTTGTAATGGCTGTTTCCCGTGAGAGACGTGCGTTTTGGTAGTTTGTGATATGCTAGTAACATTGAATAGCTCTAAAGTTCCCTTCATTGTATTGCTACATCCTGCTTCCTATTCTGGTTGTCGTAAGAGGCCATCCACTCTATGATCCTATGGATCTGGAGGAGTTAACAGGTGTGGAGAAGTAGTAAATGGGGAGTCATAGATCTGTCCAGATACAGTGTAATACAGTTCTCCTATTTATAACTGCCACTTAGAAGCATCAGTTATGGAGCTTTACTAAGAAGCACTCTGTTATAATTATATTATTGTCATAATAAAATGTTGCAGCTCTGGGAATGTCACTATTTGGGACATGCAGGTAAGACTTTGTTAGCATACTTCAGTGACTAGAAATGAATTAAGGTACTCTGATGACCAGAAATGTGTAGCCGATCCCTCTGGTCTTCACAACCTTTTCTGAATAGTACTGAATATTTTGGTTGTTGGGCTGGTATGTATAGATCGAATGGTATCAAAGCCCTCCAGTGCCAGAAAGGTTCTACAGGAGCTTTCATACATTATTCACCCATGCCAGGCACGATGAGACCTCAGGTAGTTATTTGAACTGTGGCATCTAATGGTGACCCAGATTACATCAGAATGAGACCAGGAGCATTGGCAGAAAAAATCTAAAGATACTGTCCTCTGTCTTGTGTCGAAGTAGTAGGTGTATGGAGAGTGAGGCGATGTCCCATGAGTGACTGTCTTCTCCCCCTTGAATTGGAGGTGGGTTGTACCAGGAGCAGCTATTTGCCTAGGAGATCTATCAGTGGGCTGTACTCAAGGTGACAGGCTCCTAGATTCCAGTAGGTTGATAGTAGTCAGGAGTAATAATCACGTGAAGCCCATTAGGATGGCTGTACCCGGGGGTAATAGTTCCCTACAGCCCTATACCTTCAATCCTCACCCTGTAGTTGCAAGTGAGTGTATGTACTGAGATGTGCTAATGACATAAAACCCAACACCAGTTATTGTCTAGTGTTGAGTAGCTGCTCACTTGGTGATCTGAAAGTGGAGAAACAGAGTTACTGATCTCAGGTAATTTTCTATCTCCAACAGGCAGCACCCTTAACCTCTCACCCTGAACATGGACACCTGGGCAGGATGACCTAAATTTTCTGTTTAAGTAGCCCTTGCTGTTAGGGGACCTAGATCCAATGGGAACCCTGTTCCTATCAAACAGGTTGCCTGGGTCCAATGGGAGCCCTAACCCGAACAGCCAAGTGGTTCTGTCTACAATGGCAGATCTAGGAGTCACAGACTGCGCAGCCTAAACTTGTACCAACTTGAACCCTATACACGAGTTTTCCTAGTGATACAAAAACTAGTTGGCTTCGAAAGACTGATATGAAAATAGGGTGAAGTTCATCCAGATTTGTACTAAATGATTTTTTCAGTTGAAGTGTATTCCAAATTCATTAACCCAGAATCCTTAGGCAGCGCTATAAAATAAACATATTTCTGGTACAACTGTTTTCTCAAGATTGGGAAGGCAAAGTCCTATGCAGCACAACACCACTCCAAAATAAATCCTGTATGGAGTCCAATTTTGATCTGCCTGCAGCGATGTAAGGCTGGGAGGGGTGTATGGTGATTACGTGACCTGACTCCAAAGGTAATCCTGGATGGCCAAAGCTAGGCCCAATTTGGGCCGAATATACATTCTTACCAAGTGAAGCCTCGTTGCCAGAAAACCCTACTTAATTTGGAAAGGCTGGAGAAAAGGGGGTGGACCCGATCTAAATCTGTAACATAGTCTCAGAAAGCACATTTTAAACTCAATGATGTTAAATGTAAATTTTTCTGTCAAAATAAACTCCAAATCTATTAAATAAAGCTTATTTCTGATGCACGTGCTTTCAAATCAGTTCTCTGCAGACCAACACCACTCCAAACTATGTGGATACTAAGGGCTGTATTACAAAAGCACCCTGGGGGCACAACTACCATATGCGCCCCGACCACAATTCTGTATTCCTACAGGGGTTGCAGAGACTTGTGCGGCTCCATCTGTAATAATGATAGTGCTGGTGCACATGTAGCACCAACAATATCCTGAGAGGGCGTTCCTTGATTTGCATGTTGGCTGCCATTTTGAGGGGTGACAGTGGGTTCAATAAACCCCCCAGACATCCCCTGTACTCAGGTGCAGTTGCTCAATGAACCTGCCTGCTGGGGTGTTGCTTTCTCATCTTTAAACTGCAGGTGGATTGCCGCCTGCATACGTAAACATGCGCTGGCTTTGAAGTAGTCGCACCGCATTTCACTGAATCCTTTGCCCCCAGGAAGGCGCGATGTTATATCGTAGGTTTTTACCTTACATCTTCCCTGTTTCTCTGCCTCTGCTGTTCAGCCTGTGTGAGTGGAATGTTAGTGTGAATGTGATGTCACTGGAATGTTTGGTATGCTGTGAGTGGACTGTCAGTTGGATCCTGGGCTGAGCAGCAGAGAGGGTGCTCCTGGAGGGGCTTTGATCACTTATATACTGGAAAACCTATCTAACCATCTAAGAAGAATAAACTTATCATCTGTAACCTATCCAAGTCTTCTGGAATTCCTTACCAGGATGTAACATAAATTTGGCGACGAGGATGGGATTAAAACTACGTGTGAGGACTTTCTTCAAGCTTCTTAAAGGTACTTTTAATCATGATTTTACTCAAAAGAACCTACTTAAGGATTTTACGCCCTCCCGCCCCACCAGTGTCCATATTTCATCGGACAGCCCATGGACAAGGCGTAGATTTCCTGTTACCTGCTTCTTTCTGCCTGATTCCTGCTGCCATTGACAGAGTATAAGCTTCCTGATTTTTACAGCCTGCTTCTACTGGGCGTGTTACAGCTGTCTGTTTACTGCTGTCATACACCTTGCTGCTGTTTCCTCCTGCCTGACTTATTCTGCCTTAGACATCTACTGTCTTAATTTTGACACTCTGTTGCTATTGACTGGGCTTTTGCCCCCCGCTCGGATTTCTTCATCTTCATATCAAGAGGCATTCTGTTCACAGTATTTGTGGCAGTGAATTCTGTTGGGTTGGCAGAATCACTATTTATGCTGTGCGCCTGGCACCTCATTTGGATTTCGACTTGACCCTGATGACTCTTACTGCCTCACTGTGTTGGCTCTTTGAAGGGAGCAGTTCACATTCTCTAACTAAGTGTTCTGTGCTGGCAGATTGAGAGCGATCTCGGCAGGAATGGGGATTTATTCATGTCAGCAAGTGATGCCTTTGAACTTACAAACTAATGCCTAAATTATGCTGATGGAGGACTTTTCGGGTGAGCCATGCCTGTGTTTTCAATTTTTTTTTTCGCTCCTGCCCCTTAACGTGTCTCAGTTTAACTGCTTATTGACATTTACAATATGGTACGAGCTGTCTACAGCGCACGTACTTTCAGCGCGCGCTGTCTTACCTGCTTTCAGCTCCTCTGCCATTCCTCCATGTAATCCTCTGTGATGTGTTCCTTCAAGGATCCTGACTGTTGTGGATGTTTTGGTGCATGCTGATGCTGTTAGCCATCCGGTTCAGCGTCACCGTTGTGTGCCGCCATCTTGCGACTGGTAGCTTACTCTGCAGTTTCAGTCATTGCCATCCGCGCTGCTCGTTCAATAAAGTTCATTCTAATTTTGCTTTGGACCTGTATCATTTTTGTGGCATTTTTTGGCTGCAATTCATGTCATCATGGAGATTTACTTCTCCGTTGTGGTTTCCTGCATGGATTTTGGAAATCGTAAGCGGTGTCACTTGGTTAAAGAATAATTTTCATTACTTATGGGAAATTTTTCATCAGAATAACTTTGGCAGCACAAGAGGAGAACCATTTCCGGCGGCATTTTACTTTATTCCCGAGTACTTCTTGTGCGGTGATGCGCAAACCTTCTTCTTAAAAAAAAAGCTTACGACCTTCAGTTTTTGCTTTTGTAGCCATGCTGTTGAGGTATCTCGGGGGTCATCAGGGGTCGTTATTATTATTTTTATTTTGTCTACAGCCTTTTGCCCCGGACTAAAAAACACACATTTAAAGACGCTTTGCTGTTTTCCTTGCCTCAACTGTAAGAGATGAACTTCATTTTATACTGGCTCATTTTCATTCTGTTTTACTCTAATTTTTGGCTCCCATATTTACTACGTTTTCTCTTATGCTTTTTACACTATTACAATTATACAATGTGTTTATGCACTTCTTATTTTACTGTAGTACTGCCATTTTATTCTGAAGCATTAGTTAATGTATTTTGCTTGGCATGCAGGTTTTCTACATTTTCTACTTTTGATGTGGTGCATTTCTTCTTTTTCCTTGGTTCTGTACATGATTTTCACTTACAGTGCCTTTATTATATTGTGCGCAGGTTTTGTATGTGGTCTAACTTGAGATGTGACTGTATTTTCTTTGCTGTGTAGTTCAGTTCACGCAGATCGCACTTTTCCTGGAGCAATTTTTTCTTGTACCTCTGATGTTTTCATGATGATACTTACAGTGCATTTTCCATTTAGTGTGCAGGTTTTCATACGTGGTCTAACTTGAGTCGTGACTGAATTTCTTTGCAGTGTAGTTCAGTTTACCCAGATTGTATTTTCCTGCAGTTTCATCCATGGTCTAATTTGAGGCATGACTGAATTTCTTTGATGTGTAGTTCAGTTTACCCAGATCGCATTTTCCTGGAGCATTTTTTGTTCCTCTGATTCCTTACATGAGTACTTGATATTTATTGTTTAATTGTCATATTGTATGCAGGTTTACTTTTTGTGGTCTAATTTAAGGTGTTGCTGAATTTTCTTTGCTGTGTTGTTCAGTTTCCCAGATCACACTTTCCCTGCAATTTTCACTTGTTGTCTAATTTTAGGTGTGTCTGTACTCTTATCTTTGGTGTGTTACAGTTTACGCAGATCGCAGTCCTTTTCTACATGTCTACCTTTTTGGTTGATGTGTTAGGTGTACGTCACCTGTTTTCTTTTCTTTCATTTCTTCCTTGTTTCCTTCTTCCTGTTGCTGTGTTCAGTGGTTCCATACTTCTCGCTAGCCTGGCCAGTTGGTGTAGTTGTGGTGGTCACACTTGTGCTCTACTTCTTGTTATTCTTCGTGGTATTTATTACTTCTTGCTCATGTAATTTTCTCAGTTTGCTTTTCCGTTCTCTTACTTTTTCCTTCCTTTTGAAACTTCTTACTTCAATTTTCTCGGCTAAGGAAGGAGATGTGTGTCTTTTCTATTTTCGTATTACTTTCATGCTGTACTATTTGTCATACGGTTCTCACTTTGTACTTTATTATATGTTTTCCTTCATTGCTTATTTTTACATCACATTTCACCTTGCTTATTTTTTGTATGTTTTTCATACTTATGTGCATTTGCAATCTTTCTACTGCAATTCTTATTGATTATACTGTGATGTTATTGCAATGTTGCTATTTACATTTGCTTTCTCTTTGTTCAGTTTATGAAGAGGGAAGGTGTGTTATATCTTAGGTTTTTACCTTACATCTTCCCTGTTTCTCTGCCTCTGCTGTTCAGCCAGTGTGAGTGGAATGTTAGTGTGAATGTGATGTCACTGGAATGTTTGGTATGCTGTGAGTGGACTGTCAGTTGGATCCTGGGCTGAGCAGCAGAGAGGGTGCTCCTGGTGGGGCTTTGATCACTTATATACTGGAAAACTTATCTAACCATCTAAGAAGAATAAACTTATCATCTGTAACCTATCCAAGTCTTCTGGAATTCCTTACCAGGATTTAACATGCGAGTTCACGTCTACCCCGATGGCAGCCAATTCATCTTAATTTGCCTTATTATCCCCGCAGGCAACCTTTGCACCTGTTTAAAGGTATGCCTAAGTGCAAACATGGAAAGGGCAAACTGTTTGAAATATGAGCCCCAGTCTAAACAATGTTTGCTAGATTGAGTAAGAGAGGCCTGTTATACCTTACTTTGTTGATAGCAAGGCCCTTCCACAGATTATAAGGAGAATCTAGAAAGTCACATTTTTCCTTCTATCTTAAGTCAATTTTTTCAGTCGTCCGCCTAGGCACTGACTCCCACACACTCACCCATCCATTCATACTTCCAAGCACTGGCTCATTCTCACATTCATCCACTCATCACAATGTCCACGAGGACATTCTCTCCAGAAATTACCCATTTGGTCAAAAAAAGCAAAACTATTGGCTTTGCCATGTGTCTTTTGTTTCTAGGATAACGAAATCTTTTTCTTTCAGGTCCTTCTGTAAAGTTCTGTAAAATATATGTAGCTGCTTACTTTTAAAGGCTGTTTTAACAGACGGAAACATCACTGCCAACAATCAAACCAAAAATATTTATCATGTTTCTGTGACCTGTTGTGACAATTAGAATAGGATTGTGGCTCCACTGTGAAAACGTGTTTTACTTGTATTCCGCAAATGCTTTAAAAAGCAGCATAACATTCAAATGTTGTTCTCAGCCTTAAGCCCATCTTTTTCATTTCTAATTTCGATTTGTAAAAAACATGTCAGTGTATTACAGCTCGCCCTAAATGAACAAATTTGCTATAACAATTGCTTCCTCCACCAATGTTTACCAGACTCATTGAAAGTGGCATTTTGAAACACAGTGTCACAACCAGGCTATTACTGCCATTCTTTGTAGTGTAAATTATTTGAACGCAATTCTACATTTATACGAGAAAATGAAATAGGATTGGAAGAATTCAAGCTGGGTTGTAATTTTCTTCCTTCCATCGTTATTCTAACTTCGTCAGTCTCGGCAGCGTATTAGGCTGCACCTAATTTAAGTTCCATATGAAATCACGGGCAGAAACAAATAAAGCAAAGCAATGCGAAAGTAATGCTGCAGTAATCATCTCTGGATCTTGTTCTATCCGAAATGGATTTTAGAAAATGAAGATTTTACGGACTTATTACGATGTGAAAGTGTTTATATATTTATTTTTGCTTTATATAGGATTAATCCGAATTGTGAAGGAGGGGAAATAATGGAGAAGGGACCTGGGTGACTCTCTTTTTAAATGTATAGTGACAGGAAGAATTTACACAGCTTTGCTCCATTTAACATTTCATGCCTACCTCTGATTTACTTTGTTTTTCTTCTAGTTAAATAATATATCAGCACTGCAATTTTTCACATTACATTTCCGTGCCTTTCCAATTGTAGACATTTTACCTCAGGAGTGAACTGATGGATGTTATAGTCCCACGGAGTGTGAGCAAGGAGAAAATAAGGATGACAGACAATGTTTAATACTTTTTATGATTGTGACTTTTACTGTGTCACATGCATACACTTTACAGCAGTAAACTAACCTCGGGCAAGCTAAAATTTAATGGCAGCTGTTAAGCCTTGGCAGAGCAACGAACAGTCACAGTGAACTGTCAAGTGCCATAAAGAACAAAGGTCATGGTTTTAATGTGTTGCTTCAGTTGTGATGTTTTCCTTTTGATGTAAATGCCTCTAATTTACTAATTAGGTATGCTTAATCTCATATGTGGAGCGGCTTTTAGCTGCACCTTTTACGCATGGCCTCATGAACTCGTGATGTAACATTATTAACTTAATGTAGTGCACCTGAACAGAAACAAAAGGTGCATTTGCCGGTAATCTCGGTCTTTATTTGAGAGTGCATATCAATGTTTTCCTGTAACATCGAATTGCAGTTCTCATATATATTTCCATTTTTGTGGTTTGAATAATATTGATAATTCTTATATATTCACACTTTCATTTTAATAATGCACTGAGATGCTTGCTACACTAACTTGACCAAAGCATTTGGATTTCTTCGGACCTGATTACAACTTTGGTGCAGTTGCGCATGCTCTCTGCTGGGCCAAAGCTGCGCAAGGACCGTCCGCCATATAACGAGTTGAACTCGGGTAAGGCGGATGATCCTTCGCCTTTCCTTTGTGAACAGCAAACAATTTCCGGAATGGCATGGACGGTCAAGTACATGCCGTGCTGGAACTTTGGGGGAAAACAGACAAGGGGTTACATGTGGTGCACCCCTGAATGTATCTCCATGGAGGGGGCTTCCTCCTCTACCAGCCATTTCCTGAAATGGCTGGCAGAACTCGTAATATGCTGAGCAGAATTGCACTTAGCATGTTACATTGTGGTGCAGCTTCATCACCACCAGGGAACGACTGTTCCCTGGTGCAGCTGGTGCTCCTCCCCGCAACGACTTTTGAAGTCGTAATTCGGCAGATAGACCGCCGCCACCACAAGTTTGGCAGTCGTATGACCACAAGATTCATAATCAGGCCCTTACTGTTTAATCTTCAAAATGAATGGTTGCTTTGGACGCAATGTAGTCTCTCCTCTGCAGGTACAGTTATGTGATCCTTTGACTATTAAAACGGCACAATGTGTGAGAGAGATAGTGAGTTTGGGGAGGAGTACATTTGGCAAGGATGAGAAACTTCACTGAATAAAGGGCGGACTACTGTCCATGCAGAATGGGGAGACGGGAGGAATTCAAGGACGTTCCTATGTGTGGGCTAAAGGAACAGAGTTGCAAGTGTAGTAGCCACATTTTACTGGTTGAAGGTGGAAAATAATGAGACGTGATTCTCAAAGGTTCCTTTTGTGGGTATAACTGATGATCACACTTCAGGTTATTCAGACTCCTGTTAGACTTAGAGAGGTTCAGAACTCTTTGCGACATATTTGTTGTGCGGCTTCATGCTTTGCAGTATTCTTTCCCTTTAGAGAACTTCTACAGAGGTTCTGCCATGCTGACACCTTTCTCCTTTAATTATACTAATTAGGGTTTCCTCATCCAGTAGTACTTAGAGTACATTTAGATAAGGAGAGTTAGATTTTCCTCATGCATAACAGTGTTGTAGAGGTTCTGTTTGGAAACAGAACTGTGCCATTGGAGAACAGGACGTCAGAATGTAGGGACTTGTGGAAAAGTAAATTTTGCCATGTTCTGTGTCCCTACGTGTCATCCATCATATGTTATGTGTGCATGACCAATATGCATATGTTTTTCCCCATGTCTGATTCAAGACGCAATTACAGTTGTGTCCTCCTCTAGTATGCCAGTTTCCAGTCCTCGTGAATAATATGAGTATCAGGCTTATGTAAAGTTATGTTGCCACGTTTCTCAGTGTGCACGTTATTCTATTATAAAGTCCCCGTTTCCAGGCCTCAACAGGGCCCGGACATCAGATTCAGCTCCTGTCTCCTGAACCCTCGCTGAGGAGCGATCCAGCCCCCACCTGTATCCTCGACCTTTCACTTACTTCCTGCCTCGCAGTGCCCGGTGCAGCTTGGCTCTGCCTCTGAGTCTGCCAAGACTATGTTGTGATTCCAGTTATCAGTTTAGTCCTCCTTCTCTGCATTCCTAAGCTACTGAACTGCATCAATAGTTTCCGTCATTGTCTAGCCTATGCGGCTCCATGTTAAGAGAAATACTGTATTTAATGGTCATTTAATATTCTTCATCACGCACTACATGTAGAATAAATGCATGCTCCAGTCTTAGAGTCAGTTAGCTTTTCCCCTCATGACTTCTAGTTTATATCAACATGTTCCCTAAACATCAGATACTAGATAGGGTTTAGGTACATGTCGCTCCGACCCTCCAGACTTTAGTCTCTGCTCCTAGCACAGAGTTCATAGCCCCCAGCTTCTCCTCGTAACACGTCATTGCCAGTTTGCGCGCACCATCAGGTTAGAGGTCCCGGCTCCTTAGGTAGCCCCCTCCTATGTTTCCGCCCATTCATGACATATTCTGTTACGTTTGCATCACATGTCTGAGTTACACCTTCTTTTTACTCTTATCTTTCGCGACTGCTACGCGTCACGCCTTCTGCTCCACCCACTGCTACGCCTACTGCAATGTAATGCTATGTGTTTGCGTTATATATATATGCTCATGTATTGTTATTAAAAGGCAGCGCGCTCATCCCAGACCCAGCCCCAGCAGCTGCTGGGCCCTGTCATCCTATTCCTATGCAGGTTGTCCTGTTCCTGTCCTTATGCTGTATTAAACCTGCAAAACTCCCACTACCTCGAATCTTGACTCTTATTTATTGAGCTATCTGTTATTCATTCATTCATTCAAAAATAGATCCGGTATTATTTATTTATATACCACATAATGGCGCCCGAACAGGGACTTGCCCTTTCCCCACGCGTCGGTGAAGCCACGCCGACCCCCTGACCCTCTGCAGTCGTGACGGAACTCTTCTGCGCAGTGGCAGATATTTCTGCTCAAGTATCCCTCAGGCCCACGGAGGAGACGGAGGAGGCGGTCCAGCATCCAGACGAGACGGTGGAGGAACGCGGCGAGTCCCGACCAGAGCCCAAGCCAAGAGTCCAAGGTCCGAGGTATCCGGAGGTCCACCCGTAACTGAAGTCCGAAGTCCGAAGTTCGTCGTCGTAACAGTCCAGTCCAGTCCGAGGCCTTCCGTTCTTGCTGCCCGGTGAGTACCGTTACTGGGGTGGTATCTAGACAGGGTCAATTTAATTGACTCTGGTCTGTGGGTTGGTGGTACACAGTCCCACAAACGAAGTGTCCACTTCGGTGGATGCGGGTCCTGACGTGTCTCTTTAAGAGACCGGTAAGTTTCGTACTGTTTCAGCAGTGCATCTAGTTTCTGTTCTAGTCAGTTCTGTTCTCGAGAAATTTCAAGTATTTTCAGGTGGTATTCTGTTCGAACTGTTATTCATAATGTTCTTCATGTATTTTAATGTTGTGGTATGAGTGCGACGTGATTTCGTGTTTTCATTGTGTATTGTATTATGTCCAGATTATAGTCCAGTCATGCCGCTCTTCTCAAAATTACGTCAGTTAAAAACTAGAAAGGGTCTGCTGGAAGCAGCAGTTCCCGTCCCGCCCAGGGACAGTCCAGGTCACTTTATGTATCAGAAGCATGGCATAAGCGCCATATTGTATCTAGATTTATGGGTAGAGTATACCAAACAGTTAGAAGAAAAGTATAGATGGCCCGTATCGGGTACATGGGATGCCGAATGCATCATGCGAGTAGAGGAGGCATTATGGAAAAAGAAAGCCAGACAATCACAGAAAGATGCCATCGAGTTATGGCGCAAAGAAGCTCATAAAAGAACCGAAAAAGAAATCAGAAAATCAGAATTAAGTAGAGAATCCCAAGAACGAGCCCAAGAAAGAGAATTAATCGAGATAGGTGAACGAGTTAGAACTGAGCAATCAGACAGACAGAGGAATGCCCTCATTAAGGGTATGTATCCTCTTCTTGCCGAAGGCTTGCCAAAAGCGACCCCAGAGGCATCCAGTAATTTCCCGCCACCATTAGTTCCGACCAAGCTACGTCACAAACCGACCGCAGCTGATATTTTTATTTCGTCCTATCTGGACGACACAGTCCCAGAATATGCAAATCCTGTTCGCGCTCCGCCAGTCCCTGTAAATCAGGTAATTCCTGCTCCTCCAGACACCGGGGTGCCCTTAACAGCCCCCCCGGGTCAGCCCGCCATACAAGTCCAGCCCACGTTACAATTACCCACCCTGCCAGGACGGAAAGCATCAGTTGATGATTCCAGTTTAGGGGCCGCAGGAGGAGGTCTTCCTCAAACTCCGCCGCCATACAAGCGTTTATCAGCACTCGAATTACATGCTCAAGCATCACAGCGTACTCCTAAGAGTAATAAGTCTGTTGCAGAGATCAGGCAAACCCTTGGCGAATGTGTTTATGACCCAGTTCCAGGCGAGTTTAATATGGTTTTATATTCCGTACGCGTAAGGAGAGTGACCGAGTATCTAGTCACCCTGCCGAATATGAAAGAAGATCTAGACAGGATATATCGTTTCATCCGTACAGGGGATGACCCACAAAGTATTAGTGATGCCATGTCTCAAAGGAAAGCCGAGATTCAGCGCATGATATTAAAGTTCTTAATTAACTGTCTAATAAGAGAACAGGATTACCCGTCTAAAGACCCGGAAGAAATGAAAACTCTAACAAAGTGGAGTGATAATATAGCCGAAGGAAAGCACAATACCATTGGTGCCATGGAAAGTATGTACAAGAAAATTCGTAGAGAGATAATAAAGATACACGAACAGCGTAAAGCAGCACAAGTAAGCGAGAAAGAAAGTAACTCTGATACTGAAGAGGTAGAGGATGAGAATACTGCCAGAATAGCGTATGTAGGAAAACCTAGATTTCCAGATCGCCATTTACGTCTAGAACCCAAGTCTATTTTCCATCATACAGCACCAGAACAAGGTTCCCTAGAACAAGTATTTCAAGCTACCGATCACATTCTGAAATCACGAATCGGTTATAGTGAGTTAAGTACTATGCATGAACAGGAACTAGTCCGATCAGCAGTCAGATGGATTACTGATTCTACCACTTTTCCAGACGAAATAGTGGCACAAATGTTTCTGAAAATGCCCCCAGCCGAGCAGCGACTGGTGGGTATGTATATGATTCAGTACCTCATTACTCTGTATGAGGGTCAACATTCTGATCCAGGCCCGTTACATGATATCCTGAACGAGTTACTCCAGTACAAATGGAGAGGTCTAGGTACCGATTTAATTAGTGTCATTCTAGAACAGCGCCACAAATATAGAACATTCTTGAACCCGCATTTTGTTCATGTCTCACCCCCAGAAAGTAAATCATTCTACATAGACAGACAGAATCCGTTACGAGAAGTCCACCCAGTCAGAGGAGCGGGTGGCGAAATGCAGCGAGTGTTTGTATACACTCCGATTACAAAGATGGAACTCCTCGAAATGAAGAAATTAATTCCCTGTCATGACAAAGATCCAGCAGGGTTCCATAGAGAATTAAAAGACATGCTCCGTATGGGAGAATACACTTACCCAGATATCATTAAAATGTTAAAGGTTCTGCTGCCCGCCGGGGTGTATGAAAAGCTCAAGGAAAAAGAATGGGAGGTGGGAGAGAAAAAGATAGATTGGGCAGTCCTAGAAGCAGAAGATAAGATACGAGTACCAGGTACCGGTCTAGGAGAGAAATGTAAAGAATTACCAGAATTATTAATTCAAGTTTTACCCAGATTATTGACAACTAGAAAAGAAGACTGGGATGCAATCTCAGCCTGTAAACAGAAACAAGAGGAAGATATTAGTGATTTTTATTCTAGGTTTGAAAAGTGCTTTAGTATCAACAGTGGCCTCAAGACAAGTAGTGAGTCATACCCTCACCTTTTCGTTACCAAATTAGTCGAGAATTCAAGTCCACCAATTAAAAACCGAGTTCTGAAAGTCGAAAGCACCTGGCAAGCAAATACTCCGTCCCAGATGCTCCAGATGCTCCAGTATCACCAGAATAGAATCAGGGAAGAGCAAGAACACGAGAGAAAACGTATGAAAGACACGAAAATGAAAGTGCTAGTTGCACAATCTGTTCCTCAAAACAGTCAGAAGAGGGGTCCGAATCAAGCCAGTCATCCTGCAGCTCCCGTTAAAGGGAACTGCAATTATTGTAAACAGCCAGGTCATTTTATAAATGAGTGTGCAGTTCTGAAACACAACATAGCTACTGGTAAGACCAAAGAAAGACCACGTCCGCCTAGGCAGGAACAAGTTTCACAGATTCCTCAGCCACAGAATGCACAACAGACAGTTACCGTACCGCAGCCTATTGCTGCAACACAGCATGTTACATCGCAGATGTACCAGTATGCACAGTCTGAGTATCCAGAGTACCAGCCATATTCATGAAATAGCCTAGAGAGGGAGGTAGGCTTGCCTCTCATCGAGATACCTGTAGATCAAGAAGGTCCCTATGTTCACAGTCAAGTATTAGGGAAAGACAGAAAGTTTTTGATTGATACAGGGGCAAGTAGGACCACAATTAGTCATGCCGAAGTTCCAGGGGCTCCGCTCTCAGGCTCAAGAAATGTTTCCCTTGGATTTTCAGGAAAGCCTATCGTTAATGAGATTTCAAAGCCAGTCACTCTAGAAGTAGGTCCATTGTCCCGCACTACTGATCTGTTACTTACTAAGTCATGTCCAGAAAATCTATTAGGCATTAAGACATTGAAAGAGTTAGGTGCAGTTATATGTTGTTCCCCAGAGGGAATACGATTGTTCCTACGTGACTTTAAGGGTCACTATGTATTACGAGATTTTGATCCAAGACTGTCTAATGTTCCACAGCATTTATGGGCGCAAGGTCCAACTGATGTAGGTTACATGCAAATCACACCCCATCGTGTGACTCTCAAACCAGGTGTAGTGTTACCATGAATCAGGCAGTATAGATTGCCACCTGAGGCTGTAGCAGCCTTATCCAAAATTATAGACGAGCTCATGGCTCAAGGAGTAGTTGTAGAAACTGACTCCAATGTATGCAATTCTCCGATCATTCCAGTCATGAAACGTACTGATCCAAATGCACCCCCAGTATATCGATTAGTGATTGATTTACGGGAACTTAACAAATGTATTATTCCTCAGTACCCAGTTGTCCCAGATATCTCTTCCCTATTGACAGCCATTGATTCCGAAGCCATGTTCTTCACTGTCATAGACCTCAAGAACGCATTTTTTAGTGTTCCCATCCATCCAGACAGCCAGTTTCTTTTCGGATTCTGTTTAAATGGAAGGAGCTATATGTTTACACGCGCTCCTCAAGGTTTCACAGAAAGTCCTAGTATTTACAGTCAAGCACTCAAGAGACAACTAGACAACATTCACATGCCAACTGACACTGCCCTGCTCCAGTATGTCGATGATCTACTGATCACAGCCCGTTCTGAACGTGACTGCGAGCGAGCGTCACTGACGGTTTTGTATTTCCTAGCCGAGATGGGGCACAAGGTGTCCCCTTCGAAGCTTCAATTCTGTGTCCAGCAAGTGGTCTACTTAGGACACTTACTGTCCAAGAGGGGTAGGCAGTTGACACCAGACCGTATCCAGTTAATAGCGAGTCTTCCCCAGCCCAGAACCCAGAAGGAGGTACGTGCCTTTATTGGCCTTACTTCTTATTGCAGACAATGGATCCCTCAGTATGCATTTCTAGCCAAGCCACTGATACAGTTAACGACACAGGAGGCAGCCGTATCGACTGTCCTCCCTTGGACATCTGAACATACACTTAGTTTCAACGAGTTAAAGAAAGCTTTATGCCAAGCTCCAGTTCTAGCCACACCGAACTACAGTAAGCCTTTTACACTTTTCGTCACAGAACGTGAAGGTACAGCATTATCTGTTCTTACACAAGACCAAGCAGGACAATACAAGCCGTGTGCTTATTTTTCGAGCACACTAGATCCAGTAGCCCAGGCTCTGCCTGCGTGCCTCAAGTCAGTTGCAGCCACAGCACTAGCTATCAGACAAAGTGATTCCATAGTTCTAGGACACTCCTTGACAGTACAAGTCCCACACTCCGTGGAAGTTCTTTTAAATCGAACACAAACTCAGCACTTGACAATTGCACGTTTAACAGGTTATGAATTGACACTGTTTCAGCCACACATAGAAATTAGACGCTGCAACATCCTGAATCCTGCTACACTGTTACCATCAGTTAATTCAAATCCAGCCACACATGATTGCGTGGAAGTAGTTAACATTACGACAAAGCCAAGACAAGACCTGACAGATATTCCATTACCAGACCCTGACCTGACACTTTATGTGGATGGTTCATGTATGAGGACTAGTACAGGAGAACTAGTCGCCGCGTATGCAGTGACTACTGACACCGAAGTTATTGAGACACACCGTATTGATACCCTGTCCGCTCAAGCAGCAGAGCTAGTTGCTCTGACAAAAGCCTGTATACACGCCAAGAACTTGAAAGTTAATGTTTACACAGATTCACGTTACGCATTTGGAGTCGTACACGACTTTGGAGTGCTCTGGCAGGAGAGAGGTTTCATGACTTCTCATGGAACCAAGATTCAGCATGGTCTCCTTATTCAAGCTCTGTTAGATGCCATACACTTACCGACATCTATTGCTATCATGAAGTGCAAAGCACATACGAAAGTTACTGACATTATTTCCCAAGGTAATGATCTAGCAGATCGCACAGCCAAGCTTACAGCACAGACTCCAGACATTCCAGTTAACATGACACATACTCCAGATCCGACTACATGTATGATAGTTAAGGACCCTACACAAGATGTCATAGATATCCAGTTACATGCTACTCCCGAAGAAATCAAGAAATGGTCCGAACAAGGAGGGGTCCAGACAGATCAAGGATGGTTAACGAAGGGTAGAACCGCATGGTTTCTCCCCGACTCTATGGTTCAAGTCATCATTAATACCGCACATAGCCCAGCACATTTAGGAGAAAAAGCAATGTTAGACAGTATCCAGAACATTTGGTTCAACAAGCATTTACGAGCTGCAGCCAAGCAGAAAGTTCGTACCTGTATGATATGTTGTCAGTTTAATCCAGGTAAAAGTGTCCCGGTGGAACAAGGGGGATTCCAGCCTCCTGACCACCCTTTTGAGGTCCTCCAGATGGATTATATTCAGATGGAGCGATGTCGAGGTTTCAAGTATGTCCTTGTAGTTGTATGCGCTTTGTCCAGGTGGACAGAAGCATATCCAGTCCCCGATTACACAGCCGCGACCACTGCCAAACAGTTGGTTCGTGAGTTTTTCCCTCGATATGGACTCCCTAGAGTCGTATATTCTGATAACGGTCAGCCATTCTCATCTGAACTGATGAAGCACGTTTCCCTGTTGTTAGGGTACCAGTGGAAGTTTCATTGTGTACGCCATCCTGAAGCAGCCGGTCTAGTCGAGAGACATAATCAGACTCTGAAAATTCGAATTGCCAAAATATGTAAAGATAAGGGTGTGGACTGGCTAGTAGCTCTGCCAGTTGCTTTGTTTTATATGCGCATGGTCGCACATTCCAGATCAGGTCTGTCCCCGTATGAGGTCGTATTCGGCCGCCCCCCTAACATGTGGGGTACTCCTAGACCCCGAAGTATTACTGATGTTTCATGTAATATGCTGACAGATTACCTAGCTTCCTTGATGTCTGCCCTCAACTCATGTCGTTCACAGGTTGCCGCCGCATTTCCAGACAATACCGAGGTGGCACCGCATGAAATCGTTCCAGGTTCGATGGTGCTCGTACGCAACTTTGACAGATCAAGTCCGCTGGAGCCACGTTGGAAGGAGCCCCGTCAGGTCCTCCTCACCACCCGTACAGCCGTGAAATCGGAAGGACGCCGCGGCTGGGTGCATCTTTCGCACGTCAAGAAATTCTACGGATTAAAGCCGGTCTCCAAGAACATTTCCCAGGATATCAAGACTTGTCAAAACATTGTTCCTAAGGACTGTCCCGCAAATGACATTGACACAACCCCTCCCCTGTTAGAGAAAACTCCGCAGCAGGAGTATAAACAGAAACTCCGGTCTAGTAAAATAAGTCAGTCAGTTTGATTGTCTAAGTCCTCCCCTAGGTGAAACGGTTAGACTGTTTCTGACATGTATAAAATAGACCCCCATAGTGAGAGAGTCAGTCAAAACTCAAACCGATGTATCGTTTTTCTAAGTTTCATATTATTTCTCAGCATAATGATTTCCTGCACTAGTTACGCATTTTTCCTGTGTTTTCCAGTTCCTCATGTAAATAAGCATTCTAATGTTACCGTAGAGCACACGTTTAGTGATCTGCCTCCTCACGAATATTCATACCGCCTCGCTATGCGTAACAATACATTTATCCGCATGTTGCACTATTCACACCAGACCAGCAATGCCACTAATTGTTGGGTGTGTGGTCGACTCCCCCCTTTTCAGACGTCAAAGGGAGTTCTGCCACTTTTTCCTTATCCTTTTTCACATAATGGTTCGTGTGGAGCATGGTCCACGTTAACGTCATCCTTAGCAGATATGTCTTTTCTTAACAGCACATGTTTCCCAGACAAGCAAGGTTTCCCCCACAGAACAGGTTTAGATCTAGAAAATGAAGTGTACAATTTAGGTAACTATTCTTCGAATTTTATGGTCCTGAATGTTCAGTCTGATACTATTCCAGACTCACCTGCTATTTCAGTATTACCAGTCAAAGGCGAATTATGTGTCCGAAATAATGGTTCTGTACACGTAGGACATAGTGATTGTACTACTATTATCCAGTATAGTGACAGTGGGAAATCTATTTTTAAAGCTTCACGTCATTCTTATTTTGTTTGTGGTCAAACTGCATATGTTCGTCTGCCCCTCGATTGGGAGGGAACCTGTTACATTGCCTTCCTACTGCCACCTGTTTTCCTAGCCCCACCTGACTACCATAGGAATTCCTTCCTAGTACATACTAGACACAAGAGAAACCTCCCGATTGTCGATTATACTGAAACTGCTGCAGAGCAATTCATTGATATTGATAAAGGTGTGTTCCCTTATTTAGGTACAGTTGTAAATAGTAAGCTAATTCGTAGGTTAACAAGAACCCTTGAAGCTGTAGTAGATGAGACCGCCTCCGCTCTAGGTAACTTAACCGAAGAGCAATCCTTCATGAGAATTGTTGTGCTCCAGAATCGTCTCGTCCTTGACGTCATACTGGCCGATAGGGGCGGGGCCTGTAGAGTCATCGGATCCAGTTGTTGCATTTTCATTCCAAATAACGCGCCGTCTGTTTATTCAGCTATAACCAGACTCCATAAAATTGCCCATCTGTTACACCAAGATCCAGGCACCTGGACATGGTCCGGTTGGTTCTGGAATATAATTTCCGCATGGGGATGGAAAGTCCTGTCCTTTCTAGGTATCGCAGTAGCGATCATATTCAGCTGCTGCCTCTGTATACAATGTGGCCCTGCGATTTGCGGCATTTGTGCTACCTCTTGTATTCCTAGTCCCAAGCCCCGTTCTAAATCTCGTTCCAAGACAATTCGAGATGAACAAATGGTACTGTATGAAATGATAGATGGTATCATGAATATTGATGTTTCCTGATGGAAACGTAGTGACAAGGAGGGAATGTGGAAAAGTAAATTTTGCCATGTTCTGTGTCCCTACGTGTCATCCATCATATGTTATGTGTGCATGACCAATATGCATATGTTTTTCCCCATGTCTGATTCAAGACGCAATTACAGTTGTGTCCTCCTCTAGTATGCCAGTTTCCAGTCCTCGTGAATAATATGAGTATCAGGCTTATGTAAAGTTATGTTGCCACGTTTCTCAGTGTGCACGTTATTCTATTATAAAGTCCCCGTTTCCAGGCCTCAACAGGGCCCGGACATCAGATTCAGCTCCTGTCTCCTGAACCCTCGCTGAGGAGCGATCCAGCCCCCACCTGTATCCTCGACCTTTCACTTACTTCCTGCCTCGCAGTGCCCGGTGCAGCTTGGCTCTGCCTCTGAGTCTGCCAAGACTATGTTGTGATTCCAGTTATCAGTTTAGTCCTCCTTCTCTGCATTCCTAAGCTACTGAACTGCATCAATAGTTTCCGTCATTGTCTAGCCTATGCGGCTCCATGTTAAGAGAAATACTGTATTTAATGGTCATTTAATATTCTTCATCACGCACTACATGTAGAATAAATGCATGCTCCAGTCTTAGAGTCAGTTAGCTTTTCCCCTCATGACTTCTAGTTTATATCAACATGTTCCCTAAACATCAGATACTAGATAGGGTTTAGGTACATGTCGCTCCGACCCTCCAGACTTTAGTCTCTGCTCCTAGCACAGAGTTCATAGCCCCCAGCTTCTCCTCGTAACACGTCATTGCCAGTTTGCGCGCACCATCAGGTTAGAGGTCCCGGCTCCTTAGGTAGCCCCCTCCTATGTTTCCGCCCATTCATGACATATTCTGTTACGTTTGCATCACATGTCTGAGTTACACCTTCTTTTTACTCTTATCTTTCGCGACTGCTACGCGTCACGCCTTCTGCTCCACCCACTGCTACGCCTACTGCAATGTAATGCTATGTGTTTGCGTTATATATATATGCTCATGTATTGTTATTAAAAGGCAGCGCGCTCATCCCAGACCCAGCCCCAGCAGCTGCTGGGCCCTGTCATCCTATTCCTATGCAGGTTGTCCTGTTCCTGTCCTTATGCTGTATTAAACCTGCAAAACTCCCACTACCTCGAATCTTGACTCTTATTTATTGAGCTATCTGTTATTCATTCATTCATTCAAAAATAGATCCGGTATTATTTATTTATATACCACAGACTAAGGGGCAGATTATGACTTTGCCAGTGCGTGAGTAGGGTGGCACACCAACACCCTGCTCCACCACCAAAGTCGACCGCCAGTCGCTCACCAGATTAGAAGTTTCTCCTGGTCTGTCATGAGGTCCTTTGGTGTTCCCATGGCAGTGCCTTTGAAAAACATGCGCTATAATGGAAATGCCAAAGCAAGTTCTGCATGGCTTGGGCTGCTTAGTCTGTGCCATGCAGGAACTGGGGGTGCATGAACAGAAGGGGGCACAACATGTGCCCACCTGCATGCATTTTAATGTACAATGACAACCATTGTTTCCCCCACACCAGCCTTTTTTATGGTGGTCTCACCTCCATGAAAAGGCTGGGGGTGGAGAAACTCAGAATATGCTTTGAGCTAATGGAGCAGCACCGCCAAGCATATTGCTGCTCCAGACTACCGTGCCACACCAGGGAATATGGTTCCCTGGCAAGTGCGGTGGTCCTAATACGGTCACAATGCAATGCTTGTAATACAGCAGTCGGACCACTGGTGTGGCGGTCCCCAACTGCAGCCACACCTCCACCACAGGCTTGACGGTCCGTTGTACCACCAAACTCGTAATCATGACCTATGTTTCTCTACCACGTCAGTACCTGTAGGTCCAAACCAGACTAGCTCACTGTGCCTCACCTGCACTCCTAACTCTTCCAAAAGTAACAGGTGAATATGGAAAACCTAGAACATTAACCTTTAGTCCCCAATGGAACCGTGGAAACAGATCATTATCTTTTGTTCTCGGTCATTCATGTATATAGTAAACTGAAGAAAGACACAAAGGAAGTTTACAATATATTTATTATTAATATGGTAGTCTATTTTGAAGCAGGTGTGCTGCGATTAGTAAACAGATACAACTAAGCAACGTAATCAACATTAATAACATACAGCAAACAATGAAGCACCCAACCATGGCAACTATTATATCTGGATGTATGACGGTACAACGCATGCTTTTACAACACGTACCGTTACCACGCATGTTTAACAACGCAAGTCGTTACAACGACTTGCGTTGGGGGGCGCTGGATAGTGAATAATTTAATTTACTATTCCAACTCCAGTCCCCGTGGATAGTAGGGAAGGTGTTGGATAGTAAATTAAACTATTCTCTATCCTACAGCGCCCTCCAGCGCAAGTCGTTGTAACGACTTGCGTTGTAAAACCTGCGTGGTAATGGTACTGCGTTGTAAATGTTTTGTCGTAAAGGATGTTTCCCATTATATCTATCTAGGTCTACTCTCAATATGTGAGCAAAGGGATATATTAGTGATCTCTGGGATTAGCACTGGACCCCATACCTGGTTTATGTAGTTCAGTGGTCAGCATCATAGGTCTAAACTCAGTTCGCCCAAGGCTGCTGCCTCCGTTCTAAGGCTGGTCTCTCTGCTGGAATTCTCCTCTCTTTTCTCCAAGGGGCTGAGACACAGTTTACTTCATAAAAGCTACTGTGTTAGAAAACCGCAGCTGTGCTACTGTGTTCTGTGTGTCTAAACAAGTTAGGAGATGTTGCTATAAAGCACAAGAAAACAGTACACCATGTTGTTCAACCTTGTACGAAAGGTTCAGACTGAATCTCAAGAAGAGGCACTGAATAACAAATAATATGCGCATCATATTTCTAAAATATTATCATGTCACAAAAACTAACATATTATGTATGACTGTGAAGCAATGGCAAACTAAAGCTGCTAATATCAGCAACCAAGGGAGAACCCAAGTGGGCCCAGAAGGGGAAACACTATAATGGGCAAGAAGATCGCTAATCATATGCAGATCATCAAATCCTTTTTTTAATATTCTGCATCGTGATTACGGAATTTCTTGTATGTTTTATGTTGCTAAGGCTAAACGTCAATATTTTCCTAAGACTTGTGTACATCAGTCTAGCTTTGAGTTTGTAATACATCCATACTCAGTCCTATCTTTTAACTATTACTGTGTGGCCAATTGGGTTACACTGTAATTGTTAAATTGTAGTTGATCATAACTCCTTTTATTCCTCAGGCACCTAGAAAGCTCCATTGCAAGGAGCAGGAAAAAGGGACCCAAATACTATGCGTTAGCGGAGGGTGTTTAGAACCTTAGATAGGGGAGTTAGAAGATTTTTTATGATAATAGTTCCTTTTCTAGTCCCAGTCTTAGTCCCATAGCCTATGTGTTGAGTCGTTGGATCAGCGGAGTTCCAATGGTTTGTGGTAGAGTGGTAACAGCGGAGGAGTGAGTATTAATAGGGTTGCATGTGTGTGGCTTATGCTTAACTTTTGTAAATTTCTTTTGTGAAGCAGGCAATTGTTATTTGCATTATATTTGTTTACATGTGTGTAGCTGAAGAGAGAGTGTTTGTGAACCGTGAAAAAGAGGGTGAACCACTGCAAGGAGTGAGACTGATGTCACAGTGTGCTGTGCTGAGATTAGTTGGTGGTGTAAAGTCACACTGCTATTGGTTGCCTACCTCACAGGGTGGCAGATTGTTATTGGGTGTTAATTTGGAATGAGAATTGTGAGGACATTAATGGGTCATGCATTGAAGCTGATAATTCTAATTGAGATTATTGGTGTACTTATCAAAAAATGAAATGTTTTAAAGTCATGCAAGATTTGATTAGCGGAGCTGTGACAACACCCATTAGAGAAAGGGAAGAGATACTACCTGAAGATGGTGTGGGGTCATTATAAGGTGATAAATGTAGGGAAACACACTTGTATTTGGCTTGAACAATGGCACAAGATTACTGAGAAAGGAGATGCATTGGCATTTCCACACAATGGTAAGTTTAATGTGAGAATCATTGAAAACTTGAGGAGGATTTTATATGAGATGAATCCACTGCCTAGACCTACAAAGTTTGAAGTGCTTCATGCTTGGGATCATGAAGAGCATGTCAGAGAGAAAGAGAGATATCAGAGAAGAGCTAGAAAGGCAGTGTGCACTTATGCTGATTAGAGATGGGACGCAGCAGAAGGTGGAGAACCGATATTGTAGAATGTGCAAAATTATATCCGGCATGATTAAGAGATGAAGTGCAGAAAGAAAATGAGGGGAGAAGGAAAGGGAAGAGGGATAGGATAAAGGATACAGAAGGAGGACATGAAAACAGTAACAGTGACACTAGTGATAGTCTTTTGGATGTATTGTATCACATTGAAAATGTCCATATAATGAGCTTTGAACAGTGGGAGGTGAAAATGTTAAATGGAGTGGAAATACTGGGTTGGCTACTTCACCAGTAAATGTCAGCCATATTGTGATGGGGACTACTTCTGTGAATATAAATCAAAACCTGATGGGAGGGAGTTCAGGGATTTGTGCTCCAGGAACCTACTCAGCTCTTAATTCTTCAGATGCCCTTACTGTTACGGTTACCATTAGACAAGTGGTCCAAATGTACAACCCCGGTTCTTCAGAAAATGGGATTCATAGGTTGGCTGTCCCCGCTCAGCAACAAGCTTCAGAGATTGCCTCCACAAGTTAGAGAGCTAGAGAATTTGTTTCTATAATCCCAATTAATGTGAGTTCCCCGTGTGGT
Organism: Lissotriton helveticus; assembly: GCF_964261635.1. Classification (NCBI taxonomy): domain Eukaryota; kingdom Metazoa; phylum Chordata; class Amphibia; order Caudata; family Salamandridae; genus Lissotriton; species Lissotriton helveticus. The sequence continues at coordinate 1,146,471,654 of NC_136063.1, read as the reverse complement.
GCGACTGCAGACCTGAGTAGGAATCAGATCAGATGTGGACCGTTAAGGTCATTCCAGGGATTGCCAGAATTGGGTGCTCTCACATAGGATCCATCCATCAATGAGCATTGTAGCATACCCAGAGAGAAGGCGGTATCCAAAGCACCTGAAGGGCTACCTAGTCATATTGTTTAGGATCTAGATGAGTGGCTGAAAGTTCTTAAATCTACTTTGAATGGGAGTGGATGTAAACAATTGAGTCAAGGAACCATTCGCTTGGTGGACATGGGGAAATTGAAGTTAGAATTAGATGAAATTATAAGTGGGAATCTCGATTTGGCGTGAATAGGTACTTATCAATAAAATTCACTTTTGTTCATTACTAAGGATGTTACCAGGCGGGCAAGACAAGCCTATGATGTATTATCTGTAATAGCTCAGGAATCTGAATTAGATTTAGAGTAGGTTTCTGTGATAAGGGCATAGAGAATATGAGAATACCCGGGATGAAAATGCTAATTTAAGATCCAATTCAAAGGATCCCGATTTGGAGTATGCTGGACAAATGGGAAGTCAAATGGTCAAAAAGGTAAAGTCATAAAAGATTGATGGGGGACTGCCTCCTTCTAATGAGGTGGAAGTGGGAACTACCTGTTTCCCCTTTTATAATAGCTACAAAGTAGAGGTTCTATACATGTTCCTTGGAGTAGGTGTGATCTTGCATAATTCACCGATTAATTCTCCAAGTTAAGAGAAAAGCCTCTGGAGTGGTACAAACAAGTTGAGCGGTTTGTGAAAATTTTAAAAGTTTTATAAGCCTCCTCTTGCTTGTTGCCAAAACTTGCCTAAATCAATGCGGAGTAGCTGAGCTGTACACGTTTAGACTAAACATGTACGGCTCAGCTACCCCGCATTGATTTAAGCAAGTTTTGGCAACAAGCAACAGTAGGCTTATAAACTTTAGTCCCTCTAGCGGGTAGACGTGAGGAGTTGAGAACAGCGATACACTGAATTTTTCTGTTGTATTTAAATTTAAGGTCTATTAAAGCTTAAACGGTATACAATGATTTTACGACCGTTGAGAACATATATCGATTCAAAAAAGCAATCTGTGAGCCTCCATTTAATAATGAGGTGAATTTAGCCAGGGGCTAAAATTAAAATTTATGAATAGTCGACATACGGCTCAGACCTGTGTTAAATAAACATCAGGGACTTGGTACCTGTAAAGATCAGGATATGTACAGTGTCTATATAATAAAATATGCTGAGAGACTGGAATTAACTTTGGTCTTGAAAAAGATGGAATATTAACAAGAAGCCACCAAAACGCGTAACGCTATTGGTAGCATAATCTACGGGAAATTGGGTCTTGTTAAATGTTGTAAGATTGAGTTCATCATGGCCCAGTGATCAATTTGACCCATGTGATATGCTGTTTGAATGACAAATTATACTGTAAACTTTATTTTCTATTCTCTCTTTGTTTATGAATTTTTGTACTGTAAGATGTTTTAAAATTGTTTCTTGTAAGATTTGTATTTATCAAAAAAGATTGCGTCACATATTTCTTTATGACTTGTTTTATGCTAACAATATTGTATACAAATGATTTTAATAAAGTATTTGTTGTGATAAATTTGGGTGTTGTACTAATGACATTCTGTAAGAATGTGATAGGGGTCTGATTTAGGGGACATAACAATTGTATGATTTAATAGGATGATTGGACTATTGTATTATTTTTCCTAATTATATTCCAAGGGATATTCTTCTAATCAAATATAGATAAAGCCAAATGTAGAATTGACCCAGAACACCACAGTATAATTTGACCCCTGAAACGGTTGCCAAAATATCTCCAGGAATAGAGACAATGATCCAATAAAGGATTCTGAAGGAGATTTTGCAAAGTCCATGTAAGTTGCCCATTGAGGGCATGCAGAAGCCTAGTGGTAAGTATCGATTAGTGCAGAACCTTCGAAAGATAAACAAAATTGTGGTTCCTTGTTGTACGATGGTACCAAATCCTGCTGTGATTTTATTTAAAATTCCATGTGAGGCTGAGCGGTTCTATGTTATTCGATTGTGTCAGGCTTTCTTCTCTAATCTTTTGTACGAGGGCAGTCAGTTGCTTTTTGCATTTCAGTTTGGCAGCCATGGTTTGGCAATCTCGCTCCTTCTCCGGGAACGGCCATTACATCTGGAATGCCCTCCTGCAAGACCTGCGCTGTAACCCCTCCTACCTCAACTTTAAAAAAGACTTTAAACATCACCTTCTCAACCTATACCGGGGTCCTCAATTTCTCCTTTATCATACTTTCTATTTCCCATGCATTGGTTATCCATATTTCCTTTTCTACCCCTATCTTCGCTCTCCCTCTTTACATATCATCCTCGCTTCCCTGTCCCTAACTGCTACACCCATGTATATTATTTATATGTTCATTACCGCAAACCACCTGGAATTTCTACCCCCTTTCTTAATATTGAATTGTACCAGTGTGTATTCTTACCTATTTTTGCCCACTTATAAGTTTATATGAGATGTACTTGCTTCTTTTTTTGTTTATTTCCTGAACAACTGTTTCCTTGATTTCCTCGGCTCATGTAAAGCAGTCTGATTCCCCCGGGTCTAGCCAGCACTATATACAACCTTTCAAATAAATGAATAAACCAATAAATAAATGATGCCAAGCCCCACACGGGTATATGAGGAGCTGGCTGACGGAAATCCAACTTTAAAGAGATATTCTCTTTTGAACCCTGCTACTTTGTTGCCTCTTCCTGAAAATGACAACTAGGGAAGTCAAATGCAGCATGATTCTCTTGATGTTACTAAACTGTGCAAAAAGCCAAGACCAGATATAAAAGATGAGCCAAAGCCTGAATTTGATTTTGCTTTGTTTGTAGATGGCATGTGTTTGTGAGGTCATAGAGGACATTTAAAAGCTATCTATGCAGTTTTTACAGTCTCAGGATTAGTTGAAGCCTTGTGGCTTTAAGGAGCCTTTTCTGCACAAAAGGCAGAATTGATTGCTTTTACGAGAGCCTGCTGTGTCTCTTACCAGCTCAAAGTGACCATTTTCAGTGATAGTCAGTGTGGCTTTGGTGCTGTTAATGATTTCAGACAGTTATGGTATGAAAGGGGGTTTATGTTCTCCTCTATAGGTCACCTATCCGAAATGAGAGCAAGTTCAAAAGCATCTTAAGAGATTGCAGATGCCTACCCAAATTGAAGTTGTCTAGTGTGCTGCACATTGTACAGTGGTGACTATGTGACTATTGGTAACAGATATGCTGACGAGGTTGCCAAGTATTGTGCTCATAATGCTTGCACTTTCACTGGTGAATAGAGGAACCAGGGGCTAGATGAGGCTAATTGCAATCTTTTGTTACTGACAGTTGATCCTTTTTCGGAAGTCAAGAGGCTACAGGAAGAAGTGCCAGAGGTGGAACAGCAGAGTTGAGTTAATGCAGGTTGCATTAAGAGGAATGAGGATGATATTCGGGTTTTAAGGGATGACAGACCTGTGATGCCAAATAATCTCCTGCTATCAAATACTAGGCATTATCATGGTCTGACTCGTAAGGAGAGATGCTATAGTTAGGTTGTTTAGGCAGACTTGCTTAAATCCATGGTTTAAGTTGATGACTGAAGCGTTGTGCCACAGATGTATTGAGTGTCAACAGAACAATTTAGGGGAAAAATTGCGGTGACATTGAGGCACATAGGGAGGTCAGATGGTCCATTTAATTGAATGCAGTTGTATTTCATTGGGATGCTCTTATGCAATGGATTGAGGTATGTGTTGGTTGTTGAATGTATCTTTTCATTATGGCTTGAGGCATACCCCTTAATTAGGAATGATAGTTTCACAGTAGCAATGTTGTTGTTGAAGGAGTTAATACCCAGATTTGGTTTACTGAATTCTTTAGTATCTGACTGAGGCACACACTTCAACAATGAATTCCTGAGGATGCTGTGCCACTTTACAGATTGAACAGAGACTGCAGTGCAGCAACAGACCTGAGGCTTTTGGTCTGGTGGAGCAGGTGAATAGACTTTGAAATCCGGATTTGAGAAAGTGTGTGCATCCAAAACCTTTGAAATAGCCTGATGCATTTCTGCTTGTATTGATGAGTCTACGCAGAGTACCTGATCATAGGACATGATTGTCCCCCCAAGAAATCATCATGGGCAGGGCAATGAGATTGCCAGCCATACCTGCAAATGCTCTTGTAAACTTTACTGGTGATCTGATAATCTGATCATCAGTAAAGGACTGGCTTATGTGGTGCATTTTGTGTCTCATCAGGTTGAAGCGGTCACAGCTCTGCCTCATCAGGAGCAGTGCCATGACCTTAGTCTTGGAGACTGGGTCTTGGTGAAGAAGCATGCGAGGAAGAGTTGTCTGGAGCCTACCTGGTGTGGTCACTTCCAGGTGATCCTGGTTACCCCAACGCCTGTGAAGTACAAAGGTCTCCCCAACTGGGTGCATGCTGCTCACACATTCGCTGAGTTCTGCGTCCCCTTGATGATATAACAGTACCTCTCCCAGAAGAGCCAGTGGTGGTTGAAAGATCACAAGAGCAGGTTAGTCAAACTGTGGGAGACCAACAAGAACTTGAAACAATGCTTGTTGGGCCTGACAGGCGTCCTGGAGAGTTGGTGGTTGAAACTGAGGGGAAAGAAGCTAGTCCTGGGGTTGTGACTAAGTCAGACTCAGACCCTGACAAAGAGCCTAGTACTGTATAACCATGAGGAGTCGCAGGAGAACGTTGGCTGAGAAGGCAGGAGAGGGGGTGACTGGTCCCAAAGGGAAAAGGTAACCTCCAAGGCACCCAGAGGATACTGAGTATTCTAATATGAGTGACAAAGGAAGAGAGGAGACTTGAATCAGAAGGTCAAAGCAACCAAGAGTGACCTGAACGAGATACTCTCACCCTGAATCTACTTACTTCCTTGCAAATGACAGGAAGAACGAGCTGCAGGAGTTCTGGGATCAATTTGAAAGTTCAACTAAAACTTCGGAAACTTGATCTTTAGTTCAATCCTAGTTTTAAACTTCCTCTGTTAGTGAAATTGTGTGACTTGAGACATCTTATTCTGTTTTTGACTGAGTTTCCTTTCCTGGATGCAAATGAGTTCCCTATTCTAGTCGAGGAACTAAAACACTTAATTCTGGAATTGATTGTAAATGAACCTGAACTGTTTCTTATTAGAGACGTTTAAATAGACTTCATAGGGAAGAAAGAAGAGTACCTAGGCCCAAGGCAGCTCAAGAGCTTAAGTTTGTTCATTAGAAGAACACAGAGTACGGCTAACAAAGACACACAAAGACCTTTGTACATATTCTTGTTGGTATCATTTAAATTTTGGTTTTGCTGCTTGCACAAGTGGAAACAGAGAAGCCTCTGCAGATGCTACGTTTCAACCAAAGATTTAGTTCTAATGAAGAAATGGGAGCCAATTTTAATACTATTAGGTGTAGATGCATAATAGCAGGCACACTAAGAGTTGTAGTTGTAGTATTAATCATATTGCTTATAGGCTTATATTCAGCTACATAGAGGTCAGTAGAAATCAAGCCTACTGTTGATCATATTACACCACGGCATGCTGATAGTAACCCACAGTTGTTGGGGGTTATGAAATTGTACACAGATCAATCAAGGGGAGATTTTTCTTCAAACGTTTATTTTAGATTACTTTATGAATAAATTGACATTGTGATTGCAAGGGATTGTTATGTTTGTACCGTGTTGCCTGCATCTATTTCACCTATAACCATTCCTTTGACATATGGAATTTCTGTAGTCTTTATTTAACCTATCCTATTCTCAAACATTTGAAGAAGAATCCTTATTTTTAAGGTGCAGAGATTGCAGGCAAATATTTTTTATCACTCAAGCCACTAGACTCTGCATATGTACACAGACATAATTTGACTTGTTCAATGTCAGATGTGTAGAAGAAATTCTCGAAACTAGTGGAAGATGGAAGGAGATATCTATAGTGTAAATTCACAATGAATGAAGATGTTGAGAGACACCGCAGGTGGACTAGTGAAAATTTGGACATTAGGTGAAAGGAAATGTGCCTGTCTAGACCTTAGATTGGTAACATAAGGGAAAGTTATGTATACACAACCAGCTATCGGCTAAGGGACAAATGTAACTGAAAATACGTTAAAAGTCATCTATGTAAAACCAGCATATCCATTGTTAAATCTAATTCATATTTGCGTGAAATTGTAACCATTGCACAATGCGTGCACTCTCTATTCGCTAATGACTGTGTGGCCCTTTTTCTCTGATAGAAAACCTGATATGCCTCTTTGACCCACCAAACATCAGCTTTAGAAATTCATTCAGGATGAGTAAACAAATCTGGTCTGCCAAAATTCCCCAGAATACCTTTAATATACTGCACCTTAGGAATCTAATGGCAATGTTCCAACCCAAAACAATATTTCAGAATCTTTCTGTTAAATTCCAAATCATATTTTAACCATACAGAAAACCACAGCACTACTGGATGGATTTGTATGTAACCAGCAATAAAGGGCCAGATGTAGGTAGCCCAATACCGGTCGGTAACGGCCAAAATTACCGATTTTTGGCCGTTACCGACCGGTATTGGGCTTTTGAGATGTAGGAGCCCAAAAAATACCGATTCGGTAAATTCCGAATCGGTATTTACCGAATTGGTATTTACCGATTCGGCAAATAAGAAATGGTAAACAATGAGAATAGAGATGTAGGTAACTTCTAAAATACCAAATTGAATGAAATTCGGTATTTAAGAGTCTGTAACTACCATGGATTGAAAGCAGGTGGTAACCAGGTGCAGGCTATAAAAAAGGCCCCAAAATGCAACAGTGTGACCAGAATGGTGGCATTCTATGTGATAGCAAGGCGGCTACGGCTACAGGCAGCAGGAGAGAGGATCTGAAGATGGGAGGAGCAAGTCTACAGGCAGCGGATCACTCTCTTCCAACTTACTGAGGCAGAGATCTTGCAAAGGTACAGGATACACCCCCACACCATCCTGGACTTGATTAGAGACCTGCACCCACTCCTGGAGCACCCAACACCAAGGGCGCACGCCATCCCACCCCATGTGCTGGTGCTCTGTAGCCTACACCTCCTTGCATCTGGGAGTTACCAGGGTGTGATAGCTGCGGTAGGTGGGGTGTCCCAGAGCTGCCTGGCCCTTCTGGAAGTTCCTGGAGGCCATGATGCACAGAATGCATCATTACATCAGCTTCCCTGACACACATGCGGAACTGCTAAAGACCAAGACTGACTTCTATCAACTTGCACAGTTCCCACACGTCATCGGCTGTATTGATGGGACACACATCCCAATCTGCCCACCTGCAGCCACAGAGTACATTTATAGAAACAGAAAGTCAACCCACTCTATCAATGTGCAGGTAATCTGTGATGCTGCCAACATAATCACAGACATTGTGGCCAAATTCTCAGGAAGCACCCACGACTCCTAAATCATTCAGAACAGTGGGATGTACACACGCCTGACAGCGAGGGAATTCGGAGAAGGATACCTGCTAGGTAAAACACTGTGACACACCCTGATAGATATTGCAAATGTATGTGTTGTTGCCCATGTAATTAATGGCTCCCTCATTTCCACATAGGTGATAGCGCATATGCGGTTCGCTCGGTCATCCTGACACCCGACCTGAACCCATCAACCCGGAGTGACCGACGATACAACGTGGCACACAAATCTACTTGGAACGCTGTAGAACGCATCTTTGGGGTGTTAAAAAGCAGGCTCCGCTGCCTCCACAAAAGCGGAGGCGCACGTCAGTACTCACCACTCATCTGCTGTAAGATTATTGCTACTTGCGCAATGTTGCACAATCTTGCTACAAAGAAAGATGCAGAAGTGGAATTAAGTGATTTTGAGGACCACGATGATGAATGTGCACAGCCTGAAACCAACAAAGCAGGAGTGGCGCCAGCAACAGATGGGAGACAGAGACGGGCAGAGATCACACGCAACTACTTTTAAGTAAGTAAAGAGACACAGCCAGGTGGAGTATGTACCCAACGTAGTTTAATTTTTTGGCACTACGCCTGTACACAAAGGCACAAATGTGCAACACAAATTGTATCCATCCATACTGGGAGTCATGGGTTACTTCCCCATTCCAGGTCAGGGAGTGTGGGCAGCATTAGTTATTTGCGGCCATGCCTACTGGTGCCAGATGAAATTGGCTGGCTGCCCTCACTGGGTGTGTGGGCAGTGGCAGCCCCATGGAACCTGCTGCTTCTCCGTGTGTCAGCAATAGGGGGGGTTGTCATGCTGCACTTACTGGTGCTCTCCTCACTCTCACTCTCACCCACATCCAGAGCAACAGTATGTGCTGACTGCGCATTAAGCAGCACCTCAACAGCACTTGTCACCCTCACAAGGCCCCTTGAGACTTCACTGCTACTGTGTGCCAGTCCCTCCTGCATGTTTACGCATCGCCTGCAAAGTAGGGAAGTGGCAGTGGCCAGGTGGTTGACTGCCATAGTGGGTTGTTGTGCTTGCTGCCTGTCCTTCTGCCTTGTTGTCCTATCCTGGTCAAGCTTGGTACACAAGAGCAGCACGGATTGGGACATGTCCCGCATCCCTGCAGCTATCTCTCTCATGCCTGCTGCCATGTCTCTGTTTTCATCCACCATTGAGCTGATGCCCTTTCCTATGTTTGCCATGTTCTCATTCAGTTGCCTCATCTGGCATTGCACCGACTGGATGGCCTTCCCCTGCATACGCTGTATTTTCACCATGCTACCCTCCAGTCCACGGAAGACACTGGGACCCTCAACATGTTGCGAATCACTGATGTCTCTAGGCCTGTGGCGTCTGGTACCTGTGCGGGCCCCCTCGGCGCTGGACTGCTGATTGGCAGTGCTTTCCTTACCAGCCAAGGTTGGTGTATCACCCCCCACCATGTCATCTGCTGATGGCTCCATTTGAACTAGTGTGGCAACTACATGCCTCTTGCTTTTTTGGACTGCAGGTGTTGTGTTAGCCGGTGACGCAAGCAGTTCAGGTGAGGACAGGAGTAGAGGGGAGCCAAAATGCTCTGGGGAGGCCTACATCTGTCGTGATGTTTGAAGGTCTTGGGAGACTGGCTGTGCTGTTGGTGCACCAGTTTTCTGTGTGGTATTCCCTGCACTTGTGCTTGCCTCCTGTGTGTCTTCCCTCTGTGGTACACTGCCTTCCTTCTCCTTGGTACGCCTGCGAGATGTCTCGCCTGTGGACAGAAATTTGTACTTTAGCTCTGTGGTCCTTCAGCACTGCTTATACAATTAAATTCTAATCTCTGAAACACTGTCGCTATTGCCTCCGCTTGCTTATCACTGATGTGTGTCGCATGCCTTGTTGTTTGGTGTGCTGTATGACATGGCAGGTGTTTCAATGACTACATCTCCCATAATGCATTGCTGGTGTATATTGCTACCTCTACTGGAGTGGGGTTAACACTACCACATAGGGGAAGGGGAAGGGGAAAGGGAAAGGGATGGTGTGAGGGTGATTGCTGTGCATGCTTCTTACCTTTTCTGGTGGCAGCTCTGGCTGAGCTGTCTGCATCTCCAATCCCACAGATGCTGTCTGGTTCAATGGTGGACTCCACCAGCTCCTCCAGCTCTGTCAGGGCAGGTATTTACCGATTCGGTAATTCCCATTCATTCCTATGGGCCTGGAGGCCCATAGGGATGAATGGGAATTAACGAATCGGTAAATGCCGATTTGGTAAATACCGAATGGATGATACAGAATATTACCGATTCGGTAATATTTACTGTATTTTTATCTACATCCCATTTATCGATTCTAAAATTCCGAATCGGTAAAATTCGATATTTTAGAATCGGTATTTTGGATTTATCTACATCTGACCCAAAGCCTCTACCCATTTCCTCAGACACGATTTCTGCAGGTACAAACTGCGGTATCCTCAGGATTCTCCTTAACACTTTATTTTCGGGAACCGGAATGGGGTAGCAAGACTTATAACCCCAGATCTCTGAGCTAAATGCCACTGTTGTAACACATTTGGCTTTATAAAGCGTCATCATGGATCTGACATGAAGACTACCAAATTGCCTCGCAAAGGCGTCAATACTCTGGGCCACTCTAATAAAAGGCTGCACATGCCCGCTGTTTAAAGGATTCCACTTGAATCTAGCATCTAACCAGATTCCTAAATAACAGAATTTATCAATCTTGCCAATGTGAAGTCCCTCAATTACACGGGTTTTTGTTTTAGCATTTTTTTGGCACTTGCAGCATTGTGTACATTTTTGCCAAATGCGTTTCAAACCTAAATTGACCATAAAATCATAAAAAACATTTGTTTAAAAGTAGCAGACCATTAGCTGTACGCGCTATGAGTACTGTATCGTCTGCGTACAGTAAGACTGGGATTTTCCTTTTCCCCACCAAAGGAATATCCTTACACTCTGCCACTAAAAATGTATCTAACTGATTGATGTATAATATAAGAAGCAAAGGAGCTAAAATACACCCCTGACAAACTCCTCTTCCTAACGGAAAGTGCACAGTGCATTCTCCATTGGTTCCATGTCTTGCTGAGGCTTCCTGATCATCGTGCAAATCTATCAGAAAATTTATGAGGGCACTCTCCACCCCCATGTCCCCCAGCACAGCACACAACTACACTCTATCTACTGTATCAAAGGCTGTACTGAGGTCCATGAAGGCCAAGTGTATCAACTCCTTCTTCACTTTTATTTTCTTAGTAATTAATAGATACAGATTTATATTCTGCTCTATTGTTCTCTCTGAGGCCTCTTTGTTGTGCGGGGCATCAATTCTAATTTCAACAGAGGTCATTAGTGCTACCACTTCGCCAATGTACTCGCTATCTTCATAATTCTGAGCTGTTTTAGTTTCTGTGCCATTTTTGTTAAGAAAAATTAGCTATTTTAAGTTTCAAAACTGTGGCGTGGTTAAGCAGCTGTCGTTCTATTCGATCTTTTCTCATGATAGCATTAGTTTCTGTCTCTACGATCTGTAAATAGAGCTTTTGAAATGCTGCTTTTTCCAAACTCTGGGGCAGATTTTCAAGGAACTGGCGCATCTGTATAGATGTGTCAGTTTCCCTGCGCCTGCGTGAAAACCCATGCGCCGCCATAGATGCGCATATTTACAATACAGCGCACTATGATGCAAGGATTGACAGATGCATCAGAAATTCTGACGCATCTGTTGACGGAAAAGTCACGCATTGCTGGAGTTGTGTCGCAAGCACGACACAACTCCAGCAATGCGAGTTGCGGCCTATTCCCAATACAGTGCGTCACTCCTAATGCCTGCTTGAAGCAGGAGGAAGGTTTTGACGCAGTGGCCTCCTAAAAGTGATGCAGTGAAATCTTGCAGATTTCACTGCGTCACTTTTACGAGGCTTTCCTGATTGGGAACGTCTACCCTGTCTACATTATACCTGACACAGGTATAATGTGACGCAGGGCTTTACAATGTGACGCATCCCCTTAGATGCAGCACGTTATGGATTTGCCGCATTTTTTATGCCGCCATTGCATCACAAAAGTGTTGGAACAGCAGCGCAAAAGTGTCGCAAGGGGCTTCTAAATCTGCGCCTCTGTTTACAGGTCTGGTGTCAGCGATTACCTTTTGCTTTTAAGAAAAAAGTTCAAGGACACAAGCATAGATATATACAAATAGGGACTTTCTCTCAACTCTCTTAATCTCTTGGTCTGTTGTGTTATTCACACTTAGCTTCCTTCCACCATAGCATACAGTTTAGAGACAGGGGTCAGCCCACTTTTGTCATTGGCTCCTCTCACTGTGAGTGACTGCATTTTGTCCATTTACCCCATGAATGTGACCGAAAAGGTGCAGATTATGATATGATAAAAAAGTTAACACGAGGAGATGATGGACAGAGCACTGAAACTTTTCAGACACTTACCCCCATTCACAGATCTGGGTTGAATCCATCATCATTCTTTAGCTCACTTCGCCACCTCAGTTCAGACCCAGCTATATGCAAAACAGTCTTGAACCGGTACCTCATGGGAAAAGTCCAACCCAAACTGCCAAGCCACTTCTTCCCTTAACCAGAATCAAGCATCCTGGGACCAGTTTCTGGGCAACAGCTTTCATCAGCCAGGCTTGCTTGAATGCAGTGGCAAAGTGAGCCCAGAACCCATGTCTGGGCATACCCTACCAACTTAGGACAACAAAGTAAACACAAGGAGATGATGGACGGAGCACTGAAACTTTTCAGACACTCATCCCCAGTCACAGATCTGGGTTGAATCCATCATCAATCTTTAACTCACTTCGCTACCTCAGTTCAGAACAACCTATATGCAATCAGTCTTGACCCTGAGCCTCATGGGAACAGTCCAGCCCGAACTGCCAAGTCACGACTTCCCTGAACTGGAATCAAGCATCATGGGACCGGTTTCTCTGTAACACCCTTCATCAGCCAGGCTAGCTTGAATCCAGTGGCAAAGTGAGCAAGGGACCCACGTCTGGGCATACCCCGCCACCTTAGGGCGCACAAAGCAAACACAAGGAGATGATGGACAGAGCAGTGAAACTTTTCAGACACTCACCCCCAGTCACAGATCTGGGTGGAATCCATCAGCATTCTTTAGCTCACTTTGTCACCTCAGTTCAGACCCAGCTATATGCAAATCAGTCTTGACCCTGTGCCTCATGGGAACAGTCCAGCCCGAGCTGCAATGCCAAGCCTTTCCTGAACCGGATTCCAGCATCCTGCGACCATTTTCTGAGTAACACCCTTCATCAGCCCGGCTAGCTTGAATCCAGCGCCAAAATGTGCAAGGGACCCACGTCTTGACATACCCCGACAATGTAGAGTGAACAACGCCAACACAATGAGATGATGGACAGAGAACTGAAACTTTTCAGCCACTCACCCCCAGTCACAGAACTGGGTTGAATCCATCATCATTCTTTAAGTGACCCTGTGCCTCATGGGAACAGTCCAGCCCGAACTGCAAAGCCAGGTCTTCCCTGAACCGGATCAAGCATCCTGAGACCGGTTTCTGTGTAACACCCTTCATCTGCCAGGCTAGCTTGAACCAATGGCAAAGTGAGCAAGGGATCCACGGCTGGGTATACCCTGCCAAATTAGGGCAAACAAAGCAAACACAAGGAGATGATGGACGGAGCACTGAAACTTTTCAAACACTCACCTCAAGTCACAGATATGAGGTGAATCCATCATCATTCTTTAGCTCACTTCGCCACCTCAGTTCAGATCCAGCTATTTGAAAATCAGTCTTGACCCCGTGCCTCATGGGAACAGTCCAGCCCGACCTGCCAAGCCAGTTCTTGCCATGAACGTAATCAAGCATCCTGGGAACAGTTTATGAGTAACACCCTTCATCAGCCAGGCTTGCTTGAATCCAGTGGAAAAGTGAACAAGGGACCTAGGTCTGGGTATACCTTGCCAATGTAAGGCAAAAAAAGTAAACACAAGTAGATGATCGATTAAGCACTGTAACTTTTCAGACACTCATACCGAGTCACAGATCTGGATTGAATCCATCATCATTCTTTAGCTCACTTCGCCACCTCAGTACAGACCCAAATCAGTTTTGACCCTTTGCCTCATGGGAACAGTCGAGTCCGAACTGCCAAGCCAGGTCTTCCCAGGACCAGAATCAAGCATCCTGGGACCGGTTTCTGGGTAACAGCCTTCATCAGCGAGGCTAGCTTGAATCCAGTGGCAAAATGAGCAAAGAACCCACGCCTGGGCATACCCTGCCAACTTAGGGCAAACAAAGCAAACCCAAGGAGATGATCGACGGAGCAGTGAAACTTTTCAGACACTCATCCTCAGTCACAGATCTGGATTGAATCCATCCTTAATCTTAAGCTCACTTCGCCACCTCAGTTCAGACCCAGCTATGTGCATATCAGTCTTCACCCTGTGCCTCATGGGAACAATCCAGCCCGAACTCGAAAGGCAGGTCTTACCTGAACCGGAATCAAGCATCCTGGGACCAGTTTCTGGGTCACATCCTTAATGTGCCAGGCTAGCTTGAATCCAGTGGCAAAGTGAGCAAGGGATCCACGTCTGAGCATACCCTGCCAACTTATGTTGAACAAAGCGAACACAAGAAGATGATGGACGGAGCACTGAATCTTTTCAGACACTCACGCCCAGTCACAGATCATGGTTGAATCCATCATCATTGTTTAGCTTACTTCGCGGCCTCAGTTCAGACCCAGCTATATGTCTTGACCCTGTGCCTCATGGGAACTGTCCAGCCTGACTTGCCATGCAAGGTCTTCCCAGGACCAGAATCAAGAATCCTGGGACCGGTTCATGGGTAACACATTTCATCAGCCAGGCTAGCTTTAATCCAGTGGCAAAGTGAACAAGGGATCCACATCTGGGAATACCCTGCCAACGTGGAGCAAACAAAGCAAACACAGGGAGATGATGGACGGAGTACTTAAACTTTTCAGACACTCTAACCCAGTCACAGATCTGGGTTGAATCCATCATCACTCTTTAGCTCACTTCGCCAACTCAGTTCAGATCGAGCTATATGCAAATCAGTTTTGAACCTGTGCATCATGGGAACAGTCCAGCCCGAACTGCCAAGCCAGGTCTTCCCTGAACCGGCATCAAACATCCTCCGACCGGTTTCTGGGTAACACCCTTCATCAGCCAGGCTAGCTTGAATCCAGTGGCAAAGTGAGCAAGGGATTCACATCTGGGCATACCCTGCCAACTTAGGGCGAACAAAGCAAACACAAGGAGATGATAGACGGAGCACTGAAACATTTCAGACACTCATTGCCAGTCACAGATCTGGGTTGAATCCATCATCATTCTTTAGCTCACTTCACCACCTCAGTTCAGATCCAGCTATTTGAAAATCAGTCTTGACCCTGTGCCTTATGGGAACAGTCCAGTCCCACCTGCCAAGCCAGTTCTTCCATGAACGTAATCAAGCATCCTGGGACCGGTTTATTGGGTAAAACCCTTCGTCAGTCAGGCTTACTTGAATCCAGAGGCAAAGTGCGCAAGGGACCCACATCTGGGCATACCCTGCCAACTTAGGGCAAACAAAGCAAACACAAGGAGTTGATTGAGGGAGCACTGAAACTTTTCAGAAACTCATCCCCATTCACAGATCTGGGTTGAATCCATCATTAATCTTAAGTTCACTTCGCCACCTCTGTTGAGACCCAGCTATATGCAAATTAGTCTTGACCTTGTGCCTCAATGGAACATTCCAGCGCGAACTGCCAAGCAAGGTCTTCCCTGAACCGGAATCAAGCATACTGTACCAGTTTCTGGGTAACACCCTTCATCAGCCAGGCTAGCATGAATCTAGTGGCAAAGTGAGCAAGGGACCTACGTCTGGGTATACCCTGCCAATGTAGGGTAAACAAAGCAAACACAAGGAGATGATGGATGAAGCACTATAACTTTTCAGACACTCAACCCCAGTCACAGATCTGGATTGAATCCATCATCAATCTTTAGCTCACTTCGCCACCTCAGGTCAGGCCCAGATATATGCAAATCAGTCTCGACCCTTTGCCTCATGGGAACAGTCCAGTCCAAACTGCCAAGACAGGTCTTCCCTGGCCCGGAATCAAGCATCCTGGGACCGGTTTCTGGGTAACAGCCTTCATCAGCCAGGCTAGCTTGAATCCAGTGGCAGAATGAGCAAGGGACCCCCGCCTGGGAATACCCTGCCAACTCAAAGCAAACAAAGCAAACCCAAGGAGATGATCGCCAGAGCAGTGAAACTTTTCAGACACAGATTCCAAGTAGCAGATCTGGGTTGAATCCATCATCAATATTTAGCTCACTTCACCACCTCAGTTCAGACACAGCTATGTGCAAATCAGTCTTGACCCTGTGCCTCATGGGAACAGTCCAGCCCGAACTGAAATGCAGGTCTTCCCTGAACTGGAATCAAGCATACTGGGACCCGTTTCTGGGTAATACCCTTCATGAGGCAGGCTAGCTTGAATCCAGTGGCAAAGTGAGCAAGGGATCCACGTCTGAGCATACCCTGCCAAATTATGTCGAACAAAGCAAACACAAGAAGATGATGGATAGAGCACTTAATCTTTTCAGACACTCACCCCAAGTCACAGATCAAGGTTGAATCTATCATCACTCTTTAGCTCACTTCGCCAACTCAGTTCAGACCCAGCTATATGCAAATCAGTCTTGACCCTATGCCTCATGGGAACAGTCCAGCCGGAACTGCCAAGCCAGGTCTTCCCTAAACCGAATCAAGCATCCTGGGACCGGTTTCTGGGAAACACCCTTCATCAGCCAGGCTAGCTTGAACCCAGTGGCAAAATGAGCAAGGGACCCACATCTGGGCATAGCCTGCCAACTTAGGGCGAACAAAGCAAACACAAGGAGATGATGGACGGAGCGCTGAAACATTTCAGACACTCATTCCCAGTCACAGATCTGGGTTGAATCCATCATCAATATTTAGCTCACTTCACCACCTCAGTTCAGACCCAGCTTTATGCAAATCATTCTTGACCCTGTGCCTCATTGGAACAGTCCAGCCCGTACTGCCAAACCAGCTCTTCCCTGAACGGGAATCAAGCATCCTGAGACCGGTTTCTGGGTAACACCCTTCATCAGCCAGGCTAGCTTGAATCCAGTGGCAAAGTGAGCAAGGGACCTTCGTCTCAGCATACCCTGCCAACATAGGGCAAAAAAAGCAAACACAAGGGGATGATCAACGGAGCAGTGAAACGTTTCAGACAGCCACACCCAGTCACAGATCTGGGTTGAATCCATCGTCATTCTTTAGCTCACTTCGCCACCTCAGTTCAGACCCAGCTATATGTAAATCAGTCTTGACCCTGTGCCTCATTGGAACAGTCCAGCCCGAACAGCCAGGCCATGTATTACCAGAATCAAGCATCCTGCAACCGGTTTCTGGGTAACTCCCTTCATCAGCCAGGCTAGCTTGAATCCAGTGGCAAAGTGAACAAAGGACCCACATCTGGGCATACCCTACCAACTTAGGGCGAACAAAGCAAACACAAGGAGATGATGGAAGGAGCATTGAAAAATTTCAAACACTCTTCCCCAGTCACAGATGTGGGTTGAATTCATCATCAATATTTAGCTCACTTCGCCACCTCAGTTTAGACCTAGCTATATGCAAATCAGTCTTGACCCTGTGCCTCATGGGAACAGTCCAGCCCGAACTGTCAAGCTAGGTCGTCTCTTAACTGGATTCAAGCATCCTGGGACCCGTATCTGGGTAACACCCTTCATCGGCCAGGCTAGCTTGAATCCAAAGGCAAAGTGAGCAAGGGATCCACGTCTGGGCATACCCTAGTTCAAGTTCAAGTTTAAGAATTTATATAGCGCACTACTCACCCAGAGGGTCTCAAGGCGCTTGGGGAGGGGATTCATTATTTATCGAATAGCCAGGTTTTAAGTTCTTTTCTGAAGGAGATGTGGTTCTGTGTAAGGCGGAGGTGAGAGGGGAGTGAGTTCCAGGTTTTGGCCGCTAAGTAGGAGAAGGATCTGCCTCCCATGGTGGATCTTTGGATACGCGGAACTGCGGCGAGGGCTTGATTGGCGGATCTTAGTTGGCGGGAGGGAGTGTAGAAGGACATTCGGGTGTTGAGGCATTCGGGACCTATTTTGTAGAGGGCTTTGTGTGCGTGGGTGAGGAGACGGAACGGTATTCTCTTGTTGACGGGTAGCCAGTGAAGGTTCTTCAGGTGGCCGGTAATGTGGTCTTGGCGAGGGATGTCCAAAATGAGTCTCGCTGATGCGTTTTGGATGCGTTGGAGTTTTTTCTGTAATTTGGCTGTGATTCCGGCGCAGAGGGTGTTTCCGTAGTCCAGTCGACTCGTGACCAGTGCGTGGGTGACGGTTTTTCTTGTCTCGGAGGGGATCCAACGGAAGATTTTTTTGAGCATACAAAGTACGTTGAAGCAGGAGGATGAGACGGCGTTGACTTGTCTGGTCATTGAGAGTGAGGAGTCTAGGATGAAGCCAAGGTTACGTGCGTGGGCTGTGGGTATGGGTGCAGTGCCCAGGGCCGAAGGCCACCATGAGTCATCCCAGGCAGAGGGGGATGATCCTAGGATGAGCACCTCCGTTTTGTCTGAGTTGAGTTTTAGTCGACTGTTTTTCATCCATTCAGCTACTTCTTTCATGCCTTCGTGGAGATTGGTTTTGGCGGTGATAGGGTCTTTGGTGAGGGAAAGGATAAGTTGGGTGTCGTCGGCGTAGGAGATGATGTTAAGGTTGTGTTGACGCGCGATGGATGCGAGTGGGCTCATGTAAACATTGAAGAGGGTGGGACTGAGTGATGATCCTTGTGGTACACCGCATATGACTTCGGTGGCCTCTGATTTGAATGGGGGAAGTCGGACTCTCTGAGTTCTCCCAGTTAGGAACGAGATGATCCAGTCCAAGGCTTTTCCTTGTATGCCGATGTTGCTGAGGCGTTGGATGAGGGTGCTGTGACAGACCGTGTCGAAGGCGGCGGAGAGGTCGAGTAGAATGAGGGCTACTGTATCTCCGTTGTCCAGTAGTGTTCGGATGTCGTCTGTTGCTGCGATGAGGGCGGTCTCGGTGCTATGTTTGGCTCGAAAGCCGGACTGTGAGGGGTCGAGGGAGTTGTTGGATTCAAGGAAGGCGGCGAGCTGACTATTGACGGCTTTCTCAATGACTTTGGCAGGGAATGGGAGGAGTGAGATGGGGCGGTAATTTTTAAGTTCAGAGGGGTCTGCTGTGGGTTTCTTCAGAAGGGCGCTGACTTCGGCGTGTTTCCAGCTTTCTGGGAAGGTAGCAGAGTTGAAGGAGCAGTTGATGATCTCACGGAGATGGGGTGCGATGATGGAGTCTGCTTTGTTGAAGATGTGGTGTGGGCAGGGGTCTGTTGGTGAGCCCGAGTGGATGGAGTTCATTAGGCGGATGGTGTCTTCAGTGGTGATTGTGTTCCAGGCGCTGAGGTTGTTAGTGGGCGGTATATGTTCGGGGGGGGGGTGGAGGGGCTTGTTTGTTGGAGATGTACTCGAAGCTGTTGTGAATGTCAGCGATTTTGTTGTAGAAGAAGGAGGATAACGAATCGCAGAGATCTTGGGAGGGAGTGATGTCGTTTGAGGCTGCGGTGGGGTTGGTTAATTCTTTGACTATGTTGAATAGTTCCTTGCTGTTATGGGCGTTGTTGTCGAGTCGATCCTTGAATACTGATCTTTTGGTGAATCGAATCAGTTGGTGGTGTTTGCGGGTGGCTGCCTTGAAGGTGGTCATGTTGTCGGTGGTTGGGTTTTTTCTCCATGTTTTCTCGAGAGTACGGCATAACTTCTTGGATTTCTTAAGGTCATCGTTGAACCAGGGGGCCTTTTTGCTGTCCTGTTTGGTATGATGGTTTTTCAAGGGTGCTAATTCATCAGCGCTGTGAGTGATCCATTGTTTGAGTTTGGTGGCGGCTTTGTTTGGGTCCGGTGAGAGGGCGGGTGGGTTTTGGTTGAGCGATGTGAGGAGTTGGTCGGTGGTGATTTTGTTCCAGTTTCTTCTAGGAACAGGTTGAGGGGGGTTGTGGGTCGATGTGGTTTTGTAGCTGAAGTGGACGCAACTGTGGTCCGTCCAATGGAGAGCTGTGGCGCGATCAAAAAAAATGTATTTGCTGGAAGTGAAGATTGGGTCGAGTGTATGGCCGGCTACATGGGTGGGGGTGTTAACAAGCTGTTTGAGTCCGAGATTGGCCAGGTTGTCAAGGAGTGTGGTGGTGTTGCTGTCGTTTTTCTTTTCCAGGTGGAAGTTGAGGTCTCCAAGTAGAATGTAGTTCTCGGAGGTGAGGGCATGTGGGCTGATGAAGTCAGTGATGTCTTCGGCGAATTGTTTGCGGGTTCCTGGGGGCCTGTAGATGAGGGTGCCTCTAAGTGTGGTCCTAGGGCCGGTGTGGATTTGGAAGTGGAGGTGTTCGGCGGTTGCAAGGTTATCATCGAAGCTGGTCGTGATTTTGATGGTGTTCTTATGGACGATGGCGATGCCTCCCCCTGTTTGATTGGTGCGGTCTTTTCGGGTTATTTTGTAAGTGACCGGGATGGCTATGGCGATGTCGGGTGTTGATGATGCGTTCATCCAGGTTTCTGTGAGGAAGGCGACGTCCGGTGAAGAAGTGTGGAGTAGGTCCCAGAGTTCAGTTGCGTGTCTGTGGATCGAGCGGGTGTTTAGCAGGATGCACTTCAGGTGGTTAGAGTCGGAGTTGAGTTTTGAGGAAGTGGATTTGGTGTGGGTCCTGATGCAGGAGAACTTGCAGGAGTGGCAGGCGAATGGTCCATGGATGCGTCCCTGGGTAGCTTCGTAGCATTGTGGTGTGCGTCCGGGGTTGAGGGCTAGGAGGGTGGAGGCGTCGTATGTAATGCGGGAGGAGGGCGGTATGCGGGGGCCAGGGGGTCTGGCACTGGGCGCGGTCCAGGCACGGACGGGCGTAGATGGGCTTACCTTTGGCGCACCTTTGGCGCGCATTGGGGCCCCGAAGGTGCTTATGTCGAAAAAAACTTATGTCGAAAAAAAGCAAACACAAGGAGATGATGGACGGAGCACTGAAACTTTTCAGACACTCACCTCCAGTCACAAATCAGGGTTGAATCCATCATCATTTTTTAGCTTACTTTGCCACCTTAGTTCAGACCCAGGTAAATGCAAATCAGCTTTGACCCTGTGCCTCATGGGAACAGTCCAGCCCGAACTGCCAAGCCAGGTCTTCCCTGAACTGGAATCAAGCATCCTGCGACCGTTTGCTGGGTAAAACCCTTCATCAGTCAGGCTAGCTTGAATCCAGTGGCAAAGTGAGCAAGGGACCAACTTCTGGGCATACCCTGCCAATTTAGGGCGAAAAAAAGCAAACACAAGGAGATGATTGACAGAGCACTGAAACATTTCAGACACTCACCCCCAGCCCTAGGATGCTTGCTTCCAGTCCAGGGAGGACCATGCCTGGCAGTTCGCGCTGGACTGCACCCATCACGCGCAGGGTCGAGACTGATTTCCATATGGCTGGGTCCAAACTGGAATAGCATGTTGAGCTAAAAAACGATGGATTTAGGCTCAGATCTCTGTACTCTGGTTAATGTATGACATCGTTCTGCATTCTGTCCATCATTTGTTCTTTTTGCGTTGGTCACCCCGAGTGGAACCGGTATGCCCAGACATTAGTCCCTTGCTCTCCATGCCACAGGAGGCAAGCTATCCTGACTGATGAGTGCTGAAAGCCGGTAACCGGTCATAGGATGCTTGTTTCCGGTCCATGGAGGACCTGGCGGTTTGGGCTGGACTGTTCCCATAGGATGCAGGGTGATGACTGATTTGCATACGGCTGGGTCCAAACTGGAATGGCAAGGTGAGCAAAACAACAATGGATTTAGGCCCTGATCTCTGTACTGGGGTGAATGTATGACATTGTTCTGCATTCTGTCCATCAAATGATCTTTTTGCATTTGTCTCCCAGAATGGGACAGGTATGCCCAGACCTGTGTCCTGTGCTCTCCATGCCACTGGAGTCAAGCTATCCTGGCTGAGGAGGGCACAAAGCCCGAAACCAGTCCTAGGATGCTAGTTTCCAGTCCAGGGAGGAACTGGCCCGCAGTTCGGGCTGGACAGTTCCCATTGGGTGCAGGGTCAAGACTGATTTTCATATGGCTGGATCCAAACTGGAATGGCATGGATAGCAAATAAATGATGTATTTAGGCTCAGATCCCTGTACTGGGGTGAATGTATGACATTGTTCTGCCTTCTGTCCATCAATTGTTCTTTTTGAATGTGTCACCCAGAGTGGGGGGGGGGTATGCCCAGATGTTGTTCCTGTGCTCTCCATGCCACTGGAGACAAGCTATCCTGGCTGATGAAGGCTGAGAGCCCGAAGCTAGTCCTAGCATGCTTG
The DNA here is from genome assembly GCF_964261635.1 of Lissotriton helveticus. Lineage (NCBI taxonomy): Eukaryota > Metazoa > Chordata > Amphibia > Caudata > Salamandridae > Lissotriton > Lissotriton helveticus. The sequence goes on along the minus strand of NC_136063.1, from coordinate 1,146,449,708 downwards.
TTTCCATTCCAAGGAGTACCTGGCCTGGTAGTTTGGGCTAGACTGTTCCTATCGGGCACAGTGTCAAGACTGATTTGAATATGGCTGGATCCAAACTGGAAATGCATGGCGAGCAACGAAACAATGGATTTAGGCCTAGATCTCCATACTGGGGTGAATGTATGGCACTGTTCTGCATTCTGTCCATCAATTATTCTGTTTGCATTTGGCACTCTGAGTGGGGCGGGTATGCCCAGATGTTGTTCCCGTGCTCTCCATGCCACTGGAGTCAAGCTCTACTGGCTGATGAGGGCTGAAAGCCTGAAACCGGTCCTAGGATGCTTGTTTCCAATCCAGGCAGGACCTGGCCTGGCAGTTTGGGCTGGTCTGTTCCCATTGGGCGAAGGGTCAAGACTGATTTGCATATGGCTCGGTCCAAACTGGAATGGCATGGTGAGCAAAAAAACAATGGATTTAGGCCCATATTTCTGTACTGGGGTGAATGTACGACATTGTTCTGCATTATGTCCATCAATTGGTCTTTTTCATGAAAAAAGAGTTCACATGAAAAGCTCGCCTGTTAAATCAGCATCTTTCATTACACTGCAGGCCCATAGCTGCATTATTAAGGGTGGAGATGAGACAGCCTCGCCTCCCTCGGCTCCTACTGGCTCTGCCCATAAGATGTTAGCACCAACAACATAAAAGAAGAACCATGGGCCAGATGTAGGTCGCCAATTACCGGTCGGTAACGGCCGCTTTCGGCCGTTACCGAACGGTAATTGGTTTTTGAGATGTAAGGGGTCCGAATTTTACAGAATCAGTAAATTTACCGATTTGGTAAATTTACCGATTCGGTATAATACTGAATCAGTATATGTACCGATTCGGTTAATCCAGATGTAGCTGGCACCTCAAAGAGTGCCACAGGCCTTTTAGGAGTCGGTATTTACCACCCAATCCTATTGGGTGGTAAAATACCGAATTCCAGTGTTCATGCACATCTGTGCATGTACACCTATGCCATGTGACACACAGACATGCCCTTAGGGCGGCATGTATGTGTGCCACATGGCACACAAGCCTGCAATTGGGGTGCTACAGGGTGTCAAAGTGACACCCCGTTCCCCCTGCCAGGATTCGGTATTTACCGATTCGGTAAATACCGAATCGGTATTTCCCATTGATTCCTATGGGCTTCAAGGCCCATAGGAATCAATGGGAAATACCGATTCGGTATTTACCGAATCGGTAAATACCGAATCTTACAGAATCGGGACAGGTATGCCCAGACCTGTGTCCTGTGCTCTCCATGCCACTGGAGTCAAGCTATCCTGGCTGAGGAGGGCACAAAGCCCGAAACCAGTCCTAGGATGCTAGTTTCCAGTCCAGGGAGGAACTGGCCCGCAGTTCGGGCTGGACAGTTCCCATTGGGTGCAGGGTCAAGACTGATTTTCATATGGCTGGATCCAAACTGGAATGGCATGGATAGCAAATAAATGATGTATTTAGGCCCAGATCCCTGTACTGGGGTGAATGTATGACATTGTTCTGCCTTCTGTCCATCAATTGTTCTTTTTGCATGTGTCACCCAGAGTGGGGGGGGGTATGCCCAGATGTTGTTCCTGTGCTCTCCATGCCACTGGAGACAAGCTATCCTGGCTGATGAAGGCTGAGAGCCCGAAGCTAGTCCTAGCATGCTTGTTTCCATTCCAGGGAGTACCTGGCCTGGTAGTTTGGGCTAGACTGTTCCTATCGGGCACAGTGTCAAGACTGATTTGAATATGGCTGGATCCAAACTGGAAATGCATGGCGAGCAACGAAACAATGGATTTAGGCCTAGATCTCCATACTGGGGTGAATGTATGGCACTGTTCTGCATTCTGTCCATCAATTATTCTGTTTGCATTTGGCACTCTGAGTGGGGCGGGTATGCCCAGATGTTGTTCCCGTGCTCTCCATGCCACTGGAGTCAAGCTCTACTGGCTGATGAGGGCTGAAAGCCTGAAACCGGTCCTAGGATGCTTGTTTCCAATCCAGGCAGGACCTGGCCTGGCAGTTTGGGCTGGTCTGTTCCCATTGGGCGAAGGGTCAAGACTGATTTGCATATGGCTCGGTCCAAACTGGAATGGCATGGTGAGCAAAAAAACAATGGATTTAGGCCCATATTTCTGTACTGGGGTGAATGTACGACATTGTTCTGCATTATGTCCATCAATTGGTCTTTTTCATGAAAAAAGAGTTCACATGAAAAGCTCGCCTGTTAAATCAGCATCTTTCATTACACTGCAGGCCCATAGCTGCATTATTAAGGGTGGAGATGAGACAGCCTCGCCTCCCTCGGCTCCTACTGGCTCTGCCCATAAGATGTTAGCACCAACAACATAAAAGAAGAACCATGGGCCAGATGTAGGTCGCCAATTACCGGTCGGTAACGGCCGCTTTCGGCCGTTACCGAACGGTAATTGGTTTTTGAGATGTAAGGGGTCCGAATTTTACAGAATCAGTAAATTTACCGATTTGGTAAATTTACCGATTCGGTATAATACTGAATCAGTATATGTACCGATTCGGTTAATCCAGATGTAGCTGGCACCTCAAAGAGTGCCACAGGCCCTTTAGGAGTCGGTATTTACCACCCAATCCTATTGGGTGGTAAAATACCGAATTCCAGTGTTCATGCACATCTGTGCATGTACACCTATGCCATGTGACACACAGACATGCCCTTAGGGCGGCATGTATGTGTGCCACATGGCACACAAGCCTGCAATTGGGGTGCTACAGGGTGTCAAAGTGACACCCCGTTCCCCCTTCCTGGATTCGGTATTTACCGATTCGGTAAATACCGAATCGGTATTACCCATTGATTCCTATGGGCTTCAAGGCCCATAGGAATCAATGGGAAATACCGATTCGGTATTTACCGAATCGGTAAATACCGAATCTTACAGAATCGATAATTGCAAAAGAAAAATTACCTACATCTGCCTACTTCCAATTTACCTACTCTTAAATACCTATTCGGTATGATTGGGTATTTAAGAGTAGGTAAATCCGAATTACCTACATCTGGCCCCTAATTCCTTATCTTTAGTGCCTATCCCTAGCAAAGGAGCCTACAACTCAAGTATGCCTTTGGAAGCAGCCAGTTTACTTAAGCAAACTCCTGGCATCTGCCCTGGGTCTGGCATCAGCTGCTGGCAAGTACTTTGGCCCGTTCTTATGTGTTCATTGCTGCCTGTTCCCATAATTCCAGTAAAGAGTAGTCTAAATTGTGCTAATGCGCAATCTTGATGGAGTGTGATTATTTATTTGCACATTGAGGCACGTATCATACGACTGTAACACCTATTGTGATTTGTTTCACAGTTCTGGGTCTGAAAGCCCCCATGCTCTTGCTGCAGTGGCAGTAGGTGCTTTAGTTGCAGACCTATACTCATAATATCAAACAAACTAAAATGTCTTTATCTCTGACTAGTCGCTATCTAAAAGAAGTAGTCACCAAACCACAAGGATAGCGCGAGTTACCATCACCAGAAGGAGTGCTCTTTTTATTCAGTCGTAACTAGACATACATAACAGAGTCACTCTCCATTTCCCTATACATTACAGATGTGTTAGACATTTGCCCAATAACTGGTATTCTATATCTATTGATATACACCTTGGGGCATATTTATGAGAGGTTTGTGTCATGCTTGTACCACGGAACGTGGTATATGCACAACACAAACCTCTATGACAGATTTATGAAGCCACGCAAACCCACTTTGCATGGCTCTGAGTGGCTTCATAAATCTGGACAAGGCAATGCAGGACAAATTGCTGCGTTAACTTACTCTGCCCTAAGTAGGCGTTTCATGGGCATTCACATTGGTATCTCCCATGCATTTTGACGCATTCCCCTGGGAATGCACCAAAATCTTATGCCTTCCCAGGGGAGGTGTAATGAGGAGAAATATTTTGTCTCATTCTTTCCTCTTTCTATGTGTGCTATATTCTGCAGCACACAGAGAAAGAGGAAAAAGCCTTAAAGGAGTGTGTTTGTGCAGGAGGGTGTCCCTTCCTGCACAGAACAATCATGCCAACAGCACAGGGAAGAGTGCGTTTGTTGCCGCTAGGCCAGGAATGCGCCGATTGGTTAAATGCAGTGTAATCTTGTCCTTTCCCTGTGACAAAGGGAAGAATAGCAAGGTGGATTGCTGCGCTGCCCTGCGACACAAGGGTCCTAAATATGGTCCATAGTGTATAGTGACATATTATACAATACGAGACAACTACTACTAGCTGGTATTACTTTGCACCCGATGGACGGTGCTAGATATCATTCACCTTGTGATGGTCAATGCACAGAGAGGTCCCCCACAACTATATATCACGACACCCCAAATATAAACAACTCCTAACAGCCACCTCTGCCAAGAGAGTTTGCACACAACAGATAATATTTTTTATAAATACAACTCAACAGGAAGTTTGTTCCTAAGACATGACTTCACTGTCCCATCACACTTAGGAAGCTGGTACCATTGAGACTATGCTCAAACTGTCAAGAGAAACACCAAGGCATAGGAATAAAAGGCTGGTGATTTTTAAAAGCTGTTCTCCAGTGTGTATTTATGACTTTCTAATTGTGCCAACAACTTTTAAGATTGATGCCTACCGCCTGATGCTTGCTTTCTGTGTTGATATAAGTCACATATTGTCAGTCCCTAATATCTGTGTGTTTGCTTCAACGAGGTAGTTAGTTGCTGCTCTCTACACGTCTCATCTTGAGTGCTCACATTCTTTATCTGCCTGCATTTATTTTAAATTGTCATTCACATTTCTCTTTCACCCACCACAGCATTCAGCATGGAAAATTGGTCTTCCCACTTTATCCATTAGCTTCCTTCACTTTGTGTGAGTGCGCGAATCCTGCACGCTTTGTTCATCTTCTCCTGATAATATTTCCTTTCTTCTCAGCTGAAAAATGTGTTTAAAATGTGCATTATTTATTTTATCCTTAAATAAATGTTATTTATTTTGCCCACACTTTGTGTGCCTGCAATTCCCGAGAGTTATCTTACATAGCCCTTGTAAAGTTGCTGTTTTAAAGTGTGTAAGAAACATTATACGATTGTATCTGCCTGCATTTTGAGTTCTTGGTTATGTTTTCATTCATATCACCTTCATAAATAATAATAATAAAATGCAAGTTCCAACTTAACGGCTCATTATTTAAAAAACAAAAACACATGTGAAACACCCATCAAATCAATGATTTCAAATTTCTAGTTTTTATTGAAATTATATGGTGGCCACTTTAGGGGGGCAACATATTTTTTTCCTTTTTTTTGCATGTCATTGCCTTTCAAAAACCAAGCTTAAAATGTATAATATACAATATGGAATTTGATGGGATCAACATTTAACACACAGAAATGTATACCTGTATATAGTTAATGTGGTCAAGATCCCACAAAAGTCCATCCAGTTTTAAATCTGCTTGTTTTAACAACCTCCATTTTAAAAACTAAAGGATTGTAATCTGAAATAGTCTTTGGATACTTTTGCAACTGTGTGTTCTGCAGTAAATTAGACCTTGTAGACTATGTATCCCTGGATATTTTTAATATGGGTATGAAAAGTGGATGTAGCCCGGATATTGAGAAGGAAGTATTGGCCATTTGTCTACCAATCTGTGTGTAGACATATGCATGTTTATATCATTTCTTAGTTTTATTATTTTCCCCTGGCAGCACTGTGTGGAGTGTTTTACAATTAAAATCGCTACACACAATTAGCAATTAAAATCGCTTCACACAAGTAACAGAGTGGGCAATTGTGCTAATCCGAAATTTAAACACTCGTATATTTCAAGGTCATCAACATTTGGCCCATAAATCACACATCGAGTGAAGAAGGAAATTGCTTTTAAATATATGAGCAATCTTCCTTTCCAGGTGGTCAACAGACTCCTTTCTACAATCAAAGACTTTTTTTCTGGCTAGCAGCTTCACCCCATGCGACAGGAATTGTTGACTCATAGAATTCACACATTGATAATCTGCAAAGTTAAGCCAAATTCATCTTGTGTAGGAAATGTTGGTTTCCTGCACATACATTATATAGCAATCAAACCTCTTAAATTCTTGTAAGGAAATGCTCCTTTTGTTTCTATCATTAAGCCCTCAGAATCTTCAGTTTACCCATAATCATTACTTACCTGTTCCACTACCATCTGAAGCATCATTATTGTATTCTTTATTTGAATTCAAATCCCCATTTTTTGCAAAACTCTCATATGTGCAACCCCCAAAACCCAGCCTCCCCAAACATTACCCCCTTGCAACCCTCCCCTGTGCCCATTTGCCCTTCTGTGGAAGGGCTCAACCTTCAGAGGAAGAAAGTCCTGTGAAAAGAAAAATAGCAGGACTGAAGAGTCTGGTCTGTGTCTGTCTAGCACCCCTACCACAATGCTTTTGAATCTTTTCCAACTTTAAGAATGGCAGGGGCAATAAAAAAAGATTGGCAGTCCTTTGACGGGAAAGAGTTGATCATCTACCAAATTCTCTACACTATTGCATGACAAACATTTGGTCTTGTGATAAAAGTATGCTCATTTATCTTCATTTTTGTCACTGGTCAGGCTGGTTAAATGACCTGCTGCCTTAGTAAAAAGTTCCTAAAAACAAAATTGTTCTAGTCTTCTGTGCCATTTCCATATTTGCTTTATTAGGTACTAGCTGATAATGATGAGCATATTGCAAGATTCTCAGGATCTCGTAGAGCATAATTTTAGTGCCCTATGCACTTGCATGTTATATATACATAATATACGATAATTATAGTAATCATGGGTGCATTGTATACATTAATCTTTAGTAGGTGGCTACCATTGTTTTAGTAAAAGCCATCTATATACTCTAAATGTAACTCTTATACTTACTTAACTTTACCTGTTTGGAATTAATTTCAAATGCTAAGTTAGCTTGACTTGTAACTAGGCCCGAGTAACATGAATTTCATTTTATTAAATGCCCTGCCAATGTCTTGTTTTTCTCTACACTGCAGGTGCATCACATGTCTCATTAAGTTAGAATAGGCATATTGTTTATTGTATTAGACAAGTAGACAACTGAGTGATTAGAATGTGCCCTCAGATATGGAGAATGAGGTAGTGGGAGAGATCTTCCTCTACCAGGCAAACCAGATTGATATTGCATCCAAAGTCACCCAGATGATTAATCCTATGCTGTAAAATGGAAATCTAGGGAGACTACCTGCTCTGTCTTCAGATTGGTTTACTTGGTGGAAACTGATATGAAGAAGCCTTCTTGAATCTTCTTTCATGCTTTAATTGTGTGATCTTTAAAACAGTTGAGTAGACTCTGTTCTGAGTACTCTAAGAGAAGACTTCATCTTGACTCTGATGGAACTTGCTTGGTTGATATTTAGTTTGCTGTATGTGATTCTATTTTGCATATTTTTCCTAATGATATATAAATTAAGACTGTATGATAATCAAATATGTATGCTCGTACAATATATTTTGTTCAGTTTTGCTCACTGATCTAAACTAAATTGTCAAATAAACCTTTACGATTTGGACACCTTCCTCTCAGTCGTTCTTGTAAAGCCATATTGATTTTTTTGCACTTGAAATGTATTGCCAATGTTAGCTCCTTTCTTACACTTCAAGTCAAATATCCTCTGGACTAATGATTTCACTAAGAAGTTGAGATTCAAGAAACTTCGTTTATCAAGTTGTAGCAATGAGGATGGTTTGTCGTTGACGGGTTAGGGTCTAGAGAATGCTCAAATCCCACTTATGCCTACATATTGACTGTGTTTTGGCAGTTATGAAGGCATTCATGTAGTAGTGGCTGCTGTGTGAGTGGAGTGGCGGTGTAGTGGAGAATGGGATGATGGAAGAAAACAAAACAAAAACATTATAATAAAAACATACCTGAAGCAGGACCGCTGCTCTTCTGCTCATGTTCCTCGCTGCAACAGAGGCTCCCTTGCTCCCCTGTGGCCAATCCTGATGCTGCTCTCATGTTTGAAAGCATCGTCAGAATTTGCCTGGGGGCTGGGAGCCTGTGCTCTGTTGTCTTCAAGCCAGCAGTGCATTTGGATTGGAGACATCTCAGTGATTATGTCAGTTTGGCTGGCCTGAGATGGCCGGCCAAACCGGCATGCCCACTGATAGCAGTGGCCACCACTAAGATGACCCCCACCCCCAAGACTAGAACTTGAAAAATAAAACAATAATTAATCAGTTTTAATATCAACCTGGCAGGTGAGCCAACGCTCCTCTGCCATAGCAGAAGAGTCACCACTGCGTTCATGGTGGCTGATGAGCGAGTATAAATTGGGTTGTGCATCGCAATTATCTATGAAAAGCTTGCAGAGTCATGTCAATATTCTGTGTTTTTAGTTGTAGCAATGTATTTGACCTAATTGTGTCCTGAATGCTGAGCAGTTGAAGTTATTATCGGGCTTTATGCACTCCAAGATCCTGGGATTAGTAAGACTGCATGACCATTTAAATATTTATGCTATACAGTATATATTCTTCAATATTGCTGAGTGATCTAACTTGTAAATTGATTTACTTACCAAATAATTCTTAAAAGGTTTGGACACCATCCTCTTTGTCATTCTTGTGGAGCAATATTGGTTTCAATGTACTTGAGTGCATTGTCAATGTTAGCTCCTTTCTTACACTTTGTTTCAGCAATCAAAAGTCCATCTGGTCAATTGAGGATTCTCGCAGTCCAATATCCTAGGATAAATAGGTATTTTGTTCTTCACCTTGGCTGCTAAGATTGTGGTGTTGGTCCGTGAAGTACCATCAGCCGCACAGACGAGATAGGAACTTGTAACTGATTGTTGTGAGTGTAGTAATAGGGATTATTGTTGGTAGATCATGTTGTACAGGGGCAGACCCACATTAGCCAAGGTGATTTCCAGCTGGTCAAGATTTCACTTCTGTCTGTAATAACATTGGATAGCGTTATTCATGGATATCCTCTTAAATAAGTGGCAATTTTGAACTTCTTTAATGTATCAGACAAGAGTTATTTGTTGATTGTGCTTGCTTTAGTGTTGTTATAAAAGCTCATTTGTATAAACAAATTGTAAAGGAGGGAGAGCAGCTTCAAGGTGCTGTAGCCCACGCCATTGGTTACCACGCTGAAATTGGTTTTTGCATCCTCAAGTACAGCATTGTGACAGGTTTGTGTGCAGGGTGCCACACTGAGATTGGATACTAACACCAATAAGTATTATATTGTGATCTGCGAGGAAATTCCTGTTTGTTAAAATGTACTGTGTATTCCTGAAATTGCCAGCTGTTGTTGCAAAAATAAAAAAACTTTAGGGCGCTAAGAGATTTGGTGAGGGAAGATGTAAGAGTTCTGGTTCAAGAGGGCAAGGAAGCTTCACTGGAAGGTACATCAGGTCCCCACAAGGGCATAAATGTTTGACTTCACACATGTATTTTGCTCAAACAATGGAACACGATCACTGAAAAAGAAGAGTCTTTGCAGTTTCCCAGATATGGCATCTTTAATATATCATAATTTAAAATTTCAGACCAGTGTTATATGGATAGAAACCCTAACCCAGACCAGCACAATACAAAGTGTGAATACTTCGGAGCATACTGCACATGTAGAGGGTAAGGAAAGTTACCAGAATAGGGCAAAACATGCAGTTTGTTGTTAGGTGGATGCAGAACAACAAATATGGAGGAGGAATATTATTGAGGGAGCTAAGCTTTCTCCACTACTGATGAATGAAAAATCTAAAAAGAAGAAAGCTCAGGGAGAGAAAAATGATCAAATGCAGGATAAAACTGATACTGACAGTAATTCTAGTGATGGCTTCTTCCAGGAATTCCTGTACTCTTGACCACCATCTTATAGTGTTGTTCAGCCTGCCAATTGCTTGGGGAGTCCCCAGAAAGTGGAGAAACTGTGGTGGTCAAAAATGAACCATAGGTTCAATCAAGTTTGAGACCTCTAGATATTTCCAAATCGAGGTTAGAGTTAGAGGAACTCATTAAGGGAGTTCTTGACCTAAGTCATGTAGATTGGTATTAGGAGGATAAGTTTGTATGCTTGAGCAAAGATGTTACCCACCAGGCGATGCTAGCCCATGATGAAGGAACAGAATTGGCAGATAAGTATGATGTAGACCTCTCTAGAAGCAAGACTTTGCAGAGGAAATTTCGAGCACAGCACGATGAAGCAATTGTGAACATGACTTCCCGGAAAGAAGATACATTTTAAGGAATTAGTCAGTTGCATACAGAATGGGGGTAACCTAAATAAATTAAGGAACAGGTGGGCCAGGAAAAGGGAGAAAAAGAAAAGAAAGGAAGCTGTGGGAATTATAAAGGTACTTCTAGGACCTCCAGATGGTGGTGTGGCAAACTCATCCTATGAGAGAGGTACATGGAACGATTTGTGCATGCTCCCTGGAGTCAAGGGGATCTTGATACATTTACAAATCAGTTTCCATGAATGAGGGAAAGTCTTGATTTGTGGTACATTCAGGTTGACCGATTAGTGAAAATCGCAAAGGTATTGATGGTGGATTTGAACATCTTTTTTGATATAGTGGTTCTAGTGAACTAAAGTCTGAGTGTATTGTGTTTATACAGTGGCCCAATGCTGAACCACATAAGTGGCTGTGATGATTACACCATCTCCTATAGTGATGGAAAATTATATTATTATTTCTTTGAAGGTATTAAGACAACATAGCAGTGTCGATAACCGAGAAATGGGTGATATGAGAATTTTTTTTATCACAGTTTGTTCTCAAATTGCATCCGGAGGTTTGCCTGCTTATTCAACAGAGTGTGATCTGTTGTCAAAGTAAGTCTTTGGATGAAGTATTTTGTGCTCAAAGTATTCTAGTGATGAACAAGAAATGAAACAGAAAAGCCTTAAGGAAAAGTTTATGTTGGCTCATACTAAGATTGGGAAATGTTGGTGGAAAGCAGTGTGTTGCATCCCATGTGGAAAGACAAATGATGTACGGTGGAAGTGGTTTTCCACATTGTACAGGTCGCAGTGTACCTTTTGATCTTAGTTTAGGGATAGATGCGGTAACACTGTGTCAGGACTGCTCGGATGGGAGCCCTGTCAACCCCGTCCAGACACCTTGCAGGATGACAACAGGAAAATAACCCAAAGGATTAAACATCTCCTCACACCTTCTCCCATACAGAATGACGAAGAACCCACCCCCGGAGATAACCAATTGGAACCAACCGTGTCCCAGAAAAGGAGACTCTCGCGAGAGGAGGGAGGCGCAGAAGAAGGAAGACGAAACAGAGCAACAGAGGAACCCCGGACGGAGAAGTAGACTTGTCCCCAGTGGCTGACAGATTTTGGAGAGAGAGAGCGGAACATGAAACGGAGGTACTGAAGAAGACAGGACGAGACAAAGGTATGGAGTGAAGATTGATGGACGCCCCCAGGAGACGCCGGCTTACTGCCACAACTCGGGAGAGTTGCGGCTTCAGTGGTAAGTAGACAGAAAGGGGACAAAGGGGGGGCGGTCGAGAGATTGATGACTGCCTAAAATGTGGAGGGGAATGCAGGCTGTGTGAGGGGCAGAGACAGTCTGTTATGGGTAGAGGAACCATATACTTGCCTTGACTATCATTGGGAACACTAGTGGTTGTGTTTTTCTGTTTTTATCATTATGACAGTTATGTTAGAACTGTAGTGAGGTGCATGGGGTGCTAAGGAAAAGATACCCCAACCTATAAAAGGAGGACTTCCTTGGCTTTACGTCTTATTCATAGTTTTATTTAAAGTTTACCTCTCACCCCGCACTCCACTTCAGCATGGTCCCAAAAGAAGTTAATTCAAATTTTTTTTCTTTCGCTGGGTTTTAGTGATAGTTATTGCCAAACTAGAAAGAACTTAGGTTCTGGTAACTTACCACCACTCTTTTCTTCTTTTTGAGTATCCTGGAGAAGACGATTCAGAGGGTGAAGTTGATGCTGCAAGGAGAAGAGGACTATGTACTGACAAATTGAGAGACTGCCACCTGATTAGTGATACTTACTTCAAATAAAAGCCACAATTCATTCCTGCATACGGCCTCCTAGATTCGGTTTCCACCCATCTCTCCAACAAGTGGTGTCAGAAGTGGGATTCCTGGAAATGGAGGCCGTCATGAATAAAATGGCTGAGAACCAGGAGAAGCTATTCAAAATCATTGAAAAATTCCTAGCATTCGCCGAAGAAGACCCTGAGAATCTCTGACTGTACAAAGTGAAATGCAGGAGACCCTGAGAGTTAAACTGGCAGAGACACTGACACAGCAACGAGGACATGCTACCCTTCCTTCAGTTGTAATGCAGAAATATTTAAGCAGAGAAGACCCTGACTTGTTTTTCGCTAACTTTAAGAGAATGGCCAGAGAGGCTGCTTGGCCGGCTTATAAGTGGGGACAGTATCTAGGGCCACTCCTTTCGGGAGACCTCCAAGCCGCTTATCAAGCAGGAAATCCTCTTGGGGAGACACCCTATGATGAGATTAAGAAAAGTGTCCTAGAATGGATGGGAATTGAAGAATAAACATATAGGATTCGCCTCTGTCAAATCCACAAAGGTCCCCAAGAAACTCCAGAGCGCTTTACTATAGAGTAAGAGACATGACTGACCGATGGCTTAAACCATTAACTTCCACGAAAGAAGAAATCATGGGAACAGTGTACCTGGAACAATATCTGTTGTCTCTCCATCCCCCTATTTAAGGGTGGGTTCGACAACATACCAACCTTAACCTAGAGAGAGCCGTGGAGATTGCAAGTGCTTACAACCGGGCACAGGAGATCCAAAAGGGGAGAGATGCTATGCACTGGAAATCTAGGAGGGTGACCACCAGCTCTAGACCTCCTAGACCTACCCCTGTAAGGGAACCAGAAACTCTAACTCTCTTACCAGGACCTTCACCCCCTCCCTTTCGACAAACTGCCTCTCTTGGTCCACAATGTTTACACTGTGGTTAATATGGGCATATTGCACGTGGATGTCCCCAAAAGGAAGAACCAATGGGATTAGGTCTCCCCCGGTCCTTTGTCTGCAGTCCTGTATCTCCTGCCACTCTTCCATACCACAGACAAGTGATGGTGAATGGGGAAAGAGAGAGGCCCTAGTTGACACAGGGTGTCTTCAGAGTGTTATACAACCACAGGTCATTCCAGGGGGAGTGCAAACTAATACGGAGATGGTAAACATCCAATGTGTACATGGTGACCAGAAATCGTACTCCACAACTGAGGTGTATATGCAACAATATCTATCAGTAACCCGCATACTTCTTAAGGTGAGATTGATCCCTAAGTTACCAGAACCCTTTGTGTTAGGGACCGACTATCCTCACATGAACCAGCTGCTACAAAACACATCGGCTGAGGAAAATGAATGGAGGAAGACGGCTTCGTTCTCACAGGTAGCAGATCTGGAATCATCTCCAGGGTAATCCAGAAAGAGCACGAGTCAAAGAAGGAAAGAAAAACAACAGTGTGTCCCAGTAGTTTTGAAACAATCAGCCACAACTGGGGTATGGGAGTGCGACTAAGGCTTCTGTGTAGCTCAAAAAGAAGATCCCACCCTACGTAAATCCTGGAAACATTCTTTGTCACAAGAAGACCCAAATCAAGTATGTCCACAATTCTTCATAAAGAAAGGGCTATTGTACATAAATGGCAGGCATAGTTTAAGCCCACAGTTATTGGTTCTCCAACAGTATTGTGAGAAAGTTCTTTTTCTGGCCCACAGCCATCTTTCAGGTGGGCATTTTGGAGGGGAGAAAACTGAAAAAGCAATCCTAGAAAACTTTTATTGGCCGGGGGTATACCACCAGGTTCACAAGTATTGCAGGGAATGTGCCATTTGACAGAAGCACAGTAGGGCTATGCCCATGAGAGTTCCCTTAAGACCCCTTCCTTTTTTTTTATGTAATATTTTATTGTTCAATCCATAGCTTATAATAGAACATATTTAGATACATGATTGTTCACAGTCATAACAAACATAATCCTTCAGATAGACATAAACACAAAACATAAAATATAAAACACATTTTACCAAGATCGTACAGGTAGTTCATACATACAATCATTGGGGCCCAGATCTGAATACCCAATTCTTTCTGATTCATTGACTTGAGGCAGTAGAGACTATATTCCAAATAAAAATGTTATATAATTTAGCCCGCCACATCTCAAATCACATCGCCACATCACATCTCAGCGGTGTCCCGCTGTAACCAGACTGAGGCAATACATAACTGTGCAACTGCAGCTGCAATGAATATTATATATCTGAACTTATATACTGGTTGACCAGTTTGTAGATTGTCCCCAACCCCCAACAACATTACATCCTAAGTCATATGAATTTATAGCCCTGTAATTTCAGACAGAAACTGGTCTATTTGAAGCCTTAATTACTGAAGCACAATACAGTAAAAAAAACACATGCACAATGTCAGCACTTACCATGCTGCATCTGAAACACTTCATCCATCATAAGGGCCCCCCTACTTCCTCATCCTCTCTGGTGTATGATATATATAAAAAATGGTCTTGAAGTGTTGGGCTTTCAAATTCGCTGACATCAGAATCTTTCCTGCCATATCGTTTGAATGCTGCAGATACTCGCCTTCTTGCCCCAATTGTACACACCATTTACTAGCTTGTGCAGCCAGATCATCCAGTTGTATTTCAATTAATACGGCATACAGTGCCCCAGTCCTTGCCCTTCTTCTAATTGCCTCAACTATCAAGGACTTAGTTATTCCCTCCCGCATGTGATGTTTAAATAAAAAATCCCGAACTTGCAAATATTAAAAAATAATAATTCTGGAAGTCCATATCTATCCATTAACCCTAAGAATGAGACTAATACCCCCCTCATATAAGTCTCCTAATTGTCGAATGCCCTTAGCCCTCCATCTCTGCATCCTAAAATCCCAAAATATTGGGAATATAGATGTCATATTTAATGGAGTATTATAACTAATCCGTAAAATGTCAGTCATTTTGCGTTCCGATTTCCACACCTGGTATGCTGCAAGCACTACCTTAAATCGAGTTTTTTTTAACGTAGCTTAGTTTATAAAACTTGACTAAGGAGTTTCTGCCTTCTGTCTCTATCAACACCTGATAAAGTGATGGTGATCCCACCATCACCATATCTTCCTCTGTCAACAAGATCCCTGTATTTTGGAGTGTACATGCATAAAAATAGAAAGTAAAATTCGGAACCGACCACCCTCCCCGATCATGTGGTAGCATTATATATTACAACGCCCGTCTCCCTTTCCTTTGTCCCCATATAAACCTATCATAGATAGATTGCACTCTCTGTAGTTGTATTTTAGTTCATTCTAACGGTACCACCCTAAAGCAATACATAACTTTTGGAAGGACAGTATCTTAAGCACATTGCATCTTCCAACCAGCATAAGATGCAAACATTCTAACCGATCAAGCAGCTGTTTTATCCCAGAAACTATATTACCTCAGTTCACTTCTATCAAATCTTGCAGGGACATTCTAATGTTAATACCTATGTTTCTGGCTTCATCAGTTACATGTGTATCTCCTGGGCATGCCCTTTTCATCTGTGTTTTAGAAGAATTTAACTTATAGCCTGCAACCACACCAAATTTGTCGGCCAGTCTTTATATCTCTATTACTGCTTGCGCGGGGTCTGCAGATGCCACCACTATTTCATCTGCATAGGCTAGTACTCGCGCCTGATACTTTCCACAACTCATAGGTATAATACTCTCACTCTACTCCAATATAACCAAAAACGGATTGATATATATTGCAAATAACAGCGGGAAAAAAGGACATCTCTGTCTTGTCCCCCTACTAATCCTAGCTCGTTATGACATACACACTTTGTATAGCTCTAATATTACCCTGCCCAAACCCTGTCTCCCACATAATGGCCCATAAGTATAACCATGACACATGGTTGAACACTTTTTCCGTGTCCAGAAAAATCATCCCTAGCCTACTATGATTTACATTAGCATATTCTATAAGGGAAACTACTCTGTTGATATGGTTAACCATACTCCTGCCAAGTATAAATCTGTGTTGATATATAGACACCAAGGGCGTAATTACTCGTGCCAATCTAGTGGCCAATATTTTTGCATACATTTTATTATCTGCATTTAACAGAGAGATTGGTCTATATGCTCCTGGTAGATTTGGAGGCTTATCTTTCTTTTTAAACATCACTATATTAGCCTCATCCCATGAAGGAGGCAGATTCCCAGCTTGAGTCTCTTGAAAAGTAATCAACATGTCTGTTTTCAATACTTGAAACAGCTATCAATATAGCTCAAGAGGAAGCTTGTCCGGTCCTGCCGCTTTACCCTTCGCTAATGACCCCATTGCCTCCTCCAACTCCTCCATAGTAATTGTTGCGTCAAATAATACCTGCCCTTCTTGACTCAACCTAGCTAGATTCAATTGTTGACAAAAGCTCTCTATATACTGCTCATTAACATCACTCCTCATATATAATTCTTGATAAAAATTATACAATACCCCCGGCATCCCCTCTAGAGTTTCAACCGTATTACCAGCTGTGTCCAACATAGCCGGTATTTTCTGTGAAGATTGCCTAACTCTTAGACTTCGTGCCAGACAGCGTCCTGTAGCTTCCCGATATTCTTATATATCTTGTTTATACAACTTATATTGATAGGCAATTTCCTTATACCATATCGCATTAGTTTTAGCTTTACAGCATGCAATCTTGCTTGTATTTCCATAACCTCTTGTCCCCGCCTGAGCATCTGTATCAGCTCTTGTTCCTCCTTCCTTAATTCCCCCAAAAGCTGCGGTATCAAAGTTTGTCCTTGTTTCAGCCTAGCCAGTCTGTAGCTAAGTGTTTCGCTGCGTATTTCTGCATTGAGGGCATCCCATACTATTGAGCTAGAAGAAGATCCCCTATTTACCTCTAAAAACTGAGATGTCCAAGTTAACATGTGATCAACAAATGCCTTCTCCATTAAAAGTTTCCTATTAAATGTAAATGTCCTAAAAGCCTTCTCCTGTCTATAGCTTTACACATCTAATAATAGTGGGCCATGATCTGTAGTTATCCCGGGCCATACCTCCATTTTTGCTCCAACGATAAGTAACCTAGGCATGAAAACATAATCAATTCTCACTAATTTATGATGGGGATATGAATAAAAAGTATATCCTGGATCCGGATCATTTAACGCTGTCCACACGTCTACTAATCCATGATCCTTCAACAACTGCCTTGATGCTTTAACCCCTTCGCTGCTCATGACGAGCTCAGCTCGTCATGCAGTACACTGGTCGTGTGCTTATGACGAGCTGACCTTGTCATGAACAATGTAAAATCAGACTAGTCAGCACCCAGTGGGAATTGCGGTAGCAGTCAAGGTGTTAAAGACCTTAGGTTTCCAACCCCTATATTTGACATTGTTATCATCCAACAACTGCCCCTCTACATAAATATACAAGTCTCCACAAACTATCAAAGGGGTGTCCCACAACGCCAGTTCTACATTTAAATTCTCTAATAAAGTAGCTTCATCAAAATTTGACCCTTATATTGTACAAATTGGCACCTTGTTGCCTCCAATGTTACACTCGACAATCGCCCATCTACCATGGTTGTATGTCTTTTTCTCCCAGTCCCACTGATACCACCTCGTGCTAGTATAGGGACCCCCTGCTAGTAATAGTCTGACTGGTTGCTGCCAAAAGCATATAGCTGAGCTCTTCTAATATCCTACGCTTAGCACAAGGTATATGCGTTTCTTGAATGCACACAATGTCAGGTTTCATTAAGCGCACATCAGCAGCTACCTATCACATCTTATTATTATTATAATTCAAACCTCAAACATTAAATTAACATATACGTACTCCATTACCAGCCATTTTGCCCTCTATTTATTACCAATTTGACACCCTGTTGATCTTTTCAGTGCACAATTATATATTGTTAATATTTGCTGATATGACCTTGCTATGAACTTTACTATGAATTGATTTTTTATTTTTAATGCCCCCCACTGCCTACTCATTCTATCCCCGTGCCCTACCCCAACACCCCCACTCAATACCCTTGTGCCCCCCCAACCCCTCAGGCTCCCTCCACCCTTTCCCTAAAACATAGGCAATAGGGCCAATGGCCCTGTGATTAAAGGTGAGAATACCAACTTGTGTTTATCCAACCCACATATACCCACATATACCTGGCTAAGTGATAATCAACATACAATATTTACTACATGAAAGGGAGACACTATCTACCTTACCTTCCCTATGAATTAAAAAAGAATACATCTGGGGTTTATATTGTTGTTTCTCTTTAGTACTTTTGAGGGGTGGTTGGGTGGAAGAGCAGTGGCACCAAGCCTGGTCATGCCTCCATGGACACAAATGATTCTAACGAACTTTGGGCAAATGCTCTCGCTAGGTATAGGTTAGAGGAAGGATCTCCTGGGGAGGCTCAATGGGGGTACATAAGAATTGTATTGTATGACACCAGCTGCATTGGAAAATTCAATAAAATAAAGTTAAACAAAAACAATACATATTCCTAGTCTCCCTATACTATTACTTTAAAGCCAGGAAAGAGAAAAAAACATGTATTCATATAGCTAAGGGTCTTTTCCGAGAAACATCAAATAGTCATCAAATAGTCTTTGGCTTGCACTTCTGAAATAAAGAAACGTGTTTGCCCCTTGCATAAGACATTAAGCGTGGCAGGATTTAACAAAGAAAATTGTGCTCCCTTTGCCTGAAAGGGAGTAATTAATTGGTGCAGCTGCCACCTTTTCTTGACCGTATAATGACAAGTATCAGGTCTAACAAAAAATTGCGTTCCTTTCCCCATCCTCTTCTTATCTGGCCGTGCCAAGTCATATATTGCCTGCCGCGCTAAAAAGTTGTTCAGGGGTATCAACATAGCCTGTGGGCTCTGTTCAAGTTGTCCTCCTTTCGTATCTTGTTGGTAAAACAGAAACCTGTGCGGCCTTTGCACATCCGCAGTCCAGTTCCATTCCTTCAGTTCAGGGAAAGCCTCTTCAAATAATTCCACCAAAAACTTGCAGACATCCAGCCCTTCAATCCCTTTAAGCATTCCTAATATTCTAGGATTGTTTCTACATAGCCTATTCTCTAAACCTACAATCCTAATCTGTAAATCTTCTTTGTGGGCATTCATAGCTTCTGAATCCCCCTTCTGTGACTCCATTTGATCTTCCAATGTGGAAATTTATGTCTCAGCTTCAACCATTCTCTCTGTGAATTTGTTGCATGTTTTGACCATCCTTCTAACGGTATTTTGGAGTTTACGACAAGCCGTGTGTGTTTTCAAATTCTCCGTCCGTGTCTCCACCCTATGATGTAACATACACTGATAGATTGATTCAAGGGAGATTTTATCTGAACCTGCTGTTATCCCACCACAGCTTGGTCAGACAGATTAGCATCTTCAGGGGTTGTTTCACCTGACACGGAAAAATCCCAAAGCATAGTTTTTGTCGCTTCTGACCCAGTCCCCTTTTCCTTAGTTGTTAGTTCCTTAGTTGTTAATCGCTTGTGGACAGTCGGGCCTCTGAATTTTCATCCTCCAAATTAGTACTGCTTGGATCATTACCAACCCTCTTTATTGACCCCTCCAATGAACCTGATTTATGTCCAAATTCACTGTCGTCCTCAGATATATCTGATGGTTCATAAAGAGAAAAAAACTCCCCTGAATCACTTTCCTTACCAATAACGTCAGTACCATCAGCTGTTACTCCAGACTCTAATTCTGTTGATTCTGGCATCATGTGATCTTCATGGGGTACTATTGTCATCATGTTTTCCCCTGCATCTATACCTGCAATTCCCTTAGTAGCAAAAATATCAATATTACCTAATTCAGACTTGTGAGACTCTGCATAGCGTCCTTTCCCAGTCTACCCTTCCCCTGCTCCTCATCGCTATTAGCATTACCAATGCTACCATCTACCTCTACCTCCAACGCTGACTTAGATGTATGCAGAGTTAACTGCTTTTTCTTAGTAGCTGCCTGAAGTATCTGGGATATTTTTTTACTCACATATCCTTGCACTCTTCCTTGCATGGGGTTTCCAAAGCCCCTTCTGAACACTCTAACACAGCTCTAGCACTATGTCCTGCAAGCGCTGCTCTAGTCCCCTCCGCAGCTTCCATAGTGGCTCTGGTTTTTCCACTAGGGCTACTTTAAGAGGCATGTCGAGCCGCAACAAGAGCTGTCCGCTAGTGCCCAAATCGCCAAGCACTTACTTGCACTGGTATCTGCTGGTATACACCCTCGGCTTAGCTTCGCACCTGGCCTCACGGCCCCGGCTTCCAGGCTCCCTCAAACTCCTACAAGCTCCCCCACTGGGGTCGCTGTTACCAACAGTTTCTGCAGATTCCTCCTCCACCACGATTGTATCCGGCCACTCTCACGCTGTCACTATATCGCCAGACAAGAGGGGCCAGATAACCACTTTGCAGTCTGGCTAAATTGCTCTTTCCCTGCCTGTGCCACCGCCACTGCTGCCTCCGAACCCCTCTCTATGCCTTGCTGCTCGCCGATGCTGATGCTGCTCCACTTCACTCTGATCTCAAATGCCACTGGTGCACATCGCATGTGAGGGTGTCTTGCCCAACCGTGAGAAAACTTTCCACAACGTATCCGTTAGTTTCCTCCACCACAACTGAATCCAGACGCTCTCACACTGCCGCCTCGGTACACTGAAGCATCCGACACCTCTCTTCACACCTTGCTTCTCACCAACGGCGCTCTCAAACTCCACAGATGCACACCACAGGTGAGCGTGTCTTACCCTGCCACGAAGAGCCATCCCACGGCATGTCGTTAGTTCCCACATTCTTTTTTTTAAAGAAGCCTCCTAAAACCCTTCTTGGACGCTTTTAAGTTATAAATTCAATTCAATTCAATTCATGCGTCTTCTTTTGTTTTCGGCCACGTATGCCGCTGCGATTTTTGACCCGTTATGCACACAAAATAGAGGGTGGTGAACACAATGGGAGCTGCTCACACACACGTCCAACCAGTGGACGCCATCTTGCCGGCCCCCCTTCCTGTGATAGAAGAACCCTTTTCCAGAAAAGGGATGGGTATAATTGGACCCCTTCTCCCTTTCCATAGTGGGTGTAGATATGTTCTAGTCATAGTGGACTATGCAACCAGATTCCCTGAAGCTATAGCCTTAAGACAACCCAATGCTACCCAAATAGCGAAGTTGATGATTAATATATTCTCCAGGGTCGGATTTTCAAAGGAAATCATAACCGACCAAGGTACCCCTTTCATGTCTCAGTTGATGAAACAAGTCTTTCAACAATTAGACATGAAACAGATCCGAAAAGCCACCTATCACCCACAAACTGATGGCCTCGTCGAGAGGTTTAATGCCACCCTAAAGATTACTCTCAAGAAGGTATTAGAGTTAGAGACCAGAAAGTGGGAAGAGATGTTACCCTTAGCCCTCTTTGATCTTTGATTATAGCATCAGAAGAGCACCGGATACTCTCCATTTGAGTTGTTGTATGGGAGACAGCCCCGTACTCTTCTAGACATGGTAAAGGAGGAGTGGGAAAAAGAACCTGAGGGAACAAACTGGAACATGCATCAATATTGCATTTTGCGATTCCTTAATTGCGAAAAATAAGGAATCGCAATTAAGGAATTGCAAACTGCAATGCATCAAGAAATTGCTAAAAAAATAGCGATTTCTTAAAATTCCTTAATTGCGATTCTCTAATTGAGAATCGCAATTATGGAATACCTCCCCATCCATTCCTATGGCCCTAGAGGCCCATGGGAATGAATGGAAAGACATTCTTAATTTGCAATTCACCATTAGAAATTCGCAAATTAAGAATGCAATTTCAAGGGTGCAGGGGTGTCCAAAGGACACCCTGTTGCACCCCTGAAATCTGCTTAGAAGTTCATTTTGCACACTCACATGCTATGTAAAATGGAACTTTGAAAAATGCACTTTAGTGCATTTTTCAAAGTTTTCGCAAATTACCATGAAGGTCAACCTCATGGTAATTTGCTCCCCTTATTTGCAAATTCGCAAATTTTTAGAGTTTGATGCATTGCATTTAAGGAATCTCAATTTGAGATTCCTTAAATGCAATCGCAATTTAAGAAATCGCAATTTTTTCGATTTCTTAAATTGCGAAAATTACAAAAATGTTAATGCATCCAAAAAATGGGAATTGCATTCGCAAACGGCCGAATTTTGCGATTCGCACCATTTGCGAATGCAATTTCCTTTGATGCATGTGCCCCAAAGCAACTCCCTGAATTTGTGTTAGGCCTACAGACTTGACTAAATATAATCAGGAACATAGTTAAAACCCATCTAGAACAGGCCCAGGAAGCTCAAAAGAAATAATATGACAAAAGGGCCAAAGAGAGATGTTTGAAAATAGACGATATGGTTTAAGTGATGAAGCCCACTTCAGAACACAAAATGTTGGGTCAGTAGCAAGGTCCATACCGGGTTATTGAGCAAGTAACTCCAGTGACCTATCGACTAGAACTAGAGCCCAAAGTGAAGAGAAACACCCAAATTGATCATATTAATCACTTAAAGAAATGGGAGGGACCCAGACCAGTCATGATGGGGAAAATATGAAAACCTAAACCCCTGTTTTTACAAAGTTTAGAGCCCGACTTGTCTCTACAACAGCATCAAGAACTAAGAACTAAGTTGACACCTCTTCAGGAGGTGCTCTCCCTAACCTTAGGGAGAACCTCCTTGATTAGTCATGCTACCCATAAGAATCCCAACAAATCCATAAGACTACGGCCCTACCGGATACCGGAGTCCCAGCGAGAAGCCATTGAAGCCGAGGTACAACAAATGCTAAAAATGGGAATCATGGAACCATCCAAAAGAGAATGGAATTCACCAATAGTAATCATTTCCAAACCAGATGGCTTCTTCCAGTTTTGGATTGACTTTAGGGAGGTCAATAAGATATCTCGCTTGGACGCCTACCCGTTAACCCGGGTGGACAAAATGATTGAGAGGTTGAGAAAGGCTCAAAACATCAGCACCCTAGACCAATGAAAGGATTAATGGCAGGTACCTCTAAGGGAACAAGATAAAGAGAAAACAGCATTCTCTACACCTGGAGGGTTATACCATTTCAAAGTGTTGTCTTTCGTTCTACACGGGGACCTGCCACGTTTCAAAGGCTTATGAATCTGATCCTTAAACCCCATCAAGACTTTGCGGCAGCCTACATAGACGACATAGTCGTCTATAGTGAGACATGGGATGGGACCTTCACCTAAACCACCTTAAGAAAGTGATTGAAGCCCTCCATGACGGAGGCCTCACTATAAACCCATCCAAAAGTTATCTGGCCAACTGTTCAGGTAAGTACCTTGGATATCTCCTAGGGGAGGGCTATATCAAACCACAGGAGGAAAAAGTGGAGGCTATAACTAAAATACCATTCCCAGCAACCCGTAATCTACATGCCTTCTTGGGTATTTTAGGATATTATAGGAGATTCATTCCTGTCTTCACAGAAATAGCGAGCCCCCTTAACCAACCTTTTAAAGAAAAATGTTCACACAGAAAAATACCTCAAACAACCATCCCCTATTGTTAAACAAGCTTTTGAACATCTAAAACAAAGTGTTACCACTAAAACAGTTCTCCTACTCCCAGACTATAGTAAACCTTTCATTTCACAAACTGATGCCTCCGATAATGGTATAGGAGCAAAATTATCTTAAGTCAACACTCAGGGACAATAGAGACCAATAATATACATTAGGCGTAAACTATATCCCAGAGAAACCAAGTATGCCGTCATTGAAAAGGAGGCCCTAGCCATAAAGTGAGCCGTGAACTCCCTGAAGTACTATCTCAAGGGTAGGGTTGTTCCAATTGTTTACTGATCACGCTGGGTTGGAATGGCTGGCTAAAAATAAAGGACACAATGATCATATCTTGCGATGGTTTCTGGCCCTTCAACCTTTTGATTCTCCGTTCATCATTGAAAAGGAAAAGACCAAACACACGCTGACTACCTCTCTAGGTATCCCCTTGAATTCGGTCTCGATGGGAGGCCTGTCAACCCCGTCCAGATGCCTTTCAGGAAGACAACGGGGAAGGAACCCAAAGGATTAAACATCTCCCCACACTTTCTCTCATAAAGAATAACGAAGAATCCTCCCCCGGAGATGACCAATTGGAACCAACTGTGACTCGTAAAAAGATACTCTCGCTAAAGGGGGAAGGTGCAGAAGAAGGAAGACGGAACAGAGCAACAGAGGACGTCGAGACGGAGAAGCAGACCTGTTCCCAGTGGCCGGAAGATTTTGGAGAGAGAGCGGAACCTGAAACGGAGATACTGAAGAACGCCACACTGGAGGACGAGAGGGAGGTGTGGAGTGAAGATTGTTGGACACCCCCAGGAGATGCCAGTTTGCCACTGCAACTCAGGAGAGTTGCGGCTTTGGCGGTAAGTGGACAGAACGGGGACAAGGGAGGGTCGAGAGAGAGATTGATGACTGCCTAAAGCGTGTAAGGGAACGCAGGCTGTGTGAGGGGCGGAGACGGTCTGTTATCTGTAGAGGAGCCAGAAACTTGCCTTGAGTTCATTCACATTTTTTGTTCTTTCACTGGGTTTTGGTGATGGCTATTACCAAACTAGAAAGAACTTAGGTTCTGGTAACTTACCGCCACTCTTTTCTTCTTTTTGAGTATCCTGGGGTAGACGATCCAGAGGGTAAAATCGATGCTACAAGGAGAAGAGGACTACATACTGACAAATTGAGAGACTACCACCTGATTAGTGATACTTACTTCAAATAAAAGCCACAATTGATACCCGCATACGGCCTCCTAGATTCTGTTTCTGCCCATCTCTTCTACACCCTGAAACAGTGTAATCCATGGCATTATTATAACACGTTGGGCCACTGGAAGAGGGAGTGTCTGAACCCAAATCAAATGTCCGATGATGGGCAAATAGATTACATGCGTGTTCTCAGACTGGGTAGTGAAGAACCATGTGGGTTTTCCCTACCTAGGGGGCTGGTCACTTCCAATGGGACATGTTAATTCTCTTGCTGAGGCCTTAGGACCTGGGCAAACATTCCCACTGTAAATGCAGCATGAAGGTGCACGCACACTTCCTACGGATGTTAGAAAATTGTGCTGACCTGATGTTTGCAAACAGGTCACCAGCCTACCAATGCAGGCCAGTATGCGTGCTTGCACCAAAATGTTGCTTAAACAGTCTGCCATTGCAGGTCGGTGTGCACACTTGCACCTATGATGTTTTTAAACATGTGTCCAGCCTGCCATTGCAGGCCGGTGAGTGTACTTGCACCAATTATGTGTTTAAACATGTGTCCAGCCTGGCATTGAAGCCAGTGTGCGCACTTTCTCCTATGGGGTTTCTAAACATGTGTCCAGTCTGCCATTGCAAGTCTGTGTGTGCACAATTGCACTTCTGCTCAGGCTGGCGTTTCTAAATCACTAGCCATCCTGATAACACCTTTCCCTACTACTGGAGCACCCCTAGGGTATGTCTTCAAGTAGTAGGTTAAAGGCCAGGCACGGACACCTGTGTGTCCCCTGCCCAGGTAGTTAGGAATACCTATGTGTGTGTTCACTGCCTAGGAGGTTTGCTCTTCCCAAAGGCTGACATGGGGAAATGGTTGAAATTATTTCAGGCTGCAACAGTAGATTACAGTGAAACAGCCTCATCATGCTTCCTAATATTGCATTCACAATGACAAACACTTCCCTGTGGTAAAGGTGGTTTTATCATTACTAGCTTGGCATGTCACTCCTAGAAAATGGGCATTTCTCTGCTCTAAAACTCTTTATGTGCCTTTTGGCCTGATTTTAGTCCACACTGGAGACCAGAGGAGCACATCTGGGCATTCCCCTGTGACGGCTATCAAACACTGGGCATTCAACTGAAACAACAAACCTCCACCATTTGAGGACCTGGCTGGACATATTGGAGGAAGAGGTTTTGACACTTTGCCTCTAGCAGCCAGATCATGGCCCACTAAAGATTAAGGTGTGGATTCCGCGGTTTGATACCAGACAGGACTGAAATTTAGGGGAGACATCAGCGGTTCAAAGAGAGATCCTCTTAACCAGCCCCTACTTCAAAGGCCACTTCAGTATAACAACTGGTGCCATACTTCAGCAGGGCAGAGATACACTTGTGGGTAGATGGAACTGGAGAACCTGGAACTGTGTGGTGCTACTGCCAGAGGAATCTGGTATGCACATAAGTATTGCTGCCATTGAAAGGGACCATGCTCCCTTCCTGAACACTAGCCCACCTGGGCTGACATCTGCTGCTTTGTGGCACCCTAAAAAGTGCTCTCCAAGGAATTGTTGTTTGTCCCCTGTTCTTTTGGAGATCTCAGGGACATCAAAGATCTCTTTTGAGAGACCCAAAAGTCTACTTGTGTCACCTGGAGAGCAGTACCCTCTTAAGTGCCTATATTGTCTGCTGGATCCCAACTGGTAGCGCAACATGAGCGTGGAACGACACATTGTGCCTGGAGAACGAATTTCATTGTGCAGAGCCCCAGAACTCTTGCCTGCATCTAAGGCATGTGGCTCCTGCAACGTAGGGACATTGACATGCATAGGCATCTTGTTGGTGGTGAGTGGATTTACCGGTTACAGGATCCAGCTTGTCCCACTTCCAGCTCTATTGTGTGGCACACTGACTGCATGCTCATTGAGTGTGGTGTTCGATTCACAGGTTGTGACCCTTGGAGGTGGGGGGGTAACTGTAGTAGTGCCTCTTTCTACCTCGTGTGGTATTACTAAACTTGCGCCTGTGTGTGACCAAAGTTGCCTGGTGTGACACATATTAACATGCACCAGACATTGTGCCTCATTTCCAGGGACGTACGGAATTTGCAACTCTTCATTGTGTGTGGCTGCAATGGTCTGGTGCAACATATATCAATGTTCACCAAATGCTGTGCACAGATTGCCTGGGTGCGACTATGAATGACGTGTACCTGACGGTGTGCCTTCCTATTCCAAGAGTCTCCAATGCTTCATTCCCCTTTCATTGATAGTTCCCCTTTTTGGCACTCAGTGAGGCAGATCAAGTGCCTTCTCCTTACCTGGCCTCTGACAACATTGTGATGCCAGGTAATATTGCTTGGGCTTGGGTAGTGTGAGGGATTGACTGGGCTGAAGGAACGCTTCCGAGAGCGATCAGAAGTGGGTTAAGAGACTGCATAACCCTCTGTGCTTCGCAGAAATGAGCTAGTGCCGGAAGGCCCTTGTGGAACCCTTTATGAGTGCCCAACTATTGCCCTCAGCCCACTACTGTTCCACATCTGCTGGGTGAACTTTCAGAGTGGCTGCTGAACCCCAATTTGATGACTGTCTCCTAATGAGTCCTGCAACCTACCCCTATCTACTTCCTTGGGACCCTGATTAAGTGTGACTTTGGCAATGTGTGGCCTAGTATCTGGGAGAAGGGCTTGTTATCTTCAATCTGTGGGCGTAGGATAGTCTGGGCGAGCTGGACAGTGGAGGGAGGCTTGGGCCACAGGGTCTGAGTGGGCTATCAATTGACCTGCTGGGTATCAGTTGCTCCACATTACTGCCCTGTGTGCATATGTGTGCGAGTGTGTGCTATGCAGACTTGCTAGAGATCTGTTGCACTGTGTATAGGTGCAGAGTGTGTGTGTGTGTGGGGGGGGATTGACAGTCTGTGGGCCACTGTGATTCTCAGCACTGGCTGGTAGTGTTGTCTTACATGTTGATTTCTGACAAGGAGAACATTATGTTTGACAGTGGGTTTACCCGTGTGGCCATGGCCAGTGGTGCAGCTAAAAAGTCTGATAATTCTTTGTATATACATAATTCTGATATTGTTGTGGCTTGGATTGGACCCTATAGTTCGGTGGTATTGAATTATACGAATTGCCACAGTGGGCCTGGGGTTGATAATGTGTTGCACCGCAAAAGGGTGCGGGCGGGGGGTTAGAATAGGATCTTTCCTATGTGTACATATTATTGACGTCACTTCAACATGGTTGGGCCTAACTCTGCTTGTACTATTTTTAAGTGTGATGTATGCACCAACATACATAATTTTCATGTGTTGATTATAATGCATGTTGAATACAAATGTTATTTACGTACATCACATTTGTCTCTTGTGATGCTCAGTGTACTTATTGTGAGTGAGTGCTGTGCCAATACTTTACACATTGCCTTTGTGATAAGGCTGACTGTTCAGTTCCAAACTACCCAAGGGTGAGTGCAGGTTTTATAGTGAGTGTAATCATCCATCTCTGACAGGAGTTTTGGATTTTGCCTGGTGGGCGCCCTGCCTCAGCCACCCAGAAAGTGCCAGTAACAAGATATGTTTAATGGGTTTAAAAACATAAGAACAAAGAAAGTGGTGATGGAAGGAAAAAGAATCAAGAGAAAAAGTGATGAAGTTGAGTTAGAAGAGAAACAGTGTAAGGCATATGATGAGAGATTTACAGAGAGACCTTAGAAATAGAATACCGCACTTGTTGCACTGTAGGGATATTATCTAAGTGGTGCAAGGATCAGGAGATAAAGCCTTCTATTCCCCAGGTAGTGAATACAATTCACAAATACATTAGCAACAGGATGATCAGCATCCACTATATCCAATAATTTTAATTTTATTTCAAGATTAGTCTTTCACATTTAGATAAGTCACAAATGGTTTCATGGAGACGTGTTTTAAAATCTTCAAATCCTTAAGTCTTTTCAAAGATCTTCCATGAGTAGCCAATGCGTTTCGTCCCATCTCCGTACTTCCTAAGGGCTACAAAACACAGATAATATATGAAAATTTAAAACTACAATATATTAAATTGTTTCATAAAACACATACAAATATACAAATCTCAATATACCTTACATATATACAAAACATCAAGCAGATGACATTCATTCTTTAACAGAATACTGGAAAACCTGATTATTTCTGCTTGTTCATATCATCTGAAATAATTTGACGCCATGCTTGATCTAAAGATAACAGTGATAAACATTTTCTTTTGGAAAGTATTTATTAAGCACACCTGTCAATATTTAATAAGAGCACATTGATCTATTATTCAGTAAAAGCACCTGAGCACGAAATATGCATGGAATTCTCAGATGAAACTGCATTCATTCCATAATTTCAGTATGCTTGATTTGATTAGGTTCCAGCCAAGTGAAAAAAATAAAGGGAGGGTTTCAATATTTGCATTTTTAACTTTAATTCCTATCGATAACTTTGCTCTTTACTGCAGCAAAGACTGTAGAACAGAATTGCATGAAACCATGGTTACTCTGGGGCCTGCTATTGCTTGGTTTGATGAAAATCTATTTAATAATAAGTAAGCAATTAAATGTGTGACATCTGATAATCTACAAACTGCATTTTGTGTATTTCAGTAGCTTTCAAAGAATATGATAGAATCTATACACGAGGTTGTCCGGGGAAAAACAGCACCACCACCAGCTCCCTTCATAAGCTTACTTCATCTACTAGTTTATCATCTGTCCCAATTTATACAAGTGCAACTCCTATTTCACAGTCCACTCTAATAGAAGTTATTGACATTGTGACACAGGGGCCTGCATATACTTTACCCAAAATATGGCAAGTCTTTCACTGCTCCCTGCACAGTCATACATTTTGTTTCCCCGATTATGAACATCCATTTTAAGGATAAAGAAAAAGGACAAACTAAAAAGTATACAGTGTCTGATATTCAGTTGAATGGTGTTAGCAGTCATCTTTTTCACTCACTGGCGAGGTTTTTCTACCCCGGTTCTCACAATTTCAGGCCACCATCCCCATTCCATGAATGGGGCCGGTGGCCTTCTTCTACCAGGACATTACATTTGAAAAACAAACAAATCCCATTGAAAAATGAAAGACTGAGCTTGTTTTCTGTTCATCCAATGTGAGATGCACAGATCGTCAGAAAACTCGAGGATTCAGGAGATCTTATTGGCTGGAAGAATCTGAGCATTTTTATTCTGGCAGCCATTACAAGAGGCCTATATCTGAAACTTGTGTCCTCAAAAAAGGCGATATGAGGAGCAAGGCCGGACTGGCTACTGGGGGCCTCATTTATGAAAAGTGACGCATTGCTGCGCGAAAACAGCGATGCGTCACTTTTCACTGGGCTCTCCCTGCGACATGATTGATGCGTCATATTTATAATATGACGCATCATGTCGCAAGGAGTTACAGATACGTCAGTATTTCTGACGTATCTGTAGGTGCAAAAGTGACGCATTGCTGGAGTGTGTCACAAAAGTGACGCAACTTCAGCAATGCTTCCTTTCACATGGGGAAAGCCCCATGTGAAAGGGCTTGCGTCAGTCTTACGCCTGCTGCGAGGCAAGCGCAAGATTTTGACGCAACAGCGTCCTAAAAGTGACGCAGTGAAATCTCATAGATTTCACTGCGTCACTATTACGAGGCTTTTTGCGGGTGAACGCCCCCTCTGCATACATTATACCTGACGCAGGTATAATGTAGCGCAGGGGTTTACAAAGTGACGCATCTGCTTAGATGCGTCACTTTGTAAATAGTGCGCATCAGGAGGCATGTTTTATGACGCCGATGCGTCACAAAAAGTGACGCATCGGAAGCGCAAAACTCACGCAAGGCCTCATAAATGAGGCCCTGGGAGTTTTGGAATGCTGCTGAGCTGGGGGCTGGTTTTGTTGATGGGGACCTGCGTGTGCTGAACGAAATTCGTTTTGCTTTGTTTATTTCAAAGCACAAGCAGGGCTCCATCAACGAAATCAGCCCCCACCGCAGTGAAATCAGCTGGTAGTCAGTCGGGCCTTGATGGGAGATGGGAGAGGATCCCTTGATCCCAAAGGATGATATGGGGAATCAAAATGGGATCTATACCTTCGCAGGTACACCTGCACATTTGTTTTACAAGTTGATGTCCTTGTTCCTTTTCCAAATCCAGAGCGAAGTTAAAACAGCAGAAAACCTTCACAGTGCAACTCTGCATAGCAATGACCAGTCACACTGAGCACTGGGGACACAGGCTGGGGGCGGTGCTCAGCCAGAGTTGGGTTGGTCTTAGTGCCTGGTCAATGACAAGGCTTTTGGTACAAATGCAGCTATCCACAGTTGATGTGAGAAGTGGATGCAGTAAGTCACCAAACATTTCATATATTCACTGAAAGAATGTAAGGCCTGATTTAGGGTTTTGTGGACCTGTCACTCTATAACAGTGATACTCCAAGTACACAAGCAGCCCTCTTGACCTTCACATGTTGCCCCCCTGGTGAACAGCAACACCAGCTGCTTCTTAGTTGCTGAGCACTAATATTCAGAAGAAAATTTTAAATAAATGGGCAAGCACTGATTAACCTGCAAACAAATGCTTACCCGTTTATTTAACATGTGTTTAGACCTCCTCACACAATCCCTGACGTACCCAGACCACCTACCGCAACCCTGCCGGCATCAGTGCGGCCCTCGTCACACAACAGACAATAATTTGTGGCCCCTGGGCAAATGTTTGTGAGTACCCATGCTCTATAAAAAACGCGTATATGCCATGTGCTTTATTACATGTGGCATAAGATATAATACACTTTGTAATATGGCAGATGTGTTCATTGAGAGGTGGTGAGCAGTGAATTTGGTGGAGAAGTTATGTTTTTTTATGGCGAGGAAGCAAGTTTTGGTTTCAATAATTAATCAGAGCTAGCTAATTCATGTGGGCCCATTGAGCCGCCTGTGTGTTACTTTTTTTAAAGCATCAGCCACGCAATGCGCTTGCCCATATTTACAAGGCCATGTAAAGTCACCCTACATGACTTTTTATGGCCTTTTAATATGGGCCCCTTTCACACATTACTCTGCGTGGAAGGGGCATTCCATGGGTGTTGCTGTGGGTACTCCAACGCAACATCCATGGCACCTGACACATTTCCAGATTTATACTGTTTCATAAACCTGGGAATACGTCAGAATCCTGCACCACCCCAGTTTTCTTCTTTCTATGTGTGCTGCTTTTTGCAGCATGCATAGAAAGAAAAAAATCCAATCAATGATTGTTTTTGTGCAGGAAGGTGTCCCTTCCAGCAAATGAATCATCTCCCCAACGCAGGCACACTTGCAACATGACGCAAGGGCATCTGCGCTAGTGCATGGCAGCCTGCTCCAGGGCAGGAGAAAGCAAATGGATGCATCATATTGTTGTTAATACGACGCGTCCCTGTGCTTTTAAAATGATGCAGCTCGGCGAGGCAAACGGCTTGTGGCACCGCACTCCTTAATTTCTGTGCCTTTATTTTGTTATCATAACTTCATTTTAAATGCATTTTAAGGGGATATACAAAAAAATATGGCGTCACACTAAAAACAGAGAAGGAATGTTATTTTGATTGTTTTTTTGTCCTTTTTTGACAAAAACAAACCTTATTCGCCTTATGTTTCTATGTGTGAAAGCACAGTTTGTTACCTTCTCACGTATGATGCATAGAACCAATGCGACACACCCTCACTTATTACTTTAGCACGTCTCTTCAACTTGGTTAGTTATTTATTAAATTATTGTATTCGCATAAACAGTAGATGTCAGGTGAAAACACGTCTATCATTCGACATTACAGAATAATAAGGACCTCAGAAACGTACTTTCACACACTGATGATTAAATTATTTTTCAAGTCTGGAAACGGATTAGATTACTGGCTGCCTATCACACAAACGTCAGTTGACTCCAGGGCTTGGCCTGCAAACAAGTTCCCTGAAGTGAATGTATTGCTTTGCATTTCATGTTCCCCTTTGCTGCCTGGATCCCTTTTAATCACCTTATCTTATTGTTCTTGAAAAATATTATCAGACACTGAGAGGATTGCAAGCTGGGCTGTAAATGTCAGGTCGATATTTCCCACTGTATGCGGAATATTAATGCAGAATAAACGAGGTATAGCATTTCAAATTAATCCTTGCAATGAGTTTTAACACACAGGGCACTTTTATATTAACCTCTAGTAAGTCGGGGCACCAAGCGAAAATGTTCCTGCGAAATCATTCTTTGAAGATGTCGTTTAAGTAGTTCAACCAAGAATTCAAAGAAAACATGTTTTGAGGAGCTAATTGACGAATCTGCATAGTGCTAAGAAAAACTATGTGCTACAAACAAATCTTGGGGCATATTATCAAGGGGGTTTATCTCCGCTTTTTTGGCTTTAAATGCCAAGAAAGCGGAGATAAAATGATCTCCCTATTACCTAGCTGTCGCTAACACCAGTTAGCGACAGCTAGTAGGAGATAGCGACCATCTTGGGCCCCACTTTGCATGTCAGTGATATTTATCACTAATGACATGCAAAGTGGGCGTGCCAAGATGTTAGCGACTGCAAACAGTCGCTAACATCGCTATCTCCTATTACCAACTTTTGGAGATATTCGCGCTAAGCGTGAATATCTCCAAAAGCTAACACCTGCCCTGAGCAGTTCTTAGCCATGTTATCCAATGGGAGGTGGATAACATGGCTAAGAGCATTAGCTCGGTAATGCATGAATATTGCTGACTTTTCAGCGATATTCATGCATTGCCGCCGTTTTTTATCACATTTGCGATAAACCTTGGTAATACCAAGGTTTATCTGCGATAAAAATCGCCGCAGCTCAGCGGTAAATTTTTGTCTCCAACCAAGCAATAGCGATAATTATCGCTATTGCTTGGTAATATGCCCCCTTGTTTTGGAGATGTCTTTCAGATTGGTGAAAGGTGTAAATGGTATAGTGGCATCCCAAAATCCGTGTTACACATTTCGATTTAAATAATGTATTCCCAAATGAGAGCTCATTGAATGTAGGAAGCACATCATATGTAGCATGCCGACAGAGACCACAGCACTCTGTTTGCTTTTATTAATTCGGTGTAAAATGATACTGCAGTATGTGGAATATATCCGGATAAAAAATTCACAAATGTGTGAGTGGAGATATTTTTTTCTGTGGCTACCGTTTGAGCTCCTGTCAGAAAACACAACTGGGCCAGAAGAACTGCTCCTCTAGATGTCTCTGAGAACCATTACTCTATGGTTCTTGAATCTGCCGTGAGAAAATGACATTCAGGGTCTATGACCACGTAGAGGGAGCACAAGCCAGTAGCAGATTTAACCAAAGGATATAACCCAAGCAATTAGAAAATGATTCTGGGGGGGCAGAGCTAAGTCCTGTTCGAGATGGTGGCTACGTAGGCCAGCTCTACTATACACACACCCTGTGCTCAGGGATGTTAGGGAGCATTGAGGGCCTTTTTGAGAGCCATCACAGCCCTTGACTTTACCTTTTACATGAGAGACTCAATCAACGAAGCCTGCACCGTTCTCGTGCCTGTGATATCACCAACCGAGCTGTTTGCAGTTAGGGTTAGGCCAATGGCACTGCTCTGCAGAGCGGCCGTTCCCTCTACCAACCAGTGAGAAGTGGGGGTCCGTAATCCTGGAGACTACCGGGCGCTGGTGCTGCTACCATGAAGCCTTCCTCTGGCACGCCACCTACCTCATACCTGTCATTACTGTTGTACTGTTGCCTGATGCCGGACCACTGCACAGCGGCCTCCTGTTTTTCCTGGTGATCATCTTGGACTGGGTCAGCTGTTCCTCAGAACTGTTTCACGCTGCCTGGGCGTTGCCATATATCCACATGGACAACTTTGAACAGACTGGTGTATCCTCTTCTTAGTGCAAATGTATTGGTGCTAACCCCTGCTCACTCCAGTGCTGGTCAGGTTTGACAGACCATATGGCTGCCACTTAGCCTGCTCTGTCCCTTCTGATATACTGCTGCCCTTGCTGCATCTGAGAGGGCTATGTCAAAGCACACCACAAAAGCCCTCTTCTAACTTTATTTTCAGAAACAGTATCTAGCCAATGCCCATTACCCATTCACACCTCTCCTTCCACTATGGAGTCAACTACACTGGACACGATCCTTGTGGAGCATAAATCCATCAAGGTGTCTGGCTATGGCTATGGAGCTGATCCAGCGATCAGGGATTGATAATATTTCTCAAAAAAAGGCACATTTACTTTACCCAACTAATCCCTTCCCGCTGTGTTCAGTGTGATGCAAGTTTATCGCCTTCCATGCTCATGACGAGCTCAGCTCGTCTTGCAGTACACTGCTTGTGTGCTCATGACGAGCTGACATCGTCATGAACAATGGGATTGATCAAGCCTCAGCACAGAGGATTAATCCCTGTAGCATTGATGGTGTTAAACCCAACTTACTAAATACACAATAGAACCTGCATTTCTCCTTACAGTATGTTTATATTTCTGGCGACAAATCTATAGGAGGTTGATTAGTTGATAGCAATAATATGTACCTATTTATACTACTAAATAATAACCGACTCAGTGTGTAATTTATAATATTTATCGGAAATAATATGAAATAAATGCCCATCAAGTACCGTCATACAATGCAAATCATAGACCATCACAGAGAAGATGTATTATCCATGAATAGGAAACAAACTAATTTCAAATGAACAATACATTGAAGGAGTGGATAGGCGAAGAGAGAATAGTATCAGATACAAAATACATTTGCAAATGATTATGCAAAATCAGGATATTATCTATACTAACCCAAGAATCAAGGTAATCTACCCTCTGGCCAAAGGGAAGTAAAGCCCCTCAAATAGAATCGAGTGGCAATGTTTAAGTCAGAAATCCGGAAACAGGTAGGCCTCTATCTGGAAACAGCAAACCGACAACAGCGATGATATCCCGCTTGCTAAACACTAGCCGACCAAACCACACCCCTCAGGGACTTTCAATTATACCCTAAAACCTAAATGTCCAACCCACATTTGTTTCAATATGAAAGCCATCTCCGAATCTTATTAGTTAAGGATAGTGGTGTACTGTCACATCATTCTCATCATGACCATTTTATTCAATGTTCTATTGTCTTAAACTTTCAGCATTGCAACAGATTCTTCCTAGGAAACTTCGAACATAATCATAGTACATATTTCCTGCGGCACATTTTATGTATCAAGTCTTTGCGCTTCCATTGTTTGCCTCTGCCACTCCGAGAAGGAAGTTGTTTGCTTCCACTTTTTATCTTTTTTACTCCATAACTTGGCAGTCACACAAGGACACGCACAACTTTCGCGATCTTTCTTCTCTCTCAAAACCCTCTTTGGTCATTTTATTTTTCCACCAATTATTAACACCAAACTGGCATGCAGAAGAGTAGGCCCATGCTTGCTTTTTCTACAGAAAACAAACACATACCATTATTATTTTCTTGAAATGAAATTTCATTTCACACCATCCCAGTATTGAACTAACCCGTGAACAACCCAAGTTATTTTCCTAGCAGACATTATTAACATGCACAAAGCTGGATTAGACTTTTAATCAAAGCACTTGCTGCCTAGTTTTCATGCATTGGTATACGCATGTGCAAAAGCATTTCCCCTTATTTTAGCTTTTTTTAATATAATTTTCACAGCACACTGTTAATGTATGATACTGAGGGTTTAATCCAAGCAGGTTTTATTTTTGCAAAACCCTGCTCCATCAGAGCAGTTCAAAGCAACAGTGGCTGCAGAACTCAAAAGCAAAAAGCCTTCGCTATGACTTTTCCTCCTTCCAGTGACAACTGGCTGTCACCAACATAAGGGTATCGCACATAGAAGCAAGAATAGACCAAGCCTCAGAATTGTGCTCAGAACTTAGGAATTCAAAATTCTTGGGTGATGGACTTTGAGGACTGTAGCCAGTGAGATAACATCCACCTCTTTGGGTGCCAGAGAAGGAAGAAATACCACAAGCTAAGCATTTCCTGGCAGGGTGGTTACTGACATTTCAGATTGCCACTTTTGAACCTTCTCTGGGATTCCAGAGAGTACACCGGCTGAATACATGACATGAAACCACCCCAGGTAGCCCTCATTTACTCAGAGCTGCCTTTCACTTCATGACCAAGCGTGTAGCACTCTCCAACTGTTTCACCGGCATGGCCTTTTCTTCTAAGTGGGCAGAGAATCACAGAAGCGACTGACTGTGCTCATAAAATAAACCTCTTCCGACTGCAGTTTCTGAAGCATCATCCACATCTAAGGATGGAATTCATATGCTATGGCCTCCTGGACCCAGCTATCCTGCTTTTTACACATAACAGCATCACCCGTGAGTTTTCTGACCCTTTCCTCCTGAAACAATTCCTCAGATCGCTTTGGGACCCTCCAATAGATGCAGTTCATTCTCTGCACCCTATGGTGCACTTGTTCCTGGCATTCTGGTCCCCTCGGGTGGCTTCCAAAACCATCAACGAACAACCAAAGACCTCCACAACCAGACATAAAACTCTAAATACAGTATGCAGAGTGGCCACTCTCCTGATGATGTTGACAAACCCCGGTCTCTACTTAGGCTAACAGGGAGGCATCTACAGTGCCTCATCCTTTTACCTCAAGGTTGGGTATAGTTGACACTCCCAAACTAAAGTTTATTCAAATGCACTTACCGTCCCGCAATACACTTTTATCTTTTTTACTCAGACCTACAATGAGGAGTGGACACCACATTTGGCCAATCTTCCTTCCCAGCCCTTTAAGCCTGCCTTTTCACCTAGAAGCTTCTTAGTCAATATCAAATGCAAGAAGCTGAGGTTTTTCTGGGCTGCTTATACCTGCATATAGCCTTGTTGCAGGAAACCCGTCTTGCAGATGTAGAATATTTTAAGCTTGAAAGGGACTGAGTTAGGAAAGTGATGTACGCCTCTGACACACCATCTAAGAAAGGTAACATCACATTATTGCTGCACAAACGACTTGTCACCTGAGTTGTTTTGGCTTGGTAGGACAAGGTGGGAAGATATTTGGTGGCCAAACTGACCATGCAATCATCTCATCTTATTGTGGAAAGCATATACATACCTAATGGTTCTAAACTTACTTTCTCCTTGCAATTTCATTGTCTACTTGTGGCCTCATGGCAGACTGTAGCACTTCTAGGAGGAGAATGAAACATTACCCAGGACCTATCCTCGTTTGCTTGGGCCCTCAGAATTCAGACCCAGAAAAAACTGAATGGCATTAACGGTCCTGCTCAGCAATAAATTCCACCTGGATCCTTGGTGACTTTTCTACCCGAGGAAAAGAGACTACACCTTCTATTCACATCCTCACACTGCAGAGTTGAGAATTAATTTCTGTATTCTTTCCTGCTCACTAATCCCTAAACTCCAGATTTGTGACATGTAAATGTAAATGTAATAAACACTTATATAGCGCTCCTATCACTCCAAGGAGTATCTTGGCGCTCAACCAACCCAGATGAAATAGATTGGAGGGAAGAAGGCAGCTCAGTAAGACATACTTTACACTAGTGCTCTACACGCAGCATCTGTGAGAGAAAACACCCAGGTTTTTAGGACTTTCCTAAACTGGTTTTCATGGGACAATGACCGGAGATACAGCGGAAGCTTGTTCCAGGCCTTAGCGCCCAGAACAAAAAGAGATTTCCCTCCTTTTGTTGCCAGACTAAATCTGGGGGTTATTAGCAGGTTCTGACTAGCAGACCTCAAACAGCGGGTGGGATGGTACCGTTTAAAGCCATTGGACAGATATTTGGGCCCTTGCTATTGAAAGGCTCTGAAAGTGATCAGAAGGATCTTAAATAAAATCCTTTTGCCAATTGGTAACCAATGAAGCCCGTTAAGCGCGGCCGAGGCAGATGACTTGCGGGGCAAGCGTAGCACCAGCCGGGCGGTTTCGTGCTGGACCATCTGTAGCCTGTAGAGTACGGACTTATTGGCTCCAACATATAGGCTATTGCAGTAGTCCAACCTCGAAGTTATTAAAGCGA
Source organism: Lissotriton helveticus (assembly GCF_964261635.1). Lineage (NCBI taxonomy): Eukaryota > Metazoa > Chordata > Amphibia > Caudata > Salamandridae > Lissotriton > Lissotriton helveticus. Next base: position 1,146,410,754 of record NC_136063.1, on the reverse strand, counting down.
CTGCAACCGTTTTCCTGGCAGACAGAGGAAGAAGATCGAAGAATTTCCTCAAAGATTTAATTATGTGAAAACACATACCAGCTACGGCCACCGCTTGCTGTTTAAAAGACAATTGGTCATCAAATTTAATGCCCAAATTACGGGCAGACGAGATGGTATTGGGGGGGGCTTCAGCATCATCAGGCCACCAGTGTTTCGGGGAAAACAGATTTGATTTCCAAACGGCAGGATTTCCGTCTTGCCGGAGTTGCATTTGAGATGATTGCTAGTCATCCACTCAAACGTAGCCGTCAAGCAATTTTTCAGGTTTTCCTCGGCATCAGGCAGTTCCCTATCCAACACCAGAATAAGTTGCGTGTCATCAGCATACGATATTGTGCTAATTTGGAATGACGCAATTAGCTCAATCAGGGGTACCATGTACAGGTTGAAGAGTACGGGGCTTAACCTAGAGCCCTGAGGGACCCCAGAGCTGATGACTTTAGCTTCAGATTGAAATGGGCCCAAAACTGTGACTTGGCGCCTGCTGTTAAGAAAGTTTCTGAGCCAAGCCAGAGCCACCCCTCCTATTCCTGCAGTAACCATCCGGTCCACTAAGATGGTATGTGAGACCGTGTCGAAGGCTGCCGAAAAGATCAAGTAAAATCAGGACAGCCTTCTTTCCCTGGTCCATGGCCATTCGTAGGGTCTCTGCTGTGAACAGCAGGGCAGACTCGGTAGAATGTTTCGACCGAAACCCTGACTGGTTTGGGTGCAGGATGTTATTCTCCTCCAGAAAGTTCGTGAGTTGGCTATTCACGAACTTTTCCGCCAGTTTGAATACCAGTGGGAGCAGGGAGATGGGACGCAGGTTGGAGAGGGTGGTCGGGTCAGATAGGGCCTTTTTCTGGAGAGGCTTTACTGCTGCAAGCTTCCATTCATTAGGGATTTCTGCCGTGGCTAACGATGAGTTTATGATGCTGTTTATGATAGGATTAACCACCTCCACTAATGTCTGCAAAACCGAAGGTGGGCAAGGGTCAAAAGGAGATCCAGATTTACTGATCAGAATGGCTTTAAAGGTATCCTCAAGGGAAACAGGGTCGAATGAATCAAGACGAGGGGACCTAGTTAATGATTTCTCCCCCTCTATCCGTTCTAAGTTCCCTGAAATAGAAGATACCGGAGGAAAAGTCTTCACAATATCGAGAATCTTATGTTCAAAATAGTCAGCAATCGTATTGCAGAGATTTTGGGACGGGGGAATCTCCTGCGATAGAGCTGATGGGTTAGTATAATCATTTACTATTTTGAAGATTTCTTTTTGTCCATTTCCCGCAGTAGATATAGCCTGCAAGTAGTGGGCTTTCTTGGCTAATTTAATCCCTGCATGGTATTTCCTTCTGGCCGATTTGTAAACATTGCGGGCAGCTACATCATAATTCCTGCGCCACCTCCGCTCCAGTGTTCTCACCTCCCCTATTTCTAATTTCAGGGCTGGCGAGAACCATGGGGCACTCCTTTTGCCTTTGGTGATACCGGAATTATTGTTACCAGTTGGACCTAAGGAGACGCCAGCAGTTGCTATCCAGTCACCAAATTTCTGATTGTCAGTGGAAGTATCGCCTGTAAGAACGGGCGTACTTTCTCTTAACATTCCTACGATATCAGGTCTACTGGATAATTTCTTCCAGTTAGGTTTATAATTATCCTCAGGTCTTCTATTTTTAGTAGCGTTTGCCGAGACATTGTATTTCAACGCAATGTCAAACGGAACGAGATAATGATCGGACCAGATTAGAGGACAGGGGGGTTTGACTATTAACCTAGTTGAATTGGCACAGATGCAATCCAATAAATGTCCCGCTATATGTGTGGGTTCTCGATTGAAGAGGGTGAGGCCAAGAATATTAATGATGTCTGTAAAACTACCTACTCCTGGCTCTTTAGGGGAGTCTAGGTGCAAATTCAGATCCCCTAGCACCGTGAAATGGGAGAATCTAAGTGCCAGATCGCTCAGTGCATCTCCTATACTTTCTAAGAACTCGGTGGGGGACCCAGGAGGGCGATAGATAAGGGCACCTGAAAAGGTGAAAGAGTCATGGATACCCAAACAAAAGGCCAAGGCCTCTTCCCCTTTGATGTCTGCCAACTCATGAGTGGAACATTTGAGTGAGTTACGATAAATAATGGCCAATCCCCCCCCCGTTTTTCCTTCCTATCCAAACGCTGTATCAAAAAGTTCTGAGGAAGAGCTACGGCTAAATCAGGGTTACACCAAGGTTTTAGCCATGTTTCTGTAACCAGGAGCCAGTCTAAGTTAGTCTTCACAATCAGATCATTAATACTTTGGGCGTTTCTACAAAGTGATCGGGCATTAATGAGTCCTCCTCGCAACACAGGAGATTCTGAGGGCACTTCAGGGGCAGACTCTGGAGTCAGCATAGACTTACACTGACCACAACACACAGGTCCATACCACTTGTCAGGGTTTAAAACCTCGTGACAAAGCATATGAGGCATGTTATAGGAATAGAATGACTCCCTAGACATACCTGAAATGTCATAGCCGTTTCGAGGGGCATGGAGCTGCACAGAGTCCCCCGCCTCTGCCGCCTCCTTGGCGCTGACGGGCGCAGACGGGCAAGACTCTGGCTCGACTCCGGCGAGAGTTTGGCGAGCCCGCTGCGCGTCACCGCTGCGCGTCTGCATGGGAGGTTTAAGTAGGGAGCTCACCTCACCTGGACGCCTGAGCACTAGAGCGCTCAGCAGAATGGCGCCACCAGACCTCCCCAGCTACCCCCAAGATGGCGGAAAACGCGAGGAGCCACAGGTCAGCCCGCTAAAGCAGCGGTGAGGGGCACATTTACAATGCAAGTGTGTGGGAAGTGGTCCTGATAAAATCAGGGGATTTAATAAACATTTTTAAAATAAAATAAGCAAAACGGGAACAATATTTTAAAAACGCGCTCTGCCTTACAAATGAGCTTCCTACAGCGCACAAAGAGTGTGGAGCGCAGCGTTTCACTAAAAAGCCTATCCCAAAGGCCTATCCCAAAAACAAACATTGTTGATGGTATTGTCTCTGACCACAGTCTCATCTGGGTGCTTCTGTACTTGGATATCGTTCACCTGCCTAGTGGCTTTTGGAAGATCCTAACATAGAATTTTAAAGATCCGAAGGCAAAACACACTCTCCATACCCAGCTTCAGTAATACCTGGACTGCACCAATCGTTCTGTAGGCTCACCTCAGACACTTTGGGCTGCCTGCAAGGCCTACATGTAAGACCAAAATATGAGGGAATCCACCAAGCAGCAACAGAGACTGCCTGCCAAAAAACAAAACCTAGAACAATTGCTTCTTTCTGTATTGACATCCTACCAAGCAAAATTGATAAGAGAACACTTTTAACAGTTAAAAAAAGGTTAAGATGTACCTAAACTCCATGTATAATCCCATAGTAGAGAAAACGCTTGCCTGAATTGAGAAACACCACTATGAATTTGGTGAAAAAGCTGGTAGGTTGATGGCCCAGCAACTCCAGAAGGCGGACCCTCATGTGTTATTCGAGCCCTTAAGTCGGCTGTGGGCCTCCTCACCCAACGTATTACAGATGAATTCTTGGCTGTTGGTTTGAACCCTCCCTGATGGAACATGCCTTTTTGATGGTATAGCTCTGCCCCCCCCTAATTGAAGAAGAGGCTGGTATGCTGAAATCGGATGTGACATCTAAGAAATTATGGAGGTCATGAAATGCATGCCCACTTGTAAAGCACATGGCGATGATGGCTTCCCCATTGAATTTTATGAAATGAGTGCCCCACATCTGGCTTTTCTGCTGACAAAGGTGTTTCACCTTATGAGATAAACTTTTTCCTTCTGCCTGGAATTGAAAGTAGCAACAATTATCCTTTTTCCCAAGCCGAACAAAGATCTGCACCTTTGGCAGTTACATGCCCATCTCACTGAATAATGCAGCTATGAACATACTGGCTAAGTTTCTAGCCATACGACTCTGGAAGTTTATCCCTTTTCTGCTCAACAAATTGCAGGTGGGCTTTGTTGCCCAGAGATCTACCTCCAATCATGTGTGGTTACTCTCTCACTTTACCTTGAAGGCCAACAGAGATGGGGACAGTCAAGTGACAATCTTCCTTGATGTAGAGAAGCCATTTGAATGCATCTAATGCCCCTATCTCTTCTGCACACTTTTGAAAGCCGGTGTTAGCGAGTGCTTCATCCAACTTATTAAACTCCTTTAAACTTCTCCATCTCCCCTGATCACCAGCAAAGGCTTTTTATCGGATCACTTCATCATAACTTCAGCAATCAAAACAGGAGCAACACCACAAATCTCTGACATTCTTACAGCTACAGTCAAAACAAAGCTGATGACGTTTTTATGCTTCGGTCGAAGGTGCACACTTTTTTTGGGCACTGATTTCTTTGATTACAGACTTCATCCATTTCTCAAGATATAGGATCAACTGGGAGAAGTGCAAAGCATTTCCGTTAAAAGGACAAGCACCACTAGCTTTGCTGGCAGACTCCCAGTGCCAATGGGCAGATAGAAATATTGCCTTCTTGGGGATGTGGATCAGGATCAATCTCGCCACTGCTCAAAAAAGTATGTATCTATTACTGATTACCACCACCATGGATTTCAGAGAATAGTCCCACCTTCGTCTATCTTTATGGAGGGCATTCAGATAATCATAATGGTTATGACGCCTCAATTTAATTATCTATTCAACATATTCCCTGCTCACGCCCTGAGACACCGGCACACAAAACTGACTAAAATCATCACAGGATATGTTATGTATGTGTGCCAGGGATCCGGCAGGACCAACAGGCATGAAAAATGTCAACCTCAAGAATACATTACGGCTATCTTGGTCCATTGAGCCCTCATGATAGCCCCTTTTCCATTGTTTTTGTATATCTTCCAAGAGAACCATCATATTAAAACGAATTAGGTATCCTTTAGACAGTTTTAATTCATTTGGCTCTTTATCTTCCATTACTGCACCCTACACATTCCACATCACCACACACTCCTGCATCATTATGGCTAAATACTAAAAAGATCTTTGATAAAGAGCCCTCTTGCGGGGCCTATAGGGCATTGCAGTGCTGGACCTATGAGGAGCATGCTCCCCGATTGACCCCCTCCCTATCTCGGTATTAAAACTTCTGGACATTTCACAACTTTCTGTGATATGTCAGACCCTAAATTTATCCTTATCCTCAGCGAAGGTTCCATCTATGTGGAAACACGCAATGGTCTCGCCACTGTTAAAAAAACCTTCAGCAGACCCCAAAATCTTGGCCAATTTCCGTCCGATATCACTGCTACCTGCCTTCTCCAAGATCCTGGAGACACATGTCCACGGTCATCTTGCAAAATACGTGGAGAAAAACAACTTACTACATCCGTCACAATCGGGTTTCCGCCCAGGTTTCTCGACCGAGACCACATTGCTCGGGGTGACAGAAAATCTTCGCCTTTTGGTCGACAGAGGGGAGTCTGCTGCGCTGATCCTTTTGGATCTCAGCGCAGCATTTGACACCATCTCCCACTCTATCTTGTTAAATTCTCTCTCAACCATGGGCATTAGGGGAACTGCCTTGGAGTGGATTGCATCGTTCCTTACTCTCAGGACTTTCCAGATTGCTTCCAATACCTCGACCTCTAAAACCCATTTTTCCCCCTATGATGTCCCCCAGGGATCAGTTGTGAGTCCTCTGCTTTTTAATCTGTATGTAACCCCTCTCGCCCAGATTGCGGAGGAAATAGGTCTAAATATGTATACTTACACAGACGACTCCCAGATCATTTTTTCACTTTCAAAAGGTGAACAGGACGCCCCTTCTTGCCTTCAAATTGGCCTCAGAAAGATTGCAACTTGGATGAGTAACAACCTACTCAAGTTGAATGGCAATAAGACAGAGGTCTTAATCGTAGGTCCAGATCACTACTTGTGGAACCCCAGGCACTGGCCCTCGGAAATGGGCCTTTTTCCTACCCCGTCAAACCAAGTACGCAATCTAGGTATCATCATTGATAATAAATTAACCATGGAGCCACAAGTCAACAATGTCACTGGCATCTGCTTTACCATTCTGAGATGGCTTAGGAAAATTATCTGGATGTTGCCAGAAGACACGCAGAAGTCAGTGGTCAATGCCTTGATCACCTCCCGATTAGATTACGGGAACGTCCTGTACCTGGGAGCAACACAAGCAGTTAAGAGACGCCTCCAACTCGTCCAAAACGCCGCGGCTAGATTACTTTGCAAATGTCCCAGAAGGGAAAGAATATCTGGTCACATCAAGGCGCTCCACTGGCTAAAAATCGAAAACCGCGTGAAATTCAAGACTCTGAGCCTTATGCACAGAATCAAATGGGGGAATGCCCCCAGATATCTACCATCCCTTGTGCAGGTCTATATGCCGGCTCGTAGTCTTAGGTCGGCATCTCAAGGTCTCTTTTGCGTACCGAAAGTGCGCAGAGCTATGATCGGAGAAAGGTCTTTCTCACTGCTGGGCCCTAAACTATGGAATACTCTTCCATTGAACTTACGTCTGGAAACTCGCTACAACTATTTTCGTAGAGCAACCAAAACGTGGCTTTTTAATCAGTAAATTGCTCCAGCCTCCCCCTCAGAGTTTTACATTCTGCTCTGTAACATAGTGTCTCCCAGCGCCGGGAAACCCTTCTTGGGTAGCTGTCGCGCTTTAGAAAACTAATAAATAAATAAATAAATGCCCTTTAATGAATCATTACATCCATTTGGATGTGTGAGGGCACCAAATATTTATAATATTATCCACTTCGAACCTAGTTTTCTTCCTGCTTCTCTATAGGAAAAATACCTTTTGGATTTTTTGAACAAATACTTTACATATTGCCTCTCTGTTAAGCCTGACTGCTTTGTGTCAACCTGCCAGAGGTTTGACCACAGGTTAATTTAGGGTTTGCTTGTGACTTCACCCTGACAAGTGTTGTGGTTCCTGCTTCAGTATGGGTTTCACCCCCCCAATCAGCAATGCAAATTTCTTACATAATGTTTATCACTTGTTACTTCTGTTCTCTTGAACATTGCCTGATTGACTGTTTTTTAATGCACTCACAATGCAGCATGTGTTTTGTGCATTGCAGCCTGAATTGATATAACCATGTCTATGTACATCCTCACTTGCAATTCATGTTTGTAATGAGATGCAATAAAGAATAATTTCAAGAAAAAAAGAATTGTTTCTAGTCACTGAAAAGATGAAATAATGCCCGATTCACAAACCAAAGCTGCTTACCTTCAAATGAAACACATACAAAAGTAGTTTTCCCTCCAACCACTTAAATTAAAGTCAAATGAATGCTCAGTTTCGTATGTGTCAAGCAAACCAATTCACAAATGAAAGAATAGCGCAAATATGTCATCACATCGTGGGCATGGAGCAATTCCTTATTTTGTTTTTACCTCCAATTCCCATCTCATGTACCCATGTTGCCGCTCCAATGGTTTCCCTGATGGGTGCAGGACTTGAATTTCTTCAGCAACAACGCCTGTCCCCGTAATGGCCGCCGTACAGGACAATGAGGAAATACGACCTCTCGCATAGCCCAAATATAGGTCGGAAATCCACTATTAAAGTCCCTCAGTAAATCTACTGCCTCCACTCCGCAACTTGGTACAAAAGACTGTCAACCGACTTGCTCTAAGCAAAGACTGATACTCTCAATGCTGCCAAACTTTAATACACGCCTGCCCCCACCCCAAAATTGCCGCCCAATAGATCAGTGTGGTCAAACTGACTATGTCCGGAGACGTGGATAGCCAACTCTCGTCAATTCAGCTGCCAACGCTCAGCAGTTTTGGGGCAAACGAACACAGCTCACCTGCCAGACTGACTCGCCTGAACAAAGGCTGTCAATGTCGAGGAATGCCAAATTTAAGCAACATGCCTGTCCCGAAAATGGCCGCCAAAGAGGACACCGAGCTTCCAAACACACTTCGACCAAAGGCTGAATGCCAACCTACAGCAGGACTCATGGTAATATGATCTCTAATTCCTCAACAGCTATTAACTAATAGAGTCTTAAGACAAGAATAGCCAGCAACAATCAGAGGCTGGTGCAACGACTGAACGTGACGTGTGATCTTTCTGCATAGACAGCAATAGGGTCTTATGCAGCGAACAATTAGGAAGCTACAGAGTCGCGTGCATCAATTTAATTTGTTATGTTTCCCTTCAGCATAGACAGCAACAAAGGACTTAACAAGCGACCATACAGTACTGTCCAATACCGAGTCTAGATCAGCTCTTCACAAACACGCCCCCCTTATTACTCCCCCCTCTCCTACGAGAGAATCCCCTCTTGAGAGACAACTCCTCTTCCACCTCAAGAAGCAATCCCCCCCTCACCTCTCTTCCCCCCCGCCGAACCAGAACTCATTCCCCTCTCTTCAACAACACTCCGTCCCTCCGGTTTAAACTCGACCCCCTCATAGTAAAAAATGCCACCGAACTCGCATCCTGCTACCCCCATGCTAACTCCAAACCTCCTGACCCCCCATGGACCGAACTCTTTCGCAATCATCTTCCCCCCTAATCTCACTAGCAAAGCAAAGAAAATCTTCAAACACAGACTTCTCAGACAACATCCCGAGACTCTATTCGCTGACACCTACCACTGCATCTCTAGAGGGCAGATCAAAATGGACCTCATCTTTCACATAGATAGGCCGGACTTCTGGCACTCCACTCTAAACACACATCTCAATATCTCCAAAACCACCACCACTCCCTTCAGTTGCAAATTGACGACTTCCCTCCCGAACCCCCAGTCTAAGAGCGGATATATCTCCATCACCATTTTCACGAACGGCACAGTCCTAATTCAGGCCAAAAACTCTCACCTAGAGAGCTTCGATTCTCTCTTCCTCCCACTAAAAGAAGCCTCCTTCTCCCCACCAGGTCTCGGATTTACGCCAGCCTTTCTCTCAGATAAACAACCACGACTGGAGTCGACTCAGATCCCCCATGCAGCTGCCCAGACATCCACCTCGGCTTCATCACGAGGCTCCCTTCGCAACTCCATTCCTCCTCTCTCCGCTCAACACCAGGTTATTAGACAGCCTCCAACCAGAGCTCCCCACTGTAACTCTTCCCCTCTTCCCTCCATTTACCCCCAGTCAACCAGACAACCCGGACACCCAGGCTCCTCCTCACCTCCTCTGCTATCTCCCTTGGTAGAATCCCATCCTCCAGCTCAGCCCACCCACAGCCCCCCGCCCCCGATTATCTCAGGTTCTGGCACCATTCTCGAGGCAGCATTCCCGTCGAGTAGATTGCCTGCCCATCAATGCCTCTCCTCCACTCCCCCTTCAACCCCCAATGGGGATCATCACCTTCCAGCTCAGCCCACAAACCCCCCTCCGTCTTCTCGTGACTTGGGTCCCTTCTCATGCCTTGAGACAACATTCTCCTACCCATTTACTCCTACCACAGATTATCTAGGCAGCCCCCCTCACAATAATCTTCCTGAACAGGACCCTCGTCCCTCTTTAAACCACCCTGACCCTCCCTCAGTCACCAGGGACATTACGGCCTCTGACACCCTTCTTCACCCCTTGTTCCCTTCTCCCTTAGTCCCTTCCCCCTCACCCAAGACCACTCCGGACTCAGACACCCATCAACCCTACATAGACAGCTCGGCACAGCGCCTCTCCCTACTTGAATCCTGGTTGGAAATACTGGTTTGAGGCCTGAGTGAAATTCTCTCCTCCCTTACCCTTACCCGAAAGCCCTCACATTCACCCTCAGAGCAAGCCGATCTTGCCCATCCAACCATAGACAGAACAACGCCCCAATCCGAGCCACGCGTCCCACCCAGACCTAAAGACGGTTCCCCCAGTAAAGGGAAGATCAGCTCCTTGGACACACTCTCCAGAACACCCTCCTCACTCTCCTCACAGATAATGATTCTCCCCAAGGCACCCCTAGACCTTCCGCTGAACTCGTCCCCAAAATCCACGATCCAAGTTATCACGGGGTTCAGAAGCAAACACCCTCCCCCGAGAGCACCCAGACCCCCGTCCCACCTTGCCCTCCTGCCTAAAGCCTAACCGAACGAACACAGAGAAGTAACCCCCATCAACTGCATGCTCATAAACTGCAGATCAGCCTCTTAACATTCATCCGAACTTTCAGAAACCATTCTCTCCCATGACATACAGATAGCATTCATAACAGAAACCTGGCTCAACAACCTCTCCTACCCAATCATGGACATGTTAGTTCCCCCTGGTTTCACGATGATCAACAAGGACAGGCTAGGGAACAGAGGAGGGGGCATAGCAATCATCCACAAGAACAACATCGCCATCACCGAAATCTCTTGCGCTTACAGCTCTTTTGAATGCCTCTCAGTCAACATCAAAACTCAGGACTCCAGACCCACACTCTGCCATCTTCTTTATCATCCCCCTGGCAATTCTTGAGAATTCACGGTTCACCTTTCAGACTTGATTGCCCACTGCGCTCTAGGCAACTCTAACTACATAATCCTGGGCGACCTCAATCTAAGTTGGAACGAAACCAAGAATCCACTCATTCAAACCTTAAACAACCTACTCCTAGAGAACAATCTGACTCAACATTGCATAGAAGAAACTCACCACATAGGAGCCATACTTGACGCCATTATTGCTGAAAGCAAGACTATCACCATCGATCACATCCTCCCAGTCGACTGGTCTGACCATCACATAGTCCTCTTTCACATTAACCTTCCAATCGTGGACAATACAATTCTAAAACGAGACATTCCCAAATGGGTTAGGAACACAGATCAAATTCCTCGAGCGGTCCTAGAAGAAAGAATCAGCCTGCTGCTCCCCCCTGACACTGACCACCTCTCATCCAACGATATCACCTCTCTCTACAACACTAATTTGTCGCTTACCCTTGACCAAATTGCTCCCATTAAACTAAAGAAAGCTAGGAATATTCCCTCTAGATCATGGTTCACCTCCGATATCAACGATAAAAGAAGACTTCTAAGAGCTGCAGAAAGAACATGGAGGAATGATCCCTCAACCCTCCACCGTGATCAACTCCAAGCAGCCCGCAGGATGTACAAAAATCATATCAAGAATAAAAAGTCAGCTTTCTTCCGTTCTGCACTAGATAACGCAAAAAACCGGCCTAAAGAGCTTTTCAACATCATCAAGAATCAGACCTCCAAACCTACTCCCCCTTAACTCAAGCATCCAAAGCTCGATGCGACAGCTTCGCAACCTTCTTTAACGAAAAAATCGTCAAGATAGACCTAGCATTGGGCTCAACCCTCACCTCCCTCAATGAGATCAATACGCCCAAAAACCATGTCAACGCTTCCATAAAATCTCCACAACAGTGGTCATCATTCACTCTCATCCAGGAAGCAGAGATAGTCAATCTAATCTCCAAAGCCAAGCCCTCAGCACACTCCCTGGACCAGCTACCGCCTCTTCTGACCAAAGACCTAAAGCGAGTCCTAGCTCCAATATGGTGCAAGATCATCAATAGCTCTTTGAGCTCTGGATACGTTGCAGACTGCCTCAAGGTAGGACAAGTCACACCACTATTAAAGAAGCCAGGTCTAAACACAGAAGATTTAAATAATTACAGACCGGTCTCGAACCTTCCTTTTTTGGCCAAAAAAATGGAAAGATGTGTCCTCCCTCAGCTAACCCTTCACCTTGAAAACATCAAGCTTCTAGATTCCCTTCAATCAGGATTCAGAAAGGGATGCAGCACTGAAACTGCAATCCTCAACGTCATAGACGACCTACGCAAATCACTCGACTCGGATCAATGCTGCCTTCTCATCCTCCTTGACCTATCGGCTGCATTCGATACAGTCAACCACAATCTACTGCTAAGGGTCCTTCAAGAAAGAGCTGGTCTACAAGAGACAGTCCTCCAATGGTTCTCCTCCTTTCTTCACAACCGATCACAGAGAATAAAAATCAAAAACTTCGAATCCGACCTACACCCGGTCATCAGAGGTGTTCCTCAAGGGTCTGTTCTCTCCCCACAGCTCTTCAACATCTATATCGAACCCCTCACCTCTCTACTCAGAAAATCCAACATCCCCTTTCACCTATATGCGGACGACACGCAGCTGTATCTGGAAACGACCTCTATTGAGGACATCCAGAGACTAAACAACACGCTCAAGGAGGTACAAGACTGGCTCTCAACCAATCACTTGAAACTGAACCAAGACAAAACAGAAATACTACTTATTTCCAACAAAGATGATAACCCTCAAATCAAAGAATGGCTCAAAGCCATCGATGCCCTCAATGGTAACCTTTCCCTAGCAGACTCGGTGAAATCTCTAGGGATCACCCTAGATCCAAAACTCGACATGAAGAAACACATCTCAAAATCTGCTAAAAGTGCTTTTCTCAACCTTAAACTACTATACAAAATAAAACCCTTCCTCCCACCCAATTACCTTCAACAAGCCACCCAGGCTCTAGTCCTCTCCAGAATAGACTATGGAATTGCGACCCTGACAGGGACAGCAAAATCCCATCTTGCCCCCCTGAAAACGACACTCAACGCAGCAGCAAGAATGGTCTCCGGAATTAGGAAATTTGAGCACATCTCTCCAGCCCTCAAAGAACTCAGATGGTTCCCAGTGGAGTTACGAGCCAGTTTCAGAACAGCCTGCATCACGCACAAAGCCCTGCATACAGGTAAACCAGAATACCTGGCCGCCAAACTCAATAGGGCAGGCCAGTCCAGAAACCTAAGGAGCTCCAGCTCTCTACTGCTCATCCCGCCCAAATCGCGCAAGCTCAGAACTACAGCTAAATCTTTTGCTGGCAACGCTCCCAAAATCTGGAACTCCATTCCTTCCCACATTAGAACAATCTCCTCATTTTCAAAATTCAAGAGGCTCCTCAAAGACTTCTTCCTCGACCGTACTCAAGGGACCTAGAGACCCTGGACTGCCCCCGATTCTGTCACTCCAGCTTTAACAAAATTCCAAGTCTGACAACAAGGCTGCAGACCAAAATAGCTTCTGGATACAAACATTCTATCAACAGATTATGTATGTTTGAGTTTCAGTCTGCTCATTATGTCATTTACTGTATATGTTGTGAAGCGCGCTGATACCCTTGGGTCCAGCCAGCGCTATACAAAACTACTAAAATAAAATAAATAAAAATAAACTCACCTAATCACACCGTACCAGAGAAAGATCTGGAGATCTCACTGGAAAATGGCAACCATGTTAGAGATAGTTGCATTTACTTTGTGCTCCGGCCTTGCTTTTCTGCTTTACTTCCTGAATTTTGTGAGATTCAGATAAGGGTGAGCGCAAAATCCGTTCCGCTCGCCGATTTTGTGAATTTTCGGTAAATTCGCGATCCGCGAACTCCCGGGAATTTACTGAGAATTCGCAAATCCGCGAGCGGCGGATCCGGGGGCAAAAGTTGAAGCCTGGCCTGTTGTAACTATTTTACGATAGCGCCGGCAAGCTGCCACGCCATCCTGAAATAGTTACTAAGTTAGCTTCAACAGGAAGCTCTAATAGATAAAATAAAGCAGGTGCTCGAGCACCTGCTTTATTTTATCTATTAGTGCTTCCTGTTGAAGCTAACTTAGTAACTATTTCAGGATGGCGCTGGCAGCTTGCCGGCGCCATCCTAAAATAGTTACAGGATATGAAGGGCAGGGTTCATTCTGGCACGATGGTCCTGTCACAAAAATTAAACCTCAACAGGAAGCACTTACAGATATCAATAAAGCATGTGCCCTAGTTGAAGCTCAAATTCAGTGACGCATTCATCAGCCCAAAAACAATCGTGAGCATTGTCGAGGCTGGGCAGGTGTGCTTTCTTCCCAAATCTACCGTCGAAAATCAGCTGTGATGCTGGATAGAGGGCTTTGCATCCTTGACTTTCACGAGCGCAATCCCCTGGCTGTTCCTGTGACCAGGAGCTTCTTTCTCTTCATTTGCTGCTCTGATCGGTCTCTGACCTTTTATACACACCAGAGGCATGTGTCCTCGCATGGAATCCCCGCCCACACACTTGCGGTGTGAACCGTCTTCCCGCCATTTACCCACTATGATGGACAGTTGAAGCTCAAATTCAGTGATGCATTCATCAGCCCAAAAACAATCGTGAGCATTGTCGAGGCTGGGCAGGTGTGCTTTCTTCCCAGATCTACCGTCGAAAATCAGCTGTGATGCTGGATAGAGGCCTCTGCATCCTTGACTTTCACGAGCGCAATCCCCTGGCTGTTCCTGTGATCAGGAGCTTCTTTCTCTTCATTTGCTGCTCTGATCGGTCTCTGACCTTTTATACACACCAGAGGCATGTGTGCTCGCATGGAATCCCCGCCCGTTTGGCCCCGCCCACACACTTGCGGTGTGAACCGTCTTCCCGCCATTTACCCACTATGATGGACAGTTGAAGCTCAAATTCAGTGATGCATTCATCAGCCCAAAAACAATCGTGAGCATTGTCGAGGCTGGGCAGGTGTGCTTTCTTCCCAAATCTACCGTCGAAAATCAGCTGTGATGCTGGATAGAGGCCTTTGCATCCTTGACTTTCACGACCGCGGATTTTGCGGATCAACAATACGCAAATACGCAAAATCCGCGGATCGTGGATCCGTGAAATCCGCCCATGCCTAGATTCAGATGACTGCTTGCAAGCTCATGCATTTACCACCTTTCCACCAGCTTGCTGAATGTCTTCCATCCTGATCCTGGACACCATTCCGGGAAGACAAGAAAACAAAAGGCTAGTCTTTTCTACACTATTGACATCCAACTGTGCTGGGCCCCACACTAATTATTCATGTACACCCAAATGTAGACCAACTGAACTAAAATAGTGTTAAACGATGCAGCACAGTGAGCACAGTTCTTGAGTTCAAACATATTAATTCACATTATTGGGGAGCGTTCAAAGAACCTCCCATGTATAAATTGTTGGGAGTTTAGAAAAATATGTCTGTCACTGGCCTGCATTCTTGGGTAATGTGTCTCAAACTTGAATTTAGTTGTATTGTCCACATCAATGGGAAGTGTCACAAGCTTGTCTCCAGGTGTGAGGAAAAAACACACGTCGAAATAGTGAAGGAACACTACCTCAGGATTATTGAAGAATCTTCAGGTGAATGCCATCTATTAAGAGAAGACAATTGTTGGGAATAGTTCATGAACTGGCTTTGTATTTGCTAGCATTTTTTTGATTACTAAATCTTTATTACTGTCCTTCTGTGTCACCAGGTATCAAAAGGCAGCAGAGGACCCAACAAGGGAAGAGGCAGTGTACAGAGAATCATACCTCCAGGACTTGATCTGCACTGAAGTTCAATGAAGCTACCCACTCATCTTTCCCCCATCCTCCTCTACCCAGCAGTCATGACCGTCTAGCACACAATGTGTGCTCCATAGGGAGGCAAAATCCACATTGCTCATACAACGTAAGCCTTGGACTACAAGTCAACAGTCTTAAAGTCTTGAGTTATAACAGAAAGCCAAGCCAATCTTACTTTGCCTGCATAACATGGATCCTTAGAGTGTGACATTGACTGACATGACAAAGCTCGTGGCAGCTTTACAAAGGGAGTTGGGTTATCTACTGCATGCATGTCAGGAAAAACAGTCCCTAAGCCTAACATTTTAAGGAACAAGCAGTAGAGTTAATCCTAGGACCCCACTCCACAAATTTTGACCAGGACCCTACCCCCACCTTTTTTGACCAGATCAGTAGTATTTATACATTGATTCGAAAAGCACTCTTTAATGCAATTTGTAGAAAGTATTTTTTTTTTCAATTTAAATAGTATGACAAGATTAATTAACTTATATGAAGTGCTTTGATTGCCTTGTGGCCTAGGTGGGTCAGCCAGAAGAAAAAAAAGGCTTCCATTTTACATCACAGCCTCAAAAAATAATTTAGGAATATTCTTACTCATGTGTTGGATGCACATTTAGCTGGTTTGAAGTACTTGTTCTCATAGTCGAATTGGACCTTCTTTATATGAGCTCAAGGGGGAATGTGGCAAATTTGACAAAAATGTTTTCCTTCTGAGAAACAAGAAGAAGAACACGTCTTCATGTCTGATTGAGAGGAGTCAATGCAGATATGGAATTTGCATGTCCCTCTTTAAAAGGCATAGATGGTCAAATGTTTTTAAATTAGCATGTATATTGGATGGATCAGTTTGTAACGTGTCCAAAACCCTTAAGGTGGTATGGGGCTGTAAACTCAATCCCCAGAGCTCATGAAAACTATTCTATTTATCATGAGATTTTCCAAATCCAAGCAAGGGCATTTCATATACATGTGGCAGTGCTGCAAAAGCAATGAGAATATCATCTTTATGCTAGTCCTCAAAAATATGTTTTCCATAGAACCTCTGTAGATATTTTGTGATTTTTCCTCAGGTCATCACGAGTTTGCATGGATACACGAAAAGGCAAGAATATAGTCTAATGACTGACCCCACTAATGTTGGGAGTCCAGAGCTTCCTTGGTTTTTCATACTTCTACTAATAATGCATCTCCCAACTCTTAGCCTTGGTGTCACCAATCACAATAATGCTCTGTAAAAGGTTAGTTTTCAATGGACAACGATCCTGAAAAAGATTCCAAACTTCAAAAGATTGCTGCACCACTCAGACCTGGAGCAGCTAGTCACTGTTGAAGCTGTTATTTGACCCTGACTATGGAAGAACAGAAGTTTCTAGGGAGGGGCCCAGCAGTGTTGGTTCGACTCCAATCTCAGAGGACATTGGTATGGGAGCTAGAAGCCCCAAAGTTGGGACGTGGTGCAGGAAATACTTGGTCACTTACCCCAGGAACTCAAGGAGCACTTTACTACCTCCGACACAAATCAAAAGGAGATACAGAAAACTTGTTCTAGCTTGAATGGGGAAGATAGAAGGTCTAATCCTGAAGGAAGTAGCCCTTAGGGGCCACCTGGGTTACTTACAATCACCTGTTATTTCATCACAAGAATGAAGAGTCGGTCAGACAGTAGAGATTATAAGCAAACATTTATTAACAATACTCTGCAGAGGAGTCCAATCTGACCTGCACTCTAAGATGTCTTCTGAGGGATCGGCCCCCCAACAGTGCGCAGTGAGTAATCATTCTTCCCCAAGAAGCCTTCAACCACACTCACAGTGGAAAGTTACCAGCCTGGGCCGAACATGAGCAAAGGAGGCACAGAAGGATGGGCTACCACCTGCCAGATGGGTAAATGATATCTGTAATTTGAGGTCACCGCGCTAAGTCTCACCGTCTCCTAACGTGGGAGCAGAACTACACACTTGGATAAGTATGCAAGGGCAGAATGGCTTATTCATTAGTAAGTCGAAAACAGCCTTGAGTAGAAGAGAAAATAATAAGGAAATACAGTGTTCTGCTGAGGCAAGCAATACGAATAATGAGTCCTACTTCAGACACGGCCTAAGCAGCCTAATAAGGATTACAAAACACAAAATGGAGTCACACTGGCTAACCAAAGCTTGCACTTTGCAGGGATAACTCAGTGGGTTGCATAACATGAATACAAATTGCGTATATTTAGCTACACACTGCTAACCTAATATAGCACGAAACTAGTGCATTGCAGTAATGGGATTTTCAAACCTAAGAACCCAGATAACACAGGAGCTGGAATGCAGAATGCTAGGGCTAAAGATAAAAGCTCAAGTGAACACTCAAGAGGTGGTACGTTTGAAGCAGAGAGAAAAGGTTCTAACAGAAAAACTTGAAAAGTTGGAAAATAATGCCAAGTGGAACAATTTTAAAATGTTGGGGGTGACAGACAGGTTGGAGGAAAACAATATCAAAACATTTGTGCTAAATCCATCAAAAAGTTCCTTCCCACAAGGGGCCATACCACCAAACCTGGACAGAAAAATCCAATGCGTACATAGAGACCCCTTTGATCCACACCCAAGCTGTAAAGAAAACATGATTTTGGTGAATTTTTTATCGTACTCGAGTGAAAGAGAAAATTTGGGATTAGCCTTGAAGGAGAAAGCATTGCAAGTATTGGGGGCCACCTACATGATCAGATCAGATATCTCCAAGGAAAAAGGAGACAGACAGTGGGAACTGATAAACAGATTTGAGGCACGGAAAAAGCTGGGAGCATTGGTACAAATGAGGTTCCCTGATATTTTGAAAGTGATGCAGCAGAACAAGATGCACAATTTTCCAGACCCAGAAGAGGTGGATACATTTATAGTGGAGGCACAGCAGGAAACTTCTGATAAATGATAGGTGGAGGAGGGAAGACGTTATTTGCACTCCCTAAGATGAGCTTAGTAGTCAGTAGCTATGCCTATTAATAAAATTGAGAGGGTTTCCACAGGAGGGTGCACTTGTGGTGGGGAGCAAAGGGGAAAAAAATCTTTGTCCTCAAGTCAAAAAGAAAAACAAATAGGGAAAACACCTACTAGGGTTAGTAAGGTCATGGTAAATGAGGAGTTTGGAAGGAGAGGGAGCAGGGAATATGAGTAAAGGGATTATTTAGCAATTCTACGCTGTAATGTGAATGGGCTACTAGTAAAAGAAAAGTAGCTAGTAATCATACACTATTCAAAAGGCCATAATGATCAAATAAGTATGCTCCTGGAAACGCATCTCTTGAGACAAGAATGCAAGGATCTCTTCTTAAAACAAAGATGCATATGGAGTTGTGCTTCCACAGATCAAATGCACTCTACCAAAGGTATAGTTATACTACTAGGAGTAAAATCAGGGGTAGAGCTAGTTCAGTAAATAGCTGATAAAGGGGGGCATTGGATAACTGCCGAAAATAAAAGTACACCATATTTTATATACATTAGTGACGTAATATGGCCCAAATACAGATGATGTTACTCGGCTGACTCAACTCTTCTCTAATCTGGTGGGCTTTGGAGCCCCCATTATTGTCTGTGGGGATTTTAATATTTTACTAAATAGATATATACCAAGGTGTATTTGTGAATGAGTGGTTTATGAGTGACTGTATGGATGACTGAGTGGGTGTATGACTGACTGTATAAGTGAGTGATTAGGTGTATCAGTGAATGTATGTATGAGTGTTGGATTGTGCGACTGTGCCTGTCAATTAATGTCTAAGAGGGTGTATGAGTGTGTTAGTGGGTACGTGAATAGCTATTTGGATTATTAATTGGTTTCTTGACTACCTCTATGGCTGTCAGGGTATCTGTGTGTGTGGGCGAAGAGGTGTGTGACTTCCTGTGTGGATGAGTGAGTGGGTGAGTCAGTGGCAGAATTGGGTAGTGAGTGTGTGTGTGAAAAGCAGTATGGGTTAGGGAGTGTTTGTAGGGCTGTGATAGTGATTGAGTGCTTGTGTCAGTATGGGTGAGTAACTGGGTATGTGAAATACTGTATTGGTGAGTGACTGGGTAAATGAGTGACTGTATGCATGAGTGAGTGAATGTGAGAGCGGCTATATGGATGAGTGCATACTTCTGTCAGTGCCTGTATAGGTGAGTGACTATGTGTTAATATTTGGCTGTGTGATTGACTATGGGGGAGTGTCTAGGTATGTGAGTAGTTCTATGGGTGACTTAGTGAGTGTGTATTTGTTTAGGTGTATGAGGTGTATCTCAACGGCCGCATTAGTGAGTGAGTCATGATCACGGGACTTAAGGGCAGAAAGAGGAAACCCATAACCTTCAGTTGTACAGGAAAGGAAGTACAACGGGTTTCTTCTTTTACCTACTTGGGTGTGATTTTTGATGACAAAGGAACCTGGGGCGCTCAACACAAGTCCAAATCGAATGCTGTTACCAGATCCGCTGGAGCCCTGTTGAACTTTGCAAATAGATTGGGGTCACGCCCAATGGAAGCTATTTTGAATGTATATAACGCCAAATGCCTAGCAATTGCTACTTATGGAGCCTCAATATGGGGATACACTAATCCAGTTAACATCCAGAGGGTGGAGAATAGATTCTTTAGATCTCTACTCTCGGTCCCCCAGTCTACACCCACTTTTACCATTCATACAGAGTTAGGCACTGGGTTTGTTTCAGACCACATAAAATCTGCCCCTGTGATCTCCTGGCTGAAAACTTGGCTAAATGAAGAAATCTCTTTAAACCATCAAATCCTCAGAGATTGCTTGGCCATGGATGGAGCCCTAAAGATCCCATGGCTAAATTATGTAAAAACCATGCTATCTCATGTGGGTCGAATAGACCTTTTCCACTCTCCTGATAGCATCCAAAAGGAAGACGTCATGATGATAAAAACATCATTGATAAACTCCTTCATGGCTGAGCGGGAGGAAGTAGAGCTTAAAAAAACAACCGTCAGAAGAAACTATGCCCTCATTACCATTCCCGGCCTAGAACCCTACCTGGTATTTGTTAATAAACCATTTCATCGTTTTCTTTTAACCAGATTTCGTTTAAATTTGATACACTTTTTGTTAGGCACTTACCCTAGATGGGACACACCTGACAATGCAAGTCCTTGTGACTGTGATCGCTTTTCACCTCAGGACACTTTACACTTTATTATGTTCTGTGACCATTATGCACAAATCAGGAGAAAATATCTCTTACCAATTTTGCGAGAGGCTGGCTTTTCACAGGTCAGACCAGCACTCCTATTTTTGCAACTCTTGCACAATGTACGAAAAACTTTTCATGTTGCAAATTTTCTAGTAGCATGAGTCCGTATAAACAAAAGGCGTTGCAAATGGAGACAAGGACAAATTCAAAACGAAATATTTTAATATATTTTATTACATCGTGATCTTTTAAACTTGTTTTACGTAAATTGACCTTTCGCTCAGGCTAATTTAACATGACGTATTACTTGTGTATATATACTTTTTATGAACCAATGAAATATGAAATTTGATGGCCTGATGTATGATATATTATGTAGATATTTGTATTGTTGTATTTTATTGTCTATTTCATGTACAGTATCCTGTGTCTTTTTGTGATTTTTTAAAAATCGAATAAAAGTGATTGACTGACTGACTGACTGAGTGAGTGGGTGTATGAGTGGCTATATGTGTGAGAGAGTGGATGTGTATAGATCTATGAATCAGTGAATGTGTTTGTAAGTACAGGTATTGTTCTGTGAAAGGTTTTGTGAATGATTGTGTGGGAGTGGCAGTGGGTGTATAAAAGATTCTATAAGGGTGTGCGTGGGTGTATCAGAGATGCTGTGGATGATGTCATCACTAATGTCATCAGTGATTTAATGTGAGATGTTATCAGTGAAGTGATTATTAATATTACTGACAATGTCATGAGTGATTTAATATGCAAGGTCATAAGCAGTACAATGCGGGGTATGATTTATAGTTAACTCAGGTAACTATAATAGCTGGATTCCTCTGGTTTTGTTTGAGTAAAATCCGATCCTTACTATAACGTCCCTGTAACCTGTGGCTTTATAAGTGAATTTCAAAGGATTTTAGATACTATTTGCTAACAATAACTTCCTTGTCACCTTTGTTTTTTTAGTGAATTTCAAAGTTTTTATAACTAGCAGTCACATTTACAGAGTGGTGGAGAAAGGGGTCTGGGCCTCTGACCATTTCCAAGAAATTTTTCTGCGTAGGATTTACAGGAGGTACCAGGAGGGCTTATTGGCCCCCAAGGTCCCTCTGGAGCCAAGGGGACTTTATCCCCCAACTAGTACTGGGCTGGAATGCACGTTTGTAGAGAGGTGGAGAAAGGGGGCATGGCCTCTGACAACCTATCAGCAATACTGCTGTGTGGGACTTATTGGAGGTAACAGGAAGGGTAGTTGGCTTCCAAGGACATCCTTGGGGGGCATCTACCTCTCCTATTGCCTCCAGTAAGTCCCATACAGCACGATTGCTGAGATCTGATATTATGCTGTGCCCCCTTTCTCCATCACTTTGCAAATGCACGTCCTGATGTATTACAAGTAGGGGGATGACGTCCCCTTGGCTATTGAGGGTCCTTGAGGGCCAACTACCCCTCCTGTTTCCTCCAGCAAGTTGCACACATTGGGTTTGATGAGAGGTTTTTGGTTACCACACCCTCTTTTTCCTCCACTATGCATGGCTCATGACACACTACTATTTGGGTGATGAAGTCCCAATGGCTCTTGAGGGTCATTAGGTGCCAATTAGCCCTGTAGTTATCTCCATTAAGCACTACACAGCTGGATTACTGAGAGGTGGTCAGAGGCCACACACCCTTTCTCTACCACTCTGCAAATGCACCTCCTGGTGCACTGCTGCCTGGGAGATAAAGTCAACTTTAGTTCTGAGACCCTCAGGAGGCAAGGGGACCTCATCCCCCTACAAGCAGGGTGCTGAGAGGCACATTTGCAGGGTGGTGGGAAAAGGGGCATGGCCTGTGCCCACCTCTCAGCAATCCCACTGTGTGAGGATTACTGGAGATAACAGGTGATCTAGTTGGCCCATAAGGGCCCTCAGCAGTGAAGGGGTCATCATCCCCTAACCAAGAGTTCAGAAGGAGGAGAGTGTGCACAGTAGTGGAGAAAGGGGGGAAGGGACTCTGGCGATTTGCTGGCTTCTGACTTTATTTTCATTTTAGGAAAGGGGCAGTGTGGCCCACCATCCCTTGATACTTGTGGGGCCCAGGGACCCCATCCCCTGGGGCCTGTGACATTCTTTTCTTTTTTAATTCAATGAATGAGGAGGGGAGCAAAGCGGCCCCCCTCTCAAGCCATTTTCAGCCCCAGTACCCCATCTACTGGGGCTCAGCCTTTATTTAGATATATTTGTATAGGGGAGTGCCCTAGGCCGATTTTGCTGGGCCCCGCCATTTCTTTTTTACATTTATTCCAAGGGTGGGGGGCTCAGCAATATCCCAATGTGGGGATGTGGAACATTGCTGGAGCTCGCCCTGGGGGGTGGCAGTCCCCAGGGCTATTTATGGCTCCAAAAGGTGGGCTGTGTTGCCCTACTCCTATCTTAAAAATAGACCTGGGAAGGTGGTGGTCGGGGTGATTAGTGAAGCGGGGGCCAAGAAAAAAGGGGTCCTGAAATGTGTTTTCTCCGTGCAATTCATGGAATCACCAATTAGTACATCAATTTAACATAGGGAGCACTTGCACTGTGGCACTGAATAGCAGTTGCACAGTGCCCAAAGCATATAACCAGCAAAAACATATCAAAACAGAGGAGGCAATCAGTAAAAATGGAAGGGAGACTCCCGCCAATGATGCCAGGTTTAACAGATACCAATTACTCTAAAGTGCAAAATAAAATAAAACAGCATATTAAGTGCTACAATTAAAGTATTAGTGTTAAACACCAAAATTTGTGAGATCAAAATCATTCTAAAATCTTACATATTCTGGTTGTTATTCGGCTTCACTCAATACTTAACATAACTGATCCATTATTAGTCCAGATGCACTAATAATTCCTCATCGTTATTATGTCCAAATGGGCACATTGTGCAATATTTGATTATCATTTCTGACTCCAGGCACCTGAGTTCAAGCACTCTATCACCCCCTCTCTCTCACTGGGATGGTATTGAATACACAAAATGATAACAGATTACTATTCTGGTTATGTTCTGTATTAAAATGTCGAGCCATGGGATACTGCTTGTCATAGTGTCTGATCACACTTAAGTGTTCAAGGACTCTTTTCTTCGCTCTGTGTACCATCCTCCCTATGTAATACATTTGGCATGGTCATTTAAAAGTATAGACTACATGATCGGTATTACATGACACATGTTGGGGAATCATGAATGGCTGACTTTCAGGGGATGATTTAACCTTCTTACAGTTGGCACTGTATTTGCATGCTGTGCATTTGCCACATACAAACAATCCTTGTATAGTACTCATTTTGGAGGCAGAGGTCACTGAAGTACGACATATAATGTCTTTAAGTGATTTTGCCTTTCTGTTCGTGATCTGTGGACAGCTTCCTACACAAGGTGAGAGGTCTCTGTCTGTTTTAAGTATGTTCCAAATGTATCCAAGCTTTTGCTCACAAATTTTTACTGTTTACTGTATGTTGTAATGAACCAGATTTTGTTGTCCATATCGCCCTTTATCCTGTCACTCTGTTTCAGTAGGTCAATTATTTCTCTTTTGTCTACTTCATTACATGCCTTGTTAATGGTATATCCATATTACCTACTGCCGGTCGCCAGTAGGTAGTTATAGTTAGGACCTTGTTGCTATTCAAAAAGCGTTTTTTCTTTTGCCAATATCTTTAGTGCCATTTGACCTATCTTCACAAAATTTTCAAAACTAATGGTTCTCTCAGGTCAGGTCCTGTCTTTGAAATTTCATTGTGATTCATCGAGGGTGGGCGCAATAAAAAGGGAGGTCCCAAAACACGTTTTCCTCATGGTAATTTTCATATGAACTTTAGACACGGCTACAACCCGAACTGCGTTACAGAATTACACAACATTTTGCAAAAAGGTAGCTCTTGGTTCAGAAAGTGACCCTTTTTTTAAATGGTGTAAATCCGTTCATTATTTCCTGAGAAATTAAAAAAATAAAAATATCAATATCTGAGACCCGAGGAGCATTCACGACTCCTCCCGAGCACGAGCTTCATTCTGATTGGCTGCCAACACTCCAAACCAAGATGTGTTGGCGGCCATCTTGTGAGGACCGAATCACAAGAAAACAGTAAAAAAAGATTCAAAACAAGAAAAGGGGTCAGGGTAAAATCCCCCTGACCCACTAGACTTGTTCGCGGCCAAAAAAAACATTTAAAAAAAAAAAAAGATCCCCCGAATGTACGCTGAGTGGGAGAATCCGTTCGAAATGTATTTTTAACAATAAAGCGCGCTTTGTTTTCTGTAAGCCCCCGGCTGGGCCACAGTCCTGGGGGCAATACCCAATTATATAGCGGGGACCTGCATGGCCCCCACAGCCTGGGGGACCACCACCTCCCCAGGGCTTAGATAATAATATGCGGGGGCACACATACACGTGCAGACCCGGGAACTGCCACGGCCAGGACCTTTTAAAAAATGCATGGGGGCTCCTGCCCCCACCAGGCTGACAGGAGGACCACCACCTCCCGAGGCATTGTTATTTTACAGCAGGGGTCCTCATGGGCCCCCCAAGCCCACAGAACACCACCTCCTTGGGGCTATAATTTATTTAGGTTGGGGGAGCCTCACAGCCCCATCCAAGCCCCAGGGACTGCCACCCCCCTGGGGCTCTCTTCATTAAAATATGGGGTCTGTTGCAGACCCTCGGGGACCACAAACTCCCTGGGGTTTTAAAACAGTTGGGATGGGGGCCCCCTCCTGGAGCCCTAGATAGTTCGGGGGACTGCCACTCCCCAGTGTGACTCCTGCAATGACCCAGGGTGCCAACACCCAGGCCATTGCCGTTTGCTATAGCAGGGTGGGAGCATGGCTTCTGCCCTGCCAGAGAAAACACTGCTTTGCTTCTTGGAAGAGAGAGCAGAAATCCTGCTCTAGCTTCCAAGAAGCAAAGTTGAATTGCTTTTGGGCAAGGGGAGCTTCATGTTTGCAGCTCTTTTTGCCCATAAGCAATGCCGGACCACAGGGGCAACATGAGGGCCGGCCCCAGGGGATGGGGTCCCCAGTGCCAGAAGTGTCTGGGAGTGCCACTCAGCCCACCTGAGTTTATTTAAATAAAGAAAAAGAATGGGCAAGCCCCAAGGGATGGGGTCCCCAGGGCTGAAAATGGCCCTGGAGGGGTGCCCCTTCGAACACCTTTCTTTATTTTTTCAAAAAAAGAAATGGCCAAGCCCTGGGGGATGGAGTCCCGGGGGCAAAAAAATGGCCTGGGAGGAGGCACACGCTGCCCCCTCTCTCTTTAAATTTAATTATAAAAATATATAAAAAAGAAGGCCAGAAGCTGCAGGATGTGGTCCCCAGTCCCAAATTGGCCTCAGGATGGGGGCCACGTGAGCCGTCTCCAAAAAATAAAAGTCTGAGTATGCCCCAGGGGATGAGGTCCCTAGGGCTAAAAGAGGCCCAGTGAAGGCGGGCCATGTGGCTCCCTCCCATAGAAAAAGAAAAGAAAAAAGTAAAAGAAACCTGCAACTTGCAGGAAGCCCCGCCCTCTCCCTGCGCAACTCTGCAAATGAACCTCCTGGCGCACTCTGTGTATAGAGGATTGAGTCTCAGTTGCCAGTGAGGGTCCCTGGGGGCGAAAAAGCCCATCAGGAACCTCCTGTAAGCCCCACACAGTGGGATTGCTGAGACATGGTAGGAGGCCATGCCCCTTTTGCACACCACTCTGTAAACGCGCCTCTTTGTGCACTGCTGGTGGGGTGATGAGGTCCCCTTGTGTCCTGAGGAACTCAGGACTGAAGTGTACTTCATTCTCTGAGCAGCATTGCACCAGGCAGCACGTTTGCAGAGTTGTGTAAAAATGGGGCTTGGCCTCGGACCACTCTCAGCAATCCGACTGTGTGGGACTCACTGTAGGTAACAGGAGGGCTAGTTGGATCCCAGGGACCCTCAGGAGGCAAGGGTGCTTCACCTCCAACCAAGAGTACACCAGGCGGCATGTTTTAGAGTGGTAGACAAGAGGGTGTGCCCTGTGTCCAACTCTCAGAAATTCCACTGTGTGGGGCTTAATTGAGGCCACAGGTGGGCTAGTTGGACCCTAAGGACCCCCAGCAACAAGGTGGACTTTAATCCCCATGCAAGAGCGCACCAGGGAGCGTATTTGCAGGGTGGCGGGGAAGGGGTGAGTGGCCTGCTATGTGTACTTAGCAATGCTGCTTTTTGGGACTTACTGGAGGTAATAGGAAGGGTAGGTGCCCCGAAGGTTGTTCTTGGGGGCCAAAAACCTCTCGTACCTCCACTAAGTCCCACACAGTGGGATTGCTAAGAGGTCTACGAAGGCCATGCTCCCTCTTTCTCCACCACTCCTCAACTGTGCCTCCTGGCACAGTACTGGTTGGGGGACGAAGTGCACTTTACACCTGAAGGGACTTTGGGGACCAATAAGCCCTCCTGGTAACTCCTGTAAGTCCTACACAGCAGAATTCCTGAGCACTGGTTGGAGGCCCAGACCCCTTTCTCCACCACTCTGCAAATGTGACTACCAGTTAAAGAAGCATTTGTAATGTAACAGGTCTCACATTTGCAAGAGTTAGAGCTATTGGCGATGTACTTTGTGTGTAGTGGAATTCTGTGGTATGTTGTGCAGTGAAATTATGTGGATAGAAAGTATGTGGCATTTAGTTTATAGGAATTATATAGAGTGGGATTATGTGTTATGGAGATTAATTATGTGGTATGGTTGTCTGTGTTGTGGAGTGGTAACCTCAGGTGTAGTCTTCCTCGTTTCCATAGAAGCTAAATTGATAGAAATCAATGATCGAAAAAAAGAAGGAATCACTTTGGAGCACTTCAGGACCTTGTCAGATTTATGAGCAGGGCCGCTGCAATTATGCAACTGTTTGGCTGCACAGACTTTCGCCCAATTATACATTTTCCGCATTAGCCACATAATTCATCATCTGCTGCCTAATCTGAAGATTTGAACAAAAAAAGCGTTGTTTCTAGCTCAAACGGCTCAAAATTTAACAAAAGTGCAGCGACAAGTGTTCCAGCGTGGTTGAATGCCCTTTGCAAATCTAGAATGGTCCCCTGTTACTTATTGGTAAATGTGGGTGTTAAATTGGTACTAATGGTATGCAAACCACTCTTGCTTCTTTCTGCGCCTCTCTTGTCACTTTCTGCATTCCTGTTGCTTCTTTCTTTTTTTTGCACTTCTTTTGCCTCCTTATGCTCATCTCTTTCACTTTCTGCACCTATCTTGCCTCTTTCTGCACCTCTGTTGACTGTTTCTGTACCCCTCTTGCCTCTTTCTGCAACCTTCTTCACCTTTCTTGCCTCAATCTGCCCACCTGTTCCCTATTTTCGCACCCCTATCCCCTGTTTCTGCAACTCTCTTACCTCTTTCTGCAGTTCTCTTGCCTCCTTCTGCACCTCACTTGCCTCTTTATGCAATTCTCTTGCCTCTTTCTGCAGTTCTCTTGCCTCCTTCTGCACCTCTCTAGCCTCTTTCAACACTTCTCTTGCCTGTTTCTGCACCTCTCTTACCTCTTTCTGCACATCTCTTGCCTCTTTCTGAACCTCACTTGCTTCTTTCTGTACCCCTATTGCTTGTATCTGCACCCCTCTTCCCTCTTTGTGCATTCCTCTTGCCTCTTTTAACACCTCTCTTCCCTCCTTCTGCACCAATCTTGCCTCTTTCTGTACCACTGTTGCTTCCTTCTGTACCTTGCTTGTCTCTTTCTGCTCCCTTCATGCCTCTTTCAGCACCTCTGTTGCTTCTTTCTGCAGTTCTCTTCCTTCTTGCTGTACCCCTCTTGCCTCTTTGTGCACCTCTCCTAACCCTTTCTGCATCCCTCTTACCTCTTTTTGCACCTCTGTCAGTTCTTTCTGTACCTCTTTTGCTTCGTTCTGCACTTCACGTGTCTCTTAATGTACCCCTCTTGCCTCTTTCTGCACCTTTGTTGGTTCTTTCTGCACTGCTCTTGCTTCTTTCTGTACATGTGTTCCCAATTTCTGCATCCTTTGTTTGTTCCTTTGCACTGATTTTGCTTCTTTCTGCACCTCTCTTGCAAATTTCTACACCCCTCTTGCCTCTTTTTGCATCCTTCTTAACTGGTTTTACGCCTCTGTCTGACTACCAGTTTCCTCTTTCTGTACCTCCTTTGCCTGTATCTGCAACTCTCTTGCATCTTTCTGTAGTTCCCTTGCCTCCTTCTGCACCTCTATTGCTTTTTCTGCACCCTGTTGCTTCATTCTGCACTTCCCAATGCTTCTTTCTGTACCTGTCTTGCATCTTTATGCACCCTTGTTATCTCTGTCTGCACTCGTCTTCCCTCTTTCAGCAATTCTCTTGCCTCTTTCTGCACTTCTATTGCCTCTTTCTGCACCACTCTTGACTCTTTCTGTACCTCTCTTGTCTCTTTCTGTACCTCACTTGTATCTTTCTGCACCCCTCTAGCCTCTTTCTGCACCCCTCTTCCCTCTTTTTGCAACTCTTGTGCCTCTTTCTATAGCCCTCTTTCCTCTTCCTGCACTCCTTTTGCCTCTTCCTGTACCTCTGTTGCTTCTTTCTGTAAGTCTCTTGCCTCTTTCTGTACCATTTCATTCCTCTTTCAGCACCTCTGTTGCTTCTTTCTGCACTTCTCTTACTTCTTTCTGCATCCCTTGTGCCTCTTTCTGCACCCTTCTTCCCTTCCTGCACATCTCTTGGTTCTTTTTGCACTGCTTTTGCCTCTTTCTGTACCCCTCTTGCCTCCTTCTGCATCTCTGTTGTTTCTTCTTGCACTGCTCTTGCTTCTTTCTGCACCTCTGTTGCAAATTTCTGCACCCCTCGTGCCTCTTTCAGCACCACTCTTATCTCTTTATGTACCCCTGTTCCCTCTTTCTGAACCTCTTCTGCCTGTTTCTGTACCTCTGTTGCCTCTTTCTGAACTTATTTTTTCTCTTTCTGCACTTCTGTTGCCTTTTTATGCACCTCTATTGTTTCTGTCTGTACTTCTGTTGCTTCTTTCTGCACCTTTCTTGCTTCCAGGAGACAGGATGACATTGAAATAATGCCACTTTCTGCACCTCTGTTGGTTCTTTCTGCATATCTCGTGCTTCTTTCTGTACCTTTATTTCTCTTTCTGGACTTTTGTTGCCTCTTACTGCCTTTTCTTGGTTCTTTCTGTGCCTTTCATCCTCTTTCTGCACATGTCCTACCTCTAAAGGCATAGCTAGAAATTAGCATTTAAAAAACCTTAGAAAATCACTGAAAAAAACATAGGTTTCACGGATCTTATAGTTAGAAATTAGCATTTAAAAATCCTTTGAAATTCAATGAAAAAACCTTAAGTATCAGGGAGCTTATAGTTAGAAATGAGCATTTAGAAAACCTCAGAAATTCACTAAAAACACATAGGTTACAGGGACGTTATGTTTAGAATTATCATTTAAAAAACCATACAAATCCATTGAAAAAAACATAGGTTTCAGGGATGTTCTGGTTAGAAATTAGCATTTAAAAAACATAGAAATTTACTGAAAAAACTACAGGTTTCAGGGACGTTATAGTTAGTTGGACATTCCACTCGTACAAAACCATAGAAATTTGGCCTTTATAGTTAGTTGAGCTGACTATAACTCGCGCCCCCAATGCATTGCTGATGACATCACATATTATATCCCTCATGTTAGTGACATCTCTGATGACATCACTGATGACATCTCAAATGACATCACTAATGACATCATCCACATGATCATCTGATGCACCTTCTCACACCCTAATATAACATTTGATACACCGACTCTAAAATACAGAATTTCATTCTTGAAACCATAGACAATCCAATACCAGTTAGTATATACCCACTCACTAATTCACCCATACAGTCACTCATACATGCATTCACTTATCAATACAACCACTATCACATGCAGTCCTATACCCATACAGAAACACACACACCACCACTGACCCATAGACTTACTCACACACCTGGTCAGTCATGCAACGAATCAATTAGACTCCCATTTATTCACCTATACAGTTACACACACACCACCTCACCTATTGATACAGATACTAACACATACTTTCTTATACAATCACTGACACAAGCACACACTCATGCATACAACCACTCTCACAATCACTCACTCTCACATATAGTTATTTATATACTCCAACACTTACATAAACTGTATTTTACATATGTAGTTACTCACACATAAACCACTGAGACATCAATTCACTCACTGACACAGCCATGCGCACACTCACTCACCCATACAGCCCCTCATAGACACACTCATGAACCCATACACCCACTAAATCACCCACTCACACATCCATGCAGGGAGTTTCACCCCCACCTACCCACACAGACACTCAAGCATTCATATAGGTACTTAGACAACCAATCAATAAGCCATGTAGGCACTCATGTAGCTAGTGACCAACACATGCAGCCACTTACACATAAACTTACAGACTGATTTAGAAATTCACACAGATTAGTCAGTAATCCGTGCATTCACTAAGACATGTTTAATCACTCACTTATACAGTCAGACATGCATACAACCACTCATTCTTCGAATCCACTTTGGCATATATATAGATAACATTCTTAAACTTTTCAGAAATACTCAACCACTGGATGTTGTCATCAGTGATGTCATCAGTGATATCATCAGTGATGTTACTGACCATGTCATGAGTGATTTCATATGTGACTTCATCAGCAGTGCATTGCGGGGATGTGAGTTATAGTTAGCTCAACCAACTATAACAGCCAAATTTCTCTGGTTTTGTATGAGTGAAATGCCCAACTGACTATAACGTCCCTGAAACCTATGTTTTTTCAGTGAATTTCCAAGGTTTTTTAAATGCTAATTTCTAACTATAAAGTCCCTGAAACCTATGTTTTTTTCAGTGAAATTTAAAGATTTTTTAAATGCTAATTTCTACCTAATAATGTCCCTGAAACCTAATTTTTTTCAGTGAATTTCTAAGGTTTTTTAAATGCTAATTTCTAACTATAACGTCCTTGAAACCTATAGCCGAACACATGACGGGTGCATCCCTGAACGAGGGATAGACTTGTTTTTGTTACACAACAACTCACAGCTAATGGTGCACTCATGGGCTAATTTTATTGACTGTGTTCTCAGACATGTTTCGACGTTTATGCCTTCTTCTATGCAGTTACATCATCAAACAGTGAGCACAAAGTTGGTTTGCTTAAGGCCCCATCAGTTGATCCTATTGGTGGGGCCCTGACCACTGGGCAAATGGCAATGTATATATATGTGTGTAGTTGTGTGTCTGTGTGTGATCTGGGTCACTCACCCTCACTGGCAATGAATTACTTGTGAACAGTTTTTCCAGCATGTGTGCAGACAATTATTCCCTCAATGCCTACCATCCCAAAGTAGTCCGTAGTGTCACTGCACAGCCAGGCAGAAAGAACTGAAGCCCAGACTCTCCTTCAGACTAAACAACTGGAGCAACAATTGGAATCATCATGCACGGGCCAGGTCTGGTAGCTGGTGGCTTAGTGGACTAAATGCATACACTGCAGGAGCCTGTTTTTGACTTCCCAGTCACAGGTTCAAATCACAGCAGTTCCACTTAGCCTGTTATCCTTCTGAGGTCGATAAAGTGAATACCATTGAGTTGGGCACCAATAAACATCTGTTATTCAGGGCCAAGATACCCCTAGGTGAATGTTCGCTTTACGAATATATGTTATGTTATGTTAGGTATCTCAGGAATTACAATCCATTAATACACCCATCAGATCTGGTGGTGAGCCATTACTTTATAATTAATTCCAAAATAATCACAGGTGAAAGGATAAGACCAATGCATTTCAATGGTTCAATCAGCTATTACCTTTCCTGACACTGTGACCAATGCATAGGTTAACCATTGTATGTATCATAGGCAAAACATAAGAACTAGAGTGCATTCATCAGTAAGTCAATCCATACCAGATATTTGACTTCTCACGCCCTAGCCCTGCAGGCCTTTCTGTAGCAGCATCATCCCATATGAACAGCACCAACTGTGGTGCCTCAAGATGCTGCAGAAACTAGAATCTCCTTCATGCTTATGAAACTGTGGGGTCCTGTGTGTAAAGGTATAGGGGCTGATGTGAATCTGGCCTTGGACACAGTATTAGTTGCTATCTAACGGCGTAGGGGAGCAGTTCGAGAGGGAGAAGCATGGGGAGGGAATGAAAAGAAGAAAAAATGTCCCTTCTGTGCTGGCGCATCCAGCTCTTGGTCCAGTTTCACCCGCTTCCAGGGCTCCAGTGCAGGAAGCAGGAAGAGGAAGCACCCAGGCTTCCAGGCTCCACTAAGTCAATCATAACACTGCAATGCAGCGTTCTGATTGGTTTGAGCACCGTGGTTTGGTGCTCAGAGAGGGACTAGGAGCCTGGGCATATTCTCCACCCAGGCTGTAATGCAGCCTGGGTGGAGAACATGCAAAGTGAACATGAATGTTTGTTCTGCACACTTTGGAGAGTGCCACCACTTATCGAATGTTCCTCTGACGCAGGCCAGGCCCGCCCTGCTCCTAATCAGATGAGCAAAGAGGGGAAAAAATATGATAATAACAATGCATTATTATCATTTTATTTTTCCTTTTTCACCTGCTCATAGAGCAGTGGGTCGATGCTCCTCTGTCTTAGCGGAGGAACCGCTCGGATGATGGTGTAGCATAGCCGACTTCATGCACATGTTCTGATATATGCCATTCAACATGAATTGCTATATGAAAAGCAACAATGGAACTTGCTATTTGACAAGTTTGGTTGTTACTGTGTCCACATGGTTTGATGGCATTCTTTTATTAGAGGGGCAGTTAATTTTTTGCTAAGGATGATGTAGATATAGGGAGAACAATGTTACTTTAAATGTTACTTTAAAAGCTAATGCAATTCAAGTAGTATTATCTAGTAGTTTTCTGCCTATTACTTCAAACATGAATGGAATACATAATTTGGCATGTGGCAGCACACTTTTCCCATAAGAATATAAGGCAAAGTGCAGATCAATCACTTTCACAATAAAGGAAATCAACCTCCAGTGTCACAACAGGGGTTGTATTAAGGACGGTGTCTCGGGGGCACATCGGTTGTTTGTGCCCGTTTTGCGCGCCCCGGGCACTTTGGTATTATAGAGGGGGATGCAGAAGCTTGTGAGTCCATTCTATAATACTGATAGATGTGGCGCACGTTAGGCTTCAGCGCTATCAACAGAGGGTGTTCCCTCATTTGCATAGGTCGTGTTCTATGCAAACTAGGGAATTCATTTGACCCTGCGCCCACGTCATATTACAGATGCAGGTGGGGCACAGTCAAAGGAGTCCTCAGGAGGAGCACTGACAGTGCCCATATAAAAGGTGGTGCACTCTCAGTGTGCCTCCTGACAGCAGTCCTCTGCAGGGGGTAAAGAGGTCCCATGGACCCCGCAGACATCCTCTTGCAGGCAGGTGCAGTCACTGACTGCACCCGCCTGCAAGAGGATCTCTAAAACACTTTGAAATGGGTTTAGAGATCACCTTTCTTTTTTTTACTGTTTTTTTATAGCGCGAACTTGACCCGAAGGTATCGGGTATCAGAGCGCTTTACATAGCACCAGTTGCATTACATGAGGACACATTAATTTTTGTTAGGCACATGGAGATTAAGTGATTTGCCCAGAATGACAAGATGTTCAGCGTCATTGCCGAGATCCGGACCCGGTTCCCCAGATCTGAGGTTCACTGCCCAAGGCGTTAGGCCAACTCCTCTCCCTTGCTGCTGCTCGGTGTTTCCACAGGAATGCGCTGCCCCAAGTGCAGCGTGAGTTTGCAGCTGCCATAGGGGCACCGCATACACCATAATGGAGTGAATTTTCACTGTTTGCACCTGGCGCACTCTTTGGACGGTACGCCTGGCATAAACAGTGATAATGTGTAATACGGCCCCAGATAGGCTTGAAATAGTGCCATTACAACAAACATGGCAACAGAGGCCCATGTGTCAGACATTTACCTGTTCATGTATCAAGTTCTTCTACTTTGGACTGAACTTTATTTTTGTCAGTTACAGTTTTATTAGCCTTTAACTGAGCCAGTTACAGACTTTCTTCACTTTCCTAATATAATGTGAACATATGAATGGGGTATTGGACAGCAATGGTGATCAGATGTTCTGCCTCACTAAATAGTTGTTGGAAGTCCTCCATCACAATGCCACTACTGTTCCCTTGAAGGAGCATGACTGAATGCCACCCACCAATTTCCATTCCATTTGTCAGCTCTCACCTCTCATTAATATGGTAAATAAGGTGCAATATTCAGCAACATACAACTGCACTGTCTGGATCAGGATTATTTTCTGGATATGGCTCTGTCCTGTGAAGTGTGGGAGAGTTAGGAAAGGCTTAAAGAATATTGTGTCAAGTTTATGAAAAAGTGGTGCAGTGCAGCAGGTCACCCTCTTGCGCTGCACTGCGTCACTGTGAAAGGGCAGGAATGCACCATAATTAAAGCACACGGTGCATACCTGACATTTCCTCCTGCGCTGGTGCACAATCGGATTCCTAGTTTCAATGCAGGCACCCTTGCACCGTGGTGCAAAGCCGCCTGCTTTGCATGCATGATTGTTTTTGTGCAAGAAGGGGCACCTTCCTGTGCAAAAACAAATGTGAGATGCTTTCCATGTGTGCTGCAGAATGCAGCATACATAGAAAGAGGACTAAACAAGGGCAAATAAAGATATTCCTCCTTGTTACACCTTTACTGGGGAGGTGTATCTTTCTGGTGCATTACCAGGTTTACCAAGTCTTGTAAATCTGGGAATGTGTAAAAAATTATTGAAGTTGTGTGGGAACACCTACGCAATGCCCATGGAATGCCTCCCTAGTGCAGAGTAATGCAACATAGCAATTTGCGATTGGTTGCCTTATTCCAGATTTTTAGAGTCACCCAGAGCCACACAAAGTGGCTTCAAATATCTGACTTAGACGTTTGCGGCACATTGTATGGTGCAAACGTGATGCAACCCTCTTATATATATACCCCATAGTGTTGAACATGGTGGTAGTGGGGGTGGAGTCCGAGAAGTTTGCCTTCATATATAGTGTTGGCCCAAATATTGCAGATGACTAGAGCATTAGTTGAGTGCCATTGACTGCTGCTATGAAATATATATTTTTTCAGAGTAGGTCAGAATTATACCAAACAGGTACAGCCAAGTGCCCTCACGATCTAGGAAAATGTGCTGATCGATAGAATTGATTAGCTGTGGTTTTTTAAACTGCCATTCAAATTCTCTGACATTATGATGTGTGTTCATCATGTGGTGACCTTGTGCAGATACCAGTAAAGGCATCCTGATTGAGTAGATGGTGTTTATACTTTGAATACTTTTATTAAGTGAGTGGAAATGTGCTTCGCTATTGATAATTGGTCTTCATGAAGTTCAGCATCCAGCTTTTCCTTTCATTATGTGCAACCATACATTTTCCCTACTTTTGAGCTCATACATGAAATATCCACGCGCAAAATAAGAAAACAACTTTTATTTTCTCTCTCTCTTTTTCTCATTGTCTATTCTCAAAATATGTTGATGGGAGCATGGGGTTCCTTAGGTCTCGGCCTGCGTAGGCTGCGGTTGCACAGTCTCGCCGGCGAGATCTTATGTCTCTGAGTGTGGGGCTTGAAACCGCCCCTCTTCTCCATTGGCTGGCTTCCTAAGGCAAGTCAAACAAGCTTTATTCGACGATTGTCATAGAAGCAAACTATACATATAAATACAAGTTTAGGTAAAATTATACATATTTACATTTAAAAGTTAGATAAAATTATACATATTTACATTTAAAATCATAAATCCATTGCACATTTAAGATCAAATTATTGTACATTGGGTAAGAGATTTTTAATTTGGCACCATGAATACATATTAATCTGTTAGCCTTCTACTTCTTATAGACCACGCCCAACCCAAGAATTTTGCCACAGCTATATAAACTGTCATATCTGTACAAGAGCGAATCATTCTAACTGCCACCGCACCCCTGTCGGTGCCCATTAATCTGCACATTGGGCATAGCCAAATTCTCCGGGGCGCCACATACTCGGGGCATTCAAATAGTAGGTGGCCAATAGTTTCAGAGAGCGCTGAGCATGATGGACAAGCAGCCTTAGCTCCTGCGGACCACCAACTAGTGAATGCCCCGACCGGTAAGCTCCCAATTCTTAGTTGAAAGTAGAGCTTACGATCCAGGGGTTTTAGGATAACGTCCCAGAAGGCTTCCAATTTTGGCGCTTCTTTGATGTCCATAAACAGTCCGGTCAAGGATCCAGGATCAATAGACCTAAAGGTCCTGGAGACCACAAGCTGCCAATACAGCTCTTTGAGAACCTTCTTAGGGGGGAACCTGGCATTTGTTGGATCTTCCCACAAATCCCGTAGACCCAAGTCAATCAAGAGGCCCCGGATATGCCCTAGCCACTTAATTTCATGGGAGATGTCACTTCTAATTATATCCAACAAGCCCTTTGAAAAGATTTCTAATTCCGGGGTGGTCCAAATCCTCCTCCAGTATAAAACTGGTCATAGAGATGCAATAAGCACTATTGGGGACATCCCTAGTTCATAAAACAGAGGATTCAGAGGAGTACTCTGTGGTAGTTTTATTAAATTCCTAAGGAACCAGCCTGCAAAATATTTTTTGAGAGGTGTCAATCAGGCTGATTGGACGGTAGTTTCCTGGCTGGGACTTGTCCCCTTTTTTAAACACAGATATGATTTCAGCCCCATTCCAAGAATGAGGAATGGGGGCTCCCCTGGCAACCATATTTGACAAAAGGAGTATATATCGACCCCAAAAATTGTTATCCTGCAGAAATAGATCCGCGGGTATACCATCGATACCTGGCGCTCTACCAGGGACCACTAGGTCTAAAGCACACTGAACGTCTTTCAGGGTAAAGAGATCTTCCGTGAAAGGTTCAAAGGGAACTTCCACGGTTGGTTGCGTATCCTCCCCCTTGGCATATTGTGACTGAAAGTGTGCTACCCACTTTTCTTGAGGGACCCAATTCTGTGGCTTTTCTGGGTTGCCATCCATGCCCCACTTATAGACATTCCAAAATCTTCGTATGTCTTTGTGGGATCCGGCCTCCTTAAGGTCATTCCACCTTTTCTCGTCCCAGTTACATTTAGCTCTTGAAACAGATTTTTTATAAATTAACCTGGCTGCCCTAATATTCTCAGATGACTCAGTTTTGATAGCTCTTCCCAGGTCAAGGCGGGCCTTCCTACATTCGCCTGAGTACCAACGTGGTACCTCAGGTGTGCGGGAGCCGTTCCGCCCGCAAGGCTTAATAAAGAGACTTTTTAGTTCACCAAAAAAAACCTTGTGAATCCTAGTTCCTTCTTCTAATTTTAAAAGATTATTATCCTCTTCAGATAACAGCCCTAAATCTAGAGTGTCCTGATCAAGCTTGCTGATTATAAAATCCACATTCTCTTTATGTAATGAAACTTTGGACCATCGGACGTGTCGCATATCGTTAGATATCACAATATCTGGGGCGGGAGTAGTGACCATCTCAACCCCGGGAAGGTCGGGAGAATCCCAATAGGTGAGATTCATACACAAGGGATTGTGATCACTCTCAACCCTGTCAATGATTAACATGTCCTGAAGGTATCTCCACAGGCCCAAGTTAAGCAAGATGTAATCTATTCTACTCTTGCGAGTACCGCTCTTAAATGTGAATGCCCAGGCCTTGTCGCCTGCGGTCCTTCCATTAGTTGCTCTTAAACTTTTATTTAAACAGAAATAATTCATTTGGACCACTATATTGGACCATTTGCTAATCGGTTCAAGATCCAATTTTGGAATCCCCCACTCCCTATCCTCCTCGTCCGATACATTCCAGCTTCCATTCAAAAGAGGTTCAAAATTTACATTAAAATCCCCCCCAACAATTGTATTAGAGGGCAAGTAGCGATTTTCAAGTAATTCTTCCAGGAGCAATAGAACCTCAGATTTTCTACCCCCAGTACTTCTCGCATATACATTATAGACATACACTGGTACATGATTTGGAAACTTAAGTCTTAGTACCTGCAAATCCCTACAATTGGTGGATATGATTTTTATTTCCACCCCAAGGTCCTGTCTTATCCATATCGTTAGCCCTCCAACTGGTCGCCCCCTCCCTTCCTTCTCTGCAGGGATAATAAAATTTAGATAACCAGGGAAATGTTATTGGTCCATTGACCAAGTTTCTTGGAATAAGCATATTTCATATTCCCTGATAAATAGTGCCCACTCAGGTGACTCTAATTTAGACTTCAAGCCAGCTATATTCCAGGAAAGGACAGATCCAGATTTACCAATGATAGGCGCAGGGCATTCTTGCCCATCAAACTCCATGTTGGTATCTGGGGGGATGGGCTCAACAGGGAAGCAAACTGGTGAGGATTGGTTTTTAAAAGGGTTTACTGCAATACTACTTAAATCCTGACCAGTTATTTCACTATTAGCTACTTCGCTAGATATTTCTATTGGGACTCGTAGCTGGAGTCAATCATTGCAGTCTAGTCTCGAGCTTTCCTCATGTAAGCCCTCATCCTGCTTCCTTCTTGTGGGCTTCCAGGAATGCAGGGGGTTGCTCTCATCTGGATCCTAGAATAATCCGGTGAGCAAGATCTAAATTCTAGATTTAATAATTCTCCGGCTACCGTTGGATTTTTCAGAATAAGTTCTATGCAGTCATAGGCATCACCCTGGAAAGTAAGCCTACTTGCACGTAAAATATCCTCTCTAATCACTGACCTGCATCCCCTTACATGCCTAATCCAGTTAATTGCTTTGTTGGTCAGGGTATCTGGTGATTCGCGGTCCCTACCAACAGGGAGCTCGGGTATATTAATCAGGTATACTGGTGGAGACTTGCTAAAATTTGAATTAAGTTTCGTGATACCAATGTTTAATGGAGCAGAGCCCACTTGCTGCCAGTTAGGTGGAAGCTTCTGTTCAGCCTGGGTTAATCTAGGAGTTCTTTTAAACGGAAGCCAGCCGTGGCGTCGGTTTCTTCAAAGTGCCTCGCTGTGGAGTGCTCTCAGCCTTGCGGGCATCGAGTGATTGTACTTGGAGCTCTGATGCCAGGATGAGATGCCTGTCCTTGTCTTAAGAGACATAACCCAGGAGACCGGCGATGCATTATCAGCTCTTCTTGTCCTGGGTTAAGATCTGTCGGGGCCCTGAGTGAGAAGGAACCGAGGAATGCTTTCACGGATACTCTGTTAAACACTAGAAATTCTTGGAAAAGGAATGATAACATGAATAGACAATGTCTCATAGATGTTTTATAATTTGTGTCATTTACTCACCGCCCGATATTTCGCTGGTCTGAAAGGCATTGATCACATCACTACTGCTTTAACCCACTCCACTGGCTGCCTTTCAAACATAACATTTTTAAAACTCAAGGAGTAGTTCATAAGGTCTTGCGGGACATATGTCCCATCAATGTTTCTAAACTCTGAAATGGTAGCAGCCGACCATACCACTATGGTCAGTCCCAACGTTCCTATCACTGTGTTTGCGGCCGATCTCAGCACTACCAGGGTCCTTCTCTCTCGAACTCTCTTTCTTTGCCTCTTTTATGAAAACTAACACAAGATGACCCCACACTCTGAAGACCCACAGCCTCGGAAAAGGCCTTGGTCTCAATTGACTTTCCTTCCAGCTCTAGTTCTGTACCACTCCCTCCTTTGTCTCTGAAGTGCTGCAGCATCCATTGCTCGCACAGGCATGTGGCAAACACACTAAATATAAGACACGGAAAACATATTCTTATGATTCTAGTCACTATACGCAACGTACATTAAACCGCTGCTGAAACAGCCGTAGTTAGACCCTCTAGACCCAGTACACTATAGGCTCGTAGCATAGCGATGCACCATGGACAGGCTAAGCAAGAGTGTCACATGTAAGCCATCTCCACCGTTTGAGCAGATCCTTGGAAAATGCCTAGACTAGTTTCCATCCTAGGTACAGCACTGAGTCCTGAGAGATTGTCATTTAGGTGACCACAGGTCAACCGCTAACTTGAATGGTGGCCAGCTTTCCTTCTACTCTAGCTCTCAGTGACCTACAACAGTACATCAAGGCATCCTCCCACCCAGGCTCAGGGACTTGCAATTGAAGGCACTGCCTGGGACTGGATGTCATTGTTCCTCGCAGGGAGGCTTCACATCATTGCACCTCTGCATCGGAATCTATGAATATCAACCTTTCAGCATCCAAGCAGGCATGAGTCAAGACTCTACATTCACAAGCCTTCTTTCAGTACCCTCCTCAGTTGTCTACCAGACACCATCCACACTTAAGGCCTCTCCCGCTGCCAAGCACAGCGCTCTGATCTCAAGAAGGGTGCCCTGAGGGCATGCCTTTTCCTTTCCTCTACGCTGTGCTTGGCGCATAGCCGCTCGGAGTGTTTGCGTTGTGGTTGCATGTGGTAAGGGGGGAGCAGGAAGGGCCTCTGAGAGGAAACCGGGAAGTCCTGGCAGTGCCTGGCCTTGAATGACAACTGTCCGGCCCTGACGCTGACTTTGGGGTTGGCCTCTGTTCCCTCCTTGTGATTGTTTTTCTGCCCTCTGTTCCCTTGTTGTGATTGTTTTTCTGTCTTCTGTTCCCTCGTTGTAATTGTTTTTCTGCCCTTGTTGTGATTGTTTTTCTGCTCTCGTTGTGATTGGTTTTTCTGCCCTCTGTTCCCTCATTGTGATCTGTTTTTCTGCCCTCTGTTCCCTCGTTGTGATTGTTTTTTCTTGACTCTGTTCCCTTGTTGTGGTCGTTTTTCTGGCCTCTGTTCCCTGTGTGTGTGTGTGTGTGTTGGGCTCTGTGTGTGTGTGTGTGTGGCCCTCTGTGTGTGTGTGTGTGGCTCTGTGTGTGTGTGTGTGTGGCTCTGTGTGTTTGTGTGTGTGGTTCTGTGTGTGTGGCTCTGTGTGTGTGTGGCTCTGTGTGTGTGTGTGTGGCTCTGTGTGTGTGTGTGTGTGGCTCTGTGTGTGTGTGGCTCTGTGTGTGTGTGGCTCTGTGTGTGTGTGGCTCTGTGTGTGTGGCTCTATGTGTGTGTGTGTGGCTGTGTGTGTGTGTGTGTATGTGGTTCTCTGTGTGCAGGGCTGTGTGTGTGTGTGTGTGTGTGGCTCTCTGTGTGTGTGGCTCTGTGTGTGTGTGTGTGGCTCTGTGTGTGTGTGTGTGTGTGTGGCTGTGGGTTTGTGTTACTATCCTTGTGGGGACTTGGGTGTGATAACACACTCACGCTGTGGGGACTTGATTGCACTGTGGGGACCTGAACCCAGGTCCCCACAAGGTAATGTCCTTTAAATGATAAAAAATGGCTTCAGGAAAATCTGTGTCAATTTTTACAACTTTTAAAAAATTGTCTTGTGGGGACCTGTGTTTCATAAAGTGTGTTTAAATTTTTGCTCGCTCTGCCCCCGTAGACAGGAGGCGGTACTGCAGTCTTAAACACACTTTGCATTTAAACACACTTTGTTCACCAGGAATACAAGTAAGCAGCAGAAAGCACAGATATTTCAAAGGAAAAGCTGCAAAATTCGGGGTTAAAAAATATTTTTCATGCAAAGTAACATTTTCCCCATTTAATAAAGTAAAACTTTATTTCCATGAAAATTTTGAATTCAGACTATTTTAGTTTAAAAATTGTTAAACATTGTTACAATCAATTTGGATACGATTTAAATCCCAGATTACATCGTGGTGTGTGGAATGTGGTGTGTGGAATGTGGTGTGTGGAACCACTCCAGAATCCACACACTCACTCCACATTCCACACACTCCACATTCCACACACATTCCACACACATTCCACACACATTCCACACACCACATTCCACACACATTCCACACACATTCCACACACATTCCACACCACATTCCACACACCACATTCCACACACATTCCACACACATTCCACACACATTCTACACACATTCCACACACCGCATTCCACACACATTCCACACACCACATTCCACATTCCACACACCATATTCCACACACCACACACCAAACACCACATTCCACACACCACATTCCACACACCACGTTCCACACTCCACATTCCACACATTCCACACACCACATTCCACATTCTACACACCACACATTCCACACACCACATTCCACAAACATTCCACACACCACATTCCACACACCACATACATTCCACATTCCACACACATTCCACACACCACATTCCACACACATTCCACACACATTCCACACACCACATTCCTCACACATTCCACACACCACACATCACACACACCACATTCCACACACCACATTCCACCCACATTCAACACACCACATTCCACACACATGCCACACACCACATTCCACACACATTCCACACACCACATTCCACACACATTCCACACACACCACACACACCACATTCCACGCACCACATTCAACACACACCACATGTCACACATTCCACACACCATATTCCACACACAACATTCCACACACATTCCACAGACCACATTCCACACACATTCCACACACATTCCACACACCACATTCCACACCACATTCCACACCACATTCCACACACATTCCACACCACATTCCACACCACATTTCACACCACATTCCACACACATTCCACACACATTCCACACACCAAATTCCACACACCACATTCCGCACACACTCCACATTCCACACACCACATTCCACACACCACATTCCACACACCACATTCCACACCACATTCCACACCACATTCCACACCACATTCTACACACATTCCACACACCACATTCCACACACCACATTCCACACACCACATTCCACACACATTCCACACACCACATTCCACACACCACATTCCACACACATTCAACACACCACATCCCACACACATTCCACACACATTCCACATTCCACACACATTCCACATTCCACACACATTCCACACATCACACACACCACATTACACACACCACATTCCACACACATTCCACACACATTCCACACACCACATTCCACACACATTCCACAGACATTCCACATTCCACACACATTCCACATTACACACACATTCCACACACACCACATACACCACATTCCACA
This sequence comes from Lissotriton helveticus, assembly GCF_964261635.1. NCBI lineage: Eukaryota > Metazoa > Chordata > Amphibia > Caudata > Salamandridae > Lissotriton > Lissotriton helveticus. The sequence continues at coordinate 1,146,367,051 of NC_136063.1, read as the reverse complement.
CACCACATTCCACACACATTCCACACACCACATTCCACACACACCACATTCCACACACATCCCACACACATCCCACACACATTCCACACACACCACATTCCACACACATTCCACACACATTCCACACACACCACATTCCACACATATTCCACACACATTCTACACACATTCCACATACATTTCCACACACCACATTCCACACACCACATTCCACACACCACATTCCACACAGATTCCACACACATTCCACACACATTCCACACACATTCCACACCACATTCCACACCACATTCCACATACATTTCACACACCACATTCCACACACCACATTCCACACACCACGTTCCACACACCCTATTCCACACACATTCCACAAACATTCCACACATATTCCACATTCCACACACCACATTCCACACACATTCCACACACCACATTCCACACACCACACACATTCCACACACAACACACCACACACACTACATTCCACACACATTCCACACACCACATTCCACACACACCACATTCCACACACATTCCAAACACATTCCACACACACCACATTCCACACACCACATTCCACACACATTCCACACACCACATTCCACACACATTCCACACACATTCCACACACACATTCCACACACCACATTCCACACACATTCCACATTCCACACACATTCCACATTCCACACACATTCCACACACCACATTCCTCACACATTCCACACACCACATTCCACACACACACCACACACACCACATTCCACACACCACATTCCACCCACATTCCACACACCACATTCCACACACCACATTCCACACACCACATTCCACACACAACATTCCACACACATTCCACATGCCACATTCCACACACATTCCAAACACATTCAACACACCACATTCCACACACATTCCACACACATTCCACACACATTCCACACACAACATTCCACACACATTCCACACACCACATTCCACACACCACATTCCACACACATTTCACACACACACACCACATTCCAAACACACCACATTCCACTCACATTCCACACACATTACACACACATTACACACACATTCCACACACCACATTCCACACACCACATTCCACACACATTCCACACACCACATTCCACACACATTCCACACACATTCCACACACATTCCACATTCCACACACATGCCACACACATTCCACACACATTCCACACATCACATTCCTCACACCACATTCCACACACACACCACATCCCACACACATTCCACACACATTCCACACACATTCCACACACACCACATTCCACACACACCACATTCCACACACATTCCACACACCACATTCCACACACACCACATTCCACACACATTCCACACACATTCCACACACCACATTCCTCACACATTCCACACACATTCCACACATCACACACCACACACACCACATTCCACACACCACACAACACACACACCACATTCCACACACACACCACATTCCACACACACCACATTCCACACACACCACATTCCACACACCACATTCCGCACACCACATTCCACCCACATTCCACACACCACATTCCACACACCACACACCAACTAAGAAACTTAGAAACTAATAGTATAACGGTGGTTCTAGCAGGTGCCCCTCAGCTAAGAGCAGGAGAACACGAAGACTACCAATCTCTAAAGAAAAAGGTTATCAAATGGCTAAATTGGAATCGCCCCCTGCCATCATGTTTTAATAACGAGATCATCATGGTTAGAAGGGTCCCTTGGCTAGGGAGGTCTAGAAAAACCATAATAGGGGATTGTATTCTGGTATCGTTCAAAGATCCGGGCACTGTTCTCCATATCTGCCAAGGCGTAAATCGATCACTGGATTCAACTATTCAGACTCTTCCTGTAGCCTTTTTCTTTCCTCCAATTCGCATGCATAATGTCCAATTGCATGACGAATGGACAAGGGTGGAATATAGGCGCAGACCAAAGAATCCTGTACAACGACCAAACCTTCAAGTGCCGGATACACCCTATTCCCATTTTAATAGTTTCAACTGTTTGAATAGCTTGGATGGGGTTGATTGACTCTCTGCATCTAACTCAATGCCCCGGGACAACGGCTCTGGCTCAGTTCATGAGCCACCAATTCCAACTGCTGGCAGTAACCCCGGACTATCAAAGGACACAGTGACCCTGGGTACTGGTTCCACGGGACCTTTGGACGAATCTGTACATAGTGCTGAGTATGCAACTGGCACACTGAACGGTCCAGTGCTAGTGGACAATGCATCTTGCAGACTTATTGATCCACCCACCCCTATCGATGACAACTTGCCAGGCATCCTGAATGAAACGGTGACAGAAATTACTCCCTCTAATAGAGCTGACAAGGCAATTAACACTCCTGACCATCTGAGGTTAATATGTTGGAATGTTGCCGGGCTGGCCAACAAATTGGGTGACCCGGAATGGGCAAATTATATTGAGACTGGGGACATATGCATGTTCCAGGAAACCTGGGCCAGAGAGGACTATGGGTATCAGGGTTATATGTCATTTTTTATTCCAGCTAGGTGGGAAGGCAAAGGTCGCCCATCGGGTGGGCTCACGACTTGGGTTGCATCCCATCTGGGCTGTGTGGCAACTCGGCTCCTGACCAACTCTGAAGACATTCTTGCGGTCTCATTGTCCTGGCCTAACCAAGTGAAACTTGTTTGTATTAACATCTATTCTAGGCCAGTGGGAATTGCAAGGGAATCGCAGACCATAGAGGAACTCTCAAACTATTTATCTGAACTACCAAATGATTCATTCTATGTGGTGGGAGGGGATTTTAATTCTCACTTCGAGCCACTACCCGGTCTTTTTGAGGGGTTCCCCGCAGAAGAAGAGGCCAGATGGGCAGTGCCCCCAGTGGAAGCGCCCTCGCCGAAGGCTTGGACCCCATTAGCATTACAAATTACAGCCCTCACCCTCAAATTTGGAATACGAGCCTGTAACGGGCGTTTGATCTCGGATATACCCAGTAAAACTACCTACAATAAACCCGGAAGGGAATCCCGCCTGGACTATTTTATGGTCCAAATAGTGAAGTGGCCGGTTATACAGGACTTCAGGGTGATGGAGAGGGCGGAGAGTGACCACAACCCGCTTGAGCTTGACCTTATCCATCCGTGCCCCCAACCATCCGCGATTAACGCGGAAGGGAACAAACCGGCTCTTCTCCTGGATAATACCAGGAGAAGAATTAGATGGGAGCACCTGGTTGCAAGCAAGAACAAACTCCCCCTGCTCTATGATGAGATAACTCCCATCTTGGAAATTGTGGGGGGGGTGGATTCCGAGGGAAATAACAAAGCCTACCAGGCCAAACTGTATAAGGCCCACGTGGACCTTATAAATGTAGCGGCCCCATATCTCTCCTCCAGCTCGCAAAAGCCTAGAGAGGTGCAAAAAGGCAAAACCCGATGGTATAACGCAACTTGTAGAAGGGCAAAAGTAGAACTCCTCAGACTAATCAAGGAGGGGGTAGGGGGGGATAGGCTAAAAGAGAGTAGGAAAGTTTATAAAAAACTTATTGCCCATGCTAGGGTGGAATGGGAGGAAAACCAGTGGGAAGAACTCACAAAGGCCCTAGCGATCAAGAATCAACGTCTGTTTTGGAGGTTAGTGAGCGGGGGGTCAGGGAACCTATATTCGGCTTTGGAGCCTAACATCGCTCCTGGGGTGTGGCAGGCACACTTCCAGGCCTTATATAGTTCCGAACCGGGTGAATCCACTTCAGTTACGGAGGTGTGCTGGCAGAGATATGAGGGCGAGCCCATAACGCTGGGTGAAGTCAATGCTGCCATCTCAGCCTTGGCTTCTGGAAAGGCGCCAGGACTGGATGGCCTACCTGGAGATATGTTTAAACAAGAGCCCATCGTTTGGGCGCCTTATCTTACTGCCCTTTTTAATGGAGTCATACGTGGCATGGAAATCCCTAGCACTTGGCTGGGGGCAGAGGTGGTCCCCATCTTTAAAAAGGGCTCGCCCCTGCTCCCAGCCAACTACAGACCCATCAGTTTAATAGATGTGGCACAGAAACTGTTTGGCAGGGTCCTGCTCAATCGGCTCCAGGATTGGATGGAGGAGGTGGGTGCACTTAGCCCCTACCAGGCGGGTTTTAGGAGGGGGGTATCCACAGTGGATCAGGTTTTTAGATTGAACCTCATTTATTGGAGGGCAGCTAAATTCGAGGGCGGCAGTCTGTACACAATTTTTGTGGACCTACGAGCCGCCTTCGATTTGGTGCCTAGGGGGGAAACTTTGGAGCGTCCTGGCGGAGATGGGCGTTCCCCCTGACATCCTACTAATCCTGCAGAGGCTCCATCAAAACAATTATGCCAGAGTGAGGTGTGGCCGTTCGGAGGAACTGACGGATAGATTCCCCGTTGGCCGCGGGTTAAGACAGGGTTGTGTGTTGGCACCGACCCTGTTTTGCCTCTTCGTCAATGGGGTAATCGCCCACCTAAATGCCACAGATTATACCGATGCCCCTAAACTGAATGGCAGCAGGGTGCCCGCAATTATGTTTGCGGATGACACCCTGCTGCTATCCAAAACCCCTATGGGGATACAGAGGATCCTTGATTCATTTCTGGCCTTCTGCATTGACAGAGGGCTAGAAATCAACGCAGCAAAAACCAAATTCATGGTTCTGAATCCGAGTCAAAAATTGCGGCCTAATCCGAAACTGGGAACTGTGCGACTCGAGAGAGTATCCACCTTTGAATATCTTGGTGTGACTCTTAACGAAACTATGTCTTGGGGATCCCATCAAACTAGGGCAAACCTCAAGCTCATACAAACTACTGGAGGTATTGCCCGGTTGATGACTGGTTCGACATATCGCCCACTGGGGGCTATAATTCAGATATACAAAGCTCAGGCTAGGGGCGCGATTATGTATGGGGCAGAACTGTGGGGGCATACACCCTGTCGGACTATGTCGCTCACGGAAAACAAGTTTATAAGATGGATAACCGCACTCCCGCCTAGCACTCCGCTGCTCCCCCTGAGGCTGGATTTGGGCCTACGACCGTTAGCGGATGAAATAAGTCTGAGACCTATAGCTTTCTGGCGTAGGCTGTGGAGCAGTAACGATCTTGCAGTATACAGGGAGGAACTGGCCGAATTACTGACCCATCCGAAAGCGCTCCACATCCCGTGGGTCAAAAACATCAAAGCTACCTGTATGGAATTGGGGCTCCCTGATTTATGGACGGACCCGGCGAATTCCGCATTAAGCATCTCTAAAAAGTCACTGGCTAGTCTGTTCTATGAATATAAACTAACCAGGGCTCGAACAACGCAGGCAGAAGGGTCCTTGTCCTCTGAGTTTCTGCAGAGCAAGGACACTTATAGGTTCGAGAAGGTACTGGATCCTATCTACCCTGTTCTTGCTAGGAAGTTGTATCTCCAATGGAGATACGGCACGCTGCCCTTCCGGTCCTTCACAAGCACTTGGTCGCCATGCTCTGCCACAAAGCAGTGCCCGGCCTGTGACGCCACGGAGGAAACCGATTTACACGTGGCCTTTTTTTGCCCTGCTTATAAGGCAGCTAGAAAATATTGGCTCCTCCCACTGATAAGGAACATGGGCTGCAGGGAATATGCACCAATGTACAGGATTTTAAAATCTGAGGTTTCTCCCACAATAGTTTTTGCACTAACAAAATTTCTTATCAAGGTTTGGTACACGCGTAACCGTATTTTAAAAACGTTGACCCTTTCTTAAAATTTTTTAAATTGCATAGCTAATGTATTTTACATGTTTTCCAATGCTTCTTATCTTTTTATGAATTGATTCACTGTGATGTATTTGTATGTTTATCTTTTATGGCCAATCGGCCGAAATAAAGATTGGAAACTTGACATTCCACATTCCACACACATTCCACACTCCACATTCCAGACACATTCCACACACAACATTCCACACACATTCCACACAAATTCCACACACATTCCACACACCACATTCCACACACCACATTCCACACACCACATTCCACACACCACATTCCACACACACCACATTCCACACACATTCCACACACCACATTCCACACACATTCCACACACCACATTCCACACACACCACATTCCACACACATTCCACACACACCACATTCCACGCACATTCCACACACATTCCACACACACCACATTCCACACATATTCCACACACCACATTCCACACACATTCCACACACACATTCCACACACCACATTCCACACACATTCCACACACATTCCACACACATTCCACACATCACATTCCTCACACATTCCACACACCACACATCACACACACCACATTCCACACATCACATTCCACCCACATTCAACACACCACATTCCACACACATGCCAAACACCACATTCCACACACCACATTCCACACACATTCCACACACACCACACACACCACATTCCATGCACCACATTCAACACACACCACATTTCAAACATTCCACACACCACATTCCACACACAACATTCCACACACATTCCACACACCACATTCCACACACATTCCACACACCACATTCCACACCACATTCCACACCACATTCCACACACATTCCACACCACATTCCACACCACATTTCACACCACATTCCACACACATTCCACACACATTCCACACACCAAATTCCACACACCACATTCCGCACACCACATTCCACACACCACATTCCACACCACATTCCACACACATTCCACACACATTCCACACACCACATTCCACACCACATTCCACACCACATTCCACACCACATTCCACACCACATTCCACACCACATTTCACACCACATTCCACACACATTCCACACACATTCCACACACCAAATTCCACACACCACATTCCACACACCACATTCCACACACCACATTCCACACCACATTCCACACCACATTCCACACCACATTCCACACACCACATTCCACACACCACATTCCACACACCACATTCCACACACATTCCACACACCACATTCCACACACCACATTCCACACACATTCAACACACCACATCCCACACACATTCCACACACATTCCACATACCACACACATTCCACATTCCACACACATTACACACATCACACACACCACATTACACACACCACATTCCACACACATTCCACACACATTCCACACACATTCCACACACCACATTCCACACACATTCCACAGACATTCCACATTCCACACACACCACATACACCACATTCCACACACCACATTCCACACACACCACATACACCATATTCCACACACCACATTCCACACACATTCCACACACCACATTCCACACACACCACATTCCACACACATCCCACACACATTCCACACACACCACATTCCACACACATTCCATACACATTCCACACACACCACATTCCACACATATTCCACACACATTCTACACACATTCCACACCACATTCCACATACATTTCCACACACCACATTCCACACACCACATTCCACACACCACATTCCACACACATTCTACACACATTCCACACACATTCCACACAAATTCCACACACATTCCACACCACATTCCACACCACATTCCACATACATTTCACACACCACATTCCACACACCACATTCCACACACCACGTTCCACACACATTCCACAAACATTCCACACATATTCCACATTCCACACACCACATTCCACACACATTCCACACACCACATTCCACACACCACACACATTCCACACACAACACACCACACACACTACATTCCACACACCACATTCCACACACATTCCACACACCACATTCCACACACACCACATCCCACACACATTCCACACACATTCCACACACACCACATTCCACACACCACATTCCACACACATTCCACACACCACATTCCACACACATTCCACACACATTCCACACACATTCCACACACACATTCCACACACCACATTCCACACACATTCCACATTCCACATTCCACACACATTCCACATTCCATACACATTCCACACACCACATTCCTCACACATTTCACACACCACATTCCACACACACACACCACACACACCACATTCCACACACCACATTCCACCCACATTCCACACACCACATTCCACACACCACATTCCACACACCACATTCCACACACAACATTCCACACACATTCCACATGCCACATTCCACACACATTCCAAACACATTCAACACACCACATTCCACACACATTCCACACACATTCCACACACATTCCACACACAACATTCCACACACATTCCACACACCACATTCCACACACATTTCACACACACACACCACATTCCACACACACCACATTCCACTCACATTCCACACACATTCCACACACATTACACACACATTACACACACATTACACACACCACATTCCACACACCACATTCCACACACATTCCACACACCACATTCCACACACATTCCACACACATTCCACATTCCACACACATTCCACACACATTCCACACACATTCCACACATCACATTCCTCACACCACATTCCACACACACACCACATCCCACACACATTCCACACACATTCCACACACATTCCACACACACCACATTCCACACACACCACATTCCACACACATTCCACACACCACATTCCACACACATTCCACACACATTCCACACACCACATTCCTCACACATTCCACACACATTCCACACATCACACACCACACACACCACATTCCACACACCACACACCACACACACCACATTCCACACACACACCACATTCCACACACACCACATTCCACACACACCACATTCCACACACCACATTCCGCACACCACATTCCACCCACATTCCACACACCACATTCCACACACCACACACCACATTCCACATTCCACACACATTCCACACTCCACATTCCAGACACATTCCACACACAACATTCCACACACATTCCACACACATTCCACACACATTCCACACACCACATTCCACACACCACATTCCACACACCACATTCCACACACCACATTCCACACACACCACATTCCTTACACATTCCACACACCACATTCCACACACATTCCACACACCACATTCCACACACACCACATTCCACACACATTCCACACACATTCCACACACATTCCACACACATTCCACACACACCACATTCCACACACATTCCACACACCACATTCCACACACATTCCACACACCACATTCCACACACCACATTCCACACACATTCCACACACACACCACATTCCACACACACACACAACACATTCCACACACCACATTCCACACACCACATTCCACACACACCACCTTCCACACACATTCCACACACTGTCCACACACCACATTCCACACACACCACATTCCACACACATTCCACACACATTCCACACACATTCCACACACATTCCACACACACATTCCACACACATTCCATACACCACATTCCACACACATTCCATACACACACACCACATTCCACACACACCACACAACACATTCCACACACCACATTCCACACACCACATTCAACACACACCACATTCCACACACAGTCCACACACCACATTCCACACACACAACATTCCACACACATTCCACACACATTCCGCACACACCACATTCCACACACACCACATTCCATACACCATATTCCACACACATTCCACACACCACATTCCACACACCACATTCCACACACATTCCACACACATTCCACACACATTCCACACCACATTCCACACACCACATTCCACACACATTCCACACACATTCCACACACATTCCACACACATTCCACACACCACATTCCACACACATTCCACACACATTCCACACACCATATTCCACACACATTCCACATTCCACACACCATATTCCACATACCACACACCAAACACCACATTCCACATACCACATTCCACACACCACGTTCCACACTCCACATTCCACACATTCCACACACCACATTCCACATTCCGCACACCACACATTCCACACACCACATTCCACAAACATTCCACACACATTACACACACCACATTCCACACACCACATACATTCCTTATTCCACACACATTCCACACACCACATTCCACACACATTCCACACACATTCCACACACATTCCACACACATTCCACACATATTCCACACACCACATTCCACACACATTCCACACACCACATTCCACACACATTCCACACACCTCATTCCACACACCTCATTCCACATATCACATTCCACACACATTCCACACACATTCCACATTCCACACACACACACTCCACATTCCACACACACACTCCACATTCCACACACTCCACATTCCACACACCACATTCCGCACACCACATTCCACCCACATTCCACACACCACATTCCACACACCACACACCATATTCCACATTCCACACACATTCAACACTCCACATTCCAGACACATTCCACACACAACATTCCACACACATTCCACACACATTCCACACACCACATTCCACACACCACATTCCACACACCACATTCCACACACCACATTCCACACACACCACATTCCACACACATTCCACACACCGCATTCCACACACATTCCACACACCACATTCCACACACACCACATTCCACACACATTCCACACACACCACATTCCACACACATTCCACACACACCACATTCCACACACATTCCACACACCACATTCCACACACATTCCACACACCACATTCCACACACCACATTCCACACACATTCCACACACACACCACATTCCACACACACACACAACACATTCCACACACCACATTCCACACACCACATTCCACACACACCACCTTCCACACACATTCCACACACTGTCCACACACCACATTCCACACACACCACATTCCACACACATTCCACACACATTCCACACACACCATATTCCACACACATTCCACACACACCACATTCCACACACATTCCACACACCACATTCCACACACATTCCATACACACACACCACATTCCACACACACACACCACACAACACATTCCACACACCACATTCCACAAACCACATTCAACACACACCACATTCCACACACCATATTCCACATACCACACACCAAACACCACATTCCACACACCACATTCCACACGCCACGTTCCACACTCCACATTCCACACATTCCACACACCACATTCCACATTCCGCACACCACACATTCCACACAACACATTCCACAAACATTCCACACACATTCCACACACCACATTCCACACACCACATACATTCCTTATTCCACACACATTCCACACACCACATTCCACACACATTCCACACACATTCCACCCACATTCCACACACATTCCACACACATTCCACACACCACATTCCACATTCCACACACATTCCACACACCACATTCCACACACATTCCACACACCTCATTCCACACACCTCATTCCACATATCACATTCCACACACATTCCACATTCCACACACACACACTCCACATTCCACACACACACTCCACATTCCACACACTCCACATTCCACACACCACATTCCGCACACCACATTCCACCCACATTCCACACACCACATTCCACACACCACACACCACATTCCACATTCCACACACATTCCACACACCACATTCCACACACCACATTCCACACACCACATTCCCACACCACATTCCACACACACCACATTCCACACACATTCCACACACCACATTCCACACACATTCCACACACCACATTCCACACACACCACATTCCACACACATTCCACACACACCACATTCCACACACATTTCACACACACCACATTCCACACACCACATTCCACACACATTCCACACACCACATTCCACACACCACATTCCACACACATTCCACACACACACCACATTCCACACACACACACAACACATCCACACCACATTCCACACACCACATTCCACACACACCACCTTCCACACACATTCCACACACTGTCCACACACCACATTCCACACACACCACATTCCACACACATTCCACACACATTCCACACACATTCCACACACATTCCACACACATTCCACACACACCACATTCCACACACATTCCACACACCACATTCCACACACATTCCATACACACACACCACATTCCACACACACACACCACACAACACATTCCACACACCACATTCCACAAACCACATTCAACACACACCACATTCCACACACATTCCACACACAGTCCACACACCACATTCCACACACACAACATTCCACACACATTCCACACACATATTACACACACTACATTCCACACACACCACATTCCACACACCACATTCCACACACATTCCACACACCACATTCCACACACCACATTCCACACACATTCCACACGCATTCCACACACATTCCACACACCACATTCCACACACATTCCTCCACACACATTCCACACACATTCCACACACCACATTCCACACACATTCCACACACATTCCACACACCACATTCCACACACCTTCCACATTCCACACACCATATTCCACATACCACACACCAAACACCACATTCCACACACCACATTCCACACACCACGTTCCACATCCGCATTCCACACATTTCACACACCACATTCCACATTCCGCACACCACACATTCCACACACCACATTCCAAAAACATTCCACACACATTCCACACACCACATTCCACACACTACATACATTCCTTATTCCACACACATTCCACACACCACATTCCACACACATTCCACCCACATTCCACACATATTCCACACACATTCCACACACCACATTCCACATTCCACACACATTCCACACACCACATTCCACACACATTCCGCACACCTCATTCCACACACCTCATTCCACATATCACCTTCCACACACCACATTCCACACACATTCCACACACATTCCACACACATTCCACATTCCACACACACACACACTCCACATTCCACACACACACTCCACATTCCACACACTCCACATTCCACATACATTCCACACACATTCCACACACATTCCACACACATTCCACACACACACACTCCACATTCCACATTCCACACATTCCACACACCACATTCCACACACTACATTCCACACACCACATTCCACGCACATTCCACGCACATTCCACACACATTCCATGCAAATTCCACGCACATTCCACACACATTCCATACGCCACATTACACATTCATTCCACACACCACACACAACACACCACCCACACCACATCCCACACACATTCCACACACATTCCACACACCACATTCCACACACATTCCACCACCACATTCCACACACATTCCATACGCCACATTACACATTCATTCCACACACCACACACAACACACCACACACACCACATCCCACACACATTCCACACACATTCCACACACCACATTCCACACACATTCCACACACCATATTACACCCACATTCCACACACCACATTCCACACACATTCCACACACCACATTCCACACACATTCCACACACCACATTCCACACACAACATTCCACACACATTCCACACACCACATTCCACACACATTCCCAAAACATTCAACACACCACATTCCACACACATTCCACACACCACATTCCACACACATTCCACACACCACATTCCACACACAACATTCCACACACATTCCCAAAACATTCAACACACCACATACCACACACATTCCACACACCACATTCCACACCCATTGCACACACATTCCACACCACATTCCACACACATTCCACACACATTCCACACACCACATTCCACACACATTCCACACACCACATTCCCACACCACCAAATTCCACACACATTCCACACACATTGCACACACACACCACATTCCACACACATTCCACACACACCACACACCACATTCCACACACCACATTCCACACACCACATTCCACACACCACATTCCACACACCACATTCCACACACATTCCACACACATTCCACACACCACATTCCACACACCACATTCCACACACACCACATTCCACACACATTCCACACACAATCCACACACACCACATTCCACACACATTCCACACACCATATTCCACACACCACATTCCACACACCACATTCCACACACATTCCACACGCCACACACATTCCAAATTCCACACACATTCCACACACATTCCACACACATTCCACACACCACATTCCTCATACCACATTCCTCACACATTCCACACACACCACATTCCACACACCACATTCCTCACACATTCCACACACATTCCACACATCACACACCACACACACTACATTCCACACACACCACATTCCACACACACACCACACACACCACATTCCACATACACCACATTCCACACACACCACATTCCACACACCACATTCCGCACACCACATTCCACCCACATTCCACACACCACATTCCACACACCACACACCACATTCCACATTCCACACACATTCCACACACCACATTCCACACACATTCCACACACATTCCACACACATTCCACACACCACATTCCACACACCACATTCCACACACCACATTCCACACACATTCCACACACCACACACCACATTCCACATACCACACACCACATTCCACACACATTCCACACACATTCCACACCACATTCCACACACATTCCACACACATTCCACACACATTCCACACACCACATTCCGCACACATTCCACACACCAATTCCACACACATTCCCCACACATTCCACACACACACCACATTCCACACACATTACACACACACACACCACACCACATTCCACACACCATATTCCACACACCACATTTCACACACACCACATTCCATACACCACATTCCACACACATTCCACACACATTCCACACACCACATTCCACACATCACATTCCACACACACCACATTCCACACACATGCCACACACCACATTCCACACACCACATTCCACACACCACATTCCACACACCACATTCCACACACACCACATTCCACACACATTCCACACACCACATTCCACACACATTCCACACACCACATTCCACACACACCACATTCCACACACATTCCACACACACCACATTCCACACACATTCCACACACCACATTCCACACACATTCCACACACCACATTCCACACACCACATTCCACACACATTCCACACACACACACCACATTCCACACACACACACTACACATTCCACACACCACCTTCCACACACCACATTCCACACACACCACCTTCCACACACATTCCACACACTGTCCACACACCACATTCCACACACACCACATTCCACACACATTCCACACACATTCCACACACATTCCACACACATTCCACACACACCACATTCCACACACATTCCACACACCACATTCCACACACATTCCATACACACACACCACATTCCACACACACACACACACCACACAACACATTCCACACACCACATTCCACAAACCACATTCAACACACACCACATTCCACACACATTCCACACACAGTCCACACACCACATTCCACACACACAACATTCCACACACATTCCACACACATTCCACACACACCACATTCCACACACACCACATTCCACACACATTCCACACACCACATTCCACACACCACATTCCACACACATTCCACACACATTCCACACACATTCCACACCACATTCCACACACCACATTCCACACACATTCCACACACATTCCACACACATTCCACACACTACATTCCACACACATTCCACACACATTCCACACACCACATTCCACACACATTCCACATTCCACACACCATATTCCACATACCACACACCAAACACCACATTCCACACACCACATTCCACACACCACGTTCCACACTCCACATTCCACACATTCCACACACCACATTCCACATTCCGCACACCACACATTCCACACACCACATTCCAAAAACATTCCACACACATTCCACACACCACATACATTCCTTATTCCACACACATTCCACACACCACATTCCACACACATTCCACACACATTCCACCCACATTCCACACATATTCCACACACATTCCACACACCATATTCCACATTCCACACACATTCCACACACCACATTCCACACACATTCCACACACCTCATTCCACACACCTCATTCCACATATCACATTCCACACACCTCATTCCACACACATTCCACACACATTCCACATTCCACACACACACACTCCACATTCCACACACACACTCCACATTCCACACACTCCACATTCCACATACATTCCACACACATTCCACACACATTCCACACACATTCCACACACACACACACTCCACATTCCACATTCCACACACATTCCACACACCACATTCCACACACTACATTCCACACACCACATTCCACGCACATTCCACGCACATTCCACACACATTCCACGCAAATTCCACGCACATTCCACACACATTCCATACGCCACATATTACATTCATTCCACACACCACACACAACACACCACACACACCACATCCCACACACATTCCACACACATTCCACACACCACATTCCACACACATTCCACACACCACATTCCACATACATTCCATACACCACATTACACATTCATTCCACACACCACACACAACACACACCACATCCCACACACATTCCACACACATTCCACACACCACATTCCACACACATTCCACACACCACATTCCACCCACATTCCACACACCACATTCCACACACATTCCACACACCACATTCCACACACAACATTCCACACACATTCCACACACCACATTCCACACACATTCCCAAAACATTCAACACACCACATTCCACACACATTCCAAACACAACATTTCACACACACCACATTCCACACACCACATTCCACACACACCACAATCCACACACATTCCACACACCACATTCCACACACCACATTCCACACACCACATTCCACACACCACATTCCACACACACCACATTCCACACACATTCCACACACCACATTCCACACACATTCCACACACCACATTCCACACACACCACATTCCACACACATTCCACACACACCACATTCCACACACATTCCACACACACCACATTCCACACACATTCCACACACCACATTCCACACACATTCCACACACCACATCCCACACACCACATTCCACACACATTCCAACACACACCACATTCCACGCACACACACAACACATTCCACACACCACCTTCCACACACCACATTCCACACACACCACCTTCCACACACATTCCACACACTGTCCACACACCACATTCCACACACACCACATTCCACACACATTCCACACACATTCCACACACATTCCACACACACCACATTCCACACACATTCCACACACCACATTCCACACACATTCCATACACACACACCACATCCACACACACACACCACACAACACATTCCACACACCACATTCCACAAACCACATTCAACACACACCACATTCCACACACATTCCACACACAGTCCACACACCACATTCCACACACACAACATTCCACACACATTCCACACACATTCCACACACACCACATTCCACACACACCACATTCCACACACCACATTCCACACACATTCCACACACCACATTCCACACCACATTCCACACACATTCCACACACATTCCACACACCACATTCCACACACATTCCACACACATTCCACACACATTCCACACACTACATTCCACACACATTCCACACACATTCCACACACCACATTCCACACACATTCCACATTCCACACACCATATTCCACATACCACACACCAAACACCACATTCCACACACCACATTCCACACACCACGTTCCACACTCCACATTCCACACATTCCACACACCACATTCCACATTCCGCACACCACACATTCCACACACCACATTCCAAAAACATTCCATACACATTCCACACACCACATTCCACACACCTCATACATTCCTTATTCCACACACATTCCACACACCACATCCCACACACATTCCACACACATTCCACCCACATTCCACACATATTCCACACATATTCCACACACCACATTCCACATTCCACACACATTCCACAAACCACATTCCACACACCACATTCCACACACCACATTCCACACACCACATCCCACACACATTCCACACACATTCCACACACATTCCACACACACCACATTCCACACACACCACATTCCACACACCACATTCCACACACATTCCACACACCACATTCCACACACCACATTCCACACACATTCCACACACATTCCACACACCACATTCCACACACATTCCACACACATTCCACACACATTCCACACACTACATTCCACACACATTCCACACACATTCCACACACCACATTCCACACACATTCCACATTCCACACACCATATTCCACATACCACACACCAAACACCACATTCCACACACCACATTCCACACACCACGTTCCACACTCCACATTCCACACATTCCACACACCACATTCCACATTCCGCACACCACACATTCCACACACCACATTCCAAAAACATTCCATACACATTCCACACACCACATTCCACACACCTCATACATTCCTTATTCCACACACATTCCACACACCACATCCCACACACATTCCACACACATTCCACCCACATTCCACACATATTCCACACATATTCCAAACACCACATTCCACATTCCACACACATTCCACAAACCACATTCCACACACATTCCACACACCTCATTCCACACACCTCATTCCACATATCACATTCCACACACCACATTCCACACACATTCCACACACATTCCACATTCCACACACACTCCACATTCCACACACACACTCCACATTCCACACACTCCACATTCCACATACATTCCACACACATTCAACACACATTCCACACACATTCCACACACACACACTCCACATTCCACATTCCACACACATTCCACACACCACATTCCACACACTACATTCCACACACCACATTCCACGCACATTCCACGCAAATTCCACGCACATTCCACACACATTCCATACGCCACATTACACATTCATTCCACACACCACACACAACACACCACACACACCACATCCCACACACATTCCACACACATTCCACACACCACATTCCACACACATTCCACACACCACATTCCACCCACATTCCACACACCACATTCCACACACATTCCACACACCACATTCCACACACATTCCACACACCAGATTCCACACACAACATTCCACACACATTCCACACACCACATTCCACACACATTCCCAAAACATTCAACACACCACATTCCACACACATTCCACACACCACATTCCACACACAACATTCCACACACATTCCCAAAACATTCAACACACCACATTCCACACACATTCCACACACCACATTCCACACCCATTGCACACACATTCACACCACATTCCACACACATTCCACACACATTCCACACACCACATTCCACACACATTCCACACACCACATTCCACACACCAAATTCCACACACATTCCACACACATTGCACACACACACCACATTCCACACACATTCCACACACACCACACACCACATTCCACACACCACATTCCACACACCACATTCCACACACCACATTCCACCCCCACCACATTCCACACACATTCCACACACCACATTCCACACACCACATTCCACACACACCACATTCCACACACATTCCACACACAATCCACACACACCACATTCCACACACATTCCACACACCATATTTCACACACCACATTCCACACACCACATTCCACACACATTCCACACGCCACACACATTCCAAATTCCACACACATTCCACACACATTCCACACACATTCCACACACCACATTCCTCACACCACATTCCTCACACATTCCACACACACCACATTCCACACACATTCCACACACCACATTCCTCACACATTCCACACACATTCCACACATCACACACCACACACACTACATTCCACACACCACACACACCACATTCCACACATACACCACACACACCACATTCCACATACACCACATTCCACACACACCACATTCCACACACCACATTCCACACACCACATTCCACCCACATTCCACACACCACATTCCACACACCACACACCACACACCACATTCCACATTCCACACACATTCCACACACCACATTCCACACACATTCCACACACATTCCACACACATTCCACACACATTCCATACACCACATCCACACACCACATTCCACACACCACATTCCACACACCACATTCCACACACATTCCACACACCACACACCACATTCCACATACCACACACCACATTCCACACACATTCCACACACATTCCACACACATTCCACACACATTCCACACACCACATTCCACACACATTCCACACACCACATTCCACACACCAAATTCCACACACATTCCACACACATTCCACACACACACCACATTCCACACACATTACACACACACACCACACCACATTCCACACACACATTCCACACACATTCCACACACCACATTCCACACACCACATTCCACACACACCACATTCCACACACATTCCACACACATTCCACACACATTCCACACACACCGCATTCCACACACATTCCACACACCATATTCCACACACCACATTCCACACACCACATTCCACACACATTCCACACGCCACACACATTCCAAATTCCACACACATTCCACACACATTCCACACACATTCCACACACCACATTCCTCACACCACATTCCTCACACATTCCACACATCACACACCACACACACCACATTCCACACACCACACACACCACATTCCACACACACACACCACACACACCACATTCCACACACACCACATTCCACACACACCACATTCCACACACCACATTCCACACACATTCCACACACCACATTCCACACACCACATTTCGCACACACCACATTCCACACACATTCCACACACACCACATTCCACACACATTCCACACACCATATTCCACACACCACATTCCACACACCACATTCCACACACATTCCACACGCCACACACATTCCAAATTCCACACACATTCCACACACATTCCACACACATTCCACACACCACATTCCTCACACCACATTCCTCACACATTCCACACACACCACATTCCACACACATTCCATACACATTCCACACACATTCCACACACCACATTCCTCACACATTCCACACATCACACACCACACACACCACATTCCACAAACCACACACACCACATTCCACACACACACCACACACACCACATTCCACACACCACACACACCACATTCCACACACACACCACACACACCACATTCCACACACACCACACACACACCACATTCCACACACACCACATTCCACACACCACATTCCGCACACCACATTCCACCCACATTCCACACACCACATTCCACACACCACACACCACACACCACATTCCACATTCCACACACATTCCACACACCACATTCCACACACATTCCACACACAACATTCCACACACATTCCACACACCACATTCCACACACATTCCACACACCACACACCACATTCCACATACCACACACCACATTCCACACACATTCCACACACATTCCACACACATTCCACACACATTCCACACACCACATTCCACACACATTCCACACAACACATTCCACACACCACATTCCACACACATTCCACACACCACATTCCACACACATTCCACACACATTCCACACACCACATTCCACACACACTCCACACACCACATTACACACACATTCCACACACACACCACACACACCACATTCCACACACCACATTCCACACACACCACATTCCACACATTACACACACCACATTCCACACATTCCACACACCACATTCCACACACATTCCACACACATTCCACACACATTCCACACACCACATTCCACACACACCACATTACACACACATTCCACACACCACATTCCACACACCACATTCCACGCACCACATTCCTCACACATTCCACACACCACATTCCACACACCACATTCCACACACCACATTCCACACACATTCCACACACATTCCACATTCCACACACATTCCACACAAATTCCACACACATTCCACACACCACATTCCACACATCACATTCCACACACATTCCACATTCCACACACATTCCACACACATTCCACACACATTCCACACACATTCCACACACATTCCACACACACCACATTCCACACACCACACACACCACATTCCACACACCACATTCCACCCACATTCCACACACATTCCACACACCACATTCCACACACCACATATCACACACCACATTCCACGCACCACATTCCACACACCACATGAAAAGATCGAGAGGGACGTGTATCAATATCTTGATATCTGTCAGGTTTTCTCAAATTGTCCCTATTTCTAAGGTTGTATCTTTTTTCAGAGGGGAGACTTGCCTCCTTGTTCTGGAGATTTATCTCTTCGTTGAAGAGACCTTCCTCTGGACTGAAATTGTTTTTCTCTGGGAGTGGTTTGTTTATTACCCCCCCCCCTCCTTTTTTTTGGAGTATTGAGATTATTCTTGATAAAGGTTTTTTCAGGATTTTCAGTTAGTTGTAGTTTTAGTGGTTTCCCACCCAAACTATCTCTACCTAGTTCTTCACAGGATTTTTCAATTATTTTGGCAAGTTCAAAAGGTTTGCTGCTCGCAGCCTTTTGCACGCAGTAATTGGATCGCTTTTGACACTTGGGAAAGCAACTCTTCATTTTTAAAACCCGGATTGCTGCTGACACTTGGGAAACCTGCTTTTTGTTCTACAACCAGCGTGAACACCGGGGAGAGACCGAAGTCTGTCCGGTTCATGAGTGTGGGACTGCGAGTCCCAGCAGGAGTAGCGCTCGAAGCACACCAGCGCACCTGTGACTCTTCCCGCCCCTCTCCTCCTCTCTATTTAATCCCAACTATTAGCGCGGACGCGGGACGCGCGCGGGGCGAAGCCCGGGCAAAGGACGGGCCCTCGGAGGCTCGAGGAGGCTGGCCTCGGCTACCCCCCTGCTGTGTGCCCCATTAACCACTTGGATGCTATGGCATGATCCACGATTTCATGTAATTTCCATTGAAGTCAATGGAAACTCCATGACGAGCTGAGCTCGTCATGAGCGTCGAAGGGGTTAAGCCCCCTTAACACTGTTTGAGTCATTTTTGCGTCACTCTCTTATCTTGTGTATTAGATTATTACTTTTGTTTTAACTATTTTACGGCTGCCAATAGGGTTTAACCCCATTTTACTTTTTATACGCTATTTTTCCCTACTGTAATCTTATTAAAAGATGTCTTTATCTACCCCTAAACCCGCAGTAGAAGGGGGTGCTAAACGGGGGACTTTGGACAGTTTTGTTATCAGGGTGGCCCCTTCGGTTGACAGAGATATAGCCCTAGCTGAGCGACGCGCGGAAAGGCGCCGCTCTATCGAGCACATCAAGAGCAAAATGTTTTCATTAGGCCCTATCATTACAGGATTGCCTTTGTTAGATGACAGCTCAGAGGGACTTAAGAGCCCTGAACCACAGCTAGATACAAGTAATCCTTTGCTATTTCAGGATAGAGCTACTCCCCCAGAATTCCCTGTTGCTTCTAATCCCAACCCTGTCATCAATCTCTCCGGCTTGCTGGATAGTATTATTGATGAGGTGCAACTAACGACAGACACCCTGCCTGTAGCGGCTGAGGCTGTTTCTAAGTCCAACACTCAGACTGCAGCGGTGGAAGCAGAACGATGTCATGGACCCCCCCCCCCTAGGAAAAGGAGAAGAAAGGGACCAGGTACACCCAGAAACAAGGTTGTGCCCTCCCCCCGAAATAAGAAGCCCGCCCATTTTCCTATAAGATCATCCTCCCCGGTTGTTATTTCCACCCAACCCTCTTATTCCCTAGATCAGGAGGTATCAGACCTACTGGGGGGGTATAGAAAAATTGATTAGGTCATTCACTTTGCCATTGGTAGAGAGACTTAAGAGGATAACGGCTCGCCTGGAAGCCTTAGAGAAGGCCTCTAGGGTTCCCATAGTGATCCCTATGGGATTAGGTGGGTCACTTCCAGCTTCTACATCTACCATTGCACCTTTGGTCCATGCATCTCGGATTTTGGACAAATCTAAAAAACACTTCAAAAGCACCACGCCTCAGGATTCTGTAGTCTCAAAGCGAGATACTACTAGGCCGGACAAGGTTGCTACGGGGGGTGTGACATCTAATTGCCCACCGACCAAATCTACGGGTGCAGACTTTATTGTAAGACCCTACACCTCTAAAAGACATATGGTTAATTTGCCCCCCGACGGTGCCCCTTTTGTGGTAATCCTCACTGGAGTCCCAGTATTGGAGGCGGGTAAGAGGGAAGATCAGGTTCAGCTTAAAAACAAGGCTATTTATTGGCTAAAACAGAACCGACCTTTACCCCTCTACTTAAATGGTGAAATCCTAATGGTCCGGCGACTTGCGTGGCTGGGACCTACCTCAAAAAGTATTTTGGGGGATATTGTCATTATTAGTTTTAAAGATAAAAGGGCGGTTAGTCATATTTTAAACCGGTCTTCCCAAACAAGTAGTAGTTCAATTACACCTCGAGAACTGCCTTATTTCTACCCTAGAAGCATGGTATGCCCAGCGAACAATTCTGGGCTGCGGGAACCTGCCCTGCAAAGTTCAGTCAGGCCATTGCTGCACCCTCAGGCTAACTGCTGGAGGGCCCAGCATATTTATCCTGATGGGCATCATAGTGTCCTCAGACCTTCATTAGCTTCACAACAGGGAAAATTATTTTCATATCCTGTCTATCCGGCCTACTCTGGCCCTTGGACTCAGTATCCAAATAATTCACGTGCTCCTGCTGATCTCAGGCCTTTGAATTGTTTTCAAATCCCCCTTTATAATCATTATGAAGGCTTAAGAGATCTAGAAGGCGTGGACTGACTGAGTTGTAAACCTGTTGTACCAGTCCTTCCGACAGTTCCCACTCCTACAGTTTGCAATGTTAGTGACCCAACTACTGTTCCCAGGCTGCACCGCGCTCCTGCCTCTGTTCCTATCCACAGCTTAGGCCCTGATCATCTTGAAGTTCCTGAATCTAGTAGTGCACGGCTGAACTGTGATCTTCTTGATGGATCAAGTAACAGGGTATCAGCCGTTGAGCACAGGACCCATGGGAAGATTGAGTTTTTATTCTGGAATATCTCAGGGATTAAGGATAGGGTGCTAGACCCCTCTTGGTTGGAGTTTGTAAGCCCCTTTGGTTTCTTGTGTTTTCAAGAGACTTGGTCTGTTGAGCCTATTCATCTAAATGGGTATAAAACCTTTCATGCTGCAGCCCTTCACTCTAAACGGGGGAGGAATATGGGTGGACTTTGTATCTATGTCTCGAATTTGATGGGTGTGGATAACATTAAGGTAATCAAGATGGGAAACTGTCATCAGATTTTACTAATCCGGTTGGTCTCCAAGGTTGATATCATCTTGATTAATATCTATAACAATCTACCTAAGTGCCTTGTATCAGACCTGGTCTCTACCATGATTGATGACATTCACGGGATTAAAACCTCGAAGGGGAGGGACTGTATAATCGTTTGCGGGGGGGATTTTAACCACAATTTGTGTGGACAAGATCGGGGGGGTTGTGGACCCATAGGGGCGGATGCGGATGTTGTGTCCCCACACTTTTCCCATTTGGATGGGGGTGAATCTCCGAATGACATGCTGGCATCTTTTAATTTGGATTTTGTTAATAGGATGTGCACCCCTTGCGTGGAGTTCAGTGCAACCTTTGTGGGGCGAGGGCTTGGTACCATCATTGATTTTATTGTTGCCTCTGTTAGTCATGCCACCTGGTTTTCAGACTTTACCACTCATTCTGTAGGTTTTAGTGACCATCTTCCCCTCTCCTTTGCTATTGTTTTACCACACATGAAACACGGCTCATTGATTGAAAGACTGTCTTGGCTAAAAATATGCGATATGCCCAGACAAAATGGTTATGCGATTAAGTGGAATCGG
The DNA here is from genome assembly GCF_964261635.1 of Lissotriton helveticus. Classification (NCBI taxonomy): domain Eukaryota; kingdom Metazoa; phylum Chordata; class Amphibia; order Caudata; family Salamandridae; genus Lissotriton; species Lissotriton helveticus. The sequence goes on along the minus strand of NC_136063.1, from coordinate 1,146,340,828 downwards.
ATAGACCCGGAGGCTATGCATACCAAGATAGTCAAGGGATCCCTCACCTCAATTGAAATGTGTCTTGAAGTAGAGACTTCTAATGAAGATATCTTGTCAGCCTTCGAGGTAATTTCACGGACCATTCGTGACAACCTGTCCCGGTCAAGAAGAGGTCGTAATCCCAGGCCGTCTACTAATTCCTGGTTTGATGCTGCCTGTTCCAGGGCGCATTCTCGCCTTAAAGCTGCGCTACATAACATGGTTAGGGACCCGGCCGAGGTGACTATGTGTAGGAAAGCATATCGCCTAGCACGGAACAACTGTAAGAACAACATCAAAGCCGCGGCTTGGAATGATCTGGCCAATGCCGCACAATCCAAGGATAGTGCCCTATTTTGGCATGCAGTTAATGCACCATTTTTTAATGAAGCTAATAATGCAAGGGTGGAGGTTGCTATCAACGAAAACTCCTGGATCGACTTCTTTTCAGAAGTCTACAACCCGGAGGGGACTTCAAAGCTAGCCGATATAGAGGACATGGACAAGGAGGCATCACAGAATTTTTGCCAAATTGATCTGGGTATTTCAGTTGGGGAAGTATCCGCTGCAATTGCGGAGAGCAAGGGGGGTAAAGCTCCAGGTATTGATGGGGTTCCTATTGACATTTTTAAATATTCGGTCGACTTATGGTCCCCAATTTTGCACAGAGTACTGGAGGCAATCTGTGAACGGGGGTTTCCCAAGACCTGGTCCGATTCGGTTATTGTCCCCATCTTCAAGAAGGGAGATAGGGAGAGCCCCTCCTGTTATCGCCCTATCTCCCTTCTTGATTCTTTTATGAAGATAACAGGGAGGGTTGTCTTGAACCGGCTATTATCTTGGGTAGAAAAAGCAGGAGTGTTGTCCCCGGTCCAGTACGGCTTCTGTGAGGGGAAGGGCACCGTCGAACAGGTCCTGAACTTCACACTTTTACAAGGGAAATATGTTCAGGCCAAGGCGGGCAAACTTTATGCAGCATTCATAGATTTGAGTGCTGCTTTTGATTGCGTTAAGCACGAGTGCCTGTGGAGGGTTTTAGAAGATCTTAATGTGGAGGAGGCCATTATTTCGTTCCTAAGGCAACTCTATGCGGGGCAAGGGCCAGGGTGAGATTCGGAACCGGGGGTGAGTGCACCAAGCCCTTCCACGTGAAGCGTGGAGTGAGGCAAGGGTGCGTTCTTGCGCCTCTTCTCTTTAATTTATACACCAACGACCTAGAGGATGCTTTGGTGTCCAAAGTTATCGATCCACCTAGAATTAATTCTAAACAAGTGGTTTCCCTGTTATATGCGGATGATGCCGTCATCATGGCCAGGACAGAGAGAGGTCTGCAGACAGCCCTAGATGTCTATATTAATTTCATGGACTCTAGGGGTCTGAAACTGAATGTAAAAAAAACCTACATGATGACGTGCGCCAGGGGCAAAACTAAAACCTGCAAGCTATTTGCATGCAGGGAGAAAGTGCAGGTAACCAAATCTTTTTCCTACTTAGGTGTTGTTCTTGAGGGTGGGGGACATTGGGGTCCGGCTATTAGGAGCAGGACCTTGTCCTTTAAAAAAGCGATTGCAGCACTCATGTCTTTTTCATGCAAGATGGGCAGAAGACCCCCCGAAATTTTACTTAAAATGTATCCGGCCAAATGTGTTAGTACGGCCATATACGGTGCTGGTGTCTGGGGCATCCAAGATACCAGGGAAATTCAAAAAGTAGAAAATGCTTTTCTTAGGTTCATTTTAGCGGTACCTTCTAGTCAGTCTGTATATAACTGTCACGCTGAGTTGGGTGTTCGCCATATTAGCGATCTGATAGCGATGCAACCTCTGTTACTCTGGCACAGGGTTTGGACTGCAGCAGAACTGGAGTTGAACAGAGAGATTATTTGCGACGTTATGGCACTGGATAAATCAAATAAAATAGCTTGGCTAAACTACATTCAAAAGTTTTGCCAAGACATGGGGTACCCCGAGTTCTTTACTGTACCAGAGGGTTTATGTAAGGTCACGAGGAAAGATTTAAAGAACACCTGTTGGTTCCATCTGGAATCCCTGCGGCTTGGGGTTGAGTTCAACAAGGGCTCGGTCGTGCGGCATCATTTGTCGCTAGTATCTGTTAACATGCAACCCTATTTGAATTGGTGTACAAAGGGATTTGACAGGTTTTTACTTACAAGGTTTAGATTTGACATTTTTTTTCGCCTTGTCTCATTTCCCAAAATTAATGACTGGGCAATAAAGCTTTGTAAGTGCCCCTGTGATGGGGAGGCCGAACAATCAACCCTCCATGTGATTTGCTTTTGTAAATTTTATTGTAAAGAGAGAGCCCGTTGGATTAAACCTCTTTTGAATAATAGCGGGACATGGTACCAGTGCCGCCCATCCTTACTGTACCTTCAGTCGTTACATGATGAACTGAGTGTGGCCACCATGGTTGGCTTTTTAAAGAGTATTTTTAGAAAAAGGAAAATCTTAATGTGCCCTACAATTACTGTACCTACAGTTTTCTAATTGTAATGATTTATATGTGTCAGTTACTGTTTTATTATGCACAACATGTATTAATTTCTTGCTGTGTTGCTTTTATGATTTTAAAATTTTGCTAAAATCGAATAAAGCTTTTCTACTACTACTACCCCCCCCCACCTTTTTTTTGGAGTATTGAGATTATTCTTGATAAAGGTTTTTTCAGGATTTTCAGTTAGTTGTAGTTTTAGTGGTTTCCCACCCAAACTATCTCTACCTAGTTCTTCACAGGATTTTTCAATTATTTTGGCAAGTTCAAAAGGTTGTTCTGCTATATCTCTTTCTTTCAATTTTTGGTGGTAGGTTGTACCGTCAATTGTCAATTGAACTAATTCTCTATATGCTTTTGTCAATTCTTTTAGCTGAACTAAAAGTTCTTGGTCTGACATTTTTTCAATGTCGGGATGTGGTGTGTAGCTGGCTAAAACCGGCCATGTGGCTCCTGGTATACCTAGTGGACCGAGCCTGGTAATGTGATTTTGATGTTTTAGGGCGCCTTTAAACCAGAGCTGGTGCTCTTGGTATGTTAGTGGAATTTCAACGTCCTCGAAAGGGGCGTATTCCTCTGGAGATTCATCTATTTTGTAGTAGTGAAACTCGCGTCTCACGGCATTTGCTGCCGGAAAATGTATCCAGGAATAGAATACCTCTGTCTGCCAATATTCATGGGCCTCTACCACAAATATGACTGTACCACCTCTTGATGATACTCCATTATTTCTAAGTTTGTAAGTTACACTCTTCCTTACATTGACTGGGATGATTATAGCCTCCGGGTTATCATTTTGGAGAGTTGTGTCATCTGCTAAAAGTTGAGCTGCTATTCTATCTCTCTCCCTTTCGTCGTCACTTTCTGGCATGTTTTCTGACAGAAAGTTTGCAGAGCAAGTTACAAGGAAACAAAGATTAGGTGCACAATATTTTGGAACACTGTATCCTTCAACGTTGACTAAACTAAAAACTAATACATAGGATTCTCATCCTACTAAGTTCTGGCGGATATTAACCTTTTACCCACTCCAGCCGTCTATTGGAGTTTTTACGGGAAAAAGGGGTCTGTGTGAAAAGCACGACTGAGTTACTCTAGTATCTAGCGTTAGATTATCGCCTTACCAAACGTTGGGCGCCATGTAGTAGAGTTCCTATATTCCCAATAGGCTCAGCGCATTGGAATAACATAAACGATAGTTTAGACGTAGGACTGAGGTCGACTAGGTCTCTACTGAATATGTTAGACTTAATTATGAATGCCAGCTAGCTCAGAGGTCACTAGAAACGTTCTCGAGTAAACAGGAAGGTGTTAACTTTCCTGAATAGACAAGAAGGGATTAGTGTCTGACAACCGCATAAACATGACAACTTTGCTCCCCCCAGAATAAGGAGTATATCTCCAGAGTTGCGGAAACAATAGACAGCTATTTCACTCAGTCAATCGTGCATGCTTAGTTTCACCAGGAGTGCAGAGAAATAGAGAGACGGGCGTTATTCAATAAAAGTGGTTATTTATTGAGCAGTCTTCTTTCTCATGCAAGAGAAGTGAATTGCCACAATTGCAATACTTGTCAAAAAGTAAAGTGCGTACCGTAAAAGGAGTATTATGAAATAATACTGTAAAAGCATTTATATGGTTTCTAAGCCATAAGATACTTAAAACGGATACAATACATACAATGATAAAAGTTGACTAAACGTGCTCAACTGGTGTTTCTAAAATACGCCTACCCCGGTGTACCTAACCTAAGCCTAGTACGTGGGAAGGAGTAAGTGAGATATAGTTTTAGTTAAGATAGTTTTGCCAAGAATCTGAATCAAGAATTCTCTAAGGGACTAATCAGCTCCGTACCTTGGTTATAGAATGAAGGAGGTCTTGTATCTCTCTCTCAGGACTCGATCTCTCAGCAACCCGCAAGGGTGACTGGAAAAACTGGAGCTGGATTTCTCGACCGGGAGAAAAGACAGCGTCTCTCTCAGTGCGTCAATGGGAGGGTCGGATTCCTTCAGCACTCGTTTCAGCAGGGCGTCGGGTAAGTAGATAGCCGATCTGCTCCAAACCACCGTGTTTTTGCTAAGGCAGATGCTGGTATATTTATACCTGGAAGGTGCCAAGTTTGACGTAAGGGTGGACATAAGACGTCACTAAGAACTCACAGTTCTTTCAGGACTCCAAGAGTTCTTGGACAAATCAAAACAAAAGCAGGGGGAATTCCCGGGCTGCTGCAGGCTTGGTTTGTTTAAAGAACGCGTTGTACTTTCTAGTAGTCTATGGGAGTAGCCTTGCCGTATTTGGACTGCATTGGCTATGACTAAATATGGATATGATTCTTATGCCTTTATAAGGATATGATTTGTTATAACCACATAAGGGCATGAATCGGGAATATTTAACTAGGGTCCTAGATACGTTCACAACAGCGGAAAAAGGGTGACCACTCAATCTGTCACCCACTGGTGAATCGTCAGCTCGATTGGCTTACTCCCCAGGTATGACAAGGTCCAATTGGAAGAGATGGGGGACCTGTTCCAACAGCGCCCCTGATCAGTATAGACAGCGGGCACAAGAATTTTTCTTTTTAAAGCTCTTTGTATTAAACAAGAGAATCGATACCATGCATACATACAGGAGGAACAAAGCATCTTATCAGTATAATTATATCTGAACATTGAATCATACAAGTGGTGGCGACTGAATTAAGGACTCACGGCATTATAGGATCCTCCAGGGAGGGGATTATTGGTGGAGCACAAATGTCACCTCGGTATGCGTTCCATTTAGTCCAAATTGTAGACCCCTTCTTGGGGCACCCACGCGCTGTATACACTATCTTCTCCCTATACATGCACCAGTCCATGTCTGCCTTCCATTTCACGAGTTGAGGTGGCACCCCAGGACCCCAAAGCTGGGCTATATTCCTTTTAACCAGCATCAGGCCCAACATGGCTCATATTTTGTCTTTGCTATTTAGGTCCAATACATTTAGGAGACAGCGCTTGGCTTCAGGTCGAAGACTTACCCCATGAACCTCTTTCATGCTCTCGTGTATTTCCTGCCAGTAACTTTGGATGCAACCACATTCCCATAAGATGTGTCTCCTGCACCTCCCGTCATTTACCCTTCCCATGTTGACAAGTCGAGACCCAGACACATACACCCTATGAAGAATCTTTCGCTGTACCAGACGCAGCCTAGAGGAAATTGCAACCTCTCGAGAAGAGGAAATTGCTTCCTGCCATTCATCGTCATCCAGCTCGTCATCCACCCACCGTTCCCTAATCGGCGTGAGGGGATCAGGTGTATTGTTAATCAATTTCATGTATGTAAGGAAGATCGCTTTCGTACTCATATAACCATCAAGCAACCCGTCCTCCAGTGGCGAGTACTCTGGGGTAAAGGCACCCTTGGGAAGTTGCGCAAGCAGGGCATGTCGCATCTGTAAGTAACAGAAATACTCTGTATCCGATAGTTCGTACTCTTTCTTCAGGGAGGCAAATGATCCCCGCTTCCCTAGGTCTCCTATCTTTGAGATCCCGATCATATCCCATTTGTCGAAACCCATTGAAGTCTCCAAGGTACCTAGTTGGTCAGCAACCCACAAGGGAGTGGCGAGTGTGAGCTTCTGTTCCCAACCCAGGCTTCGATTCTCTGCCCGCCAGATTTGCACGGAGGGTTTGGTTGGCCCAGTTAATGGGAACTTGCGCGTTCTAGAGTAAAGGGCCCTATTATAGTTACCCCCAGGAAGCAGCTATTTGTCCATTCTATACCCCGGGTCCTCCGAGCATCGATATGTGCAGTGGTCACTTGCAGCCAAGTGGGCAGCCCAGTAGTATTTTCTTATATCTGGAAGGCCAATTTCCCCCCAATCGTACCAACCGAGAGCCAGCTTCTGTAGAGCTATTCGGGGTCTACCATCCCAAAGGAGTTCCCTCTGGAGACACTCTACTTCCTTAACATAGCACGCAAGGATCAAGTCTGGGTAGTTCTGCACTGCATAAAGAAAGTGCAGCAATGCCATCATTTTAAAGAGAGCTGCCCTGCCCAGCAGGGAAAGGGGGAGCACCCTCTAATGTGCAACATCACATTTGAGTTCCCGAAGGGGGGGGGGGAGCAGGTTTCGGTCGTATCGAGTCTTCGGGTCCGCCGAAATGAAAATTCCTAAATACAGGAAACCCCCACCAGCAATCTGAATCAGACAGTTGTTAGGCAGACACGGAGGATCATCGCTGAGGACATACAGCAAGGACTTGGCCCAGTTTATTGTGTAGCCAGAGTATCTCCCAAAGATGGCAAATATATCTGGGACTGTGTTAAGAGACAACCTGGGGGAAGCTAGATACAGTAGGATATCATCCGCATAGAGAGAAATGCTGTCCTCCCAGGCCTCAGACCACTTGAGACCCTGTATTACCGGGTCTCTACGGATCCATGCTGCTAAGGGCTCGAGGGAAAGAGCAAACAGAAGTGGTGACAACGGACACCCCTGACGTGTTTTGCGACTCAGTACAAACACCTCAGATTTTTATTGTTTACCACTACTTGTGTCAAGGGTTTGGTGTATAAGAGCTGTATCCAGCCTAGGAACCTGGGCCCGAAACCCAACTTTGCCAAGACTGCGAACAGGTATGGCCACTCAATGGTATCGAATGCCATGGTAGCGTCCAACTTGACCACTCCTGTGTCTTCATGGATATTTCCGATTCTCCCCAACACCCTATGCAATCTCCTCGGGTCAGTGCAGTGTGCCGGTGGGGCATAAAGCCCCACCGGAACACTGCACTGGGTGTACCAGTTTGCTGATAACCTGGGTCAAGCGGCTTGCCAGTAGCTTGGACAGGATATTGGGTTCAGCTTTCAAGAAAGAGCTGGGCCTGTAGGATAAACACCTGTCTCTGGGTTTGCCATCTTTGTATATTGTGACTAGAGTTGCTATCCTTTAATCCCAGGGAAGCAGTTCTGCAGTTCTGCATTTCTGCTTTCTTCAAACATCTGCATATGCTGCGCCAAGGCATCCGGGTTGAGCTTGTACAGTTCAATCAGCAGGCCATTACGATCCAGCGCCTTCCCAGGTTGGAGATTTCTAGCGGGCACAATAATTAATTTCAGAGGCTCCGAATATTTCCAACACCACCATCCAGTGTGCTATGGACATGGCTGACACTGTGGCCAAAGGTATTAAGTCAAGCATCCTCATTTGCCGTTATGCCTGGCTCTGTGTCTCTGGCTTTAATCCAGAAGTCCAGCAGCTTCTGATCAACTTACCCTTTGTTGGGAACACCGCCTAGGGCCTCATGCTAATCAGATGCTAGAACAAATCAAGAAGGACATGCCTAAGGCAGTGAGGGCTCTTCAGTCCCCATCGCCACGTGGGTTATTTTCTAAATCCCAGTTTTGTAGCTGCACCAAATTCCCCTCTCCAAACTCTTCCACCTCCTGTCAGATGCAGCAACAGCAACCTTTCTGAGGTTACTCCAAGGATGCCTATAGAGGCAATAACTACAAAGGTATGGATAGTGGGTTGCGGCAAAGGTAGCTGCGCCTGCCAAACAGTGACGCTGTCCCTCACCTCCCCCACCCAACCACACAACGCCTGTTTGGGTTAGACTGCAGGGGTTCCTTGCACTTTAACAAACCATCACCTGAGACCAATTGGTCCTTTCCATCACAGGGCAGGGTTATTGCCTGGATCTAATTTCTCCCTTCACTCCTGCAAACATCCCTGTGCAGAACTTCAACAGCTCCTCCAAGAGTAAGTACATACACCTGACTAAAGGGGGCTGCAGACCCTGTGCCACCACACCAACACGTCAGAGTTGTACTCTGCACTTTCTGATCCTCAAGAAAGACAGGTCCCTCAGGCTGATACTCAACCTCAGGCCCCTCAACAAATACATCCTGTAGCAGCACTTACACATGATCATGCTCCAGGATGAAATTCCTGTGCTGCAGCACAGCGACTCTATGGCCTCCCTCGACCTGACGGAGGCCTATTTTCACTTTACGATCCATATTGTGCAACATCGCTACCTCAAGCTCGGGGTAATTGGACAGCACACCCAGTTCAAAAATGCCTTGCAGTGGTAACTGATCATCTCTGGAGGAGCTGCATCCACGTCTTTCTATACCTCAACGACTGGCTGATACAGAGCACAAGCAGATAGCAGTGCTTAGCGCACCCTGTTTACCTTAGATCTTTTAAACAATCTCTGTTTCAGTATCAGTGTGGGCAAGTTCCACCTCCAACCCTTTGAGATACTGCCCTTTCTAGGGGCAGTTCTCAATGTAGTCACTAGGAAGGTTTATCCCAGTCCCGCACTGGTTCAAGCCTTTCAGCTTCTGCTGCCTCTTTCTCAGGCAAATCGCCGACTAACAGTCAGGACAGTAATGCGCCTCCCTGACATGATGGATTCCTAAATACCCATAATTCGCCACCCTCAATTACATATGCGTTCACTTAATGCCTTACGACACAATGGTCTAGTGTTGATTTGGGCCACCACTCGTTGCTGTTCCACCACTGGAGAGAGCAATATATCTAGACCTTGTTCTCCAAGTGACCATTACCACTGACTCCTTTCTCGTGGACTGGGGTGAGTTCTTGCAGGTATAACCGTTCATGGCCTCTTGACTTCCCTTCGGCCGAGCTTCCACATCAGTTTACTAGAGTTTACTTGCTGTCTAATTTGCTCTATAGGTTTTCTTCTGCCACATGCTTCACAAAACAATCCTTGTTAAAACAGACAACATGACAGCCATGTACTACCTTCGGAAACTAGGAGGCACTCATTCTCCCCAGTTATCGGCGTTAGCACAGAGCACTTGCTGTACAGAGTACACCAGTTAGTGGAGTACCTTCCGGGAGTTGACGACAACTTTGCAGATCTGCGCAGCAGGAGGTGACAAAAACCCCACAAGTGGGAACTCCACCCCAAAGTCCATCTCCTGTACTTCCAACGTTTGGGTTTCCCAGCGTGAATCTATTTGCTGAAAACACCAAATGACCAACCTTCACTCTTGGTTTCCGTAACCACAGTCCATAGGTAATGCACTATGAATGAATTTGTCAGGGATATTTTCCTACGCTGTTCCTCCTCTCTCACTACTCCTGTATGTGGTTCAGAGGCTACGGCAAACCACCCTCACCCTCGTCCTGGTGGGCCAGATAACTGTAGTTCGCAACCCTTCTCTAGTCATCTGTAGTACCTCATGAGAGCTGCATAACCAGCCAGATCTTCTCACTCAACACGAGGGCACAGTCGGGTACCCCAACCATTTAAACCTTGTGATTTGGCTCCTGAGGTCGTAGAGATTGGTTACCTCAATTTATCTATGGAATGCCCATCCTCGAGGAGGATCGCCGTCCCACTAATCTGAAAGAGACACGTTAGTGAAAGATTCCTTACCTTAGAATATCCCCAGGCGTCAGACTGGATCCGGAATTTTTTTGCGTGGAAGTACCCATGTGCGTCGGTAGGCGTCGTCCGCGGCTCCGCGTCCGTCGTCTGCGTTGTGGGCGCTGTGATGACGTCGTTGGAGTACTTAGACGCTGCCTCCGCGTGCTGACGTCAGTTCTTCTTTTTTCCGTGCCAGCAAGCGCCGATCCGGAAAAAGTGGTACCCTTAGTCTATTTTTGACTAAACTTTTTCGATCATTTTTGATCTACTTCGAAGTCTATACGACTCCGACGGTGCTGGTAGGGATGCCCGGGTTCAAACCCTGTGCCGACTGCGACCCACTGATGTCGGTTACCGACCCCCATCGCCGGTGTCTTCATTGCCTAGGCCTCGACCACGACGACAAGGCCTGCTCCGACTGTCGAGCCCTGACGTCTAAGGCTAGGCGGGAGCGGTCCCGCAAGCGACTCGAGCTCCGGCAGTCGGCCCGCGCCGCTCGAGGTCCCGGTCCGCGAGGAGGTCGAGGGGCAGGTCGCGGGGGTCGGAGCCACCATGGCTCCGGGAGTCGTCCACGGTCTTCGGGCTCTTCAGGTAAGCACAAGAAGTCGAAGCAATGTCATCACTCTTCTGACTCCCCCCGATGCTCGTGTGATGCGGCTGGGGGTTCGGGCGACACCGCCCACCCGGCTCCGCCGGAGCCGCAGGTGTCGCGGCCTGCTCCATACCAGCCGGTCCCTGGGCAGAACGCGACGCCGGGGGAGATTGATGACTTCCTCATGGCCATGAGGTCGCTTGCTCCTCCGTCGGGTTCTGCGGCGCCTTCGGGCCAAGCGGTCCCGACTGGGTCCCCACGCGGGCCGGGTGCTTCGGCCCCGGCGGGTGCTTCGGCCCCGGTGCCATCGGCAACTTTGGTCCCGACGCCGCAGGGCCCCACGGGATCCGGATCCGGGTCGCCGCCGGTCGACCTCACGACCTCACTGGCGCCGGCCCCAAGGGTGTCACCCCCGACGCCGTCCCTGGTCCTGCCCTCGATTCGGGTCCGGCGTTGGAGCGGCGCCGCTCTCGACGCCAATGGGAGATTTCTATTTCTATGACCCGGCCCCATCCTTTGAGCCCGAGTACCAGGCAATGGGTGACGAGGGGGACTGGAAGGGGTCTGAGGACCCTCTGGCACGTGAGTGTCAGTCTTATCAGGACTGAACAGGTGAGCTTGGGGAGGCCAGTGGCCTGGACACTTAGCCCGACACTGGTTTTGTCTCCCCTCCTAGCGTGACTACGGAGGAGGGGGCTGCCTATAGCGTGGTGCTGATGAGGGCGGCCAAGGCCGTGGGCCTTGAGGTCTCCGTTGTGGCAGTGAGGACTAACCTCCTCACTGAGGTCTTTAAACCGCAAGCAAGCTAGGCCGAGCCTCTGCTGCCGTTTAATGAGGCCCTATCAGACGTTCTTCTGGGCACTTGGTCCAAACCCGCCACAGGTCAGCCTGTGGATAGGAACGTGGCCAGGTGCCACCGCCCGGCTCCGGGCGACCCTTGCTTTCTAACTACCCACCCCACTCCCAAGAGCCTGGTCATCCAGGCCTCTAATTCCCAGACCGCATTCCCGTCGGCTCCCCCCGACCGGGAATCCAAGAGGTACGAGCAATACGGAAAGAAAGTATTCTCCTCCCTGAGTTTAGGATTGCGGTCAGTCAATACCGCATGCTTCTTGGGCCGCTACACCCACTCTCTGTGGGACACGGTCTGCCAGAATGCCCGGTGGAGGTCCGGGCTAAACTCGGCCAAGCCCTTGTGGAGGGTCGAGATGCGGCGCGTTTTTCGATCCGGTGTGGGCTGGACACTACTGACTCACTAGGCAGAGCGATGGCAACGACGCGTGGTTGAGGTCTGTCAACTTCTCGGCTGATGTCCGAAACACACTTATGGACATGCCGTTCGATGGCCGTCGCCTCTTTGGCGACAAGGCAGACCAAACGCTTGAGCGCTTTAAGGACTCCAGGGCTACGGCCAAGTCCTTGGGCCTCTCGGCCCAGCGCCAGCAAACGGCTGCCTTTCGCCCCTTTCAAGGCCAAGGAAGGGGCGCCCCCACACGTCCTGCCAGCCACGGGCCGCAGCCTACCGTCCAGCGTGGTGGTGGACGTGGAAACCGCCGTGGCGGCGGTCGGGGACAACGGCGAGGCCAGTCCACACCTACCCCTGCAGCATCCACCTCAAAACCCTCCTAGTCCGTGCTTTCAGGCCCTTGTGACGCCAGTGGGGGGCATGGTTCGCCATCACCACCACAGGCGCACTGTCACATCGGACAGGTGGGTGCTGCAAATCGTCCGAAGGGGCTACTCTCTCCCCTTCGAGGCGTCCCCTCCAGCCATGCCACCGCAGTGCCACCGCATGTCGGAAGATCACTTGAAACTTCTGCAAGAGGAAGTTACGGCCCTCCTGGCCAAGGGGGCCCTCGAGCGCGTTCCTGGGTCAGAAGTACGGTGTGGTTGTTACTCCCACTACTTTCAGGTACCCAAGAAGGGCAAAGGGGGCCTCCGCCCTATCTTGGACCTACGGAACGTCACCGGCTTCCTCTGGAAGGAGAAGTTCAAGATGCTGACATTGGCTCAGGTCTTAGCTGCCCTAGACCCTGGAGACTGGATGGTAGCATTGGACTTGCAGGACGCTTATTTTCACATCCCCGTCCTGCCGGCCCACCGGCGTTACCTGCGGTTCATGGTAGGTCACGAGCACTTTCAGTTCGGCCTTACCAGCGCCCCACGGATGTTCACGAAAGTGATGGCGGTGGTCGCAGCTCATCTGCGCAGGTTAGGGGTTTCAGTCTTCCCCTACCTCGACGACTGGTTGTTGAAGGCGGGCTCGCCCCAGGCAGTCGTCAGCCATCTCCAGACTACGGCCGACCTCCTGCACCTGCTGGGGTTCTCCATCAATGTGCCGAAGTTCCACCTGTGTCCCTCTCAGAAGCTCCTCTTCATCGGAGCGGTTCTGGACTCGGCACAGTATCGGGTATATTCTCCCGAACAGCGGGTTTGGGATATTCTGGCTCTGATTCCGATCTTTCAGCCTTTATCCCGAGTCTCGGTCAGGTTGACGCTGTGGCTCCTGGGTCTGATGGCCTCCAGCATTCTTCTGGTGCATCACGCCCGGTGGCGGATGCGGGCTCTGCAGTGGCACCTGAAGTTTCAGTGGGCCCAGCATCAGTGCAACTTGTCCGACCATGTCTTGATCTCGGAGGGCACTGCAAGACAGTTGCAGTGGTGGCTCACGGACCGCAATTGGGTCAGCGGCAGAACCTCTCCCTACCACAACCAGAGCACGTAGTTGTGATGGACGCGTCCCTCCAGGGCTGGGGGTGGCACATGGGAGAGGCGGAGATCAGAGGCCTCTGGTCTCCGGCGGAGTCCCGGCTCCACATCAACCTTCTGGAGCTGCGGGCGATCCGGCTTGCTGAGAAGGCATTCCTCCCCTCTGTCCGGGGGAGTGTAGTGCAGGTGTTCACGGACAACACCACCGCCATGTGGTACTGCAACAAACAGGGCGGGGTGGGGTCGTGGACCCTATGCCAGGAGGCTCTGCGCCTCTGGCAGTGGCTGGAACATCAGGGTGTGACCCAGGGTGGACGAACTCAGCCATCGGTGCATGATGGATCACGAATGGCGTCTGAACTCGGATGTGGCGCAAGGCCTCTTTCAGCAGTGGGGAGAGCCTTGGTTAGATCTATTCGCCACAGAAGAGAACGCGCATCTGTGGCGCATCTGTCATCAGTTCTGCGCGTTGGAATTTCCAAGGTGGCACTCGCTCGGAGACGCTTTTCGTTGCGAGTGGAGTTGTGGTCTATTGTATAGCTTTCCGCCTATACCACTTCTGCCCAGAGTGCTTGTTGGACCCGGCCTCGTGGCGTGGTCCCACTCCTCCCACATGGCGGGCCTTGGACAGAATCGACCCCTATCCTCCCCGCCGCAACTACCTCTCCAATCTTCAACGAGAGCCGCCACTCCTGGCGACCCCCGGCTCTCCCCCTCAGGAACACGGTGACCCCTACTTGCCCCACTCTGCTGGTCCGACCCTTAACCCGGGCCGCCATCTCATGCCCCGACTCCATCTTGGACCCTCCACGCCCGGACCACGTGGCCTCGGCTGCGGCCCCAGCGAAGCCCCGACATCGAGGCACCAAGATCCGACCAGGTGGTAAAGCGGCCACTTGACGGATCAAGGAGGAGGAGAGTTTCGATGGCCCTCCAGCCGTCCCTGGACGCCTGGTTTCGATCGCCCTCCGGCCTCCCTGGGCGCTGGCTCCACCCCCCTGCTGGGTGTCTGGACACTCTCATCCCGGCCCCTCTGACCCCCAGGCGCGAGGGTCCGAACATCAAAGGACTCCAAACCTATATCTGGGGCAGCTCTGGAATGGGTCAGTAGTTGTATCCTGGAGTCGAGAGCCCTGCAGATTGAATCGCGGCTGACCCTGAGAAGAACTCGCTACTCTGAACCCTGAAACCTCGGAGCCCTGCTGACGCTGTCGCGGCTCGACCTCGCTGAACCATCCTCGGAGCCCTCAAATAGGTCAGGAGAGCACAATCCTATAAAGTAGCTGCGTATAAACTGATAAAATATACAGTCAAGGTCACATGTAGTTGTGAATGAGGTCAGAAACTTCTCAGGCGTAATGACACAAAAGGAAGAATAAAGTCCAGATCCATAATGGAAGTGCCATTATCATGTGGTGCCTGCTTCTTCATTACGTCTGATCCAGCTCACGAGTTATTGTTTAGCACGCCGGTGATACCTATCTAAATTTGAGAGACACGTTTAATCCGATCCTGAAAAACCATTAACAGATGTGGTTTCTCATAATGACTTAACCTAGGACGTGTGGGGCAGCACAGTTTCTACTATTGACAATTCTTTTGACCAGGTGTGATTTCATTGGTCTGGTCAGGGAAATACTTTATTTGCTCCCTTCGCTTTTCACTGAATTATTGTGTATAGCTGGACTGCATGGACATTTCCACGTTTCTCCGCACTAGAAACCTTGGAAGATTAACCTCATACTGGTACCTACCTTGCTGCCCAACTATTCGGTCCACATAGACGGACACTGCGGATTGGGGTTCTTTTCGGGTTTTTTTGCTGGATCACGTAATTTATTGTTCCCTTCAGACTGACTGACACTATTTGTGTCGAACTACGCTACCTTATATTGCCTTGAAAAAGTCTTTGTACTTACTCTGAGTACAGACGAAACACGTGTCGGCTGTTGTTTTATGAACTTGAGAGTCACGTTGATAATTAATAAAGGATAAGAAGATCCAAAAAATCTGGACTTTATTCTTCCTTTTGTGTCATTACGCCTGAGAAGTTTCTGACCTCATTCACAACTACATGTGACCTTGACTGTATATTTTATCAGTTTATACGCAGCTACTTTATAGGATTGTGCTCTCCTGACCTATTTGTTTGCTTCTGTAGATACTCGTTAATTCTCTTGGATTACGAGTTTTTGATCCTTCCTGGTAGTGGGGGATACAGGTCCTTGCAGCACTCCGTCTCTAAATACTTGGAGAGATTCTTTTGACTATTTAATCCAGTATTGTTTTCTCATATATTTTAAGTAGTGTATGTGCGGTTTATTCCAATCCTTTGGAACACCACTACCAACCCGTTTGTATACAAACATCCTCGGAGCCCTGCTGACGCTGTCGCGGCTCGACCTCGTTGAAACCATCCTCGGAGCCCTGCTGACGCTGTCCCCGCCAGCCGCAAGGGCCGGATTCCCTCCAGTTAGGCAAGGACCCAGAATAAGCACCACCTGCTACCGATGTCAACAGACAGGGCATTATGCCAGTGACCCCAACTGCCCCATGCTCAAGAAGCCCACTGCTGCGAGTCCCCCTGCGCGCCACTTCGCCAATGTAGCCCTAGAAGAGGAAGAGATAGAGGACCCGGAAGGGTGGGAACCAGCCGCCATGATCTTAGTCTCCCTGGGGAATAGGGAGATGGTTCCCGGAACCTTCTTGCCAGATAACACCGAGAAATACCGACAGCAGGTGACCGTCAAGGGCACCGCATAGGGGCTCTCCAAGATACAGGGGCCAGTATCACTGCTGTAAAGGAGCACCTAGTCACGAAGGACCAGATAGTACCCAACGCCTCCTGCAGAGTGATCTCCGCGGACAACTCCGTCCGCACTTGCAGAATAGCTCAGGTCCCATTCGAATGGGAGGGCGTCTCCGGGGAGTTACGAGTAGCAGTCCGCACTGACATGCCCGTGGACTGTCTCCTCGGTAACGACCTAGAGAGCTCCCCGTGGAAGCAAGTAGAGCGAAGGACTCACCTCGAGATGGTGGGCCTACCCGAGTGGGCCTGCGTGACCACCCGATCCATGGCAGCCCGGGCGTCCACCCCCGAGGGGGTGGAACCCGAAAACACTCGCCCCGTCCCCGCCGAGCCGGAGGACAGCGGGCAGACAGAAGGCCTCGACCTTTTTCCCGGCGAAAGCAGTGACCCCGACCCGGGTCCCCTGGACCCCGCTGGTGAACCAGCCCCGAGCACGGACGATCTCCCCGAGTTAGCCCAGCGGCGCCAGGAAGGGGGGCCCTCCCGAGATGAGTTCTGCCTGGAACAGACCTCCTGTCCCTCTCTAGTGGGGCCACGGCAGCAGGCCGCCGCCCAGGCGGCCGGTGACCAGTCCGGCTCCCACCACGTCTATTGGGAAAATGGCCTGCTATATAGCGAGCAAACGTCCGCCGAACTAGGTTCAGCCCGAGTGCAGGTGGTCCCCCTACGTTTCCGCAGCTTCCTCCTGAACCTGGCCCATGATGTGCCCTTGGCGGGACACTTGGGCCAAGACAAAACGTACCACCATTTGGTCACCCATTTCTACTGGCCTCACATGCGAGCTGATGTGGAGGCCCACTGCAGATCCTGCCCCACGTGTCAGGCCAGCGGGAAGAGCGGAGGGCGACGCAAGGCTCCCCTCCAACCCTTCCCAGTGGTCAGTACCCCCTTTGAACGGGTGGGAATCGATATCGTGGGGCCTCTTGACCCCCGAACGTCCCTAGGACACCAGTTCATTCTTGTCCTAGTGGACCACGCCACCCGATATCCCGAGGCCATCCCCCTCGGAACGGTGATGGCCCCCGTAGTGGGGCGGGCCCTCATGGGGATCTTCTCCCGGGTGGGATTCCCGCGAGAAGTAGTGAGCGACAGAGGAACGAACTTCATCTCGAGATACATGACGTCTCTCTGGCAGCAGTGTGGGGTAACGTACAAGTTCACCACCCCATACCACCCCCAAGGTAACGGCCTGGGCGAGCGGTTCAACCGCACCCTCAAGGGGATGATCATGGGTCTCGAGGAGTCCCTGAGGCACAAGTGGGACATCCTCCTTCCCTGCCTCCTGTTCGCGTAACGCGAAGTTCCCCAGAAGTCCATGGGGTTTAGCCCCTTCGAGCTGCTCTACGGGCACCCCGTACGGGGACCCCTCAGCCTGGTCAAGGAAGGGTGGGAGTCGGCGTCCCTAGAACCCCCCCAGATGTGTTTCGATACATTATGGCCCTCCGAAACCAGACTCGGAAGTTCTGAGAACTGGCAGCAGCAAACCTCGAAGCCAGCCAAGAAGAGATGAAAAGGTGGAATGATCAGAATGCCACTCTGGTCGAGTTCCAGCCCGGACAACAGGTCTGGGTGATGGCCCCTGTGGAACCTTGTGCCCTGCAGGACAAATGGACCGGGCCCTTCAAGGTGGTGGAACGAAAGAACATAAAAGTAATACAGGGGGGGTCAGAAGGGAATGTTTAATGACCTAGCATTGCTATCATCCCTTAGCAATATGTAAACCAACAAATAGGATAGCAATGGGTCAGACTAACCTCAAATTTTGCTCTCTATGTGACACACGGTATCACCGCAAAAACTACCTAAGGTAAATCGTGGTGATGTAAGTATTCCCATCAGAACACCAACCTGTACCGCCCTGCATCATTTGGGATTCTTCATCCTGAAGACAAGTGGTTTCACCCACAGTAGATTAGGCAGGTGGTAGCTTAATCTAACACAATGTCTCAAATGTGCGTGTGGTGTATTGTATAGTATCAGGAGGTGGGTAAACTAGCAGTGCAGAAAGTAATAAGAATGTGCTATGTGCAAAAAGGTTTAAAATTGGGTAGTGGAAATGGACATGAAACTTTATTGAGGTCCTATCCACTCTCAAAACTAAAAACAGTGCATAGTAGTGTAATCAAATAACTACTAGAGTTGTTGTTCGGTCGACATGTTTCTGCAGTAAATACAGAGCCTGGTGGTCTCCTACTGCTTCATCAGGACCATATTATATGCTACTGCATGAAATGAATAAGGTGAGAAGAAAAATAAACAGTATCACCTGAGATTCACCTAATTTTTAGGGAATGCAAGCCCCACCTCACCTGGCTACAGCTCAGGTAGAAAGGAGCACCGCTCTGTCCGTCGGTACTCCGGACATCCGTCTACTTACATCACCACGATTTACCTTATGTAGTTTTCGCGGTGGTACCGTGTGTCACATAGAGAGCAAAATTTGAGGTTAGTCTGACCCATTGCTATCCTATTTGTTGGTGGAACGAAAGAGCCAGGTTACCTACCTCGCCGATGTACAGTCCCCCAGGAACCCCCTGAGGGTCCTCCACGTAAACCGTCTGAAACCCCACTTCGTACGGTCCGAGTTGAGCTTGCTCCTCGCCACCGACGACGGAACCGAAGAGGGCACGGAGCCTCTCCCTGACCTCCTCTGTGCGAAAGAGAAAGATGACTCCGTAGAAGGAGTGAGTCTCTCCTCCTCCCTCACCCCCGAGCAGCGCGAGGACTGTCGCCAGTTACTGGGACAGTTCTCTGACCTTTTCTCCCTCGTCCCCGGCGTCACCAGTTGGTGCGTTCACGATGTGGACACCGGGGACAGCCCCCCGGTACGGCACGGAGCCCTACCGCGTTCCTGACCGAGTCCAAGCCTGCATCAAGGCCGAGGTCTCTAAGATGCTAGCCCTGGGGGTGGTCGAAGCCTCCGACAGCCCATGTGCCAGCCCGTGGTTCTGGTTCCGAAGGCAGCCGCCCCCAGCGCTATTCCCGAGCTGAGGTTCTGTGTGGACAACGGGGCCTCAACGCAGTCACCAGAACCGACGCACATCCCATTCCCTGAGCAGACGAGCTCATTGACCGCCTAGGGTCTGCTCGCTATCTCAGTACCTTCGACCTGACCAGCGGTTACTGGCAGATCGCCCTGACAGAAGGAGCCCGAGAGAGATCAGCCTTCTCCACCCCGGACGGTCCCTACCATTTCCGGGTGATGCCCTTTGGCATGAAAAACGCCCCTGCCACCTTCCAGAGACTGGTGAAACAGGTACTGTCCGGGTTGGAAGAATTCAGTGCCGCGTATCTGGACGATATCGCGGTATTCAGCTCCCACTGGCCCGAACACCTCCTCCACCTCCGGGAGGTCTTGGTAGCCCTGCAGGAGGCGGGTCTCACCATAAAAGCCAGCAAATGTCAAATCGGCCAAGGGTCCGTGGTCTACCTGGGACACCAGGTCGGCAGCGGCCTCGTGGCACCCCTTCAGCCCAAGATCGATGCGATCGTGGCCTGGGAAGCCCCCACCACCCAGACAGAGGTGCGGGCGTTCCTAGGGCTCACGGGATACTATCGACGATTTATAAAGGGGTATGGCAGCCTGGTAGTGCCCCTCACGGAGTTAACCTCCAAGAACCAGCCCAAAAGAGTTAACTGGACCCCCGCCTGCCAAGAAGCGTTCGAAGAATTGAAGGACGCCATGTGTACTGCCCCCATGCTACAGGCCCCGGACTACTCCCGAGAGTTCGTGGTCCAAACGGACGTGTCCGAGCATGGCATTGGAGCCGTCCTGTCCCAGATGAACAAGCAAGGCCTGGATCAGCCAGTGGCCTTCATTAGCCGGAGGTTACTCCCTCGAGAGCAAAGGTGGAGCACCATCGAGCGGGAGGCCTTCGCGGTGGTTTGGGCCCTGAAGAAGCTGAGGCCCTACCTGTTCGGTACTCACTTCCAGGTCCGAACCGATCACCGACCTCTCCGGTGGCTAATGCAAATGAGAGGGGAGAACCCCAAACTGTTACGATGGTCCATCTCCCTCCAGGGGATGGATTTCACTGTTGAGCACCGGCCTGGTGCTGACCACGCCAACGCAGACGGCCTGTCCCGATTCTTCCGCCTCAGTGAAGAGAACCCCCAAGGGGATGGGTAGTTCTCTCCGCCTTTCAGCTGGTGGGGGATGCGTGTTGGACCTGGCCTCGTGGCGTGGTTCCCCCCTGTTCCTCAGTACCCCGTTAGCCAAGCCCTGCTCCCAGAAACCCCTGGTTGCCCTGCCCATGTCCGTCCCAACGCTAACGACCAACCTCGGCCTGTCCCCGGCCGCCTTCCCAGCCCCGCGCGCCCCAAACCCGCGAGGCCCCATAGGCCCACCGGCAGCCATATTCCCTTCCCGAGGTCCCTTACTCCCTGGGCTTAGCATGACCCCAGCCCCAGCGAAACTTAGGCTCCAGACACGCCAGCCCCCGTTGGGAGGGTGAGGGCTCCCATAGGGAGGAAAGATAGGGAGTTTAGATTGCACCTCTGGCCTCCCCGAGTGCTGGCTCCAGACCTGCTGGGTGTCTGGGAAATCCCGGACGCATCCTCCAAGAGATCAAAGAGCCAACCGCCGGACCTCACCAACGGGCCGTCCCCAAGGCCTCAGACCTCCGCATGCGAGAGTCCGGACATCAAAGGGCCACTGGACTATTTTAAGGCCCGCCCCAGAACTAGCGGGCAGTTGTATCCTGGACAAGAAAGCTCTGCTGATCTGATCGCGGCTGCCCTGGGAGAACTGAACTCTGTAACTCTACGAGCCCTGCTGACGCCGTTGCGGCTCATCCTTGGAACTAGAAAATCGGAGCCCTGCTGACCCCGTCGTGGCTCGAGCTTGAACCCTAAAGATCTTCAACGAACATTCTGAGCCCTGCTGACGTGGTCGCGGCTCCTCAAGAACTACCCTCCGGATCGAGCCCTGCTGACCTCGACGCGGCTCGAGGAGTACTCTGGTCTGGCTGGACCATCGACGCTACCATCACGAACTGAGTCATCCTCAAGTGAGTAGGACAACCGGTACGATCACCATCTTCCGTACCTCCCGGCTCGAGGATTGAGAGCCGTGCGCAGGGTACGCTACGTACTGGTCTAAAGACTGAGACTGTCCCGCTTCCCACTTCCGGGAGCCTTGAGACTTTGGCGATCTCTCGATCCTGTGTACATAAGAGTGCTAATTCCTTTACCTGTTTATAAAGAACTTGATATCGAAAACCTACGTTGTAGTGTCTGTTCCTAAGGGTGGTGTGGTCCTCGTGTGTACAATTCAATACTTGAGGTCCTCCCCGGAGGGGATCCCTAGTTAAGGCTCGGCATTATTGGTGGGAGAGGTGGGTCACGGAGCAGTCGGGTAGACATAACCTGGCCTCTGGGATCGCCCCTTTTAACATGGTGTGTGGAATGAGGTGTGTGGAATGTGTGTGGAATGTGGAATGTGGTGTGTGGAATGTGGTGTGTGGGATGTGTGTGGAATGTGTGTGGAATGTGGAGTGTGTGGAATGTGGAGTGTGTGAGTGGAATGTGGAGTGTGGAATGTGTGTGGAATGTGGAGTGTGGAATATGTGTGGAATGTGGAATGTGTGTGGAATGTGTGTGGAGTGTGTGTGGAATGTGTGTGGAATGTGGAGTGTATGTGTGTGTGTGGAATGTGTGTGGAATGTGGAGTGTGTGTGTGTGTGTGGAATGTGTGTGGAATGTGGTGTGTGGAATGTGGTGTGTGAAATGTGTGTGGAATGTGTGTGAAATGTGTGTGGAATGTGGTGTGTGGAATGTGGAGTGTGGAATGTGGTGTGTGGAATGTGGTGTGTGGAATGTGGTGTGTGGAATGTGTGTGGAATGCGTGTGGAATGTGTGTGGAATGTGGTGTGTGGAATGTGTGTGGAATGTGTGTGAAATGTGTGTGGAATGTGGTGTATGGAATGTGGTGTGTGGAATGTGTGTGAAATGTGGTGTGTGGAATGTGTGTGGTGTGTGGAGTGTGGAATGTGGTGTGTGGTGTGTGGAATGTGTGTGGAATGTGGTGTGTGGAATGTGGTGTGTGGAATGTGTGTGGAATATGTGTGGAATGTGGAGTTTGTGTGGAATGTGGAGTGTGTGGAATGTGTGTGGAATGTGTGTGGAATGTGGTGTGTGGAATGTGGTGTGTGTGGAATGTGGTGTGTGGAATGTGTGTGTGGAATGTGTGTGGAATGTGGTGTGTGTGGAATGTGGTGTGTGGAATGTGTATGGAATGTGGTGTGTGGAATGTGTGTGGAATGTGGAATGTGTGTGGAATGTGGTGTGTGGAATGTGTGTGGATTGTGGTGTGTGGAATGTGGTGTGTCGGACCTGGCCTCGTGGCGTGGTTCCCCCCTGTTCCTCAGTACCCCGTTAGCCTAGCCCTGCACCCAGAAACCCCTGGTCGCCCTGTTCATGTCCGTCCCAACGCTAACGACCAACCTAGGCCTGTCACCGGCCGCCTTCCCATCCCCGCGCGCCCCAAACCCGCGAGGCCCCATAGGCCCACCGTGGGCCATATTCCCTTCCCGAGGTCCCTGACTCCCTGGGCTTAGCATGACCCCAACCCCAGCAAAACTTAGGCTCCAGACACCCCAGCCTCCGTTGGGAGGGTGAGGGCTCCCATAGGGAGGAAAGGTAGGGAGTTTCGATGGCACCTCCGGCCTCCCCTGAGAGACTGGTTTCTGTCACACCTCTGGCCCTCCCCCGGGGGCCAGTTTCGATTGCACCTCTGGCCTCCCCGAGTGCTGGCTCCAGACCTGCTGGGTGTCTGGGAAATCCCGGACGCATCCTCCAAGAGATCAAAGAGCCCACCGCCGGACCTCACCAACGGGCCGCCCCCAAGGCCTCAGACCTCCGCCTGCGAGAGTCCGAACATCAAAGGGCCACTGGACTATATTAAGGCCAGCCCCAGAACTAGCGGGCAGTTGTATCCTGGACAAGAAAGCCCTGCTGATCTGATCGCGGCTGCCCTTGGGAGAACTGAACTCTGTAACTCTACGAGCCCTGCTGACGCCGTCGCGGCTCATCCTTGGAACTAGAACATCGGAGCCCTGCTGACCCCATTGCGGCTCAAGCTTGAACCCTAAAGATCTTCAACAAACATTCTGAGCCCTGCTGACGTGGTCGCGGCTCCTCAAGAACTACCCTCTGGATCGAGCCCTGCTGACCTCGTCGCGGCTCGAGGAGTACTCTGGTCCGGCTGGACCATCGACGCTACCATCACGAACTGAGTCATCCTCAAGTGAGTAGGACAACCGGTACGATCACCATCTTCCGTACCCCCCGGCTCGAGGATTGAGAGCCGTGCGCAGGGTACGCTACCTACTGGTCTAAAGACTGAGACTGTCCCGCTTCCCACTTCCGGGAGCCTTGAGACTTTGGCGATCTCTCGATCCTGTGTACATAAGAGTGCTGTTCCTAAGGGTGGTGTGGTCCTCGTGTGTACGATTCAATACTTGAGGTCCTCCCCGGAGGGGATCCCTAGTTGAGGCTCGGCATTATTGGTGGGAGAGGTGGGTCATGGAGCAGTCGGGTAGAAATAACCTAGCCTCTGGGATCGCCCCTTCTAACATTGGTGGCAAGCGACGGGATAAAAGCCTACGTCTGGGAATCGTACAGTAAAGCGACTGGCACACCACCTGAACAAGAACAACCATGAGTCTCATCGGAGCAAGCGAAAAGACCGCATTTCAGAAAGACCGCCTGGAAGAATATACCCACAAAGAATTAAAATCATTCTGCAAAGATTTCCACATCGCTACCACTGGGTTAAGTACCAAAGACGACTTCCAGAAAGCCCTGACGGCCTGGGTAGAGGCCGGGGCCCACCTCCCCATGACAGAAAGGAATGATGGGGAGGAGGAGCCGCCGACCGAAACTGACGGCCAAAGAGAAGAGGGACCCGACACCCTACCACGGAATACCGGCACGGAGAGAGGTCTGTCGATCGAAGAAATGACAGACCGAGAACGCAACCGAAACCACGAGCTAGAACTGGCACAACTTAAAATCGAAGGAGAGATAAAGCTGGCTGAAAAGAAACTGGCCGTAGAACAATTACGGCTGCAAGGGGAACTAGAAGAAAAGAAGCTCCAGCGGGAGCATGAAGGGAAAAAACTCCAACTCGAACTCGAGCACAGCTTGAAAGAACTAGAGATTAAAGCCCGAAACGAAGAAACCCGACCCCCGGGGCACCGAGACACGGGTCCCCCGGTAGAACCGAAAGTCCACATCCCCAAGGATGTGGTGAAGGAATACTATAAAAATGACGACATCCAGCAATGATTCAAAGTGTACGAGGTCGCCATGGCCGCCCACCGAGTACCTAAGAAGGATTGACGGGCCGGATTATGGGGCCGCTTCCTCAGCGAGGGGAGAGACACCATGCTGGATCTGCCCTCCTCCGTCATGACCTCCTACCCCCATATGAAGGACGCCCTCATGGCTCGATATGGGCTAACCCCGGAAATGTACCGGCAACGATTTAGAGACTGCAAGAAGATCCCCGGCACCACATGGGTAGAGTACGTGAATTTCTACAGCCGGGCCTTGGGAGGGTGGATCAAGGGCAGCAAGGTGACCACCTTTGAAGGACTCATTGACCTCATAGCCTATGAGCACCTATCGAACAACTGCTTTGTGGAACTAAGACAGCACCTTCTGGACAGCAAGTTAGCAGACCCCCGGAAGCTGGCTGTCGAGGCTGATCATTGGGTGAGCACAAGAGTCCCACGGTGTCCCGGGAGAGACTATGGCCGAAACGAACAAGGATCTCCACGTCAAAGGCGCGCAGGGGGGCAGAGTATACAAAGGGGTCTCCAGACAGGGCCTCCCCGCAGCCCCCCTAGAAACCAGACCGGGACATCCCCGCCAGCCGCAAGGGCCGGAATCCCTCCAGTTAGGCAAGGACCCAGAATAAGCACCACCTGCTACCGATGTCAACAGACAGGGCATTATGCCAGTGACCCCAACTGCCCCATGCTCAAGAAGCCCACTGCTGCGAGTCCCCCTGCGCGCCACCTCGCCAATATAGCTCTAGAAGAGGAAGAGATAGAGGACCCGGAAGGGTGGGAACCAGCCGCCATGATCTTAGTCTCCCTGGGGAATAGGGAGATAGTTCCCGGAACCTTCTTGCCAGATAACACCTAGAAATACCGACAGCAGGTGACCGTCAACGGGCACCGCATAGGGGCTCTCCGAGATACAGGGGCCAGTATCACTGCTGTAAAGGAGCACCTAGTCACGAAGGACCATATAGTACCCAACGCCTCCTGCAGAGTGATCTCCGCGGACAACTCCGTCCGCACTTGCAGAATAGCTCAGGTCCCATTCGAATGGGAGGGCGTCTCCGGGGAGTTACGAGTAGCAGTCCGCACCGACATGCCCGTGGACTGTCTCCTCGGTAACGACCTAGAGAGCTCCCAGTGGAAGCAAGTAGAGCGAAGGACTCACCTCGAGATGGTGGGCCTACCCGAGTGGGCCTGCGTGACCACCCGATCCATTGCAGCCCGAGGGGGTGGAACCCGAAATACCTCGCCCCGTCCCCGCCGAGCCGGAGGACAGCGGGCAGACAGAAGGCCTCAACCTTTTTCCCAGCGAAAGCAGTGACCCCGACCCGGGTCCCCTGGACCCCGCTGGTGAACCAGCCCGAGCACGGACGATCTCCCCGAGTTAGCCCAGCGGCGCCAGGAAGGGGGGCCCTCCCGAGAGGAGTTCTGCCTGGAACAGACCTCCTGTCCCTCTCTAGTGGGGCCAAGGCAGCAGGCCGCCGCCCAGGCCGCCGGTGACCAGTCCGGCTCCCACCACGTCTATTGGGAAAACGGCCTGCTATATAGCGAGCAAAAGTCCGCCGAACTAGGGTCAGCCCGAGTGCTGGTGGTACCCCTACGTTTCCGAAGCTTCCTCCTGAACCTGGCCCATGATGTGCCCTTGGCGGGACACTTGGGCCAAGACAAAACGTACCACCGTTTGGTCACCCATTTCTACTGGCCCCACATGCGAGCTGATGTGGAGGCCCACTGCAGATCCTGCCCCACGTGTCAGGCCAGCGGGAAGAGCGGAGGGTGGCACAAGGCTCCCCTTCAACCCTTCCGAGTGGTCAGTACCCCCTTTGAACGGGTGGGAATTGATATCGTGGGGCCTCTTGACCCCCGAACGTCCCTAGGACACTGGTTCATTCTTGTCCTAGTGGACCACGCCACCCGATATCCCGAGGCCATCCCCCACTGAACGGTGACGGCCCCCGTAGTGGGGCGGGCCCTCATGGGGAACTTCTCCCGGGTGGGATTCCCGCGAGAAGTAGTCCCTTCGGGTTTCGGAGCGTCAGGAGGTACCGGTAGACGTCGGGGGAAGCATCTTGGACTGCAGCCTCCCAGCCTTCTTTGACCAGGCTGAGGGGACCCCGGACGGGGTGTCCGTACAATAGTTCGAAGGGGCTGAACCCCAGAGACTTCTGAGGGACCTCCCGATAGGCGAAGAGGAGGTAGGGCAGCAACACGTCCCATTGGCGTCGCAAGGGCTCTTCCAGGCCCATGATCATCCCCTTGAGTGTTCGATTAAAACGTTCCACCAGTCCATTTCCTTGGGGGTGGTAGGGGGTCGTAAACTTGTATGTGACCCCGCACTGTTGCCACAGGGACTTCATGTTGTCGTGTATTTCTATAGGTTCTGAATCGATCCCCCTATTCCTGACCCTATTCTGGTTAAACTAACTATCAAGTTAACTAACAGTCAGCCCATGAGGCAAGAAAAGCCCCCATGATGCAGATACCGTTATCTGACGCAGTCACACTACGGCACAGGAACGTGTTATCTGATTAGGTCATAACGCTTGAGATCTAATTAGACAAGCGACATTCCTCCAGCCCCTGATAAGGCATACGACGTTCTCATAACAAATCAAACCTATGACAACCTGGAAAATCCGTGTGGCCATTGTTTTGATTTCACAGAGAACTTTAGTAAAGAATGTGCTAACGAGCAAGTCGTATGACATCTTTATTGACGTATCTATGTCCATCCTTACGTCAATCTCGGCACCTTTAAGGTATAAATATTGCCGATCTTGCCCTATGCAAACACACGCGTGGTGACAAGACGGAGCAGCCATACTTGCCGAAGCCGAGAGCAGAAGCAGACCCCGCTGGCAGCAGCCCCGCCTTCCTGACGCGCTGAGAGACGCGCTGCTATCTCAAGCCGAGAGACCCAGCACCGGCGCTTCTGGGCAGCCCTCGCAGGCAGCCTGGAATATCGAGAGCAGAGAAAGAGATACCATTCCTCATCCATCCTAAATTCCAGGTACAGAACTGAATAACCCCTCACAGAGAATTCTTTAGTTATTCACTTGGCAAAAACAAACTTAACTTAAACTGTAACTTTCTATTCCCGCCCACGCATTAGACTTAGGTCAGGTACACGGGGTAGGCGTATTTAGAAACACCAGTTGAGTACGTTTAGTCAAATGTATATGTGTATGTAAATATATTTTAATCATTTTAAACATCATATGGCTCAGAAACCATATCAATGTTTTTACAGTATTATTTTATACTATTGCTTTTAATGTATGCACTTTACTTAACTATAAGTATTGCAATAATATCGATCCATTTCTCATGTATGAGAAAAGAGACTGATCAATAAATAACACCTTTTTATTGAACACGCCCGTCTCTTCCTTTTCTCTACAATCTGATGAGACTAAGAATGCACGTACTGACTGAGTAAAATAATTGCCTTGTGCTCACACGACTCTCGAGATTGACTCTTGATTAGGGGAGAGCCAAGTTGTCATGTTCTATGGTTGTCAGAAACTAAATCCCTTCTTGTCTAATCAGGGAAGTTAATTCCTCCTTGAACATTCGAGAAAGTTTCTAGCGAACTCTGAGCTACGCTGGCAAACCCAAAAATTAAGTCTAGTATCGACAGTAGTAGACCTAGTTAACGTCTGGTCTAGGCCTTTACTGCTGTAGGTATTATTCCAATGCGCAGAGCCTATTGGGAAAATAGGAGCTACACTACAATGTATCGGGAAATGAAGTTCGTACCCCGGTCACTGACGACCTCTCGGGGGAAGCCCACCCGGGAGAAGATCCGCATCAGTGCCCGGCCCACCACAGGGGCCGTCTCGGTCCGGAGAGGGATGGCTTTGGGATAGCGGGTGGCATGGTCCACCAGGACGAGAATAAAACGGTGCCCTTGAGAGGTTCGGGGCTCCAGAGGCCCCACAATGTCGATCCCCACCCGCTCGAATGGGGTGTTGACGACTGGGAAGGGTTTAAGGGGGCCCTTGTGCTTCCCTCCGCTCTTCCCGCTGGCTTGGCACGTTGGGCAAGTCCGGCAGTGATTGTGCACATCATTCCTCTTTTTTGGCCAGTAGAAATGGGTCACCAGGCGGCTGTAGGTTTTGTCCTGCCCCAGGTGCCCGGCGAGGGGCACATCGTGTGCCAGGTTCAGGAGGAAGTCACTGAACCGGAGGGGGACCACCAGCACCCGGCTGGCCCCCAGTTCGGCAATCTTCTGTTCGCTGTAGAGGAGATCGTTGTCCCAATAGACCCAGTGGGACCCCGATGGGTCTCCGGCGGCTTGAGCGGCGGCTTGCTGTCGGATCCCCTCGAGGGAGGGACACGCTTTCTGTTCTTGACGGAACTGCTCTCGTGTGGGGCCACCTTCTTGGCGCCATTGGGAGGTCGCCGAGCTCGGCAATTGCTTCACGGTTGGGCCCCAGTGGACCGGGCTCGGGGTCGGCGTCTTCGGGGTCGGAGGGCGGCGGCGGCGCGGGCCACTCCGGTTCTTCGGTCGGGGTGGATTCAGTCGAGATGGTGGCCCGAGCGGTCATGGATCGGGTGGTCGCACAGACCCACTCGGGAAGGCCTAGCATCCCCAGATGCTCTCTCCGCTCGACGTCGGCCTAGGGGGAACTTTCTAGGTCGTTCCCGAGGAGGCAGTCCACGGGGGCATCGTCCCGGACGGTCACTTTCAGCATGCCCGACACTCCCCCCATTCGAAGGGGATTCGGGCCATCTGGCACAGGCTCTCTGAATTGTCTGCCGACCGTACTGGGCACAGCACTTTGGGCAGGATCTGGTCAGGGGTCACCAAGTGGCAACGGACGGCCGGCACGCTGGCTCCGGTGTCGCGGAGGGCTTCGGCCCTGTGCCCATTAATGGTGACCCACTGGCGGTACTTCTGGGTGTTGCCCAGAATCGGGGCCCGGGGGACCATGTCTCTTTCGCCTAGACATACCAGGGACATGGCGGCGGGCTCCCACTCGGTCTGGTCTTCGTCATAGTTCTCTTCTTCGCCCCTTTCTTCTCCCAGGGAGGCGGCTGCGATATGGCGGTTTGGAGGACCAGTGGTAACGGGCCGTTGGTTCATCGGGCAGTGGGGGTCACTGGCATAGTGACCGGGCTGCTGGCATTTGTGGCAGATAACATTCGAGCGGGGCCCCGGCCGTGCTGGGGGGCCCCTCTTCTGGCCAGGGATGGCGAAGTGTGGGTCAGGGGCGGCACCGCGGGGGAGTCTCTGTTCCTATTCTGGCCTCCTCCGCCGCCTCGCGGCCGGTGGGGCCCCGGGGGAGCTCGGCCGTAGTCGCCCATCGAGTTCCGGGGGACCCGGGTGCTCACCCATCGATCGGCCTCGACGGCGAGTTTACGTGGCTCGGTCAGCTTGCTGTCGAGGAGATGCTGCCTGAGTTCGACAAAACAGTTGTTGGAGAGGTGCTCCCATACAATGAGGTTGAACAGCTGCTCGTAGGTGGTGACCTGGCTGCCTTTGATCCACCCCTCTAGGGCTCTACTATAGAAGTTCACGTACTCCACCCATGTAGTACCGGGGATTTTCATACAGTCTCGGAATCGCTGCCGGTACATCTCGGGGGTGAGGCCATAGCGAGTAAGGAGGGTGGCTTTCATATGTTCGTAAGAGATCATCATGGCGTCTGGAAGTTCTAGCAGGGCGTCTCTCCCTTCGTTGATGAACTTCCCCCGCAAGCCGGCACCCCAGTCTTTTTGGGGTACTCGATGAGAGGCCATGGCCACCTCGTAGGCCTTAAACCATTGTTGGATGTCGTCGTTTTTATAGTATTCTTTGACGACATCTTTGGGGATGTGGACCTTCGTGTCTGCAGGAGGAGGTGGGCTCCGGAACCCGGAGGCGCTGGCCTCACCATTTTTGGCCTTGATCTCAAGTTCTTTTAAGCCACGCTCCTGCTCGAACGTGAGCTTCTTCTCCTCTAAGTCCCTCTGCCTTCGTTTCTCCTCCAGGTCTCCTTGCAGCCGTAGTTGCTCAAGGGCTATCTTTTTCTCGGCCAGCTGTAGTTCTCCGTCCAGACGGAGTCGGGCGAGCTCCAATTCGTGGAGCCGGCTCTTTTCTCGCTCTCGAGCGTCTTCGTGGGAGAGGCCCGTGTCTAAGCATGGGCGCAAAATCCGTTCCGCTCGTGGATTTTGCGAATTTTCGGTAAATTCGCCATCCGTGAACTCCCGCAAATTTACCGCGAATTCGCAAATCCGCAAGCGGCGGATTCCGGGGGCAAAAGTTCAAGCCTTGCTGGCCTGTTGTAACTATTTTACGATGGCGCCGGCAAGCTGCCAGCGCCATCCTAAAATAGTTACTAAGTTAGCTTCAACAGGAAGCTCTAATATATAAAATAAAGCAGGTGCTCGAGCACCAGCTTTATTTTATCTATTAGAGCTTCCTGTTGAAGCTAATTTAGTAACTATTTTAGGATGGCGCTGGCAGCTTGCCGGCACCATCGTAAAATATTTATAACACACACATGGTCGCTGAAACTAGTTGAAGCTCAAATGCAGTGACTCATTCCTCTGCCCAAAAAAAATCGTGAGCGTCGTCGAGGCAGGTGTGCCTTCTTCCCAAATCTGCCGTCGAAAATCAGCTGTGATGCTGGACAGAGGCCTTTGCATCCTTGACTTTCAGGAGCGCAATCCCTTTGCTGTTCCTGTGAGCAGGAGCTTATGTCTCTTCATCTACTGCTCTGATCACCTTTTATACACACAAGAGACATTGTGCACTCGCATGGAAGCCCCGCCCACACACTCGCGGTGTGCACCGTCTTCCCGCCATTGACCACTATGATGGACAGCTCACCCAAGGGACCCCTGCGCCCCTCGGGGGATTGCATAGTAACACACACATGGTCGCTGGAACTAGTTGAAGCTCAAATGCAGTGACTCATTCATCAGCCCAAAAAAAATTGTGAGCGTCGTCGAGGCAGGTGTGCCTTCTTCCCAAATCTGCAGTCGAAAATCAGCTGTGATGCTGGACAGAGGCCTTTGCATTCTTGACTTTCAGGAGCGCAATCCCTTTGCTGTTCCTGTGAGCAGGAGCTTATGTCTCTTCATCTACTGCTCTGATCACCTTTCATACACACAAGAGACATTGTGCACTCGCATGGAAGCCCCGCCCACACACTCGCGGTGTGCACCGTCTTCCCGCCATTGACCCACTATGATGGACAGCTCACCCAAGGGACCCCTGTGCCCCTCGGGGCGATTGCATAGTAACACGCACATGGTCGCTGGAACTAGTTGAAGCTCAAATGCAGTGACTCATTCATCAGCCCAAAAAACAATCGGACCTTTTACCCACACAAGAGGCATGTGCACTCGCATGGAAGCCCCGCCCCAAATCCGCGGATCCGCAAATCCGCCGATTTTGCGGATCCACGATCCGTGAATACGCAAATCCGCGAATCGTGGATCCGCAAAATCCGCCCATGCTTACCCGTGTCTACGTTTGTATGTCTTTCCTCCGCTGGGGTTGTGAGGGTTTCCGGATGCATGTCCGGGACCGTGTCATCTTCGGTCTGGGGTGGCGTCGCTCCTGCCTCCACCCATGTTTGTAGGGCCTGCTTGAAATCGTCCTTGGTGCTTAGTCCAGTGGTAGCGATGCCCAGGTCCTTGCAGAATTGTTTCAATTCTTTGTGGTTATATTCTTCCAACCGTTCCTTCTGGAACTCCGCGGTCGGTCTGATTTCTTTGGTAGTCATGGTTGTGGTGTGTTTCTGTCAGTAGTGGGTGAGTCACTCTCTGTACGATTTGCGTCGGCTCGGATCGCACCGCCTGCCACCAATGTTAGAAAGGCGATCCCAGGGGGGAGGCAGAAGCTGTCTGACTGACCCTCCCGAGACCCATCTCTCCTTCTGGAGTTGGCCGAGCGCCGTCGAGAGGCCTCCGGGGTGGGGTTCCTCTCCTAGAATCGTAACAGCCGAGCACTCACACCACTACAAATGGACACCACACCAGAGGGTTGATTCTTAGAGTCTTTATCAACAATCAAGGCAGGTTCTCTCAGCAATATATTTACACACGGATCGAGGGATCCTTAATGTCTCGGTAACTGTGGGAATGGGGTAGCGGGACAGTCTTAGTACCAGCCTGGCACAGGGATACCCTACGCTCAGCTCTCAATCCTCGAGCTGGGGGGTTCCGCAAGGTCGAGCCGCGGCATCGTCAGCAGGGCTCCGAAGATGGTTTCAGCGAGGTTGGGCCGCGGCAGCGCCAGCAGGGCTCCGAAGAGGGTTTCAGCGAGGTCGGTCCGCGGCAGCGCCAGCAGGGCTCCGAAGATGGTTTCAGCGAGGTCGGGCCGCGGCAGCGCCAGCAGGGCTCCGAAGATGGTTTCAGCGAGGTCGGGCCGCGGCAGCGCCAGCAGGGCTCCGAAGTTCCAGGGTTCAGAGTAGCGAGTTCTTCTCAGGGTCAGCCGCGATTCAGTCTGCAAGGCTCTCGACTCCAGGATACAACCGCTGACCCATTCCAGAGCTTCCCCAGATATAGGTCTGGAGTCCTTTGATGTCCGGACCCTCGCGCCTGGGGGTCAGAGGGGCCGGGATGAGAGTGTCCAGACACCCAGCAGGGGGGTGGAGCCAGCGCTCAGGGAGGCCGGAGGGCGATCGAAACCAGGCGTCCGGGGACGGCTGGAGGGCTATAGAAACTCTCCCCCTCCTTGATCCGTCAAGTGGCCGCTTTACCACCTGGTCGGATCTTGGTGCCTCGATGTCGGGGCTTTGCTGGGGCCACGGCCGAAGCCACGTGGTCCGGGCGTGGAGGGTCCAAGATGGAGTCGGGACATGAGATGGCGGCCCGGGTTAGGGGTCGGACCAGCAGAGTGGGGCAAGTAGGGGTCACCGTGTTCCTGAGGGGGAGAGCCAGGGGTCGCCAGGAGTGGCGGCTCTTGTTGAAGGTTGGAGAGGTGGTTTCGGCAGGGAGGACAGGGGTTGATGCTGTCCAGGGCCCGCCATGTGGGAGGAGTGGGACCACGCCACGAGGCCGGGTCCAACATGGTGTGTGGAATGTGGTGTGTGGAATGTGGTGTGTGGAATGTGTGTGGAATGTGGAGTGTGTGGAATGTGGAGTGTGTGTGGAATGTGGAGTGTGTGGAATGTGTGTGGAATGTGGTGTGTGTGGAATGTGGTGTGTGGAATGTGGTGTGTGTGGTGTGTGTGAAATGTGGTGTGTGGAATGTGGTGTGTGGAATGTGTGTGAAATGTGTGTGGAATGTGGAATGTGTGTGGAATGTGTGTGGAATGTGTGTGGAATGTGGTGTGTGGAATGTGGTGTGTGGAATGTGGTGTTTGTGGAATGTGGTGTGTGTGGAATGTGTGTGGAATGTGTGTGGAATGTGGTGTGTGTGGAATGTGTGTGGGATGTGTGTGGAATGTGGTGTGTGTGGAATGTGATGTGTGGAATGTGTGTGGAATGTATGTGGAATGTGGTGTGTGGAATGTGTGTGGAATGTGTGTGGAATGTGTGTGTGTGGAATGTGGTGTGTGTGGAATGTGGTGTGTGGAATGTGTGTGTGGAATGTGTGTGGAATGTGGTGTGTGGAATGTGGTGTGTGGAATGTGGTGTGTGGAATGTGTGTGGAATGTGGTGTGTGGAATGTGGTGTGTGGAATGTGTGTGGAATGTGTAAGGAATGTGTGTGGAATGTGTGTGGAATGTGTGTGGAATGTGTGTGGAATGTGCGTGGAATGTGTGTGGAATGTGCGTGGAATGTGTGTGGAATGTGTGTGGAATGTGGTGTGTGGAATGTGTTTGGAATGTGGTGTGTGTGGAATGTGGTGTGTGTGGAATGTGGTGTGTGTGGAATGTGGTGTGTGGAATGTGTGTGGAATGTGTGTGGAATGTGGTGTGTGGAATGTGTGTGGAATGTGTGTGGAATGTGGTGTGTGTGGAATGTGTGTGGAATGTGGTGTGTGGAATGTGGTGTGTGTGTGTGTGGAATGTTTGTGGAATGTGGTGTGTGGAATGTGTGTAGAACGTGGTATGTGGAATGTGGAATGTGTGTGGAATGTGGTGTGTGGAATGTGTGTGGAATGTGGTGTGTGGAATGTGTGTGGAATGTGGTGTGTGGAATGTGTGTGGAATGTGGTGTGTGGAATGTGTGTGGAATGTGTGTGGAATGTGTGTGGAATGTGGTGTGTGTGGAATGGGGTGTGTGGAATGTGTGTGGAATGTTGTGTGTGGAATGTGGTGTGTGGAATGTGTGAAATGTGGTGTGTGTGGAATGTGGTGTGTGTGGAATGTGGTGTGTGGAATGTGGCTGTGTGGTATGTGTGGAATGTGTGTGGAATGGGGTTTGTGGAATGGGGTGTGTGGAATGTGGAATGTGTGGAATGTGGAGTGTGTGTGTGTGAAATGTGGAATGTGTGTGGAATGTGGTGTGTGGAATGTGGTGTGTGGAATGTGGTGTGGAATGTGTGTGGAATGTGTGTGGAATGTGGTGTGTGTGGAATGTGGTGTGTGTGGTGTGTGTGGAATGTGGTGTGTGGAATGTGGTGTGTGGAATGTGTGTGGAATGTGTGTGAAATGTGGTGTGAATGTGTGTGGAATGTGTGTGGAATGTGGTGTGTGGAATGTGGTGGTGTGGAATGTGGTGTGTGTGGAATGTGTGTAGAATGTGGTGGTGTGGAATGTGGTGTGTGTGGAATGTGTGTGGGATGTGTGTGGAATGTGGTGTGTGTGGACTGTGGTGTTTGAATGTGTGTGGAATGTGTGTGTGGAATGTGGTGTGTGGAATGTGTGTGTGGAATGTGTGTGGAATGTGGTGTGTGGAATTGGTGTGTGGAATGTGGTGTGTGGATGTGTGTGGAATGGGTGTATGGAATGTGGTGTGTGGAATGTGTGTGGAATGTGTAAGGAATGTGTGTGGAATGTGTGTGGAATGTGTGTGGAATGTGTGTGAATGTGCGTGAATGTGTGTGGAATGTGCATGAATGTGTGTGGAATGTGTGTGGAATGTGGTGTGTGGAATGGTGTGGAATGTGGTGTGTGTGGAATGTGGGTGGATGTGTGTGGAATGTGGTGTGTGGAATGTGTGTGGAATGTGTGTGGAATGTGGTGTGTGGAATGTGTGTGGAATGTGTGTGATGTGTGTGGGGGGAATGTGGGTGGAATGGTGGTGGTGTGGAATGTGGTGTGTGGGTGGTGTGGAATGTTTGTGGAATGGGGTGTGTGGAATGTGTGTAGAACGTGGTATGTGGAGTGGAATGTGTGTGGAATGTGGTGTGTGGAATGTGTGTGGAATGTGGTGTGTGGAATGTGTTTGGAATGTGGTGTGTGGCATGTGTGTGGAATGTGGTGTGTGGAATGTGTGTGGAATGTGTGTGGAATGTGGTGTGTGTGGAATGGGGTGTGTGGAATGTGTGTGGAATGTTGTGTGTGGAATGTGGTGTGTGGAATGTGTGAAATGTGGTGTGTGTGGAATGTGGTGTGTGTGGAATGTGGTGTGTGGAATGTGGCATGTGTGGTATGTGTGGAATGTGTGTGGAATGGGGTGTGTGGAATGGGGTGTGTGGAATGGGGTTTGTGGAATGGGGTGTGTGGAATGTGTGTGGAATGTGGAATGTGTGGAATGTGGAGTCTGTGTGTGTGTGAAATGTGGAATGTGTGTGGAATGTGGTGTGTGGAATGTGGTGTGGAATGTGTGTGGAATGTGTGTGGAATGTGGTGTGTGTGGAATGTGGTGTGTGGAATGTGGTGTGTGTGGAATGTGGTGTGTGGAATGTGGTGTGTGGAATGTGTGTGGAATGTGTGTGAAATGTGTGTGGAATGTGGTGTGTGGAATGTGGTGTTTGTGGAATGTGGTGTGTGTGGAATGTGTGTGGAATGAGTGGTGTGGAATGTGGAATGTGTGTGGGATGTGTGTGGAATGTGGTGTGTGTGGAATGTGATGTGTGGAATGTGTGTGGAATGTATGTGGAATGTGGTGTGTGGAATGTGTGTGGAATGTGGTGTGTGTGGAATGTGGTGTGTGTGGAATGTGGTGTGTAGAATGTGTGTGTGGAATGTGTGTGGAATGTGGTGTGTGGAATGTGTGTGGAATGTGTGTGTGGAATGTGTGTGGAATGTGGTGTGTGGAATGTGGTGTGTGGAATGTGTGGAATGTGTGTGGAATGTGTAAGGAATGTGTGTGGAATGTGTGTGGAATGTGTGTGGAATGTGCGTGGAATGTGTGTGGCATGTGCATGGAATGTGTGTGGAATGTGCGTGGAATGTGTGTGGAATGTGTGTGGAATGTGTGTGGAATGTGGTGTGTGGAATGTGGTGTGTGGAATGTGTGTAGGATGTGTTGGAATGTGGTGTGTGTGGAATGTGGTGTGTGGAATGTGTGTGGAATGTGTGTGGAATGTGGTGTGTGTGGAATGTGGTGTGTGTGGAATGTGGTGTGTGGAATGTGGTGTGTGTGTGTGGAATGTGGTGTGTGGAATGTGTGTACAATGTGGTGTGTGGAATGTGGAATGTGTGTGGAATGTGGTGTGTGGAATGTGTGTGGAATGTGGTGAGTGGAATGTGTGTGGAATGTGGTGTGTGGAAGGTGTGTGGAATGTGTGTGGAATGTGTGTGGAATGTGTGTGGAATGTGGTGTGTGTGGAATGGGGTGTGTGGAATGTGTGTGGAATGTTGTGTGTGGAATGTGGTGTGTGGAATGTGTGAAATGTGGTGTGTGTGGAATGTGGTGTGTGTGGAATGTGGTGTGTGGAATGTGGCATGTGTGGAATGTGTGTGGAATGTGGTGTGTGGAATGTGTGTGGAATCTGGTGTGTGGAATGTGGTGTGGAATGTGTGTGGAATGTGTGTGGAATGTGTGTGGAATGGGGTGTGTGGAATGGGGTGTGTGGAATGGGGTGTTTGGAATGGGGTGTGTGGAATGTGTGTGGAATGTGTGTGGAATGTGTGTGGAATATGGTGTGTGGAATGTGGTGTGTGGAATGTGTGTGGAATTTGGAATGTGTGGAATGTGGAGTGTGTGTGTGGAATGTGGAGTGTGTGTGTGTGTGGAATGTGAAATGTGTGTGGAATGTGGTGTGTGGAATGTGTATGGAATGTGGTGTGTGGAATGTGGTGTGGAATGTGTGTGGAATGTGTGTCGAATGTGCATGGAATGGAGTGTGTGGAATGGGGTGTGTGGAATGGGGTGTGTGTAATGGGGTGTGTGGAATGTGTGTGGAATGTGTGTGGAATGTGGTGTGTGGAATGTGGTGTGTGGAATGTGGTGTGTGGAATGTGGTGTGTGGAATGTGTTGTGTGGAATGTGTGTGGAATGTGTGTGGAATGTGTATGGAATGTGTGTGGAATGTGTGTGGAATGTGTGTTGAATGTGCATGGAATGTGTGTGGAATGTGCGTGGAATGTGTGTGAAATGTGTGTGGAATGTGGTGTTTGGAATGTGTGTGGGATGTGTGTGGAATGTGGTGTGTGTGGAATGTGGTGTGTGGAATAAGTGTGGAATGTGGTGCGTGGAATGTGTGTGAAATGTGTGTGGAATGTGGTGTGTGTGGAATGTGGTGTGTGTGGAACGTGGTGTGTGGAATATGGTGTGTGGAATGTGGTGTGTGGAATGTGGTGTGTGTGTGTGGAATGTGTGTGGAATGTGGTGTGTGGAATGTGTGTAGAATGTGGTGTGTGGAATGTGGAATGTGGTGTGTGGAATGTGGTGTGTGGAATGTGGTGTGTGGAATGTGGTGTGTTGAATGTGTGTGGAATGTGGTATGTGTGGAATGTGTTGTGTGGAATGCATGTGGAATGTTGTTTGTGGAATGTGGTGTGTGGAATGTGTGAAATGTGGTGTGTGTGGAATTTGGTGTGTGGAATGTGGCGTGTGTGGTGTGTGTGGAATGTGTGTGGAATGTGGTGTGTGGAATGTGTGTGGAATGTGGAATGTGTGTGGAATGTGGTGTGTGGAATGTGTGTGGAAAGTTGTGTGTGGAATGCATGTGTGGAATGTGTGTGGAATGTGTGTGGAATGTGGTGGGTGGAATGTGTGTGGAATGTGGTGTGTGGAATGTGTGTGGAATGTGGTGTGTGGAATGTGGTGTGTGGAATGTGTGTGGAATGTGTGTGGAATGTGGTGTGTATGGAATGGGGTGTGTGGAATGGGGTGTGTGGAATGTGTGTGGAATGTTGTGTGTGGAATGTGGTGTGTGGAATGTGTGAAATGTGGTGTGTGTGGAATGTGGTGTGTGGAATGTGTGTGGAATGTTGTTTGTGGAATGTGGTGTGTGGAATGTGTGAAATGTGGTGTGTGTGGAATGTGGTGTGTGAATGTGGTGTGTGGAATGTGTGTGGAATTTGGAATGTGTGGATTGTGGAGTGTGTGTGTGGAATGTGGAGTGTGTGTGTGTGGAATGTGGAATGTGGTGTGTGGAATGTGTGTGGAATGTGGTGTGTGATGTGTGTGGAATGTGTGTGGAATGTGCGTGGAATGGGGTGTGTGGAATGTGGTGTGTGGAATGTGCTGTGTGGAATGTGCTGTGTGGAATGTGTGTGGAATGTGGTGTGTGGAATGTGTGTGGAATGTGTATGGAATGTGTGTGGAATGTGCATGGAATATGCATGGAATGTGTGTGGAATGTGCATGGAATGTGTGTGGAATGTGCATGGAATGTGTGTGAAATGTGTGTGGAATGTGGTGTGTGGAATGTGTGGAATGTGTGTGGAATGTGTCAGGAATGTGTGTGGAATGTGCGTGGAATGGGGTGTGTGGAATGTGGTGTGTGGAATGTGCTGTGTGGAATGTGCTGTGTGGAATGTGTGTGGAATGTGGTGTGTGGAATGTGCATGGAATATGCATGGAATGTGTGTGGAATGTGCATGGAATGTGTGTGGAATGTGCGTGGAATGTGTGTGAAATGTGTGTGGAATGTGGTGTGTGGAATGTGTGGAATGTGTGTGGAATGTGTCAGGAATGTGTGTGGAATGTGTGTGGAATGTGTGTGGAATGTGTGTGGAATGTGTGTGGCATGTGCATGGAATGTGTGTGGAATGTGCGTGGAATGTGTGTGGAATGTGTGTGGAATGTGTGTGGAATGTGGTGTGTGGAATGTGGTGTGTGGAATGTGTGTAGGATGTGTGTGGAATGTGGTGTGTGTGGAATGTGGTGTGTGGAATGTGTGTGGAATGTGGTGTGTGTGGAATGTGGTGAGTGTGGAATGTGGTGTGTGGAATGTGGTGTGTGGAATGTGGTGTGTGTGTGTGTGGAATGTTTGTGGAATGTGGTGTGTGGAATGTGTGTAGAATGTGGTGTGTGGAATGTGGAATGTGTGTGGAATGTGGTGTGTGGAATGTGTGTGGAATGTGGTGTGTGGAATGTGTGTGGAATGTGTGTGGAATGTGTGTGGAATGTGGTGTGTGTGGAATGGGGGGTGGAATGTGTGTGGAATGTTGTGTGTGGAATGTGGTGTGTGGAATGTGTGAAATGTGGTGTATGTGGAATGTGGTGTGTGGAATGTGGCATGTGTGGTATGTGTGGAATGTGTGTGGAATGTGGTGTGTGGCATGTGTGTGGAATGTGGTGTGTGGAATGTGGTGTGGAATGTGTGTGGAATGTGTGTTGAATGTGTGTGGAATGGGGTGTGTGGAATGGGGTGTGTGGAATGGGGTGTGTAGAATGTGTGTGGAATGTGTGTGGAATGTGTGTGGAATGTGTGTGGAATGTGGTGTGTGGAATGTGGTATGTGGAATGTGTGTGGAATTTGGTGTGTGTGGAATGTGGTGTGTGTGGAATGTGGTGTGTGGAATGTGGCATGTGTGGTATGTGTGGAATGTGTGTGGAATGTGGTGTGTGGAATGTGTGTTGAATGTGGTGTGTGGAATGGGTTGTGTGGAATGGGGTGTGGGGAATGGGGTGTGTGGAATGGGGTGTGTGGAATGTGTGTGGAATGTGGAATGTGTGGAATGTGGAGTGTGTGTGTGTGTGGAATGTGGAATGTGTGTCGAATGTGGTGTGTGGAATGTGGTGTGTGGAATGTGGTGTGGAATGTGTGTGGAATGTGTGTGGAATGTGGTGTGTGGAATGGGGTGTGTGGACTGGGGTGTTTGGAATGGGGTGTGGAATGTGTGTGGAATGTGTGTGGAATGTGTGTGGAATTTGGAATGTGTGGAATGTGGAGTGTGTGTGTGGAATGTGGAGTAAGTGTGTGTGAAATGTGGAATGTGTGTGGAATGTGGTGTGTGGAATGTGCATGGATGTGGTGGGAATGTGTGTGGTGTGGAATGTGTGTGAATGTGCGTGGAATGGGGTGTGTGTGTGGTGTGTGGAATGTGTGTGGAATTTGGAATGTGTGGAATGTGGAGTGTGTGTGTGGAATGTGGAGTGTGTGTGGAATGTGGAATGTGTGTGGAATGTGGTGTGTGGAATGTGTGTGGAATGTGGTGTGTGGAATGTGGTGTGGAATGTGTGTGGAATGTGTGTGGATGTGCGTGGAATGGGGTGTGTGGAATGGGTGTGTGGCATGGGGTGTGTGGAATGTGTGTGGA
The DNA here is from genome assembly GCF_964261635.1 of Lissotriton helveticus. NCBI lineage: Eukaryota > Metazoa > Chordata > Amphibia > Caudata > Salamandridae > Lissotriton > Lissotriton helveticus. The sequence goes on along the minus strand of NC_136063.1, from coordinate 1,146,300,014 downwards.
ATGTGTGTGGAATGTGGTGTGTGGAATGAGGTGTGTGGAATGTGGTGGGTGGAATGTGTGTGGAATGTGGTGTGTGGAATGTGCCATTTACCATGGCATGTATGTGGAATGCGCATGGATGTGCATGGAATGTGTGTGGAATGTGCATGGAATGTGTGTGGAATGTGCGTGGAATGTGCGTGGAATGTGTGTGAAATGTGTGTGGAATGTGGTGTGTGGAATGTGTGTGGGATGTGTGTGGGATGTGGTGTGTGTGGACTGTGGTGTGTGGAATGTGTGTGGAATGTGGTGTGTGGAATGTGGTGTGTGGAATGTGTGTGAAATGTGTGTGGAATGTGGTGTGTGTGGAACGTGGTGTGTGGAATATGGTGTGTGGAATGTGGTGTGTGGAATGTGGTGTGTGTATGTGGAATGTGTGTGGAATGTGGTGTGTGGAATGTGTGTAGAATGTGGAATGTGGAATGTGGAATGTGGTGTGTGGAATGTGGTGTGTGGAATGTGGTGTGGAATGTGGTGTGTTGAATGTGTGTGGAATGTGGTATGTGTGGAATGTGGTGTGTGGAATGTTGTTTGTGGAATGTGGTGTGTGGAATGTGTGAAATGTGGTGTGTGTGGAATGTGGTGTGTGGAATGTGCTGTGTGTGGTGTGTGTGGAATGTGTGTGGAATGTGGTGTGTGGAATGTGTGTGGAATGTGGAATGTGTGTGGAATGTGGTGTGTGGAATGTGTGTGGAATGTGGTGTGTGGAATGCGTGTGTGGAATGTGTGTGGAATGTGTGTGTGGAATGTGTGTGGAATTTGGTGTGTGGAATGTGTGTGGAATGTGGTGTGTGGAATGTGTGTGGAATGTGGTGTGTGGAATGCATGTGTGGAATGTGTGTGGAATGTGTGTGTGGAATGTGGTGTGTGGAATGTGGTGTGTGGAATGTGTGTGGAATGTGGTGTGTGGAATGTGTGTGGAATGTGGTGTGTGGAATGCGGTGTGTGTTTGTGTGTGGAATGTTTGTGGAATGTGGTGGGTGGAATGTGTGTAGAATGTGGTGTGTGGAATGTGGAATGTGTGTGGAATGTGGTGTGTGGAATGTGTGTGGAATGTGGTGTGTGGAATGTGTGTGGAATGTGGTGTGTGAAATGTGGTGTGGAATGTGTGTGGAATGTGTGTGGAATGGGGTGTTTAGAATGGGGTGTGTGGAATGTGTGTGGAATATGTGTGGAATGTGTGTGGAATGTGGTGTGTGGAATGTGGTGTGTGGAATGTGTGTGGTATTTGGAATGTGTGGAATGTGGAGTGTGTGTGTGGAATGTGGAGTGTGTGTGTGTGGAATGTGGAATGTGTGTGGAATGTGGTGTGTGGAATGTGTATGGAATGTGGTGCGTGGAATGTGGTGTGGAATGTGTGTGGAATGTGTGTGGAATGTGCGTGGAATGGGGAGTGTGGAATTGGGTGTGTGGAATGGGGTGTGTGGAATGGGGTGTGTGGAATGTGTGTGGAATGTGGTGTGTGGAATGTGGTGTGTGGAATGTGGTGTGTGGAATGTGGTGTGTGGAATGTGATGTGTGGAATGTGTAATGTGTGTGGAATGTGTGTGGAATGTGCGTGGAATGTGTATGGAATGTGCGTGGAATGTGTGTGAAATGTGTGTGGAATGTGGTGTTTGGAATGTGTGTGGGATGTGTGTGGAATGTGGTGTGTGTGGAATGTGGTGTGTGGAATGTGTGTGGAATGTGGTGTGTGGAATGTGGTGCGTGGAATGTGTGTGAAATGTGTGTGGAATGTGGTGTGTGTGGAATGTGGTGTGTGTGGAACGTGGTGTGTGGAATATGTTGTGTGGAATGTGGTGTGTGGAATGTGGTATGTGTGTGTGGAATGTGTGTGGAATGTGGTGTGTGGAATGTGTGTAGAATGTGGTGTGTGGAATGTGGAATGTGGTGTGTGGAATGTGGTGTGTGGAATGTGTAGTGTGGAATGTGTGTGGAATGTTGTTTGTGGAATGTGGTGTGTGGAATGGTGTGGGTGTGGAATGTGGTGTGTGGAATGTGGTGTGTGTGGTGTGTGTGGAATGTGTGTGGAATGTGGTGTGTGGAATGTGTGTGGAATGTGGAATGTGTGTGGAATGTGGTGTGTGGAATGTGGTGTGTGGAATGCGTGTGTGGAATATGTGTGGAATGTGTGTGGAATGTGGTGTGTGGAATGTGTGTGGAATGTGGTGTGTGGAATGTGTGTGGATTGTCGTGTGTGGAATGTGGTGTGTGGAATGTGGTGTGTGTGTGTGTGGAATGTTTGTGGAATGTGGTGTGTGGAATGTGTATAGAATGTGGTGTGTGGAATGTGGAATGTGTGTGGAATGTGGTGTGTGGAATGTGTGTGGAATGTGTGTGGAATGTGGTGTGTGGAATGTGTGTGGAATGTGGTGTGTGGAATGTGGTGTGTGGAATGTGTTGGAATGTGTGTGGAATGTGGTGTGTGTGGAATGGGGTGTGTGGAATGGGGTGTGTGGAATGTGTGTGGAATGTTGTGTGTGGAATGTGGTGTGTGGAATGTGTGAAATGTGGTGTGTGTGGAATGTGGTGTGTGGAATGTGTGTGGAATGTTGTTTGTGGAATGTGGTGTGTGGAATGTGTGAAATGTGGTGTGTGTGGAATGTGGTGTGTGGAATGTGGTGTGTGGAATGTGTGTGGAATTTGGAATGTGTGGAATGTGGAGTGTGTGTGTGGAATGTGGAGTGTGTGTGTGTGGAATGTGGAATGTGTGTGGAATGTGGTGTGTGGAATGTGTGTGGAATGTGGTGTGTGGAATGTGGTGTGGAATGTGTGTGGAATGTGTGTGGAATGTGCGTGGAATGGGGTGTGTGGAATGGGGTGTGTGGAATGGGGTGTGTGGAATGTGTGTGGAATGTGTGTGGAATGTGGTGTGTGGAATGTGGTGTGTGGAATGTGCTGTGTGGAATGTGCTGTGTGGAATGTGTGTGGAATGTGATGTGTGGAATGTGTGTGGAATGTGTATGGAATGTATGTGGAATGTGCATGGAATGTGCGTGGCATGTGTGTGGAATGTGCGTGGAATGTGTGTGAAATGTGGTGTGTGGAATGTGGTGTGTGGAATGTGTGTGAAATGTGTGTGGAAGGTGGTGTGTGTGGAATGTGGTGTGTGTGGAACGTGGTGTGTGGAATATGGTGTGAGGAATGTGGTGTGTGGAATGTGGTGTGTGTGTGGAATGTGTGTGGAATGTGGTATGTGGAATGTGTGTAGAATGTGGTGTGTGGAATGTGGTGTGTGGAATGTGGTGTGTGGAATGTGGTGTGGAATGTGGTGTGTGGAATGTGTGTGGAATGTGGTATGTGTGGAATGTGGTGTGTGGAATGTGTGTGGAATGTTGTTTGTGGAATGTGGTGTGTGGAATGTGTGAAATGTGGTGTGTGTAGAATGTGGTGTGTGGAATGTGGTGTGTGTGGCGTGTGTGGGATGTGTGTGGAATGTGTTGTGTGGAATGTGTGTGGAATGTGGAATGTGTGTGGAATGTGGTGTGTGGAATGTGTGTGGAATGTGGTGTGTGGAATGCGTGTGTGGAATGTGTGTGGAATGTGTGTGTGGCATGTGTGTGGAATGTGTGTGGAATTTGGTGTGTGGAATGTGGTGTGTGGAATGTGTGTGGAATGTGGTGTGTGGAATGTGTGTGGAATGTGGTGTGTGGTGTGTAGAATGTGTGTGGAATGTGGAATGTGGTGTGTGTGGTGTGTGGTGTGTGTGGAATGTGGTGAGTGGAATGTGGTGTGTGTGTGGAATGTGTGTGGAATGTGGTGTGTGGAATGTGTGTGGAATGTGTGTGGAATGTGGTGAGTGGAATGTGGTGTGTGTGTGGAATGTGTGTAGAATGTGGTGTGTGGAATGTGTGTGGAATGTGTGTGGAATGTGGTGTGTGGAATGTGTGTGGAATGTGTGTGGAATGTGTGTGGAATGTGCATGGAATGTGCGTGGAATGTGCATGGGATGTGTGTGGAATGTGCGTGTAATGTGTGTGGAATGTGGTGTGTGGAATGTGTGTGGGATGTGTGTGGAATGTGGTGTGTGTGGAATGTGGTGTGTGGAATGTGTGTGGAATGTGGTGTGTGGAATGTGGTGTGTGGAATGTGTGTGAAATGTGTGTGGAATGTGGTGTGTGTGGAACGTGGTGTGTGGAATATGGTGTGTGGAATGTGGTGTGTGGAATGTGGTGTGTGTGGAATGTGGTGTGTGGAATGTGTGTAGAATGTGGTGTGTGGAATGTGGAATGTGATGTGTGGAATGTGGTGTGTGGAATGTGGTGTGGAATGTGGTGTATGGAATGTGTGTGGAATGTGGTATGTGTGGAATGTGGTGTGTGGAATGTGTGTGGAATGTTGTTTGTGGAATGTGGTGTGTGGAATGTGAGAAATGTGGTGTGTGTGGAATGTGGTGTGTGTGGAACGTGTGTGGAATGTGGTGTGTGGAATGTGTGTGGAATGTGTGTGGAATGTGAAATGTGTGTTGAATGTGTGTGGAATGTGGTGTGTGGAATGTGTGTGGAATGTGGTGTGTGGTGTGTAGAATGTGTGTGGAATGTGGTTTGTGTGGTGTGTGTGGAATGTGGTGAGTGGAGTGTGTGTGGAATGTGTGTGGAATGTGTGTGGAATGTGGTGTGTGGAATGTGTGTGGAATGTGGAATGTGTGTGGAATGTGGTGTGTGAAATGTGTGTGGAATGTGGTGTGTGGAATGTGGTGTGTGGAATGTGGTGTGTGGAATGTGTGTGGAATGTGTGTGGAATGTGGTGTGTGGAATGTGTGTGGAATGTGTGTGGAATGTGATATGTGGAATGTGGAGTGTGTGTGTGGAATGTGTGTGGAATGTGTGTGGAATGTGGTATGTGGAATGTGCAATGTGGTGTGTGGAATGTGGAATGTGGAATGTGTGTGGAATGTGGAGTGTGGAATGTGTGTAGAATGTGCTGTGTGGAATGTGGTGTGTGAAATGTGGTGTGTGTGTAATGTGGAATGTGGTGTGGGGAATGTGGAATGTGGTGTGTGGAATGTTGAATATGGTGTGTGGAATGTGGAATGTGTGTGGAATGTGGTATGTGGAATGTGGGTGGAATGTGGAATGTGTGTGGAATGTGTGTGGAATGTGAAATGTGGTATGTGGAATGTGGTGTGTGGAATGTGGTGTGTGGAATGTGGTGTGTGTGTGGAATGTGGTGTGGGTGTGTGTGTGTGTAAGTGTGTGTGTGTAAGTGTTTGAAAGTGTGTGTGTGTGGAAGTGTGTGTGCGTGTGTGTGTGTGTGTGGCTCTGTGTGTGTGGCTATGTGTGCTTGTGGCTCTGTGTGTGAGTGTGTGTGGCTCTGGGTGTGTGTATGTGGCTCTGTGTGTGTAGCTCTGTGTGTGTGGCTGTCTGTGTGTGTGTGGGGGGGTTCTGTGTGTGTGTGTGTGTGCGGGGCTCTCTGTGTGTGTGTGTGTGTGTGTGTGGCTCCCTGTGTGTGTGTGTGTGGGGCTGTGTGTGTGTGGGCCTCTGTGTGTGTGTGGGGGGGGGCTCTCTGTGTGTGTGTATGGGGGGCTCTGTGTGTGTGGGGGGTGGCTTTTCTGTGTGTGTGCGTGTGTGTGTGTGTGTGTGTGGCTCTGTGTGTGTGTGTGGCTCTCTGTGTGTGGCTCTGTGTGTGTGTGCGTGGCTGTGTGTGTGTGTGTGGCTCTGTGTGTGTGTGTGTGTGGTGTGGCTCTCTGTTTTTGTGTGTGTGGCTCTGTGTGTGTGTGTGTGTGGCTCTGTGTGTGTGTGTATGTGTGGCTCTGTGTGTGTGTGCATGTGCGTGGCTCTGTGTGTGTGTGTGCCTGGCCTTGAATGACAACTGTCCGGCCCTGACGCTGACTTTGGGGTTGGCCTCTGTTCCCTTCTTGTGATTGTTTTTCTGCCCTCTGTTCCCTTGTTGTGATTGTTTTTCTGTCTTCTGTTCCCTCGTTGTGATTGTTTTTCTGCCCTTGTTGTGATTGTTTTTCTGCTCTCGTTGTGATTGGTTTTTCTGCCCTCTGTTCCCTCATTGTGATCTGTTTTTCTGCCCTCTGTTCCCTCGTTGTGATTGTTTTTTCTTGACTCTGTTCCCTTGTTGTGGTCGTTTTTCTGGCCTCTGTTCCCTGTGTGTGTGTGTGTGTGTTGGGCTCTGTGTGTGTGTGTGTGGCCCTCTGTGTGTGTGTGTGTGGCTCTGTGTGTGTGTGCGTGTGTGTGTGGCTCTGTGTGTTTGTGTGTGTGGTTCTGTGTGTGTGGCTCTCTGTGTGTGTGGCTCTGTGTGTGTGTGTGTGTGTGTCTCTGTGTGTGTGTGTGTGTGGCTCTGTGTGTGTGGCTCTGTGTGTGTGTGTGTGTGTGGCTCTGTGTGTATGTGGCTCTGTGTGTGTGTGGCTCTGTGTGTGTGGCTCTATGTGTGTGTGTGGTTCTGTGTGTGTGTGTGTGTGTGTGTATGTGGTTCTCTGTGTGCATGGCTCTGTGTGTGTGTGTGTGTGTGGCTCTCTGTGTGTGTGGCTCTGTGTGTGTGTGTGTGGCTCTGTGTGTGTGTGTGGCTGTGTGTGGCTGTGTGTGTGTGTGTGTGGCTCTGTGTGTGTGGCTCTGTGTGTGTGTGGCTCTGTGTGTGAGTGTGCGTGGCTCTGGGTGTGTGTATGTGGCTCTGTGTGTGTAGCTCTGTGTGTGTGGCTGTCTGTGTGAGTGGGGGGGGTTCTGTGTGTGTGTGTGTGTGCGGGGCTCTCTGTGTGTGTGTGTGTGTGTGTGTGGCTCCCTGTGTGTGTGTGTGTGTGTGTGTGGCTCTGTGTGTGTGTGGGCCTCTGTGTGTGTGTGTGTGGGGGCTCTCTGTGTGTGTGTGGGGGGCTCTGTGTGTGTGGGGGGGGGCTTTTCTGTGTGTGTGTGTGTGTGTGTGGCTCTCCGTGTGTTGCTCTGTGTGTGTGTGCATGGCTCTGTGTGTGTGTGTGGCTCTGTGTGTGTGTGTGTGTGTGTGGTGTGGCTCTCTGTTTTTGTGTGTGTGGCTCTGTGTGTGTGTATGTGTGGCTCTGTGTGTGTGTGTGTGTGACTCTGTGTGTGTGTGTGTGGCTCTCTGTGTGTATGGCTCTGTGTGTGTGTGGCTCTTTGTGTGTGTGTGTGTGGCTCTCTGTGTGTATGGCTCTGTGTGTGTGTGGGGGGGGCTCTCTGTGTGTGGCTCTCTGTGAGTATGTGTGTGTGTGGCTCTGTGTCTGTGTGTGTGTCTCTGTGTGTGTGTGTGTGTGGCTCTCTGTGTGTGTGTGGCTCTGTGTGTGTGTGTGGCTCTTTGTGTGTGTGTGGCTCTCTGTGTGTGTGGAGGGCTCTGTGTGTGTGTGGGGGGGCTCTGTGTGTTTGTGTGGAGGGCTCTGTGTGTTTGTGGGGGGGCTCTGTGTGTGTGGGGGGGGCTCTGTGTGTGTGGGGCTCTGTGTGTGTGGGGCTCTGTGTCTGCTAATACTCTCTACTACTCTCTAATGCTCACCTATTGTCATTGTAAATGACAATACCATTTATTTATGTTTAAAAAAAACAAAAAATGAACAAAATGCCATTTGCAATGCCAATAGCTCTAACTTTAACAAAGCCGAGGCAATTGCATTGTAAATGCTTGTTTTATAGGTAAGTACATACCAGGCGTGGCTTTTCATTGAGTCAATCAACACCGGGAAGGAAACAAGAACAAATTACACTTAGGTAAAAAAAACTATTTGTGAAAATCGAGAATATGAAATAGTAAATTAACAGACCTGATTTTCACTTCAAAGTCCAATTGTGTACAATTTAGCAGCCTTCACAATGTTTTCATGTTTTGCCACAAATACTGATAGGGTCCTTGAGGAAAAAAAACTTTGCAACTTCTCATATTCATTGCGATCTGCCTTTGGTGATACTGGTGGTCCTTTATCATGGCTATGTTGACATGCTATAGAGTATTGCTGCCAGTTTGACATGTACCGGCAGTGCCTCTAACCACCCACTGGCAGATATGAGCTCCCATTCCATCTCACTTACTACATGTTTAATGATGCAGGAAATGGTATGCCATACAGGTCCTTATTAGACGCACAATATACACACGACAACGTATGTCGGAACAACCATTTTGACAGCATTTGTTGAAAGGATTCCTCTTCTCCCGTAACTTGCTTATGTCTTGGCTGGAAACAGATTCAAAGGCACAGATATGTGTTTCAGTTGTTCCGTCTTTTTGGTTAAGAAACCAGTCAGTGGCTATAGTTTCCTGTGCAATAGTCACTTTATTTGCATGGCCTGTGCTACACCATGGACATGTTTTGGTCAAAAAGTGGTGAGTTGTGAGCATTACTTTCATGGACGTCTAGATCACCAAAATGCCTGGGGTAGCAGAAGTGACATCATATACCCTTTGACCTTAATGAAGTCACAGGAAATATCATTATATGTCCATTGACCCTGCATCATCCAAAGAAGTGACTCCACAACACTTTAATCCTCATTACATAACAATATTTAACTTTGCATCAGTTACATCATGGCACAATTAACATTATATATTGTTCTAGGGGAGATCAAAAGGTGGGGGTTTCTCTTCTCTAAGAAAATCTTGAACAAAATCGGCTTTACTAGTGAATTTTAATGCACAAATGTCACATAACCTTTAAAAAAAACATAGGTTCTAAAAAAAACACTGACTAAATATTCAAGTCCTTCCATGGTGTACCAAGCTCATGAAATCTGACAGTCCCCATGAGTTTGCCCAATTCTGTTTGTAAAATGTCCTTTGGGTGTTCAATGTCGTCATTTCAAATAATCTTTATTTGATCATTTCCCAGATGAACATAAAAGACATACACAATCTAAAACACTCGCAATTAATATAAAAACTGTTTATTTAAATGTTTAAAATGCATCAATAGAAACAAAATACATATCAGGCACTAAGCCATAATAAAGACCTCTTCGTGGACTAATATAATACATGATAACATTTGAACAAACAATCACAAAGTTCAGGACATAAAGTACTAATAGAATTGAGTAATCATTGTTTGAAATAACATTGCCTTTCTCACACGTAAAATGCCCCTCAAAAACAGCCAACCAAATAGCATGTATGTTGGTCATTTGGTTGCTGTAAAAAGGGCAAAGTAGCTTTACACTTAGTAAATGTGTGCCTGCGCAGCGGAGCCAATAGAAATCTCCTAGTGGATGGGAGATACAAATTACAAAAGAAAACAAAGTGCAACAAGGTCTTGGTTGATTGTTCCTTACACGGGCAAATACAGATATCGTTTGGAGAGTATTGCCCTAGGGGGAAAAACAACATCCAGCGTATTGATCTTAACCTAAAATGAGTCAGTGAGTTGCGTTGTACACGTTCTTCACAAACAATAAGTATGGGGCGATCCCGGCGTCATCTGAATCCAACAATAATCTCTTACAGGCAGCTCCACCACTTTCACAGCCACCCTGGAGGCCTGTCTGTGTGAAGAGAAGCATTCCTTTTTCCAGCTTTTGTCTTTCTTGCTGATACTTTCTGGATTCTCAAAAAAGTGTGCACAACACAGAGCCGAGCTGGTATCTATTATATACTTTAGCCATGGAATGTTCAATCCATGGTCATAGGCGAGGCAATCTCAAACAACAGTACGGTTGAGCTCAGCTTCCTTATTTGACCAAATGGTACACCAGAGGGCTACAGGAGCAGCACCAATAAGGTCCTGAACATACTCAAGTCCTAATTCTTAATGTAAGGGGAAGTGAGGTGTCGATGGAGAAACACTCAGCAGGCTGCAACAAAATCTGTTTTCCTCGATTTGGATATCAGCAGCATCCCTATAGCCCCAAATCCCCATTCCATACGTCAAGGTTGGAAGGCATTTACTTTTATAGATGTCTATTAATGGAGCCAATGGCTTTCTACCAATGCAAGCAGGAAGGGAGAACAAGGTGCCAACTGCATTAGAGAATCAGGTTAATTTACATTGAAAACATGCAGACCATGTGCAAGCATCATCAAATTCCAAGCCAAGATCAGGAAAAAAGGATATCCTATCTATTTTTTTCCCTCCAGTCAATTGGGTATTAGTTTTGGGATTCCTAGTACCGCGCACCATAACAAACGTTTTGAAGTGATTTGTTTCCCAGTCAAGTCCCTTCATGAATTCTACAAAGGTACTGAGCAATATCGTCATACTGTTCACAGTTCAAGCAAGAAGCGCTGCCTCATCTGCATATAATAAGATGAGCACAGCTTTATTCTCTACGAGCAGCACATATGACACAGCAACATCCAACGTCCTCTCCAAGTAATTCATGTATAATAAGAAGAGAATGTGGGTGAGTATGCGACCTTGGCATACTCTTAAATTGACTTTAAATGGAGAAGTACACTTTCCGGCCACGTCATATGTTACTAAATCTTACTGAGGTTGTGAGATTGTTGTGTAGTAGTCTAAGAAGGGACACTGGGTGTGCCTCAAGACCAATAGGTTCAAGGATTGCCCAGCGTTTTGACCTATTTATGCAATCAAAGGCGCTCGATAGGTCCATATATGCAAAATGGATTGGGATGCTCCTTGCATATTTATATTTGGCCACGATAAGATGTAAGTTTAAACACTGCTCAATAGTTCCCAGGCCCTTCCGGAAACCATTTTGAACTGGCAATATCAATCAATCAAAACATTTGTAAAGCACACTACTCACCCGTGAGGGTCTCAAGGCGCTGAGGGGAGGGGTGCTGCTACTGCTTGAAAAGCCAGGTCTTGAGCAGCCTCCTGAAGGTGAGTAGGTCCTTGGTCAGACGCAGGAGGATGGGGAGGGTGTTCCAGGTTTTGGCGGCGAGGTGGGAGAATGATCTACCGCTGGTGTTCGCTCTTCAGATGCGGGAGACGGTGGCGAGGATGAGGTTGGCTGAGCGGAGCTCGCGGTTTGGGGTGTGGAAGGTGAGTCGGCTGTTGAGGTATGTTGGTCCGGGGTTGTGGAGTGCTTTGTGTGCATGGGTGAGGAGCTTGAAGGTGATCCTCGTGTTAATGGGAAGCCAGTGCAGGTGTCTCAGGTGGGGTGTGATGTGGTTGAGGCGCGGGATTTCTAGGATCAGGCGTGCGGAGGCGTTCTGTATGCGGTGTAGTTTTTTCAGGCATTTAGCCACGGCTCCTGTGTAGAGGTCATTGCCGTAGTCTAGCCTGCTGCTGACGAGTGCCTGGGTGACTGTTCTTCTTGTTTTGGTGGGGATCCACCTGTAGATCTTGCGGAGCCTGATTAGGGTGTTGAAGCAGGAGGATGAGACAGCGTTGACCTGCATGGTCATGGAGAGCGTTGAGTCAAGGATGAAACCTAGGTTGCGTGCGTGGTCGGTTGGTGTTGGTGCTGCTCCCAGTGCGGTCAGCCACCAGGAGTTGTCCCACACCGAGGGAATGGAGCCGAGGATGAGTACTTCCTTCTTGTCCGAGTTCAGCTTCAGGCGGATGATCTTCATCCACTCTACAACAGCTCTCATTTCTTCGTGAAGGTTGGGTTTGGCGGTGAGGGGGTCCTTGGTGAGGGATAGGATCAGCTGGATGTCGTCGGCATAGGAGATGAAGTTGAGGTTGTGTAGTCGGGCGACGTGAGCGTGTGGTGCCATGTAGATGTTGAACAATGTAGGGCTGAGGGAAGATCCTTGGGGTGCGCCGCAGATGATCTTGGTGGCTCCGGAGCGGGAAGGTGGGAGGCGGACGCTCTGTGTTCCGCTGGAGAGGAAGGAGGTGGTCCAGTCCAGTGTTTTGTCTCGGATCCCCGCGTTGTGGAGGCGTGTGCATAGGGTGCGGTGGCAGACAGTGTAGAAGGTGGCTGATAGGTCCAGGAGGATGAGGGCCACGGTTTTGCTGTTGTCCTGTAGAATCCTTATGTCATCTGTGGCAGTGATGAGGGCGGTTTTGGTGCTGTGGTTGCTGTGGAACCAGGACTAGGATGGATCCAGGATGCTGTTCTCCTCGAGGTAGCGGGTCAGTTGGCTGTTGACGGTCTTCTCGATGACCTTCGCTGGGAACGGGAGCAGGGAGATGGGTCGGAAGTTCTTGAGGTCTTTGGGGTCCGCTTTGGGCTTCTTGAGTGAGGCGTTTATTTTGTTTTGCTTCCAGCTTTCTGGCAATCTTGTGGTCTCGAAGGAGGTGTTAATGGCCTTGCGGAGATGGGGTGCGATGGTGGAGCTGGCTTTGTTGAAGATGTTGTGTGGGCATGGGTCTAACGGAGAACTGGAGTGGATGGTGTTCATGATTTTGATGGTGTTGTCATCGTTTATGTTGGTCCAGGTGATCAGGGGGTCGGTGAGGATGGAGGTCATGAGGTCAGCGGTCTCGGATATTGCCGGGGCGGTCAGTGTGATTAAGCTGTCGTGGATGTCTGCGATTTTGCGATGGAAGAAGGTGGCAAGGGTGTTGCACAGGTCTTGCGACGGTGGGATGTCGTTGGTGTTGGAGCTGGAGTTGGAGAGCTCCTTCATGATGTTGAAGATCTCTTTGCTGTTGTGTGCGTTGTTATCTAGGTGGTCTTTAAAGGAGCCCCTTTTGGCTGATCTGATGAGGTGATGGTGTCTGCAGATGGCGTTCTTGTGGGCTGCGTAGCTGTTCAGTGTGTGTTTGTGGTGCCATTTTTTCTCTAGTTGTCGGCAGATGGATGCATTTAGGTTCATGGTGAACCAACTTGCTTTCTTGTTGGTGTGTTTCTAGAGCGGGGCGAGGGTATTAGTCCAGTCATCGATCCACTGTCTGAGGTTGCAGGTGGCGGTTTCGGGGTTGGTAGGGTCAACGGGTGGGCTTCGGACGAGGTTGGTGTTTACCTGGTCTTCGGTGACTTTGCTCCAGCATCGGCTTCGGATTTGTTGGGTGCAGTAGAGCGTGATGGGTTTCCGGAAGGTGAAGTGGATGCAGCGATGGTCGGTCCAGTGGAGTTCGGTGGTGTGGCTGAAGGAGACGTGGGAGCTTGCAGAGAAGATGGCGTCAAGCGTGAGGCCGGCAGCGTGGGTGGGTATTGTGATGAGCTGTCTGAGTCCGTGGTTGGCGAGGTTGTCAATCAGGGTTGTAGAGTTGGTGTCGTTGTTGTTCTTGAGGTGGAAGTTGATGTTATTCCCCCTTGTTCATAATAAAAGTCGATCTACTAATTATTTTAGTGGTGTAGTCAAGCAAGGAAATTGGTCGGCAGCACCTCGGGTCGTTGGCATTGCTCTGTCCTGTTAGGTACAACAGTTGAAAGGCTCCAAGATGGTAATATCCCCTCACTACAAGCAATATTAAAGACAGAACTGAGTATTGGTATCCAAAATCTTGGGTAGTCCTTAAATAGATCCATAGGCACCCCATCTGGGCCCGGCGCTTAATTGCTCAGGTTAGCATAGATAGATTTAAGAATTTCCTCCTCCCTGAAAGACAAATTGCCAACGGGGGACTGTTTGAACAGACCCTCATCTGTGGGCAACCATTTTGGAGTAATACACAGCTGTGAAGTGGTCAAACCACACCTCGGTGTAATATGCCTGTTGCCTGGGCTGGTTACATGCCTGCCTGTACTGCCTTCCAAAATGCCTGTGAACTAATATTCTGTCAGGCTACCATTATCGCCTTCCACTTCTCAGCCTTAATTGCCAATTTTCTTTTTTCAATGCCAGGGCATATTCTTTCCTGCGGGCCCAATTATGTCAACATTTACCTCCATTACTAGGACCAGCATTTTGCCAGTGCCGGCATTTTCCTAATAATGTTTCTCTTGCACTGTGGAGGTCTCTTATGTTAAAGGTTATGTCTAATATGTCAAGGGCCACATTTTGTCATGGATGACCACTTTGCCCTTGCCACAGTTGTCTCCCCATTTGCAAAATATTTTCTCCAATGTACCAGCACAAGCAATTTACCACAGATTCCAACTATGCCAAGAACTTACAACAGTAGGCCGGCACTGGAATTTTTTTATGGGTGCTCCATGCCAAAATGTTGCTACAGATTACCAGCAGCAAAAGTTTTGTAAGGGTATCCCATATGCAAGTACTGCCTCATGTATTTCAGCGCCAACATTTTTTCAAGGGTGCTTCTATAAGCCAGGAAGCATGCCAGGTTCAACAGCGGATCTGCACACATAACACCACATGCTCACTTACATTCACTTATTCTCACTCATTCTATCATTAGCACTGACTTGCACTCATTCATTTTCACCTACTCCCATACACTCACTCTCACCCTGAAGCATTCATTTGCGACTCTCTCACTCACTCTTACTCTGACTGACTTCTATGTACTCATTCATTTTGACACACACATATCTGTGATCCCTTATACAAACATACATGCTCACACATATACACACTCTCTCACCCAAACTCACTCTCACACTCAATATGCATTAAAACCATTTTATTTTTCTTATCCAAGATACCAGTGAATATTCAGATCTTTCTGCTCCTCTTTTTATTACACTATTAGTGAATAATAAACTATTATTCATCAATGTAAAAAAAATGAACAGAAAACAAGGTTCGAGACTAACTCTGATAATGCGGGACATCCCTGTGTTCTTGGCACTGAATACGCCATCTCTGAGGCCAGGAGTCGCAAATCAGTGCCGGTGGTACCAAGGTGCAAGCCACACTGCGACCCCTGGGAACCTCTTAATGATGTCCATGATTACTTATTCTCAATTAGATTTAATGCCAACTGGACTTGCATGACTTCACAATTCCCAGAATGGGCTTGTACACTTTTGTTAATTGTTCACATTTTGCACATTCACAGCTAGCAGTGGGCAAGCCATTCAAAGCTTAAGCCAGGGTTGAGTCAGATGCTTGTTGCGGCTAAGCTTGAAGGTCTTCTTTGGCTCTTGAGCCCAACACAAACCATTCTTTCACGTGGCTTCTGCCAGCCACCATGCTCTAACCTTGTTCAGTAAGAACTGAAGATGAAGCATTATTGTTTGATGTAAAACAGGAGACAGAAGATATTCATCCAGGGGTTGAGCTGCAAAATGTGCAACAAGAAAACCTAGTGATCAATTTCGCCTGTGGTGCTCCTAGATTGTGTGATCCTAGGTAAATATTTTATTTCACAGAACCTCTTTTCTCCTTATCACAACACATGTGAGCACCTTCAGATACGTGAGTTCAGGATGTGCTCTGTTCAAAACATGTTGGGGCATATTTATCATACTTTCACACAGTGCAGCACAGCAAGCCACTTTCACCTGAGTGAAAGGGAAAGGTCATGAATGTGCCATATTAACCATTATATGGCCCATTCCTATTCTTTTCTTGTGCTGGTGTACTTTGACAGTCTAGCATCAACACAGGCACCCTTGAACACCCACACTCCCCCCATTGAACTCCTCCTTGGGGCAGAGTAACGCAAGACAGCGATTTTCACAGCCTTGCTTCACTCCGGATTTATCAAGCCATGCAGGGGAGCCTTACGTGGCTTGATTGATCTCAATTATGTTTTGCATTGACGTTGCGCCCCTTTGTGAGGCGTAATTTTGTTCACATCTAACATGGGCTTCGATTGAAATTCATAGAGCATATTATCAAGGCCATTATCGCCGCTTTATCGGCAGTTTCCTGCCAATAAAAGCGGCGATAATGTATCGCCTGTCCTTGATAATATGCCCCCGAGTCTACTAATGCCATTATAGCCAGGGCATGGCAGGGATGGCAGGAATATTTCCAATTTCACTTTTAATAAATCCTTATCAATGCAGTGATATAATCTGATTTCCTAAAACGAAATGCTTCTCTGTGCTAAATATACACACTTCTTTGAATTTGGAGCCCTTATCATATTTTGGAGGACGTCTGTTACATGATTCATAAGCCAAAGCTGTCCAGGGCTCAGATCTTTCAATGGCTCGCCCATCTCTATTCACAAGGGGCATATTTTGAAATATACATACCCTCTGAGAGAGAATAGGCTTTTTTAAAGTGTCTCAATGTTTTCGTTTCTATATCGCAAATATATCCGCTAAATGTCCTGTGCTCCTTGTAAAATGGAATCAAATCTCGGACAGCAAATGAAAGAACACATACGTCGGTGCACTAAGGAATGTCAATAATTAATGATTGTGAACGAAAACACAGTATGTGCGTGTCATTCGTGCAATGGGATTATTTGCTTCCGTAATAAGAAAGATATTAAAACTCTACAAAAAAGAAAATAAGTTCCAAGATGAAATAAACCGAGGAACTAAAACAGAACATAAAATATTATTATAAGCCAATTTAAAAACATTCTCTTCTACCCTATTAAAAAAACAATATGAGAAGGTAATGGAATTTTGCAACATTTCAAACATCTTAAATCAGAAAACTTTCCCAAATATAATAATCGAACAATCAGCTTGTCTGCAAGCTTTAAAATGAGACCAAAAAAACAAACCAGATAACATAATCAGCCCCATTAACAATGGCATAACAACAAGCGAAACCAATTAGAGAGATATCCTTTATGACTTCTGAAATGTGCTCTAGACAGGAATCATTTCAATGACCAAAATTCCCGGGGTGCTTTGAAAATAAAAAGTGAAGTATTCAAAGCTGAAATTATACATTTCGGTGAGAGTGTCGTATAAAAACGATGAGAAACTGTTGTAGAAGAAACGAACCGCGTCATGAGTCTATATACAGATTAAATCACTCGAACAGTGGGACTACCCTATTAAATCCATCTTTTCACACGTTACTGGAAACTTTGGGGTATATTATCAAGGGGTTTTATCTCCGCTTTTTTGGCTTTAAAAGCCAAGAGAGCGGAGATAAAATTATCTCCCTATTACCAAGCTGTCGCTAACACCAGTTAGCGACAGCTAATAGGAGATAGCGACCATCATGGGCCCCACTTTGCATGTCAGTGATATTTATCACTAATGATATGCAAAGTGGGCGTGCCAAGATGTTAGCGACTGGAAACAGTCGCTAACATCGCTATCTCCTATTACCAACTTTTGGAGATATTTGCGCTAAGGGCGAATATCTCCAAAAGCTAACACCTGCCCTGAGCAGTTCTTAGCCATGTTATCCAATGGGAGGTGGATAACATGGCTAAGAGCATTTGCTCGATAATGCATGAATATCGCTGACTTTTCAGCGATATTCATGCATTGCGGGCGTTTTTTATCGCATTTGCGATAAACCTTGCTAATAGCAAGGTTTATCTGCGATAAAAATCGCCGATGTGCGGCGATAATTTTTGTCTCTAAACAAGTTAGAGACAAAAATTATCGCTAGTTGTTGATAATATACCCCTTTAGCCCGGATTTTAGAGTTGGGTGGTGATCTAGAATGTGGTAATTTATGGAGCAAATGGTAACCTGGAGAGGAATCGGCCAGTAGAATTTCCTAGAATCTAAAGAGCTGCAAATTCCACCCGTGGGTTCTCCTCCTGGTTTTGCATTTCCTTCATAACTGGAGGATTTTCCATTACCACCCAGGAGTTCAGAAAAACGCAAAAAAAATGTAACGGCTCAAAATCCTTCACTTATTCCAAGCAATGCAAAACTGCGACAGCAGGTAGCCACACCGCAAATAGGGGCAGATGTATCAAGATTCCATTTTGCGATTTCTAAATAGCGATTTTAAGGAATCGCTATTTAGAAATCGCAAAATGGAATGTATGTAGAAAATCGCAATTTTTTAGCGATTTCTTAATCTTCCTTATTTGCGAATTCGCATTTTGCGAATTCGCAATTAAGGAATAATTTCCCATGCATTCCTATGGGCCAGAAGGCCCATAGGAATGATTGTGAAATAATTCTCAAATTGCGAATTCGCAATTTGCTTATCGCAATTTGAGAATTATTACAAGGGTGCAGGGGTGTCTCAAAGACACCCTGCTGCACCCCTTAAATTTACATGTGTGTGCATGTGGTGCACATACATGCCCTATGGGCATGTATCTGCGTCACATGCCACCTTCACAAATGCCAAATAGGGCATTTTTAAAAGGAATCGCAAATTACCACCAACTACAAGTTGGTGGTAATTTGCGATTTCTTAACACAAAACAGCAATACAAAAATGCTACATACATAGCATTTAAGGAATCGCAAAATTGCGATTCCTTAAATGCTATGGCAAAATACGGAATCGCACATTTTTGCGATTCCTTAATTTGCTAATTTTTGATGCATGCCCAAACATGCAAATAGACCGTTTGCGATTTGCAAAGGCCGAAATTCTGTGAATTTCGGCCTTTGCGATTTGCAAAAGGCTTGATACATCTAGGCCATAGTTTTTTGTTAAATAGCTATATGACCGTTGCTGTCAATATTACAGCAGTGTTTAAACAATTGTTCAGGTGTCTGGCATTTGATGTGTTTATAATACTGCTTTCATACCATATCAGTTTAGCAAAGGACCTTCAAAAAAGATGGCAGAGAGGTATTATTCCCCTACTTTCCTGTTATATGGAGGTCCCCGCTCTTATTCTACAACATGATTTATTGAATTGAAAACAAATCTGCATTAATGGCAAGGCAGGAAACATGGGCTATACCACTAGATGTTGCCAGGTTCTTCGTTGCTCCTGTTTTCTCTTCCACACAGGTCATTTTAGTAAATCTTTGAAACAGGTAGTTGTCCCATGAAGAGACCCACTGCAGCAACAAAGTAGAGGAATGACTACAATCGGTCCCAGAGGATGGCAGCCATGTTAGGAAGAATCAGGTAACCAGAGAGAGCTATTTAGTGGCCATATAAGAGGTATACAACAAAATACCTCCAGTTATTCATCCATTACCAAAGATTTACAACAACCTGTGGAACCTTCCTGGAAGACCAGCAGTGTCAGGTTATGAGTCAATGTTGGAACTGATGGTACAATTAATCAACTTTTTCCCAATCCTATGCCCCCTGCAACGGCATGTTACATTAAGGATAACATGCATCTAAATCAAATCCGGACGATTCCATCTTCAAATTTCCTTTTACCTACTTTAGATATGGAATCATTATATAGAAATATACCACAATCTGAAGGTAATTTTGTGTTGCAGAATGTCCTCTATACAAGTTCTAGCCGACATCAAGTCCCAACATCTTTCATTATCTCTTTAGTCAACCTTGGGATAGATACATATTTCTTTCAATTCTGGCACAATGTTTTACCAGTAAAAGGTGCTTCTTACATGGGAGAGGTTTACGATTCCAATTTTTAATTTTGTTTTAAACTGTCTTTTTATGGAAACAAAAACAAGCTTTATCATGGTTACATGAGATAGGCACAGAATTGGAGAGGCAGGAAGTGAGAAAGTTACATAGCGTTGCGAATATTTCCACAAAGACGATTCATATCACAATTACCCTCCCAGGAAACCCTGCATAACAATCATATCCCACACCCAAAGTACATCCCCCACCCCCTGGCCTCTTGCTGAGCCCCCTGTATTTATCCCATGCATCTAACTTCTTTGCTCCTTTTCGAGGGCATCCCCGATTCTGGTAGATCACTTGCTCTGCCCCACAGCACCAGTCTAGGTCCTTCTTCCAAGCGGCAACTGTAGGAGGTGCACACGCCCCCCAAGCACAGCAACATTGCACTTTGCCTCTACCCCAGCCAGGGACAACCATGTCCTAACCCATTGTGGCCACCTGTCCTCCCCTGACACGCCCAGGATAATCCACCATGAATCAAAGCAGGACATCCTCCCCCACTACATGCGTCATTACTCGGGTGACACCCTCCCAGTATGTCTGTTTCACTGGACCGGACCATAAGATATAAAAAAAATGATCCCAACTCGCTACAGTCACAAACACATATGTCATTGTTGCACCTCCCCATCGGGACATGGGCAGTGCGCGAATCATAGGAGCGATTCTGGGTGCAAAACTGGATAAGCCAAAACCGCACGCTTATGGCTATTTCACGAGGGTCTGTAATGCCTCAGCCCAATTGTCATCCTTGAGGAGGCCAACGTCGGACTCCAAAGCCTCCCGAAAGGGGCCCAAACTGTCCAGGGTGTTGTTAATTAATTTACAATAGGTCAGGGAGGTGGCCTTATCTATCATGGGGTCAAGAAACAAATGGTCCTCAAGGGGTGAAGATTTAGGCAGCTGAGTACTCTCACGCAGGTGGCAATTGAGCGTGTGGTGCAACTGTTGGTACCTCAAATATTCTCTCTTCCCCAGTTTGAATTGACCCTGTAGCGTGTCGAAGCCAATCATCTTCCATGTCCTCCATACATCCCAAGATAGTCAATGCCTATTAAATTCCAGCTACGAAAACCCATCAGTCTCGTCAGTTCTCTCATTTGTCCACCATCCCATAAAGGGGTTTGGTCTGTGAGTTTATGAGCCCATCCCGTCATCTTGTTGGCCCACTGCCAGGCCACGAGAACCGTTGTAGTGTGGACCGGGAGGAGCTAATTCGGTCTTCCCTTCCAATAGAGCTCTGTCAAATAACTGTTAGCACCGAATGCCAAGCGGTCCACTCTATACGCGGGATCATCCGAGGGAGAGAAGACGCAGCCATTAATATTGACAAGCTGGGAAGCCCAATAATACTTCCGAATATCAGGAACACCAAGACCACCTTCATAAATACCTCGCATAAGCTTGACAAGCGCGATTCTTGGGCTACCACCCCCCCAAAGCAGCAAACCCTGCTCAGATTCCAACGACCAGAAGAAAGAGTTCAGGATCAAGTACGGGGTGTTCTGGATAATGTACAGTAGCCGTGGGAGTGCCATCATCTTTAAGATGACTGCCCTGCCCATCAAAGAGACCGGCAAGCATCTCCAGTGTGAAATGTCGTCCCGCAACCTGACTAATTGTGCCTGCACATTGATCCGCATAAAGTTGCATTCGTCTCTGGTGATTCAGAGGCCCAGATATTTAAATGTGTCTCTCGAGACAATCTTTGAGCACGCCGATGTCAGAGGCTGCAGCTTTCCGGCAAGCGTGTACACCAGGGACTTGTCCCAATTGACGCGGTATCCAGAATAGGTACCAAAGGTTTGAATAATGTGGATGAGGCAATGGAAGGTCCGACGTGGATGATGGGCATACAGCAGGATATCGTCCGTGTAGAGAGATATACTTTCCTCCCATCCCCCCAAGGTCTATGCCACTGACATAGGTCCATCCTTATCCACACCGCCAGTGGCTCCAGCACCAGTGCAAAGAGCATCAGTGATAATGGACTGCCCTGCCGGGTGCTCCGATGCAGTGTGAAAGCTCTGGAGACACTGCCGTTAACATTAACCTGCACTCTCGGACCGGTATACTGAAGGTGAGTCCACTTTTGTATGTTGGGGCCGAACCCCATTTTATCGAGGACCACAAACAGATACTCCCAATCTGTACTGTTGAACGCCATTTGCGCGTCGAGAGATAATAGTGTGGCCGGAATATCCGGACATTTTTGAGTCATCTGCATTACTCCGTATAGGCAGCGCAGGTTGAGCCTCGTGCTCCTATGGGCATAAAGCCCAATTGATCTGGGTGTATAAGGGATTGAATGATTGGACCTATACGATTAGCCTATACTTTGCCAGGACTTTGGGCTCGTAATTTAGAATAGAGATTGGCCTATACGAGATGCAGAGATCGTGCGTTTTCCCTTTTTTAAGAAGGACATCGATGGTTGCCATACAAAGATCATCGGGGAGAGCCCCATCGTCACATGCCGCGTAGAACATATTGAGCATATGGGGGGCAGTTTACTGGCCACGCATTTATACATTTCTACCGGGAACCCGTTGGGGCCCGGTGCATTGCCTGACTGCAAATCTTGTATGGCATTTTCGACCTCCTCCAGCCTAACGTCAGAGTCCAACGCTGCCCTATCCTCGTCTCCAAGTGCCCACATATTGAGGTCTTTTAAAAATTCAGTGGCTTTGCCCTCCTCCCGTGTAGACTGGGACCAGTAGATCCACTCATAGTAGTTAGCAAAAACGTCCGCCAACTCGGCTCCAGAGCTGCCCTGCAGCCCCTCCTTCAATTGAATTCTGGACACCCAATTACGGCTCCGTTCCTGCATTCAAGCCATGCGATAAGCTTATTTGCCTTGTTCCCACAGTCATAGACCTTCCTCTGTGTTGCCAGCTCATGAGCGTAGGCAACATTCTCCTCAAGCCCCGGAGTTCCCTCTGCTTCAGGCCGAGTCTATGTTTGCGATCCACCTCCCTCTCAGGATCTGATTCCAGCATTTTCCCTAGGGCAAGAATCTCAGTCTTGAGGGCATTGCACTGTGCGTGCTTTTCTTTACGCGGATCCCAGTGCCCGCCTGCATGAAGTCTCTGGCCACCACTTTGTAGGCTTCCCAGAGCGTGCAGTCCAATTCCACTGAACCCACATTTTTGTCAAAATATTGAATAGTACATTCCTCAAAGCGGTCTATAAAGTACTGGTCTATAAACAGAGTGGGGTCCAAGCATGGTGGGAGAGAACGCTCACACCATGGCCCGCACATTTGGACCTCTACCGGCGAATGGTCCAAGATGCCCCGTGCTTTGTGACACCCCCCCTGAAAGAACCCACAGAGGCTGCATGCGTGGAGATGTAATCTATACGAGAGCTTGACCCGTGTGCTGCAAACATATGTGTGTACTGTCGCAAGTTGGGGTTATGGCTGTGCCTGAGGTCAGTCAGTCCCAGTGCATGCACAAACGTGGCTAAAGACAGCGAGTCCCAAGACCTGGACAAGTTTACCTTTCTGTCAACATCCGTGACCCTGGTTGCATTTATGTCCCCCCCAATGACTAAAGTCACCTGTAGAAAGTCCAGGATTAGTTTCCTGAGGTCGGGGACTGTAGTATTGTGTAGTCGGTGCGGGATATAGACCGAGCCCATTTTAAGCCCAATTTTTCATTTTTATACATGGATGATGTAGAGAGGAACATTATTCTCACCGATTGAAACCCATTCAGGTAGAACATTGCTTTTTTGGAAGCCATACATTGGCACATTTTTCTCATTTAGCAAAGCTCTCATTCCCTCCTACTACAACTCCAAACCTGGTTGAAACAAAATTGTAATATATTACGTTTCACCATGCAAAGACACAATATAGAGATTTATTTCCTATATCTTATAATGATAAACAGAGATCGCCCACCTATGTACCTCTTTATACAGGAAAGCAACTGAAAAGTATTTCCTTATGGAAGCCAATAGTTTTCACACATGCCCACTACAAGATTCACAACCATACAGCCATTTTTTACAACTTAGGCATAATTGCTAGCTCAAGGAAGATAGTTTCGTTTTGGGTACCTGACCCTCCTCCCTCAACATGGCTGGAATCCTCCGGGACTGGTTGTAGTCATTCCTCTATTTTCTTGCCTTTATCACTCTTGCAACATAGTCTCTGTCATTTCATGGCTATAGTCATCTGACATTGCTCCTGCTTTGGCTAACGCAACTTTATTGCTCCTGCTCCTTTAGGCTGTGTCAGTCCGCCCTGCTCTCAGTCTGCCTCATTGTGATTCCACACACAGGCACTCACAAGCAGTCCCAAATGACTGGCCTTTAGCTTTTTCTGCCAATTTGGCAATTTAAGGTAGCACTTTTGTGCGTTGAATTACTTCTTTTTGAATTACCTTTTAAATAATGGCACAAAATTGCTAAACTCCAATAGGGTAACAGGTGATATGAACTTTAAAAAATGTAGGCCATAAAGTAACAAGAAAAAGTAAAATGGCAATCTGAAGTCACTGTTTGAGGTTGGCCAGGATGTAAGTGCAATTTCAGGCTGAACTCAATGTAGTGGAGGTCGGACACAACAAGAGGCTTTTACAAGACAATGATTTTACATTCTGACTTAGGCTCTGAAATGGAAGACAAAATCCTCGATTGATGTGAATTTGAAGGCTTTTCCCAGTGACGGAACGTCCTCTCAAATTCTGATAGTTGTTGAATGAATTCCCACTGAAGCTGTTAGTTTTGGCAGAAAAAACGTTCAGAGTAAAAAAAAGTACATTTTATAACTATCAATTTCCTTTTGTAGGACAGATATGTTTGACCTGGTCAAGATTTCTGCCTTCTGACTTAGCCTCTTTTTTGGACCACAGAATCCTCCAGCAAGGCAAGCCTTTATTTAAATCGCTATGATTCAGGGATGCAAGAATAGTTACTTGTGAACTCTTGGTGAGCAAAAGAACGATTGGTTGGAGGGCTACGTGAGCGATTGCCAGTGGTTAGACTTCTTGCATGTAACCTTGCATCATCTTTTGTGTGTTTATTGAAAGTTTTATTCAAACATGTTTTTTAATGTATACACAATAAAGAAACATGGCAAGAACATGTTTATGAATGTGTTTGATTTTTAGCTTTTCGAATATATGTATTTTATATAACCTACTGCGTAAATTGCCCCAGTTGAAGCTGCAGTAAGTAAACTGGGCTCATCAGTTTATTTTTTGTTCTTGCGGTGGTCATGGGTTGAGCATAATATTTGCCCTGAAATATTACCAGCTACTAAAGTGAGTGAGTCTATCCTATTCTAGGGAGGGTTCAGGAGAGTCTCCTCTGAACAAAAATTTAAAATAACAGGGTCATAGTTTGCATTTTGAAGCATTATTATTATACAAACATGCTAAACAACTATAGATTCTGAAAGGGCATGAATTAAATATCCAAGTTCTTTCACGGAGTGCTAATCCATTGAAACTTGACGTTTCCCAGGAGTTGACCCCATTTTTTCAAAATGTTTAAGGGTGCTCCTACATGTCAAAAATTACCTCCATATTTTCAGGGCCAGCATTTTGTTGTGGAACCACCCGTATGCCATGGGTTTCCCTGAGGCCATACATTCCATACAATATTCCAGTGCCATAATTTTGCCACTTAGTGCTATGCATACACCATTGTTGCATCTTAAGTAAAAAATCTCCTCTAGCATGTCAGGGCCAGTGTTTTGTCATGGCTACCTCTGTGCTGCATGTCATGATTGTCCTTCCTTATGGTAAGAAGCATCTCTAATGTGCCAGCACACTGTCACTGATGTCCCCATGCCAAGAATTGCTTTCAGTAAGCCAGTGCACGCACTTTTCCTTCTATGCCAAGAATTACCTTAGTGTGCCAGCATTTTTCCATGAGTGCCCCTGTGCCAAGAATTACCTCCCGTATGCCAGTGTCAGCATTTTGGCATGAGTAGCCTATATGTCAAATACTACCTCTAGTATGCCAGTGCCAGTATTCTGTCATGGATGTCTGTAATGTCAGAGAGTGGCTCCATGATCCCAGTGCAAGTATTTTTGCAGTTGGGCCTCCCTGACAGGCTAGCAAGCATTCCACAATAACTGACACTCACTTGCACTATTATTTACTCATTCATAATTATGTACACTTACTCATTCTCACTCACATTAAAACCTACTCTCACTCATACTTTCTCACTCACACTAACTTGCACTCACTCTTATTCTCACTCACTCATTCTAACTTATTTTCACTTATTCTAACTAATGCTCCCTCGCCCAGTCTCTCATTCTCACTCACTATCTGCTATTTACTATCACTCAATGTCACTCACACACACTTGCTCAGACATCCACACAGGAACACGCTGACTTTCACACACTCTCTCTCAAACACACCCTCGCCCACACACACACACACACAACAGACATTTAAAAGCTTTTATTTTACTTACCTCAGGTCCTGTTGTATCATCTAGTGCTCCATTTGGTATTACACAAAGAGTTTGTAATAACTAATTTTCAGGATTTGTGTCATGAAAAATGGTCAGAAAACATTAAAGATATAGGCTGCCTCTCATAGAGTTGAGCTTCCCGTGTGTCGTTGGGGCTGATTTTGCCACTATTTAATCCACAAATCCACAAGTCTCAATGGGAGTGGCAGAGGTCGAAAGTGACAAGCCAGCGGTTGCAGTTGCGATCACCTGGAGAGCCCCAAATGATGCCCAAGTAGGGGACCTGATTGATTTCAAAAGGAGAGCATCAGCTGACTATACTATTGAAACTCAACATCACAGCAGTCACAAAGCTGCCAGCTCTATTGATATGAAATGCCCGCCTATTTAGGACAGTACTTCCAATGCTCATTTTGTTGTCTGCGACTACCATATAAATCATCTCAGTGATCAAAAGAAAAAAAACAATGATCCTCATGCACTGGGAGAAGACTTGTAGCACATCTAGGTAAATGATTTCACTGGAAAAAGCTAGTTTGGGATTTGCTCCTGCATAAACAAATAAAAAATACTTTGCCAGCATGACGGGGTGGCCAGCTGGCATTGTATTTTTTCCAGAAGTGCTCCTGTTGTGTGGGAGCACAATTGTCAAAAAGATGCCCTCCAAGACCGTAGGGATCTCTAAATGTTGCTGTTATTTTGCTGCTTGACCGGCCTACATTGAACTGATATAGCAGGATGGTGTACAGATTAACAGGGTTTAACCTACATTGCTTCATAAAGTAAGGTTGTTGTATAAGCTTTATTGCGACAACTATTATCATGAATGTTGTAGAAAAAATGCCACTGATAATACAAAAATTAATATAAAAATAAAAAGTTCATGCAGCAGCTTATAACAGTTAAAAAAAGTAATTTATCATGATTTACAGCTACTGCGAAAGAGCACTGTAGGACTCAGTAAATCAGTAATAAAAACATTTGGCACAACATTACAATGGCAACACACACTTAAAACAGAATGAAAGAGGAAGGAGGAGAATCACAGTATTTTCAGTTAGACCAAGTTAGCAGTCCTTTTAATTTCTTTTCCAACCCTCTCTAGGCAAAATTGCCGACTAGTTATTAACAATAAAGTGCATGTGCATAGCATTTTTTTGACGCATAAATTAAACTCGTGGGCAAGTGTATGTAAACCTCATCCTACTGGATACTTTGACGTTCCTGTCTGGGCCTTCCTTCTCATAAGCCTTGCATGACTTAAGAACTTTGCCACTCCACAAGCAAAACTTGGTCTGGAATCTGATCTTAAAATGCGCAAGGCACCCCGATGGTTTCACTTGCCCAATTGCCGGCAGATCAGTTTTAGCTATTTAGAACTCGGTTTGGCGTAAGCCTGCCACGCAAACATGACATGGGCAATGGATTACACTTTGTCCTTGTTGCATGGGCAATCTTTTGGTGTTGGGTTGCACGGATGCCAGTTAGCTGTTACCTCACAGACAGGAAGCGTGCCAAATCTAAAATGATGTACAACATACTGTCTCAGGGGACCTGAATTATGTCTAGGTAGGGCTCCAGATATCTGGTCTGTTTGTGGAGATAACATTTTGTAGTAAGTCTCCCCTGGTTTGGTTTACTTGATTCTTGCTGTTCCACCCATTCCCAGTAATGTTGTTTAAGCACCATGTTGCAGGTGGATCTCTCTTGGCCAATTAGCGTTAAAGCATTAGTGTAGATATCGATTTCCTAGTGTTGGTGATCCAACCTACCTTATTTCTTGTGTCTAAAAAGCCAGAAAAGCTCATATGAGGCCTCCCCATAAGGTAGGAACTCGGGTCCGCCTTATGCGAGCCAAAAGAGCAGCGGGCGTAGCCTCGCTATATCACCAATGGAACGCCTGCCCATATCAAGCATTAGGGGAGTAAGAGGAATGCTTTGTAGCAGCATCACAAGGTCTCTTAGGAATTTTTGCTCAGATCTGCAGAGATCAGGAATTTGTTTGAATACTCGCAAGTCCGTTCCATACAAAGCTGAGCTGTGCTAACTGCTTTTGAATCATAGACCTGAAGAGCTGGAGCTAACGGTGTACTGAGGGGTGATGTTCCTTTCCTAGGGACCCCGTTACTCGCTTATGGCCTAATAACATCTTGATTAGGTGAGGCTTCCACAACATTTTGTCTGAAAGTCAAACACCGAGATAATCAAAAGTACCAACTCTTTTAAAGGGAGTCCCTCCTAACATTGGGATGCCTTTGTTGGACTTGTGGGGGTTAAAGGCCATACATTTGTTTTTTGTGGTGTTAATGATTGGCCTCCTGGTGTCACAGAAGAGATTAAATCTATTAAGCAGTCACAGCAACCCTGCTGGGGTCTTCGACACCAGCAGGGTGTCATCTGCAATCAGAAGAATTGGCACCTTGTCACCCCCCAAGGTTGGTGCATCGGCTTGCTCTTCTTGCAGGAAGTTAACCATGCCATTGATGTACAGGGAGAATAGAGTGGAAGCCAGAGCACAGCCATCTCGTACTCCACTGCTGACTGGGATGCGCTCAGTCAATTGCCCTTGCATCCCCCATCTAATCTGTGCATAATTCCCTTTGTTCTCCTGGATGAGGCCTGGGATAGAGTTCACAAGAATACTGACTCTGGAAGCAAGTACTATTGAGCCTGAAAGGGGAACTTAACTGTCCAATAGAGTAGAACACAGCCTAATAAAGCTGTTCTCATAGCAGGATTTCAAGTGTGACCAATAGTTGCTGCTTCAAGAGGCTTGTTTGATCTGCCATAGGGTCAGGAAACTTTCTCTGCTTTAATTTAAGAGAGCAAGAGCCAGGAGATAAAATGTTAATGATGGATGAAGCTGTCAACCATACAGATGTCCTTCAAATTCTAAATTAGTGATTGATTTAACATTCAAGATATCCATTCAAGGGACAACAAACCTGTGTGCATAGCCAAGGAAGTGGGAGACCAGAGACGCCACCTCAGCCATCCGAACCCGTGAGGGGAACGGCGCGGCGTGTTCTTTGTCCGTGTGTGGGCAGGACCAAATCGACTACAAGCCCCAGAAGTCTGTGGGGAAGGCACAGAGGAAGTGAAGCCGGGAGAGGGCACCAGAGGCCCTCATAACTGGCCTGGCCCTCCCGCAGCGCGGGACAATAAACCTGTGTGCATAGCCAAGGAAGCGGGAGCCCAGAGACGCCACCTCAGCCATCCGAAGCCATGAGGGGAACTGCGCGGCGTGTTCTTTGTCCGTGTGTGGGCAGGACCAAATAGACTACAAGCCCCAGAAGTATGTGGGGAAGGCGCAGAGGAAGTGACGCCGCGAGAGGGCGCCTGAGGCCCTCATAACCGGCCCAGCCTTCCCGCAGCACGCCAATTTAGCCATAAGCTAGCCAATTTAGCCATAAGTGTACTATAACGGCTTATAAGCCGTTATAGTACACTTATGGCTAAATTGGCTTGTTGATAGGATTTTCTACTGCCCAATCCTATCAACAAGCCAATTTAGCCATAAGTGTACTATAACGGCTTATAAGCCGTTATAGTACACTTATGGCTAAATTGGCTTGTTGATAGGATAGGGCAGTAGAAAATTATTAAATAACTACCAATAATAATTGCCTTGTATAAACTATATTTCTGCTCATACAGGCACAGAAGCCGTAAATATACCTACCGATTACTGCACAGGAAGTACAGAAGTAGAAGTCTGTGCGAAACAGGACACAGACCACACGGTAAGACGTGCACAGAGTTATCTATTAATATTAACCATTTAATACTATAAACTTACTTATTTTTAACAACTACTCAATATTGTAAGTAATTTTAACTGCATGATACTTGGTAATAGGGACGTATACTCTCCCACCCTGGATACTAGCCCCATTTAAGATTTTTCGTATTAATATATATGCAGCCCCAACAATATCCTTCACATTTGCTACTTGAACCAGCCATAATTGTGATTCAGAGTTTGACAATGTGACATGAGGCTCTCTAGATGTGGCCTTATATTAGGTCTTGTCATATACTGATAATTAAGGGAAAAGCTGGGTGAAAATGTACATCGCTTTTAACACTAGGACTCCTTTTTTGAGAAAATGAGGTCAAATTTATTCAATGTAATTGAAGTATTTGATTAGAAACTGATATCTGTGAGCATTGTTCTTTTGAACTTTCTAAGGTGAACATGGACTGGAGTATATAGGACATCCTATAATGTTACAAGGCTATTGCAATACAACATGTCATCTGGTTTTATAGAGATAAAATGTGGAAATTTATAACAGGATTGTGATGACAACTATCTGTTCCTCGTATGAAGGCGCAACATTTATATTGTCTAATTGCAAAGTACTCAGGCCATATTACTGAAATGAACGAGGAATAGATAATGTGTTATAGGTTGCAAAATGCCTTATAAATAAGTAAGAAATAAGAAAGGGGAAATCTGTATACATAATAGCAAATATCAACTGTAGGCTTGGACATATACAGAAGTATGTATTGTATCATAAATTAATGTGTGTTTTTAGGACATATACACAATTATGTTTCGTATCACAAGTTTGTGTGTGTTTTTTAGGATTGGGGAATTTTGCAAATTATTAGCTCTTGTTGTACTGGCAGTAAACTGCCAGGATAGAAGAACTGATATCTGTATATATTATTATATATGTGTTTTTAAATGTCTTTACAGCCCTGACGAAGTTCTTTTGATCGAAACGTGTTGGCTGCCTGATGTAACATGAATAAAGAAGAATAAAAGCAAATATACTTTAGATAGACATTTTTTCCTTAAATCTATTGACATTTGAGATATTGTTGGATGGTGGTGCAACCCACAATGAGTGGAATCTCAGTTTTGGACAACAAACAATCACCCCTTGGGAACAACGGGGGTAGTGGTAGTGCACACCACAAGAGCGAGTAGCTCACCCTTTTGTATACTGTTTGAACGGGTAGGCCTTTGGTAGGCCAGAGAGGTGCAGCACGCACCTCCTTGTGTGCATAACGTTGAGTTGTTCTGCTTGTGGGTATCACTGCTTATTGTGTTTACGTTAAAGTGGCATACCTATGAGTAAATTAACACGTAAAGCGGGGGTTGGGGTGGCAGGGACCCTGGATGCCTTTTTTAATCAGTCGGAAAGTGTGCTATTGCATGAAATTGACCCACTAAGCCTTCCCCCTGGACAAGTTACACTAGATGACCCTGTTTCAGGCAACACACGGTACTCTCACTCCCCAATACTGTCAAGCGGTGGCTCTCGGTCAGCCATTTCAACAGACCTTAGGTCTATAAGTAAAGCCAAGGTACCTGACAATAAGGTTAGAACCAGGCAAAAGAAGGCACCACCTACCCCTAGTTTAGCTACAGAAAACAAGAAAAGGAAAGCCTGTAAAGCACCAGGAACGAGCTCACAAGCAGCGAAATTGGCTAAACTTAACAGTATAGACCTAATCAGGGGAGGGTCTGATTTGGTAATTACTACATTAGTACACACAAGGGAAGAAGCCCTAGACATGGGAGAGATTGGTAATGCCACATTAACACAGCTCAAAACCTTATTCGCGGAATTAATGGAACCACTACTATGTAGATTAAATGCCATAGATGAAAGGCTTAACAAAATTGAAGATCACCTCATAAAACCAACAAAGAATCTTCCAGGGGGGGTCTCCGCGAAATAATGGAGCATCAAAGGGTTGGAATACAAGTTGCCGTCAACTTCCACTGCCAATCCCAGGCTAGTGGGGTTCCCCCCAATTGTATTCCCCTATTGCCACCACCAATTAGTACGCCCGCCCCGTCATTATTGTCATCTGAAGCTCAAAGGACCAATCAGACATCACATAGCACAAGCATAGGAGCAGCAGTGGAGGGTATGGGAGACAAAACACAAAGGGTTTTCCTCGATCTCCCTCCTGAGGCAACACCCTATACCATTGTGCTGGCAAATGCTCCCCCACAACGGCAGGTGAGGACGAGCATTGGGCCACATTAAAAAATAAGGCCCTACACTTTTTGGACACCAAAACGGGGTTTGGAAACCATTTATTTGAAAACTTTTTGATGGTTAGAAGAGTGGCCTGGGTGGGCAAATTAATTAAAGGCCTGGAAGGGGACAGTATAGTCATTAGTTTTAGGTCCCGCAAGTTGGTTGGGTGTATCCTAGCAAAGGCCGCACCTCCAAGGGTTAGGGAAGATGCCATAAGTGTTTTACCACTGTGGGTACTTCTATCGCACCTGCCCAGGAATCGGAGGGGATCCCTTTAGGTAACAGGGTCAATGGATGGGTCATACTATCAACAATGTTCCAACCTTCAATAGATATGAGGGATTGAGCACATTGGATGCTAACGACTGACTGGGTTACATACCCCTAGTTTCTATCACGGGCCCAGTAGCAACAGGGGTGGCCGCAGCGAAGGGTCCCCTCAAGTATGATTATGTCCAGTATGGATATCAACACAATACCCAAGTCAAGGGATTTATTGCCAGTACAGAGGGTATGATGGGTAAGGAGACTGTTGTAAAGGATGTTGTAGTTTTCTCAATAAACCCGTATTCTGAGGTACTGACTCTAGAAAAGGAAGTGACTGTCTCACGGCATTGCAGGGGGTTCTATCAATTCTTCGGAAGTTGTAGTATGTCCCGTAGATTTTTTACAAGAGGCGCTCCCCCCAGCAAGGGGAAAGTCCAACACTAGTGGAACGGGAAGTCAGAGTGTACCCGCGCAAGGTGTAGATAATGGAAAGGAGGCCAGTAACACTCACCTTATTTCCTGTAACATAGCTGGCCTAAAGATCAAATTAGTGTCATTAGATTGGCAGTCGCTTATTGATTCTAATGATATTGTAGTCCTTCAAGAGACGTGGTTAGTTGATCCGATATTTAGACCAGGATACATTAATTTTTATAAACCCGCCACAGCAGCACATAGAGGGAGACCAATGGGGGGTCTCGTTATTTGGATAAGGCAGTTAGATGGATATACAGTCCAAGAGCTGGGTATGGAAGGGAAGGACATAATGGCTGTTAAGATTAGAAGACCCAGGATCAGGGACCTAATAATTGTTAATGTGTACGCAAGAGCTCTACCTGGTGGGAAAGATTCTAGTACCATCGCCCTCCTGGATTCCTTTCTCAATCAGTACACAGGAATAAATGACATAGTGGTTGCTGGTGATTTTAATTGTACGTTTGAACCTTTAGATTCAAACGACATAGACCTGGAGCAGGAAGAAGATGCCTTATGGGACATCCTCCAACTAACTTTGGCTCCAATAAAGAAATGGTCGGAGGCGGCCATCCAACTTAAAGTGTTGTGTGTGGAGTATGGTCTTAGAGCAGCTAACGGTAGAACTGTGTCTGACAGGGAAGGCTCTGTAACATTTAGCTCTGGTCAAAGAAGCAGTCAGATTGATTATATTCTTGTCAACAAGGAATTCTGGCCAAATCTCGTAGACATGAGAATAGAGGACAGGGTGGAGAGTGACCACAATCCTCTGTTATTACAGATGGCCCATTTGATCAAGTCCCCTGATGTGGGTTCCCCAGTGGGAGTTGACATTTTACAAAGCAATGATGTGAGATGGGTTAAGTGGTCCAAAATTATTCTAAAGGAGGATAAGCTAGTGGCCATTAACGCCTTGGCATGCAAAGCTATAGAAGATCTCTTAGGTTGCCAAGACACACCGGGCTACGAGTCCAAAGTTGCATTTGTGCATAATAATCTTTTTAATAAACTGAAAGTTTTTTTAATGTTGATAAATCTAAAAATAAATTTACTGCTAATGTTTCTGTAGAGTCTTGGTATGGTAATACTTGTAGGGTGGCCTATAAAGCATTATCCCAGGCCATCCGAACTAAGAATAGGGACAATATCCTACAAGCTCGTGCAGAATATAACCAGGTCCAACATATAGCCAAAAAAGAATGGGAAGAAGAATATTGGCTAGAATTATATGGAGCCAGCTTAGATAGGAATATGGCAGGCTAATGGCACCTCCTGAAATGGGGTAGGGGCTGTACCGGTAAACCACAAATTAACCATGTACCCCCAGAGAATTGTGTGTCTCATTACAAAAAACAATTCGTTATGGGACTGGAAGAATGTCTTTCATCCCAAGGGTGCGTGGTTAACCACATTGGTACTTCTGACTTTAGTTTCACCAGAAAGGAAGTAGAAGCTGCCCTCAACAGTGTACGCAGTGGTAGAGCCCCAGGGATCGACTGTGTCCGTGCTGATTTGTTTTTGTATAACAAGAAGGTCTGGGTAACATACATACTGATCCTGGCAAATGCCATTGCTAAGGGCGCCCCTATTCCAGACTCATGGAAAGGTGCAGAGATTTTACCTATTTTCAAAAAAGGGGATAGATCTGACCCAGGTAATTGCAGGCCCATAAGCCTGATAGATTGCTTACAGAAGGTAATCGCCAGGTTGGTCCTGAGTTGCATACAAGCCTGGATCGACAAATGCAGCATTTTATCCCCCTTACAGGCAGGGTTCCGTGCACACCAGAGTACTATAGCCAGGTTTTTAGATTCGTTTTAATTTATTGGCATGTAGTCCTTCTTAATGGTGGGAAAATGTATGCCGCCTTTGTTGACCTCTAAACGGCATTTGACTTGGTGCCTAGATCTAGGTTGTGGGAAGTCTTGGCCGATCAGGGGATGCCAAGGGACTTGCTCGCATTTTTGATCAAGTTACATGAAGGTAATTTTGCCCAAGTCCGTTGGGGTCAGTTTGGCCAAGTGACTGACAGATTTAATATAGAAAGAGGGGTTAGACAGGGGTGCGTATTGGCACCAACTCTATTTTCATTATACATTAACAGGGTTATAAATTACTTTGAGAACCATCCTACCGATGCTCCAACTTTAAATGGTAGAAAAATACCCCTGTTAATTTTTGCCGATGACATCCTGCTGCTGTCAAACACCCAAATGGGTCTTCAGGTGGCCATAAATCGGTTTGAGACTTTCTGCAAAGACTCCCGCCTTAGAATTAACGTAGCTAAAACCAAGTTCATGGTTCTCCATAACCAAAAAACAGTAATAGGGAAGGCTACTATGAATAATGTTCCACTTGAGCAGGCAAATATATTTACATATCTGGGCATCACACTTAGGGGCCGATTATGATAGCGGACAATCCGCATCCTCCGGGCCGGCGAAAGCCACCGCTGCGGATTGGAAAAAGACCCCCCACCAGATTATGATGGCTGGGAGATATATTTTCCGTCCGCATCTTTACCGCCACGGTCGCCTTACGACCGCAGCGGAAAAGCTCTAACATGGCTGGCAGTGTCTATCAGACACCGCCAGGCATATTAGGATGTAGGCGGTCCTATGCCTTTCCACGGCGGCATTTCCGCCGTGGGAAGGCATACGGTCTTTTCTATGGGGGCCCGTTGTGGGCCCCAGGGGTGAAGGGGGGTGGGGGATGCACCCATGGTACCCCCCTGCATTTGCATGCACGAAGCGGCAGGCACCGCGTGGTGCCTGCCGCTTTGTGCATGCAAATGCACTGCTTTCATTTTTAACATTGCGGCGGGTACTGCTTCAAGCAGCACCTGCCGCAATGTTAAACATACAGGATGTGACTGCCAGGGTGGCGGTCACATCCTAATTTGCACGGAGGGACCGCCGCTGCCCATGCGGACGGTCCCTCCACCTCTGGGGTGGCGGACAGACGCAGGTCCGTCCGCCATCCTAATAGGGCCCTAAGTTCCAAACTAAAATGGACCCCGCATGTGGACATGCTGTTACTTAGGCATGCCCAACTGGCAGGGGCACTACTCAAGGAGTCTAGAAAATCTTATTCAAAGCCCATAGCCCCTTTATTGAAAATATGCAACACTAAAATTTCAGCATCAGTCCTATATGGAGCAGAATGATGGGGCTTCAGCAATATCTCCGCTCTCTCGACCTCCCAGAACAAATTTATGCGGTCAATAACGGGTTTACCACAATCTACTCCTCTTATACCGCTCTATTATGATCTGGGCAGCCAATTCTTGGAGGATATAGCCCGTTTCAGACCAGTGGCATATTGGAGGAGGCTTTGGGTCACAGAGGAACTATTGGAGTATGCCCATGCCCTTCTGGAGGTCAGGGATACATTTGGAGCAGGAAAAATCCTTTGGCTGAAGCAGGTCAGGTTAGTCCTGAGTGATATGGGACTAAACCAGCTGTGGCTTAATCCAACCAGTTCCTCATTACCATCACGCAAAGAACTTAAGGGATTGTACTGGAACATGGTGATGATTAAAAGATTCTAGTCTTTGACGAGTAATTCACTGTCTAAGGCCTTTTTAGAGACCAAACATGTTCCACTATACGAAAAATATTGGAATCTTATTACAGTCCCAAGTGATAGGAAATGGTATCATCAATATAGGATAGGTACCCTTCTAATCAAATCGTTTACTAGCAAATGGGGCACTGGAACAAGCAAGGATTGCCCGTTTTGTCCTGAACAAGTGGAATCCGTTGCCCATGTTCTTTTCATTTGCCCAACATACAAGAACCTGAGACATAAATGGATTAAGCCGACATGCCATTTGTTGGGTATTACTTCTGGTACAGAAGCTCTTAGGATTTTAAGAACGGATGGGAACGATTTCTGTATAATTGCTATATCAAAATTCCTACACGGCATGTGGTTCCTTCGAGCACAGGGTTTGACTGCATGATGCACAATGAGACAGGAACATACTCATCTGTTTTAACGAACCTGGTTTTTTAAAAGTGGGTGCATGGACGATATTTTTTACCCCGGATTTTATGATAATTTACTAATTTATTTATTCATAGTAATAATGGACTCGGCAACTTTGGAACTTTTAAGGGACCTCTGAACTCTGTAAACTCGTGAATCATGAAAATGATTTTAAACGTTTGGATTTTTGTTTTAAATGTATATATGTCTTTTATGAATTTGAATTTGAATAAAGACTAATTTGACTTGACTTGATATCCCATCCACAGTTTTTCAAGTGAATTTGGACGTAAGGCACTGGAAAGAAGAAGGACATTTCTGATGGAGTACCTTCCTCCAAAATTTGGTTGTACAGCGTTATCTTTATATGGGGCACTGATCAATTAGCCCCGTTTCTCAGAGAAGTCTTTATTGAAGCTAACTTATACTTTTAATATGTTTAAGTGCTGCATTTTCTAAGACTTTTCGCAGATAGAGGACATGTGGGACTATATGTCCTACCTTCTGCACAGATTATTTTATGAGGCAAAATAATTCTTCAACAAAATCTAGTCTACATTTGAACATGAGGGATTCCTCAAGAGAAGGCCACTTAACTCAATGAATGGGCAAATGCAATACTGTGACAACACTTCTTTTAATCAGCATGGACTGGAAATTGTGGAGGAATAGAATAAATGAGACATAATGGATTAGGAAGGCATAGGACAAACAAGGTGAGACACACGTTTTTCTGTAAGTACATGAAAATGTACTAGAGAGGGACCATGTCTATTGCCTTTACAAGCAGTTATTTTCCAGGCCGTAGCACAAGCTGCAATTCAATAAGACACATTTATGACTGCCACACTGGTGGCTGTATTGGAATATAGGGGTGAAACCGGCGACTACTAGTCAGGCGGTTCCGCTTCAACTGCAATGCCGATCGGATGCTTGTCCGACTGGCATCGTAATGAGCCCCAATAATTTTTTTACTTCAAAGAACTATTAATGCAAATATTTTGCATACATTAACACCATTGTAAAGATATATATTCATTTTGTTACAGCATATTTTTATGTGATGTCAACTTATTATACATATATATTTGTAAGGTAATTGTTTTTTAGTATTTTATTAGATGTTTGTTATTCTGTTTGTTTGCAAATAGTTGAGTTTGTAGGACAGTATAGTGGGGAGTAATATAAATTGGTTAAGATTTTTATTTATTTTTTAATTTGTTGTTTTAATTAATATATCTGTTTTAATGTTGTATTGTTTATTATTCTATTTGAATTATTAACTTTATCATAAGTGCTAATAAAATAATGTAATTTAATTCATTAATTGATATTTAATTATTAATATGTAATTTTATTGGTAGGTCATTGCGTCTGAAGGGTAGCAGGGTGGGAAGTGTTTCAAAATATTTGTTAATTGGTTAGTTTTTAAATAAATGCTATTATTATATGTTTGAGAAATATATTTTTGGAATGTTAAGCATTACTTTTTGGGTTTAGTTTTGTTTATTAGTGTATATGTTACAGTCAAAGTGTGAAATCCCGCATTCTATTGAATGCCTAAGTAATGTATAGAATGCCTGAAAATGCCTGAAAATCGAACGTCAAAGTATGAAATTATTGATATTTTATACATTGCCTAGGCATTGTATACTTTGCCGGATTGTCTGCCGGCAAAGTATATAATACGCCTAATTCCGCCATTTTATTCTCTCCCGGCAATGTGTGAAATCCGGCATTCTATAGAATGGCTAGGTAATGTATAGAATGCCTGAAAATCGAACGGCAAAGTATGAAATGATTGATATTTTATACATTGCCTAGGCATTGTATACTTTGCCGGATTGTGTGCCGGCAAAGTATATAATACACCTAATCCCAGAGACAGCACAAGTTATCAGCAAGCGAGGGGCAGAGACAGCACAGGTTAATATATCTGTTTTAATGTTGTATTGTTTATAATTCTATTTGAATTATTAACTTTATCATAAGTGCTATTAAAATAATGTAATTTAATTTATTAATTGATATTTTATTATTAATATGTAATTTTATTGGTAGGTCATTGCGTTTGAAGGGTAACAGGGTGGGAAGTGTTTCAAAATATTTGTTAATTGGTTAGTTTTTAAATAAATGCTATTATTATATGTTTGAGAAATATATTTTTGGAATGTTAAGCATTACGTTTTGGGTTTAGTTTTGTTTATTAGTGTATATGTTACAGTCAAAATGTGAAATCCCGCATTCTATTGAATGCCTAAGTAATGTATAGAAGGCCTGAAAATGCCTGAAAATCGAACGTCAAAGTATGAAATGATTGATATTTTATACATTGCCTAGGCATTGTATACTTTGCCGGATTGTCTGCCGGCAAAGTATATAATACGCCTAATCCCGCCATTTTATTCCCTCCCGGCAATCTGTGAAATCCGGCATTCTATAGAATGGCTAGGTAATGTATAGAATGCCTGAAAATCGAACGGCAAAGTATGAAATGATTGATATTTTATACATTGCCTAGGCATTGTATAGTTTGCCGGATTGTCTGCCGGCAAAGTATATAATACAAAACACACCTATAGACTATAGGTGTGTTTTGTGGTATATAATTGATGTTAAGGGAATACACACTAATTAGTCTATAAACTTTTTCCCTTTTGACCCCCAATCTACGGTAGTGTTATAATATATTAGTACGACCTTTTGGTCGTGGGTCTGTACATAGCTCACAAGACTATAGGTGTGTTTTGTGGTATATAATTGATGTCAAGGGAATACACACTAATTAGTCTATAAACTTTTTCCCTTTTGACCCCCAATCTACGGTAGTGTTATAAAATAAAGTATATAATACACCTAATCCCAGAGACAGCACAAGTTTCCAGCAAGCGAGGGGCAGAGACAGCACAAGTAACCAGGCAAAGAGCAGGTGGCAGCTGTGCGGTGATGTGGGGAGCAACCTGCCTGCAAGCAGGGTCTGAGGTCGTGTATAGCATCCGGCGGAGGTTCCACAGACGCTCTGCCATCATCCTTTCCCGTGGTTCTTGTATCACCATGTCGGAAGGGAGTGTAGTGCCAAGACAGGAATCACGCCATGCTGACATGCAACGACGGTTCTGTGATGAATTATCTCAAGTAAGAGCCAATGCTGCTAAAATCGGTGTTTTCCTAACCCAAACCAGTTACCAAAAGTCAGTGGACGATGTGAAAAAGGCTAAGACGACCATTAGGAAGGAACCAAGGGACTATTGGCTGATGAAACACTAAGACGTAATTATGGTCGAGAATACGACTAAGTTGATCTATCCTGTTAAAGAAGGTACGAGTGCTATTCAGTTTTACGTCGCGGACTCCGAGTTATTTGACGTACTCCATAAGGTCAATTCGGCTATTGGTCATGGAGGATGGGACAGGATGTTGAAAGAACTTTCACCCAAGTATAAGAACATTACCTGTCATGATATTGAGCTGTACATTCACCTTTGTGAGCCTTGCCAGAAGAAGCAAAAAGGTTTTAAAAAGGTGTTGTGGTCATGCCAATGTTTTTTTTCTGAATTCAACTCCCGTTGTAAGGTCGATCTTATCGATTTTCAGTCCCATCCTGACAGAGAGTACAAGTTTATAATGGTGTACCAAGATCATCTCACTAAGTTTGTAGTTCTCAGGGCTCTGAAATCAAAGAGAGCGGAAGAAGTAGCCTACAAGCTCGTCGACATATTTACGTTGCTTGGTGCTCCAACGATTCTACAGTCTGATAATGGCTGGGAATTTGGAAACAATGTGGTAAGCAGCCTAAAGGAGTATTGGCCCACCTTGAAGATCGTCCATGGTAAGCCGCGCCACTCAAGAAGTCAGGGGAGCATCGAAAGAGCTAATACGGACATTGAAATTATGCTGTGTACTTGGATGCAAGATGAAGAAACTAGCTGCTGGAGTGAGGGATTGCGGTTCGTCCAACTTATGAAGAACAGAGCTTTTCATTCTAGGATTAAGAGGTCATCATACGAAGCTCTGTTCGGCCGCAAAGCTAGAGTAGGTCTCTCGACATCGTCCCTGCCTGACAACGTTTTACAAGACGTAGAGACTGAGGAAGAGTTCGAAAAAATAATAGAGAGCGCACAAACAACACAACAGCAGGAAGAAAGACGAGATTAATCAATGCAAGAGGCACAGCTCCCTGAAGAAGACATAGCTGAGAATGCAATCCATGATGGAGGAAACCAAAACAGTGATGAAGCCATAGTTATCGAAGAGCCTTCCATTTCCGTGGTTACCGAAAATCCTTCTTCTTCCGCTATCTGTTGTGTCTGCTTAAAAGAAACCAGCGGTGCTCATACATGTCGTAACTGTGGCCGAAACGTTCATGCCATCTGTGGACATTCTCCTAAAGATGATGACGGCGACGAAGTAGAAGGTTATGGGGTTAGCATTTTGTGCAATGTTTGCTTCAATATTGAGAAAGCTATCCAAAGTAAAATGGAATTGAAATCGTACCTTGAGATTCAGGCCAAAAACATCAAAAGGGATTCTGACAAAAAAATTCCTCCTGTGCCTTTGGGTGCCACTGTGTGAGTTCCGATTCCCGAAGTCGACAAAGGGCGGGGCGACTCACGCAATCTCTTGGCAGTTGTTATGAACGTGACGGAAGATGGCTTTTACCGACTTGGAACTGCACAATGAATCTTGAAGCAACTCTACGCCAGATCACAATTCACCATATGTCCAAAGAACTTAATGAGAATTGAAGACATTCCTGACCACAAAATACCTCTCCAATCTGCAGCTACTTCTCAGTCCACAGGAAGCGGCCAAGGATTCGTCAGGTGTATGTGCAAGACGAAATGCCAAAATATGAGGTGCCTTTGTGTGAAAAAAAAAATTAAGTGCAATTCAAAATGTCACTCTAGCCTTCCCTGCTGCAACAGGTAGGTCATGCCAGTTCTGATTTGTGTTTCACCGGTAACAATATTCTGTTCGCATTCTTCTTTAAGTCGTGAAATGTATGTACAAGATCAAAGTGCCAAAATAGAAGGTGTATTTGTGCTGCAACAAGTAGGTCGTGCGAGTTCTGCTTTGTGTTTCTCCGGTAACAATATTCTGTTTGCATTCTTCTTTAAGTCGTGAAATATATGTACAAGATCAAAGTGCCAAAATAGAAGGTGTTTTTGTGCTGCAACAAGTAGGTCATGCCAGTTCTGCTTTGTGTTTTACCGGTAAGAATATTCTGTTTGCATCCTGTAGGTCATGCCAGTTCTGCTTTGTGTTTCACCGATAACAATATTCTGTTTGCATTCTTCTTTAAGTCGTGAAATGTATGTACAAGATCAAAGTGCCAAAATAGAAGGTGTTTTTGTGTGAAGAATAAAAGTGAGTACAATTCCACGTGTTACTCTGGCCTTTCTTAGTGTAACAAGTACTTTAATCTCAGTTCTGCTTTCATTATTTTCCAGTAAGAATATCCTGTGCTTTATTTCTTAGTTTTGTTCTTTCAGTTTCAAATGCGTATTAATTAATAAAGGCTTCTCATCTTGTGCCCTTTTAACACTTTGCGTAAATGGTACTGGTCATTCTGTATATTGCCTAGGAATTGTATAGAATGCCTAGGAAATGTATGTAACATTTTCACAAAAAACGTATATTTCCTAGTTTGCCTCTAAACCATCAGGCATTCTATACATTACCTAGGCATTCTATACAATACCGTGATTTCACACTTTGCGGAATGCCTAGGA
This sequence comes from Lissotriton helveticus, assembly GCF_964261635.1. Lineage (NCBI taxonomy): Eukaryota > Metazoa > Chordata > Amphibia > Caudata > Salamandridae > Lissotriton > Lissotriton helveticus. The sequence continues at coordinate 1,146,257,955 of NC_136063.1, read as the reverse complement.
ATCTCATCTTGTTTGTGGCCTTTTAACACTTTGTGTAAATGGTACTGGTCATTCTGTATAATGTCTAGGAATTCTATAGAATGCCTAGGAAAAGTATGTAACATTTTCACAAAAAACTTATATTTCATAGTTTGCTGAAAACTATCAGGCATTCTATACATTACCTAGGCATTCTATACAAAACCGGGATTTCACACTTTGACTGTAACATATACACATATTTTTAGGCTATGGTGACTGTGCCTGCTATTGATTCAAAGTTGTGTAGTTCTGAATATTAGGGAATAAACAGTCCTATGCTAGCTAGAATTTCATACATCTGTCTTGTTTGTTTTGAGAGCTTAGTCTTTAATTGTGTTAGGGATTGTGTTATTCAGAAATCATAATTCATAGATTGCAGGGTTGCTTGTTCCTGGGAAGTAATTGTGCCGCACTTCCACAGAACTGTTCCTTCTTTGCTTCTTGTGAAAGTTTGTTATTGTTGACGTTCCACCTGTAAACTTCAAAACCCGAGTTGATGCATGTGTCCTAACTAGACATGGATTCAATTTAAATTAGGCCAGAGTAATGCTTCTTAATTTGGGAATTTTATGTTACACTTACATTATGTTACACAAAATTCCTGAAATTATGCCATTATGCCACTTTGTGTAATTTCGCCTCATTTATTGGAAAAATGTACTGCAATTACAGGGACAACACAGAATGTGAATGTTGTTGTTCACAGAGCTTTTATTTAAATGCGTCCTAGCCCCAAAAATCGATATGAGTATGCATATAGCCAATAATATGTAGTGTAAAAATATCGATTTGATTTTCACTTAATTATGCATAATTTTGCACAATTTTGCCAAAATGTATTTTAATTATGTGAAAGCAAATCGCACAAATTTCATACACCCACATTACTAAGTGGTCCAGGAATCCAGCTCATGTCTCTTAGAAATAAAGTTAAAGAAGAGTGTATTTTATTTATTAGTTCAGTGGAAGGGTGTTTCTAGGAGTAATTCATATTTTATCATTTATTTCTACAGTTGGAACAAAAGATCGGATGATTATTTTTTGTATTTGAAATGTACCTTCAGCTATGTTGAGTATTCAAATCCAAGTGTTACCCTTTTGAGGTAGCTCAATATGGTCTTTTCAAGGTATTAAATCATCAAAGTGTCAAAAGCACTTGTGTATGGCTATTTGAGCAGACGTTGTAATGACTGTGTTTGTCATTGCATACTCGAAGTCTATTATTGTTTATTGTGAAAAAAGGTGTTGCTTGTTTTTGTTTGACTATTGTTAAAAGCTATTTATAAGTTGAAGACTGTTTATTAGGTAGCAGTGTGTTTATTAGAGAACCTCTTGTGTTTTGATATTGGCCATGAATGGTATGAATGTGTATTAATGGAGGAGTAGGACATGATTTAGAAGTGCTATCCATCATCACGGTTGTGCTTTGGGTGAGAGTTTGTGAGCTGTTGCTTAAGACAAAATAATTACTATTTCCTTAATTTCATTGTCATTATTATATGGAAGAAGGAGGATACCTCGCTGCATTGTACCACAGGCGAATGAGCGCTGAACTGCCTGCATATACCCAGATGACTCTACAGGTATGGAGGGAAGCTAACACATTCTTGGGGCGGAAAGATAAGTTGACTGGGCGAATGCCACTCTGGCACTCTGAACACCTGCGGGAAGTGGGGCACCTAAAGGGCTACTGACAATAGCAAACAATTGGGATTGAATATCTGGGCAAACATATGGAGGAGGCATGCAATGATATGGTTTGCGGACCTGAAAGTGGAATACTAAATGTACAACAAAGAGTTCCTTCAATACTTACAGCTTAAACAGCCCCTGGGGAGCCATGTCCTTGAGTGGGCACATATACCAGAATATAACCCACTGGAGGATTGATTACTAATAGACCCCACGCTCAAGAAAGCTGTCTTGTTGGTATATTTAAAAAGTAATGAATAACTATCATGACCCCCTAGCAACAATTAAAGAAGCATGGAGAAAAGACGTAGGGAACTCTAGAAGATGATGACTGTAGAGAGGCGATACAGAGTCTGAGGGAGGTTGCGATTAGGGCAAGGTTCAGATTGATACAGCTACGTGTGCTCCATAGATCATATTCCTCCAGAGTATTCCTACACTGGATAGGATGTAGCAACAATGAACAATGTGCACATGGTTGTGGAGAAATAGGGACCTTCTTTCATATCCTGTGGACATGTCCACTGATACAACAATTCTGGAAGAAAGTAGTACAAATTATGTCAGAAGTAACAGAGGGGGCTGTGCCTGCAGAAGCAAAATGGTGTGTTGGGGAATGAGAAATGGCTAAAACATGATAAGGCATGGCTCATGACAGCGGGCATTGTGGCCAAACAAAATATTGCAAGGGAGTGGAGATTAATCCAACCACCAAATGGAAAGAGGACCTGGACTGGTGCTGTAGTGCTGAAAAGGTGGTTTTCCAGGGAATGGGTTGCCTGGAAAGATGGAACAAATTCTGGGGTAAATGGGCACAATATAGAGGCCTGTGAACTATTAGGGGGAGCTATGAGTCAAGGGGATTATGAGGTGGAAACACTCTTTTTCAAAATGTACTGTTATCACAAATTGAGAGGGACCCTTTTCAATCCGAAGGACTAGGGTTTAATCAGAAACTAACAAGAAAATATCCTTGGGAAATTACTTTAGCACACCTTATCACTTCCTCACTCACTTCAAACCACGTACATACAATATTGAGGGTTGCTGTTCTGACAAAAAAAAAACTGTGTTAACGCATAAGAAGTGAATACAAATTAAAAACAATTTATTAAAATGATTTCTTTTATGAGCTTAAAAACATAATTCATGTACAATGCATATTGTGAAATAATGACAATACCCAAAGAACAATATACATATGGCTGCAACAACTATGATCAAAATAACAAATTCAAAAAGAATAAAAACTTAACAGAGTAAAATGAAAAGACACTACTTTTTGTCATAGGGAACCATATCCATATCATACATTTTAAAGATGAACCCTGATGAATTACAATCTGTCAGCATCTTGAGTAACATCAAAATTTGATAGATTTATGGTACGCAGGCGTCGACGCATTTCAATGGTTTCCTATTTTACACCATCTTTCTCAAGACTGAACGTATACACTCTCGGTTAATAATATATATTCATAATGGGTTAGAACCCAAATCTAAAGGTTTCTATTCGGGCGGATGATTGGTCTTCCTCCAGTTGACAGCGTATCTGTTTGATATGTCCGACCTTTTAAAATAGTTGCAATGTGCTGTAGTCTGGACCAAGTGTCATCCAACAACCACAGGACATCTTAGTTTAGTGCTCTCTTCATAATCATGGTGGGTAGAGATGACAACAATGTAAAATAATTGATTATATTTGATCAATGTACTGCCAGATGCTAGACAACTATTTAATAAAAAGAGTTATACAAAAAGAAATTATATTTAAGTATAACATATTTCATATTTTAAACTTACATTTTATAATTTCTTCTCCTTTTTAAGTCTGTTGGTAGTGGAAGGTCTATAAGGTTTTGTTTTTCTATGTTTCATGTTTCTTCTTTTTTCGTGGTTTACTATAGAAAAGGAAACATGCTGAATTAAATATTTTAAAGATAAATTATGCTTATTATATTAATGGTTACCAAGCTACGGTCTCATTCCTTTTACACTTTACCCGTTGAATTTTACTTCAATTATGGCGCTCAGTGTTGGTTCTTAATAACAAGCTTTTTTTCTATTTGTCTGTATCACTAGTCCTACCTATTGTCACCTGTCCGATTCTGATTTTTAAACGTACATGTGGAATCTTTTTAAGTCATTGTAATTTTCTTGAATCATTTAAATGTCTTCTCTTTGTGGCAGAAAAAAATATTTTTGACCTGACCTAATGGTTGAATTTATATTTACATAAATCTATTTTGTTATTTAACTGTGGCCTTTTTTGTCATCTGTTAGAAATGGGGTCTCTAGTTGGCAGATGTCGGTACCTTTGACCAAGTAAGGGCCCTTGCTTCTAATTAGGGTAAGGGGGCTACACTCCCAAAATAACCCCTGGTCATCCCCTTGGTAGCTTGGAATGAGCATGCAGGCTTATCTCAGGTATAAAGCATTTGTGAACACATACAGAGATACAGTGAAAACACTACCCATGGACACCACACCATTGTAGAAAAATAAGTAATCCTTAGTTCAGTTGTGGATGCTAAGTGCTCCACTTTACTCTAAAAGTACCTTGGATGCATATCGCAATACAAACAAAAGGGTCGCAGGGCAGGTGATGCTTCAGTTCCTTGCTTCAGGGATGGTGATGCATCGGTTCCTTACTGCAGCGCAGGGGAGGTGATGCATAGGTTTCTAACTGCATTCCGTTTACGATGCGACAAGATGGCGCCTCGATGTGTGACGAACCTGTGTGATGCCACAAAATGGCGTCTTTGATGCGATGCAACAACTTGGATATGATGGGTGCACGCCCGACGGCTGTGTGGCAAAATCAGTGGTTTCTTGAGCCACGACAGGCCCTGGGACGTGCTTCTCCGGTGATGCAACGATAACCTCTTCGGAGCAGCATGCTTCTCTAGCAATGCGACATGCTTCTTTGGCGATGCGACAGCAAACAGCTGCAGCACGCTTCTTCGGCGATGCGACGGCAACAGCGGCGGGGGGTGACATGCTTCTTCCTCGTTGCATATATAAACACAAGAAGATGGTGGTATTAAAAATAGGGAAGACGCCATCGGAAATATTCACTAATTCATCTTTTTTTGAAAATATTCTGACGGTGCTACAAGGAGACGAGAACCACCCACCTCTCCTAATTCCTGCGATATAAGCTGCAACGTAAATATTTACAACATTCCCTAGCACACGTGGGATTTATAACAAAATTAAAGATAGTCATTGTTTAATGTGAGTTACTGTGACTGGTCGAAATCCCAAAGCCAACAAGAACCTCCGGTGTGGGTAAATGTCTCTATTGGGGTATTCAATATCAACGTCCAATATCTTGTAGCCAAACGTCTAGTTTGATAGTTCTCTTGTCTGCAGTTTCCTCATGCCTGTGTTGTACTCGAGGATGCCGGCATGAGGGAACTGCAGATGAGAGAACTATCAAACTAGACATTGGCTACAAGATATTGTATAAGGAACGTTGATATTGAATACCCCAATAGAGACATTTACCCATGCAGGAGGATCGTGTGGGTCGGCAATATCACTGCACGTTGATAAGTACTGAGAAAAGCCAATTGAGATTTGAAATGCACATTAAACAGAGGCGACGAAACACGTGTTGGCTTTGGGCTTTCAACCAGTCACAGTAACTCACATTAAAAAAGGATCAAGAAAAGAATAAAAGACTGAAGATTCCAAATATTTGTTTTGCGTTGTGACCATATATTCTGGTTGACTTACTTTGCTGCTGTTGTTACATTAATTTTGTTAAAAATCCCACGTGTGTTGGGGAATGTTGTAAATAATTCTTCTTTGTTGCATCGCACTTCCAGCTCCCAGCGACACACATTCTCTAGAGGGCCTAAAACAACAGCAGGCACATCTCTACAGGTAGAATTCCCAGCAAGAAAATTCAGGGGGAGCTGGGGTTGAAGTCTTTGGGTCCCTGAGACTTCCTAACAGGAGGCAAACTCTGCTTCAAGCCCTTGGAGAACTTCCTCCAGATAATAAAGTACACACAAAGTTCTTTTTCTCCTTTCTTTGGCAATAAGTAACCACCACAGCCCAACCCCAAAGAGTAACCAGCGCAGGGGCAGTATACTCCTTCAGCTTCCTTGGTTTCTCTCCTTGGCAGAGGTTTGTCTTGACTCCCAGAAGTGATCTAATGTTCTGTCCTCCCTGGTGCAGCTTCCTGGCAGGAGGTGGAGAAATCATTGTTGAAACCAGACCTGGCTCATGTAGCTGAAAAGAAATCTCCTTCCCCTACTCTCTATTCAATGTAGGCTCAGGCAAGTGAAAGGAAATCTCCTCCCCCTACTCTCTATTCAACCCAGGTCCCATTCAGCCCAGCCCTGACTCATCACACTGCTGGAGCCAAAGCCCTCTCCAGCCCCCTGTCACTAACAAACCAGACATGTAATACACAAACCGAGCAGTGGCATTCTGGATGGTTAGGCAATAAAATAACTACTTTCTAAAAGTGGTATTTTCAAACACAGAGTGTAAAAAACACTCACACTAAAAGATGTATTTTAACATTCTGAGTTCAGACATACTAAACTCCTTTTTCTACCTGGTTCCCTGGGTCAGTTAGGATTATAAGATCGTACAGAAAAGGGTGGTAGGGTATAAGCTGCGCAAAGTTAGGTAAACCTGTAATTAGAGACAATTTTTCCTACTAGGACAGAACTCAAAAGGGAATTGGGCAATGACCATCCTTCGCTGTAATTAGTGTAAACAAAGTCTACAAACTTAAAACAAGACACAAAAACAATTTCCTGAGCTACAGTTACTTAATTCCAAGCCACAATCAGTCCTCGCAGTAGTCTTCTCAGTGCATTTTTTTCTTGGTACTTTATTCTGTATCTTGTGCAAGACAATTCCTGTTTTCAGATCTTCCGCAAAAGAACAGATAGTCACAGAATATGCCAACACATGTTTTGTTCTCTGGATTTACCCAAAGACTTCCTCAGGGCTAAGACAAACAGATACATAACTTAATATTAATTAAAAACTAACCATCACCTCCTACGTCAAAAGGAAGAACCGTCACCAGAATAAATATGAAAGTAAATACCAGTGCCCAGTGCACAGTCTCCAGTCCATAGAGACATATAACAGTGCAGAAGAAAAATATTGTATAAAGATTCCTAAAGGTATAAACAAATAGGATAACAAGTAAATGAAAAAGAGAATCCCAAAATTAGTAACCAAAACAGGACTTAGTGAAATCCCAACAAAAGTACTAGAACACATAAGTGTAAACCAGAAAGGATTAAATGCCCCATGCATATCTATCATGTGCCAAATCCTACACACTCAGCGCCAACTGCGATATCCAATGCAACCTTTGGAATTGATGGCTACCGCCGTTAATCAAACTTCATAGGGTCAAAATTCAAGTGAATCCTGTGGTAATGCATGAATGAAGTATATCAATTACCAAACACACATATTCTCCTAGGTACAAGAATAACAGAGGTCAGTTATGTATAAAAAACAGACCCACATACGGAGAAACGCTCACCACTTGAGGCGATATCAGTAGGATAATAGAATGTTGTCATCAGTCAGAAGCAGCAAATATAAACAGATATTGTCCTGAAAATTCCTTTAAACATGCAAGGTCAGAAAAAACATCTTTAAAATATTGTGTCAATCACTCTCCATATCATAATAGATGTATTCTATCCAAATCCTGTTTCTAAGTATTAACAAGAATAACAATATTATTCAAATTTATTCAGACCCCATCAAGTGCATCATATGGCATCTCAACTGAGTGCAGTGGAGAACAGAACAATCAAATGAGCTACTCCAATCCCATGAAGCACATAGTTTTAATATTAGATAAGTGCGGGCGTATTCAGAAGTTAAAAATAGCTAATCCGGTCCCATAGCTTGGATATATGAAAGGCGCATTCTACTAGCCCCAAAGGGCAGTGAAGAAGTGACTTAACCATATGTTCACATACCAAAAAATTAATGTAGAAGACGTCTGGTATTAACATGAACACACCACAAGTGCATCTCCATTAAGATGAAGAATATGCTCACATACCCAAACGTAGGTTTAAGGATACGCCTGGTATTAACCCAAAAACGCAACAAGCATTTCTCCATTAGAGGTGAATAAATACTCACATACCCAATCATTAGTTTAGACTCCATCTGACATTGACTTAAGCTAGCCACAAGTGCATCTCAATTAGACATTTTATTAGGACTGGTCCGGTATCCCATAAAACACATTACTATTCGGCACTAACTAGTCCTCATAATATTACAAATATACATTAAACAATAATAGGAACCCACTCTCCCAGAATGAGCGTTTATTAGACCCAAATACAGTATAAGACCTCACTATAAGAGTCATACACTCATACCTTAAAATACTCGTGTTCAATCCAGAGAGTGCTCCGAGTTGAATCCTGGCGTATTGCACCGGCGCCATCTTACAGTGGCTTTTTATACACTACCACTCAGTCAGCATAAAAGTAGGACTAAAGAATAAGCACCTGACATACAATTCCCTATGGGTGCCTTCTTTGAAGTATCCCGCGGCAATAAAAAGCCACATTTTACTGCAGCCATTCCTAAAACCTTATGTTTTGTACCTCAATTTGTTATAAAAATAAAAATTAATATGAAACTAAGCTATTAACATTACCAATATAAACCAGATATATTGGCCAGATCCAAGTGATGAGATGGTTAGTTTTGAATTAATATTAAGTTATCTATCTGTTTGTCTTAGCGCTGAAGGAGTCGTTGGTTAAATCCAGAGGACAAAAAACGTGTTAGCATATTCTGTGGCTATCTGTTCTTTTGATAAAGAACTGAAAACAGTAATTGTCTTGCACAAGATACAGAATACAGTACCAAGAAGAAAATACACTGAGAAGAATACTGCAAAGACTAATTGTGGCTGGGAATTAAGTGACTGTAGCTAAAGGAATTGATTTTGTTTCTGGAATTATAAGATGTTATATTCAAACTGCCCATTCTAGCCTATAAGAATAGGTAGCCTTGCAATAGTACAAAACAAAATTGGTTGTAATTCACTATCAGGACATGCCACACACCAGGGCATGTCCTACCTTTCACATACAATGCACCCTGCCCATATGTGTACCTTGGGGCTACCTTAGGGGTGACTAACATGTGGAAAAGAGAAGGTTTAGGGACTGGCAAGTGAGTGGGTGCACTTGCCAAGTCGACATGGCAGTCCCAGACTGCACACAGGCTCTGAAATGGCAGGCCAGAGCTGCTTCTGTGGATGGCACAATCAGTGCAGCAAGACCACCAGAAGCATTTGATTTACAGGCCCTGGGCACTCGTGGTGCACTGTACTAGGGTATGACAGGTAAATCAAATAAGCCAATCATGGAGGCACTGATCCATTACAACAATTTAAAATAGAGAGAATTTGCTCCTTGGCACTGAACAGCAGTGGCAAATTGCCCAAAGCATCTAGACCAGATAAAACATAGCAAAAACATAGGAGGCAACAGCGGACACAAATGGAAAGGAGACCCCCGCTTATGGTGCCAGGTCTAACATCATCCATTTATTTTTTAGATTATAACATTCTCTCAGTGGTTATACTTCTTCCAAATGTTTGGTTTCCAATTCTTCAGGATTGGTGTCTGTGTTTTAGATGTATAATTTTAAAAAGTGGTTTAATAATTTATTCAGTATTTTACATTTCGTTTTTGGTTTTGATTGCACTTTTGGGGGCTTCAAAACTTTTCCTCTTGTGTTTGGAGCAGTCCTTTTTGTCAATTTTTTCTTCAAATGGAATAACACTTTCTTGGTTGGTGGCTTCAGGTTCAGCAGCTTTTTTTTTGCTACCCAAAAGAAATTTTCAAAATGCAAATTTGATACAAAGTCAAAATAAATAAATCCCAGCCTCAACTAAAGCTTTAACCAATCAAATAAAAAAGAATCAGTTGCCAAGTAGGAACAAACTCCGAATTTAAAAAAGTGTTTAAATAGAGCAGGGAAAAGTAAAATAAACAACATGCTGATGACCTGAAAGGCACTGTTTGATATATCAAAGATTGGAGGAAATACCACCATAACAGTCTCACCCTGAAGGAACTTCACTGGCTGCCACTGCATTACACAGAATGTTCTTACCACACATTCTATCTGGAATGTATGGCCTGTATTGTTTCAAGGAAGAGTCAGTTGGAGGGAAGGCAGCGATTGTAAGGCCATGCTGGGGAGCTGTTCAATAAAGCTTTAATACTTCTTAACTTGTATGTAAATTCAATTTTGCAAATTACTGGGAAGGTTGCATGAAACCAGAGTACTACATTACTACATTACTACAGTGATGTGTAAAACGTATGGTGTGGACCCACAAGCAGAAATGGATTACTAAGCAATCAGTATTGGGGAACCTATTGATTTGCTATACTATTTAAATACTTTAAATATTGAACTTTGTACCCAAGCTGCTCAAGGTATACTGTGTAATGGTCACAGCGCACTATGGTGTCCATTATATGTACACGGCTATTAAAATGATCATTTTGTAGCTTCACCTCTTACTTGATACATTTTATGGCAATTTAACTTTGGCAATTTAAACTGTGACCACTACTTTAATCCCAGCTGGTGCAAGCTAAAAATAAATGTGCAACCCTAGAACATTTTAATAGATTCCATTTTCATAATGCTGCTACATGCTTCTACTAAAAGCAGCTACAGCAGCATGAATTCCGACAACATGTGTGTTGCCGCTTGCAAAGAATTGTGGAAATGTACTGACTCAGGACTATTGTGTATGACATCGCTGTGAGAAATTGGGTAATTGATTGAGTGGAATGGAAACTCCGAGCAGGCATCAACCACTATTCTTGTGAGGATAACCACAAAGTCAGCAAATTAACCTGGGTTTAGCACTCTGGTAGCTTGAAACAAAGCAGTCTGACTTAACCTAGAGGCAATGTGTAAAGTATTTATGCAGCATACAAACAGCAATAAAGTGAAAGCATAATACAAGAAAATTCCTAATTAATTTAGAAACAATAGAGTGCATTTTAATAAATGAAATGATACCAGAACAAAACCAATTCAATCAATAGAACTTGAGATATTCAATTTTTAATTGTTAGTAAAAATAGCGCCTAGAAGCAAAAAGCGCCACATGCACTAATTTGCTCATTCTAGACGGAAGAAAAGCCACAAGGTAAGGCCAACCATGATGGAGTGTGGGTCGGATAGATGTATCCAGGTTAGTCCTGGTGAAGAGTTACCTTCTCAAATCCAACACAAAGAGTTCTGTTCACCTTGGAGGAGGCTGCAAGGAGGAGGCTTTCAGTGCAAAGAGCAGATCCTGCATTGTGGATGTTCATTGCTGTAGCGTAAGGATCTGATCATTGGTAGACCTTCATGTTGGCGGTCGACGTGAACTGCCCTTGCTGTAGCGGGAAGTTCAGGTCTTACATTGACAGTGTTCATGTTTGGTTGGTGCTATTGCACATATATTGGAGTGAGTGAATGATAACGTTGCTTGAACATAAAATGCATTCAACAAATAAGAGAAGAGAGGTGTTTTGCAAATAGGAACAGTTAATTTAACTCAACAATGTTGCACGATTACAGGCATAGTGTCTGAGGACTGCCTCAATTTTCAAGCCATCTAACCCAGACTTTTGTAGAGTTCATGGAATGTGTACCAGTCTTAGAAGCCATAGATTAGGGTATTCGATACAGAATACAGATGGGCTTCAACCTTGCATAGACACAATATGGCCAGTGGAGAACGTGTCTAGATGTCCGGCATCGCTCCCACACCATCCCAGCCTAGGTCAAGATCCTTGCAACTCTTCATTTCTTCATTTTTCGTTCTAAAGGGTCTCCAGTGACCTTCTGGGTATCTCTCAGGTAAGCCAGTACCAATGCATGCATCAATTAATGAGCTGCATCAACAGGACAGCTCACCTCCATATACGAATGCCCCATACACTGGAGGGAAAGGAAAAAGTAGCTAGGGATTTCTACCTCATTTCCTGCTTTCCACGTGTGCTGGGTGCAATTGATTATACACAACTGTATGACCTGACACTGTTTTTGAACAGTTCTGTAATTACTTCAATGTGTATTGTACCTACCTTGGCGTGTTACCTGGGCAGTTAGTATATATACTCTGTCCCTTGTCCCGAATCCCTGTTGATATTCTGTTCCCTTTTCATACATCCTACTGTGTAGTGTAGTGTATAACTAGAAATAAATCACCAGAGATGTGAAAAAAATGTGAGAAAAGATGTGGAGTACCTCACAGAAGTAACACCATGGGAATCCACTGGTTGGTTCTCACCAGTGGATTCAGGTTCTTATCATTAGCACTACCACATCCAAAAATAATAAAGAAGAACGGAAAAGAGGAAGTGTTGTGATGGTGAAAGAAAGATGTGCACCACTAGTAAATGTGCTGGTGCTACGGAGAGGTATCTCCGTACTGATCCAAAATAAGGTGGACCTATGACTTAAGACCACATTATATGGAATTAAAAACGAGCTGCACCACCAATGGCTTTACCTCTTTATTCCTTGCCGTGGGGTTGCTCACTTTAAAAGACAGTGTGTTGCCTACTAACTGCCCAGGTAGCATACCAAGGTGGGTGCTACAACAGACATGGAAATCCTTACAGAACTGTTAAAAAAACAGCATCAGGTCATACAGTTGTGTTGAATCAGTGAGTGGGGGCTTGACCTGGCTGCTATAGAACCCCTGTAGCTCCTTGTTGAAGATAGTGCAATTGATTGTACCCATGTGGCTCTCCAGCCATCTCACCACACTGCATACATCTTCTGCAACAGACACGGATTGCATTCTCTCAATATGCAGGATGTCTGTGATGGCAGTGGTAGATTAATTGATCTGCATGCAGTGTTCCCAGGCACTGCCTGTGACAGCTTTATATTCCGCAAGTTACTACTTGCCCGGCGGATAGCAACTGGAGATTTTGGCAACATGTTGATACTGGGTAAGTACCGAGCACAACACAAATCTGAGATGTATAAATGTCATACATAAATGCTATGTCACATAAACAACCATTTTACAACACAAATCCTCATGCCATATACACTGTATGTACCATAGTATACATCATGTACTGTGCAGCTGCAAGAGAGGCGTGTAATCAAGTTCCCTAATTTCCCTTCTGAGATGTTTCAGGATATGCATTCTACCCTCAACTCCTCACACCATGTAGACATGCAGCCACCGTACCTTAGTGTACCTTAGCGTATGTACAGTAAGGCACACCTACGTACTCAAGACATTATAAAGTGCAATTTTGGTCTTCTGAAATCGTGCTTCATTTGTCTTGACCATACAGGGGAGGTGCTGCTGTAATCCTATGAAGTTCTGTGAAAGATCATAGTAGCCTGTTGTGTCTTGCACAATGTAGCTTTGAGCCATGGCTACACATACCTCTGGACCCTCAACTAGGTCAGAATCTGGGCAACTGGGCCATTGCGCAGAACATAGGGCACGGTGTGCGGGTTTCTGGATCTGCATGAAATTAACAGATCTGGGTAACCTGGCAAAGCTGTGTGAACTGTCTCCCTCATGATTCTGACTAACACCTACTGGCCCCAAATACAAATAACTAGGTAATTTGGATAGGGTGTAATACTAAATGCATCACACACACAGATGTATTGTACCCCTAAGAAAGTATCCTACAATTTCAAGTCAAATCAAGAGGTACAATGTGCGATGTATGACATGGAGTACCTGCCGCTTTCAGAACTGCTAATGTTGTACTGACACACACACTATGTTCATGGGACATCTATGCCTATTGCAGGCACAAAGACATACTACCCCGCAGCAAGCAGTCAATTGATGCCATAGCTTGTTGAGTGTTGCAGCACTCATAAGTTTGTCCAGATGCACATAATGAAGAGAGTACCTATTATGTACCCACTCAGGTAGTATGTTACTATCAGTATCACAGATTTGTTGGCTGACCTGTCCTCTAGTCTGGCAGCCATGTTGCTGGAGGTGGGTGCAACAGTGTAGCCAGAAGGGAGATATACATGGTTGGAGGTGTGGACGACCCTGATTTAAATTAACATTGCTGAGTGTACCTTCCTCTGATGAAAGAGTTTTGGAAGTGCTGCTCCCTACTGATGAAGGAGGAAGTCCCGAAACACATGTATGGTCCTAATTCCCAAAGGGCACCTCAGTCTCATAGTGGAGGAATTGCCCGCAAGTGTACCAGCTCTCCTACTACTGAGGGGCCTTCACCATGAGTGATGAGCCCCTTTTTGAATCAGGCCTTATGTGTCCATGGAAGTGCAGCACTGCTCCCCCTGACTTTGGTGAAACACTACAGTGTGTTTTAAAGGAAGGGCTAATTGAGGAATGCATGTACCATAATGCAAAGGGGCAACCTGTGCTGGGATGTGATGTAGTGTGTTGCCACACCCTCTTCCCTCCCAGAACTGATGTTCATGCCCTACTCTCCTATATCTTATCTCAAGTTCCCAATAACTAAGAATGTCCCCCCATTTTTGTAGTCTCCAGACATATGCAGAGTCTCCACTCCGAATGCTGAGAGTATGTTTAACAACTGAAACTCCACACCCAACCCAGAGAATCTGAAAACAGGCAAAAACTCTACAGTTCCATACAGGAAATTGTAGGCAGGAAATACATGACAGGAAAATGCTGGCAACCTTTATGTTCATTCTGAGTCATTCTCACTACCAGATAAGATCTCTGCCATCCTGCTGCTCTGTGAAACCAAACTGCTCCAAACATGGCTGAGGATCTGGAGGAAGCACCCGCTTTCAACAAAAGGGAATTGGTGAAATTAGCAGATGGGGTGCTTGATAAGTTTCCTCGGCTGTATTGGGGGGCAGAGGACCAGCTGAGAAATGCAGCATGAACCAGAATCTGGACCACCATAGCGGAGCACTGCAGTGCAGTGAGTGTATACTACCAGCCCGCCAGGGCATGCCTTAAGCACTGGGAAGACCTGAAATGCTGGGCCCGGCTGAAGGCCGAGGACAATTTGTGCCAGTCCCCCCAGCCCCATGTGCACAAGCCCACCTTTCGTCACTGTACAGGAGTATGCCGAGGGCAGCCTGGCTGACCCTACATGCTCAGCTTGTGGAGCATGAGCAGCAGAGACCTTGTAAGATCATTATTTGGAAATGTACCAGAAAGTATGATGTGAGGGATAACAGAGTTGTACCATCGTGGGTTTCATGTCTCCTCTCATGTAATCTGTGAAAATGATGAAGTTTTTATAAATCCCTTTGCTGATTTTAGCACATAAAATACACTAACTACAGTGCATTCTGGGACTTGTAGTATTTGGAACCCACCTGGGGAAATGACTCTCACACTTTCATTTGAATGCAAAACAGCACTGGCATGACCATTACTGGTGAAAAAAGATCCCTATAACTGCTGTGTGCATTGTGTAAGGAATGGCACAGACTCAGCTTGGTGTGTGTATGAGAGGCATTTGGGTATTGAGGGCAGTACGTTTCAGGCCTTGAGTGTCTTTGGTTTCATACTAAGACAGATTATTATATGCCATGGAATTAAGATTGACTTTGAGAACCTTGTGTAACTCTAAAGCGATACCATATTCTCCAAGGGGGTCCAAATACACATATCTGCCCAACAGTGGCTGGTTTTACATTGGCCTTGTCGAGGTAGCTGTAACAACTAGCCAAACGTGTTGACCAGGGAACAACACCAACTAAGCAGTCTTGAAATGCTGAATGTGGCACTTGTAATGTAGTATGTCAGGTGTTGTCAAGGGAATATCAAGTACTTAGATTCACCTCTTAGCAAAGCTCATATCCAAGCCCTAGTTTGGATATGTATACCCAAATCAGCCTTTGTGCTATGTCATACAATGCTAGACAGCAGATGACATTTGTTAGTAAGTGTAAGACCGCTGAGACTACATATTGCAGGTTCATCCCAGAACCAGGCTTAGGTGTGCATATATCCATCTGGACTGTATCCCACCTCCTTCTGTAGACTGGCATTGGAAGATGACTATGTAACAATGACAGGAGCCACAGATTACAAGAATGCTGAAGATGAGGGATGGTCAGTACAGAAGCGTATCCAAGAAAGATGTCTGAGTCAACAAAAAGAATCCACAAGGAATTATTTGTGTGGTCCCTACAGTGGTGGGGAGCACACGGTGTTCTTTAAATACCCCTCACACACCAAAAGGGCCCTTGGTGTCATGCTTCATCTTAGGGGTCTTTGCATCCCTCTACGGAATGCGGCGTGCTACTAACCAGCGACTAAACGGGGGCACTGTTGTAAACTCTATGTGTGTTGTGTAAGGGGTTCGGACAATATGTGAGTGGTGGGGTCAGAAGTGAAATTACGTGTGGGTGTTAAAAAGGTACCTGGCATGTGAGTGTTGGAAAAAACTTTATTCTATCTCCATGCTGGTACTATTAAAAGGGTGTGACGGAGGTATTACTGTAATTATTGTACAATAACTCACTCGTGCGTCGACATGTTTCGAAGCTTGGCTTCTTCTTCAGGACGGGGTGCACAGATCCCCACCTTACTCACGTCAGAAAAAAGGGGTAAATAACCTCCACTGCATATATTTCTTTTTTAAATTAAGTGATACGCTAAATGTGCCTATTCACTTGCTAACTGTCAGGAAGTACCTACAATGAGGACCTGAAATGGAAAGAAGGGGGAAGAACACAAAGAAAAAATATGTGGTAGTCATATTGTAACATCCAGCATGTTTATATAGTGACCTAAAAAAAGTGACAGTAGTACTTTCTAGACAAAAAAGGTCATTCTATTCCGGTGCAGTGACCTGTAAAAAATGACAAGTACAAAACATACAGTCACATAACATGAAACACACACTCTATATAGAAGGACATCTGATGAAATGGTCCTATATCCATTATAATGTTTATCAGTGGAAAAAGTATCTGGTAGAGAAAAGACATACTTTTTACCAGTTGTTGAAATGTGCCATGAGCCTGCGACACGGAGGGATCTGTTGCTCAATGAGAAAACTGTACAATCAGGAGAAAAAGAAACATATAGGCTTTGTATATGTTTACTCTTCAGGTACTTACATCTTAGGAGTCCAGGGGTAAGTTCGTGAATGCGGCCTCGGCTATGCCATACTTACAAGTTAAGAAGATACTCCAGTCCCAACCATCCCGTCCGCGGCTCAGTGGTTAAATGTGGAGCACGGTGGGATCGGTATAAGTACCGTCGTTAATTGGATAATTGGGCTTGTGTGCGCCTGGTGATGTCAAATACCTTATATGGTATAACCGGGTTTTCGGTGTCATCCCCCGCGTCCGTTCTCGTATTGGACAACTGCTGACTCTGCCTAAACCCGATCATCATTGTATGCCCGAGATTGGGTAGCAAATGTATTGCTCATGCGTATTGGAGGGCCGTGGTAGTCGTGCGCATGCGCATACTTAAATGCATTCCAACAAGATGGCAGCTGACTCTGCCATGAGTGTTGGCGAAACTCTATCGTCAATGATAGCGAGCATGCGAATAATGCCTTCTAAATGAAATAATGATGTGGGTGCAAAGCACTGATGGTGCTATTAAAAGAAACATAACTCAAGCAATGCTGTATTAAAAACTGTGTGAGGTATGAAACTTGTTTAAATATATGGAGGAAAAACCCTCTTTAAACGGTACAGGCTCATCCTACAGGAAGCCTCACGTGCTTTTGTGTTGGCAGAGGCTAAGAGTTCAGTGTGACAGTTCATAGTATCACGTGAAGGGATCATATGCAAATATAAAAAAATGCACAAATAAAAAAAAAAAACAGGGATTACTGGAGCAGAGACATGGATGAGGCTATGATAACTGAAAGGGCAGTGTTTAGTAACAGAGGTTGCCCAAGAAAATGGACCAAAATATGGGGGACATGGAATGATTACAGGGGAGGTATCTGTGATCCACCAGTAGATAATGAAGGTGATGACTCAGGATTGGATGAGGGGTGAGGGATGGTGGGTAATAGGGCGGGAATGGGACAAAACTGTGAATATTTTGCAGAACACTGTATATGAGCTACGTGCGGAACTGTGTATTGTTAGAATGTGGAGTTATATGGCTATGTTATGTACGAAACTAACTCAAGTAACTTCTCCCGCGTAGTAGCTGGTTAGTAGCACACCGCATTCCGTAGAGGGATGCAAAGACCCCTATGATGAAGCATGACACCAAGGGCCCTTTTGGTGTGTGAGGGGTATTTAAAGAACACTGTGTGTTCCCCACCACTGTAGGGACCACACAAATAATTCCTTGTGGATTCTTTTTGTTTATTCTTGTTACGGGTGGGGAAACGGAATCAACAAACCTCTCCGTTCCCTCTTTGTTTTGTTAAATGTGTGAGTCAAATCAGGACATCTCACTGAATATGCACATACTTTAGGCTCCAAGTATCTTCTAATTTGATAGTGAGATCAAAGGAGAACAAAGTCTGCACTTGGTTCATGTAGATATGTGTGTCATTCTTCCATGTACAACTACTACATAATGTGCTGTCTTCAATTTCAGTGGGCCCATCTGATGAGGACCAACAGGACTAGGACCAGGGGCAGAGCAGGACATTGTTGGGATGACGGCGGCCACTGCCTCCCTCCAGCACTGAAGAGGAAGAGGAAGAAGAGGGACCAACAACATCAGAAGGCAGGGGTTATGCACCCAACCAGACAAAGGCAAAACTTAACTAAAGTTCTTCAGACTGGGTGGAGGCTGAGGACATCATGGCGGGGGGGGGGGCGTCGAACTGGACACCTCAGACCACAAAGGAGGAAATCGACTCTCATCCTGAAAGTCAAGACCTTTTGTTTGCTGAAGAGATGCCAATGCAGGCCTCATCACCACCAGGGCTTGCCAACAACCCCTCCCTGGCATTAGAACCACCATTCCATTGGAGCCTCAAGCTGCATGCCCTGCCACTAGTCCCCTTTTAAGATGCTGCCTTGAAGACCTGAGGTGAATCTCTGACCTTGACATACCAAACTCCTCATGTGAGACCCTAACCCCTCCCTGTATTGGCACTCCAGTGGCTGCATCTCAGGAAGTGATGGGACACATAAGGGGCAGCCAGACATTATCTCTTGTATCCTACTGCAGCTATGTAATGAAATGTGAATGTTCTGATATCATGCAAGATCGATGGCCACCTTCAATGCCAGTGTCACTTCCTTGTGTGCAGTCATGTTCTTTGCCCTTGCCCAATGTCCATCCCAAACCAACTCAATGTGTCACCCTGTAAGTAACCCCACACTGTTTCCCCTGCACCCCTCATGTATCCCAACCCTGTGTTGTGTCTGGTTCTGCACCAGTTATCCAGGAGCCTGCGTCCAATGCAAAGGATCTCCACATCATGGAAAAATAGGGTGACCAGGAGGACTCGACTGACTGGACAATAATTTGAATTTGGGAATTTTCTTTGCCCCTTATATAAAGACTGACTCCCCTGACGCTTCCTGACAAGTTTTATTCATTGTTTCCAACCCCCTCCGAGTCCCCTTGTGCATTCCAAGTGAAGAACATTAGATGACTTCCTTTCTCTCTTCCCAACAGAGTGTTTTTGGAATATAATTTTTTTCACTATTCAAAGATAAATAAAGTATTTTTTGGGTCAAACTATCTCTATCTTGTTTAGTTCATTGTAAAGGCTGTTTTGCAAAGTAAGGAAATATACCTTGGGAATAGGTAATTGCTTTGCTTATGATAGCTTGTTACACAGATGGTCCAGCACTTTTAATTGTCTCACTCATACACCTTCATCGTCACATCTGTAGGCTACCACAAGGGTAAACAAGTAATGATCAACAAATTATACGCAACTAAGTCTTGACTTGTGAGAAACATTATTTATTGACATATATTGTGGATCACATATTACAGTGATCATGAGGTATCTTTCTTGTGACTTCGCTAATGTGGTGTTGATGATCGCTGTGAGTAAGAGCACTTGCTGTGTTGTTGCTGAGGTACGGGTTGGTGTTTTTGTGCGTCTACCTGTACAGGTGAGGGTGATGCCTGGACAGAGGATGTTGGTGTCAGTACAGATGGTAGAGGTATCTGGACAGGGGATGATAGTGGATATGCAGTAGAAGGTGTGTGCAAGGGTGGTAGTGGCTGTGAACATTTGCTGGAAGCCTGTCCAGGTTGTGGTACTGGTAGGTGTGTGTGATGTGCTGCATGTAGATGTGTTGGATCCTGCCCATGTATTGACCATGAAGGGATACTTTGGATGAGTTTCAGCATGCCCCCCATCATTTTCATGGCCAAGGCATGGTGGCTTGCACTCTCTTCCCTATAGAAGTATATGATGTCATTTATATTCTTTGACATGTCTTGCCAAGATGTATCCATCCTGGAAAACACCTTGGTCAATCTGTCCACCACCTGAGAGATTTGGTGCATGTCCTGCAGTGCCTACGACATGTATGATGGAGTAGCCCCTTTGGCACTAATGTCCTGCCTCACATCAGCCTACTATTGAAAGAACTCCTCCTCCCACTAGCCACCATGGCCATCTGCTACCTCACTCCGCATGTAATATCTGTTTATACTAACCCTGGGTAGTTAACTCTTCTCCATTTGCAGACTTTGTGGAATGTTCTGCATCCCCGCGGGGCTCGTAGAGTTCCCAGAAACATTGCGAAGTGAAGTGGAGCTGAGTTTTTTCTCACTTATGTTTAACAATGTCAAGTTAGTGGGCTCAAGCAAGGAAAGTACACCTCCCAGCAAGATTTTTCTTCACTCGCGCTCACTGTGGTCTAGTTGGAGAGTGCGAGCAAAGATACTCAACCTAATGGAAGGAATTCTCAATGCGAGTTGTTTTGGCAAGTTGCGACCACTTGTGTTGAGAAACTTTCTGTTCACCTTGAGAAAGCTGCTTATTGAGCAGTAAAAAATCTACTTGAGCAGCAGAAAGGAAGCTGTGCCCTCTTGTGCTACACATGGTGCCATTCTAGATGATTTTACATCACCGGACAAGCAGCCGGCGCCCAAAATCACTGGGAATGGCATGACCCTAACACACACTGCCACTCGCAGAACTCTACAAACTCTGCCAAGACTTAGTTTAGATTATCTCCAGGTCCACCAGCGGAGGGTGGCAGGCCGTAGACCATAAATAGGAGTTTGGTTCAAGGGGATACCTGCACCTCACCAGTGGTAGTAGGTCCTTCAGATGGTGAAGAGAATGGATGGAATGCACGGTCTTGGGAGGAGTGTTTAGGGGAACCAAAACATCTGACCTGGATGTGAGAGCTGTGAGAGAGTGATAGCTGTGGTGGGTATGTGAAAGCTGTGGCTGGTTAGCTGAGTGCTGGGGCAGCCAATCCCGGTGGATGGAATATGAGGTACTTTGCAGTGTGGAGTTGGTATGGCCTTTGATGTTTTTCCCAGTGGGACTACTAAGCTGGCCTGGGGATCTGACTCACTATCCTCTCTATTATGGGCCTGATAGTCTTCATCCTCCTCCAAATCCTCTGCCTCCTCCTGCACTTCCTCCCCTTCCTCCTCATGCACATTACTGGCAGCTGGAATGGTTGCTTGTAAGAAAATTGGGTTCTCCCCTCTTATTGCTCGTCCGCCGCCAATGGTGGAAGATCCAATGTCCTCATCATCCTCAGCACCCGGAAGACATAGGTTGTAACAGGATAAGGAATTGCCCTAGTATATTATGTGGAACAGCACAAGGGTTGATTCAAATGAACTTGCATCAATGGATGATGCACATGTGACCTGGTATGGGTACACCTACACTTGACAGCTCACACCGTAGTACTGACGTGTTGATTACAGATGTGCAAAGCAAACTCAACGCCTCCAGCAACAGCTTTGTGTTGGTCTGAGATCCTTGTGATGTCAGCTGCTGAACCTGGCTCCTCGTATGTGTAGCAGAAGATGCAATCCTCGATCCAGCAGCTTGAGAAAGAAGTGACACCATACGTAATGATCTGCATGATTTATATGAAATCAGTCACACATGACAGACACATCACTGACTAATTATGTAGGGAACTTTTTACACACCAACTACAGATGCTATGCAGAAAGGGCTAAATCTGCTAATGTCCTTCTGCAAGGAGTTTATCATTGTGGATGATTTGGGAATCCATATTTTGAAACACTATATGGCATGTTTTTCTGACAGACAGGTGAGAGTGTTTTTGACTGCTGCAGTAAGGATGTCTCGCATAACCCGGGATGGCACTGAGGAAATCCTGCCAGGAGCTGTAATGAGACATACATGTCCAAATTCAAGACCACAGGCTGATATCAATAAGTTAACATGTATATATTATTGGTTTAGACATGTGCTATGCAATTTATGACCAGTGTACCACATGTGGCGCTTTCAACCTTTACATGCGGGCCCCTGGTCACCAGCAGCAATTGGCAGCTGTTAACACAGCACTGATAGCAATGAGATATCACATTAATAGGCACACGCCTATTAGAATGTTGCTGATATTTGATGGAGGGAGACAATTAAGGTGAAATGCCGTGCCTACCTTTGGTTGCACCTTCATTGTTAGGGCCATCATGCATTGTAAGTATGACATGCCCTCTTCACAGTTCTAAAGGAGTGTACCTCAACATGCAGACCTATTTCACCTTTGAACATCAGATCCTACCACTGCATTGTAAAGTTAAAATGTGATACGTCTAATTGTCAAGCAAGAATTGGGTAATATTTGTGCTTGTCTCCCACCAGATTCAGAATGCCATTTTGGACTTGGAGGTCACACATTAGTTCTGTGCACACTTTGTGTGGATTGTGTTCCCAATATATGTGAATGACATCATGGTTGGCTGTCACTGGATGAGGTTCTATGCAGCAGATATCCTGAACTCAAGTATTAAACAGGTTGCTTATGTGTGAATATGGTAGAAGAGAAGGCCTGCTCACATTCAACATGTTGCAAGGATACACATTTTGGTCAACTGTAGAAGCTGGGACAGTCGCCGCCTTCACTGGATTTACATTGTGCAGTTCATTCACCAGATGTATAAGTGTCATTTCCGCTACACTATCTACACGTTTAATCTTTCCACTCTCACTCCTGGATTACACATAGTATATTGACTTCTAAGTGCTCCTGCATCTACTTTGGTTGTAGCACGCCATGTCCCGCAGCAGGAAGAATCCAATGATTAAGAATGCCATCAAGTGTGCTTTTGGTGGGAGAGGGTTATTTTAACAGCACATTGTCTTCCCCTATAAATCAGGCGGGTACACACAATTCACACATAGTGATAAAATACTTTGGAAGGATATCTTCATTTTGCTTTATCCAAGGTGGATTCCTTTTGGTTTTTCTACAACATATTGAGGAGGACGAGTCCACCTTCTATTTTCTTTACCTCTTCACTCCCTCTTTTGTTTTTTAGTATAGTCATTTCCGCTACATCCACCTTACCATCCCCAAAAAAACCTCTTCAACCACAACACAAATGGCATCAGTGCAACCCTCATTCACATCAATTTCCATACATTTTGGGCCCTGGGATACAAAGCAGCAATTACTAAGAAATCAGAGCACCGAAAGAAAAATTGCAACACTTGAAGTAAATATGTTATCAGATTGTAGCTACACCATTACAAAACACAAAACAACAGATGAAAGCCTTCTTCATTAATTCACTAGCGACTTTCTCCATAGCCGACTTTCTCTTTGTCTGGGTTGTAGTTTAGAAATGGGCTCAGATTCCACCACAACAAAGAATACGTCACATTCCTTTACCACATGCAGACCCTTAACCACCTGCGTATATCCACAGAAGATTTTGAACCTTAGCTCAGTATTTCTTGACTGTATCTCCTCCGGCACCCAGGCTCCTCATGCACAATCTCAGAAGTATTCTTCTCCACATTAACTTGTGGCAACCCCTGCTTGCAGGGAGCTACTATTCTCTCAGGTCTACATTTTCACTATATAAATATTCAAAGGCATATATGAGTCTGTTAAGTTGTTCTAACTTGTATGTTGCATTGCATGTGGTTGTTGCTGCAGTAGCCCTAACACGATTTTATTATTGCTTTTTTCATCCGAGAGTGTTTCTGTGAACGAGGTGTTTGTTCCTGGGTCAGGCCTAATCCTTCAAATGGAATACAAATCCCTGTGTCGCAGTCTCTTAGCTATTTAAAATTACCGTGTCACCTTCAATCTGCTTGTGATCATTTCCTTCCTTTGACAATTATAAAATTTTTAGGATACATATCACCTGCCTATTTTGTGATTCTCAGTCAGGACATGTACACATTAGCTAAATTGCATCCATAAAATCTGCAACACAAAATGTTGAGCAAGGATGTTGCAAAAATAGCCACATGGTGATGAGTGGCTTTTGTTTGTTGAAAGTGTGTCAGAATACTGGCGATCCTATTATTCGTTGGTGCGGAATTCTTGCGAAGGATATTCGGGACACAATACTTTTGCCAGATATTTGAGCTATTATATATATTTCAGTTCCATACTATAACCAACGTAGCAATGTGGATTGAAACATGTATAGGTTCCATACTGATTAGGTAATGTTATCCTCCCCTGTCATCTGCTGACAAAATCTGCATGATTTAACCTTTTTGTCAACCTTTCTCCATGAACTGAACTTAACGCCTCTGTGTTCCTGAAGCCACAGCACGCACGGAAATTCATTTTCGGGGTTATTGCTTCTGAATTATGAGCCTTCTGGGAAAGATAGAACAGTGTCATTTATGCTGATTCACTAGTACTTTAATGTTATTCCCAGAAGTAGGGAGCTACTTGTCAGAATCTGAAGGAAAGTACTTCTGAAAATAAATGGCGGACAGCTGCTGCTAGGCTCTGTTATGAAGAAATAGCTTTAGGAAGGTTTATCAAAAGCAGCATCTTTTGCTTATGTGCAGAGAAGAGAGTTTATCAGTGAAATATATTAGACCTCTAAATATGATAAAACTCACAACAGGAGACAATGACATTTGGTAAACAATATTAGACAAATGTAAAAAGAACTATGATTAGAATTGTGCGTTAAAAATCCATACTCAATATCTGGCTGGTATATTACTAATGAGACTCGAGAAGTAACGATGAATTGAAAAGCTTGGACAAAAGAGACAATGATTTGATATCTGACAGTTATTTAGGGCCAGATGTGTCTAGGGGAAAATGTGTTCGTACATCTGGCCCTTATTATCTTGTGACAGTTGTTAGACCTGGCATCTTTTGGGATGTTTGTCCTGTCTTTTTGCTTTATGTCCTCCCAGTTTTGACTCTGTTTTTGCTGGTTTAGTGTCTCTGTGCAATTTCACACTGCTGTCAAGTGTTAAAGTGCAAGAGTTCCTGTTGTAAATTGTTGTTGTGGATTGGTGATTCCAGGATTGGTCATTTGATTTACTAGTCAGTCCCTAGTACAGTGCACTTTGTGTGCCCAGGGTCTGTAAATCAAATACTGCTAGTAGGCTTGCAGCACTGGTTGTTCCACCCACACTAGCATCCCTTCAAAGGTAACTCAGACTTGTCACTGCATTGCCTGTGTGCAGTCTAGTATTGCCACGTTAACTTGACAAGCACACCCACTTGCCAGGCCTAACCTTTCCTTTTCTTACATGTAAGTCACCCCTAAAATAGGCCCAAGGTACCCCTGTGGGCAGGGTGAAGTCTATGTGAACCGTCAGACATGCCCTGATGTGTGTGGCATGTCCTGATAGTGAAAAACAGCCAATGTCGTTTGTCACAATTAAAAGGCTATCTGACACATAGGGAAGCATGAGAATCAATTTATAATGTCTTATAAATATAACTTCCCATTGGGACCAGATTGGAAAATAAAGTTTAGTATGCCTGAAATCAGTGATTTTTACATTCTTTATTTGAAAGTACCACTTTTAGAAAGTAGGTGTTTTCTTGCTTAGCCATGCTGTGTGCCTCTGCTAGGATGAATATTGACTCTCTGGCTTTGGAGTGAAAGGGGCTGGGGATGTGCAGTGGCTCCAGAGAGTCTAATGGGTCAGGCCTGGACTGAATAGACCTGGGCTGCATTTAGAATAGTGGTAGGAGATTTCCTTGCACCTGAATGGGCCTGGTCTGCCTTCCACAATGCTGTCTCCATCCCCTGCCAGGAAGCTGGGCAAGAGAGGACAGAACTGGATTGGACTAAGTACAGACACTCTCTGCCTGAGAGGACAAACTAATTTGGGGTATAAATATTGGGGCCTAGAACCCAGAACTTTAGAACTCTTTTGGAACCAAGAAGACTGCCAAGAAGAAGAGCTGGAGAAGCTGTGAGGAGAGACTACTACTTTTCTGTGTGCTTTGCTGTGTTAGCCTGCTGTGGCTGCTTGTATCTTGGGCAGTGAAACGTCTGGACTGAACTTTCTGTAACTTCCTTTTTAAGCGTTATCCAAGGGCTTGAGGTAGAGCTTGCCCCCTTTTCAAGAAGTCTCAGGAACAGCAAAGACTTCAAGTTCTTCTTCCACCAGCACTGGGGACTCTGTGTTTTGTGCAGCAACAGAAGAAAAAGCAACCCAACGCCATCTACGATGCTGCTGCCAACTCATGTCCTGAAGGCACCACTGAGGGCCGCGACCTGTGTGCACCATACTCCGCACCGCCTCGCTTCAATCCGTCACCCTGCTATCCCTGATGACAACGCTCCATGCAGACATCGACGCTGCTGCTTGTACCGTGGTTCGAGGGCCCCGCTCATAAGTTACATGACTCACCGTCCTCATCCCGCACCGCAGCCTTGTCCTACCAACACGTGCACCATCGACTTCAGTTCGTCAGCCGGCGAAAGCGCTTCAGTAACGACTACGCTGCTGCATGCACCATGACCTGCCAGCATCGCGACGAGCACCGTGTCACTTCACACCGCAGCACCGGGCTCCGCGCGCCGCATCGCTGCACTTCGCACTGCAGACCAGACGCCTTCCGATGCTGGCACTCCAGACTTCCACTGTGAAGAGTTCGATCTGCAACGCGTGTGACGTCAAGGGCCCAGAGACTCCGGCACAGTCCACCGGATCTAACACCTGCACACAGCAGTCCTTCAGGGCTCATCGAGAGATTGGCAATGCCCTACCTTTCTAAAGGTACTGTTTTGCAGGTCTTCCCGAACATTATAGCTGGCTCACGACGCCGCAGTCAGCCAGAACTGTTTGGATTTGTTGTTCACGATGCCGTGGTCGCCCTAGACGGAGCTATTGACTTCAAGGAACTGTATTTCTAGTCTATTTTGATTACTGAATATGTTCTGAGAACAGTATGGTAGGTTTTTCTTATCATTTTTGGTCTTGTTTTGGATATATAAAAATACTGGATATTTTTCTAAATTGGTGTGGTGTCCTTTTGTAGTGCTTTAACTGTATTACTGTTGGTTATGTGCAAATGCTTTACACACTGCTCCTAAGCTAAGCCTGGCTGCTCGAGCCAAGCTACCAAGGGGGTGAGCAGAGGTTATTTTTGGAGGGCAACTCCCTTATCCTGACTAAAAGGAAGGGTCCCTACTTGGAAAAAGGTGCAAACCCTTGCCAACTAGAGACCCCATTTCTAACAACTGGATTCTTTGAAGTGCCTCAATGTACCTATTTGTTTTAGACAACTATGGCTGCCGCATTACCCGTTCACCACACAAGCACAAGCGCCCATTTTCTTTAACATATCGCTGCATACTGTCTACTTATTGTAAACAAAGGCAACCAAACTCCTCCTATTGAATAACTGTCTGCGTACCTTTATCTTCATTTTTTTCGTCCTTGTGTTACTCCCACAAAATTAACATACATTTCATATGATTTATCCAGCCTACTGTGCTTCTTTTTTTATGTAGTACCATTTGGTTTTTCAGATTATAGTTTCTACAGCTAAATTTGGAAATAGCAGATGCCACGATTGCCTACTGTAATTCAAGAGTGCATGTACCAAAGAATCTATAAATGAATGTCAGTAGCGCCTAACAGTGCAGGGCCCAATGGCCCTTAAAGGGAGCGTCAGTGGCCCCACACAGAGTATTCATTCAGTTCTCTGGTAACAGTGAGCAGACTCCGTGCATCTGGCTTGTTTTATGTGTGCTAAGTTTGTTGCATATGCTGCAACAGCTGATGAATCAATTATCAAGTTGGATGGCATAAGTGCATAAGCAGTAGGCTTAGTAAGATACCTTACTGAGTAAAATATAACCTTGGAGCACAGAAAGGAGAGAAGGAGAGCAGGGAAGTGAAGGGCAGAGAATGCAGACCCTGTTCCTTTAGGTGATCACCTAATATGCTCAGCACTTGCACCAACGTTATGTGTGTGTGTTTGTGTAAATCTGTGCGCTGCACACACATAGAGATGCACATACACTTCCTCATATTTCACCTCCACATACATTAATTGTATACATCATATGGGCACTTGTGTGAATGCCACACACACATGGGCACCGAGAAAAAAAACACACAGAAACACTGCACACAAACACAATCGGACTCCTCCTCATGTTGCTCCTCCATGGGTCGTAATACCAGCCCTGGGTAGGCTTTCCCACAGGCCACCTCACCATGCTATTGCTATTGCTGTGGCAGAGACATGGAAATAAGACAACACGCCCTTCGAGGAAGCAATGCTTTGAATGCGCTTCCTCTGGGACATGCCCGTGTCATGAAGTGTGCTGGGGACTTCCGGGAGCACCTCTTCTTAACACCTGCCACTAGCAGAGAAATTGTGGCTGCATAAGAGAAGGAACAGGAGAGGATGTATTTACTTCACTAGAGGATAAATCCAGTGTGCACAAGCTGCTACGTCATGATGGTTAGAGGCAGCAGCCGTCTGACGTGAAGGGGATTCCCAAGGTGTTATACCCCTTCACGCCAGCCCTGATGCTGCTGGGGCGCAATGGGATTAAGATGTAGTGGAAGAGGACACCTGGGATGATATACATGGCATCCTGAAGATTGGTATCTTCTGAGGAGGCAATCATATTTGAGAGCACTCTGGGGTATATTATCAAGGGGTTTATCTCCGCTTTTTTGGCTTTAAAAGCCAAGAAAGCGGAGATAAAATTATCTCCCTATTACCAAGCTGTCGCTAACACCAGTTAGTGACAGCTAATAGGAGATAGCGACCATCTTGTGCCCCGCTTTGCATGTCAGTGATATTTATCACTAATGACATGCAAAGTGGGCGTGCCAAGATGTTAGCGACTGGAAACAGACGCTAACATCGCTATCTCCTATTACCAACTTTTGGAGATATTCGCGCTAAGCGCGAATATCTCCAAAAGCTAACACCTGCCCTGAGCAGTTCTTCACCATGTTATCCAATGGGAGGTGGATAACATGGCTAAGAGCATTTGCTCGATAATGCATGAATATCGCTGACTTTTCAGCGATATTCATGCATTGCGGCCGTTTTTTATCGCATTTGCGATAAACCTTGCTAATAGCAAGGTTTATCTGCGATAAAAATCGCCGATGTGCGGCGATAATTTTTGTCTCTAAACAAGTTAGAGACAAAAATTATCGCTAGTTGTTGGTAATATACCCCTCTATCTTCTTTGCAATGGTGTACTAATACAACTCCTTCCCAATCAAATGCTGAGCTGCTGTAAAGAGGCCGATCAGCAAGCCAAACACCTTCTCTCCGTACTTCTTTTAAGCTATTTATATGATTATATTAACTATTGATGGTAGCGAAATTAGGGGTATATTACCAACAACTAGCGATAATTTTTGTCTCTAACTTGTTTAGAGACAAAAATTATCGCCGCACATCGGCGATTTTTATCGCAGATAAACCTTGCTATTAGCAAGGTTTATCGCAAATGCGATAAAAAACGGCCGCAATGCATGAATATCGCTGAAAAGTCAGCGATATTCATGCATTATCGAGCAAATGCTCTTAGCCATGTTATCCACCTCCCATTGGATAACATGGTGAAGAACTGCTCAGGGCAGGTGTTAGCTTTTGGAGATATTCGCGCTTAGCGCGAATATCTCCAAAAGTTGGTAATAGGAGATAGCGATGTTAGCGTCTGTTTCCAGTCGCTAACATCTTGGCACGCCCACTTTGCATGTCATTAGTGATAAATATCACTGACATGCAAAGCGGGGCACAAGATGGTCGCTATCTCCTATTAGCTGTCACTAACTGGTGTTAGCGACAGCTTGGTAATAGGGAGATAATTTTATCTCCGCTTTCTTGGCTTTTAAAGCCAAAAAAGCGGAGATAAACCCCTTGATAATATACCCCTTAGTCTCCAGCTAGAACTAACAATTAACAAACATTGGAAGTTCTCAAGAGGTTTTGCCTTTTCTGCATACCGCTAGCGCCAGAACCTGGCTATCAAGGCCTCTCTTCTTCATCAGTTGTCACGGAACCTGGAACTCCAAGTTGCGCCTCATTTTACACCACATGTTGATGCCTTCAAGTCTGGCATATTTAACATTTTCATTTGTTACAAAAACACTTTTCAAAACTCGAAGATTGAGAGAGTAGTGAAATCGAAGGTGAGAGGGATGTCACAATGTGACCATGCTGTGCAGAGTCAAGTAGCCATCATCGAAATCATTTAATGAACAGGACATGCAGTTTTAGTTGATAACTGGTCCTGTTGTCTGGATAGAATGGTGGAAGAAATGTGACCGCAAAGATGAGAACGTATATTTGATTTAAAAAAAACAGATACATTTTGGACAGCTCCCACTGCCACATCAAATGTGGTATTCCTAAAACTCATGGGGGCATATTAACAACAGATTGCGATAATTATCGCAATGTGCGCTTAGCGCGTTTTAATTTATCGCTGTCTATCGCTGGTTTACATCGCTGTGGTAGCGGCGTATTAGCAACGCTTTGCTGACAGGCGATGCCTAAACCAGCGATAGACGGCGATAAGCTGCATTAACATTGGAATTCCAGCAATAATCATGCGGCGATAATGAACAGCTTGATGTTAGTCATGTGTGGAATTAACCATCCAACCCACCTCAGGATGGTTAATTCAGGTTTGAAATAGGTGTTAGATTGCAGCGATAACTGCACCTAGAGCAGCTTTTTTGATCGCTTTGCGGGTCTAGGGCTGTGTTGCTAATACAGCGAAGTTGTGATAGCGACCTTCTGAATGCAGTTCATGTGGGGAGCACCCACTATGCAAACAGTTAGCGATATTTATTGCTGCGTTTCAAGATAGGCTGCTATCGCAGGTTAACATGCGCTAATGCATGTTAGCCTGGCCTTGTTGATAGCCTGTGAAAAAATGTGCCCCTTTAGAACCGGAAAGGGGCGCTAAAGTCGGGATAACATGCTTGATAATATGCCCCAGATTGTTACACTTTCACACACTAAATAATATGACATACAAAATGTGTCTGTTATCATCGAACATTGTTGCTTCTGCTATTTAGTAAATCGCAATATCATATAGTACATTACGTAGTTTTCATGCTTCTCGTAGAAACTGTGAGATATTGTCAAATGTTTTCTGATCTAATGAGTAAATAAATAACAATCTGTCGAATGTTATTGAGGTTTAAACTCATGTTACCAAATTGCAAATTATGCCGTAGTGTTCTAATTCTATGTATATTTTAGGTTGTCAGATTTATACAGAACCAAGCAGCTGGGTCTTAGGAGACCGCACTACCAGGACTAGTCACTATATTATCTATGTATATTGCCCACCTCAAATGATCTGCTGCCCGTAGACCACAGAAATAATTGCAAGAGCTAGGTAGATGAGAGTCAACATATAGATACAAAATAAGTATACACAATCAGTGAGATGACATTAGTTTTGTGCCGTTATTGGTCTTTTATTTTCAGATGTCACTGGTATGCAAATGATGAGACCACCTTACGCGTTTCGCCCAAACATGGGCTTCTTCAGGGCTGTAATAGCATACAATATGAACATACTTTAGTATATTTGAGAAAGACCACATAGATATGTTATAAATGCCACAGCATAAATGAGAGGAGAAGAAGGAAATACATTTTCAAGAATATAAGTGCAAGTGCACAGAAGTTGAAAGTGCTCAGGTGGTGAGGAGAAAAGAATAGAACATCACCTAGAAAAAGTGTGTGAGCAACTGTGACATCCAACCACAGTCCCACAAAGAAAAAAGCCAGTACAAAAAGTAAATGAAAAACCGACCAAGAACTTGGATGTGGTGAAAAAATAGCAAAGGGATGTGAAAAAAACAAACAAATAATAACAAGTGCTCACAGCTTCCAAATGGAGCACTGAGTCACATGTGAACAGAGTCTGCACCAAAGCCCATGCCACATGCCAAGTATTTGTATTTGTATTTGTATTTATATTTGTAGAGCGCGAATTGCTGCCCTGAGGCGTCCAAGCGCTGATGATAACCAGAACCATCCGGAGAGCACAGGGAGGGGGACAGGGTTAAATGGGTGAGTTAAAAAGAAAGGTTTTAAGCTGTTTACGGAATGAGGTGAGGTTGGAGTTGGCTCTTAGGTGAAGTGGAAGAGCATTCCATGTCCTGGAGGCATTATGGGCGAAGGTCCTACCGCCACACCTGGATCTTTTTATTCTAGGGGTCACGGCTAGAAAGGTCTGGCTGGAGCGGAGACTTCTGTTGGGTGTGTAGTGAGTGACTAGGTTGCGAGTAATAATTGGACCAGTGTCCCAGAAGGCTTGATGGGCAATGCACATTGCCTTAAAGAGAATTCTTTGGCGAACTGGTAGCCAATGAAGGCTGGCCAGTCCGGCCCTTACTGGGTGTCTACGAGGAATCTCCAGCAGTAAGCGGGCTGCACAGTTCTGAACTGTCTGCAGCCTGCGCAGGATGTATTCAGGGGCGCCGAGATAAAGGACATTATTAAAATCAAGGCGAGATTGTATAAGCCCTTGTATAGCCACCTGTTTGGCTTCCATGGGGAGGAGGGGGAAGATTTTCTTTAACATCCTCATGATCCCAAAACAGGTAGCTGACAGTTTCGTGGCCTGTGTGTTGAACGATAGGGATCTGTCCAGCCAAACTCCGAGGCTCTTAATGTTGTCTTTGGGAGATGGTGGAGGGCCCAGACACGGGGGCCATAGGGCATCGGGAAGGCGAAGATCCGGGGGGCCTAGGAGCATCAGCTCCGTCTTGTCCCCGTTCAACTTGAGGGATGAAGAGGACATCCAGGTCTTCACCTCTTCAAGGCACTTTCTGAGCCCGCCTGACGCAGGCAGGTTATCATTCTGCGTCAGTGAGACCACCAGCTGCGTGTCGTCCACATACGAGATGATCTTAATCCCGAAAGGGCGGACGACCTCAGCCAGTGGCCTCATGTATAGATTGAAAAGTGCAGGGCTCAGAGAGGAACCCTGGGGGACTCCACACTTCAGAGGTCTACTGGAAGAGATAGACTCACCCTCGAAGACTCTAAAGGATCTGTCCTCTAGAAAGGACTTGAACCATAACCAGGCTTTGTCCTTAATCCCAGCACAGGACATACGGTGCAGCAGAGTGTCATGGCTGACCGTATCGAACGCTGCGCTTAGGTCAAGGAGGATCACTGCCACTGATCCTCCTTGATCCAGGATTATTCTCGCTTCCTCGGTGACCATGAGGAGAGCGGTCTCGGTCCCATGTTTCGGTCTAAAGCCCGTCTGTGTGGGGTCTAGCAAGTGAAAACTCTCCAAAAAGTTTACTAGGTGATGGTTTACATGTTTCTCTAAGATTTTGCTCACCCAGGGTAGCAGGGAGATGGGTCGATAATTGGCCAGGTCAGTTGCGTCTAGAGTAGGTTTTTTCAGCAGAGCTCTGACCTTGGCCTGCTTCCAGACGGCCGGGACCATGCCAGAGATGATTGATGCATTTAGTAACTCCCTAATTATAGGTAGGGTGACCTGAGAGGCGGCCATTATTATATCTGGTGGGGCTGGGTCATCAGGAGACCCGGATTTGACTCTCTTTGCTAGGGATTCAAGAGTTATGAGATCCAGTAAGGGGAAGTGAGTCAAAGTGGGTTGGGAAGGTGGGGGGGGGGTGAAGTGCTGTGGATTTATCGGGATGGACAGGGGAGGTACTGTTTTTGATAAGGGGGCAAAGGCTGAGTAGATGGTATTTACTTTTTGGTAAAAGAACTCAACAACGTTATTGCAGTGGGTGGTAGACTTTTCAACCTGCACGGCGGGGGGAGGCTTCGTTAACTGTTTTATAATGTGAAAAATCTCCTTTGGTTTCGATTTGGCCATCACTATTCTATCGGAAAAGTATGTGGCCTGGGCTGTTTTTACTTGCATTATGTTTTCGCTGAGGGATTCGTGGTAGTGGTTTTTTTTGTCCGCCGCATAATCCAAGCGCCAACGTCTTTCCAGTCTTCTACATAGACGTTTCTTGTCCCTCAGAGAGTCCGTGTACCAGGGGGCCGTTTTATGGGGCCGTTTCAGTGTAGTCTTCCTTATAGGGAGTGTGGTATCTAGGGTTTGCGTGATCCAGTTGACGTAGGCCTGGTTGGCTAGGCCAGGATCCTCGTGATCACGGGGTAGGGTGCTCGCAAGTTTAGTAGCCCAGTTATCCACTGCAAGGCGAGACCAAGCTCGCGTGACCTTGATGGTGGGTACCGTCAATGGAGGTTTGACCGTGGTCCAACTGAATGGATCCAAGAAGTGGTCAGTCCATGGCAAAGGAATAGATGGACCGACTTGGAGATCAGGGCAGTTGCTGAAAACAGGGTCCAGCAGGTGACCCTTTACGTGGGTGGGGGTAGTGACACGCTGGGTAAGTTGCAGGGCTGCTAGATCCTCTGCTAAGGTAACGGCTATATGGTCCAGTGGAGAGTCAAAATGCAAATTGAGATCTCCAAGCAGAGTGAGGTTGGATGTGGTGCTGATTCGTTCGGCCATATTTAATGGTAGGTTACCATGGAACTGCTTTGAGGGGCCAGGGGGGCGGTAGACAAGAGTACCTGAGAAACAACTGTTGGATGAGAGTTCGATATTAAAAGCAAGACTCTCACAGTCCGGGATATTTTCCGGAATAACTCTACAGTGATAGTGTTCTTTGTAAATAATTGCCAGACCTCCTCCTCTCCCTTTGGGTCGCTCTAGCCGGCTGATATGGAAACCTGACGGGAGAGCGTCTACAACCACAGGGTCGGACTCAGATGTCAGCCAAGTTTCCGTCAGAAACAGAATATCTGGATTATGTTCCTCTATTAACAGTTAACCACAGGAACATGGGACGAGTCTACGCCCCAAACCAAATGCACTGCGATATGTGCTACCTTCAGCGTTACTTGCTTTCTTTATTCATTCGTTTTGACTTTTTATCCATGTTCTCATTTGTTTAATGCAGTTCTTTTTCAATTATCATCCCTTTTAAGACTTAATCTGCCTTTTCCCAGGTTTCTACTGTTCTGTCTGTGCCACTCGGGGCCTCTTGAAAGAACATGACTAGTGCAGGGTTTTTCGTAAAAAACAGTGTTTATTTAATACCCAATGCATTTCGGGCTGATATAGCCCTTCTTCGGGGGTCACTGCCGAGTATCATTAAAAGCCACACGCTCTCCTTTGCTTTCGCCAACAATATTCACCCTCCCACATATTGTGAATTACGAAAAACCCTGCACTAGTCATGTTCTTTCAAGAGGCCCCGAGTGGCACAGACAGAACAGTAGAAACCTGGGAAAAGGCAGATTAAGTCTTAAAAGGGATGATAATTGAAAAAGAACTGCATTAAACAAATGAGAACATGGATAAAAAGTCAAAACGAATGAATAAAGAAAGCAAGTAACGCTGAAGGTAGCACATATCGCAGTGCATTTGGTTTGGGGCGTAGACTCATCCCATGTTCCTGTGGTTAACTATTTTAGTGTCTGATGGGCATGACACTACAACTAAATAGCACGCACATTGGAGTACGTCAAGTTAAACTATGAATTAAATGGCAGAAACAGGAGTGCATTCCGCACAACCCCCGCACAGTTCCTCTATTAACAGTGCCATTTCGGCGCAGTGTTTCGGCAGGGAGCGGCAGTTCAGTAGGAACATGCGGTAGTCGTGAATCAGTTCCCGGTTAGGTTTGTTGTTAAGGGGGATATGGCATGTGGGGCAAACAAGTGGCAAGGCGTCGGCGAGATAGGAATGCCGCGAACAGATATTGGCAGCAGGCCGCAGGCTGTAGAGGAAATCGGCGCTATAGTATCTGTGCTCTGAAACTTGCGGTATAGGGGGGGTAGCCCTGCGCCCGGACTCGGCACGGACGAGCGCAGACGAGCTTGCCTTATGCGCGCCTTCGGCACGCAATCGCGCGCCCGCTGCGCTCGTCCGCTGCGATTCCTGAACATGCACATCTTTATAGGTAAGGAATGCAGGGGGGGTGTGGCCTCGTAGTGGGCGTGTCCTACTCCGTGTGAGGAGAATGGCGTTTATCAAAAGCGGCGATTTTCGCCCTTCCCACGCTCGTTTCAGTGTGAGAAGCAGGTGCCTGCACACAGCAATCGTGTAACAGGTAGGGGGTGAGTGAATATTAAAAAGCAATTTTCAAGTTTAAAAACAAGTCATCAGATACACAAACAAACACTCCCGGCTGTGCCTCAGGAGGAATAGCGTTATCAGCGCCCTCGTGAATCAGCGCGCTTTAAATAATGTTTGTAAAGGGGGGGCATGGCATCGTAGTGGGCGTGTCCTACTCCATGTGCCAAGTGCCAAAAGAAGTGCAATTTACGGGTGGTTGGCTTACCAAAATACTTATAGTCAATGGTAAGTTTTTTATCAACAATTCCCAGAACGGAGAAATTTAGCAGTTTCTGAAAAAAATATAGTAAATTCAAGGGTATCTAAGCAGAGCGGTTCCTTTAGCCAACAACTAATGTTAGAGGTTTTTCTAGGTGATGTTCTATTCTTTTCTCCTCACCACCTGAGCTCTTTCAACTTCTGTGCACTTGTGCTTATATTCTTGAAAATGTATTTCCTTCTTCTCTCATTTACACCCTGCCATCACGGGGTACGGTGAGTACATCCCATTATCGCAGGGGTGTGCACCGTACCCCTGCGATCATGGGGTGTACGCACCGTACGGTGTGTATGTGAATGTGTGCTTTTCCGTGACGATTCGGAATGATTGACGCAATACGGATCTTACTACGCGATTCGTACGGACGGGTATGATTTGTACGGAGAGGGCTCCGGATACGAATCGTACGTACAATTTATTTCCCGAATCGGAATCGCCCCCTTGTGTATTCTGATGTTGCTACTTCGTAGCCCTCATTAACTGATCAGTCTCACTGACGTTATTCGAGAGTCTTGATTAATCCCATTGTTTGATCATGTTTCTTTAAACAACTATAATTTAGCATTAGTAACACTTGGTAGAAATGAAATATTGCCAGCATCATCAAGAAGTCATCACAGTGCTGAGGTATAATTAAACAGTCATATTCTACTAGTGCACACCAGTTCTAGCTCAGAGGGTAGGGGGAGGCCTAGGAGGAAAATATGCCTGCAGCCCTATAAGTGGCATGGCTGGGACGATTAACAGAAAACTCCCGGTCAGTGATGTCAAGAGAAGTCACCACCCTGAGGACAACTTAGAAATGCCACACACACCGTCATGCATTGTCATGCAGTCTGACAAAGCATGCCTGCCTTACAGCCAATACGTATCAATAAAAGTACAACTCTTACTTGGGCCCTTGCCTTACATACATTATTTCAACATGTGAGAGCAGGTTTACTTTGGAGACATGCCATGTATATGCCTACTATCCAGATCAATATTTATCCTAACCCCTTGATTTTTCAAAGACCAGTAAAGTGCCGAAATGCTGCTGGAATTGCAGCACATTACAAGACTTGTGCCCCAATCCAGTGCTTAATAAGAAGGAATTGAGCTCTCTGGGAAGGCCATCTTTGGTATGTTACATTTCCAGTTGATGGGTGCTCAAATTGAAGTGGGTTCATCTCTCAAGTCAAAAGTCAAAGTAACTTTATTCGGTTTCATATGAAACCATAAAAGTTCATAAAATCATCATAACAAACTATTATTTCAGTGGTCAGAATACAAAGTAGCATAGTAAACAATTTATGCATATCAATTTGTTATACAAAATGTGAAACAAAATACACCTTAAAACAATCTTCTGGTAAAATTAAAGTCCATGTTACATGACACTTATCACAACAATGGAATGCGGCTCCCTCCATAACAATACATCAGTGCTTAATTTGATTTTTTTAGGGAATTACACTAATCGACTTCATTAGAAATGCCTATTACAGTTTCCTAATCTAATCGCCATAGCTACTTTTATATAATTGGAAACCCTAGTGCATATATCATGTGTGGCCAGTGAGGATAAATAGTAAAACCCTTCAATATAGGAACACGGCCTAATCTCTTTTAAAATCGGACCTAAAACTCTTTGTCTTTGTGCTTTGTACAGGGGAAAAAATAGGATAAAGTGCACAGTGCTCTGAGCTGCCGAATTATCATAACGGCAAGGCTCCAGTTTATCTTCCCACCCTGATTGTTTAGGAAAAGCTACCAAGAAATTTGCAGGGTAAGTAATCGTAATCTAGTAATATAAATCGAGTCTGTACATTTATCGTAAACGTTAGGTAAAATTGCTGGTAATTCAAAGATAAACAAAAGTGGCTTGTTACGTCAGAGTGGGAATGGGATATCTTCGCCCCTGCAGAATGGGTCTATTTTATAATATTTTTAGCATTTTCAGGGATGCTGTCTGGGGAATCAAAATAATCTCTCAAACCTAATTTACAGAAACTGTCCTTTATAAATCGGAGCCAAGGAATAGAAAGTGCTCCATTAAGCGTAATACAATCCTTAATAACCTCTCTGGAGAACACTAGCTCCTCAGACAGCTAGATATTGTCCCATAAAAGCAGGGGGGCAATTTCTTGGCGATCCTTCAAAAAATCGATCCCCATGTTATTTATGACAGAAGATAATGGGGCACAATTTGGGTTCTTCTCTCATTACTTAGTCGTTGTAGAGGAACTACTGAAGTTTCCTTTCTTTGGTTTAGTAAAATGCCCAATTCCATGAATCCCCACATTTGAATTAAAGGTGCAGTTGAATGCCAAAGCAAGAGAACTGGGACAGGAATTTATTTACTGGATGGATAACATGCCCATATTGGTCCTATCTGGCCCAGGGAAGGGCGTCCCCGGGCTAAGGAAAGGCATGGAGCATATGAATCTGTGGAACCTTTAGTCTGCCATATATCACAGTCATGTTATCTTATATTTGGCCATTCCGCATGTCAGACTCTCAAGAGGGAAGATAGGGGAACAGGTGACATACGTGTGCCAAGATAAAGGATCCTACAAAGCATGATTGGTGGCCTGGCCTTGGGGGGGAAAAAGAAGTGAGTGACTGCAACAGCCTTTGCTGCACTCAGGCAGACTCCAAGTCCCCAAGATTCTCCTATTTAGATCTCACAGACATTGAATGAGTGATGCCTGTTCACACACTGAGATCTAAGCACAGCACTTCTTGTTCCTAGATTTGTGACCAATTGGATTTGGTTTGATAGGATGCCCTGGTTGAGAATCATTGTCATATTTGGAAGTGCTCATCAGAGCCAGGCCTTCCTCAAATGAATAAGTCAGTCTTCAGATGCTCCCTTGAGGGAAACCCCAGGCCTTCCCTCCTTTGGAACTGTCAGATTTATCTCCAGATAATTGGCCAATCACATCTGCTTGTGAACCACTGTGCCAAGACGATAATTTGCTTGCATGAGAGACCCAGCTAACATTGCCTGTTGTCAAATGACAGGTCTGTCCATTCTACTGTCCAAACATTTAGTGTTCTTGATCATGTTCTGTGCATAGAAGCCAGCCTAGTACCAGGTCAGCCACACAAGTACTTCACTGCTACAGACCACTCCTGTAACACCACCCCTTTGCGTCAAACCTGGACATGGTCATGGGTGGGCACATTCCTTCACTTGGACAGCCTTTCCTCTGGACAAATTGTTGTGGATTGATGAGTTTGGCATGGCATTTATAAGGATACCACTAAACTATCCAATCAGTAGTCACAGAGGGTAGTTTGGACACAAGGCAGGTATTTAACAAACAAAAACATATGAAATGCAGTTAGTGATAGTTTCTTGTTAATAGGAAACACGTGCCATCTCAAGCCTTATCAAATATGAGGCATGGCAAGCTACCTGTAATTAACGAGTAAAAACACATTGATTATTTCAAAGTAGAGTGGCACACCTCTCACATCATTTTAAAACCATCACTACTAGATCTTTCATGGCTTACCCCCAGTTCCATGCATAACAAAAAAAATGGCCCATAGCAGGCTAGAATTGAGGATTCTTGTTTGTTGCTGCAAATAGCTGGACAATTCACACCACCATCTTAAAATGGCCATGCACCATCCAACAGAAAGACCTATTAACCTTTCAAACATTACTGTGGTCAGGGCTGCTGAATGTTTCCATGTTCAGTCAATACATCTACAAACAAGCACTTTTTAGTTCCAGCATTTTTAAGTGTCAGCTTTACAAATTCTTCACCCCGAATCCAAAGACTTTGATTTCCCTGTCGATGTTTTGTCAGTTATGGGATAACATCTCTTGATCTTGAGTTGACACCATTTATTATCCCAACTGAGAGAGTATGGAGCCTAGTCACAAACTGCATTTTGTAGTATGCTTAGTAGTACTGCACGGCACTACTAAAGTAGTACAAAATGCTATTCACAAACCTATGGAGGTAAATCTTCACTTTCACCGCTCTTATCTTTATCATGAAATGATCATGTAAGATTAATACTTAGGGCCTTATTACAATGGTGGTCGGAAAGCCTCCGAACACTGGTCGGATGCCTTCCGACTGGCATGGTAGGTTTAAAAAAGTCTGACCACCGTATTATGATGAGGGAAGTCGGAGTTTAAACCGGCCATCGGTCAGTCAGAAAGCACTCATAATCCCTTAAGGATGACATTTCTGCCATTGAGATTATGATGTTGGTTTCTGACAGCCAATCCATGCAGGCCTTTCCAACATAGATTGGCTGGCCGAAACTGACTTTGGGGGCCCCTAGCAGTGCTTACTATTTAGCCCTGTGGGGCACTTAACATCCCTGCACAGTGAGGTGTCGGCCAGGCGGTGCAGAACTTTTAAAAAATTTCAATTTTCCAATGGGAGATTGTGCTGCTGGAGGTTTTATCTTGCTGCACAAGCTCACATTGAAAAATGGAAGTTTGCGACTGCACCATGTGCGCTCACATCCAATGTGCTTGGTCGGAACTGCCGGCCCATGGTCGGGCGGTTCCTTCCAGGAAACTGTTTTGGTCAGAGGCCACTCTGACTGACATTGCAATGAGGGCCTTAGTAGTAAATGTGGGAGTGACATGGGGAAGTGGTTTAAAACATGTGGTGTACTAACTACAAAGTAGGCGGGGTCTAGGGAGGAGCAAAGAGAGGTTAAGGCAGCAATAGGGGTTGCTTCAGGGAGGGATGTGCACCCACCCTAAAATAAATAACCCCATTATTATTTACAAACTGCACTTCCAAAGTTACTAAAGGCAAAATGGAGCCAAAATACTAGGAAATGTACTCCAATTCCGAGCAGAAGCAAGTCAAACACAACACATAGCCAACCACAGATATTGCAATACCCACAATAGAAAAGAAAGGAGGTAGGGTCTTAACAAAAAAAACCTTTGGATATAATGTTAAATTAAATAATTCAAAGTAAATACAAATACAAATAAATGTAAATTAGTGCTAAAACTAAAATAAAACGTTAGGTGTACTGGGTTACAATAGTTACAAGTGGGGTCTTTGGAGAGTCAGCCCTAGGAAACACAGCAAACAACAATAAATAAATCATGCACAAATATAAAAATATATACAAACTGACAGATGCACAAATCTATACGGACACCCTCTAAAGTGCTTCATAGCCAACCTGGGACCCACACTACGGGCAGGACCCACAGGACAGGTAAGCCCCTGAATTACTCTGTATCTTTCAATGTTGGAGGTCCCTCTAATGATATGTGCACCAGCAAGTCCTAAATTCAAAAGCTACAATACCAACCATAGGCTTCATACCACCGAGGAAATGAAGGCTATGAAGGCAGGGCTACAGGTTTTGTCAAGGTGTTCCCACAGCAGTTAAAAACGAGAATATGAGGTCAACCAATAGCAACATTTGTCAGCCAGGTACTGCCTTTCTAAAAAATGTTGTACCATGATCCATGGTTAACACTGCAATTCCCAATAAACCTTTAAATATTCAATACTGCAAAGTATCTGAATCTTTTTCCTGCTTCTACACAAGCTGCAAAGCAACTCAGACATAAAACTAAGGCCCTTACACCCAAGTTATATAAGGCTAAAAGTCCCATGCAACTTCCTCCCAGGCCAAGGACTCAGGGATCAGGAAGACTAGGGTAGCAACCGCAAAAGTCTAAATGGGATTCGTCTAGGGGCACATCAATCGTCTAGGTTCCTCAACATAAGTGTTCAGGACTCTTAGTGGTGCTCCTGCTCTGCTGTGAGCACCACAACATTTGCAAATTAATGCCACAAACTGCTATGGGGTGCTACTTTGACCCAATGCTGCTCCTCCCAGACCTTTGATGCAGCTGCTGTGTAGCCTGGGATATCATACATTTTTGTTTATTTTTCTGTTTACATATGCTCTTGAGTGCAATCTAATTCATATTGATGTGAATTCCCCTGCAATTCCTCTGGTGCTCTAAGAATCATGTTAGTACCAAGGGCAGAGTGAGAGCCCAAACCAGCACAGCCAAGCTGGTTCACCATCCAGCTGACACTGTTTTCCTGTGCTGGCATGAGAACCAGAGGTCTCAGTCAAGAAACTTTATTCATTTGATTTGAACATCAATGTATAATGGGTACAGGACAGTAGATTCACCAACACTTACAATAATTACTGATATTACTATATACATTAGCTGACAATAAATACATCTTCGTAAGAAGGTTAAAAAAGAATAAACATTGTGAGAACCAGATCTTTGTTCTGTCTGGGATGTCTCACATGTGCACCACTTGTCTGCCCTCCCCTGACTCTGGTACAGAGAGAAGAAGGCAGTTCATCACAGGGTGCTGCAAAGTACCAAACAGAGCACTGATGTAAAGATCAATGGGGATAGAAGCACCAGACACTCAAGGTGTGCTGACTACTGAGGCATTGGTATTCACCAGTAGCAGATCATGTGTCCCAAATTGGGGCTTGACTGCTGCATGAATCTGAGGGACCCCAAAAGCGTACTTCGGAAAACCACCCAGTATGTAATGCATTTCTCTGGCTCTGATGCCTACTACATAGACTCCTCCTTAAGGGATAGCAACAAGGCTTATTTATCCATATTCAAGGGGCCAATTTTGATTGTTCCTGTTTGTGTTCTGCAAACCAAATGCTCTAGACACCAGTTCATTTTATTCCGCTAAATATTCCTGGGAAACACAAGGGGATGATGGACAGAGCACTGCCATTTTTCAGACACTCACCCCAGTCAAACACCTGGGTTGAATCCACCATCGTTCTTTAGCTCACTTTGCCACTCCAGTTCAGACCCAGACATATGGATATCAGTCTTGATCCTGTTCCTCATGGGAACATTCAAGCCCAAACTGTCAAGCCAGTTCTTCACTGGTCCGGAAACAAGCATCCTGGGACCGAGTTCGGGGTAACACCCCTCATCGGCCAGGTTAGCTTGAATCCTTCACTCCATCCATCATCTCCTTGTGTTTGCTCTAAATTTTCCCGATCATTTAAGGTGTTGATTTTTCAACTGCTCTCTGTAAGAAAACAGCCTATTATTTACGTGGCCTGCGCAAGCAATGGTTTCACATTTGCTCTCTACTGGGAACCAGACACCAAA
Organism: Lissotriton helveticus; assembly: GCF_964261635.1. Lineage (NCBI taxonomy): Eukaryota > Metazoa > Chordata > Amphibia > Caudata > Salamandridae > Lissotriton > Lissotriton helveticus. Next base: position 1,146,214,374 of record NC_136063.1, on the reverse strand, counting down.
TTGTAGCATTTGACCCACACAAAGTAGCAATGTAGAGCAGTCCAAAGGCTACTCAAGGAAAGGGGTTGTTTATGTTTATGTTTTTGAGATTTTCATTGCGCACAACTACCCGGGGATGTCTCGGCACATATCAGACTGCCTAGGGCGGAGAGCTACCAGATGTATCATTGATTAAATAACCAGGTTTTCAAGAGTTTACGAAAAATGATAAGAGTAGGACTAGTTTTGATGTGTAAAGGAAGAGTATTCCACAGCCTGGGGGTTGCCACTAAAAAGCGTCTGTCTCCCCAGCTAGTGGTTCTGGTGCGTGGGACGGAGAGGAGGTGGGTGCAAGCTGAACGAAGGGATCTTTGAGGAGAATAGATCCGGAAGGCGTCCTTGAGGAACCTGGGTCCTGAGTCATGGATGGCTTTATATGCGATGCATAGTGCCTTAAACTTTATCCGGCTTTTGACTCTTAGCCAATGCAGGTGACGTATGGCCAGCGAGGTGGGGCGGCGGCTAGGAATGTCTAACAAAATTCTGGCCGCTGCATTTTGCAATGATTGTAGTTTGGTTAGGATCTGTTCTTGCGTGCCGAGAAAGAGGGCGTTGCCGTAATCCAATTTAGAGAAAACGAGAGTGGTGATCAAGGTTTTCCCTGCCCCTGAAGGGAGATACGGCAACAGCTTTTTGATTTTCCTAAGGGTAAAGAAGGACGATGAGACCACCGTATTCACGTGGTGTTTAAACAACAGCTTCTCATCGAACATGATGCCGAGGTTCCTGACCTTGGCAACCGGGGTGGGCCCATTTCAGTGGGCCACCAGATGGAGGACCATTCCGGAGAAAGGTTGCCAAAGGTCATCACCTCGGTCTTGTCCGAATTTAACTTCAAGAAGTTGCTTGACATCCATGAGTTGATGGCCAGCATCCCCTCCTGAAATCTTGCGGCCACGGCTGGTCCATCCTTGTGAACCGCCAACACCAATTGGGTGTCATCCGCATAGGTGGTTAAGCGGAGTCCATGTGCTTTAATAACTCTCGCCAGATCTGCCACATATATGTTGAATAATGTGGGGCTTAGCAAGGAGCCCTGGAGCACCCCGCACGGAAGGGTGAAGATGGGCGAGTAAAAAGTGCCCAGTTTTACCGCCTGAGTGCGGTTGGCCAGAAACGAAGCAATGAGATCCCTGGCAAGATGGGTCACCCCCAGGGCTGTGACACGGTCCATCAGGATGGAATGATCGACCGTGCCAAAGGCAGCGGACAGATCCAGGAGTATGAGGACCGCTGCCCCACCCTGGTCCATTATAGTCCTGATCTCGTCCGAGGCCTTTATCAAAGCCGTCTCCGTGCCGTGGCCCTTCCTGAAGCCGAACTGGGTATCATCTAGCAGTTGATGGCAATCGATAAAACCCGAAAGCTGTGTGTTCATGATAGCTTCAAATATTTTGGCCGGGAATGGAAGACAGGCGATAGGTCTGTAATTGGCAGAGTCAGCGGGGTCCAGGGAAGGCTTTTTTAGCAAGGGCTTGATGAATGCTTTTTTCCAGATTTCAGGGTATATACCTGTCTGGAAGATGGTATTGCATAAGTCCGTGAGTGGAGAGGTGATGACCTCAGTTAGAGCACTCAGTATAGAAGGGGGACAGGGATCTAGTGGAGATCCAGATTTAATGGAGGTGATTAACTTGCTAATCTGGTCCGTCGTGACCATGTGAAAGTTGGAGAAGGTAGAAGTGAGTGGGGAGGGACGGGGGAGTGGGTCAGTGTGCTCCAAACAAGTAGAGGGAGAAAAAGATGAATAGATGTTCATGACCTTGGTGAAGAAGAATGTAGCTACAGCATTGCACAGATCTTGGGTGGGTTCGATAGGAGGCCCTGTCGGGGGATTGGAGAGGGACTCTACTACTTGAAAAAGTTTTCTGGCTGAGTTCTGGGCACGCTCAATCTGGGCAAGAAAGAAAGCACTTTTGTGCTTAGTTATAGCTTTCTTGTATAATGCTAGTGCATCTTTATAAGTTTGCTTATCCAGGGGGCTATAGTGCTTGCGCCAGCGCCTTTCCAAATTCCTGCAATACTGCCTTTGTAGCCGAAGGTCCTCTGTGAACCATTGAGCGGAGGGTGTAGCCCGGTTGGAGATAATGGTTTTAGCTGGGGCTACTTGATTAATGGCATCCAGAATCCATTCTTGGTATCTGCTGGACTGTAGCGTAGGGTGCGGTGAAGCCTCATAGGAGGATCTAGCCAGAATATTAGACAAAAGAGAGTAGTCCAAGTTTTTCCAGGCTCTAGTGCTGATAGGGGTGCGAGAAGTGGATTGCGAGGGGTTGGGGTTATGGGCCAGTAAAGTAAAGATGACGGCCAAGTGGTCTGACCAAACTACGGGAAGAACTGTGGATAGTGAGATGTTAGGGTTATTGGTGAACAAACCATCAAGCGTATGGCCTGCCTGATGGGTGGGGGCTGCCACCAACTGCTGTAATCCTACTGCGAGTAGGTCGGACGTCAGTTGGATGGTGTCTTTGTCCCCTGCGACTTCAAGGTGAAAATTGAAGTCCCCTAGAATGGTATAATCCGAATGGCCCAAAGAAAGTTCCGTAAGTTCAGCAAGAGTCGACAGGAATTGGGTATGCGATCCTGGGGGGCGGTATATGAGAATTCCCTTAAAAACTTGATTATAATTAAGAGTAATGGGGAAAGTACAGGCTTCGCAATTCAGTCGGTGAATGGGTTCGATTTTAGATTGCAGAACCCCTTTATAAATAATGGCTAGGCCACCACCTCTCCCCGTGGTTCTATCCTGTTTTACCACACAGAAACCCTCCAGTGTGGCTGAACAGAAATCCGGGCCGGAGGCAGCGTCTCCCCAGGACTCAGTTATAAACAAGATGTCCAGATCCTGATTTACAATAAATTCCCTAATTTCTAAGCTGTGTTTCGGGAGTGAGCGGGCGTTGATAAGTGCAGCGCGAAAATATCGCTTAGGTATGGGGCAGATCTTAAGAGCAGAGGATGTGGGACATGGGAGGGTATAGTTACAAGCGGGACATGGGGCAGGGGCGGACACAAGGCAACTGGGGGGTGGCAAGTTCCAGCAGTGCGAATTAGTGATGGGCATGTTAAGTTCCCGCAACTGAGAGGAGGAATAACGGATAAGAGTACTGCGGGTATCTATAAGCCCGGGGCCGGGGGGGTGGGCAAGTAATCACCATTCGCTAGCATGCAATAAAAACACTCAATAAATAATTGTCCAGTTTGTGCATTTTCTTCTGGAAAATGTAAAGTACATTTATTACACACACATTCTACTCAAAACTATACAGTATTTACAAATATACATAGGGCTTATGGAAATAGCATTTGATGACATTGCATAATCACCTCTTTCCTACTAATGGGGTCAAGATCAACACACTACGTGTCAAAAAAAATTCGTTTAGGAGTAAATGCATTAATCAAAGATAATCAGGTGTAAATAAAGCATGTGCATTTTGATCAGTAATCACTGTCAACATAATTATTTTAATAAAGCATTTAAAAATGAACATTTTTGGGTGTTTTCTATATATTTTCAATCATTGGTAATGCAATTATAAAAACATCCCCCAGTGGGCATCATGTGATGATCACACAGCATGTAACTGAATACTTCACTCCTAGAGGGTGTTGTACAACACATTGCTTTAGACGCATTTGACCACAATAACTGTTACCATAAACTTAGCCCCTAAAGGGTGCTGTACTCCGAGCTAAAGAGCTCCAGACTGGGGAGTGCTTGAAAACAAGAGCCAAATCCTGGGTTGGTCCATTTTTTGGAGACCCTACACACTTAGGATCAGTACATTTAAAAAAGCATCTTTGGGCCTCCTTAGGGAAGTTGCTGCCCTCCTGCAGCTTCTTTGTATCTTTTTTGAAGTGTTCGATGGTGTCCCCACGTCCTAGGGCCACCATGATGGGAGAAAATGAGCAGGGAATTATGGGGCGATCTTCCGGGGCAGTGCATATTGGATGAGCGGCTCTCTCTCTGATCCACGGAGAACCACTGCCTTTGTTTCCTTTTTTGTTTCCTACTGTGCGGCCTTTTTTTAAATTTAAGGGTGCCTAGTCCAACTCAGAACAAAAGGGGGGGGATGATGGACGGAGCATCTGAACCAATCAAACACTCACACCCAGTCAAAAGTTCTGGGTATAATCCATCACCGTTCTTTAGCCCACTCTGCCACCCCAGTTCAGACATAGCCATATGCAAATCAGTCTGACCCTGTGCCTCATGGGAACAGTCCAGCCCGAACTGCCAAGCCATGCCTTCCCTGGACCGGAAACAAGCTTCCGAGGACCGGTTTCTGGCATTATAGCCGTCTTCAGCCTATCACCGTTCTTTAGCCCACTCTGCCACCCCAGTTCAGACATAGCCATATGCAAATCAGTCTAACCCTGTGCCTCATGGAAACAGTCCAGCCCGAACTGTCAAGCCATGCCTTCCCTGGACCGGAAACAAGCTTCCGAGGACCGGTTTCTGGCATTACAGCCGTCTTCAGCCCAACTCAGGCACTCCCATGTCTCCAGGCTTTGGGGGCAGCTGAGAGAGCCCATTCCTCACTGCCACGCCGGCTCCCAGCACAGTCACCACTCCTCCATGCTGCCGCAGGGGCCAAATGGTCTCTTCTTCCCTGTCTGCTCCAGTTGGAAGGATGCTGGTTCTCTGGTGGCCGCCCACTCCCCCTGGCCAGGGGCACGGGGAGCAGGCCAAGCCCACCACTGGTTGGAGGTAGTGCAGCAGCACTCCTCTGCTCATCTAGCTGCTACTGGGGCCCAGGAAGTTATTCCAGGCCCCACCCCCTCTTCTCTCCTCTCTGGGCTGCACTGTGCTCCACGTTCTCCTCTGCCATCGAGGTCCAGGATTTGGGGTCGCAGGTCTCCATCGATAAGCTGACTTGGAAGTTGGTCTCCCCAGGCACTCTGGACGCTGGGGAGGGTGGCCACACAAACACCCCATCCCGGCATTGAAAAAAAAAGTTTCTTTGTTCAGCTACACCAGGGTCTTGGCCCACCCTGGGGGTGTTTCAAAGATTGGGAGTTAGGGCTCCACATGCTCTATGATCGTGGATGGGGCAAAGACTCAACTCCTTTCCCTGCTGACATCTCAAACCCTGCTCAACTGTTTTACATGCTTTTGGGGTCATTTGGCTCCTGATAGAAAGCCCTGGCAATCTGGAACACTTTCCTTAGGCCTCCAGGCCCCTAAGGCAAATTACCTCTGCGGGAAGCTGGTTCCACTGGCTCCCTGCACCAGCCTTTGTCCTGGTTTCCTGTTGGCAACTCTCTTCCTTTTTGCAGAATCCCAGTCTTCCCCCTAACTAGACCTTAGGGGGTGTAAGGGGATTGGCTTCCCTGGCCCTGGGGAGAGCACATAAGAGCAACTGCAGGCAGAGCCCTTAGTCCAGATGGATATCATGGATATCAGGGATTTCCTCCTTCCAGTTGTCCATGGCTGCCACCTCCATTCCCAGTGTCCAGCAGAAACATACAACCAAAAGAAAGCTCTCCTCTTTGTGCAAGACCTACTAAATGGGGGTGGAATGTCCAGAAATGAGGCACCTCTGACCTATCCTGGGGTAGCACATCAACTCTATGTCCCAGACCCATCCTTCCTGCACAGTCTGCTGGTACATTTCAATGTGGCCCCAACAAGGAGTCACTTGCCACATCTGATGTGGGGGCCTCAGCTCTGCCCCTTATTGACATCACTGCGAGGCCTGTCCCACCAAATCTTCAAGGGGAGCCCCCTCCTATGTTGACTGCAGAGGTCTAGGCTTCCTCCTTTGTTTAGTGGTCTTGGGCAAGCCCATCCCTGGTACAGTGTGACAACTGATTGATTGGTGCAGATCATTCCCACCCCATTCTTCCACTGGAGCTGGGTGAAGCACTGTTAATTATTCACTTGTGTGGGAAGGACTTTGTTCCTGCTGCTGGAGTGAAATGTAATTACATTTGGCACAACATGGTGACAGAAGGCATGGGATCTGATCCTGAGATGTACCAGAGAAATATGACCATCCTGGGTGACCCATAAGACACACAGATATCTTTTTTGGAACTTTCAGAATTGATTTTGCTACACTGGTTATGCCCCAATTCTATACATCACAGGTCTCTGTAGACCCAAGAGAGGAAACGCTGTGCTTTAAGGAAGACTTCAAATGGTCACTGCTCTCAAAAGAGCTATAAACCCACCCCTATTTGATACTGCCAAACTGTTTTTTTTCCCACAAAAACTTAAAAGGGGTCTTGGGTCCCCTGGAGAGACTGGAGATTAAGGTTTGATTTCTTTCCTATTGACGCTTATTGGCTTCCTGAGAAAATAATTCTTATGCTTGTCAGTCAGAGGGAGTATAAATAACTTTTCCAGATTACGCCCCTACCCTCTTCCACTACCAGGGCCAAACCTCATTCTTTCCGCTGGACCTAATATGTGGGGCTGGCTTTAATCTACTGCTGGCGAGCAGAGTTATTACTTGGAGTTGCAGGATAGTTCAAAGCCTGAATCTAATTATCAGCTGACTCAGAAATATAACCAAAGCTAAAGTACATGAAGGAATGCAGATATCACTGAAGTTGTATTTGCTCTAACACCCTTGTTTACCTAGGGAAGCTCATGTTGCATTTCTCTATGGGCCCAGCCCCTCCGAAATTAAACTTAGAAGTAGTTTTCACCTAGAGTGTGTATATATAGTTTTGCACTAACATCAGCATCCTTCTCACTTCATCCCTTCCCCATCATCCTCCATGACAGAGCCCTTACTCTTCCTCAGGCTTAAGCCTTTTCTCTTGCATCATATATCTACTCAAACTCCTCTCCTCTTCATTTCAGCAATCCCCCCTGTTGCACCACACTTTTTTGTCAGTTCTCCCATACCAGTCTTTTGGCTGATTCCATCACCATTTCATCTTATCATCTTATTTCACTGAGCTTTCCTGCAAGCTTTTATCACACATTAAGGTCCTGCCACCTTACATTCCTCCTTGACAAAGTAGAAGTACAAAGGATTCCTGTAATCCTGGCCCACTTTTATTTTAATTTTACAAAGGTTCTTGGGAAAGGGGCACTTTCAAGTTGCCCACAACCACAAAGTCAACAATTCAGCCAACTAAACAGAAGAAGGTGCCGCCTGTCAAATTACAGCTGTGCCTCTGAGTGTTTGGCTGGCAGTGGGCTTAGGGCCCTTGGATCCTACCATTGTCCTTGCTATTACAATATCAACTCTGTCCCAATATATGACCAATAGTGGAATTAAACTTGGCAAAAGCACATACTGAAATGTGATAAGGCATAGGCTTTTATCACCAAGCATTCTCAATCAACCCACACCTGACATCAGCTACCTGTTTTAGCAAGCTTTTTCTGTAGTTGCGTCTATTGATATGTCTGGTCTATTAGTGAGGTGGACCAAAGCACAAATGTGGCCGATTCTGGTTATGAAAGAAGCTTCTCGTGTATATAAAGTTGACATCTATAGAGGCAACCTTTGTTTGTAGGTGCTTTACCTATGCAGTGTGTTTTGGAATTTGGCTTACCTTCTTTCTATTTTGCAAAGGCAGATTTTGAAATGTGTTGGTTTCTTCCTAGTGACAGATCCTCAATCCTTCTATCCCATTGATTTCTAATTCATGTGATTAACATTTTGAAGCAATATGGACAATGGGCACAAACACTGCCATTCTTTCCTTTTCTGCTTTCAATCAGATGTCTGCCTACATTCTGCACATTCTCTCTTCTTTAATTGTCTATTTCTTTCCTCATGATTTCTCTTATTCCCTTCTCCCCATCTCTTCAAGTCCAGTCATTTCTTTTTTGTGTTTCTGCTCTCACAATTTGTTTGCAGTTTAGATAACATGTGCCTGTGCCAAGAAAATTAGAGTGCTTCACATGAGCACCTGAATACATTTCACATGGTCAGATTCATTTTTTAAGGCACAGGGAGACTTGGGCCCAGATTTACAAAGTCTTTATATTGTCCTTGCATCATGCAAGGAAACGCAATGACAGCACAAGGGCTTCACCAACATTTACAAAGCCACACCAGGGGCTATTGGCTCCGCCTTGCATGGATTTGTAAAGAAATGGAATGCAACACAGAATCTTGTGCAGTGTTACTTAAAATTTACAAATGTTTGCAAACCTCCCAGAGAATGGCATATCTATGAGGAAAATATTTTTTTACTCATAGGTATTTCCTTCACCTATGCATGATGCATCGCACATATAACGCGTATAGTAAACAAAGCCCCAAGTGATTTGCCCAGAATCACAGACTACTGAGCAAGAGATGTTAGGCCATATCTCTTCCTATAGTTCCCACACTTCTCTGGCAATCCCTTGCTTTCATTTTCCATCCTCCTCCTCTACATGTCTCCTGTCCACTTTTCTTTTAATCGGCACTATGTCAATGTAAAATGGACAGTCATTAATCATGTACAAAGTGACGGTGCACCAGAGAAGAGTATCCACAGCATCCAATTCGTTTTAAATAATTCCTTTATTGATTTTCCAATCAAAAACAAACTCCTCAGCCAACGCGTTTCGTTCTCTAGGTACTTTGTCAGGGCTGAAACAATCCAAAACGAATAATTAAAATTAAATAACAAAAAAATAACAAAAAAATATATAAAATCACCAATATGTAGAAAAATACAAAACAGAAATCACAAAGAAAAACAAGTGAAAAACGCCCAGCTCAAAACACCATTACATGATTGCACAATTAAATACATTTTGGAAAAAATTAAACCATTATGAACGTTTCCATACATATACAAAGTCTTCATAAAATCACATAATGACAATTTCTATATCATAGGAAAAAGTATATTAATAAAATCACAAGGGGAAGAGTGCATATTATCAACAGTGCATTTCAGACAATACATCCTTTAAGACAATCAGAAAAACGACATGCATATTGTATGTGACTAGACATATTTAATAATTCACAACCAGTGATGCCTCAGAATAATAATATCCTGACAGAATAAATAACAGTAAACCCATTAGATTTGCGATATCTACGACTCCATTTCACATAATAGTTCACATTATGCGAACTATATCCAATCCGTACAAATGTAACAGCAGAAGACAAAAGAGAGGCTCATCTTACCTATATTATAAAAGGGGGAAATCCCTGTAAGTTAGACCAATTTTTGGAAACTGAAGTAATAATTGGCAGGCCACTTAATAGAAGGCCAATATATTTCTTTGGCAATATTTCAAGTACACTGCAAGCGAGTCTGTATCAAATCATCAAAACAGCTATAGCAAGATAAACCACAATCGATAATTCCGTATATGTCCTATAGCAAGATCGATCACAATCGATAATTCCGTATGTGTCCCAAAATGGTAGACAATATTTCTGACAATAGCATGCTGATCTTCCTAATGTCAGTGAAAAATCACTAATATCTACCAGCATTGGAGAACAAGCATTTAATTCCCCAACAAACACTAGGTTTTTGTAAATATAATCAGATCAAGGGTCATGTATCAGTTATAGATTTATTTAGAGATACATAGATCAGAGCGATCAAAAAGTAACTAATATCGCGGTCAGAGTTTTATCTGGTATAAGCCATACTTCCTCGTGACAGTGACAAATATCCGTGTACACCATATACGACATATGGATAAATCTCGCAAGGTAAGAGCTATGTTGAAGATATATGTTGTACTCTCACCTTATATTTAGGACCGACAAAGAATGTGTCTCCTGTCGTGTAATAGCTTATGGAATAGTTCTAATGGCGGTCACTCGCTCTAAATCAAACAACAACAAAACAAATAGCCGTTCAACATGGGTGCACCAGTTTACTAGTAAGGACATAGTTACTACAAAGTAATTGGGTCCAAAATCCCAATAAAGGAAGTTTGGTACCAATATCCAAATGTAAGTTAATATAATGCTCAGTATCGATATTACGATTACAGGAATGGCATATCGACAAGTTAGTAAATACGAAGACGGGACCATTCTAATATTCGGTAAGATGACAAACATCTCTCTCGATCTTCATAACACCACTTTATAAAAATACCAACATCCGTAACCCGAGTGACTTCGTTTTACAAGTCTAGCACCATGTGCATAGTTCACCACTCGTCTCATACTTAGGTCGCATTATTTCTCAAAAAAGTTTTTTTTATTATTTATTATTCAAAGCCCGCTCCCCGATTATTGTCTTACCGCAATCTCCATGTTTGGAAAATTAAAGAGTAAACCGAGCTACTAAAAGCATTCCATTTAAATATCCCGGCAGGCTAATCTTGTCACCGCCCATCTCGTGAACAAACATCCGCTCCCATGCAAGTCACGTGATAGTGTGTGCCTCTCCAGGCACCATCTTGTAATGGACAAGAAGTGATACTGCATACGTTCTATTGATGAGCTTTTTCAATTTGCGATACCTTGCCATTGGAACTACGCGATAGAAAATGAAACTTACTAAAGTCCTCATATTTAGATGTTAGTAATATATAAACAACTCGTACTTACTCACATCGTTATTTATAGCAATCCCTCGTTCTCCACAATGTGCGGTCAATATATAGGTAACCAGAACAAGTATTTATCATTATTTTTACAAGTCTCTCTTTTTCAACCATGTGCGATCAACAAACACTGAAAAATAAAGAGAAGACGCGAACTTATGTGGAGCCTCTCATGTCTAATACTAACAATTACATCTGCCGATTATAGTGAATTACAAATACGGACAAAGCAAATGTGTGCCTACTTATTATAGTCCCAACAACAGTTGTTAGACTTAACTTGATTTTTTCGTTAGGCATGTTGTTCCCATTTGAGTGAAATTGTAAGCCATTGAGCTAAAATAAAAAGCTTTAAAAAAAAAGAAAAAAAAACAACATGGAAGGAACAAGGTAAATTAGAAAAAATTCATTTCATCAAAAAGAACAAGTCATCGTAATCATTCCACAGTTGGATTAATCCCTTGAAAGGGATAACTGAACCCATACCAATTTTACGCCTAATGCCTTCATATACCAATATCGAAGAAAACGAATCCATTACAGCTACAGGAATACTGTACACAATCTCCCTTGAGCCCAATGGGAGAGTACAATTAGTATTACCAGGTGTCATAGGAAGTGATGCATCTCATGATCGGTATTATGGCCTAAATTAATGGCCTTAAGACGACAATTCCATCTCGCTTCCTTTTGCCTCAATAGAAGTTCTCTATTGCCACCCCTTTTAGGTACTGGGACATGGTCAATTGCATGGAACCAAAAGTCTAAGTCATCTGGATGCTCGGTTGCATAGTGATTCGTTATGGGGTATCTAATATCTTTAGTTCTTATTGCGCGTTTATGTTCCTGTATTCTGAGTTTCAGCGCACGTACTGTGCTACCAACATATATGATATCACATCTACAGCCAAGAACATAGACCACATGTGTGGTATTGCAATTCATAAAGAAATCCACACTGTGTTTCATATTTGATTTGTAGCTGAAACTGGAAGTCTTATTTTTCCCCATCGGACAAACATTGCATGTACCACATGTAAAAAAGCCTTGTGGCCTATCCGGAAACCATATCGGGGTAGATTTTGGCGTGGTTACATAGCTTGGACAAAGGGTATTTCTTAAGGAAGTACCCCTCCTGTAGGTTACTGATGGCCTATTTTCAATATGCTCCTTTAAACCTGTGATTTCTTGTAAAAGATACCAATGTTTTCGCAGGATGTTAAAAATTGCACCACTCCGTGTGGTATATTGGGTCACGAATCTAGCCAGTTGACGCCTATTCCCACTCCTGTCCCTATTCCTTAGGGTATCATCTCTATTTAGACTTTTAATTCTATGTTCAGATCTATCAAGTGTTTCCTTCTTGTATCCTCTCTTGGTGAATCTATTGATGGTTTCTCTAATATTTGAATCAAAATTTCCCTCTTCACTGCAGGCTCGTCTAACTCTAACCATCTCTCCATATGGGATGTTATTTTTAACTGATGGTGGATGTGCACTTTCAGCATGCAGAACCGAATTGCACGCTGTTTCCTTTCTAAACAGCGTGCTGTTGATTCTACCATCCTTGATGTAAAATTGGATATCGAGGAAATTGATCTTTTCTTTATGAAGCACCATGGTGAATTTGATTTTAAAACTGTTGTCATTAAGGAAATTTACATATTGTTCCAATTGTCTAATGGAACCAGACCAAAGACATATAACGTCATCGATATACCTCCCCAGTACACGATGTTATTGGTCCAGGGGGAGGCATCCCGACCCCAAGCATGCTCCCTCTCAAACCACCCCATGAAGAGGCAGGCGTAAGAGGGAGCAAACTTGGAGCCCATTGTGGTCCCATGCACCTGCTGGTACCAACGATTGTCAAATAAGAAGAAGTTGTTGGACAGAATTATTTCAATCATAGAGATGATCATTTCATTATGTTCATATAGGCATGCCTCATCCCTATCTAGGAATGAGCGTATTGCTCTAATCCCAAGTTCTTTGTCTATGGACGTGTAGAGACTCTCTACATCAAGGGTTACAAAGGATAGGTAATCCGACCACTCAAAATCACGAAACTTTGTTAAAATATCTTTGCTGTCCCTAACGTATGATGGTAGGTTAGGGACTAGTTTCTGTAGTTTTCGATCAACAAATTGTGAAAGTTTTCAGTAGGGGATCCGACTCCTGATATTATAGGTCTCCCAGGGGGGAAATTACCCCCCTTATGTACCTCAGGGAGTACATATATACAGGGGAAGGAACGGCTATCCACCCTCAAGTATCTAAATTCTTCCTCGTTGAGGAGTCCCATATCTTTCCATTCAATAAGTTGAGTATTAATCATGATGGTACTCTTGGGGATTGGGTTGTTACTAATCTCCTTGTAAAAATCAGGGTTATCCAATTGTCTTTTGATCTCACCCATGTAATCTGTATGATTCATTATGACGATATTTCCCCCCTTATCAGCCTCTCTGATAATTATGTTCGTATCCATGTTGAGTTTTTTGAGGGCTAATCTTTCTGCTGCAGTGATGTTATGGGGGGTTTTAGTGACATATTTGTTAGGGAGTTCTAGGTTGTATAGATCCTCCGTAACTTTATCAAAAAATACATCGATGTTACGGTGATAGGAATGTGTAGGTATAAATTTAGATCTTGGATGGAATCCACTATCGATGTTCAAAGCCTGGGGGATTTCTAATTCCTCCATTACTGTAGAAATATCCACGTCCCCATCTTCATCATTTAATGTCATTAAGCAATGGATACCTCGAACTTCCCCTATAGAATGCATCCCACCACCTAGATCTACTTGTGATGTCACCTGTTGTTCATATGGTCTATTTGAAAAATAGTCCTTTAATTTAGGTATTCTCACAAATTTGAAAAGATCTATATGTGTTTTGACCAAATCCCCATCTTGAGTGGGACAGTAATTAAGTCCTTTACACAGAACATTAATTTCATCAGTATTTAATAGTTTATTAGACAAATTAATTATTTTCAAATTAGAACAAGTATCATTACACATTCGGTCATTAGGGTTCACATTTTCCACATCTGTACTTAAGTGATGAAGGATAGCACCTGTTTCAACAGGACACCTCACTTCTTGGATTTCTTTGCCACTACTTGTTTGTTGTTTTGAGTATTTCTTGTATCTACCCTTTGTCCTCCTGCCACCTCTCCTTGTTTTTTTTGGTCTTTTTTCATTTGTAATCTGTTGCTTATTCGGAGTTTGGACAGTTCCTTCTGAAAAGAAGTGGCCCCCTCGTCTAAAGGGACATCTGGCAGTGTAATGATAGAGGCCGAGCTGCTCGCAGATGAAATTGACACATTACTGGTTGAAATAGTTTCAACACTATCATCTCTACCCTCTCTAGCTCGTTTTTTGCCTGTATCATCCGTTCCCTGGACATTATCAAACTTCTTTGCAAAGGTATAAATTCTACCGTCTCGATAGTCTCTATCATCCCTTTTAATCTTGGTAAGGTTCTTGTTTTTAAGACTTGATGTCCTTCCATGACGGTTTTAAGGATAGCAAAGTTCTTTTCTATGATATCTTTTTGTGGCATCTCATTAATCTCTTTTTCCAGAGCCTCAATCTCTAAAACCAATTTCTCACCCTTTTCTGTTGCATGTTTTATGAGAATCTGCATCATAGTTATAGATGCCCCTTCCAGATTACTTTCCCATTCCTTTAGGTGATCGTCACTTAAATCCTCAAAGGTAGGAAATATTAAAATTCGTAGGCCACTTGGGATTTTTTTGTTCTTTAAATATTGCTCAAGGGTGACCCCATCCTACCAGCGGCTCAGTTCTTGTTTTCGTAATCTTTCCAGTTTGATAAACATCATCTTTAGACTAGTATTGGGTACTGATGTTGTAACTGGTGTCATTTTTACATTGGTAGTACCAAATAGGTCCTGGGCTAATTCCTCACGCCCATCCTGAAACCTGGGCATTTTTCTGATAACACAATCCAATTTATAAGTAAATCCCAATTATTTAGTTAATTATAATCATATATAAGCACGTGCAATAACAGTCCATAGAAGTCCAATACAGAAAAAGGAAGAACGGCTGACAAAGGTTATGCACAAGTGCTTATGAAGTATGATATATGTATCAATGTCCTTGGTACAACTAATCTCCCAGGAACTGACGGATGCCTTTTATCAAGTCCTGTTCTTAATGTCACTGAATATAATGTAAAAAGTAGTGTGTTAAGTGATGAGTCTGACATTGCAGTATGACTATAAGAGAAAGTATCACAGCAACCATTAGTCAGGAGGTAATATTTTCAAAGAGATGAGAATTATGCTTATATTATTTATCAATGCTTTAAGGGTTACCAGGAAGAAGGTAAGGATGTATTATGTTGGCAGTCTGCTCGCTTTTTAAATATATACCTTTCTATTTTTTTTTAATGTTCCAATAAAATCTAATTAGCATTTTCAATAAATTGTACAACAAAAACCTACAAATTTCATGGATATCTCCTCTTTGAAGTTATGGAAATAGATCAAGATGTGTGCTTAGTTATATATAATTGTATATAAATGTATCAATTCTTCTTTTTGCATTAGTTATATATATGGGCATATATAGTGAGTCTCAGGTGTTAGGGGCAGTTTCAGATTGTAATTTATCTGAGGAGAGTATAAGCAGTGATAATTTATATGGGCACAGTAGGAAGGGTGTGTGCCTTACAGTCAACTGTCTGTACTGTTCAGTGAGCTAAACCCTCCATTTCAATATGATCTTAATGCATCGTCTCACTGCTCAAGGAGCAGACCTGGTTTCTATGTACAGTTAAAACAATGCCCAGATATCCTTCAATATGCTGGTGCCAGCATGAGGGACCAGTATTCTCCCTGTTGCTCCTGGCAGAAGGCGACATCTGCTAGCCAACTGTGAAATGTGGGCAAAGCAGAGATCTTCCAGTGCAGATCAACCTGCCTCTCCACCAGCGGAAGCACCACACCAGTGAGTTTATGGACACTGGCCGGTACATCTTCAATATATCCAAGGATAGCCAACAGAGGCAGCCGTGGTACCGCAATGCCCATTATGTCCTCCATAGCCCTGAGTATCTGGTCCCAATATTCTGCTATGTTTGGGCACAACCAAGCCAGGAATCCAGCCCTCTTCACACTAGGATTATCTAGTGTCCCCCACAAGGATTATACAATGTAGTTCAAGAGGAGTGTGGCATGGTCTATGTAGGAATTTAAGGTGTATAGTACTGATTCTATAATTTGGGGAGAGGGTACTAGTGTGGGCACAGCAGTAGCACCACTGATGCTCTGGGATGTCAATGCAAAGGTCATGATTCCACTCCACAAGTGCCTGCGGTGCATTGATAGGGGCTTTGCCGGCATAGTAGCGTAGAGTCCAATAATCCGTTGCTAGGAAAATGATGATGTCAGGAGTAAGTCTAAGGCCTGGGGCCAAACTTGTTCCCAGGAAAAAGTGGGATGTGCCTGTCTGTTTGCACCACTCAGCCTATGATAAAAAAAGACGTCTTGGAGCGTACACGCGGTGGCAGTTTAGATATCCAACAGCAGAACAATAGTGGTGGTCAGCCATCACCCTCAGTCTCATGCAATGCAGCTGCTGGCAAGCATGTCATTCCAGGAGAATAGTTGGATTTCTTGCTAGTGGCAAATCTGCTGAATGGAGAAGTGGCAAACTAGCCCTACAGCGAAGACCATCCCACACACTCACTGTATAGCCCATAATGTCCAAACTACACCTCAGGTACCTCAGTGCAGCACCGACAACAGTGATCAAAGGGCACGGGGCATGGGACAGTGTTTTTTTTAATTCAACAGTTATGTGAGGTTGTGCAATCCCAGATGGATCATCTGGTGCATGAACTACACCAGTGAGCAGTAAAAATAGAACTCGAAGTACCAACACCTGCATGGTCGAAGTGTAGTGTCAACTTATCCTATACCAGTCTCAGCTGTTCCCCACCCCAGGCCAGCATTACCTGGAAAGACCAGGGTCGATTAAGAAAATCTCTAGTGAAGGGTATGGAGATATTAATGAAATGATAAAGAAATGTAAGTAATATCATCATTTTGGCTATAGCCACTTTCCCAGTCATCAATATTGGCAAAAATAAACTATCGCAGGACCCACTCCTTTAGCCGTGAGGCAGCCCTTCTATAATTCTTTTGCCAGAGCTTGGCAATGTCTCTGCTAATACATACCCCCAGGTACATGACTGAGGAGTCAGCCCACTTCAGGGGGAAATTCACATTAAATCTCGGGGTGGCTGAGGTCAGGGGGAAAATGACAGACTTAACCCAGATGATAGTGATCCCAGTCAATCTGATGAATCTGATAAACTCCAGAAGAACAGTTACAGGTTGTGTTCAGACTCCAGTACATAAACCATGGCATGGTCAGTGTACACAGAGACAATAAGTATCCGGGGTGTAAAGTTCAGGTCACGCTAAGCGTGGTGCTGTCTTAACCAGGCGATCAAGGGCTCCACGGCAATCGCAAACTGCACCGGGGACAACGGGTAGCCCAGCTGCATACCTCTACTGGCCGGATTCATAGATGAGCCAATTCCATTTACCCAAATACAGGTATTAGGTGCAGGTAGAACAAAGCTATCCACTTTAGGAAGCCAGGGCTGAGCCCTATACACCTAGGAGATTGAACAGGTGGATCCATTCCAGGAAGTCAAACCCCTCAAAGCTTCCAACGAAACAGCCACGGCTCAGAGATCAGGAGATAAGGAATGGAGGACTGTGAAGAGGGTGCTCAGGTTATGCGCAATGGACCAACCAGGTATGAAGCCAGACTGATTGGGTCAAGCAATGTGTAGGAGGAGCAGTAGCAAGGGGTTGGCAAGGAGTTTTGCCAGTATCTTGTTGTCAATATGGGTCATCGACAAAGGTGGGTAAGAGTCAAAGTAGTTGGAGGGCTCATTCCGCTTGAGCACTGGGACCAAAAGCACCTCCCTCACTGTTGGAGGGAGCACTCCAATGATCCTGGCCTCTTCAAACATAAATAGTAAGTGTGGAGCTAGTAGCTCAGCATATTTTTTTTTATAAAACTGGGTAGTGAGGCAGTCCAGCCCGGGGTCCTGCCACTAGACATGCTCTGAATCACACCAAAAATGTCCTCCATATTGAATGGGACATCCACATACTGCCTGCGTGTATCATCTAGCCACAGCAATTGTATCAAGTCAAAGTACTCCTGTGTCTCACTAGGAGTAACTGTCTGGTTGACCTTAACTGTGTCATCACATGCATTATCTCCTCAGTGAAGGGACAGTGTTGTCTCTCACCATCCAAAAGATTTGTTTACAACTGAATCTCAGATGTAGCTTAAGTTCAGTAAACAGATGTGGTTTTCTATGGGCTGTTACTCCCAGTTTGGCTGGGTACATGAGTTCATAGAGCAAGCCCAACTTCATAAGAGGTCTGTTTGCCTGTAAAACATCTCTGCGGGCGTTCAGGGGACAGTCTGTGTGATAGCAAGATAGATGGAAAGCTAGTTTCCCTGGTACTGCAAGTCTCTAGAATCTCCCAAGAAATGTAAGATCATATACCGATCCTGATAGTGCAGTAGGTGGCCACTAATTGGGCATGCCAGCACTTCTGGCGGAGGGTGGGTCCAAGCATGTTCCACTGAGAGTAGGCCAGTCAACTACTCACCAAAGAGAATTATGACCATATCCTCTATTAGTTCCATTTTTCCTGTCGATTTATACTTGGGTAGGCCCAAGAT
This sequence comes from Lissotriton helveticus, assembly GCF_964261635.1. Taxonomy (NCBI): domain Eukaryota; kingdom Metazoa; phylum Chordata; class Amphibia; order Caudata; family Salamandridae; genus Lissotriton; species Lissotriton helveticus. The sequence continues at coordinate 1,146,196,088 of NC_136063.1, read as the reverse complement.
CCTTATGTTGTTCCTCCAGGAGTGGGCCCCTAGGTCCTCATTCTTAGCCTTAATCACCTCCAGGACCTTCTCCATCCACAGCATTTGTTAATTTTGGGTCATGCTATCATCTTCTTTGGATAAGCTCCTATCCAGCTGGTCAACGCGGATGTCGTGTTTGTCCAGCCTGTTGCTTTTGCAGTCCAGCCTGCTGGTGAGGGTGTCTATTTTAGAATCCCCAGTGGGCAGGATTTATCTTACCTTAGTCAGCAGGGTTTTTATTTCAAGTTCAAAGTCAACTCAAGCGCGGTCACCATTCTTCTCCAAGTCAGCCCGTCTGAAGGGCGCTTTCCTCTCAAATAAGAGCTATATTAGGCTCTGATCATGTTTGCCCATGTTGAAGCTGAGGTTCACCAACAGTGCAGTGTGCCTGTTGATAGATGTAGATTAAGTCTTCAAGCTCCAAGTACTATCGATCCCAATTCAAGAACATATACCTTGCAAATCTGAGGCATAAGGGCAGCAAAGTTCAAGGCATCAACTGTCCTTTGATAGATTTGCAAGTGTTCAAGGTCTCATGACATTTATACTAGGAGGATAGAGCAGCGTCTTACAGCATTGGGCCACCACAGCCTTCAGAGAGCACTGCAGCTGTGACAGGAGAAGTCTCAGAGTGGCCCGTTTTATTCAATCCCAGGGACCAAGTTACTTCTTTGGTCTGCCATCACCCTCAGTCTCGTGCAATGCAGCTGCTGGCAAGCATGTCAATCCAGGAGAATACTTGGATTTCTTGCTAGTGGCAAATCTGCTGAATTCAGAAGTGGCAAACTAGCCCTACAGCGAAGACAATCCCACACGCTCACTGTATAGCCCATAATGTCCGAACTACACCTCAGGTACCTCAGTGCAGCACAGACAACAGTGATCAAAGGGCACGGGGCATGGGACAGTGTTTTTTTTAATTCAACTGTTATGTGAGGATGTGCAATCCCGGATGGATCATCTGGTGCATGAACTACACCAGTGAGCAGTAAAAATAGAGCTCGAAGTACCAACACCTGCATGGTCGAAGTGTAGTGTCAACTTCTCCCATACCAGTCTCAGCTGTTCCCCACCCCAGGCCAGCATTATCTGGAAGGACCGGAGTCGATTAAGAAAATTGCTAGTGAAGGGTATGGAGATATTAATGAAATGATAAAGAAATGTAAGCAATATCATCATTTTGGCTATAACCACTTTCCCAGTCATCAATATTGGCAAAAATAAACTATCGCAGGACCCACTCCTTTAGCCGTGAGGCAGCCCTTCTATAATTCTTTCGCCAGAGCTTGGCAATGTCTCTGCTAATACATACCCCCAGGTACATGACTGAGGAGTCAGCCCACTTCAGGGGGAAATTCACATTAAATCTCGGGATGGCTGAGGTCAGGGGGAAAATGACGACTTAACCCAGATGATAGTGATCCCAGTCAGTCTGATGAATCTGATAAACTCCAGAAGAACAGTTACAGGTTGTGTTCAGACTCCTGTACATAAACCATGGCATGGTCAGTGTACACAGAGACAATAATTATCCGGGATGTAAAGTTCAGGTCACGCTAAGTGTGGTGCTGTCTTAACCAGGTGATCAAGGGCTCCACGGGCAATCGCAAACAGCACCGGGGACAACGGGTAGCCCAGCTGCATACCTCTACTGACCGGATTCATAGATGAGCCAATTCCATTTACCCAAATACAGGTATCAGGGTGCAGGTAGAGCAAAGCTATCCACTTTAGGAAGCCAGGGCTGAGACCTATACACCTAGGAGATTGAACAGGTGGATCCATTCCAGGAAGTCAAACACCTTCAAAGCTTCCAACGAAACAGCCACGGCTCAGAGATCAGGAGATAAGGAATGGAGGACTGTGAAGAGGGTGCACAGGTTATGCGCAATGGACCAACCGGGTATGAAGCCAGACTGATTGGGTCAAGCAATGTGTAGGAGGAGCAGTAGCAAGGGGTCGGCAAGGAGTTTTGCCAGTATCTTGTTGTCAATATGGGTCATCGACAAAGGTGGGTAAGAGTCAAAGTAGTTGGAGGGTTTATTCCACTTGAGCACTGGGACAAAAAGCACCTCCCTCACTGTTGGAGGGAGCACTCCAATGATCCTGGCCTCTTCAAACATAAATAGTAAGTGTGGAGCTAGTAGCTCAGCACATTTATTTATAAAACTGGGTAGAGATGCAGTCCAGCCTGGGGTCCTGCCACTAGTCATGCTCTGAATCACACCAAAAATGTCCTCCATATTGAATGGGACATCCACATACTGCCTGCGTGTATCATCTAGCCACAGCAATTGTATCAAGTCAAAGTACTCCTGTGTCTCACTAGGAGTAACTGTCTGGTTGACCTTAACTGTGTCTTCACATGCATTATCTCCTCAGTGAAGGGACAGTGTTGTCTCTCACCATCCAAAAGATTTGTTTACAACTGAATCTCAGATACAGCTTAAGTTCAGTAAACCGATGTGGTTTTCCATGGGCCATTACTCCCAGTTTGGCTGGGTACATGAGTTCATAGAGCAAGCCCAACTTCATAAGAGGTCTCTTTGCCTGTAAAAAAATCTCTGCGGGCGTTCAGGGGACAGTCTGTGTGATAGCAAGATACATGGAAACCTAGTTTCCCTGGTACTGCAAGTCTCTAGAATCTCTCAAGAAATGTAAGATCATATACCGATCCTGATAGTGCAGTTGGTGGCCACTAATTGGGCATGCCAGCACTCCTGGCGGAGGGTGGATCCAAGCATGGTCCACTGAGATTATGCCAGTCAACTACTCACCAAAGAAAATTATGACCATATCCTCTATTAGTTCCATTTTTCCTATTGATTTATACTTGGGTAGGCCCAAGATCCTTATGTTGTTCCTCCAGGAGTGGGCCCCTAGGTCCTCATTCTTAGCCTTAATAACCTCCAGGACCTTCTCCATCCACAGCATTTGTTAATTTTGGGTCATGCTATCATCTTCTTTGGATAAGCTCCTCTCCAGCTGGTCAACGCGGATGTCGTGTTTGTCCACCCTGTTGCTTTTGCAGTCCAGCCTGCTGGTGAGGGTGTCTATTTTAGAATCACCGGTGTGCAGGATTTATCTTACCTTAGTCAGCAGGGTTTTTATTTCAGGTTCTAAGTCAACTCAAGCGCGGTCACCATTCTTCTCCAAGTCAGGCCGTCTGAAGTGCGCCTTCCTCTCAAGTAAGAGCTTCATTAGGCTCTGATCATGTTTGCCCATGTTGAAGCTGAGGTTCACCAACAGTGCAGTGCGCCTGTTGATAGATGTAGATTAAGTCTTCAAGCTCCAAGTACTATTGATAGCAATTCAAGAACATATACCTTGCAAATCTGAGGCATAAGGGCAGCAAAGTTCAAGGCATCAACTGTCCTTTGATAGATTTGCAAGTGTTCAAGGTCTCATGACATTTATACTGGGAGGATAGAGCAGCATCTAACAGCATTGGGCCACCATAGCCTTCAGAGAGCACTGCAGCTGTGACAGGAGACGTCTCTGAGTGGCCCGTTTTATTCAATCCCAGGGACCAAGTCACTTCTTTGGTCTGCAAATAAAAGTCCTGTCAAGCCTGACTACTATGCGGGCACAGGCAGACCAGGCTCTCTATATATATCTTTATATGGCTTTATAATGTGGGAAAGGGTTCCAGTTGCAATGAAGATGCCTCACACTTGCCCCTCCAGCAGCATGGATCACATGCCCCAAAGCTAGTATTTTGATCCCATCAGGTCACTGTCCAGAAAGGGCCAGTGCTGTTGGGAGTCCAATCAGCAATGGCAACGGAGGTAAGATCATGGCCTTTCTGTTGTCAGGTGCAGCCAGACTGTCAGCGGAGCTCCTCCACGTGGAAAAGGCCCACCCTGCAGTACACACTCCTGGAGAGGCCCATCTGTGAGGTGAACGTCCAAAGAGAGGGATCCTCTCTGAATGCCTCCTCAAAGCCATCAGATTTGCCTGCCGCGTCGAACAGCCCAAGAATCCACAGCACTTAGGTAGGCCACTCTCCATGTCCGGGCCTCGAGGCTACAAGCGCAGCCACACTGTCTCCTCCTGACTCCCGGGTCAAGCGGGGAAATGCAGAGATGCGCAAGTCACCCAGCCCCTCAGGGGCACAGTCTCGTCCCAAGCAGCTGCATGTTGTGGTGGGATGGTCATAGTATTGACGGATAATAATCCCGACCAGCAGAGCCTCCTCAGTTGATTCCATCTTGCGGCTCAACTCACAAGCTCCCCCATAATTCTTCCTTAAAGTAAATTTAAAGTATAAAAGGGGTAAGCTTTAGAAATTATCTATTGCAATGTCTAACTATAGCAGTGAGTTACAGATCAAGCATATTCCAAAAACGCTCAACAGTGAATGTTGGTTCTCATGTTCCGTAACCTTTTGTTAGGACCATGTGTAGAAGATTTGTCGGCTTACCAACCTATGGCTGAATTTAATATTTCTTATACATTTCTCTCTTGGAGGACGACTCTTGAGTTGATTTCAGGCATTTCAGATCTCCTCAGCCTTTGTTACTTATTACTCATTTGCCTTGTGCAATGACAGGAATGCATTCATGAAAAAAGAGATGTTGAGAATAATTGTTGACAATTTGAGATTTAATACCTTTATGAATGCCTTCAGTAAAATAAAGTGTATCAGATAGATTTTGCTTTTGGTGACGAAACACACAAGCAACACTGAGATAAATACTGAATTGAATTCTGTTTCCAAAGTCAGTGCCATGTGGGAGACAGTAGCCAGGGATAGGACTGGAAGACAGAGATTGGGAGGAGGCTGTGAGAGAAAGAGGAGAAACAAATGAGATCTCCCACTATACAAAATAAAGGAGAACATTCGAGCACTATAACCTATTGTCATATTGCCAGATAATCACACGAAAATCATCAACAATGGTTTTATAATTTAGAAATTCACCAAATGCACATACATCCATGATTGTGGGGCTGATATTCACAGGCAAGTCATTTCCCTTTTAATGGTCATATTGTGTTGGTCCTTACCTGAAGTCAGTTTCATTAACTGCCACACACTCACCTTAAATGCCTTTCATGTGTGCATGTACAGTGAATGAATGGTGAACAGCCTTTACAACGAATCTTTTACAACGCACTACCATTACGACGCAACTTTTACAACGCAAACTATTACAATGCATAGTGCTTGGGGGCGCTCTAGGATAGGGAATAGGTTTAATGTACTATCCAACACCTTCCCTACTATCCACGGGGACTGGAGTTGGAATAGTAAATTAAACTATTCACTTTCCAGCGCCCAAAAGCATTATGCGTTGTAATGGTATGCGTTGTAAAAAATGCGATGTAAAGGTAGGCGTTGTAAAAGTATGCGTTGTAACGTCATTCATCCGAATGAATGTGAGAGGAGAACATGGGCACTGAGTCATCCTGCATACAAGCAAACATTCCTTTCTAACATAAAGTCATTTTTAGATTTGGGGGTCTATAGTTGGCATAGGTAGCTACCTGTGACAATTAGGGACCCTTACGTCTAGTCAGAATAAAGGGATACACTCTTAAAATAACCCCTGCTCACCCCCTTGGTAGCTTGGCACGAGCAGACAGACTTATCTCAGAGGCAGTGTGTAAAGCATTTGTGAACACATACAGTAATCAAGTGACAACACTACAGATGGACACCACACAGTTGTATATTAAAAATAAGTATTCTTTATATAGATTTAACACAAGACCACAAACGACAAAAATCCACAATACTGTACTTAAAATGGTAGAATTACCTTATTTCTGTTTAGATCTTAAAAGGCGACACTTTGAGTCAATGTACCTTAAGATGCGACACGCAGGGCAACTAAAGTGTTGAAGGAAAAGTTATGCGGTAGTCCCTTACACGCAAGGATGGTGATGCGTTGGAAATCTGGTGCAAACAAACAAAGATGGCGCTTTTCTTCTTGATGCAACACGCTTCCCGGTGATGCAGCAGTGTCTGCGGTGATGTCGATCCGCTTCTCTGGCGATGCGAGATGCTTTACATGATGCAAGCCGCAACAGGCCCTACAACACGCTTCCCAGTGATGCGGCGGCGTCTGCTGCGACGTTGATCCTCTCCCCTGGCGATGTGAGTTGCTTCCACAATGACGCAAGCTGTGACAGGCCCTGCAACATACTTCCCGGTGATGCGGCGGCCTCTGCTACGTTGTTGATCCTCTTCTCCTGTGACATGCTTCCCGGTGATGCGGTGGTATCTGCTGCGACGTCGATCCTCTTCTCCGGCGATGCAAGGTTCTTCCTGTCGTGAAGCGGCAGCGGCAGTTCGGCGACACGCTTCTTGATCTTGAGTCGCGCTCAAAGCACCTTACAACACGCAAGTCCTCAAAAAGTCCAGCACAACTGCAGGCACTTCAAAAGAACTCTTGGGGAGCTGGTGGGTGAAGTCTGTTGTCCCTGATCCTTCAGCAGGAGGCAAGCTCTGGAGATCCTTACACATGTTGATGAAAGTACACACAAAGGTCCTCTCTCCTTTCTTTGGCAGTCAGGCAACCACTGCAGGTTGATCCCCCAAGCAGCACTTCAGCTTAGGGATAGTCTCTCCTCAGTCTCTCTGGTTTCTCTCCTCAGCAAAAGTTTTGTCTTGTTGTCCCAAAAGTGATCTAATTCTCTGGGGTTTGGGACCCCTATTTTATACCCTGTTTCTCATTGTTCTCTGAAGGCAGAGAGGCCTTTGTCTAGTCCAAACCAGTTCTGGTCAGTCCTGGAGCACTCTGTTTACATGACTCCTTCTTTCCTTTTACAGAGCAGGGCAGAGACATCAGACGCACCACAGAAGGTGGAGCCAGTATTGTGGAGGGAATGCACAACCCTATTCAGGTCCCAGGTGCAACTCCTCCCTCCCATCTAGATGCAGATCTGTCAATTCACCGCTGGGCTGACTCACCCTATCTCCTGGAATCCCCCATTCCCTGTCACTCAAACTTCAGATAAGGAATACACAACCTAGCAGAGGCAGGCTTGGATAGTTAGACGAGAAAATACCTACTTTCTAAAAGTGGTATTTTCAAACACAGAATGTTAAAATCAACTTCACTAAAAGATGTATTTTATCATTCTGAGTTCAGGCATACTAAACTTGAATTTCTACCATGTTCCCTGAGTCAGTTAGGATTAAAAGATGTAATAATCGAACCGCCCATTCTAGCCTAAGGGGAATAGGTCGCTTGCAATAGTAAAAAACGAAAATGGTTGTAATTCACTATTAGGACATGCCACACACATCAAGGCTTGTCCTACCTTATACTTACAATGTACCCTGCCCTTGGGCCTACCATAGGGGTGTCTGATATGAAGAAAAGGGAAGGTTTAGGGACTGGCAAGTGGTTACACATGCCTAGTTAACATGGCAGTACCAGATTGCACACAGGCTCTGCAATGGCAAGCCTTAGACACACTTTTACCGGCTGCTTCTGTGGGTGGCACAACCGGTGCTGCAAGCCCACCACCAGCATTTGGTTTACAAGCCCTGGGCACCCCTGGTGCACTGTACTAGGGTCTGACAAGTAAACCAAATCATCCAATCATGGAGTCACTAATGTGAGAAGTTAGCCTTGCATATGATGTCCACAAGTTCTAATGGGCACCTTGCACCAGTGTAATCGACCCTTATTGATGGTGGTTGTAAAGTAAAGCTATCCTCGTGGTAGCATGGACCACCAGTCATCAGGCTAAGACTTCAGAGAGCGTATTAAGCAAGTTGTTTTACCAATTATAATCCCTTGAGTACCAAATGAAAGGACACCACACACGGTATATATCAAATATATATGTATTTATTCTAAACACAACCCCTCTGGACTCTTTATGAAGTCAGAGTTAAAAGTACAATACAAGTTACTCAGTTACTATACGATAAGTTGCACAGTATACGTTATGCCCTAGGGGCCTCACAAACCATATACTAAAATAGTGGTATAAGAACCACGAGACAATTAGAAAGCAGACCTGGAGCCTGTGGGCTCGCTGGGGGTACTCTAAACAACCAAAGGTTAGGAAGTAGGCGGCCCACAGGAGACGCGTGCAGCGACTAAACACAGGCGTGGGTTTCCATTGACTTTCTATGGGGAACGAAGAAGTTACACATATACAATTTAAGGACACTTCCGGATGGACTACGATGGAACCCTTTTAAACGAGGACACTTTGAGAGTCAAGACCCATGGGAGCCCCGGAGTACTCGTGTTACCTAACCCAGGGAAGCCGGTTGCATAGGTGTCTTTTCGTGTCGGGTTTCGCCGTCGTTTTCAATCGAGAGCTGCAAAGAAGTGCTGCAGGCGACCAGGGGAAAAGTGTCCGAGTGGATCCAAGGGCGTATCGAAGATCTGTAGAACCTAAAAAGCAGAATGGACAGAGTCTGGGTCACTTGCCTGTGACCAGGGCGGCGATAGAAAGATGCCACCAGATGTCGGGTGATTTCAGGTGAAGATGTGAAGTTTTTCTCTTCAGCCACGAGGAACAGGAGGCATTGATGATGACCAGGCTGGGTTCGAGCTGTCCCACAAAGGATCTAGTTGACTGTGGTGTCGGTATCCGGACTGGACCCAACAAGCCTTGGCAAACGCAACCCACGCAGGATGTCGAGATTGGCTTCGGTGCAGACCAGCAAAGTCTGTGGCGCTTTTCCTTCGTAGGAAAGCTGGAGCAGGTCTGGAGCAACAAGGAAACCAAGTTAGATTCAAAATGGAGTCTTCCAGGGGCTCACTAGCCAATGGACTAGGAACCGGGAAGACGCATCAGCTGAAATGCAAAAGCAAGGCCCACGGGTCACTTGTTGAGTGGGAATCTCTGAGCTTCGGTGCAATCAGTGCTCGGGACTGGGGCTTCAAGCATCCCAATGCATGACTTCGAGTTACCTCGTGAAGTGAGTGCAGCTTGCAAAATGCAGGATGTCCAGGAGTTCTGGTCCCACGTCTCTCGTGTCCGCCATGGGTCTCAGCTTTGCTGTGAACAAAGGTCTGGGTCAGAGATGTCTGAAAGTCTATGTCCTGTTTCACAGATTCTTCTGGATCCAGCGGGAGCCTCAAAAATGCAGACTGGCAAAGTTGCTGTTGGTTCCTGTTTGAATAGGGTGGTCACTCCTTGGCCACAAGGAAGATGTCTTCCGTCTTCCAGTCGAAATGGAATGTCTAAGGTCTAGGATATATGTTTCAGAATTTCATCCAGGGTAATCTAAAGTCCAAGTGACTGGGTACCTATAATTATACTAAGTTTAGGGGCTGGACTACCTTTAAGTTCCCTCCTATGGGTGCACCTGGGGAGGGGGTGGTTACACCCCTTTCCCTTTGTCCAGTTTTGTGCCAGAGCTGAGGCAGAGTGCCCCAGCAACCGGGTGGAACTGGGAAATGCATGGGGCACCTAGTGTGCTCCAGGCAGTGTCTGGAAAGCATTCACTGAATGCAGGCCCCCCTGCCCCAATACATAAAACCCTGTCTGGGGAGGTGCCAGCACGGCCCTGGACAGGAAACCTATTGTCCAGGCCTTCCCTGCTGGAGTTTCGTCCAGCAACAGGAGGTCAGACTCCTGTCTGTGGCAGCAGCATCCATTTTGTGATGCTGAGGCTCTGTTTAACATTAACCGGGTAAACCAGTAACTACATGTCGTCTCCCTCTAGAAGGGTGGAAGGCTACCCCCGCTGCCAGGACTGGCAGGGGGGTTAGTATGCCAAAGTGTTTGACACCTTACCCAAAATGTTTTGATAAAGCCAAACCAAAGTTAGCATTAACCACAAGCATTATAATGCTCTTAAGAGTATATGGTATGGCTATATCATAGAACAGCTATGAGGAGATGGTTCCGAAAGTTGCAGAGGGGCTGGGCTCATGCTGGGGCACCCTCTCACATAAAACCAAGCACTCTACCTCCAGGATTGTCGAGGTCTGCCTTAGGAGTGGCTTACAGGTGTATATGTGACTATATGTATATATAGATATAGGTATACTATATCTAAGGAAGGGGTGATTACACCACCTTACCCAGCCTGTTGGAACAGACCTGTGGTGTCAGTTTGGAAGGCAAACCAGGGGTGGCACAATACATGCTGCAGCCCCTGGTAGGCCTAGGGTGCAGCTATGCCCTGGGTACCTATGGTACACTATACAGGGGCTCACAAGGGCTGTGGGCCTGATTAGTAGGTCCACAGCCACACTAAAGTCGAAAAATCAGAGAATCACAGCAAAAAGTGGGGGTAACCATGGGAAGCAGACCCTACTCTCCTACAACTAATCCATACATCAACTTTACGGCAGGGAAGCATATGCACTTTAGCACTGATCAGCAGTGGTAAAGGGCCCAGAGTCATAAAACCAACAAAAACAGGTCAGAGAAAGTACAGGAGGAAGGCAAAATGTTCAGAGATGACCCTGCAAAAAGGGCCAAGTCCAAACCAACCCCTTCCAACCAAAACGCAGGGTAGAACAATCACTACCTTGATGGGCTTCCCAGCTGTGGGCAATAGAACATGGACCTGGCCCACAACAGCAGGGGCATATTCTAGCTCTACGCCAATCTGAACGCATTTCAATTCCTCTGTCCATACTCTCAGGGCCCACCAAGCTAAACCCTGTGGAACACTTCTCCTCCTCTGTGGACACCATCTGTGCAGCACCTAACCTTAGCTTGCACACAGGTGTGTCCCAACAGACAGACAGCAAGCCGCAGTGGCCACTGACAGTAGTCAGTCATGAGACCCAATCCTTATGCCTCGCAGGGCTCTCAAACCTCTGTGGCATCTGAAAGCGAGGGGCAGTAATCCTAGGTGCTTGGCACCCTTTGTCCACTCTCCCTCCTGTCAGGTCAGGTATGACATCCTGACACTGACCCACCAGCCCCAGGCCTGTACCCATCAGCTGGACCAGAGACTGGGGTGGCCTCTCCCACACCCGGTCCTCCTCCTTGGGGCTCTGTACCATCCCACCTGGAGCGGTACCCACTTCCAGAAGTGTCAGGGGGCCTGTAGCAAGTGTCCTGCACAATTCTTCCCACCAGTTCAGGGGTTCTATCCTGCAACTGGGCTTCGAGGTCAGGGGGACATACTGAACCTGGCCCTCCAACCTAGGGTCTAAACCCTCAGGTTGCACCAGGGTCAGAGGCGAGGACTCTCTCCCTCTGCACCCCCTATCAGAGCACTGCACCCTTCCAACTGGAGTGGTACCCCTAGAAGCAACATGGGTAAGGACACTGATTACAGTTGTACCACCCTCCAGGTCAGACAACACCCAAACCTGGCTCTCCAACCCAGGGACTATCCCTTGCGGTTGAACTCTTGCCTGGCAAAACCAGGACTACCCGGGGAGTGCATATACCCTCCCTGAGGGTGACACATAACTCATGTGTCATGTGACAGTCTGCCTGGCGCAGATCTCCCAACTCCTGTCCCTCTGACAGTGCGTGAAGATCCTGCAGGACAGAAGTGGTTTCACCATGGTCACTCCTTGGTGGGTGACTCAGCCCTTGTGGCTGGCCCCTGACCCACTGATTCTTCCACTGGGGACTCTCTACCCTCTCACCCCTCATTCTGGACTTCTGCACCCTCCGCTTAGCAGCGGCACCTGCAGACACCAGAACTGATGGAGGCCTGCTTACAGACACTCCCAGTTCACCAGACACTAGGGGACCCCCCTCAACGGGCGGCCCATCGGGACAGTCTAGGCTCCCCACCTGGTGTTCCCTTAAAGAACTGTTCAGGCCCTGAGACTGGGTTTCGGGCACCTTGGGACACGCAGCCCCACAGTCACTCCTTCTCCACTGAGACAGGACGTCAGCCCCTACACCCCTCCCACTACAACAGGACCTAGATGGGCTACTCTGAACCACTTCCACCACTCTGGGTGGGAAGATACCTGAGCCACTCCCCACAGGGTCACTCCCCAATGCCTCTCCAAACCCTATGGAATCAACCAAAGGGTCTGCCTCCAATGTAAGCGCCCCGGGGTCAGAGAGCTCACTCTCCAACAGGTGTTGGCATAGCTCTGGAAAACAGGTACTTACAATATGCTCTCCCACAATTGGAGCACAGAGCCCGCCACAGGGGTTAACCAAACTATCCATCACCTCACCATCCAGTGCCTCGCACATGTACTCTACACCACTCTCCTGAGATTGGCAAGACAGTATCTGACGGTCTCTGTTACTCAACCCACACTCTTCTAGGTGATCTTCACACTCATATACCAGGGCTTCAACCTTGTGGGAAGCCCTTTCCCTGCACCTCTCATCTAGAGTCAGTAGAGTGTCCCTTCCACCACTAGGACCATGAACCCCTGTGCCAGTTTCCCCATTTTCATCAGGGACGCTGCGCATTACTGGAGCTACCTCATGTCCTTGAACCTCCTGTTGTATGTTATCCCCCTCCTTCAAGTCAGGCGCCACATCTCTGGGTGTATGTACTGCTCCCTCAGCACTAGATAACTCAGTTTTGCTGCCACCATCTGAGCTGGACTCCACCTCCAACTCAGCCAAGCCCACACTTCCTGAGCAACACACTTTTTCTTTGCAGCTAAGGCTCGCTCAATTTCCTTGCACTCACCGGTCTAGCTGCCTCAGCCTCTGGTCATGAGCACAAATCCGATTCCTCTCTTCATGAGCCAATATTTCCCACAATGTTTCCTCCTTAGGGCCACAACCCTTTTGGTATTCTGGCTGGGGATCCTCCCCCTCAGAATCCTCCTCAGAGTCATCTGTTAGTGTTGCTTCCTAGCGTAGCACCGCATATCTATACAGGGTTGCATCAAGATCCTGCCTTGTGGATCTCCTCTTCACAGGCAGCCCCCTCTCCTTGCAAAATACTTTTAACTCTCTGTCTTGTAGATGTACGGGTGAGAAAAGTTGACTTCCTTTTTGACAAGGTCCAACAAGTGCAACAACTAACCAGAGTTCCAAAAACCAAATTCCAAATGGAAACAGGGAAAAATAGTACGTGGTTACGTTTTGGTCTGCACTCACTAGTAGTGTTTACCAATCACTGTACATGAGTCACATATGCAAGTCCAGAATCCCACCGCTGACCACCAATGTTAGATTTGGGGTTCTCTAGTTGGCATAGGTAGGTACCTGTAACAAATAGGGACCCTTATGTCTAGTCAGGGTAAGGGGGTACACTCCTAAAATAACCCCTGCTCACCCCCTTGGTACGAGCAGACAGGCTTATCTCAGAGGCAGTGTGTAAAGCATTTGTGAACACATACAGTAATCAAGTGACAACACTACAGATTGACACACAGTTGTATATTAAAAATAAGTATTCTTTACATAGATTTAACACAAGACCACAAACGACAAAAATCCACAATACTGTACTTAAAATGGTAGAATTAGCTTAGTTCTCTTTAGATCTTAAAATGCGACACTTTGAGTCAATGTACCTTAAGATGCGACTCGCAGGGCAACAAAAGTATTGCAGGAAAGGTGATGAGGTAGTCCCTTACACGCAAGGACGGTGATGCATTGGAGATCTGCTGCAAAGAAACAAAGATGGCGCTTTTCGTCTTGATGTGATACGCTTCCCGGTGATCCTGCGGCGTCTATGGCGACATCGATCCTCTTCTCCAGCGATGCGAGATGCTTTACATGATGCGAGCCAAGACAGGCCCTGCGACACGCTTCCCAGTGATGCGGCGGCACCTGCTGCGACGTCGATCCTCTCCCCAGGCAATGCAAGTTGCTTCCACAACAATGCGAGCCGCGACACTCTTCCTGATGATGTGGCGGTATCTGATGTGATGTGAATCCTCTTCTCTGGCGATGAGTCGCGACAGGCCCTGGGACGCGCTTCTCGGAGATGCGGTGGCGTCTCATGCAACGCCGATCCTCTTCTCCTGCTACACGCTTCCTGGTGATGCGGCGGTGACTGCTGTGACGTTGATCCTCTTCTTCAGCGATGCAAGGTGCTTCGTGTTGTGAAGCGGCAGTTCGGCGACACGCTTCTTGATCTTGAGTCGCACTTCCATCTCCTTGCGACACGCAAGTCCTCAAAAAGTCCAGCACAAGTGCAGGCACTTCAAAAGAACTCTTGGGGAGCTGGTGGGTGAAGTCTGTTGTCCCTGAGATTTCAGCAGGAGGCAAGCTCTGTACTCAAGCCCTTGGAGATCCTTACACGAGTTGATGAAAGTACACACAAAGTTCCTCTCTCCTTTCTTTGGCAGTCAGGCAACCACTGCAGGCCAATCCCCCAAGCAGCACTTCAGCTTAGGGATAGTCTCTCCTCAGTCTCTCGGGTGCCACTCCTCAGCAAAGGTTTCTTCTTCTTGTACCAAAAGTGATCTAATTCCCTGGGGTTCGGGACCCCTCTTTTATACACAGTTTCTCTTTGTTCTCTGAAGGCTAGTCCAAACCAGTTCTGATCAGCCCTGGAGCACTCTGTTTACATTACTCCTTCTTTGTTTTCACAATGCAGGGCAGAGACATCAGACGCACCACAGGAGGTGGAGCCAGCATTGTGGAGGGAAGGCACAGCCCTATTCAGGTCCCAGGTGCAACTCCTCCCTCCCATCTAGATGCAGATCTCTCTATTCACCACTGGGCTGACTCACCCTGTCTCCTGGAATCCCCAGCCCCTCTCACACAAACTCCAGATAAGTAATACACAACCTAGCAGAGGCAGGCTTGGATAGTTAGACAAGAAAATACTTTCTAAATGTGGTACTTTCAAACACAGAATGTTAAAATCAACTTCACTAAAAGATGTATTTTATCTTTCTGAGTTCAGGCATACTAAACTCGAATTTCTGCATGTTCCCTGAGTCAGTTAGGATTATATGATGTAATATTCTAACTGTCCATTCTGGCCCATGGGGAATAGGTAGCTTTGCAATAGTGAAAAACGAAAATTGCTGTAATTCACTATTAGGACATGCCACACACATCAGGGCTTGCCCTACTTGTACTTCCAATGCACCCTGCCCTTGGGCCTACCATAGGGGTGTCTGATGTGAAGAAAAGGGAAGATTTAGGGACTGGCAAGTGGATGCACATGCTCAGTTAACATGGCAGTACCAGGCTGCACAAAGGCTCTGCAATGGCAAGCCTTATACACACTTTTACAGGCTGCCTCTGTGGGTGGCACAACCAGTGCGGCAATACCACCAGCAGCATTTGGTTTACATGCCCTGGGCACCCCTGGTGCACTGTACTAGGTTTTGACAAGTAAACCAAATCAGCCAATCATGGATTCACTAATCCATACATCAATGTTACAATAGGGAGAGCATATGCACTTTAGCACTGATCAACAGTGGTCAAGTACTTAGAGTCATAAAACCAACAAAAACAGGTCAGAGAAAGTACAGGAGGAAGGCAAACAGTTCAGGAATGACCCTGCAAAAAGGGCCAAGTCCAACAGTCATGCTTTAGTTTCAGAACTGAAGATTCCAAATAGGTTGTACCATTTATATCCATTCTCCAGAAGTTCTAGGAGGGCTAATCCTAGACCAGGTGGAAGCAACAGCAGTTTGAATTGATGTAATCTTGCTTGGATCCCCAAGGCTAAACACAACATACCTCGTGAAACTCCTGTCGAGAGCTGTATATTAAGCGCTGCAGAGAGCTGTATATTAAAGATAGTTATTTCAATTAAGGTCCATGTTGCTCTTTTCCCATTTGAACTGTTCAAAGTGTTGGGTGAAGGTTTGAGCAAGGAAAGAGTAAGTGTGGCCCCAACGATTCGAACTACCCTGCTAGATTCATTAATAGAAAGGGGAGGTGAAGGACTGATTGGTCCTTGTGATTCAATGTATTTCAAGGTTTTTGTGAAATACTGCATGCTTTATTACTACCAACTCGGAGCGCTTAGTTGAAGGGGTAAAAGGTAGGGGAAGACATGCTTTTTCAAATCTGCAGGCAGCCGTCCCACAAATGACGTCAGTTTGTAAAATCTGAGCTCTTAAAAATATTCTCTAGTTAAACAGCCTTTATTGTAGGACTCCAAGAGGCATAGGCTGGTCTTATGCACGCAACTATCTGTGTGAGGCTTGTACTTGGGCTCAATAGTCAAGGTCAGAGTTGGGTCTTGAATGTTAAGTCAAATTGTCCAGTTTATAGGCAAGGCAATAAAGTGTATCAATGTTCAAACATCTAGAAAGAAAGCTGCTCCCTGCACATCTTAAGGCAGCAAACTAATATAGACCGCTATGGATTTCTAAGTTTGCCTCAGCTAAATTGAGAATGACCGGCCACAGTTTTTCCTAAGGACACATTTATTCAAAGATCAACGGTACGTGAACAAAATAATGTTCCACGTGTTGCATTATTTGCATCAAAAAGCTACTATGTGGGTATTGCTGCTCCTCTACATTACGAGTAGGGAAATTGCCCATATCTGGACTCTCTTGTGTGCTTTTTCCCCATGGTACGCTGCTCCGACTAAAGTGAACCTTGCTAAATACAGTTACTGTTCTGACCATTCGCTCATTCATTACCTGCATTGGAACATATGGCAAATTATTTTGACGACAAGGAGAGTTAGAATAGATATAGATCATTCTTAGAAGGAGATAACCACGTCTTTTTAAATATTCATGTGAAGCCTTTTCACCAACTTTTAATGAGCAAACTAACACCTGCCCACTAGGTCCACAAATGAATTGCCATCATTTCATTCACCCGTCGATGAATACTAGCTCTCTTAAACGCGATACTTGCGAAACTGACCCCCTCGTATCATCTTCTAAAAAGATTTTTCAAATCGAAAAGATTTACAAGAGTAGCCAAACTGGGAATACGTTTATTAATCGAGTTGGCAAAGTCAATATTTTGCAGCTTTTCTTCAAATCTACCCCCTCCCTCGACAAACATCTTAAAACAAAAAAGTGGCCTCCTATAACTACTGTATAAAACACATTCTTTATCTACTAAGTCATACCTCTCTAGTGCTCCGAAGACCTCAATGGATACTGGTTCCCTCCCGAACATGCTTCAGTTCCTTAACCTTTATGCATCATTCACTTTACCGAACCTACCTTGCAATGCTCCCAATTACAGATGTTTCAGCAACTTTGGGAGAAAAGGGTCTGTGCAGCCTGTACATGTGGCAAATCTTTCATATAGCATGTCAATATGCACTGGAATTCCATGTTGCTGCCTTTGCACAATACTACTACCTTATTAGTAGTCAGGGAAATGTCTAGAAAGTTTCTTTTTCTGACTCCTGGTTCCCCTGAATCCTAGTTCTTCATGCTTGGATGCCCTCTGTGGGTTCACTTTCACCCTACAAAAAACAGATGATGACAGTGACGATGACAAACTCAAAACGCATCCAAATTACAGTGTTAGTATATGCCACTAGGACGTATTTTGACAGCAATCATCTCAATCTCCTAAAAAGGCATTCAAGGATTCAAAGCACCATTATAATTAAGTTGTTTTTTATGTAGTGACCAATCAGGCTGCACTGACAGCCTAGATCAGATTTAGGCTTCACTTGGGACAAAAAATGAATGACGGTGAGTTGGCAAGGAGAAACTCCCTATTTCCTACACCCATATCTCAATTTCCCAATTTCCTATTGTCACGTTTAAAACAATTTTGAAGATACTTGTTCTCATGGTTAGATAACTTCAGCACCATATGGCTGATGTGGGGCAAAACTCAATGTAGGTACATGAGCAGTGGTTGGAGAAATTAGTTTCACCTGCAGGCTTACAAAGTTTACACTTCAGAACGTTTGCAAAGTTTTGTAAACACTGCACTGTTTCGCCTGCAGGTAGAAATTCTTACAAAAGGTATGCATGGGGCAACATGATGCTTACGAACCGGCAAATCCTGCATTACAATTTTATTCTTGGCCATTTAAACTGTGCAGCCTTTGTAGAGGGTGCATATCTTGCAAAGGTTTGTAAAAAGCCTCACAACTGTTCCGTCGCGGCCGGCATGACTTGTGGGTGGGGGGGTCGTGCAGGGAGGGGGGTCGCATGGGGAATAGGGGCCGTGCAGGTGGTGATTTGATTTAATTAAAAAAATGTAACATACCTTTCCAGCCAAGCCATGTCCAGCGTCTTCTCTGCTCTCCTGCTCTCCAAAAACAGGAAGCAGAAGCAGGCAGCCAGGCTCCTTCCCTCCCCTAAGCCAATCACAATGCTGTTGTGATTGGTTGGGACGCTGCCCAGCCAGCGGCTTATGGGGAGGTCATTTGCAGCTTACATGGAGAAAAGGCATAGTGTACGTTTTTCACTATGGTAAGGCTACCTGTTCCCCATAGGACAGAATGGGAAGTATGTTTATAACATCTTATAAACATAACGGGCCCTGGGAACTAGGTAGGAAAATAAAATTTAGTATGCCTGAACTCAAAATCTAAAGATGCATCTTTTAGTGAAGGTGATTTTTATGTTCTGTGTTTGAAAGTAACACTTTTAGAAAGTACGTATTTTCTTGCTCAGTCATCCCGTGTGCCTCTGCTAGAATGTGGATTGCCTGTCTGGGTTTTGGATGACAGAAGTCTGGGGGAGCAGGATGGGCTCCAGATAGTCTAGGTGGGTCAGGAAAGGGCTGAATAGACCTGGGTGCGATATGGGAAGGGGGAGGAGATGTCCTTGTACCTCAAAGGGACTGGTCTGCTTCTCACAATGCCGTCTCCACCCCCTGCCAGGAAATTATACCAGAGAAGGCAAACCTGGTTAAGGCTGGTGAGACACCCTCTGCCTAGAGGATCAAAGATTTTTTGGATACAAATACTGGGGCCCAGACCCCTGAACTTTAGAACTCTTTTGGATCAAGATGACTGCCAAGAAGAAGGGCTGGAGAAGGTGTGAGGAGAAACTACCACTTTGCTCTGTGTTTTGCTGTGTTGACCTGCAGTGGCTGCTTCTGTCTTGGGCAGTGAAAGAACTGGACTGAACTTTCTGCAATCTACTTTTGTGGGTTTCTCCAAAGGCTTGAGATAGAGCTTGCCCCCTGTTCAAGAAGTCTCAGGAACGGCAAAGACTTCAAGCTCTTCTGCCCTCAGCACTGGGGACTGTGTATTTTGTGCTGCAACAGAAGAAAAGCAACCCGATGACGTCTACAACGACTCTGTGTCCTGAAGGCTTCACAGAGGGCACTGCCGCATAACTGCACCACAACCGTGGTCTCACCAACGATGCCTGCTGATGCCGTCACTATGCCGCTGCTCGCACGGCGACCTGTGCGCACCGCACTCCGCACCACCTCGCTTCACGACGACGCGTTGGCCTCCCCGATGACGCCGCTCCACGCCAAAATCTATGCCGCTGCTTGCACCGTGGTTCGAGAGCACCGCTAGTAAAGTTACACAATGCACCGCCCTCATCCCGCACTGTAACTTTGGCCTACCTACGCCGGCGCCATCGACTCCAGTTCATCAGCATACGACAGCGCTTCAGCAACGACTCCGCTGCTGCTTGCACCGTGACCTGCCAGCACCATTTCGAGCACCGCCTTCATCTTGCACCGCGACCCCGGTCTCACCGACTACGCCATCTGAAGCAGCCACCAATCCGCTGCTTGCACCGTAACCTGGGGGCACCGCACCACTGCACTTCGCACTGCAGCACACAACGCCTGCCGACGCCAGCACTCCTGACTCCAACAGAGAGGAGCTCGACCTGCAACGCCTGTGGCTTTGAGGGCCCAGATGACTCCTGCACTGACCTCCGGATCCTACGCCTGCAGACATCATGTTTCAGAAGCTCAGCGAGAGGTCGCCAACGTCCTGCATTTGTAAAAGTTACTGTTTGTGGGTCTACCCTACACCGTAGCTGGCCGGCAATGCAGAGGTCAGCCAGAACTATTTGGATTTGTTTGCTCATGACGCCGTAATAGCCCCGGACGGAGCTATCAACATCTAGGAACTGTTTTTTAAGTGTATTTTGTTAACTGTGAATTTTTAAATACTGTATTGTGAATTTTTATCGTTTTTGGGCTTGTCTTGAGCATAGTAAAATAGTGGATATTTTTCTAAACTGGTGTGGTGTCCTTTTGTAGTGCTTACAGTGTATTACTGTTGGTTATGTGCAAATGTTTTACCCACTGCCTCTAAGATAAGCCTGACTGCTCGTGCCAAGCTACCAAGGGGGTGAAAAAGGGGTTATTTTAGGAGTATAAGTCCCTTATCCTAACTAGAGTGGTGGCCTCTGCTTGGCTTTGTCACATGCCCTAGCCTGCCAAAAATCCCACTTCTAACATGAACATAAAAAGGTAATAAGGGAAAGTTATTACCATTTTATGTTTCTGCTTCTCGCACTGCCAGAAGAAGTGGGCAATGCTCCTCCGCCCTAGTGGAGGATCCGCCCCTGCAAATTTTGCAGAAAATGATTCTACCTTTCCATACTATATACTTGACTTGGGGTTCTTGTTGCAAGGTCACTTCCTAAAGCTGAATAGTTCTGTTTCCGTGGACTTTTTTTTTTCTATAAATGTTTTTCTAAAGTACAATATGTTTCACATTTCGTGGTGGCAGCATAAAATGACACCCACTCTTAAACAAAATCTTGTTGCCAGTGGATATCAGATAGAGCCAGCATATAGGATATCAGGGATTTTAGATCCTAGACAGTGCCCTCTCCCTTTTTTCCAAAGTTGGTGTACGTGCTGATTTCAGTCTCCTTTGGATGCCAAATTCATGGTAGGGTCATCATCCCTTTGATATGACTCCGATAGAGACAGATTGATTTTTGATTGGGAAGCCAATGGGATCAGGCATTACGTCATAAGATTATGATGTAACAGAGTTACTATCGTTCCACTTCAATGTGAAGTGTTTTTCATTGGGGTACGCTATCAATATTCAAGCAAGATTATCAAGAAGGAGCGTATGGCTTGAAATGGCAAGGTTAAGCTAGATAGGTACTCAGCTATGCTCTTTCCTGTGCGTTGCCTTCTGGATGATGTTTTAAACTCCATTGGTCAGGGACTCAAGACAGATAGAGTGGATGTAGGCAGGTGGGGCTAAGAGAACGGAAACGCTACCAAAGGCTGAGCCAGGCCCTGGACTCTTTTAAAGAAAGTTTCGCTGGTGGTTATGACTTTCACTCTCCCATTTTCCCAGAAATTTAAATATGTGTAGAAAGGTCGACATCAGAGTGAGCAGGCCCTGCACTGGGAGTGGCACTGCCCAGACAATTTTCTGTTCTTGCATCGTTCTCTCATCCCATTTCTAATCTCATAATCCTCAAACATAATCTTTATCCAGTGCTAACACCTAGAGGTGAGGCAGAAAATTTGTTTGCACAGGGAATTTTGTTGAAATCTTTTGATTTGCGTTACCTGTTACATTTAGTGGAGCCATGAGCATTTTGTCGACAATGTGCTGGTGTTGGAAAGTGCCTTACTAGTAGTGATGAGTAGGGACCTACCCCTAGTAATGAAGCCACAAACTCAATAAAAAGGTAAGTCATGGTCTCAATAAATGATTCCCCTGCTCAATAACTTCTTAACTTCTGGGTCACATCCTCTCTAGATAAACTTCTCCCTAATACCACCACTCTTAAACATACTAAAAGATTGGCTCCTGCCCCCTGGTACACTCCGGCTCTTAAATCTCTATGTCAGGAGTGCAAGAGAACGGAACGCTCTTGGAGGAAGGACAAATCGTATGAAAACAAGAAAGCTTACCAAATCGCATCACAAAACTATAAAATTGCCCTCCGTAAAACCAAAAGTCTTTTCTTCCAAGAAAGAATAGAAAACTCCACAAGCTCCAGTAAGGAATCTTTTATCATTTTAAAAGAACTCCTCAAAGTCCCTGACCCGGGACCCAGAGATCCCCCAGATCCTAAAACTGATGAGGAGAAATGCCACAAGCTAGCGGAATTCTTCAAGGAGAAAATCCAAATTATCCTCGACTCCATTCCATCCACGACTTCGAGCGAGGGAAAAGATACTAGCACACCTCTCACCCCCCCATGTCTCACTTCCTGGGAACAGGTGACAGCTAAAGAAGTCGAAGACACGATGCAAGTCATCAAAAGCGGATCACCCAGAGATCCTGCCCCCTTACGTATCCTCAAAAGGGTAGCATCCACGATCACCCCCCTCCTTACCGACCTTATCAATAAATCTCTCCAATCAGGAGTTGCCCCCCCCAGCTGGAAATCGGCAGTTGTCAAGGCATTACTAAAAAAACCTACCCTTGACCCTGCCGACCTGGCAAACTACAGACCTATTTCCCTCCTCCCGGGAACGAGTAAAATCGCGGAAAAACTGGTGAACAGGAAGCTTTCACAATTTTTGGAGAACAACAACTGTCTTAAAAGCTCACAGACGGGATTCCGCCCCGGGCAAGGCACCGACATCGCCCTTCTCATGGCAGTGGAGGAGGCAAGAGCACTCTTAGACGAAGGGGGATCAGTGGCAGTGATCCTCCTCGATCTTTGCGCAGCCTTTGACACCGTCAACCATCAGCTCCTTATCCAACGACTTAGGAGCGTCGGCGTCGGAGGAATGGCTTTGTCCTGGATAGCGTCCTTTCTGAGTCAGCGCTCCTTTCAAATCTGGGAGAATAACACCTGCTCCTCCGACATCCCCCTCCAATGTGGCGTGCCTCAGGGCTCTTCCCTGAGCCCCACATTATTTAACATCTACATGTCCCCCTTGGAGGAGGTTGTAATTCCGTTCGGAGTGAGCATCGTCAGCTATGCTGACGACACCCAGTTAGTGGTATCCCTCTCGCACCCTAAACAACAACCTGCAGACCTTTACAACTGTCTCACGCAGATACAACGGTGGATGAACAGATCGTCTCTGAAGCTCAACGGAGCAAAGACTGACATTCTCCTCCTTGGTCAGAAGGGACCCACTTCACTCCAAAACATCTGGCCCCCCTGCTTAGGCCCTCTCCCGGATTCGAAATCAGAGGTGAAGAGCCTGGGCGTCTGGCTCGACAAAGAACTATTATTCACAACACAGGCACAAAAGGTTGCCGGGTTGCTTAGGTCAATTCGGAAGATCCTGCCCTTACTCCCTTTCAACTCCCAAAAACTTCTGATTCAAGGCCTGATTCTCTCCAGGCTGGACTTTAGCAACTCCATTTATCTCGGGGCCCCGGAGGCAACCCTGAACAAACTTCAAAGGGTCCAAAACACAGCGGCCCGGATCCTCACTAACACCCCCGCCAGAGTCTCGGCCAAACCAGCTCTGAAGCGCCTCCATTGGCTCCCGGTGAGAGAGCGGGTAAAGTTCAAAGCCCTCTGCCTGGCACACAGGCTGACCCAAAATACTGGCCCCCCAGGACTAAAAAAATTTATTAAATCCTATAAAGCCCCCAGATCCCTCCGATCCGATCAGGAACATCTAATCGTCATCCCTAGAGTCAAAAAGGCTCGAACTGGAGGCAGGCGCTTCTCGGTCCATACCGCACGCCCCTGGAATGCCCTCCCTTACCATCTGAGAACTGAACCTATCTACTTAAGGTTCAGGAAGCTTCTGAAAACTCACCTCTTCCCTTAAACTTTCCCTCTCTTCCCCGCTGACCCGCCAGGTGTACTGATCCTAGCGCTGGGATACCTACGGGTGACTACGCGCTCTATAAAAATTAAATAATAATAATAATAATAATAATAGATGATAGCTGGCAACAAGCAGGCAGGCATAACGTAGGGGATAGGTGTGTAAATCATTTAAAAACACCAAAACGGTCCAAGATGGCAGAATGAGCAGAAGTGTCTGCCTCAGGCTCTGTCCCTACACCATTAAAAGCATGGAAAATAGCTTTCCCCCTGTGTCAATTGCACTGAAGGGGGAGCCCTCAGCACTGGAAGGAAGGCGGCGCAGGCTGGTGGAATGAGCAGCGCCGATTAACCTTATATCAGCACAATCCGCGAGGAGAGGGAGCTGCGGCCTGCTGTGAAGGGTCCGAACGGGCTGTTACAACCTGCGTGGCTCTTTCGGCAGTCCTCCGAGGGGTATAGACGGAGGCGAAGATCACCGGGGCTGAGAACTGCCTCTCGTCAGTGGATTGCATCCCAGAGGGAAAACGAGTGCTACGAGAGGGGCACGCTGATGCCCCGAATTGGAGACCCCTGCATCAGCGGCCTTGTACATGGGGGGTTCTGGACAATGCAATCATCGCATGATGCCCAGGGAGTCACGAAGGGCACGTTGAAGCAGAGCTGGACACCGGTGAGTGGGCAGCCCCCCTGATACTTCCCTGCACCTGTATTTGCCTTCCCTGATGGTGGCTGGGCCATCAGCACACCCTGAAATCCCTGGAGGGAGGGCACGGATTTGAATGTGGAGGCTAGTGGCTGTGATGTGTGTGTGCGGCCAAGCCGGGCACAGGCTCTCTTCTGCATGGGAGTAGGCTGTGTGCACTGCTGGGCCATGGACACACGTGGGCTGCCGATGGGACCGGCCCTGACTTCGCTTACAGCAACAGGCGAGATTGTTTGAACAGTTTCGGCTCAGCCTCCTTCAGCCTTATGGCCCGTTGATATCTGTAGACCTCCCCCTTGTTTGGTGGTCTCAGAAGGGGGAGCGAGCATGGCCTTTCCGGACTATTGCTGGTCATTTTCCTCCCGATCCTATGGAACATTGAGCCCACAGCCTACAACTGGCTACAGCCGGGCTGCGTAATCGCACTGTGTTTCAGAGGCCCCCAGTGCTCTGTCATCCGCCTGCAGGACCAGCAGCTGGACCTGCAGATCCATGCCGAGGACCTGGAAAACAGGTCCCAGAGAAACAATATTCTCAACAGGGGTGTTCCTACTGACGATGAGGGAACAGAACTGGAAGGATATGTGTAGAAGATATTAGGGTCCATCATGGGAGTAAACTCTTCTAAGACCATCAAGCTAGACGGATGTCACTGAGTCGGCCCTCCCAGGTCACTTCCCCGCCCGCCAGCAGACATCTTGGTCTGTGTCCACAACATCACAGAAAAAGAGGCAATACTCAGAGCAGCCTGATCAGACCAGAAGCTGCAATTTCGCAGCCACCCCTTCAACTTTTTCAAGACCTAGCAGCATCCACACATTTAAAAAGAAAAGATTTCTGTTCGATCATTTGCCACCTCCGCTCTCACAGAATCTCCTATTCCTGGGGCCATCCATTTCACCTTATTTTTCAATTGAACAGTAAGACCCAGCAGCTACGCTCCCTGTCTGAGGCTTTTAAACTCTTTGAGATCATGCCCCCTGACTCACCCTCCTACCGCCCCTTTTTGACGGAGAGGACCAGAAGAGAGAACAGCCGGGGCCCCAGGCACGGCTTGAGATCTACGCCCTACCGACCAGACCCTGCAGCCAAGGCGAAGGAGAGTTCAGAGGTGTTGCATTCCCTCACCGGGGGAGAGAAGCAAGAAACAGATCCCCCCTCCTGAGGTATTGCATAATCCAACAAGGGTGGTTGATTCATGGGTAGGGGCAGAGGCTTAGGCTCACCACAAATGGGGTTGGCTGCCATCACCGTGGCTGCCCCACCAGACTCAGACTTTCAAGTGTACCTACTGGTTTGTTATAACTCTCTGTTTTTTGTTGAGGGGTTGGGGTAACACTTTTGGGCTCTCCTTCTGACTGACGACATTTGGGGTTAGCGATGTGTGTATGCTTATCGGTGGCTGCACCCACTGCATCCTCTTAAGTTCTCAGATACCGTTCAGCTAGTCCGCTGGCTCGCTTTCCTTCTCCAGCTTAGCTCTCCTTGTCACGTGTTTTATGGAGGTCAAACTACTTAGTATGTATGTGAAAGGCCTTAACAACCCCACTAAAAGAGCGGCGATACTCTCGCTCTTGGAGCACTCGTAGGTGGATATTTGCCTGCCCCAGGAAATGCACCTATTAGCGCAGGACATCCAAATAATGTATTCTAGGAAGTTCCCACAGCAGTTTTGGTTGTTGGGGAGGTGGAAGAGGGGGGGTAGCAGTTTTTATCTCTAGTAGCTTTCGATGGTCACTCCTAGGTACCTGTTCTGTGATTAAGGGCCGCTTCCTGGCTTTTCGGGTGCAGCTAGGGACGCTCCATTTCATTATCGCCTCTCTTTTTGCTCCCAACGAGCATCAAGAGGCCTTTTTAACCAAGGCACTGGCGTGGGCTCCAGTCTCCAGACCGGGCACTTTTTGTAGGGGGCGACTTCTATCTAGCCATGAATGGGGGAATAGACTGCTCTGCACAGCGGATAGGACAGACAAGGGCATTCACTCCGGAGGGGTTTGCATGGCTGACCGACTGTGGGTTACGTGATGTCTGGCGCCTGCAGCACCCGGTGGAGTGGACTATACATTCTTCTCCACAGCCCTTAGGACAGACGCACACCAGGCCCATTTTTTAGCCTCTCCTGCGGTGTCAGATTTCACTTTCTCTGTTTCCACATGCATCTCCCAGCGACCTCCATTGCGCTTGCACAAACTCTTTCTGCACTCTCCTGATATAGTGTCCTCAATCAGACAGCTAATTTATGCCTATCTAGAGGTTAATGACACTGGGGGGGTCCCCCTTTTATCAGTGTGGGAAGCCCTTAAATAGCTGCTAGAGGTACCCTTATTGCGAAATCAGCACATGATAACAAAATTAGAAAGGATAAAAGAGAGGAGCTGGGGAAAACAGTGTTAGAACTTGAGTCCATCCACAAACATACAGCTGCTTATGCTATGCTCCACCTCACAACACAAATTTCATATAGGTTCTAACAAGGGGGATGGATGCTAGTTCACTGCTTACACAGCACTCAGCATGCTAACACAGTTAAAGTTATCCATACACATTCGGTCCTGATTGCACACAATGCCCCAGATATAGCGGCAGAGATCCGGGAATTTTACACCAATTATACATGAGAAATAACTTAACTGCCCCAGACCTATTACTCTACCTTCAGTCTGGTGAGAGTACCACACTGCCAGCACAGGACTCAGATGTGTTTGACCAACCCATCAGGATCGAGGAGGTGATTGCCGCAATCGCAAGACTGAAGCCCTTAAAAGCGCCGTGGCCGGACAGCTTTAGTGCTAACTTTTACAAGACATTTTGTGCAGAAGTAGCTCCCTTTCAACTCCTTTGCCGAGACCGGCTCACTGACCGAATCCATGCTGCAAGCTTCCATCTCTGTGATCCCGAAATACGGGAAAGACCCTGAACAGTGCTGCTCCTACCACTCGATATCTCTGCTTAACGTTGACGCAAAGCTGTTTTAGGGCATTCCGGAACATTGCCTCAACCTCCTGATGCTGGGCTTAGTTGACCCGGATCAGGCAGGGTTTATCCCTTCGCATCAATGCGGGGACAATACCAAGCGTGTGTGTCACCTCATTGCCAAAGTCCATCGCTCCCAGGAAGAAGCGCTCTTGCTGGCAATACACGCAGAAAAAGTGTTAGACAGGGTGCACTGGCCCTATCTGTTTGAGACCCTCAAGCACTTCAGTTTGGAAGGCCAGTTTTTTAACTGTATACGCAGCATATACAGCGTGCCCAGTGCAACAGTCTGGGTGAATGGGATAAGTTCTGAGGGGTTCTGAGTGGAGCGGGGCACCAGGTAGGGCTGCCCACTTTCTCCACTTCTCTTTGCCCTATACATGTAACCATATGCTCAGAGGCTGCGGGATAACCCCAAGGCTTTGGGCATTAAGTTTGAGGCAGATCAGCATCTCATCAACCTTTACGCTGACGATATTATTTTTTCTGTTGTCTAGCGCCTCTTCTCTCTAGTGGCAATCATCCCTGAATTGGGGCAGTTTCAGGCTTTAAGATGAATCTGTCAAAATCACAAATTCTGAATCTCACCACCAAGCCGGTCACAGAACCAACTCTCCTCACACAGAATATGAATGCCGCACACCCATATCTGGGCATAGTGCTGGACCTGAGCCTTCCCACAACAGCTCAGACTAATTTCTCCAAACTCGGGCCACAATCCGTAAAGATTTAGATCAATGGCGGTGTCTGCCTTTATCCTGGCTTGGGAGTAAAGATGAATGTGCTCCCCCGAGCCCCATTTTCCTGGCGCTCCCTCTCTCTTGTCCGCCCGGGGAGCTGCGGCAGCTCCAACGGAACTTAGATTTCTCCATCTGGGGAGGAACGAATCCCAGACTGCAGAAACAACTGCCACAAAGCACACAACTGGAGGGAGGCTTGGCGGTTCCTAATATCTTGCAATAAATACCAGGCCATCCAACTGAGATTTCTGGTACAATGGAATCGTCCCATGATGGAAAAGCAATGGGGCTTCATGGACCAAACAGTGGTGGGTTCACACATTTGGAGGGAGGTCAGGCTCCCGTGAGCTCATAGATCCTGGGATCTCTACACGTTTCCAGTTACGAGCACTGCATTCAAAGACTGTTACATGGTGGGGAATTCTGCTGGTCTCTCGTTGTTCCCTTCTCCGATGACCTCACTGTTCGCCACTCTGGAATTCCCTCTGGGGTTAACCTCAAATGTTGGTAAGGGTTGGATGGCAGGTGGGTGCAAAAAAGGTGGGTTGCCTTTTCGATCACACTGGCCTCATTCCCTTGTATGATCTCAAATCACAATATTCATTGTCGTAGCAAGACAGGTTTACGCACACAACTCACCACTGGGTGCTTGGTCCCAACTTAGACCCAAGCATAAGCAGACCCATGACCCCCTTCGAGAAATGGCTGTACCTTAAATCAGACAATAAGAAACTAATTTCTGAAATCTATTGCTTCCTCATTAAAACATTACACACACAAAATACGCCTGGACAAGGACGGTGGGAGGTGGAACTTGGACACCACCTCCCCCACAAAGAATGGGGGGACATATTCCACAGGACCCACCACACAGCATTCAACTTGGGTCACACTGAAACAGCCTACAAAATGACCTCTTCTGGTACTATACCCCAATACTCATGAAAAGTGGAATGCACTATGGGATGGACAGTGCTGGAGAGGCAGTTGAAATCCCGGGTCACTGATACACCTACTATGGAACTGCCCCACGCTTATGAGATTTTAGGAGCTAGTGTTAAACGATATACATGGTGCTTTCTAGACTTAGATCCCAGGATTCCCCGCTTACATACTCCTGGGACGTCCCAACCCTCTAACCTACCTGCTCTAGTCCTTCAGGGGACAACAGATAGCTAGGGCCCTTAATGCTGCTCATAGGATCCTTTTGGCAAACTGGGGCTTGAATAAACTTCAAGAACACAGACAATGGCTCCACCAACTTTGGACACTATTAGGCATGGAACAACTGTCAATACCTGCTAGTGCAGATTCCTCAACCTATGTGAAAGTATAGTTCTCATTTATAAATATCCTGTCTGAGGAATTCAGAGAACTGACCTTCCTAGCCTACCAGCGTATCCTTAAATTAGTGCTGCCCACTTAGGGAGAAGCTATGACACCACGGTGTTGTCCCCCTGAAGTATGATGGTCTCCCTAGCATCTCCACACACTCAGACGGTCAGGATCAGAAGGAGAGAGGGTGGGTGGGGTGGGATTTCTTGTTTAATTCTGTAGGTTATTTTATGTTAATTAAGTTTCATGCTCCTGAGCAAATGCTATGCCTTCACTGCATACAACAAATCATTGGCATGAAAATGGTTATGCCCCACTGGGTACATTGAACATTCTTAGCGTAGTTTGCCCCCAGGTTTGTCCCCTCATGTGGTCGGCCCATTCTGGGTTGTAGTCGACATGTTGTGTACCTTCCCTTTACCTAGAGGTCACCACGTTAATGTTTCAGGGACAGTTCGATACTCTACATCGGATTTATGCGTCCAGCCCAAATGGGGCTGTAGGTGACTTGCTGTGTGAATGATTTGCTTTATTCTTTGTCAATAAAAAAGATGTAATCCTAAAAACACCAATACATCACATAAGTAAGATAGAATAAAAATCCAAGACCATTTTTTAAAAATGGGCTATATTTCTATGAACAAACAGACACCAAAATGAAAAAAGTGCTATGTAGGGAACCAGAGATATGAATTTGTAAATAATATACACTTTCTAGTGCTTAAGAAACAATAGTGCCAATTTGGGACATCTGGTCTGGCTTGACCGGGGGAAAGTCAAAGTTTGAGGCAGACTGTGGTGGAGCACTGGTCCGATACACTAAGCAGGAGGCCTGGTCATTATTTTCTTTTGACGTAGAGAAGTCCTCTCCAGCAGTACAGATTCACAGCAGCTTTGTTGGTTTTGTCAGGGGAGCCCATGGTTAACTCCTAAAAGTCTTCAGCTGCGGAGCTTTCAGTGGGACGAACTTGAAATTCTCAACATCGAGTCAGTCACCCTATTGAGGTTTTTCCAAAAGTTGCCTCAAACTTCTCCAAACTTCTGGAACTTCTTCCTGCAGTTCCTCTTCGGGGTTCTAAGTGTTCAAAACATAACTCCAAGGGGCTAGAAGCTTCTTCAGAGTTTAGGGCTACAATGCCTGGACTGCACCTAGCCAATTCCTTAAAAGTCTACGTGCGCACTCAGGATGAGGATCTCTTGGTGCCGATGATGCAGGTAGGCTCTGTTGTCCCATAGCTTGCAGGATGTTCTCTCCTTGATCCTTTTGAAGCCAGGCAAAGACCTTAGAGCTATAGTGTCAGGTTGTGCAGCAGGTGCAGTCCATCAGAGTGCAATTCTTTGCGTGCAGCTCAGAGTTCAAGCAGGGCAGTCCTTCTTTCCTTGTTGTTTCAGGCAGCAGATCTGAGTTGCTTGGCAACTCTTCCACATTTATTCAGTGTATCACGCATGGGTACACCCCTGACCAATGGGGTACAGGGTGCCACCCTCAGGTATGACCACTAGTGTGGCATATTCTTGTCCCAAAAAAGCCCTATTTTTCCAAAATACAAGATGGAGAAAGTCTCTCCTGAAGAGTTAGGTATGGATAAGCCAACCCACTAGTGTGGCAAAGATTCCCAAATACTTCCCTTCCAGGCCCTTCACTAACCTAATTACAGGGGCTCCTGTGTGGAGATGAGACTGTGCTGTCTCAAAGTGTCATTCTCCCTTTGAGGACCAGTCTGGCTACTTCACCCCCATCCTGCCTTCTGCTTATGCAGTTTTGGTTTTCCTTCCACAGGAAATCCTTTGTCTTTCTAACAGGCCACTTCACACATCCTTAAGACAGCTTGGCTCGTCCTGGCAGAGGCTAGCCAATCAGGAGAGGGCAGCTGGAAGGCTGGATTTTGGCTTACATACAAGAAAGTTCTATAAAAGAAATTCTGCAATAGTATAACAAATCTAACGTTGGCAGGCTGTTGAATTTATTCTAGCTATTAACTTAAGTCTTTGAATGACATTTCCAGCTCTCTCCTGTTAATATTTCTACTTAAATAAAATAGTGCAATGTTGGCCAATGGAGCTAGTTTTCTACAATGGGAAAAACGAAATTGGCAGTTTTTCCCTTCACCAGGGCTCATAAATCATGTTTTGTAATGTCTCTGCCTATAGCTACAAGACACCCTACCCCTGTGGCTCCTAGGGAAGACATTAGGGGTAACTTATATGTAAAAATAAGGTAGTTTGAGACTTAGGAAGTACCATGGAGTGACCTTTAAACCCAAAGTCGAATTTGCATATAAATGTGATGTAAAGACAGCCTGAAAAGCAGTACTGCGTTTAAAATGACAGATGGCAACACCGCAGTGCACAATTAAGAGCATACATCTGCTGGGCCTCTAAACCTACATGCCCTTTTATATTCTAGTGACTTGAAGCTAGGCTTTCAGTACCACTTATAATTAAACCTAATTAACCTATACCTTATAATCAGAGCACGAGTCCCTGTGTGTGGTAAGCAGAGTCCAAGGCACAGTCGCTGTCATTACCACCAGTATCAAGCAATACACGGGGGTGATCAGGTCAAAAAGAATGACTTTCTCACATCTGGAAAAAAGAACAAGACAATCTTTTACATGCTAACTGACTTTCACCTGAAAATATATGCAACATTTACATTCGCAAACTGTTCCTTTTTTTAAAAAAGGTGAAAAAATGCAAGTCGTTTGCAGAATTATGTAGCATAAATTGTTAAATTGCCTAATGTAAAATGTAAAGTTTGCCTGAGTGCTGGAACCTTTAGAGACAAGTGGAAAAACTGAAATCTATCAAAACACCTGTGCAATCCATGGTGACAAGAAGTGGTAAAACAAATAAATGGCGTGATCGTGAGGAAAGCCAAGCCCACAAAAGTCCCTGATGCGCAAAAGAGGAACTCATGGTTAATTCAAATTTACCCTCTTAAAGTGCCTTTTTTTGGGATGGTGTTTATTACAGTGCAAACTCGACCCAAAGGTATCAGAGCAC
Organism: Lissotriton helveticus; assembly: GCF_964261635.1. Lineage (NCBI taxonomy): Eukaryota > Metazoa > Chordata > Amphibia > Caudata > Salamandridae > Lissotriton > Lissotriton helveticus. The sequence continues at coordinate 1,146,163,881 of NC_136063.1, read as the reverse complement.
TTTACATGAACGCCAGTTGCGTTACATACAGACACATTCATATAGTTAGGCATTGGGACATTAAAGTGATTTGTCCAGAAACACAGGATGCTGAGCTTCCCTGTCGAGACTCAAACTGGGTTCCCCAGCTTTGCGATTGATTGCTCTAGCTGTAGGCCAAATCCAACAAAGCAAAACTCACATATTTTAATGGCATAATGAAAAGAAGTGATATTTACAGGCATCTATTTTACAGTGGAAACTAATTGGGTTGTTTAAATGGCCTATTCAGCATGCAGACAGCCAAGACCCTGGGCAAAGCAAAAGATACCATACATAAGTTGTATAAGCATGTCTTTAAAGCTTGCACATTTTGCAAAATGAATATTCAAATGTTTGCAAAATAGCAGCTGTACTCATTTTACAAACAAAGCAGGTATATATGTGCGCACAGTCAAACTAGTTTAATTGCCGAATAAGGCCAAAATAAAAATAATTAATTTCATGTCCCTGTGTGTTCCCAGTAACAGTATTTGATCTCTGGATTCACTCCGGCTTTCTGCCTTCCAAATAGAGTATCTATATATATATATATATATTCAAAGAAAAAAACAAAGGTTACAGGGACGTTATTGTTAGTAGATAGAGTTAAAAAAACATACATATTTACTAACAAAAACAAAGGTTACAGGGACGTTAGATTTAGGCTCACATTGCACACGTACAAACCCATAGAAATTCAGCAGTTTTATTTACCTGAGCCAAATATAACTTAAGCCCCTGCAATACACTGCTTATGACCTCACATATTTCATCACTCATGACATGGTCAGTGACATCACTGATAACATCTCAAATGACATCAAATAACCTTTCCACAGCTACTCACTTACCCCTACACCTACATATATCAAACTGTTAGTGCTGCAGGACCACTACTAGCAATTTATTTACAGGCCCTGAGCACATGTATTACACTCTATTAGAGACTTACAGATAAATGAAATATCCTAATTGTGGTTTAGTTAACCAAACCATGTTTAGAGGAGAAGCATGCATACTTTACCACTATCTAGCAGTGGTAAGCTGCTCACATTCCTGAAGTGAATTGGGTTTCACAGTATGTGACTGGGTGTCTTAGTGGCTGTATGGATGTTTAAATGATTATGTAAGTGTATGAATTCATAAGTGACTGTTAGTGGGTGTTTGGGTGTGTAACCGTGTGTGCAAGTGGCTCTATTACAAGTGGATATATAAGGTACTGTGTGAGTGTGAGAGTGGATGTGTAAGTGATTCTGTAACTGAGTGTATGTGACAGTGGCTGTACGGTTTTCTAAATAGATATGCTTGTTGCTGTATAAGTGGATGATTGACTGTATAATGGGGCGTATGGGTCTGTAAGTGTGTGTGTGACTGAAACTTAAAAGTACATCTTATCTTATAACTACAGAGCACCCTGCCCATTGGGCTATCTAGAGTGTACCTTAGAGGTCACTAACATTTAAAGGAGGAGAGTTTAAACATTGGCAGGGGGTATTAAATGGCGAAGTGGCAGTAAAGTGCACACACAGGCTCAGCAGTGACAAGCCTCAGTCAGGTTTAAAGAGCTACTTGTATGGATCTCTCCATTAGGGCTGAAGGCCCACTACTAGCATTTAATTTACAGGCCCTGGGCATAGATAATGCACTATACTTTGATCTCACAGACCAAATAAATATACCAATGGTGGATACGTCAATCAAACCATGTATAGATGAGAAGCAGATGGGGGCGTGGTTAGCTGCCGAGCATGGCGGCTGCATCCTAGCGGAGCTCCTGGCTGAGACCCGCATTACCCTTCACTCACCTGCTGTTGGACTGGCCCTTTTGGCAGGTTCGGTGCAAAAGGGGGTGGTGATGGACGGAGCATCCGAACCAATCAAACACTCACACCGAGTCAAAAGATCTGGGTTTGACCCATCACCGTTCTTTAGCCCACTCTGCCACCCCAGTTCAGACACGGCTATATGCAAATCAGTCTGACCCTGTGCCTCATGGGAACAGTCCAGCCCGAACTGCCAAGCCATGCCTTCCCTGGACCGGAAACAAGCTTCCGAGGACCGGTTTCCGGCATTGCAGCCGTATTCAGCTCGGCTTGCTTGAATCCAGTGGCAAAGTGAGCAAGGGACTCATGTCTGAGCATACCCTGCCACACTCATGGCGGCCAAAAGCGGTACAAAAGGGGGTGGTGATGGACGGAGCATCCGAACCAATCAAACCCTCACACCCAGTCAAAAGATCTGGGTTTGACCCATCACCGTTCTTTAGCCCACTCTGCCACCCCAGTTCAGACACGGCTATATGCAAATCAGTCTGACCCTGTGCCTCATGGGAACAGTCCAGCCCGAACTGCCAAGCCATGCCTTCCCTGGACCGGAAACAAGCTTCCGAGGACCGGTTTCAGGCATTGCAGCCGTCTTCAGCCCGGCTTGCTTGAATCCAGTGGCAAAGTGAGCAAGGGACTCACGTCTGAGCATACCCTGCCACACTCATGGCGGCCAAAAGTGGTACAAAAGGGGGTGGTGATGGACGGAGCATTCGAACCAATCAAACACTCACACCCAGTCAAAAGATCTGGGTTTGACCCATCACCGTTCTTTAGCCCACTCTGCCACCCCAGTTCAGACACGGCTATATGCAAATCAGTCTGACCCTGTGCCTCATGGGAACAGTCCAGCCCGAACTGCCAAGCCATGCCTTCCCTGGACCGGAAACAAGCTTCCGAGGACCGGTTTCCGGCATTGCAGCCATCTTCGGCCCCGCTTGCTTGAATCCAATGGCAAAGTGAGCAAGGGACTCAAGTCTGAGCATACCCTGCCACACTCATGGCGGCCAAAAGCGGTACAAAAGGGGGTGGTGATGGACGGAGCATCCGAACCAAACAAACACTCACACCCAGTCAAAAGATCTGGGTTTGACCCATCACCGTTCTTTAGCCCACTCTGCCACCCCAGTTCAGACACGGCTATATGCAAATCAGTCTGACCCTGTGCCTCATGGGAACAGTCCAGCCCGACCTGCCGAAACAGGCCTTCCCTGGACCGGAAACAAGCTTCCGAGGACCGGTTTCCGGCATTGCAGCCGTCTTCAGCCCAGCTTGCTTGAATCCAGTGGCAAAGTGAGCAAGGGACTCATGTCTGAGCATACCCTGCCACACTCATGGCGGCCAAAAGCAGTACAAAAGGGGGTGGTGATGGACGGAGCATCCGAACCAATCAAACCCTCACACCCAGTCAAAAGATCTGGGTTTGACCCATCACCGTTCTTTAGCCCACTCTGCCACCCCAGTTCAGACACGGCTATATGCAAATCAGTCTGACCCTGTGCCTCATGGGAACAGTCCATCCCGAACTGCCAAGCCATGCCTTCCCTGGACCGGAAACAAGCTTCCGAGGACCGGTTTCCGGCATTGCAGCCGTCTTCAGCCCGGCTTGCTTGAATCCAGTGGCAAAGTGAGCAAGGGACTCACGTCTGAGCATACCCTGCCACACTCATGGCGGCCAAAAGCGGTACAAAAGGGGGTGGTGATGGACGGAGCATTCGAACCAATCAAACACTCACACCCAGTCAAAAGATCTGGGTTTGACCCATCACCGTTCTTTAGCCCACTCTGCCACCCCAGTTCAGACACAGCTATATGCAAATCAGTCTGACCCTGTGCCTCATGGGAACAGTCCAGCCCGAACTGCCAAGCCATGCCTTCCCTGGACCGGAAACAAGCTTCCAAGGACCGGTTTCCGGCATTGCAGCCATCTTTGGCCCCGCTTGCTTGAATCCAATGGCAAAGTGAGCAAGGGACTCAAGTCTGAGCATACCCTGCCACACTCATGGCGGCCAAAAGTGGTACAAAAGGGGGTGGTGATGGACGGAGCATCCGAACCAAACAACCACTCACACCCAGTCAAAAGATCTGGGTTTGACCCATCACCGTTCTTTAGCCCACTCTGCCACCCCAGTTCAGACACGGCTATATGCAAATCAGTCTGACCCTGTGCCTCATGGGAACAGTCCAGCCCGAACTGCCAAGCCATGCCTTCCCTGGACCGGAAACAAGCTTCCGAGGACCGGTTTCCGGCATTGCAGCCATCTTCGGCCCCGCTTGCTTGAATCCAATGGCAAAGTGAGCAAGGGACTCAAGTCTGAGCATACCCTGCCACACTCATGGCGGCCAAAAGCGGTACAAAAGGGGGTGGTGATGGACGGAGCATCCGAACCAAACAAACACTCACACCCAGTCAAAAGATCTGGGTTTGACCCATCACCGTTCTTTAGCCCACTCTGCCACCCCAGTTCAGACACGGCTATATGCAAATCAGTCTGACCCTGTGCCTCATAGGAACAGTCCAGCCCGACCTGCCGAAACATGCCTTCCCTGGACCGGAAACAAGCTTCCGAGGACCGGTTTCTGGCATTGCAGCCGTCTTCAGCCCGGCTTGCTTGAATCCAGTGGCAAAGTGAGCAAGGGACTCATGTCTGAGCATACCCTGCCGCACTCATGGCGGCCAAAAGCGGTACAAAAGGGGGTGGTGATGGACGGAGCATCCGAACCAATCAAACCCTCACACCCAGTCAAAAGATCTGGGTTTGACCCATCACCGTTCTTTAGCCCACTCTGCCACCCCAGTTCAGACACGGCTATATGCAAATCAGTCTGACCCTGTGCCTCATGGGAACAGTCCAGCCCGAACTGCCAAGCCATGCCTTCCCCGGACCGGAAACAAGCTTCCGAGGACCGGTTTCCGGCATTGCAGCCGTCTTCGGCCCGGTTTGCTTGAATCCAGTGGCAAAGTGAGCAAGGGACTCACGTCTGAGCATACCCTGCCACACTCATGGCGGCCAAAAGCGGTACAAAAGGGGGTGGTGATGGACGGAGCATCCGAACCAATCAAACACTCACACCCAGTCAAAAGATCTGGGTTTGACCCATCACCGTTCTTTAGCTTTCTCTGCCACCCCAGTTCAGACACGGCTATATGCAAATCAGTCTGACCCTGTGCCTCATGGGAACAGTCCAGCCCGAACTGCCAAGCCATGCCTTCCCTGGACCGGAAACAAGCTTCTGAGGACCTGTTTCCGGCATTGCAGCCGTCTTCAGCCCGGCTTGCTTGAATCCAGTGGCAAAGTGAGCAAGGGAATCACGTCTGAACATACCCTGCCACACTCATGGCGGCCAAAAGCGGTACAAAAGGGGGTGGTGATGGACGGAGCATCCGAACCAATCAAACACTCACACCCAGTCAAAAGATCTGGGTTTGACCCATCACCGTTCTTTAGCCCACTCTGCCACCCCAGTTCAGACACGGCTATATGCAAATCAGTCTGACCCTGTGCCTCATGGGAACAGTCCAGCCCGAACTGCCAAGCCATGCCTTCCCTGGACCGGAAACAAGCTTCTGAGGACCGGTTTCCGGCATTGGAGCCGTCTTCAGCCCGGCTTGCTTGAATTAGGTGGCAAAGTGAGCAAGGGACTCACGTCTGAGCATACCCTGCCACACTCATGGCGACCAAAAGCGGTACAAAAGGGGGTGGTGATGGACGGAGCATCCGAACCAATCAAACACTCACACCCAGTCAAAAGATCTCGGTTTGACCCATCACCGTTCTTTAGCCCATTCTGCCACCCCAGTTCAGACACGGCTATATGCAAATCAGTCTGACCCTGTGCCTCATGGGAACAGTCCAGCCCGAACTGCCAAGCCATGCCTTCCCTGGACCGGAAACAAGCTTCCGAGGACCAGTTTCCGGCATTGCAGCCGTCTTCGGCCCGGCTTGCTTGAATCCAGTGGCAAAGTGAGCAAGGGACTCACGTCTGAGCATACCCTGCCACACTCATGGCGGCCAAAAGCGGTACAAAAGGGGGTGGTGATGGACGGAGCATCCGAACCAATCAAACACTCACACCCAGTCAAAAGAACTGGGTTTGACCCATCACCGTTCTTTAGCCCACTCTGCCACCCCAGTTCAGACACGGCTATATGCAAATCAGTCTGACCCTGTGCCTCATGGGAACAGTCCAGCCCGAACTGCCAAGCCATGCCTTCCCTGGACCGGAAACAAGCTTCCGAGGACCGGTTTCCGGCATTGCTGCCGTCTTCACCCCGGCTTGCTTGAATCCAGTGGCAAAGTGAGCAAGGGACTCACGTCTGAGCATACCCTGCCACACTCATGGCGGCCACAAGTGGTACAAAAGGGGGTGGTGATGGACGGAGCATCCGAACCAATCAAACACTCACACCCAGTCAAAAGATCTGGGTTTGACCCATCACCGTTCTTTAGCCCACTCTGCCATCCCAGTTCAGACACGGCTATATGCAAATCAGTCTGACCCTGTGCCTCATAGGAACAGTCCAGCCTGAACTGCCAAGCCATGCCTTCCCTGGACCGGAAACAAGCTTCCGAGGACCGGTTTCCGGCATTGCAGCCGTCTTCAGCCCGGCTTGCATGAATCCAGTGGCATAGTGAGCAAGGGACTCACGTCTGAGCATACCCTGCCACACTCATGGCGGCCAAAAGCGGTACAAAAGGGGGTGGTGATGGACGGAGCATCCGAACCAATCAAACACTCACACCCAGTCAAAAGATCTGGGTTTGACCCATCACCGTTCTTTAGCCCACTCTGCCACCCCAGTTCAGACACGGCTATATGCAAATCAGTCTGACCCTGTGCCTCATGGGAACAGTCCAGCCCGAACTGCTCAGCCATGGCTTCCCTGGACCGGAAACAAGCTTCCGAGGACCGGTTTCCGGCATTGCAGCCATCTTTGGCCCCGCTTGCTTGAATCCAATGGCAAAGTGAGCAAGGGACTCAAGTCTGAGCATACCCTGCCACACTCATGGCGGCCAAAAGTGGTACAAAAGGGGGTGGTGATGGACGGAGCATCCGAACCAATCAAACACTCACACCCAGTCAAAAGATCTGGGTTTGACCCATCACCGTTCTTTAGCCCACTCTGCCACCCCAGTTCAGACACGGCTATATGCAAATCAGTCTGACCCTGTGCCTCATGGGAACAGTCCAGCCCGAACTGCTAAGCCATGCCTTCCCTGGACCGGAAACAAGCTTCCGAGGACCGGTTTCCGGCATTGCAGCCATCTTCGGCCCCGCTTGCTTGAATCCAATGGCAAAGTGAGCAAGGGACTCAAGTCTGAGCATACCCTGCCACACTCATGGCGGCCAAAAGCGGTACAAAAGGGGGTGGTGATGGACGGAGCATCCGAACCAAACAAACACTCACACCCAGTCAAAAGATCTGGGTTTGACCCATCACCGTTCTTTAGCCCACTCTGCCACCCCAGTTCAGACACGGCTATATGCAAATCAGTCTGACCCTGTGCCTCATAGGAACAGTCCAGCCCGACCTGCCGAAACATGCCTTCCCTGGACCGGAAACAAGCTTCCGAGGACCGGTTTCTGGCATTGCAGCCGTCTTCAGCCCGGCTTGCTTGAATCCAGTGGCAAAGTGAGCAAGGGACTCATGTCTGAGCATACCCTGCCGCACTCATGGCGGCCAAAAGCGGTACAAAAGGGGGTGGTGATGGACGGAGCATCCGAACCAATCAAACCCTCACACCCAGTCAAAAGATCTGGGTTTGACCCATCACCGTTCTTTAGCCCACTCTGCCACCCCAGTTCAGACACGGCTATATGCAAATCAGTCTGACCCTGTGCCTCATGGGAACAGTCCAGCCCGAACTGCCAAGCCATGCCTTCCCCGGACCGGAAACAAGCTTCCGAGGACCGGTTTCCGGCATTGCAGCCGTCTTCGGCCCGGTTTGCTTGAATCCAGTGGCAAAGTGAGCAAGAGACTCACGTCTGAGCATACCCTGCCACACTCATGGCGGCCAAAAGCGGTACAAAAGGGGGTGGTGATGGACGGAGCATCCGAACCAATCAAACCCTCACACCCAGTCAAAAGATCTGGGTTTGACCCATCACCGTTCTTTAGCTTTCTCTGCCACCCCAGTTCAGACACGGCTATATGCAAATCAGTCTGACCCTGTGCCTCATGGGAACAGTCCAGCCCGAACTGCCAAGCCATGCCTTCCCTGGACCGGAAACAAGCTTCTGAGGACCTGTTTCCGGCATTGCAGCCGTCTTCAGCCCGGCTTGCTTGAATCCAGTGGCAAAGTGAGCAAGGGAATCACGTCTGAACATACCCTGCCACACTCATGGCGGCCAAAAGCGGTACAAAAGGGGGTGGTGATGGACGGAGCATCCGAACCAATCAAACACTCACACCCAGTCAAAAGATCTGGGTTTGACCCATCACCGTTCTTTAGCCCACTCTGCCACCCCAGTTCAGACACGGCTATATGCAAATCAGTCTGACCCTGTGCCTCATGGGAACAGTCCAGCCCGAACTGCCAAGCCATGCCTTCTCTGGACCGGAAACAAGCTTCTGAGGACCGGTTTCCGGCATTGGAGCCGTCTTCAGCCCGGCTTGCTTGAAATAGGTGGCAAAGTGAGCAAGGGACTCACGTCTGAGCATACCCTGCCACACTCATGGCGACCAAAAGCGGTACAAAAGGGGGTGGTGATGGACGGAGCATCCGAACCAATCAAAAACTCACACCCAGTCAAAAGATCTCGGTTTGACCCATCACCGTTCTTTAGCCCATTCTGCCACCCCAGTTCAGACACGGCTATATGCAAATCAGTCTGACCCTGTGCCTCATGGGAACAGTCCAGCCCGAACTGCCAAGCCATGCCTTCCCTGGACCGGAAACAAGCTTCCGAGGACCAGTTTCCGGCATTGCAGCCGTCTTCGGCCCGGCTTGCTTGAATCCAGTGGCAAAGTGAGCAAGGGACTCACGTCTGAGCATACCCTGCCACACTCATGGCGGCCAAAAGCGGTACAAAAGGGGGTGGTGATGGACGGAGCATCCGAACCAATCAAACACTCACACCCAGTCAAAAGAACTGGGTTTGACCCATCACCGTTCTTTAGCCCACTCTGCCACCCCAGTTCAGACACGGCTATATGCAAATCAGTCTGACCCTGTGCCTCATGGGAACAGTCCAGCCCGAACTGCCAAGCCATGCCTTCCCTGGACCGGAAACAAGCTTCCGAGGACCGGTTTCCGGCATTGCTGCCGTCTTCACCCCGGCTTGCTTGAATCCAGTGGCAAAGTGAGCAAGGGACTCACGTCTGAGCATACCCTGCCACACTCATGGCGGCCACAAGTGGTACAAAAGGGGGTGGTGATGGACGGAGCATCCGAACCAATCAAACACTCACACCCAGTCAAAAGATCTGGGTTTGACCCATCACCGTTCTTTAGCCCACTCTGCCATCCCAGTTCAGACACGGCTATATGCAAATCAGTCTGACCCTGTGCCTCATAGGAACAGTCCAGCCTGAACTGCCAAGCCATGCCTTCCCTGGACCGGAAACAAGCTTCCGAGGACCGGTTTCCGGCATTGCAGCCGTCTTCAGCCCGGCTTGCATGAATCCAGTGGCATAGTGAGCAAGGGACTCACGTCTGAGCATACCCTGCCACACTCATGGCGGCCAAAAGCGGTACAAAAGGGGGTGGTGATGGACGGAGCATCCGAACCAATCAAACACTCACACCCAGTCAAAAGATCTGGGTTTGACCCATCACCGTTCTTTAGCCCACTCTGCCACCCCAGTTCAGACACGGCTATATGCAAATCAGTCTGACCCTGTGCCTCATGGGAACAGTCCAGCCCGAACTGCTCAGCCATGCCTTCCCTGGACCGGAAACAAGCTTCCGAGGACCGGTTTCCGGCATTGCTGCCGTCTTCACCCCGGCTTGCTTGAATCCAGTGGCAAAGTGAGCAAGGGACTCACGTCTGAGCATACCCTGCCACACTCATGGCGGCCAAAAGTGGTACAAAAGGGGGTGGTGATGGACGGAGCATCCGAACCAATCAAACACTCACACCCAGTCAAAAGATCTGGGTTTGACCCATCACCGTTCTTTAGCCCACTCTGCCACCCCAGTTCAGACACGGCTATATGCAAATTAGTCTGACCCTGTGCCTCATGGCAACAGTCCAGCCCGAACTGCCAAGCCATGCCTTCCCTGGACCGGAAACAAGCTTCCGAGGACCAGTTTCCGGCATTGCAGCCGTCTTCAGCCCGGCTTGCTTGAATCCAGTGGCAAAGTGAGCAAGGGACTCACGTCTGAGCAAACCCTGCCACACTCATGGCGGCCAAAAGTGGTACTGTTGGACTTGGCCCTTTTGGCAGGGTCACCTAAATTGTTAGCTTTTAAATATGACTTGGTGTTGGTTGTTTTTGGCTTCTGCGCACTTTAACACTGTGTCCCAGTGTAAAGTGCGTGCGCACTCTGAGTGCATGTTGTGAAATTGGCCTGCCCTCCCATAGGAATGCATGGAGAGATGTGTGTCCATGATAGTTCATGATGTGTGGGGAGTGCAGGGTTGAGTTTGGTATGTGCAAACTCGTGAGATTAAATGCTTCACGAAGATGTGCGCGGATTTTATGTATCCAGTGTGGAAGTGCCACTTCTAGAAGTGGGCATGTCTGTGTAGTAAATGTTAATTGACTGTCTGGCTTGTGATTGACTGGAGCTGGCTGGTGTGCCTGGCTCCAGGAGTCAGGATGGGTCTGCCCCGGTGGTGAATGGAGAGATCTGCCCTTTGATGGGAGGGAGGAGTACACCTGGGACCTGAATAGGGCTGGGCCTTCCCTACACAATGCTGACTCCGCCCCCTGTGGTGTGTCTGATGTCCCTAGCCTGTCCTGTGAATGGGGAGAGGGGCTGAGCACAACAAAGTGCTCCAAGACCAGTTGCATCTGGTTTTCCCTTAACCCTGACTTTTGAGACAAAGGAAAAAGGTATATAAAAAGGAGCTGTGACCCCTTGTAAAATGTTCTCTGTCTGATCCTGACTTGAGGGGGGCCTGCTGCTGCTGGGTGCCAGGAGGCACCGCCACTGGGTGATGCCTCCCTGTTGGAGGGCCCGGTGAGCTGGCTTCTGGGCCCAGCCTTTGCCCCCTACCTTCTGAAGGACTTCCCTGAACTTTGCCCACAGGACCTTTCTGCTGTAGCGCCCTGGGAGTGCTGTATTCTCCGTACAGCAAAGCGCTTTAATTTCCAGGAGGAGCGCTCTAATTTGTGCCTGTAATTTGCCCCGCTGAAGTGGAGCTCGTGGGCTCCGCAGCGCGGCACGGCAACCTTCCCCGGGGGAATCCCGACCTAGGGATTCCCCCCTGCTAGAGGGGAGAGAGGCGGGTGCCCATCCCGCTGCTTTCCTTGTGGAACGTGAGTCTACCCCATGCAGCCATTCAGCCTCGTGGTCTATTCAGCCCACGAGGCTCCCACGTACTGCACATTTTGGAACTTAGAGCCTGCGAGGCTCTCACGTTGTTTTCGGGGCACTGTTGCTTCTTTGAGCCCCAGCTGCCCAGCACTTAGTGGGCAGCTGCTACGTTTAGGCCCCTGTTGCGCACTCTTCTTTTGCTGCCTGCGCAGCTTGCCCTGACTGTTTGGACGAAGGGCGTTTGAGCCGCTGAGAGGCCAAGTTGGCCTGGGGACAGGTTCAGTGTTGTTCCCTTCCTTGGGGTACATGGTTATGCCTTATGTGATTTTTGCACAATGTGATTGTCTACTGTGCTTGAGAGAATACTTGCCTAATGTGATTTATGCATAATATGCAATGCCTTTATGCCTGTGATACCTCTAACTGTGATTTCATGATTAGGAGTTTTTTTTTGCCTAGTATAGGTTATACTAGTAAGTTTATGTTTCCCTGCGTGATATATGCCTAAGGTGGTTAGGATTGCGCAGTGAGTACCTACCTTTTGCCAGTGGTTACTGGTTGTGTTCTACACTTGTTATTTAGGGCTACAATTATTCCATGTTCTACAAAGTGCTATTTCTACTAAGTGCTATTTCTGACGGTGGCCCATGTGGCCCTGTCCTGTGTATATAATCCCCTGTAAATACTGCCCAGTGCCAGTTGGCACAGTGTATCTGCGTGATTATGATCTAATGTGTTTATGGTAATACAAAGGCTATTTTTTATATATAGCGATACAAAAGGGGATTAAACCCAGATCAGTTGACTGGCGGTGAGTGTTTGATTTGTTCAAACGCTCCGTCCATCATCCCCTTTTGTATCGCTTTGTTCGCCCTAAGTGTGGCAGGGTATGCTCAGACGTGAGTCCCTTGTTCACTTGGCCACTGGATTCAAGATAGCCTGGCTGATAAGGATTATGAATCCGAAACCGGTCCCAGGATGCTTGTTTCCGGTCCAGGGAAGACATGGCTTGGCAGTAGGGGCTGTACTGTTCCCATGAGGCACAGGGTCAGACTGATTTGCATATAGCCATGTCTGAACTGGGGTGGCTGAGTGAACTAAAGAATGGTGATGGATTAAACCCAGATCAGTTGACTGGGGGTGAGTGTTTGATTTGTTCAAACGCTCTGTCCATCATCCCCTTTTGTATCGCTTTGTTCGCCCTAAGTGTGGCAGGGTATGCTCAGACGTGAGTCCCTTGTTCACTTGGCCACTAGATTCAAGATAGCCTGGCTGATGAGGATTATGAATCCGAAACCGGTCCCAGGATGCTTGTTTCCGGTCCAGGGAAGACATGGCTTGGCAGTTCGGGCTGTACTGTTCCCATGAGGCACAGGGTCAGACTGATTTGCATATAGCCATGTCTGAACCGGGGTGGCTGAGTGAACTAAAGAATGGTGATGGATTAAACCCAGATCAGTTGACTGGGGGTTAGTGTTTGATTTGTTCAAATGCTCCGTCCATCATCCCCTTTTGTATCGCTTTGTTCGCCCTAAGTGTGGCAGGGTATGCTCAGACGTGAGTCCCTTGTTCACTTGGCCACTGGATTCAAGATAGCCTGGCTGATGAGGATTATGAATCCGAAACCGGTCCCAGGATGCTTGTTTCCGGTCCAGGGAAGACATGGCTTGGCAGTTCGGGCTGTACTGTTCCCATGAGGCACAGGGTCAGACTGATTTGCATATAGCCATGTCTGAACTGGGGTGGCTGAGTAAACTAAAGAATGGTGATGGATTAAACCCAGATCAGTTGACTGGGGCTGAGTATTTGATTTGTTCAAACGCTCCGTCCATCATCCCCTTTTGTATCGCTATTTTTTATATATAACCTTGTGTGGAGTTCCTTTTTGTGGTGTGCCTAGTGTGTTGCTGCTGTGTGTGTGTTGCGCAAACGCTTTACACAGTGCCTCGGGGTTAAGCCTTACTGCTCGTGTCACGCTATGAAGGGGGTGAGCAGGGATTATCTTGGAGTGTAACTCCCTTGCCCTAACTAGAGTGGTGGTTTCTGCCTGGCTTTGGCGCAAGCCTTAGCCAACCAGAAATGCCATTTCTAACAGCAGCGAAATCTGGGGTACATTTGATCCAATCCCCCTCTGATCTGCCGGCAGAAGACGCAGCGATCACCCGACGGCTGTAATAGCTGAGTGGAGCCCTGCAATCACCGTACGGAACTGTGAGTGCCTGAGTGCGTACTGCGCGGCCTCGCTGTGGTGCCGGACAAGGCCACCTGCCGAGAATCGTCCGGGAGCCAACTCCCGAGTGCACTGCTCTCCTGCCTTGGGCGGCGGCTGGGGAGACTGCTGCGGATCTGCACCCTGCCTGGTGGGAAGTGCAGCTTGTCCCCTCTGCGTGGGTGGCTCTCTCTGTCCCGGGGCTTGACGGACGCTGCTCCCCACCTCTCAGCTTGGCAATGCGCACTTCCTGCCTTCTTCTGCAGCTGCTCCCGCTGCCTGCCCCGGCTGGGGGGCCTGCCTGAGCTGCCTATTTACCTAATCACCCTCCTGGGAACCAGTGACTCCACCGCGGCATTTATTTAATCTTTAAAGACGCACCGCCATTGTGCTCTGGGCGGGCTGCGTCATCCGGACCCGGGGTGGCAGAAAGACACCAGCCTTCTCAGGATGCCGTGATCTGTGGAAGAGTGACTGCGGAGCATCTTTGACTGGAGATTTTTTACTGACATGGTTTTCCCTAACCTTCCCCCACCTTCCCCCCTCACTTCCTGCTGAAGTGGCACTGTTTCTGGACACTGAGGAGCCCCAGGGAGGTGATCTTGACTGCCTCCTGTAACCGAGGTGAGGTGGGGTGTGCGTGGGCCACTGGAGAGAGGATTGCTATAACCCTGTCCTCTGCCTCCTCCCCTGCTGGGGGAACAACAACAACAGAGACTTAGCCCTCCTAAATACCTGAGGGGAGGCTATGTTGTAATGCAGAGGGAGTAGTCACACCTAAGATCTGCAATGGACACTGGCTGCTGGTTTGGCTGGCCCCGTTTGCTGCCCCTGATTAGTGGATCAATCCTGTTGTCTGACTATTAGGGCAATCGTCTAGGTGGACGCTTGCTTGATTTAGCACAATATTGAGTCTGTAGTCACAGTAGGCGTTAAATGGTGCATACCCTCTATAACTCAATGTGGATTATTACTGGTAGTGAGGGACTGTACTGCTTACTGCAGCGGAGTGTTCCTTTCTAGTGGTGTGGGACTTTTGCATACCTTTAATAGCTTTTGTCGGAGTGCCCAGGGATTTATCTTCTTACCAGCATTGATAAACATGTAATACGCTGCAATGGGTCGCACAAAGGGGAAGCCATCTGACATGCCCTCATCTGATCTGCCATCTCAGGGCGACTCAGATTAGGCCTCCCAAATGTCCTCGATAAGCTGTGTTCCACCGACAGCTTTGCCACCCCCTCCTGACAAGCTGGATCAAATCATCCAGGAGATAAGAGAATCGCGTCAATCTATTGAACAGCGGATCGGCTCTCTTATCACTGGTTTAACCCTCCTGCGGGCGGACCACAATAAACTCTCTGAAACGGTCAAGGATCACACCCAAACACCACTAGAAGTTATACCAGAGCATAAGGAACATTCTAGCCACTTATCGCAGATGCAAAAACAACAACAACTGTGATAGGGTTGAGGATGTGGAGGGCAGAGCCAGGGGCAATAATATTCACATTATTGGTATGCCGGAACACTCTGAAGGCACTAATGCAACTCGGTTTGTGGAGACATGGCTGAAAGAGCATGTAGCCCCGGAAGGTCTCTCCAACTACTTTTGTCTAGAACGGGCACACCGAATTACGACGAGCAGACCGGCGGCGGGACTACCGCCCAGGCCACTTATAGCCTGTATCCTCAATTTCAAGGAACAGGATTGTTTGCTTCAGAAGGCTTGTGAAAACGCTCCCATACTTTACAAATACACTCGGATTTCTCCATATCCGGATTACACTGTGCAAGTGCAGCGTCAAAGAATGTCCTATCAACCATTGAAGCAAAAACTCCAGGCCCTTTATCCACAATATGCCTTGCTATTTCCTGTCGGACTAGAACAACAAGAACTTTATCTACCAAAAAACCAACACTGGAATAAACTCTACTGGAGAAAGGATTGGCGCTGCTGGTGGTGGCCTCTAAGCGCAACCAGGCACAACTCACTTCTCTGGAACACTCAGATGATAATGCGGAATAGTGTGACTCAGGGAGTAATGATGTATTGTTCCCTTCAATCACCGCACAGATAGTGAAGGATCTATATGCTTAAAATACGATCAATTGCTATCCAGGGACTAATTACAAACATGTATTTGCTCTACTGTGCTGAGGGGATGTAGGTCAATACTGTTGCATTGCATACTTAGTGATGTGATTTGTGTTTTCTTCCCAGATTTCTGCTTAGCTTGTTAATACATTATAGGGTCTCATCATGTCTGTGGCTCTGGTTGCCGATGTAGCGCCGTGCTTGGCGTGGTGCCCGCCCCCCTTTGCAGTTACTGCATTGTGTCACCGTTTGGAATTAGTTATATTTATTATGTGTTTGGACCAACACAGTTTAGTTGTTGGCCCCAGTATTGGGTGTTGTAGTTTGTGGGAGATTTCCTGGTTCCTGATGTGTCCTACTCTATACCATGCAATATATTCCATGTGTTTCCCTAAGGGCATCACCTACTACCTGTTTATAAGGGAATGGCTGTGTTGGGTAAATACTAAATTCTGACTTGGAATGTCCGGGGAATGGGGTCTGTCCATAACCCCATAGAATTTATGCCCAACTGAATAGGCGACACGTTCAAATAACACACCTATCTAACTCAGAAGTGACTGAAATGCAGAAAAGTGGAAAGGCCAAATTTTCAATACTTCCTATACTGCCTTTGCACAGGGGTCGTTAATATGGATAAAGCATGGGGTACCTTTTGTCCTTGTGAGACAGAGGGTAGATATGGAAGGGAGATATGTTAATATGGGACCCTTTATTGGCATTAAGAGCAGAACAGACAACGAGAACAGTGGAAGCACTTTGTGTTTTGCAGTTAACCTGGGCCTAAAACCAGTAAAAGAGATATTAATTCTTTATAAATCAAAATGCCTCTTGATTGACACTTATGGGGCAGGTGTTTGGGGTTACAGCAAGGGTACTAAGATTCAAGTTGTTGAGAAAAATGTATCAAAAGGATTTTGATGGTACCTAAAAGTGCATCTACCACTATTGCCCATTCTGAGTTTGGTTTGGAATATATTGAGGACACCGTTGGCCTTGCCCCTTTGTTGTTCTGGGCAAAGATTTGGCTCTCAGCTAAACCAGATTTCTCAAGATCTATTATCAGAGATTGTCTCACTTTGTCATATGCCGAGAATATTCCTTGGCTTATTACCTGAAACGTGTGTTTCATGAAGTAGGTTTAATAGATTTTTTTGATAGCCCTGATAGAAATACTCCCTCAAGAAAAGCTTATTATTAGATCGGCTTACCTTGTACGATCAAGCTCTTAACATCAGCAGTTGCTGAGTCAGCAGATAGCGACGTGCTTTATAAATGTTTGTTCCTTGACCAATCTGCAGCAAATTTATTTAAATTTAACTCTGAATCCGCGATAAAGATTTTATTTTACCAGGTTTTGTTTGGGCACAATGCACATTTTCTTTGCCTTTCCACATCAATGCGGTTGGTCTGATGATATTATGCCAACTACCTTGCACTTTATTCTGTTTTGTGCACTTTATAAAATCCTGAGAGCACATTTTTTGTTGCCATTGTTGATGGCACATCACCCTTGTTCTTATAGAGAAGGTTTCAGCTTTCTTTATTCATCGGACTCTTCATATCTATTCTGCAGTATTAATTTATATACGAGGGGAACTAGTAATTAGAAACCAGTATGGATAAATAATTTTTAGGAGAAGTAGTCCAGGTATCTAGCATTTGCCTTTTTAAAGAATGTATAATTAGTTAGATTGTATTTATATGTTTGAGTATATTAATGTAATATTAGCTGCAAATAGTACTTTTATTTTCATTGTATTAATGATTATATGACTTTGTGCTTTTATGATTTGCTTGTTAATTCAGATAAACCTATTTGATATTAATGATGACTGCCGGGGCATCTAAAAGGCATATATGTGGCTGCATGGATTTGTAACTTGCTGTGTTATTCTGTGTTTGGTAGTGTAACTGTGTGTGCAAGTAGCCCTATTATAAGTAGAGGATACATAAGTACTGTGGGAGTGTGTGAGTGGATGTGTAAGTGATTCTGTCATTGTTTAGCTGAATGTGACAGTGGCTGTATGGTTTTCAAAATAGGTATGTTTATGAATGTATAGGTGGCAATATAACCGGATGTATAGGAGTGATGTATGTGTAGGAAAAGGAAAGTTTAAACATTGGCAAGGGGCTTTAAATCCCAAGTCTGCCTGGCAGTAAAACGGTACACACAGACTCTGCAGTAGCAGGATCAAGACACGTTCAAAGAGTTATTTGTCTGGATGGGTGACTAGTCGTATCAGTTCTTACGTACATATCTGAATGAGTGTATCAACCCCTCTGTGGGTGTGTCATTGGTTGTGTAAGTAACTATGTCAGCATATGACTGGCTCTCTTAGTAACTCTATGGGACTGTAAATATGTGTGTAAGTGCCTTTATGGATTGCTTACTGGCTGAGTTAGTGAGTGTTGGGGTATGTAACTGTGTGTGCAACTGGCTCAGCTACTGTTGCATACCTAATGCTGCGTTGTGTGTGTGTGTGTGTTTGTGTGTGTATGAGTGAATATTTAAGTGTTTTATACTCTCTAACTGGGTGTGTTACCGGGTCTATGCTTTTATACATAGGTATGTGAGTAACAGTATGGCAGAAAGACTGGATGTATAACTGAGCATAAGGGTCTCTAAGTGTACATGTAACTCACTGAATCCTCAAAGTACATGTCTTACCTTTTAAACACATAGCACCCTGCCCTTTGGACTAACTATGGCCAAACTAAGGGATCACCTATATCTACTAGAAGGAGAGTTAAAATCTTGGCAAGAGGTGTTAAATGCCAGGTCAACATGGCAGTAAAACTACACACACAGGCTCTGAAGTAGCATGCCAGAGACATGTTTGAAGGGGTTCTTGTCTGGATGGGTGATTAGGAGTGTCAGTACTTGAGAACATATCTCTATCAGATCCTATGTAGGATTGTCACTGGATATGTAGGCAACTGGGGGGCATAATAGCAAGGGCACTATCGCCGCTTTAGCTGGACTTTTTCCCACTAAAGCGGCGATAATTTTATTGCCCTATTAGCAAACTGTCGCTAACAGCAGTTAGCAACAGCTTTTAGGCGATAGCGACCGGTTTGGGGCCCACTTTGCATGTCAGCAATATTTATCGCTAATGACATGCAAAGTGGGGGTACCCAACCTGTTAGTGACTGAAAGCAGTCGCTAACACAGCTATCGCCTATTAGCAAGGCAGGCTGAGCGACTAAAAAAGTCACGCTAAGTGTGATTATCACCAGAACCTAACGCCTGCTCAGACCATGACTTAAGCTGTATATCCAATGGGAAGTGGATATTCAGGTTAAGTCCTCATTCGTGTTAATGCCTGAATACCGCTGGATTTCCAGCGATATTCACGCATTGAGCCGCTATCGCCAGATATTTTATCGCATTAGAGATAAACGTTGCTAATAGCATGTTATCTCTGCGATAATATCTGGCGATAGAGAGCGATAAAAAAAATGTGCTAAGCGCATTTAGAGATACATTTTGCTATTTGTTGGTAATATGCCCCGATGTCGCTACATGACTGGCTCTCTCAGTAAGTATGTAGGTCCGTAGATTTGTATATAAGTTGCTGTATGGATTGCTTGATGGTTGTGTTAGAGATTTTTTGAATATGCAACTGTGGGTGCAACTAGGTTGGTTACTACTGGATAGATATGTGCTGTGTGGGGTTATGAATGTATGTGTAAATGCCTTTGTTGCTCTTTCACTGGATGTATGAGTGGCTGCCTGGTTTTGTATATAGGTATGTAAGTAGCTGTATGAGTGGGTGACTGGGTGTATTGGTGTATAAGTGCATGTGTAAATGACTGTCTGAGTGCTGGGTACATGAATGCCTGTACAGGCATGTGAGTAGGTAAGCCAATGCCTGTATGAGTGTGACACTAATTTGATAAGTGTATGTATAGGTGAGTAAATGGGTGTGTGAATGATTTTATAGACGTTTGACTGAGTGTGGCAGTCACTGTCTGGCTGTGTGATTGGTGGAAACATAAGTGTTTTATGGAACTGTAACTGGGTGTGTAAATGCCTGCCTGACTGTGTGAGTGGGTAAACATTATATACTATTACATTTCTTACTTTAAGCAAACATCCACATCTAATTCCAAACAGATTTATTTATATTGGCTTAATAAAATCACTATATTTATAGTATGCCAAGTGCTCTTTTACCTTTCCTACTCACTCTATATTTAGTTAATGCTCTCATCGAAGCTACCTTCTGTTTTCCTCACTAGTGTAGTGTCTAGAAGATACACATTTTCTTTCACCCTACATACACTAACAGTGTTTATATCTAAATATACCTTTTAATACTACAATCTAGTTAACATATCTGTAAAAGCCTTTTGCTGTTCTCCAACTTTAATTCCTATTTATGTTCAAATCTGTTTTTTGGGGAACTATCTAGTTAGGCAGTGGCAATCCTTCTCCACTCTCAGTACAAAAGCAGCTAAACCGGCTACCCCTTACCAAATGCACTTACTTATACTCCATTCGTTAACAAATCACAGACTTCCTTTCATCTTTTATTTTTGTTATACCACTTCTATTCCTTTAACCCTTTACAAGTTTCCTGGGAAGAATCCCAATTTGATTGTTTTTTCCATGGATCTATTGCGGCGCTCAGCGCTGCCCCTTGTGCAACTTTGTGGTTGATCTGCGGATCCACACGTTAGCTCATAGAACAATCTGCTTTTAAAAGTTTAGATTTATGATTTACTTTGTAAAAGCTACTCAACTAAAAGCCTAACACTCCTAATTACCAATGTTACCACACCACTGGTTTTGAATTTCACAGTGCAGTCCTTTGTATTCCCATCCCCCACATTCTTCGAGCTCCATTTCCATTGTGACCATGTTAGCAGCACTCTCCACCTACCAATAGGCCAAAAGTACACATTACTTTCTGTAAGCAGCATACCAGCTCCATATTAAACTGCAACAGGTGTGGTTGACTGGTTGCAATTTCAAGCATATCCCTAACAACATATTCCTATTGTTTTTTCAAAACCAATCAAAGATGTAGTTACTTTTTCATCCAAATCACTATCTACTTTTAGTTCCATGCACATATCCACCATCCCTTTAAATATGTTCTTTTTGATTCTATTTGCCGTCTACTGTTTTTGCTCCCTTTGATCTTCTACACTGCCTCATTCTACAGCAGCCTTCTCCTCTGTGCTACTCTTCCTTCCGTCCAAAATTGGCATAGTGTGAATTATGGGTCATATTTTAGTGTTTTGAGCATCACGGATCCCAAATCAAAATTACACCTTCAACATATAAGAGCAAGGGGTTTTCATTAATCAAAATCATTTATGCGAAACATCAACACATTCAATACCGTAGGTGTATAACCGACTACCTAGGTATCTAAGATAATGTGAGAGTTCCTCTATGGGTCTGTTGGAAGGTGTGTCAGTGGTTGTGATGTTGTGTGAGTGGGTGCATAAGAGGCTGTATAGGTCTCTAATTTGGTGTTTGAGTGGCAGTATGGGTCATTAAATGAGTTTGTGAGAGTGTGATTGGGTGAGTGAGTCGGTGTTTGACTGGCTGTGTCAGTGTGCGAGTAGGTTTGTCATAGACTTGATAGGTATAAGAATGGTTGAGTGAGTGTGTTAATGGGTGTATCAATGGCTGTGTGAGTGGTAGTAAGGGTGCATGAGTTGCTGTGTGAGTGGCTGTATGGGTGTGTGAGTGGTGCTATGGGTATGTAAGTACGTGTGTGAGGGGCACTATGGGTCTTGGAGATGGTGTTTAACTGTGTGTATCTGTGAGTGGATATGTGACCATCTGGTCTGAGGGTCTATGGGTGGCTGTATGAGTGAGTGAGTATATAGGTCTGTGAGTGGGTGTGTAAGTGGGCCAGTGAGTGTTTGTATGAGTGTCTGGGTATGTATGTGACTGTCAGTGTGAGTTTTTGAGTGGGTGTGTGAGTGACTGTGTGGGTCTGTGAGTGCCACTTATGACATGGTCTGTGTCATCACTGATGAATCTTAAACAACATCACTGATGACATCATCAAGTGATTTTGGGCCATATGTAGGTAGCCCAATACCGGTCGGTAACGGCCAAAATTCTGTAATTTTGCCGTTACTGACCAGTATTTAGGCATTTGTGATGTAGGAGGCCAAAAGTAAGGATTCGGTAAATATGAATCGGTAAATACCGATTCATCATTACCGAATTCTAAATTACCAAATCAGTATTTACCGAATCCTTATTTACCGAATCGGTAAATAAGAAACGGTAAAAATGATATTAGAGATGAAGGTAACTTCTAAAATACCGAATTTCATGAAATTCGGTATTTAAGAGTCGGTAATTACCATGGAGTGAAAGCAGGTGGTAACCAGGTGCAGGCCATAAAATAGGCCCCAAAATCAACAGTGTGACCAGAATGGCGGCATTCTATGTCATAGCAAGGCGGCTATGGCTACAGGCAGCAGGAGAGAGGCACTGGAGACGGGAGGAGCAAGTCTACAGAGAGCGGATCACACTCTTCCAACTTACTGAGGCAGAGATCCATGAAAGGTATAGGCTACACCCCCACACCATCCTGGACTTGATAAGGGACCTGCACCCACTCCTGGAGCACCCAACACCAAGGGCACACGCCATGCCACCACATGTGCAGGTGCTCCGTAGCCTACACCTGCTTGCATCTGGCAGTTACCAGGGGGTGAAAGCTGCGGTAGGTGGGGGGTCCCAGAGCTGCCTGTCCCGTTTCTTCAGGAAGTTCCTGGACGCCATGATGCAGAGAATTCATCATTACATAAGCTTCCCTTACACACATGCGGTACTGCTGAAGACAAAGACTGACTTTTACCAAATGGCACAGTTCCCACATGTGATCGGCTGCATTGATGGCACACACGTCCCAATCTGCCCACATGCAGCCACAGAGTACATCTACAGGAACAGAAAGTCCACACACTCAATAAATGTGCAGGTAATCTGTGATGCTGCCAACATAATCACAGACATCGTGGCCAAATTCCCAGGAAGGACCCACGACTCCTACATCTTCTAGAACAGTGGGATCTACACACGCCTGACGGCGGGGGAATTTGGAGAAGGATACCTGCTAGGTAAAACACTGTTACACACCCTGATAGATGCTGCAGATGTAGGTGTTGGTGTGCATGTGACTAATGGCTCTCTCCTTTCCACATAGGCGATAGTGCATATGCTGTCCGCTCGTTCAATCTGACACCCTACCTGAACCCATCAACCCCGAGTGAGAGACGATACAACGCCGCACACAAATCTACTCGCAATGTCGTGGAGCGCACCTTTGGGCTATTAAAAAGCAGGTTCCGCTGCCTCCACAAAGGCAGAGGCGCAAGTCAGTACTCACCCCTCATCTGCTGTAAAATATTTGCAACTTGCGCAATGCTGCACAACCTTGCCACTAGGAAAGGAACAGCAGTAGATTTAACAGATATTGAGGAAAATGATGATGAAGATGCACAGCCTGAGCCCAACACAGTAGGAGTGGCGCCAGCAACAGATGGGAGACAGAGACGGGCAGAGATCACCCGCAACTATTTCTAAGTAAGTAAGGAGACACAGCCAGGCGTTGTATGTTCATGATGTAGTTTAATAACTTGCCACTACGACAAAGAACAAATGACACAGCATGCTAATTCAAATGCAGATAACCTTAAAAGGTAGTCATGGGTTACTTCACCCTAAATATGTACATAAAGGTGTGGGCAGCAGTAACATCTGCGCCCACGCACAACAGTGCTGGATGCCTGCAGCTGCCCTTTCCCACTGTCTGCTGAGCCAGGGCCCGCAGCATGCTGCCCGCTGCTTCTCTGTGTGTCTGGGACAGGGGGGTAATGCTGCTCCTGATGGTGGTTTCGTTACTCTCCCCCACAACTAATGCACCAGCGTTGGCTGCCTGGGTGGTAAGAAGCACTTCCAGTGCGGTTGTCACCTTCCCCATCCCCCTGGTGACATCAGTGCAGCAGTGCACAAGCCCCTCCTGCATTGCCATGGAGCACCTGCAGAGCAGGGAAGTGGCAGTTGACAGACGATTTACCGCTTTGGTGTGCTGATTCATGTATTGCATCTCCTTGCGCCTTCTTGCCCTGTCCTCATCCAGTTTGTCACATAGTATCATCAAGGACTGGGACATGTCCCGCATTCCCTCTGCCATCTCCTTGATGCCCTCCGCCATGGAGCTGATGCCCCTGTAATTATTGCCTATGTTTTGGTTTAAGTGCCGCATTTGGTTTGCAATGATTGTATGGCCTTCCCCTGCAGGCGCTGCACTTTAACCATACTGGCCTCCAGCCCTCCGAAGACCCCGTCACCCTGCCGAGTTGTGCTGAGCTCCTGGAACCTGCGGCTTCTCGCACCTGTGTGCACACCCTCGGTGGTGGACTGCAGCCCAGCATTGGTTTCCTCCAGTGGAGCAGTTGGCATATCACTAAGTATGGGTGCAAAATCCACTGCGCTCGCGAAATTTAAAAATTTCGGTCAATTTCCCGATCCGCGAATCTCGTGAAATTGCCGAAAAATTCACGAATTCGCGCGCGGCTGATTTTTTTTTTTGGCCCCAGGAAGCACAGCTAAGGCAGGTGCTCTAGTTGAAGCAAACTTTGTAACCATTTTAGAATGGCGACGGCAAGCTGCCAGAGTGCTTGCTGGCGCCATTCTAAAATGGTTACAAAGTTAGCTTCAACTGGGGCACCTGCCTTAACTCTGTAAGTGCTTCCTGTGGGCCAGAAATTAAAACTCAACAGGAATCACTTACAGATATAAATAAAGAAAGCAGCTGTCCGAGTTCAAGCTCAAATTCAGTAACGTTTTAATCAGCCCAAAACATTAGTGAGCACGGTCGAGGCTGGGCAAGTGTGCTTTAACCCCATATCTGCGATCGAAAATTATCTGTAATACCCGAGGGAGGTCTTTGCATCCCTGAGATTCTGGAGCGCAATCGCCGTTCCTGTGACCAGCAGGCTGCTTTCTCCTCAACTGCTGCCCTGCTCGCTCTCTGACCTTTTATACACAAGAGGCATGTTGATGACACGCATAGAAGCCCCGCACCACACACTAGCGGTATCAAACGTCTTCCCGCCCTTTCCCAACTATGATGGACAGCTCACTCAAGGGACCTCGGCGCCTTTTGGCGCTGTGGCAAAGTTGCAGGCACACATGGTCAGTGGAGACAAATCTTCTGGCCCTACGCAGCTGCAGTGTAGGAAAAGCAATATCATTTACCCAACGAGATAGCACTTACTGGATTAGCCTGTAGTACTCCAGTTGAGTAGAGATATTGCACAAAACGGTGGCATCTTTGTGGATAACTATGCAGGGCAGGATTCATTCTGGCACGAGGCTCCTGTCACAAAAATTAAACCTCTACAGGAAGCACTTACAGATATAAATAAAGCAGGTGCTCGAGTTGAAGCTCAAATTCAGTAACGTTTTAATCAGCCCAAAAGCATTAGTGAGCACGGTCGAGGATGGGCAAGTGTGCTTTAAATCCATATCTGCCGTCGAAAATTAGCTTCAATACCCGAGGGAGGTCTTTGCATCCCTGAGTTTCTCGAGCGCAATCCCTGTTCCTGTGACCAGGAGGCTGCTTTCTCCTCACCTGCTGCCCTGCTCGCTCTCTGACCCTTTATACACAAGAGGCATGTTGACACACATAGAAGCCCCACACCACACACTAGCGGTATCAAACATCTTCCCGCCCTTTCCCAACTATGATGGACAGCTCAATCAAGGGACCTCGGCGCCTTTTGGCGCGGTGGAAAAGTTAAAGGCACACATGGTCAGTGGAGACAAATCCTCTGGCCCTTTACGCAGCTGCAGTGTAGGAAAAGCACTATACATTTACCCAACGAGGTAGCACTTACTGATTAGCCAGTAGAAAGTACTCCAGTTGAGTAGATGGAAATCGCAAAAAAATCTGCGATTTCGCTGGAAAATCTGCGAATTTGCGGACTGTTTTTGCAATTTTGCGCGAATTCGTGAACCGCAGATCCGCAAAATGTGCCCATACTTACACATCACCCTCCCTTGTGTCCTCAGAGGACAACTCCATGACATGGAGAGTGGCTACAGTATGCCTCCTGGGCCTTACCAGTACGGGTGATGTTGAAGCTGGTGAGGCTGACTGTTCTTGTGAGGCCTGCTGTGGTGGAGAATCAATCAGTAGTATCGCTGCTGGCACTGCTGTTGTGGCTGGCTCTGGTGGTGCAGCTGCCTGTAGTGTTGGTGCCGATGGTGGTTGAGTGCTGTGACCTGCACTTGTGCTGGCATCCTCAGTCCTTCCCTTACGGGGTGCCCTTCCCTCCTTCTCCTGCACTGTCCTGCGCGATGACTCTCCTGTGGACAGATATGGACATTAGCTCAGTGGTCCTGCAACCCTGTATTTCAGTATTAAATTACAATCCTGTCACACTATCTCAATGTCCTCTACTGCTTCTGACAGATGTGTGTGTGGCATGCCGTGTTGTTTGGTGTGATGATGACTGTCATGATGGGTGTTTCACTGACTACATCTCCCATGATGCATTGGTGGTGTATACCAAAACCTGTACTGGAGTGTGAGTCACACAGCCACATTGGGGAAGGGGGATAGGGAAGGGGGGAGGATTGCTGTGCATGCTTCTTACCTTGTTTTGTGGCAGCTCTGGCTAAGCTGTCTGCATCCCTGATCCCAGATACACTCTCGGACTCCAGGGTCGACTCCACCAGCTGCTCCAGGCAAGTGAGGGCAGGTGCCCAGCTCCTTCCTCCCCTGTGACACTGGATTCTTTCCTCTGTGCAGCCATCTTCTTCTTGGTAATGATCTGGAGATCATACCACCTTTTTTTGAGGTCATCAATGTGACGTGGGCTCACCCCAATGGCGTTCACCTTCGCCTGGATTGCCAGCCAGGTCTTCCTTTTCACAGCCTCTGCTACCTGCAGGGACTGTTTTCCAAAAAGCTGAGTGTGGTGTTTCACCACCTCCTCCACAAGCACCTGAAGCTCACTTGTACTGAACTTCATCTTCCTTTTTCTGTCTGCTCCTTCCCTCTCTGATTCTTGGGTTGCCATTCTGCAGTTCTTCTCAGCAGAGTTCAACCAGTGGCTCAGTTGCTCATAGCTCTCCAGAAGGTTCTGATTGTCTGCACCTGCATGGGTGTGGCCACTTGCTGGTTGTGGGGTGGGGTGGTTGCACATGTTTGGTTGAATCCTCAATTGCTTGAATTTTGAATCTCTGATTCTGTATTTTCCGCTTCGGTAAATAATGATTCCGAAAATGTTTTCGATATTTTCCGAATCGGTAAATGTTACCAAATTTTTTTCTACTTCACATTTACCGGTTCCGGAATACCGAATCGGTAAAATCCGTTACTTAGGAATCGGTAAAATATATTTACCTACATATGGCCCTTTGAGTCTAAGAGTTTATGGGTGTTAAACATATATACTAACCTACTACAAAAGTTAAATTATTATACTAGGTGCACTACTACTAAGTGATACTACTTCTAACATTCATTATGTGAGTGGCTGTGTGACTGTACGTGTCCGTATGGGAGTGTTAGTAGCTGTATGGTTGTATAAGAGAGTGTGAGAGTAGATGTGTGGTTGAGTGAGATGTTGTGTGAGTGGCTGTATTGGTGATTGAGTGGGAGTGTCAGTTGCTGTATGGATAGGTGAGTGGTGGTGTAAGTGACTTTGTGGGTGGTTAAGAGGGTGTATTGATTGTATGGGTGAGTGAGCGTGTGTCTGAATGGCAGTATCAGTGAGAGACTGGGTGTATAAGTGGGTATATGGGTGAGTAAATGTCTATTTGAGACAGTGTTTGGTTAAGTGAGTTGGTGTGTGAGTGGTTGTAATAAATAGTAAATGTCTGTGTGAATGGTTGTATGGGTGAGTGAGTGGATGTTTGAGTGCTTGTATGGGTTAGTGAATGGGTATGTAATTGGTTGTGTGAGTGAGTCTGTAAATTCTTGTATGGGTGAGTGAATGGCTGTGTTGAGAGGCTATATGGGTGCGTGAGTAGCTGTGTAGGTGAATAAGTCTGTGTTCGAGTAGCTATATGGGTGAGTGTGTGGCTGTATGAGAGGCTGTGTGCGTGAGTGACTTTTTTTTAAAACATATTTTTATTGGCATTTTTTCCGTTCACAATAACAAAGTACATTTGGATACAGTAGGTTGGATTGCAATTCTTTCTGTTTACCATGTAGTGCAGTGCTAGTCATATATCGATTGGTTCATTGTTCTGGTACCCGTGAGGTGCCAGGTCCAGCTTTTGCCATGTAGAACTGGGGTACAACAACTGGGGAGGAGTTCATGGAATTCTGAGTGATATGAGTGGCTGTATGGGTGAGTGAATGGTTGTGTGAGTGGCTGTATAAGTGAATAAGTTGCTGTGTGAGTAGCTCTATGGAGGAGTGAGTGGGTATGTAAAGATTGGTGTGAGTCTGTGAATAGGTATGTGAGTGGTTTTGTGGGTATGTGAGTGGGCATATGATATACTATATGGTGGTGTGTGTAGTTCTGTGGATGATGTCAAAAGAGATATCATCAGTGCTGACATTTGAGATGTCATCAGTGATGTCACTGACTATGTCATGAGTGATGCATTATGTGAGGTCTTCAGCATTGCATTGCGGGCATAAGTTATAGTTAGCTCAGCCTTCTGTTTTTTCAGTGAATTTCTAAGGTATTTTAAAGTTCTATTTCCTAACTATAACATTCCTGTAACCTCTGTTTTTTAAAGTGAATTCTTCAGGTTTTTCAAATTCTATTCCCTAATTATAGCATACCTGTAACCTTTGGTTTAAGAGAGTATATATGTTTTTTAACTAGTAGCTGCGTTTGCAGAGTGGTGGAGAAAGGCGAAGGGGCCTCTGATCAGGTCTCAGGAATCCTGCTGTGTCATACTTACAGGAGGTAACAGGAGGGATTGCTGCCCCCAACGAACCCTCAGCAGCCAAGGGGACTCATCTCCCAACCAGTAGTTCATCAGGAGTTGTGTTTGCAGAGTGCTGGAGAAATGGGGCATGGCCTCTGGAGACCTGTCAGCAATCCAGCAGTGTGGAACTTACTAGAGGTAGCATAACAGGAGGGGTCCCTGGCCCCCAAGAACCCTCAGCAGCCAAGGGGACTATATTACCTAAGCAGTAATGAATCAGGTAGTGTGTTTTCAGAATGGTGGGGAAATGGGGCGGGGTCTCAGATGACCTGTCATCAATCCTGCTGTGTGGGACTTACTGGAGAAAACAGGAGTGGTAGTTGGCCCCCACGGACCCTCAGCGTCAAGGGGACTTCATCCGCCAAATAATAGTGCCCCAGCAGGCACATTTTTAGAGTGGTGGAGAAGGGGGTGGGCCTCCATTGACCTCTCAGCAATCCCACTGTGTGGGACTTACTGGAGGTAACAGGAGGGATAGTTGGCCATCAAGGACCCTTAGGAATCATTGGGAGTTCATCTCCCAATTAATAGTGCACCAGGAGGTTGAAAGAGTGTGGGACCTATCGCAACTTGTCGCTGGCTTTTTTTTCTTCAGTTTTATTAGGGGTGGGTGGCCACGTGCCCAATGTTGGCCCTACCAACCCCAACAACTTGGTCCCATACTTTTTTCCTTCAATTAAGAGAGGGGGACAAGCCCCCAGGCCGATTTTGGCCCGAGGGACTCTATCCCCTATGGCCCAGCCTCTTTTCTTCTTGCTCTTTTCCCGCCATAAGTGTGGCAGGGTATGCTCAGACGTGAGTCCCTTGCTCACTTTGCCACTGGATTCAAGCAAGCCTGGCTGAAGACGGCTGGAATGCCAGAAACCGGTCCTTGGAAGCTTGTTTCCGGTCCAGGGAAGGCATGGCATGGCAGTTCGGGCTGGACTGTTCCCATGAGGCACAGGGTCTGACTGATTTGCATATAGCCATGCCTGAACTGGGGTGGCAGAGTGGGCTAAAGAACGGTGATGGATTAAACCCAGATCTTTTGACTGGGTGTGAGTGTTTGATTGGTTCAGATGCTCCGTCCATCACCACCCCCTTTTGTACCGCTTTTGGCCACCATAAGTGTGGCAGGGTATGCTCAGACGTGAGTCCCTTGCTCACTTTGCCACTGGATTCAAGCAAGCCGGGCTGAAGACGGCTGGAATGCCAGAAACCGGTCCTTGGAAGCTTGTTTCCGGTCCAGGGAAGGCATGGCTTGGCAGTTCGGGCTGGACTGTTCCCATGAGGCACAGGGTCAGACTGATTTGCATATAGCCATGTCTGAACTGGGGTGGTAGAGTGGGCTAAAGAACGGTGATGGATTAAACCCAGATCTTTTGACTGGGTGTGAATGTTTGATTGATTCAGATGCTCCGTCCATCACCACCCCCTTTTTTACCACCCCCTTTTGTACCCCTTTTCCCACCCAGGGTATCCAGTCACTTTCAGTGGGAACTGCGGAGGGACCCTGAAGGCCCCCTTGGTCCCTACTGGTTGCTTGCCTCCTGCAGGACCCGGCATTACTTTTAGACATAAGGAGCTGCTGAAAAGGCAGCTCCCTGTGTCTACAACAATTTTGTTTTGCTTCCAGTAAGCAAGAGCATTTTTAATTCTCTTGCTTGCTGGAAGCAGAGCATTTGCTGTGGCTTGGCGGGAGCGGTAAGGCTCCTGCCAAGTGATGCTCCCGCCAAGCCACAGCTAACAGCTATGTCCCGGGGGTGGGCATCCTGAGATATAGCAGGAGCCGTCCCTGGGTGGTAGTGGCCACCACGGCCATCTACGGCCCCAGGAGGGGTGCACATGCCCACTCCTTTCTTGATGGTGTGCTTTCCCCCAGAGAGGTGGCAGTCCCCATAGATCAGAACAACCCGGGAGAGGGGCCCCTTCCATCTTCACCAAAAACGTTGCCCCATGGAGGTGGTGGCCCCTGCACTCAAGGGGGTACCTGAGGCCTCCCACCACCAACTAATCATTGATATTGATATTGATATTGATATGTATTTATTAAGCGCTCGTACGCCCGGGGGCTTCATGGCGCTATAGACAGGAACACAGCATGCCAATTAAGAGCAGAGATAAGACGGCTCAGCAGAACGCCTGGGAAAAAAGCCAAGTTTTAAGGGAATGTCTAAAACTAAGGATATTATCGCATAGTTTTAGATGAAGGGGGAGAGAGTTCCAAAAGGTGGCTGCAAGATGGTCAAAGCAGCAACCTCCGAGACGCTTCCTCTTGTAAAAGGGAACAGTGAGAAGGGATTTATGCATGGAACGGAGATTGCGGGGAGGGTTGTATCTGTTAAACATGTCTCTGACAAATAGAGGGCCAGAGTCATGTAGAGACTTGAATAAAATACACCCGGTTTTGAAAGCAACCCGTTGCTGGACAGGCAGCCAGTGTAGCTGTTTTAGCCCTGATCTGACAGACTGCCTTTTAGGTAGGTTAAGAATGAGCCTGGCTGCCTGGTTCTGAACAAGCTGGAGGCGCTTTAGCTCACCAGCCTGGAGCCCGAGGTAGAGGCTGTTGGAAAAATCCAATCTGGACAGAACCAGGGAAATGACGATCTGTATAAGGGCCTCCGCGGAAAAAAAGCAGGCAATTTTCTTAATTTTCTTCAGCTGGAAAAAGCTAGAGGACACCACTGCGCCAACCTGCCTTTTCAGGGAGAGATCCTCGCTGAGAAAAATTCCCAAGCTTTTGACTGAGGATGACTTAGACGGAGGGGCTCCCAGGCTAGCTGGCCAAAAACTAGGGTTCCAGCTAAGTGCACTCTGCCCAGGCAAGACCAGTTCAGTCTTGCCCGGGTTGAGTTTCAGATGACTGCAGCTCATCCAGCTCAGGATGTGAGACATGGTGTTTTGAAACTCAACCACTGAGTCTTTGATGTTTAAAGGAAAGATGAGCTGCAAGTCATCTGCGTAGTTGAAGATGGTCACTCTAGCCTTCCTGAGAGAGTACAGAAGGGGACGTAAGTATAGATTGAAAAGCAGAGGTGATAGAGATGAGCCCTGAGGAACTCCGCAGATGGTAGGAATCGTGGGGGCTGTGAAAGAACCCAGTCTGACAGATTGAGTGCGGCCGGTGATAAATGAGGGGAATCCAGCTCAGCGCGGGGCCCCTGAGACCTGCCTGCTCGACACGGCTGACCAAGATGGTATAGTCAACCGTGTCGAACTCTGCCGAGAGGTCCAGTAGCACCAGAGCCTGGTGGATCCCCTCATCGGCATTCCGCCTCAAAGTATTCTGCACCGAGAGAATGACAGCCTCAGTTGAATGACAAGGGCGGAAGCCAGCCTGATTGGGCGCAAGGTATTTAGATTCTTCTATGAATTGGGAAATGCTGTCACAGACATGGGCCTCCAGTAATTTGGCGCAATAAGGCAGCAAAGATATGGGCCTATAGTTAAGTGGGTCCAGCGGGTTGGCTCCAACTTTTTTTAGCAGGGGAATAAGGAGGGCTTTTTTGAAGTTATTAGGAACTTTACCCTGTGAGAGAGATCTATTCATCAAGGGAAGCAAGCACTCAGGGATGGTGGTTCCCACTTCTCTCAAGATGTATGGGGGACAGATATCATCAGGGGAGCCAGATTTGACCTTGGTGAAAAGTTTAGATAAACAGGCAACATCAATAGGGGGGAAAAATTCCAAAGTAGAAGGATTGTAATAGGTATCGACCAGAAGGGAAGGAGGCAAGTTGGTGGAGATGCTTTGTTTTATGGTGCAAATTTTATTAAAGAAAAAAGTGTTTAATGTGTTGCAGAGATCCTGGGTGGGGGACACAGATGGGGAGGTTCTGTCACTACCACTGAGACTCTCCACGATATTAAACAATTCTCTAGACTTGTTGCATGAGTGAAGGATTTTTTCTGAAAAGTAATCAATTTTGTGTTTCTGAATGAGTTTCTGGTATTCCTTTCGCGCCCTGCAATAATTGGCTTTGTCCAATTCTGAATACGCTGTTCGCCACTTCCGCTCCTTTTGACGAACTTGAAGCTTTAGAGCTTTCAGGTGAGGAGTAAACCACCTGTGAGCGTCATAGGTGCGGGAGCGGGGGAAGTTAGAGCAGGGGGCGTGTACATCAGCGGCCTGACGTAGCCAGCTAGAGAAGACTTCTTCAATCCCTTCAATATCCTGATCTAATAGGGGAAGGGTGGAGGTTAAGGTGTCAAGAAAGGCAGAAATGTCGGCCTTCTTCCAAATTCTGACCTTCCCTCCTTTCTGAAACGGCTGTTTTCTGCTCTTAGCGATGGTAATAGAAAAATGAATCAGATAATGGTCTGACCAGATGCAGGGGGTGATGGAGTCAATAGCTAGAGGGACGTTCTGTGACCAAATTTGATCAAGGCTGTGCCCTTTTTCATGAGTGGGGAGGTGTATCTGTTGAATGAGATTCATGTCTAAGAGAGTCTCCTTCAGTGCAGCTGCCTGAGCGTCCAACTCGGTAGAGTTCAGCCAGAGATTAAAATCGCCCAGCAGCACAATTTTCTTGTAACTAATTATTAAGGGGGCGAGATGTTCTGCTAAGGATGCCGCGAAAGTGGGCATATTTTGAGGAGGACGGTAAATAAGGACCAAAAGTAAAGATCCGCCGTTCGTGTCCATTCTAAGGGTCATGCTATCGGATCCTGTAAGATCAAGAGACGGTAGAAGAGAGAATTTATGAGTCTCGTGAATAATCGCAGCAACTCCCCCACCCCTTTTGTCAGCGGGTCTGTCCACGTGCAGAATATAGTAGTTGGAAGGGACCGCTGCCAAGATGTCAGGCAAGAAGTGCGCGTTAAGCCAGGTCTCTGTAAGGAGTAAAATATCAGGTTGCTCAGCCTGAAGCAAAAGAAATATGTCCGTATGGTGTTTTACCATGAACCTGGTATTTAAATAATAACATTTAAGAATCGTCTCGGATCCGGGCAGGGATAAAGGAGGAGTGAAAGGATTTGGGCGCGTGGGTAAATCAGCCATGAGCTCGGGGTTCAGGATCCCATAGGTAGCGACGCGCTTTAGGACATGCGCGGGTAAGGCGGGCCCCGCGCTGTCTGAGGGTCTAAGTAATAGCAAATCTGAGGAAGAATAAGTGTAGGTTTGACCAGGGGTTCTGGCCCCGGGACCCGGTCTGCCGCGGACGGGCGCAGACGGGCTTGACTTGTGCGCGACTTCGGCGTGCATTCGTCGCGCCCGCTGCGCTCATCCGCTGCGCTCCGGTAAACACATTGGTTTTGTAGCCTCAGTCCCGGAAGGACTAGACCGCTGAATCCGGTCCAGCCCCACCCAAGATGGCGGCTCGCCTCACCCTCCACGCAAACGGCACCAGCCGCGATGGAACAGGGCGGGATACAGAAGAAAATCAGTGCATATAGGTAGGTAAATTCAAACAGTAAATTTGGCTTTTAAAATCAGCTTTAAAATATTCCAGACGCGCTGGCGCCTTAATCGCGCCAGAGCACCAACAATGTCTACCCTTAACTGCTCGTTAGTAAGATTGCTTTCACAGGGTTCCAGGAGAGCCAGGTAGCTGCCACCAGCCTAGCGTTCTCCGTGAGCTCTGTGCCCAAGGATGTTTTGTAGCCTGAGTCCCGGAAGGACTAGACCGCTGAATCCGGTCCAGCCCCACCCAAGATGGCGGCTCGCCTCAACCTCCACGCAAACGGCACCAGCCGCGATGGAACAGGGCGGGATACAGAAGAAAATCAGTGCATATAGGTAGGTAAATTCAAACAGTAAATTTGGCTTTTAAAATCAGCTTTAAAATATTCCAAACGCACTGGCGCCTTAATCGCGCCAGAGCACCAACAATGTCTACCCTTAACTGCACGTTAGTAAGATTGCTTTCACAGGGTTCCAGGAGAGCCAGGTAGCTGCCACCAGCCTAGCGTTCTCCGCGAGCTCTGTGCCCAAGGATGTTTTGTAGCCTCAGTCCCGGAAGGACTAGACCGCTGAATCCGGTCCAGCCCCACCCAAGATGGCGGCTCGCCTCACCCTCCACACAAACGGCACCAGCCGCGATGGAACAGGGCGGGATACAGAAGAAAATCAGTGCATATAGGTAGGTAAATTCAAACAGTAAATTTGGCTTTTAAAATCAGCTTTAAAATATTCCAGACGCGCTGGCGCCTTAATCGCGCCAGAGCACCAACAATGTCTACCCTTAACTGCACGTTAGTAAGATTGCTTTCACAGGGTTCCAAGAGAGCCATGTAGCTGCCACCAGCCTAGCGTTCTAGGCCCCAGGGAGGTGGTTGTCCCCGGGGCTAGGGGCGTCCAAGAGGCCCCCCAATAACAACGAAATAGCCCTGGGGAGGTGGTGGTCCCTGGGGCACGAGGGGGATCCAAGAGGCTCCCCGATTTTGTTTTTGACATGTGGCCCCAGGGAGGTGATGGTCCCTCAGGTCGGTCCAAGAGAACCCCCATTTTAAAACAAATAAGCCCCTTGGGAGGTGTTGGTCAAAAGGGACATCATTAAGCCACAGGAGAGGGGACTTGTGTGCCCCCTCTTATTATCAAAATTCCCCCGGGACCTAGCTCTCCCGTGGGTCAATTACTAATGAAGTATGGGAGTCCCACTTTGCTTTTTTTTTACATTTCGGTGGGATCCATGGATCCGCCAAAATGTTTTTTTTAAAAAATGCATTTTAGCCCTGTGGGGTCCCAGGGGGATATTAAACAAAACCTATTTTGTGGAGCACTCAACCTGTAATTTAATATTTATATGTTAGTCTTCTTTAACCTTTTTGTGCTACACTGGGAGGCATGGTGTCTAGAATGCTTTAGAGTCAAAACAAAATCATACAATCAAGTACTTGTACTTGATCCAATGTACACAGTTCACAAAACAAATATTTACTGTGTTATCATTTTTTTTTACCTTCAATTATATTTTAACAAACAAAATTCATTTCAATTCAGAGAATTAAATGTTTTGTCTAGGACTGGACTAAAACCGTCAAGATGGCTGCCAACACTTCCTGATTTGAAGTGTTCGCAGCCAATCAGATCTCAGAACAAGATTGGGAGGGGTTGGCAATTCTCCGTGTCCTTTTATATACAATTGGAAATGTATTTTACTAATTGGGCAACAACAGAAGAGATTTACACCAATTCACAAAAAGTTTGTTTTCTTGCCCAAGAGCTACCTTCCTGCCAAATTTGGTGTAATTCGGTTCAGCAGTTCAGCTGTAGGCATGACTGAAGTTCCTATGGGAAACAACATGGGGAAAACACGTTTTGAGACCCCCTTTTTCTCGGCCCCCGCTTGACAGATCACCCCAAAACCTTAAATGACAGCAGTTGAAGTGAGTGGCAAACTAGGTTTACATTTTTGCGAGTATTCGTCAAGCGACAACAAAGATCTTGCCAAATGAAAAAACACTCTCCCTATGGAAACTACATCCTAACTGTTAGAACTGGGGGTCTCTGGTTGGTAGAGGTAAGTACCTTAGACCAAGTAGGGACCCTTGCTTCTAGTCAGGGTGAAGGAATAACCCTCTGAGATAACCCCTGCTCACCCTCTAGGTAGCATGGCGCGAGCAGTCTAGGCTAAACAGAGGCAATGTGGATAACATTTGCACTTAACACAACAATAATCCCCAATCCACCACAAACTGAGACCACACAGGTAAGTATATTTTATAAAAATATATAGCTTTATCTAGTTTCAGCATGTAAATGAAGCAGTTGCATGATAATCACTTCTTTAGCAAACGTAGCATTTTATCTTAAGGGTTGCACTTAATTCTTAATGGTTGCACTTGTCAATAGGCAGTTCTCAGAACAGAAAAAGGAAATAGTCTCAAGTCTCTCAAATCAGGGGTCTAAAAATAATGCCCCTGATTTCTATTCGATCCGCTCTAAAAACGAGCAAGGAAAACAATGCCACGTGTAATCTTACTTTTGGCCTTTAAGCGCTGCAAGTGCGCGTCCTCGCGAGGCCCGGGGGCTCTTCTCTTCCCCGGGTTCCACCTCGCTCCTCTGTGTGCCCCCAGGCGCCCTGCGCCCACCAGAACCCACTCGCTTCCGGTCCCGGCCGGTCCCTCCTGCTCCCCCGCCTGCTCTCGACAATCCAACGAGCGGCGGGGAGCGGGCGAGGCGCTCAAGCCTGGGACGGCAGGCCGGGGCGGAAGACACTCGGGGAAATCCCTCGGCGAGGGCAGGACACTTCTTCCCGGGTCCGGCGGTGATCGCGCAATGCTTCCCTGGGTCCCGAGGACGGGGACCAATCCGGTCGCGGCGTCTGGGCGAGCCTCTGGTGCACCCGGGAGTCAGCCAATGGCAGAGCGGCTCCCGGGACAGTCAAGCCGTGACGCTCTGCTCCTTCGGCCAATCACGGCCCACCACCACTGATGACGCTGCGCCGCACGGGCCAATCCCGTCGCGGCGTTAGTGAGGGGGCTCGGCTCCCTCCACCAATGGGAGCGCGGCGGCTTCGTTCTTCGCTGCTTCAGCTCCCCCAACGATCGGCGATCTTGGGGGGGGTATTCCTGGTCCCCGGGCCGCGGCGGTGACACGGCGGGCAATTGTTTTCAGTGCGCCTAGCACTGGGAAGGCCCACAAGTCTCCGGCCAGCCCCACACCCGTGTGTCGATGAACACGCCGATCTTGGCCACTCAGCAGGCTGGGTCAGCGCGGCGCTCTCAAGCAGATTAGAGAGCAGCCCGGGCGCTAAGCAGGCAACCGGCAAAGTTTCACGATCTCCTTGCCACACAGCAGCTTCAGGGGGCACGGCAGAGTCTTGCAGTCCTTGTGCAACCTTTATGTCCCTGGGTTGCAGACAGGGGGCCAGCTCTTCTCAGGCCCTTGGAGATTCAAGTTGCAGACACAGCACACAGCAAAGTCTTGGCAGTTTCAAGCAGGTAGGGTCACAGCACACAGCCAAGTCCCTTTCTCCTCCTCAGCTTCCAGTTAGACAGCAGAACAGGTCAGCCCTTAGAGCACACAGCAAGGCAGTCTTCCTTTAGTTCCCTAGCTGTCTTCCTTCCAGCAGAGGTTCCTTCTTGATTGTAGAATTTCAGAATCTAAACTTCTGTAGTCAGGGGTCCTTTCCTTATACCCCTCAATGTCTTTGAAGTCCTTTGAGGTCTTTGTGCATGGAGGCCCTTGGTCCAGTCTAAACCAGTTCTGGGGGTTGCGGAGCACTGAGGTGTCTCTGGTTTTCTTCTTCCTGTCAGCTTCAGGGCCAGAGGTGTCAGTTGACCACCAGGAGGGAGCTAACATGGGGGAGGTAGGCCGGCACAGCCCAGTACTTATCAGGCATTCCTTCCTCCCACCTCCCAGGCAGGCAGATGTGCCCTTTCATCCCCGGGCTGGCTCCGACCCTCTCCTCGGGGGCTCTGCAGCCCCCCCTGTCACATCCAAACCAGGCAGGCATTCCACAAACCCAGGCACACAGAAAGGTTTAGACAAGAGAACAGCCACTTTCTAAAAGTGCTATTCTCCAACACAGGATTTAAAAACACCCTTCACTAAAAGATGTGTCATTAAATTCTGAGTTCAGGGATATCTTTCACTTATGTCCCATCTTGTTCCTATGGGAAGATAGGCTGGTATCACATGGCCCAGCCTCATCCATGTTACTCTATGGAGCAAGATAGCCTTTC
This sequence comes from Lissotriton helveticus, assembly GCF_964261635.1. NCBI lineage: Eukaryota > Metazoa > Chordata > Amphibia > Caudata > Salamandridae > Lissotriton > Lissotriton helveticus. The sequence continues at coordinate 1,146,125,750 of NC_136063.1, read as the reverse complement.
AGCAGTGAGCACATAAAATGGCTGCAGCCCACTACCAGAGCATATTACCTGCACTAGTACATGCTCTACCTTAGCCATACACTGCACCCTGCCCAGGGGGGTACCTTGAGCCTTCCATAGGGGTGACTGATATGCACAGACAAGGAAGGGTTAGGCCTAGCCAGTGTGGACACTGGCCAGGGGGACATGGCAGTCACTGACTGCACACAGGCCCTGCGCTGGCAGGCCTGGGTCACCATTTTAAAGCTACTCATGTGGGTGGCGCAATCTGCGCTGCAGGCCCACTAGTAGCATCTGTCATCACCAGCCCTGGCACACACAGCGCACTTTACTAGGGACTTCGTGGTGATACAAATATGCCAATCAATATCACAATTTACAGAAGGAGCACTTACAATCTGACACTGATCAGCGGTGGCAGAGTGTCCAAAGCATCTTAATCAGCAAAACGAAATCCAGCACAGCATCGAAACACATGAGTCAGAGGCAAAAAGATGGGGGAAGAACCACGCCAAAAGGTGTCAGGTCTAACATGTGTCCCCTCCAGCTGAAAGTGGGGAGAACTACCCAACCTCTTGGGAGTCCTCATCACTAAGGCGGAAGAATCTGGACAGACCGTCAGCATTGGCGTGTTCTGTACCAGGGCGGTGCTCCACCGTAAAGTCCATCCCCTGTAGGGAAATGGACCACCTCAACAATTTCGGATTCTCACCCCTCATCTGCATTAACCATCTGAGGGGCCTGTGGTCGATCTGAACACGGAAGTGAGTCCCAAACAGGTAGGGCCTCAGCTTCTTCAGAGCCCAGACCACAGAGAAAGCATCTCTTTCAATGGCACTCCATTTCTGTTCCCTGGGAATTAGCCTCCGGCTAATGAAAGCCACCGGTTGATCTCCTCCCTCATCATTGATCTGTGAGAGTACTGCTCCCACGCCTTGCTCTGAAGCGTCAGTTTGCACAATGAACTCACTGGAAAAGTCAGGTGCCTTAAGCACCGGTGCTGTGCACATGGCAGTTTTGAGGGTGTCAAAAGCAGTTTGACAGGCCTCAGTCCAATTCACTTTCCTGGGCTGATTCCTAGATGTCAGCTCTGTCAAAGGGGCCACAATGGTGCCATAGCCTTTGACAAACCGTCTGTAATACCCGGTGAGACCTAGAAAGGCTCTCACCTCAGTCTGGGTCTTGGGGGGTTCCCAAGCCAGAATGGTATCAATTTTTGCCTGTAGGGGCGCCACCTTGCCGCTCCCCACCTGGTGTCCTAGGTACACCACAGATCCCTGCCCTATCTGGCATTTACTGGCCTTGATAGTGAGGCCTGCCTTCTGCAGAGCCTTCAACACTTCAGTGAGGTGTTGCAGGTGTTCCTCCCAAGTGGAGCTGAACACAGCAATGTCATCCAGGTAGGCTGCGCTGAATTGCTCCAGTCCTGCCAGTACCTGGTTGACCAATCTCTGAAATGTGGCGGGGGCATTTTTCAACCCAAAGGGCATGACACGGAACTGGAAGTGTCCTTCTGGCGTTGAAAATGCTGACCTCTCCTTGGCCCCGTCAGTTAAGGCAATCTGCCAGTACCCTGAAGTCAAATCAAAAGTACTCAGGTACTGGGCAGCTCCCAACCGATCCACCAGCTCATCAGCTCTGGGGATGGGGTGCGCGTCAGTCTTGGTGACCGCATTGAGCCCCCGGTAGTCCACACAGAACCGGAGTTCTGGGGTACCATCTGGGGTAGCAGCTTTCTTAGGCACTAAGACCACTGGGCTAGCCCAGGGGCTGCTGGATGGCTCAATAACCCCTAGCGTCAACATCTTGGAAACTTCTTCCTTAATGCTGGCTCTGACCTTGTCAGCCACTCTGTAAAACTTCTGTTTCACAGGCAGACTGTCTCCAGTGTCCACGTCGTGGATGCACCACTTGGTGACACCTGGGGTCAGGGAGAACAGTGGGGCGAACTGACCCAAGACTTGGCGACAGTCCTCCTGCTGTTCTGGGGTCAGGGTGGGGAAGAGGACCACACCATCCACTGACCCATCTTGCTCCTTGACTGACAGGAGGTCAGGGAGAGGATCACTATCCTCCTCCCCTCCAACATCTGTAGCCATGAGCATAGTTACTTCAGTCCTCTCAAAGTGGGGTTTGAGGCGGTTCACATGTAGCACTCTCAGGGGCTGCCTTGGAGTCTTCAGGTTAACCAAATAGGTAACCTCGCTCTTGCGCTCCACCACCTCATAGGGCCCAGACCACTTGTCACGGAGCGCACAAGGCTCCACTGGAGCCATCACCCACACTTTCTGACCAGGGTGGAACTCAACCAGAGAAGTGTTCTGGTCATACCACCTCTTCATTTCCTCCTGGCTAGCCTCCAGGTTCTCTTGAGCGAGCTTCCTGAAGCGCTTGGTCTGGTTGCGAATGGCCAGCACATAGCTGAACACATCCTGAGGGGTTTTCCCACGGGATTTCTCCCACCCCTCCTTCACCAGAGCCAGAGGCCCTCTGACAGGGTGGCCATACAGCAACTCAAAGGGACTGAACCCTAAGGATTTCTGAGGCACCTCCCTGTAGGCAAACAACAGGCATGGCAACAAGACATCCCATTTCCGCCTCATGGGCTCTTCCAGGCCCATAATCATGCCCTTCAAGGTGCGGTTGAATCTCTCAACCAGACCATTTCCTTGAGGGTGGTACGGAGTGGTGAATTTGTATGTCACCCCACACTCACTCCACAGGGACTTCATATACTTAGAAATGAAGTTTGTCCCTCTGTCTGAGACGACCTCCCTGGGAAATCCCACACGGGAAAAGATCCCCATCAGGGCACGGCCCACCACTGGGGCGGTGACTGTCCTGAGCGGGAGGGCTTCCGGGTACCGAGTGGCATGGTCTACCAAGACCAGGATAAACCTGTTGCCTAGGGCTGTCTTGGGATCCAGGGGCCCCACAATGTCAATGCCCACCCGCTCAAAAGGGGTGCTCACCACGGGAAAGGGTTGGAGGGGGGCCACGCGCTTCCCTCCGCTCTTGCCACTAGCCTGACAAGTCTGGCAAGATTTACAAAAGGCAGAGATGTGTGTCTTCATCTGGGGCCAGTAGAAATGGGTGACAAGCCTGTGATAGGTCTTGTCTTGCCCCAGATGTCCTGCGAGAGGCACGTCATGAGCCAGACCCAGTAGGAAGTTCCTGAAGCGCTCCGGTACCACCAGCACACGGGCTGCACCGGGCTCAGCGAACTTAGGCTCACTATAAAGTAAGTCATCCTCCCAGTAGATCAAATGCTCCTTGGACCCCAGGCCTGCGGCCTGGTCGGCAGCCTGCTGCCGCACACCAATGAGAGAAGGGCACTCCTTCTGAGCCTGGCAGAATTCCTCCCTGGAGGGACCACCCTCTTGCTGCCACTGGGACAGCTCAGGCAATTCCCCTAGTTCGGCCACCTGCTCCCCTGTAGGTTTCAGGGCATCCCCCTCTGGGTCTGCCTCCTCCTGGACCGTGGGAACAGTGGGGGCTGGTTTCCCGCGCCCTCTACCCCTTCTTCTCTTGGCAGGTTCCTGGGCCATTGTTCCAGGCTCCAGTGCTGCTAGACCGCCCTCTCTGGCTGTCATTGCACGGGTGGACACACAGATCCACGCAGGCAAACCCAACATCTCCAAGTGAGTCCTGTGCTCCACCTCTTTCCAGGGGGAGCTCTCCAGGTCATTACCTAATAGACAATCTACAGGCAAGGCATCACTTACAACCATCTCCAAAATACCGGAGACTCCTCCCCATTCAAATGGAACTTTTGCCAACTTGCAGTAGCGCACTGAACTGTCAGCTGCCACCACAGGCCGGAGTAGCTTGGGAACAATTTGCTCTTCAGACACCCACCGACACCTGACAGATGTCACGCTGGCCCCTGTGTCTCTCAGAGCCTCCACCTCCTGTCCATTGATGGTCACCTTCTGCCCGTATTTCTTAGTGTTTTGGGGCAGCAAGGTTTCCTGGGCCATCTCTTGGTCTCCTAGAGAGACAAGGGTCATCAAGGCTAAGCCCTCCTCCCCACTAGAAATCAAATCCCCTCCCAAAGCTACACTGGCTAACGCCGGAGCTGGAGCTGGAGCACCAGTGGGTGCAGATTTCTTCTTTGGACAGTTTGGAGCAATGTGCCCCACCTCCCTACATGCATAGCAAGTAAGGGTCTTCTTGTCCTGCGGGCCCTTATGGGGCCAGGACTTCTTAGGTTTGGGGGGTTGAGACACCTTCTCCTGGGAACTACTTTGGGGCCCTTTAGAAGACTCCTTTTGATTACCCGTGTCCCCCCCACTCTTCTGCTGGGGACCCTGTCCACCTTTGGCTGGGGTACTTACCACCCCCTTGTGGACCCTGGTGCTAGTCCACCGGTCCGCCTCTTTAGCAAGCTCATTGGGATCAGTTAACTTGCTATCCAAAAGATGCTGGCGCAGCTCTGGGACACATAAACTACTTAAGTGCTCCCTACTAATCAAGTGACACAACCCCACATAATCAGTAACTTTGCTGCCCTTCATCCATCCTTCCAGTGCACGCGTGTACATACTCACACACTCCACCCAAGTACTTGAATCAAGCTTCTTGAAGTTCCTAAACTTCTGGCGGTACTGTTCAGCAGTGAGCCCATACCTGAGGCACAAAGCCTCCTTCATGGCGGAGTAGGATAAAGCATCCTTTGCTTCTAAGGGTGCTAAAACATCCCTCCCAGAGGCCTCAAAATGCTTCCACAATCCTGCTCCCCAATTCTTCTCAGGCACCTCATTCATCTTTAAGGCAAGTTCATACGCTCTGAACCACGCATAAATATCCTCACCCCTCTGATAATTCTGTACCAGATCCTTTGGTATGTATACCTTACCCGCCTGTACCGGTTGTGCGCTGCCACCATTAGAACTGGACACCCTCTCTTTATATTTGATGTCCAACTCCTTCATGCTCCTCTCATGAGCCAATTGAAGCTTCTTTTCCTCCAAAGCGAGAGTATGTCTTCTCTCCTGCGCCGCTCTCTCCTGCGCCTCTTTCTCAACTTCCAGACGCAGTCTCTTCTCATCGGCTTCCGCTCTGAGCTTCAAAAGCTCAATCTCATGGGCCCTAGCTCTCTGATTCTCCTCCGCTTCCTCTGGAGAAATAATCCTACTGGAGTGGGTGCTGCCGGCCCTAGACGCTGGCTTCCCCACTGGACACAAACGCATTCTCCTGTGTGCCTCCCCCTCCAGTAGTAGCTTCTGGATCACCATGTTTGGCCTCCCACCAGGCCCTCAGAGCTTTCCTTAGCTCTTCCTTGTTTGCGCTGCTCCTTACTGAGCATTCAAGCCGTTTGCAGAATTTTCTCAGTTGCTCCTTTTTATAGAGGAACAACTCCTGGATCTCGAATTCCACTTCCACTTCTGTACTCACGCTTGGCGCTTTCTGAGACATGATGCTTCCTAACCTTTTCAAATAAAAAGGTTTCACCACAAAGAAAAAAAAATCTTGCGCAACCTGTTCTGCTAAACTAGACTAGTGATGTACAAGAAATCACTGCAGGTCAAGTGCAATCATTAGTTCAAAATCCGCACCGCTGTCCAACAATGTTAGAACTGGGGGTCTCTGGTTGGTAGAGGTAAGTACCTTAGACCAAGTAGGGACCCTTGCTTCTAGTCAGGGTGAAGGAATAACCCTCTGAGATAACCCCTGCTCACCCGTCTAGGTAGCATGGCGCGAGCAGTCTAGGCTAAACAGAGGCAATGTGGATAACATTTGCACTTAACACAACAATAATCCCCAATCCACCACAAACTGAGACCACACAGGTAAGTATATTTTATAAAAATATATAGCTTTATCTAGTTTCAGCATGTAAATGAAGCAGTTGCATGATAATCACTTCTTTAGCAAACGTAGCATTTTATCTTAAGGGTTGCACTTAATTCTTAATGGTTGCACTTGTCAATAGGCAGTTCTCAGAACAGAAAAAGGAAATAGTCTCAAGTCTCTCAAATCAGGGGTCTAAAAATAATGCCCCTGATTTCTATTCGATCCGCTCTAAAAACGAGCAAGGAAAACAATGCCACGTGTAATCTTACTTTTGGCCTTTAAGCGCTGCAAGTGCGCTTCCTCGCGAGGCCCGGGGACTCTTCTCTTCCCCGGGTTCCACCTCGCTCCTCTGTGTGCCCCCAGGCACCAGAACCCACTCGCTTCCGGTCCCGGCCGGTCCCTCCTGCTCCCCCGCCTGCTCTCGACAATCCAACGAGCGGCGGGGAGCGGGCGAGGCGCTCAAGGCTGGGACGGCAGTCCGGGGCGGAAGACACTCGGGGAAATCCCTCGGCGAGGGCAGATCACTTCTTCCCGGGTCCGGCGGTGATCGCGCAACGCTTCCCTGGGTCCCGAGGACGGGGACCAATCCGGTCGCGGCGTCTGGGCGAGCCTCTGGTGCACCCGGGAGTCAGCCAATGGCAGAGCGGCTCCCGGGACAGTCAAGCCGTGACGCTCCGCTCCTTGGCCAATCACGGCCCACCACCACTGATGACGCTGCGCCGCACGGGCCAATCCCGTCGCGGCGTTAGTGAGGGGGCTCGGCTCCCTCCACCAATGGGAGCGCGGCGGCTTCGTTCTTCGCCGCTTCAGCTCCCCCAACGATCGGCGATCTTGGGGGGGGTATTCCTGGTCCCCGGGCCGCGGCGGTGACACGGCGGGCAATTATTTTCAGTGCGCCTAGCACTGGGAAGGCCCACAAGTCTCCGGCCAGCCCCACACCCGCGTGTCGATGAACACGCCGATCTTGGCCACTCAACAGGCTGGGTCAGCGCGGCGCTCTCAAGCAGATTAGAGAGCAGCCCGGGCGCTAAGCAGGCAACCGGCAAAGTTTCACGATCTCCTTGCCACACAGCAGCTTCAGGGGGCACGGCAGAGTCTTGCAGTCCTTGGGCAACCTTTATGTCCCTGGGTTGCAGACAGGGGGCCAGCTCTTCTCAGGCCCTTGGAGATTCAAGTTGCAGACACAGCACACAGCAAAGTCTTGGCAGTTTCAAGCAGGTAGGGTCACAGCACACAGCCAAGTCCCTTTCTCCTCCTCAGCTTCCAGTTAGACAGCAGAACAGGTCAGCCCTTAGAGCACACAGCAAGGCAGTCTTCCTTTAGTTCCCTAGCTGTCTTCCTTCCAGCAGAGGTTCCTTCTTGATTGTAGAATTTCAGAATCTAAACTTCTGTAGTCAGGGGTCCTTTCCTTATACCCCTCAATGTCTTTGAAGTCCTTTGAAGTCTTTGTGCATGGAGGCCCTTGGTCCAGTCTAAACCAGTTCTGGGGGTTGCGGAGCACTGAGGTGTCTCTGGTTTTCTTCTTCCTGTCAGCTTCAGGGCCAGAGGTGTCAGTTGACCACCAGGAGGGAGATAACATGGGGGAGGTAGGCCGGCACAGCCCAGTACTTATCAGGCATTCCTTCCTCCCACCTCCCAGGCAGGCAGATGTGCCCTTTCATCCCCGGGCTGGCTCCGACCCTCTCCTCGGGGGCTCTGCAGCCCCCCCTGTCACATCCAAACCAGGCAGGCATTCCACAAACCCAGGCACACAGAAAGGTTTAGACAAGAGAACAGCAACTTTCTAAAAGTGCTATTCTCCAACACAGGATTTAAAAACACCCTTCACTAAAAGATGTGTCATTAAATTTTGAGTTCAGGGATATCTTTCACTTATGTCCCATCTTGTTCCTATGGGAAGATAGGCTGGTATCACATGGGCCCAGCCTCCTCCATGTTACTCTATGGAGCAAGATAGCCTTTCAGCAGTGAGCACATAAAATGGCTGCAGCCCACTACCAGAGCATATTACCTGCACTAGTACATGCTCTACCTTAGCCATACACTGCACCCTGCCCAGGGGGGTACCTTGAGCCTTCCATAGGGGTGACTGATGTGCACAGACAGGGAAGGGTTAGGCCTAGCCAGTGTGGACACTGGCCAGGGGGACATGGCAGTCGCTGACTGCACACAGGCCCTGCGCTGGCAGGCCTGAGTCACCATTTTAAAGCTACTCATGTGGGTGGCGCAATCTGCGCTGCAGGCCCACTAGTAGCATCTGTCATCACCAGCCCTGGCACACACAGCGCACTTTACTAGGGACTTCGTGGTGGTACAAATATGCCAATCAATATCACAATTTACAGAAGGAGCACTTACACTCTGACACTGATCAGCGGTGGCAGAGTGTCCAAAGCATCTTAATCAGCAAAACGAAATCCAGCACAGCATCGAAACACATGAGTCAGAGGCAAAAAGATGGGGGCAGAACCACGCCAAAAGGTGTCAGGTCTAACACTAACTCTATCTACTGGTGACATAATATACATAAACACTTCCTTGTCTGTCTCATTCTTGTTTCAAATAAACATATGCTGCAATTTCATTCTGCGACAGCCCTCCCTTCTACATATTTGATGGCAGAGTTATTATTTTAAACCATTTCCAATTTACCCTCACTGTCAATTGAATGGAATTTTAAATTAAGCTAACGCTGGAAATCGCTTCGAAAACACCAGTATTAACGAATAACAAAAGTATTAATACACAAATTTAGCATTAGCCGTTAAACAAAATATTAGCAAAAATGATAAGGTGATTCTTCAATTATAGGGTTGGAAATCCCTGCAACAGTTTAAAGAATTCTGACCGTGTGGTGCAAGCATTATTATATTAATAAATATATACCCAATTTCAAACTGATTGTCATAAAAAGACAAAGGCTAAAGACAGTTCATACAAATTAAGCGCTAAAATAAATTGTCATCTCGACAATGAATGAACCCCGAAAAATCACAATAACCATATTTATTTGAATATGGAGGAATGTGTAATTTACATATATTTAGCAAGATTACAAATTGAATAGAACCTCCATGAAAAATCTGATTTTATTCTAGCACCATCTAGTGTTTTTAGAAAACGTGTACCGATATTAAATATGTTACAGCTGGAACACAGAGAATCCTTGCTTGCTCTAGGCTCATATTTTAAAACTTACAGATAACTTTACTGGAATGGATTTTTAATCCTTAGTTACATTTCCGATAGCTCAAAAATGTACACAGCCTCTATTCGAAAAATACATTTTCTTCTCTCCTGTGATGTCTTGCCAGATTACAAAATTGTACTTTGTTCCTCTAAGCACACGCTTCGCTGACTGTTAAAAAAGCAGCCCTTCATTATTCAACCTGCTTGTCGAAACATGATAGAGACATCAACAACTGTCACAACATAAGCTATTGGAACTAAGAAAGTTGGGATGTGCACTTGTAAAGAAAGACAAACATAAACTATTCTGGCTAAAGGAGATGCCACTTCCTTGACAATAAAGAAGAAAAACAACAATTCACGTGCCAAGCATCAATGGCGGCATGACAGTTAATAACCGACAATGATATTTGTTTAGTAAATTATATGGGTCTAGATTTACTAAAAATCACACAAGACTGTCAAATTCTGCAGTGTTGATCTCCGTGAATAGTAAGGAATTGAGCGAACTGTATTACCAAGAGTGGCACAAACACCCGTGATGTCATGGGCTGTGCGTGCACAAAATATGCACTTATTGCATTATGACCCCTTTCCATACCTTATGGAGGCTTGGAGGGTTGGTACTCCGCAATGCAAAGTTGCTCATTAGTGTCTGTTTGCATGCCAGAGTGCCACTTTGAACGGCACCTGTCTGAGGAAATTGTTAGGAAATATGCGCCTTAGAGACCTATGGGGAAGAGACACAAATATGTGTCCTATTTGGGGTGTAGGCTAGGCAAATTGCTGGGTAATTAGCAAAGTGGAGGGGGATATTATACATTTTTCAGGCAATGCATGACAGAAAGCAAACTGGCTGTGCTGCATAGAGTGAAAGTGACACAGCAGAAATGTACCTTATCTACTAAAACTGAGTAGGCACAATTGCACCATGGTGCAACGGTGACTGCAGTACAGGCAGAATTGTTTTTGTGCAAACAGGGATGCCTTCCTGCACACAAACAATCCTTATTAATCCTCTTTATTTGTGTGCTGCAGAATGCAGCACTCATATAAATATGAGATAATGTTGAGAAATATATATATTTCTTCTTGTTACACCTGGTTCAGGGAGGCGTGGCATTTTGGCACAATTCCAGCATTACTGACCTTAATAAATCTGGGATTGCATCAAAATCCATAAGTGGATGTCTGGGAATGCCCCTGCTGTTCCCATGGAATGCTTTCCTGATGTAAAGTATAGCTATGCGCTGCCTTGCATTACTTTTTGGGAAAAGTCCCCCTCAAAGGCAATGCAAATCTGATATGCGTGACTTTAGAAATCACAATTAACATTTTGTGTTGTATCTGCACAAGAAAGTGATGCAACCATGAAGCAAAATGGTCGTAAATCATGGGCTGAGTGTCATCTGTTAGAAATGGAACTTGTAGAGTTCCCATGTGGGCTGCAAGTTCTCTCTGCATTTTTGACTAAAGCTGTTTTCCATGAATGAATACGTCTTAAAATCACCAAAATACGAATTAGGTGACATCATCTGCTAGATTTAGATTACTAAATCACACACTAATCTTTTTCCAGTGAATTGATTTTGTTCCAAATATCTTGTATTTTTAGCAATTTACTTTTTAAACCCTCACTTGCTCTTTGAGAAGAGTTAATTATTTTTAGTAGGTAATTTTTGTTAGGCAAGCAATTGTTTAATGCAAAGAAATGATTTTGCCATCTTCTCAGGGAAAATCTCTTTGCATAATTGGGATAATTCACAATTTGCCATTGAGCAAATTTGGGATCCATTTCACTTCTTGACAAATTACATTTACTCACTGTGTATCTAATACTCCACTTTCACAGCACTAAGTTTAAGAGACATAACCATGGGAAGCAATGTTGCCTTTCATGAAACCCTATGTATTCTGGTTCTCCTAGATCTTTGAGGGCTGTTTGCTAAAGTCAGTTGTTAGGCACTGCCCTCTGAACTATGCACATGAATAGACTTTAGATTAACCATTGTGAATGGTCAGCATTTCAAACTTCAAAAGAGCATGATTCATAAAAATAGAGTTATGCAGGCCCACAACGACTCCTTCTGAGTGACCCAAATTCTGAGAGGTCACCATACTTGCTAACCTAGACCTGGATAATCAGACCCAGTGAAATTAGGATAGAATACGGCCATCTATAAATACATAAATGCAACAAAGTTCTACCTGATGGGGATGCCATGGACAGCATACTAATTCTGAACTTGTACCTGGATGCTCTTGAAAATTAGATGCCCCTATTTTCTTTCAATCTTAGTAAGGTCAACATTTCGTTGTTCCTTCCAAACTTTGGGGAAACTCAACATTCAGTATTAATTTGGTTATAATCTCTTCAGAACACTAAAATCGCTCAAGAGGCAAATTCACAATGGATTATATAAATCCTTATGTCAACCCATTTCAGAGGAACACAATGCAGGCAGGAATCACTGAGCCCAACCATGGTGGTTTATGTCTTTTACTCCAGATATCTCAGGTCACACCTACTATTAGTACTATCCCCTTGATAAAACTCAGTGAAAAAAATGTTGTCAAGAGATTTTCATTTTTGATGTGTCTTTTTGTATCATTAGAGAAGTAATTTAACCTGGGTAAACATTGCTAAACTAGGTCAAATATTTCTAGGTAACATTTTCAAAAATGGCGGATGTGTTGCAGTGAGGATGTATATATTATAAGAACCATGAGACCTATATATCCTTCATTTTGGGGTCAAAACATAGGGTATGAGGTGCAAGTAATTTTATAGAGACAGAAAATAACTCCTCAGAGCAATCTTTGCCCCATTTTCCAAATTGGCGGCTCTATAATGATGTTTTTTAGCCATCATATTGGTAATTTATTTTAATATTGGTTTTGTTTCAGCTTTTCTGTTGATTTAAATTAGTAAACATGAGCAAAGCTGGTGGTAGCAGAGGCCCTTTACCTCCTGACAGAGTATTGCTAACTACAAATCCTGAGGACTCCTTCAACAAAGAAAAATGTGTGATATGCCAAACTAATCCGAAAGAAAAGTAACATCAACTGCGGCTGGACAGAAGAGAATTTGAGAAGAAATACTGCAAGACAAATTTCACAAAAGATTGAAACTGATGGGTGAAGAGGGTCAAATGTTTTATCATTATAACAACAAGAGCTACAAGGCATATAAAATGAAAAAGCCTGAAAAAATTCAGCAAAAAATACCAGAAACCAGAGAACCACAACAGGAATCCGAGTCTACAGAGAAAGCGACGAAAACCAAACCTAGTGCCCATCCACTTGGGAGATTGGTGGCAACCCCTTGTCCACCTCCAACAAATGATCAGAAAGCAGAGGATATTCAAAGTGTTATCTGTGATTTAGTCAGAACAGGGGTCAAAGGGATTAACGAAAGAACTAAGTGCAGAATATTTGCGTCTCAAAGGGCAGAAATGTTTTTGTCTGCAGCTAGTTTCCTCCAAGATTCAGTTTGCTGCTGACTAGCTGATCCCATGAGGCACAGGGTCAGACTGATTTGCATATGGCCATGTTTGAACTGGGGTGGCGGAGTGAGCTAAAGAATGGTGATTAATTAAACCCAGATCAGTTGACTTGGGGTGAGTGTTTGATTTGCTCAAATGCTCCGTCCATCATCCCCCTTTTTGTAATAACTTGAAAGGGACAGAGGTGAGACCTGCTTATTCAGAGTTTAGTGTAAGGAGAAACCTCAAGAAGGGAAAGTCTTTGTTACCAAGGTCCATGCTAGTCAGGCTGACTCTGAACACAGTGTGAGGGAAGCTACTCCATAACTGTTTTGGAGTGAACAAAGAAGAATAGACTGCTCACTTCCTGGCCTCACCTCTGGGTATGCATCAAACATATAAATGGTGATGAGAGGAGTGTTTGCAGTAAGTCTAACCACTGGCAATCTATCTGGGTAGGATATTGATCCATTTTTCTTTTGCCCACCACACCATCTCAGTTTCAACTCTGCCATATGCAAATCAGTGTTGACCATGGTCTAATAGGGACAGTCCAGCCCGAAGTGACAGGCCAGGTCCTCCCTGAACATGAACACAAACAGCCAAAGACTGAATTTGCTATGATTGGGGCTCATCAGTGTAGTGTAGCTTGGTTCCAGTTGCACAGTGAGCAGTGGGCCGATGTGCTTAGTACTTCTTTGTGATATTTTTACTTAAAAGTTTTAAAAATCATATTGCCAGTTACCCCTGTTCTAATTTTTGTCATTTTGGTGTAAATTTGTACATTTCATTTTGTTCAATTTACTCTTGTTTTTCTAAACAGGTTTGGGATTTTTATTATTTGGGGTTTTGACTTTATTACTGTTTTGCACTGCATAAATAGTTTACACAATGCCCTACATTAAGCCTGTCTGCTGTGTGCCATAGCTACAAGGAGGTTGTGTTCAGGTTAATTTTATGACTTTGGGGTTCACCTTGACACATTCATTTTATTATTCCTTGAGGTGGGTCAACATCTTCGCCCCAGAGAGTAATTCACTTACTTTCAGATGTGATATGTACTCTGCATCTTTCCATTTTTGGATTCTTTCAAAGAATATATGTCACCATTTCTTGATTCTATCACAACTAGGCAATGCCAATGGACAACACATTGTGGCCCATCAGTACTTACTTCGAAGACCTAGTGTATCCAGAACTTGGCTGCAATTAATGCAACTATACATGGATTTAGGACCTTCAGTCACTTTCCATTTTTTGGTAGATGTATCTCACTTAAGTCTCTCTGAAACTGGGTGTATCTTCTTTCAATTCACTCTTAAGATCTACTATCAAAGACTGTCACAGTTCATAACCACCCATTGTTTCAGAAAATCCTTAATTGGAAGTATTTTTTTCTCTGTGCAAATGTTCAAGCTCCAAACATCATCCCAGGCTAAATTATGGATCCTCCACAACCCCTTTGGCATCCAATATCATTAGAGATGTGGTAAATCCCAAACACATATCCCACAGTCAGTCAGGGTGAAAATTGTATTGATCTGCGAGAGCTGCTCTGTCTTACAACTTTCGTCTCATTTCATCCATGAGACCATGACCAGATGTGCAGAAACATTACTGAAGCATAGTTTTGGCCCCTTTGTAAGACACCTAGGGGCATATTTACAAGGAGTTAACGCTACCAGAAAGTTACTTTTTCCAATGTTCAGGTGGTGTTACTCCTACGCCTTATTTGCATGTTTTTGTAAATAATGACCCTATTCAAGCAGCACTTAGCGTAGAAGCGGAGTGCAATGGTGTTGCAGTGGATGTTCCACTGCAACAGCCACTGCATTTTGATGCTGCCCAATATTTACAAAGTATAGGGCAGTGCCAAAAATACTGCTAGGGAATACCTGGTCTTAAGCAGGCGAAACAAGGAGAAATGGTTTATTTCTCCTCGTATTTTGCTCTTGCCATGTGTGCTTGATTCTGAAATCACCTGTAAAGATTGTTTATGTGCAGGAAGGGACACCTACTTGCACATCAACAATTGCCCCTTCAGCACACGCACCCTAGCAAAATGGCACTAGGGTGCCATCTAGTCAGCTTTTCTAGCGCTAGGGGTAACACAGAGGTGCCCCACTGTTTTGTGAATACGGTGCATCCCTGCATTTTGAAACTGTCAGAGAGCGGCATTAACAATTTTGGAGTAAAACCGCTCTCCACCAATTTCTTGAAAATATGCCCCTTAATGCTTACCCCACTGGCCACACTATGGAAGAACACTCTACAAGCTATAAAAAAAACAATGATCTCTTACCCAAACGTACAAACATTGCTTGAAGGCCACAACAGGGTTATAAAGTACTAAATTCTAAGAATCCACAATCAATCCACCAAGATGTACTTCAAATTGAAAAACGTTGGAGCATGCTAACCAGCGCTGAATGTTTTCCTCTCACTTACAGGTGTTGCTAGGGTAAAATTCTCATCCACAACCCCATGCAATGTCCTTCAGACCTAGAAGAACAAAACGCTGGCATATTTACATTTGCCTTCAAATGACTTTGTCAACAGGAACTTCCAATCAGCATCACTGTATCTGATCTCACAGTGACCCTTCACTCCGGAGACACTGCCAACCACCTTTGGACATGCTCAGCCCTAAACTGCAAACATTATGGATGGCAATTAACAGCTGTAACCAAATTACATTTCTGACTTTGAAAACTTAAAATAAACTTTCTAAGAAACACTTTGCCAGAAGCCTTCCTCCATGTTTTGACTAAAGAATGCTGGATGATAATATCTACTTCACTCCACTGGACTCTACTGTCTCACAGATTTCAATGTACTACTGTATATCTCTGGTTGTTCTATCTTGGTGCACCTCGTTGCATTAAAAAAATACAACCAACAGTTTTCAAAATACATTAATATATGCAACTCCTACAATGCAGTGCAATGATGTGTGGGTGTCATATTAAGTGTCTGCAGAATAGTGAAAAGTAAGAACTATCCTTGATTGTATCTAGGCACACAGGTTTAATAAGGAGAAATTTACCCTCATTAAGCACCTGTCCATGCTAGAGTACAATGCAGGTTCTGGAAAGTTTGTCTGTCACACCATTATATTTGACTTGGAGACCTACTGAAAGGCTTTTCACATGGGGCACATATCTAGATATTTTGGGATTTCATAGTCCCCATGCCACCCAATGGAAAGCAGCATTGTGAGCTCCTTAGAATCTGCCTGCACCGGTGGCCAAAGTTTCACCTTGGTGGTGAAAGCTTATTCCAGAAGTTAACCAGTTAATTGACTGGCTATGTCTTACCATTAAGGCAGTAGCAAAACAATGATGCATGTGTTTCCAGGGGTTGTATCCTATAGATATGACCTCTGACCAGGTGTTCGAATTATTTGAAGTGTTGGAAACTCTCTATGGCACATCAGTGACCTCAATATTTAATCCTCAGCTGGATATACCTCGATATCAGTGGTCTTTGGGAACATTTCATTAGGACATTTAGGTTTTTCTAAGTGCTTTTGAAACATGGAAGGCAGGGCTATAAATATCCCTGTACCGCCTCTTATTCTAGAAAGGTCTACAAAGGAGTTGCAGTATTCCACTGGTTTCTGGCTATGGGAACTCATATATGAAGATCTGTTGAAAAAGAAACTACTCAAATTGATCAGATACATTTAGGCAGACATGATGTTAAGTGTTCTCATGAATTGCCATTTAGAGTGCTGGTGTGTGGCACCTGTGAAGAGATAGAAGGTTGAGATAGTGAGAGTGGAGGAACCAAGTTGCATATTGGAAAAAACCTAGACTCTCACCTTTTATCAGTGTGTGACATTTCTTCACGGGTACACGGACATTGATTGGGCTGTGCAGGGCGCAGTCCTGGTTACCTCCAACTCTGTTTTCATCCTCTCCTACTCTGGACAATATGTTGTCCGCAAGAATTTTCCAGTCAGCTATCTCATCGATTAATCTTGAATGGCGAGTGAATATTATCTTTGCTGATTCATTCTCACCTTTTACCCTGACAGACAACAACAACCCTTTTCAGGAAGCGTTTTATTGGAAGGGTTGGTCAACATGCTTATTTCCTTTAATAGATGATGTACCATGGGGAAGTTGTAAATAGCTAACCATGGATCTAATTCAGTTGGATGAAAGAATAAGAAAGAACTGGGAAAATAACTGAATCCCAACAACTCTACACAGGTTCTTTTGATGGAGGGATCATTCACTGGAAGAGAATTGTGCGAGGAATTACCTGAACGTTTCTCACTGCAATTATGCCTTCTAATCAACTTCCAACACAAAATTATGCTAAAAACAAAAGATGTAAAATTCATTAGGCATAGTCTATCCTATGCAACAAATAAATGCACACAGTTCCCCTGGGATTGGTGATTTCGTAGTACAGTGTGCTGTCTTCCTCTCTTCATGGGTTGCAAGGCGTTGATATGCCTAAGTGCAACAGGGAAAGGTATCCCTACACATGATGAATGAACTGTTAATGGACGAGCTCAATGAGTTCATAGCACATGAAGTCATCGACAGGCAAGCATCAAACCAGTGTCAATGGGTCACTATCTTTGACTCTGGTTTAATTTGTTCCTATTGAGACAAGTGGAGGAACATTGGCTAGTATGTATTTTGTGGATTCCTGCTGATTCTGGAAGTTTACGTCACAGAAATGCAAGGAAAATGTGCATTTTATGGTTTGAATGGCATTGTGGGTTAGAAAACGTTGTGGGAGCTATGTGAGACATACCATCCTGGACTACCGTGGGTGTCTAGTTTTCAGAAATGTCTGGGTTTGGCAGGTTTCCCTGGTTGGCCATCGGAACCCAGCCAAAAAATTGCAGCTATCTCCTTTTCCTCGTCAAAACACTTGTGACAGGAAATGTTAATATCTGCTAACACTAGGCCTACCCACACAAGTTAGGCACTATTTTTATGAAAAGATTTAGGGGAATGCTGGGTGGAAAATTAGTTACGGCTCCCCGCAGATTCCAGAAGTTTTCCATGACAGAAATGTGAGGAAACTCTTTGTCAAGTTTGAGGTTTACAAGGGATTCTGGAGAAACCCATCCTTGTGAGAGCCATGCTAGTCACCCTATCCTGGCTTCTCCTAGGTGCCTACTTTTAAAAATGCACATGCTAGGTTTCCATAGGTGTCAGCTGTACTAGGGCCCAATTCCACAGCTACCTACTTTGTAAAAAAACGGATCAGTTTTGATTGAAAACATGTGAAGTATCCAGGTTGCGTTTTTTGACCTTTTGAGGTCTATAGGCCAACCCACATAAGAGAGGCACCATTTATATCAGAACGCTTAGGAAAATGCTGGGTTGAAGGATGTTTGGGGTTCCCTGCTGATGCTAGTACTTTTCATTAAAGAAATGTGAGGAAAATGTGTTTTTATAGTCAAAGTTTGAGATTTTCAAGGGATTCTGAGTAAAACAACCTGGTGAGAGCCACCCAAGTCACTCCATCCTTGATTCCCCTAGGTGTCTGTTTTTGGAAAATATACAGGTTTGCTAGGTTTCCCTGACTGAGCTGGAGCCCAAAATCCTCAGCTACCCACTTTGCAAAAAACAGGTCAGTTTTCAGTGGACAAATGTAACGCATCAATGTTGTGTTTTTTGCCGATTCATGTCTCAGGCACTAGTCCAACCCATACAAGTAAGGTCTAATTTCTATCAAAAGACATGTTGAAGCATTGAATAGTAGGATATTTATTATTACCTGTTAGATTTTCATGCATTTGTGCCATCCAAATGTAAGGCAGTGTGCAAAAAAGAAGACCTATTTAAAATCACCCTTTAAATCATATGCTCGTACAGGTACCCACAAATTCAGATACAAATAACCAATGCTCCTAAACTCAAAATCATGTGTCTATTTCAGAAATATATAGGTTGCCTTAATACTATTTTTCACTCTATATATTTCACCATATGAATTGGTCAATGCTGAGTACACAATAAGAAATCATTGTACGGAGCAGCTCAGTTGTTGGCTCTGGGTTCCACTGGTTTTTGGAGAACCTACAAACCCTGTATATCCCCACAACCATTAGGGTCTAACACATGAAATGGTATATTACTTTTGTAAATCAGCCATCACGACTAAAGTTACAGATAAAATCATTGTCATAAATTGGTGCTTTTTCCCCACTATTTTTCAATATTTATTTATTTCAATAATTGGTTTCTTTGGAAAAACTGTGAGGAAAAGCATAAGCGATCTACTCATATAACCCCTTGCTGAATTTAGAACGTTGTCTACTTTTAAGAAATACATAGCTGTCCTGGATCACTCATGAGTTTCACACTAGTTTGTATCACAAAGTAGGTTAAAAGCACCACAAAATAGGAAAAATGGACTACCTCTTTGAAAAATGCCAAGATTGTTGTAAAAAATGTTGATTTTTTTTATTCAGCTCTGCATGTTACTGAAGGCTGGGAAGATAGCTACTTTAGCACAGCAAATCATTCATTGATGACATTTACATGAAAAAACAGACACTTTCATCCAGATCAGTTTTTCCCCAAAAACTTAAAATGTAGCTATATTTTAACTATTTTTATCGGTCCACTCCAGGGGATTCCTCAAACCCTGGGTACCTTTAGAATACCCAAGATGCTGGAAAAAAGGACGCAAACGGGACATGGATAGCTTATGTGGACAAAAAGTTATGGAGGCTTACCCCGAGCTATCCCAAATACCAAAATAAGACTTAGCATTGGAATTGTAGGGGGTGGTGGCCAGGCCTAGCAGCAAAGTGTTGAATGCTAATATTTCTGTAGGTAGATATCCTCCCACCGGAATCAAAGCAGCTGTATTCCCAAAGAATTATGTATCAGGATCTGGGAAATCACAGTAATTACCTGTGCTCCCAAGATGCCTTCCTGATTTATGAAGCATCACAAACTGACAATTAAATTAACTTTAAAGAAAGTCCTCGCCAAACTCAAGGAGGTAGGCTTGACTATTGAAATAGTGAAGTGTCAAGTCAGTGTTGGGTCTGTTGATTACATAGGCCATACTACTTCTAAAGAGGGGATGGAACCTAACATAAGTGAAGTTGAGGCAGTTATGAAGAACGTACTGCCATCCTTTAGGGATGAAGTGAATTTCTTCCTACATCATGTGAAGTACATGTCAAAATACATAAGTAAATTTGATGACCAGCAAAGCCTCTTGTATCTCTGAAAGAAAAGAAATAATCTACTTAGAACTTTTCTACATAATACAACAAGAAGAATGTAGCAAGACAAGTCTTATAAACATATGTGTGGAGACCTTGAATATATTTCCTTCGAGAAAGGGAGTTCCTATTTTTAATGTGAACCCTACATTTGGGTTATACAGAATTGTACAATATGTAAGTTGCACAGAGGTGTGCAGTATTACTGTGCTGTTTTTCATTTTGCGCCGTGTATGTCGTTAGACCTAACAGTCTCGTTTTTAAACTATACTTTGATTGCATAGAATTTCATTGGTAGCATTTTTTTCCAGAAACCCCACATCCCATACTTGGTATGGTATTCCATTCTTTTCAGATAACAGCATCAATAGATAATCACATCCTTAAAACTGATTGAAAAAGTGAAATATTTAATTTTGCCTGAACAAAACACAGTGTTCCACAGAGCAGGCCGTCGTCTCTATGAAATATGCTTCTCATTAAAAAGTGCTTTACTCTGTAAATGAAATCAGGTACCAGGAAAAAGCGCTCGCCGGCCTAACAATCAGGTAAGACGTTAAGGAAATGAATTTCATCCGGAAAATAAAATAAACTGCCTGGGACAGGGCAACTTAATCTGTCTTAAATATTAAAAAAAGTAGAAGACGGCAACAAAGCTAACTCGTACCGTGGCAAGGAAATCTCTAATGCAGAGCTGCAAGAAGATGTGTATTGTGATAAGTGCTTTTTGCAAGTACAGCAATTTTGTCTTCTCTAAAGCGCAATATCTGAGGTCCTCGAATCAGCCCGTCTAATCTGCTCTGGCGCAGTGATATCACCCCTGGCCATCACCTAGTGAAGAGGCTACAATTGCATACTGCTGCACCAGCTGGTGAATTAAGCAGTTGAAAGACTCGGCAGTGCTTCACAGCTCTGCCATCCAAAAGCAATTGCTGCGGAAACATAAATTCATAGACATTGGTAACAACAAAGGGCACTGCAGTCAAAGTAAATAAACGTTATTGTGTATTTTAAGATGAGTGTTAGGCATAATTAACGGAGGAGCATAATTAAATTCGGAACACAAATAATATTAGGATATACTGTCACTGTAACTAGTGTGATTTAAAGGAACTGTTTCTCTTGAACGTGCAGGTAGGGAAAATAATTGGATACCCGAAGGCCTGCGCCTTCTGTCGTCCGCAATAATCAACACCCCAATGGCAGCAATAGATTTTTTGTAAGCCCATATGTTTACAGTCGAATATTATGCAGAGAAGAACGACTTCATTTCAGCATGATTACTTTGAAATACACTGACTAATATCTTCAGGCGGAATCACTTCGCCGTGCCACGGGTTTTCGTTCAACGTCCTTGCAACTAGCTGACCGAATGTCTTCTTTGGTACAGGTTCCCTACTCCATTCTTCTGCCGGTATTATTAAGAACACAAGGTGGTTGCAAGAACAGATTTTTTTTAAAACACAAGGTCGTTGCAAGACTGGGGAAAAAAGTATTGGCATCCAGTATAGATTTTGCGTTAGTGTGTTAAAGCTGGTGGGCAAATCCATGAAAAAATGAATTTACCGTCCATTAGCACATTGAAGCCCGACCTATTGACTTTGCCAAATGCTAGGTGTCAAGAAAGTGAGCAGCATAGGATTGTAGTTTCAAAGGCTGCTATTAGGTATCACAAGAGGGTGGACGCTTGCAGTAAATCAAGTTGTCACTGGGGGCATATTTACAAGCCCCTTGCACCACTGGTACACCACTTTTTCCCATATTAACAGTCTCTAGACAGTGAGCAACACAATCTACCAGTATGCCCGATTGTCCCTAAAATGTTGCAGATTCGCTCACCCCAAGAAAACTGCGTAACGTTTTTGTTATAATGGTGCATTTTCAGCAGTTTCTAGAACGAAATAGCGCATAGATGGCGTACATAAAATGCAAATATAGTGTATTATTTACCTTAGCATCTCACTACATGTCTACCTTTCACTTCCTTTCCTGCCCTCCCAAGTAGATTTGTAATCACAATTTGAAGCCGAGAATCTTCCTGGAAGGGCTGAAAAAAAATACAAACATCTTGCAATCTCAGGCACTACAATGGGCCCACAGAGCCCCGGTAGGCACTTATCGATCACGTTAAGAGAATTTATAGGTTCATTAAACAGACAGGTTACCCTAACTTGAGAGATTAGGTTTTCAGACAGCACTAGCACAGTCATTTTACTCCTAAACATAAGCTGTTTAATTTATTAAAAGATACATATTTTGTTATCAAATGTAATCTTTTTATTTTGGTGAAATAAACTAATTTCCCCAAAACAATCGTTTACTATTTTAATTAAAAAACCACAGCTTTGTCCTGAAATACCAGCTTTCATCTGCAGTAATTATATGTGTGGTAGCAAAATGTGAACATTTTCATTACCAGCGTGCGGCCCCCACAACAGAGTGAGAGGGCACCCTGACTGTGGTCTGTTTTGTTCGATACCAGCGAAATCTTATTTGAACCATGGGTCTAAAAAGAATTCTCGAAGAGCAGATCAGTATGGCTTCCCTCTTAGGGACAGTTCAAGAACATCTCAGAGCCCTATACTCTTGACTAATATGGACCCATGTTTTTGCGGCATTGATTGACTGATTGTTAGGGTATCATATCTGCTGCAGTTCATGGTTGTTAGATAAAAGGAGGGTAACCTTTGCAGGTAACCAGCCCCCTTCTTTTTGCAGGGTGAGTGCAATGTAAATGGAACATTCCATCTTATCCTGTATTTTATATCAGTTGGAATTCAAGGCCAATAGCTTGAAAGGGCTGGTTAACAATTCACATTTTCAAAGGGTCTGGCTTATGTGAACCCTGAGTCTAGCAGTCCCAATTTACTGGTTGTTTCTAGACACTGATAGGTTGGTCATTGTTTGGCAAATGATTCTTGCCAAACAAATATTTTTGTGTGAGGCTTCAGGGGTTTATTATACCAACATGGATAAGTTCAGTGTCTTCTAAGGCAACAGAAAGGAATCATAAATCTCTTGATTAGGATCATAAATCAATTTTTTTAGGTCTGGAAGGGGATTTCTAGATTAGTACTTTCTACACTTCTAAAGTCGTTACAAAATCCTATGTTTCTTCATGAAGTCTCAACGTCCTCCATGAGCAAAATCTCAATACCTAGGCATTATGCCAAGCATGCTGGAGGCAGCTATGAGGACTATGGCTAAGTGTAGGGAACTATTTAGGGGCGTAAGAAATTGGATTATGATTTTTGGCGGATGACTTCCACCTCAAGGAATAAGCACAACTCTTATCAGGGTGAATCCTCCTAGTCACTAAATTAACCAGAGCCCCACCCCCTAGTAGCTATGGCACAGAGCAGACAGACTTCAATAAAGGCAGTGTGTATAAAATACATGCAGTATCACAACAGAAATAAATTCAGAACATCAAGCAATAAAAATCCCCAAAAATAAACAGAATGACATAAAAATGACAAAAATCAAACAGGAGGAACCAGA
The DNA here is from genome assembly GCF_964261635.1 of Lissotriton helveticus. Lineage (NCBI taxonomy): Eukaryota > Metazoa > Chordata > Amphibia > Caudata > Salamandridae > Lissotriton > Lissotriton helveticus. The sequence continues at coordinate 1,146,102,566 of NC_136063.1, read as the reverse complement.
GATATGCTTTAAATTTTTCTTAAAGTAGAAATAGCATAAAAGAGCACAAGTGCTAATGATAGTCAATGCTCATAGTAGACCTGGATCTAGACACGATTTGAGGCAGACTGCAAAGGAATTCTGGTTGGGTACAACAAGTGGAGTATTCCCCATTACAAGTATGAAAGTTCAAGCTTGAAAAAAATGACTTAGTTAAAAATTATAACAAATACATTTTTTTCAAGCTTTAAAATTTAAAATAAGACGTCACTTTTTTACATTGAAAATACTTTCCATTCAGTTTTAAGCTGAAATTGTGGCTACCAGTGAGGATTTCGGGTCAGATACTTGAAGCAGATTGGTCCACTGATGGTCTTTTTTTCAATTTTTAGTAAAAAAATCTTATAAGTCCCAGCACAGAAAGGGTATTATTTTTAATGGTGGTGTGAAGATCTTTGTGCAAGACAGAGCTATAGTTCAACTCAGTGCCATGAAACTGCCATTCTGGATACATTTTGCAGCAAGTACACCTTAGGATATGGAGCAAATGTTTTTCAGAACTTCTAAACTTTGTCCAGGTGCCCAAACAACCTGAAGGGAACACTCCTAAGTCACTTTAGGGGAAAAAAGGATTCTTGAAGCTTGTTCTGCCACTGTAGCCACATAGAAATTCAGTCAACAGACTTTTAAAGTCCACTTCTTTGTCCAGGGTACAAGAGACAGTAGGTCTTTCAGTGCTCCTCTCAGGTTACATACAGCAGGCCCACTCTTCTTCTGTTGTTCCACAGGTCCAGAACCTTTTCTAATGGGTTATCTTAGGATGCCACATGTATGCCTGGCAGTAGCTCGTGGGTGGATTTGACTCTTCGACTCTCCCTAACTAATAGTGTAAAGGTTCTTGGAGCAAACCTACCCACTGTCTCAGTATTTCCTTGTTGTTTTACTGCACACATGCTCCAAATTATATATGACAGGTTATTTTCAAGAAGGATAAAGTCATCAAATACACTAAACATAGGCTCTTAGGGTTGTGGACGTGTAGGGGATTGCACTATGGTAGTACACAGCAGCCTCTCACATATAATAGTAAATTCCAGGTAGACGCAGGCCCTGTACCCACAACAAACTAGGAAAAAGAAGTCTGGTAAACAAAAAGCCAGGGTCTCACAGCTCCCAAACAGGGAATACACAAGAATGGTCCTGGCTGCCTGTGTTTCCCCTTTTAGTGCACCACAGTGTTAAATGTCGATCAAACAGATATTTTAAGCAAGACCTCACACTGTTGTGCCACCAGGATGCCCACCTGTCCCACCTTGAATATTTTGTTGCACTATAAACAGTGGTTTAATATATTTTGTACTGGTCCCATTTTTTAGATACACTATTATTATTTTAAGTTGTACTCTGATTTTCTACATCAAATTTCGTAAATGTCCCACTTTTGAATACCATCCGCCCTGCCTTGTGGACTACAATATTTAAAAGGGTGGTCTTTACCTGTCAAAAAGGGATGTTTTGACATGCTGCCCTTCAGGTTTTACACTGCAGCAGTGAGGTTACACAGGATAGGTGTGTAAATATGTTTGCACTGCTAATGTATTGGATGGTACAATAGTTGTTCAAGTCCACAAGTGGCATTAAACTTGTAAGCCATGGGTTCCCTCTCCACACCATATACTAGGACGTACACACAAGTTAAATGTGCCATATCACATAAGCTTATTTAACTATGGGTAGGTGGCACTGGCACTTTACTCCTGGCTAGCATGGGTAATGTGCACAGAGTTCTAAAGGAAGAACAAAGGGGTTGTTTACAGTTTGGGGGATGGGGTACATTTGCCAACAATGGACAGATGTCCTGTCCTCTCTATTTGGGAGCATACAAATGTAATTATTCTAAATGTATTTGTATTCACTTAAAGAGGGAGGGCGGTACATCAGCCCATCAGCCAATGGGGAGAGGAGTTGGCCTAACGGCTAAGGCGCTCGACCTCGGACCTGGGGATCTGGGTTCGAGTCTCGGTAATGACGCCAAAACCTCCTGTGATTCTGGGCAAATCACTTAATCTCCCCGTGCCTAAAAATGAAAGTCTGTGTCCTCATGTAAAAATGTAACTTGTGCTATGTAAAGCGCTCTGATACCTGATTCGGTTCGGGTCTAGTTCGCGCTATATAAAACTCTACAAAAAAAAAAATGTTGGAAAATGCTTTGCATCCACCAAAATCTGAATAGCACTCAAAGGTTCTTTTGCTGATGCAGCAGAGAAAATTCTACAGACACAGTAACTACTCTAGATCTAATGTATTACCTTGACCACTGGATCAGTTTCACTTACATGACCTTCCTTTATTCAGGCAGTATACTAAGTCTCCATGGTGTAAGGTGCAGTGAGAAGGTGTCTCTGGATTCATGACTTGGTGACTCATGAAGTGTGGCTCACTGGTTAGGGAGAAGTGTGGCTCACTGGTTAGAGGAGGCAGACCCTGAAGCAGAGGTCAGACCCGGGACCAGGGTTCAATTCCCGACGCGGCAGGGTCTTGAGCCCAAATATCCACGGACTTGATAATTCTCGTTTCGGTGCCTACTCGAATCACGGGTTCACACTCTGCAGCTCTGGGCATTAGCCTGCTTAATCTCCACTATGCCCCCCCCGCGGCGGGATGCCTGGCTTTCACCTTGGGGAAGCCAGGACGGGTTCCCAAGGCAAGCGCCGAGATGCCTACGGGTAATCGAGCGCTATATAAGAACACATAATAATAATAATAATAATAATGTTGTTCCTGCTTTTGTCATTGCAGTGAGACAAACAACCCTATTGGCCAGAACTGCATTCCATGCCCTGGTTACTCATGTGAGCTTTACAAAAAGCCTTTAGATGTGTAATGCCTCATACTATTCAAGTCATGAATGATAAATAAACAGGCACACAGGGACAAAAGCATCCAGCCCGTTACCTGGCAAAGCTATTCACACAGCTATTAATGACTCGCACACTAAGAGTTTTGCTAATGCACTCAATTCTGAACTGCTGGGTACTGCAAAAGCAACGGTGACAGAGAGAGGAACTTACACACATGCCAGTGCGCATACACACTCATGTTCACTGACATTCACAAATTCTTGGCACACCCACACACACATAACATGTATTCGCAGAAGTGCACATCCACTCCCTGGAGTATCTTGGTTCTCAATACTAGATGCTAATTCTTACCAAACTCAGTGGCACCCATCTTATTAACCTCAAATGCATGAAAGGCTGAGTGGGTTGAGCAAGGTTTCCTCACAGATTTCTGCACACAGACTCACACGCTCATGCACTCTGATATACACACATACACACAATCATGTACATACACACACTCAGGTACACACTCATGCACACACTCAAGTGCACACTCCCCTGCACACACACACACACTTTAATGTGTGCATGCTCAAGTATGCATACAGAGGGTGACATGCATACTTACACACAAAAAACACTCATACACACTCAAGTCAAGTCAAATAACTTTATTTGGTTCATTCGGACCATAAAAGTTTGACATACATATTGGAATAATTGAATTTTCATAAGAAGACTATACAATAGTTAGAATTAAAGAACAAAATATGAACTCAAAGTTATTTTTTTTTTAACAATGTGTACTTTGCCTAGCTTAATAAACATGGCCACCTCCAGGTCACTAGCTCCCCCAGGTCAGACTCTGGGTTGCTGAATTTTAATACATCCTATCATTTTCCAACATATCTATACAAAAATGTATAAAAAGAATAAAATCACTTAAAACTCCATCTCCTTCTTACAGTTCATAATGTTTCCTAAATAAAAAAGCAATTCTAATGAAGTTAAGCTTAGCAGTACAGATAGCATCAGTAGATAATGATCGTAAGTAATTAAATCCCTCCTGATAAGAATAGGGGCAAATTTCTCTCAGAACAGGTTTAATAAAACGTGCCCTTGGGTCTTTATAGAGTTTAAAAACAGCATAAAGTGCAAGATGCTTTGTAGGGCTAAATTGTTGCAAGGCCAGGCAATCAGTTTCTCACACCAGCTTGCCTGTTTAGGAAAAGCCAGAAGAAAGTGCAACGTGCAAATACGGAATCTAGTCACAAGGAAACACAATTGAATATTAGTAGTAAAAGACAAATAAAATTGCTGTTGGTTTGGGTGCCAATCTAAGTGGCCTCGCTTTCCGTAATGGCATGTGGACGGACTCAATTCAGCATGATATGCATCTTTTATGATCAGTTCGATGTTGGAATGAATGCTAGCAGGGTTATCATAATAATGCCCCAGGCCGATCTTATTAAGATTATCTTTAACAAAATGGAGCCAGGGGATAGCCAAATCATTTTCAAGGTTCATACAATCCCTAAGGATCTCCCTTGAGAATAATAGGTCCTCTGAGTTCCAAACTTTTGCCCAAGAAAATGAGCAGAATTATTTAAAATATTATACTAGAAGGAAGGGTATGTTTACTGATGTTCAGGATCAAAGCAAAAGTGTTAATAATGCACAATAATCTCTGCATTATATCGATCAATGTAAATGGCATCTTGAACAAGCGAAAATATAGTGGATTAATAAGATGGTTGGCGGCATTCTCACCTCAAATTTTGTTTCAGCAGGAAACTCATCTTAAAACTAATCAGCCTAATTTGTTTATCCCCAAAGCTTTCTCTAAGGCCTATCTTGCTTCAGCTCAGGCAGCAATAAGGGGGGTTGTTATTTATTTCAGACTAAGGATAAACTGGGACATCGCTCAATTGCAAAGAGATCCATATGGCAGATGGATTTGGATTGTAGCAAAGATGAATGGCATTTTCGCTGAATTTTGTGGATTATTATGCACCAGTGGTAAATGATTTTGTGGCTCTTAATAGCATTAATGATAAAGCCAGAACAGCAATGGGCCCAATTATTTTACGGGGGATTTTAATTTTATATAAGATCTCCAACTAGACACATCAAATAAAGCAAAAAAGCAGATGAAGCCCGGGACCCAAATGTTGATAGATGTCATGAAATAGGATCATCAACTTGTTGATCCTTGGCGAAGGGTCCATGGTGAAGCTAAAGAGTTTGCCTATTACTCTAGTCAATTTAAGTCCGCTTCACGGATCGATTTCTTTCTTGTGTCATTCTCTTTGAGCTGCTTGAACACTGAGATTTTGGCCAATTCTTTCTCAGACCAATCTCTAGTAAAATTTGAAATAAATATTGTGCTGGAGGAAGAAAAAAATTAACCCTGGGCGTAGAACTACGCTCCGTTCGCGGAGTTTGCGAATTTTTGACAGCTTCGCACTTTGCTGCGAGCGCGAAGTTGTCGACTACTTCGCAATCTACAGCGTAGCGTAGTAGTTTTTCTTCCTCGCGCGCTCAATAGCATTCTCGCGTGCGCGGTAATGACTTACCGTGTTTCTGCGTTCGCTTTCTCGCTTTTCTCTCCCGGTCGTGTTCCCTTCGATGTTTCAAATCCGGCCGCACAATCCCATGCGACTGTGAGAACGCGATAACGCCATTCGGACACGCGAACATGTCATTAGGACGCGCGATCCTCCTTGCAGCGCCATGGTGGAAAGATCGCGTTTCCGAACATGCAGAAACTGCAATCTGGCACAGAATATCTCTCGAGCATGTTAAAATCTTCTCAAAAATGCTCATTTAACCCCTCAGATTGTGATTTGGCTATATTATTTTGGGCTAGTAGTCCTCTTTTTGTTTCTATCATTTTTTCAAGAGAAAGGAAGTGCCCCATAGTCTCCAACTTCCTGTTAATGTCCACCAGGCTCCTCCCAGTGCTTTGTCCATGTGGTGTTCACTTTCATTTTGGATTTGGAGCTGGAAGGATCACTATTTGTGTATCTCTGCTGCATCATAGCATTTAATTGGATTTATTGAGGAATTTTGGATTTGAACTTTTCTTTTACAAGTAAGTTTGAGAATTGAGAATTGGTGTACTGTAAATCTTTGTTTGGTTTGGTTTTTTTTTAACTACAGTTTTCTGTGCTTCTCAATCTTTCTTAAAAATGATTATTGAGGGAGGCCTGTACTTTCATGAGGGGCCAAGTTGTATGTGTTTGAAATTTCATCCAGTAGGCCTAGAGGTACCCAAGGGTCCACCCATGTTTCTGTGGTGTCTGTAAAACATCATGGATGGCATTGGATTTAATTGCATACTCTGTTGTAGTGGAATTTTTTTTTTTGTGTAAAATTAGGTAACCCTAGTAGTCCGTGTAGTTAGTGTAGGCCTGCTTGAGTTCATTTACTTTCTGTGGGTGGCTTGGCCAGGTGGTGGCAGCCATTTTGTGTTTGTAGCCACTGTGTTTTTGCCATAGGCCTCCAAGCTTGTGGCCTACTCTGCCAGTAGGCCCAAGGGTACTACTAGAGTCCTCATCATGGATGCATGAAAGTTGTTCAACTGTTATTGGGGTGTTTAAGTTCTAAGTGTAACATCATGTAGGTCATGGATGGCTTTGGATTGATTAGCAAAATGTGTTTTTGGTGTTGAATTGCAGGTTTTGGGTGGGTGTTGAATAATATGGCTTTTTCTGCGCACTAGGTAACCCTAGAATCCAGCTCGCGTAGTTTTGGTAACTTTGCACAGTGCTACAACGCGACCTTACAGTTTTTGTCTTCTTCGCGCGCTCAATGTGCTTGCTCGGGAACGCGATAACGACGTTTTGTACAGTTCGCGCTGCCGAACATTCCGAATTTGCATTCTCGCGAGCAATATCTCTCGAGTTGCCTAAAACCTTCCCGAAAATGTAGATGCTGTTCATTTTGCTAAAGAAACTCCTCAGGTTGTCTTACTGTTTCTGTCCTCTTTGTACTTTGTTGTTTGAGGGTGGCCTGACCATGTGGGCGGCTTGGCGGCCATTTTGTGAAGCCAAGCATTGTCCTTTTGCCATAGGAATGTATTGTCTGTCTTCTCTTTCTTTTCATGTTTTTGGGGGTGGCCAGGCCATGTGGGGGCGGCCATTTTGTGTGACCTTCTATCCTGCTTTAGTTTTTTTGCCGCAGGCCTACAAACTTTTCATTTTTTCTGCCAGTAGGCCTAGAGTCCCAGAGGTAGTCAGCGGGGATGCTTGATGTAGCGGTTTCCAATTTGTCTGTTGAATTTAAAATCATTTAGGACATGGGTGGCAATGTATTATTGAATTTTCAAATGTGGTGTTTGGGGTGTAGTTAACTGTTTGGGTGTAAACTGTAAATGCCTTTGTTGTTTGTGTTGTTGTGTAACTTTGAATTCTTTTAGCCATGGGGATTTTCTTTTTTGCTTTAAGCTGTGATGTGTAACAGGCATCCTCCTTTTTCTGGCCATATAGGGAGGGATATAGTCCTGCTTGAGTTTATTGTTTTCTGGCCTTTACCCATGTACCTGTGATGAGAGTGCCCATGTGGAGCTGTGGTTGTAGTAGTAGTGTGCTGTTTTGTTTTTGTCAAATTGGTCTGTGTCTTGCCATTGTTCCTCTTGGCTTACTACTGTTCACATCCCCATTGCTATCTGTTGCAGGTCACTGATGCTGCATCCATCGAAATGATGCACAAATTAAGGACAAACAAGTTCCACTTCCACTAAATTTGCATTTTAGTTCTTTGCTATTCTTACTCTTACTGAGTGTACTAATACTTCTAGTAGTAATTAAAATAAAATTAAAGCTAACAAATATCCACATTTGACTGATGTTGTTCTGCCTTCTTTGCTTGTAGGTGCACAAAAGACTGAAGAGGAGGTGTCTGTCATCATTCATCGCCTGTTCTACTGCCAGACGGACGTCCTTCTGTACTACGTCACGTGTGGTGTGACTAACCTGACCAGACATCATTCTCAACAACTTGTGCAACTGAGTGCTGCTGCTGACATCTGAAGAAGATGAGCTCAAAGAAAGCAGGTACCAGGTCCTCCAAGACCAAGAAAGTTGCTGAGAAGAAGAAGGAAGAACAGAAGAAGGAAGTGACACTTAAGTCTGGTGTTGACCCGAAAACCTTTTTTGGGAAAAAAAAAAGTACGCCTGCAGCAGCAGTGACCGGGGTCCAAGCTGGTGCCAGCACCTCTGCATCAGTGGGCCCAAGCCACCAACCCAGGCCCAGGCAGATGAGTGGGGAAGAGGTAGCCAGCCTAATGGTGGAAAGCAGTTATACTGAGCTTGACCTGAACTTATCGCTATCTCAAAGTAGTACACTTTCCACGCAAGAGGGAACACAGCAGAAATGTGGTGAACAACAACCACCGCCCGCAATAGTAGATGTTCAACCTCAGCAACTGCCCGCAATAGTAGTTGTTAAACAACCACCGCCCGCAATAGTAGATGCTCAACGAAAAGAACAACCACAACCACCGCCTGCAATAGTAGTTGTTCCACAACCACCGCCCGCAATAGTAGATGTTCAACGAAAACAACAACCACAACCACCGCCTGCAATAGTTGTTGTTCAAGAACCACCACCGGCAATAGTAGTTGTTGTTCCTCCCGAAGTCGGGGCAGTTCAGGAAATTGAGCCTGATGCAGAGCAAGAAGAGGCAGCACCTCATGCAGGAGATCTATTGTTTTCCAAATCCCCACCAAGGAAAAGGAGGGTTAGTCCATCAAGTTCTTCGCCAAGCATCCCTTCTGATGATCTTGATCTCAATTGGGAGCCACAACAATCTGAGCATGAGAGGGAGAGACATCCCAAGAAGACCAGGCTAGGGAAAAGGAAGGTTCCAGGAAGCCTACCACTTATGGAGTGCGATGTTGAACAGCCGGATAATGATGTAGATGACGAGTCAGACCCAGTCATCACAAGCATTACTCCTGGCCCTGAGGACATGGAGACCAACATTTTAACCCTAGCGAGAATGGCTGCGACTAGGGATGTAGCACGCATACCACCAACACAGGCCACACCAAAACTACCTCCAGCTTCCATTTTTACATTTGCACAGAGCCGGCAGCGTCCTACATCCAGCACAAGTTCCACCTCAGCAGAAGTAGGTAGTGGTACTACTGCGCAGCCACATAGTGAAATTAAACACACAACCTCCAGTTCATCTGGCATTGGAAGTGGCACCTCTAGCAGGAGACAAAAGTTAGGCTCCCCAGTGTGGGACTTCTTTACAGTTAGCCCAAAAGAGGAGAACATTGCTATATGCTCCATTTGTCATTCCTCTGTTAGTCGTGGTAAGCTTGGTACAAACTATGGTACCGGAGGCCAAATGACCCATATGAAATAACACCACGCAATCAAGTGGGAGGACCACCTACGTCTCATAAAAGCAGGAACCATTAATGTTGGAATGTTGGTGGGGGAGCAGTATAAGGTCCACGGGTCAAACAGGAAGAAGAGGGAGACATTCTATCTGGTAGTGGTACACTAAGTACCCCTGTCCGACTCCCCAGCACTGCAGTGGTAGATCCCACATCCTCCGCATCAGCAACATCTCAGTGGCACCAGAGTAAGAGTAACCCGGAGACACCAAGGAGTACGGGTGTGAAGTCTGCGACGCGAAGTACTGCATCGGGCATAACTGAACGAAATACCAAGCAGCGTACCATTGTTAGCATATTTAGGCAGGAGGGAAAGTACAAGCGCAACCACCCAATAGCACGTTTGTACAATGCTAAGCTTGCTAAAATGTTAGCTCTGGACCTTCTCCCTTTTTCTTTTGTTGAAGGGGTGGGTTTCCTGGAAGTTGTGACAACCCTCTGCCCAAAATGGAATGTTCCCAGCCGCTACTATTTTGCCAGAGTTGCTGTTCCAGCACTACACCACGACGTGCTGGAATTGCTTGGAAAAGCCTTGCAGCAGAGTGCTGTGCATAGTATCCACCTGACAACAGACATGTGGACCAGTTGCCAAGCCACTGATTACATGTGCATCACTGCACACTGGATTTCTTTTTCAGGTGTTAGAGACAAGATATCTACAGGCATTGACACTACTGAGATTTTTAATGATACTCGCAGACATGCTACTATAGCCATGTTAGCTATGGAGAAATCGCATACTGCTGCAAACATTTTGGATGAGTTCAACAGCAAGGTCTTTGAATGGCTGCGACCAAGAGGCCTCAACATTGGTTTTGTTGCCACCGACAATGGCAGTAATGTAGTTAAGGCCATGGAAGATGGTCGCTATTTCAGGGTCCCGTGTTTGGCACACTGCATTAACATTGTGGTTCAAGACTTTCTGAAAAATGAAAGCAAAGTCAGCAACTTACTGACCATTTGCAGATGAATCTGCACGCATTTCAATAATTCTTTTAAAGCCCGGAAGCAGCTACGGGTCATTCAACGTGAGTATAAAATGCCAGTCAAAGCACTCATCCAGGAGGTACCAACACGTTGGAACTCTACTTATTACATGCTTGATCGGCTGTTTGAGCAGTACATACCACTTAATGCTTATGTCATGACAATGTCAAGAAGATCAGGGGATCCAACTGTTATTAAAGCCATGATAGTTGAGATGTCGCAATGGGACCTCATTAAATGCCTGACAGAGATGCTACTTCCTTTTGAGGTCTTCACACGTGCAGTCAGCAGGGAGGACTGTACTATGGGCCAAGCTATCCCATTGTTGTACATGCTTTAGCAAGAGCTGAAGGAGGTGTCTGAAACATACGAATGTGTTGAAGGAAAACTTGAAGCATGTAATTTGGCGAAGTCCTTAGCCGGACGCTTATCTGAGAATACAAGGATTCAAAATAAGATTGTGTCACATCAACATTACATTACTGTCACAATTTTGGATCCACGGTACAAATTATTTGTGAACAGTAATGCAGTAATTCCTTTTTCAGAAGGGGATGTTTCCAAGTACAAAACTGTAATAGCCGAGGAAGCCACTGAATTAGAAAACGAACGGCTCTCAATTAGAGGCCTGCCAGTGCCAGCCAAATACAGTGCAAGTACTACTGAGCATCCTACAGAGTCAAGTTCTTCTTCACAGCATGCGAGCAGTGCGTTTGCTTCCCAGCAGTCACCAACACAAACAATAACAACAACCGCACCAACAGGATCTGATTCATCAGACACAAGCAAAAAATAGCTGCTTGGTTTCTACAGAAAGGGATGGGTAAGTCCGTTGCTGTCGCAAAGCAAAAAGAGGACGAGCAAACCCGAGCACCAATGAACATTGAGCTGTTGGTCCAGGCCTATCTGGATGACACAACAGAGGAGTTCACGGAGCAAAGCCCATTGGTGTATTGGTAAAGGACAAGAAGTCAATGGCCACTGCTCAGCAGGCTGGCGATAAAGTATCTAGCTTGTCCTGTTGCAAGTGTCTCTTCTGAGCGTGTTTTCAGTGCTGCTGGTGCCATTGTGACTGTGAAAAGGACCAGTCTCTCACCCAAAAGCATGGAGAGGTTAACCATGATCAAAATGAATCAACACTTCATACCACCAGACTACAAAATACGTGAATCAGAGCTGGAAGAGGAGAGCGAGTCGGAAGACATAACTAGTGGGTTACAGGACCTACTTCTGTCAGAAGAACCACCAGGGTTTGAGGACGAGCTCCTCTTCCCTGACAACTAGGCTTTGAAATTGTTACATTCTCCCTTCCTTTATTTCTCCCTTCCTTATTTGTGTGTATCTGTCTTTCTGACTCAAACTTCAAAACCAACACCATCTTCCTTTCTCTTTTAATTACCTATTGGAGTTGCACATCTGAGCATTTACTGTGCACTCCACTCATCAGAGTCCTGCTCCATCTTCCTGACTCACCCTAAATACATTTCCATCTTGCCATACATTGGATGGAGATGGACAATAGTGCAATAATGTAGCCTCTAACAGTCCCTCCAGAACAAGTGAAACGTACGTGACTATAGCCATCTTCTGTTTTGTTTCCAATCTTAAATGCATCACTGTCTTAAGGCTACACCTCTGTCTGCAGGCATACACAACTCTTCAATGTCAGAACTTGAGCAGTAAACTCGTCATCACTTTCAGAAGACTATGCTGCATCTGTGATCTGACAGCCACAAAGAAGAGAAAGACAGGTATATGAAATGAATGATGCCATACATTGCATTGGCTGCTTGCTGACTCAGAGCAAATGTGCATGAAGTAGAAATATACTAGTAGTTTAATATAATAACAAAGGACTTGTGTCTCAAGTGATGGTCAATGTTTCCATGTTGTTTAATAATATGTATCCAATTGTACTCCTACTACTGCAGGTGCAGTCTGGACTTAATCGTAGTCACTCACTACAGACTGAGTTGCTGTTGGTGGTCTGTTGGAGAACACATACACGTGCCACACCGGATGATGATGATGATGACCACCATACCATCTTTGCATGCTGTCAGTCAGTTTGATCAGAGATGATTGATGGAATATGTTCAGGAAGTGGAATACAAGGTAAACACATAACCAATCAACAAGAACCACAGCAGACCTAGGCTACATGTGTGTGCAGTGGTGGAATAGAATAGTGGTATGATTGAATGACATTGGCGCATTGATTTAATCACTTTTATTTTGGAAAATGCTATGTTGATGTATGAGCCTTTTGTCTGAAATTGTGAAAAATGTAGGTAAATGGAGTTTGGGCCACAGACTCACGGCCCGGTGTTGTGGTGTGGCCCTGTAACTGCTCTGTGCTGGCTCCTATCTTGTTGTTCTTTTCGATGACTGCTGTGCAACTAGAAGAGTAGAGTTAATCAATGTATCCAAGCAGCCTCAGTCTGAAAATCTTCTCGTTCACGAGTCTTGTCTTTTTTGCACTACACCGTAATTTATTTTTATGTTTTCATTCAGTTAACCTATTTTGTAATACCCCATTTCTTCTTTCATCAACACTTACAGGCCGGCCTTTCACCCAGCGCTATTATACGTGGATCAACAACTCACACTTACCTTACCAATCCTCCTCATCATCATCCAGCCAGAGGCGCACAAGAATGATATAATCAGTCACAGTGTCCATGGAAGGGAGGACAAGGATGAATGACGAGATAACACTACACATTTGGCCCTGGATAATACATTAACTTTAGTATCATTTTCATATTTTCCTTTGATTCCTTTTTCCTCTTCATTTATTTTACGCTTGTGTTTGGTAATTGATTGTTCACTTAAACTATCTCTTAATTTTCTTTGCTAGCTTTCAGCCCGCTACATCAGGTATTACGGTTTCTCAGAGGACATACAGCCTAGGCAAAAGTCATATTCATATCATATATAAGAAATACTTCCTTTGAATTGTGTAGTAGTAGTTAAGTAATTACCACTTATTATTAACCATCAAGTAATTAATAAACCTTCATCATGCATCCATTTAGTTTTTCTTACTTGACTTTACATTTATTGAATTTGAATTTAATTTTGAATTTAAAAACATTTATTGAGCGCGCTTTTACCAAGCGGTTTCATGGCGCTTTAAGGATTACGACCAGCAGATAGCAGCAGAAGAAGTTATTCATGTCAAGTAGAAAAGGCGCTAGAAAAGAGAAAAGTTTTCACATTTTTCCGGAACTCTAAATAAGAGGATGAAGTACGAAGGGCCAAGGGCAGGGAGTTCCAGAACACGGGTGCAAGGGTCGCAAATTTAGCACCGCCAGCTTTCTTTTTCTTGAAGCGGGGGATGGTCAGAAGTGCCATGTGGGTTGAGCGGAGTTCTCTGCCCGGTAAGTAGGGACTGATAGCTGAGCTGATGAACTCGGGGGCAGTGCCCATCCTGGCCTGGAAAGTGAGGCAGCCTAGTTTAAATAGGGATCGTTCTCTCACGGGCAGCCAGTGCAGTGCCTTCAGCAGTGGAGTGGCTCGATGGTATTTGGGCAATCCATGAATCAGGCGGGCAGCCTGGTTCTGCACTAGCTGCAAGCGGTGTATGGCGTAGGCCAGCGCGCCGTTGTAGATTATGTTACCATAATCAAGGCGCGAAAGCACCATAGCCATAATAATGACCCTTAACGCCGGGAGAGAAAAAAAACGGGATATTTTCCTAATTATCCTAAGGGAGAGGAAACAGGAGGATACCACCGAACTAACTTGGGAGTGCACCGAAAGTTGTGAATTTAGCACAATCCCAAGGGTCTTGACTTTGGGGACCGGGAGTGGGGGAACACCAAGTGAAGGGGGCCAAAATGACGGGGACCATGGACTGCAACCACCTCCAGTCAAGACTAACTCAGTCTTGTCTGGATTGAGCTTGAGGTGGTTGCAGTTCATCCAGTCCTGAATAAATAGCATAACGGTTTGAACGTTCTGGGCGGACGAGGGGGAATGGGAAAGATTGAAGATTAGCTGGAGGTCGTCGGCGTAGTTGAACACCGTGACCTCCAGCTGCTGCAACATAAAAATGAGGGGGAAAATGTATAAATTAAACAAGAGGGGGGAAAGTGATGAACCCTGGGGGACGCCACACTCCACCTTGCGGGAGGCGGCAGTGAAGTCAGCAAGGTGGACCGCTTGAGCCCTATCACATAGGAAGGACTCAAGCCATGAAAGGGCTAAGCCCTCTATGCCCGCCGCCTTGACACGGGAGAGAAGGGTGGAGTGGTCCACCGTATCAAAGGCGGCGGACAGGTCCAGAAGGATGAGGGCCTGCGGGAGATTGGTGTCAATGCCCTCGCGAAGTCCATCCATTACCGAAATCACTACCTTCTCCGTGGAGTGTAGCGGTCGGAAGCCTGCCTGGCGGGGGGAGAGACAGTGATTTGCTTCCACGTGAGCACTTAGGGTGGTGGTGACGTGAGTTTCCAAAACCTTTCCCAGATAGGGTAGCAGGGAAATGGGGCGGTAATTGGAAGGGGATGAAGGGTCAACACCAGGCTTTTTCAGGATTGGAATAACGACCGCTGCTTTGTGGAAATTGGGAACAACACCGTTGCTAAGCGAGTCGTTAAGGAGTGTGAGGGGAGGGACAGGGCAATTTAGGTAGATCTCTCTAAGAATGTGAGCAGGGCCGAAGTCCAGAGGAGATCCAGATTTTACCCGTTGGAGCAATGGGGGAAGGGAGTCCAAGGTCAGTGGAGGAATAATGGTCAGTTTAGAAGCAGTGGGAGGGGGAGAGGGGTTGACGAATGTTGGTGAGGGAGGGGGTATGTTAATTTTAATTTTTGCAACCTTCTCAAGAAAGAATTCATTGAGCGAGTTGCATAGATGTTGGGAAGGGGGGATCGTGGCCGTGGATCTGTTGGATCAAGCTAATTCGTGCACCATGGCAAAGATTTCTTTAGACTGGGACTCGGCCGCTAATATCCTGTTAGAATAAAAAGCTGTCTTGGCCTCAAGGATGGCTTTTTTGTAGGTCTGGAGAACAGACCAGAGAGGTATGCGATTTTCAGTGATGATGAGGGGTAAATACCCCGAAACACGTGTCCAGGGATGGCGAAGATAGCAGAGAATCGAAAGAAGATGCATCGCGGAACACAAACTACACTTACCACAGTCCTTAGGGGCGACACCGCCGGTGTGTGAGTAGTGTGCGACCCCACCCCCATTTGTAACTTTAAAGCTCCCTTGAGCAGCGGGCTGACGAGCCTGGGATCCTGCACCTACGCGCCTGAGTGGTACTATACCTGGCAGATATTGGCAGCCATCGGCAAACCCAGTACACGGCCTATCCCTGCTGATGAGGGGTAATACCCCGAAACACGTGTCCAGGGATGGCGAAGACAGCGAAGATAGCAGAAGATCGAAAGATGATGCATCGCGAACACTTTACTACATTGACCAGAGTCCTTAGGGGCGACACCGCCGGTGTGTGAGTAGTGTGCGACCCCACCCCCATTTGTAACTTTAAAGTTCCCTTGAGCAGCGGGCTGACGAGCCTGGGATCCCGCACCTACGCGCCTGAGTGGTACTATACCTGGCAGATATTGGCAGCCATCGGCAACCCCAGTACACGGCCTATCCCTGCTGATGAGGGGTAATACCCCGAAACACGTGTCCAGGGATGGCGAAGACAGCGAAGATAGCAGAAGATCGAAAGATGATGCATCGCGAACACTTTACTACATTGACCAGAGTCCTTAGGGGCGACACCGCCGGTGTGTGAGTAGTGTGCGACCCCACCCCCATTTGTAACTTTAAAGCTTCCTTGAGCAGCGGGCTGACGAGCCTGGGATCCCGCACCTACGCGCCTGAGTGGTACTATACCTGGCAGATATTGGCAGCCATCGGCAACCCCAGTACACGGCCTATCCCTGCTGATGAGGGGTAATACCCCGAAACACGTGTCCAGGGATGGCGAAGACAGCGAAGATAGCAGAAGATCGAAAGATGATGCATCGCGAACACTTTACTACATTGACCAGAGTCCTTAGGGGCGACACCGCCGGTGTGTGAGTAGTGTGCGACCCCACCCCCATTTGTAACTTTAAAGCTCCCTTGAGCAGCGGGCTGACGAGCCTGGGATACCGCACCTATGCGCCTGAGTGGTACTATACCTGGCAGATATTGGCAGCCATCGGCAACCCCAGTACACGGCCTATCCCTGCTGATGAGGGGTAATACCCCGAAACACGTGTCCAGGGATGGCGAAGACAGCGAAGATAGCAGAAGATCGAAAGATGATGCATCGCGAACACTTTACTACATTGACCAGAATCCTTAGGGGCGACACCGCCGGTGTGTGAGTAGTGTGCGACCCCACCCCCATTTGTAACTTTAAAGCTCCCTTGAGCAGCGGGCTGACGAGCCTGGGATCCCGCACCTACGCGCCCGAGTGGTACTATACCTGGCAGATATTGGCAGCCATCGGCAACCCCAGTACACGGCCTATCCCTGCTGTTGAGGGGTAATACCCCGAAACACGTGTCCAGGGATGGCGAAGACAGCGAAGATAGCAGAAGATCGAAAGATGATGCATCGCGAACACTTTACTACATTGACCAGAGTCCTTAAGGGCGACACCGCCGGTGTGTGAGTAGTGTGCGACCCCACCCCCATTTGTAACTTTAAAGCTCCCTTGAGCAGCGGGCTGACGAGCCTGGGATCCCGCACCTATGCGCCTGAGTGGTACTATAACTGGCAGATATTGGCAGCCATCGGCAACCCCAGTACACGGCCTATCCCTGCTGATGAGGGGTAATACCCTGAAATACGTGTCCAGGGATGGCGAAGACAGCAAAGATAGCAGAAGATGGAAAGATGATGCATCGCTAACACTTTACTACATTGACCAGAGTCCTTAGGGGCGACACCGCCGGTGTGTGAGTAGTGTGCGACCCCACCCCTATTTGTAACTTTAAAGCTCCCTTGAGCAGCGGGCTGACGAGCCTGGGATCCCGCACCTACGCGCCTGAGTGGTACTATACCTGGCAGATATTGGCAGCCATCGGCAACCCCAGTACACGGCCTATCCCTGCTGATGAGGGTTAATACCCCGAAACACGTGTCCAGGGATGGCGAAGACAGCGAAGATAGCAGAATATCGAAAGATGATGCATCGCGAACACTTTACTACATTGACCAGAGTCCTTAGGGGCGACACCGCCGGTGTGTGAGTAGTGTGCGACCCCACCCCCATTTGTAACTTTAAAGCTCCCTTGAGCAGCAGGCTGACGAGCCTGGGATCCCGCACCTACGCGCCTGAGTGGTACTATACCTGGCAGATATTGGCAGCCATCGGCAACCCCAGTACACGGCCTATCCCTGCTGATGAGGGGTAATACCCCGAAACACGTGTCCAGGGATGGCGAAGACAGCGAAGATAGCAGAAGATCGAAAGATGATGCATTGCGAACACTTTACTACATTGACCAGAGTCCTTAGGGGCGACACCGCCGGTGTGTGAGTAGTGTGCGACCCCACCCCCATTTGTAACTTTAAAGCTCCCTTGAGCAGCGGGCTGACGAGCCTGGGATCCCGCACCTACGCGCCTGAGTGGTACTATACCTGGCCAGATATTTGCAGCCATCGGCAACCCCAGTACACGGCCTATCCCTGCTTATGAGGGGAAAATACCCCGAAACACGTGTCCAGGGATGGCGAAGACAGCGAAGATAGCAGAAGATCGAAAGATGATGCATCGCGAACACTTTACTACATTGACCAGATCCTTAGGGGCGACACCGCCGGTGTGTGAGTAGTGTGCGACCCCACCCCCATTTGTAACTTTAAAGCTCCCTTGAGCAGCGGGCTGACGAGCCTGGGATCCCGCACCTACGCGCCTGAGTGGTACTATACCTGGCAGATATTGGCAGCCATCGGCAACCCCAGTACACGGCCTATCCCTGCTGATGAGGGGTAATACCCCGAAACACGTGTCCAGGGATGGCGAAGACAGCGAAGATAGCAGAAGATCGAAAGATGATGGATCGCGAACACTTTACTACACTGACCAGAGTCCTTAGGGGCGACACCGCCGGTGTGTGAGTAGTGTGCGACCCCACCCCCATTTGTAACTTTAAAGCTTCCTTGAGCAGCGGGCTGACGAGCCTGGGATCCCGCACCTACGCGCCTGAGTGGTACTATACCTGGCAGATATTGGCAGCCATCGGCAACCCCAGTACACGGCCTATCCCTGCTGATGAGGGGTAATACCCCGAAACACATGTCCAGGGATGGCGAAGACAGCGAAGATAGCAGAAGATCAAAAGATGATGCATCGCGAACACTTTACTACATTGACCAGAGTCCTTAGGGGCGACACCGCCGGTGTGTGAGTAGTGTGCGACCCCACCCCCATTTGTAACTTTAAAGCTCCCTTGAGCAGCGGGCTCACGAGCCTGGGATCCCGCACCTACGCGCCTGAGTGGTACTTTACCTGGCAGATATTGGCAGCCATCGGCAACCCCAGTACACGGCCTATCCCTGCTGATGAGGGGTAATACCCCCAAACACGTGTCCAGGGATGGCGAAGACAGCGAAGATAGCAGAAGATCGAAAGATGATGCATCGCGATTCGCGAACACTTTACTACATTGACCAGAGTCCTTAGGGGCGACACCGCCGGTGTGTGAGTAGTGTGCGACCCCACCCCCATTTGTAGGTAGATAAATTGTTTGTTTTTCTTCCTTTTTTACAGTTCTGAGTCCTGAGGGGAGCACACATAATAAGTAAGGGGTCCAAAACGCGCTAACCCCTTGCGCAACCAACAAGCACTCAAAAATAAGCACTCTAAAGATGGGTGAAAGGATTCTATATAATAAGTTATCAACACCCCATGTTTTTCCATTGCTTGGTTGTTAGGCTGCTCTGCCCCTTTGATAAAAGAGAAACAATTTTTGCTTATTTTGTAAATAATGATCTCCTTATTGGGCAATCAAAAAATTCAGAACTGACATAAGTGTCTTGAGTATTGTGTTTTGTGGATTGTTTTTACATTGACAATGTTTGCGTCCAATTTTTGGTGTAATAGTGATGTTGGGAGGATATAATGAAATTCCATTATTGGGATATGTGCTGGTTGTTCTTTTCTGTTTGATGATTTTTTTGTATGAAACTAAACAAAATGTTTCTGATTAAATAAATACATGGTGATTACTACTAGTGATTACAGTGGTCACAACACTAAATTAGTGTGTGAAAAAGATAAGTCAGTACTGGCAATTTGTTGTGGTTTTTTAACTTTCCAAAAGTGGCTTTTTCAGAATTATGACTTAAAATCTGACATTTTCTAGGAAAGAGTGTTTTAAATTACAATTATCTAAACCCCAAACTCGACCCCAAATGAAGGTTAGCACTTACTTAATGTAGTAAGGAGAAAGGTAGGCCTTGCACTAGTTAAAAACTAATTTAAGACATTTCAGCCACAAGGCCATGTAAAAGTAAAAGTAAGTGTCAAAGTTTTTCAACACACCGCACTCTGCTGTTTACAGCCTGCTCTAGTGGTGACATATATATGTTAAAAGGAAAGTTTAGACCTGTCAAAATGTTTATTTTGCCGGGTCAAAGTGGCAGTTTAAAACTGCACACAAAGGCTGCAATGGCAGGCCTGTGACATGTTTAAAAGGCTACCAAATTGGGTGGCACAATAAGTGCTGCAGATCCACTAGTAGATTTAATTTACAGGGCCTGGGTACATGAAGTACCACTTTACTAGGGTTGCACAAGCAAATTAAATGTGATAATTGGGTGTAAGCCAATTTTACCATGTTTGAAAGATAGAGGACAAGCACTTTAGCACTGGTTAGCACTTGTGACGTGTCTTAATTAAACAAAAGGGGCGGCTCTGCTAAATGCTTGCACATCTACTTGATTATCTGGGCTAGTTCAAAGCAATGTCAGATTTCCAAAACATAACAAGAGAGACCCCTGTTCTGTGGTGCTCATACAGTGACAGCACCCAGACACCTGGGGTGCATGTAGTCGTGCTGTTCAACAGTCCGGAATACTTGACCACAAAGCACCGAAGCACACACTCTACTGTTTCTTAGAGTTTCCTTGGTAAAAAAGTCAATATGAGGGCAGGTAGATTTCAAATTCTTCTATTTTTTTGCACCCCAATCCTGTATATGGTATATACAATTTTTAGAATAAAGGCAGCTGACACGTGTTTCGTCCACAGGACTTTTTCAAGACTAAAAACAATTGCACTGACATAATTGTCAACTAATGTTTGTGCCAAAACATCATTCTTGAAAAGTTCTTCCAACAATAAGCCGATCCAAGTACACATAAAAGTGAATGATGCCCCAAAAGCGCCTACCAGTAGACATTCAGCAGGATAAGTACCAGTGTGATAATCCCATCCAGCACTATGATTAAACAAAGAACATGATATGTCTGACCAAAGTAACGGTTTGAAAAGGCCAAACCCTTACTCAAATGTATTTAAGAGTTTTCTGATACTAGACCATGTAAAGGAAAAAATAAATGTCCAACTTTTTAAATACACTGCACACTGTTGTATGAGCTGTGTACAGCCTGTTCTGGGGTGATGTATATATATTAAAACAGAAGGTTCAGACCTGTAACATTTTTAATTTTGCCAGTTCGAAGTGGCTGTTTAAAACTGCACACACAGGTTGCAAAGGCAGGCTTGAGAAATGTTTGAAAGGCTACTTATGCAGGTGGCACAATACGTGAAGCAGACATACCTTTAGCACTTAATTTACAGGGCCTGGGTACATATAGTACCACTTTAATAGGGTCTTACAAGTAAATTAAATGTGCCAATTGGTTGTAAGCCAATTTTACCATGTTTGAAAGTGAGAGAACAAGCACTTTAGCACTGGTTAACGGTGGTAAAGTGTGCAGAGTCCTTAAAGCCAACAAAAACAGGTTCAGAAAACAGGAGGGTATAGGCAAAAACGTTGGCGATGACCCTGTAGAAAGGGCCAAGTCTAAAACTCTTGCAAGGAACCTATTTCAGAACTTCTATGTACTAGAGATATCCTATACAGGTAGTTATACATGTAATTTATCCAATGATCCACTGGGTTTTCTTGATTGGTGTATAACCGTTGTACAGATTTAATTTTGTCTCTTTGGTGCAGTACTGGAGTCTGCAAGGCTGTGCATTAGCCACATATGGGCAAAAAGTAAGATTGTATTCTCTCATTTTCCGTGCATTTCTCTCAGCTCTCTGGAGAAGTAAGGCTCATCTATTTCATCTCTGGTCTGTTTCAAAACGGTTCCCATAGGTCAACAGAAGCCATTGATAGCTTAATAAATTGCATTCACATTGCAAGGTTTGACTCAATGTATAAGTGTTGCTCGAACACTTTTCTAAATGGGGTTGTTGGCCATCATATCATCTCACTGAAGCCATAAGGACTATGATTAAGTGAAGTATTCCATGAAGACAAAGTGTATCAAATGATCCAAAGAATAGCTGCAGGCTAGTTTGGCGCAATAGTGGTGCTCAATGGTGCATCTTGGAGCACATATCTACAATATATTGCTATGGTGTGGTGGGATAGGATATTGTGGCTTACAGAGAGGAAATTGTTAAGTGAAAAAACTATTTGTGAAATTACATCACTATAAACAATTGACGACCACCGACTCAGTTTTATTTGTCGAACAGCAAGCTCGTAATATCTTTTCAAAATCTATGTGGTACACATTAATGACCAAGGGAGTGGCAAGAAAATTAAAATACCCCCAACTGAACCACAACAATACTCACACCAAGCACATGAAGCAAGCAGACCCTCTTACCAGTTAATCATCGATTAGTCCATATAAACTTCTACCCTTTCATGCCTTCACCCATCAATGTGTCCACATATCCATACTTTCACTCTTGTATCTTTACAATGTTTTCCATCTTTCCATTTCTCATCCTTCCACTCATTCACGGTATAACCTATCGATCCTTCTGCTTATTCATCCATCCTCACACCCTTCCATCGATCAGTCTGTTTATCCTTCCTCCCGACATTTCCCATCTTCTTCCTTACGTCCTTCCCTTACTTTCACTCTCCGTTTGTCTTCCCATTCTTTCTTTCCTCCTTCTATTTGCCTTTCGTTTGTCGCTCATCTATTACTTTTTTGACCTTTCTCTCATGCTCGATTTGTAACTCTATGTTCTCCCTATTTTAGAGATTTCCTCTTTTGTCTTTCTCTCTTTCCTTTGCCTGTCTGCCACCTCCTACACCCCTGTGTTATTTATTATTAAATGCAATTTTTATGATCACAATGTCGCTAGATCTGTAGACAGAGCAGTCCCAAAAACAGCACTTAATGTTCAGTGGGAACCATTTCTCAGCCCATGGAACCCAGTGGCAACCCCCTTTGAAGCTACTAAAGTGGAGGGCTCCCTATGCCCCTGTTGATGACAGACTTGGGGAACTGTAATGTCTAAAATTGAAATGGCCCACGCTATGGAGCTTCCACCTCCTAGTCAAAAGGTATTATTTCTACCAGCCCCTGCTCCATGTTAATGCAAATATGTTTAACGAAAAATGTTTCACCCTACAGCTAGTCCTCTTCTTCACCTCTTACAATCATGTGGATCTCTTATGAAAACCTTCCTCAATAGCTTGCAACAATCAGAAAATGGATTGTGTCTCAGTGAAGGGCCTCTCTCTTTCTCTCTCTCGTGTGCTTTCCCTCTTTGCAATGTGATAAATGACATAGTTCTTCTGGAGTTGTAAATTAGGTCAGTCTGAAGCACTGAGATACACCAGACATATTAAACATCATAAATAATGTTACAGAAGATTAACTTCCCCAAGAAAGTAAGGATGTTTGCGGCCCTTGGGTTTCTGCTGGCTAAGTGAGAGATAGCACTAATGTGGGGCAAGAAAACAGCACCCACGCTGCAGGCCTGGCTGCGAAGCTTAGCGTATTTTAGTGCAAATTGTGAAGTCTACGCGTCCCTAATGCCAAGCACCTCACGCCCTAAAGATATATGGGGTCCTTACAGGGCGTATATCGCTGAGAAAACAGGGACTCTGATACACAAGTGGAAAGCGGCATTGTGCCAGAAGGGGTGGGCTGAGATGACATCATATAGGCGTGAAGATCCTGTTAAGTAATGTACTCTGTACTCACATTTCTGCACCACGCTTATCTCTGGGGAGACATCTGATTGCGGATTGTGTAACTGTTACAATACACAGAGTTGCTACAGTTCACAACATCGCTGACCAGCAGCTGCGGTCTGTGGAGGGAGTTCGGTAGGGCAGGTAGGCGGTGCGGGGGAGGGGCAGGGTGGACAGTGATAAACACCGGAATATGGATAATTGCAGGTAAGTAAACAATTTAATAAATAAAACGAATTTCGTAGCGCACCATGCATCGCAAAATGCGATGCAGCGCGCGCTACGAAATTCGGGACTGGCAGTTTGTTAACCTACGCTGCCCTGCAGACAGGATCTATCTACTGTTGCCAAATATTATGTTATGCATGTCACAGTATACCATTGTTGTATGATGAAGCGCCTAACAATGTACTGCTCTAATATTGATTCCCTGATCATTGTGTATTAAAACTGAAAAATAAAGTTTAAAAAAAAAAAAGTTATGTTCCAGAAGAGGTAAGGCCTTGAAGAATACAGTGCAGTTTTGTAAAATAATAAACCACAGATACACTCGTGTTAAATAAATTATGCAATCACAAGTGCCACATGCCCTTGAGAAATAAAATTCCTCGTGAAATGAAATAAGAGCCCTCAATAATGTACCACGGTACTCTGCCTCGTGTAATAGTAATCAAAGAACAAGCATGTTGTATGAAGTGTCGAAGCCCAGTGTCAAATATGTAGTTGTGTTGCCGATGCCATGCCCCATTATTAGGGTACTCAGGTTTCTAATTGTTGGAAAGATGGCATGAGACTAGTAGTTTATTTTAGACATCAACCTCTAGTTTGGAAGAAAATGATAAAAACTAATTACAGAATGCCGCTGCTTTATGAGATTTAGGCTCCAGATTTTTGCTTGTGGAATGTGACATTGGTAGTGTTTTTTATAGTGCAATTTCACCAGCTGCAGTAATACTGCATCTCAAAGTCGAGCATACCACTAAATTTATGTAAGAAGCACAGTTATATCTGTTGAAGTTACGTTTTCTGTGTTGCTCTAAATAAGTGGCAACATGTATGATAACGGCCGTGCTATCAATAATACATTATGCAGTGATATTTTGGGTTTTCTATAGTTGATTTCAAAATAGGAAATAACTAAAATTGAAAAATCATGATGTGTGCTTCCTTTGTACTTACCATGTGTTGATATACTTTGAAGAAGGCAAAGTAAGCAATTATTGCATGTGAGGGAAGACAAAGGGGTTAATTTACAAGGGGATAGCTCCACCAGTACATCATTTTTAGAGGTGCTATGTCTTTCTCCATATTTACAAAGTGGTAATAATTCACTTTTTGTGGTTTAATGCTGCCTTGTAAACACGGCTCCTTTACAAGCATCGCTTAGTTTCAAAGGGGCATGCAATGGGTGTTGCTGTGTCATTCCACCACACCACCCATTGCTTTTTGATGCTGGCCCAGATTTACAAGGATGTGTACATTTAAAGGGCCAATAACTAATGCCATGCAGAAGCAGGCTTTAGAATGGTGAAATAAGGAGAAATACTTTTATTTCTCCTCATTTTTGCTTTTTCTTTGTGAGCTGCATTATGCAGCACACATAGTAAGAGCAAAACACCATTAATGATTGTTTTTGTGCAGGAAGGTGTCTCTTTCTGTACAAAAACAATCATTAAATAATGATGATTTGCTACTTCTATGTGTGATGCATTCTACAGCACACATAGAAGTACCAAATAGCCAATATGGAATGTTATGGGCACATAAACAATCATTCCCTGCAATTCAAGCACCCTTGCATTATAGTGCAAGTGGGCGTGCTCTGGTGTTAGGAAGCTAATTTCACACCGGCACTAGGTAAAACACAGGGGTGTGCCATATTGTTGTAAATATGGTGCATCCCTGCATTTTGGAAATGTCAGAGTGTGGCCTGCCAAATTTGGTGCAGCTCCGCTCTCTGACATTTCATTGTAAATTTGTGCCAGTGAAGCATATTTACAAGGGTATTGCACCACAGGAAGGTCACATTTAACAACATTCTTGTGGCTCAATGCCCTGCTCCATATTTACAAAGTGGTGTTAAGCTGCTTTTTGTTGCTTAACGCTGCTTTGCAAATATGGTACCCTTTCACAGGGGTACACAGGGGTGTGCCGTATTGTTGTAAATACGGGGCATTCCTGCATTTTGGAAAAGTCAGAGTGTGGCGCTGCAAAATTTGGCGCTGCTCCACGTTCCGACATTTCCTTGTACATATGCCCCAATGTTTCTATACTGAAGCTTTCTTATTTTACACTCTTTTGTACCACAGCAAGAGCATCCATTGGTTCAAGTTTTAAAATGTGTTCACTTTGCAGTCAAAGAAAGGAAAGGCAAACAAATATTTTCATGCTTGAACTATCTGCACCAGATTATTTTAGGAAGAAGGCCAACACTTGACCCTCCGTAGCTGAACAAATAGCAATTTCTACAAGATAAAGAAAATTTCAGAGTCTTCTTGGGACACGACGTTGGAGTTAAAGTTCTTGCAGATTATCTGAGGTAGCTGCAGTACCTATCGCACCCTAGTTCCAACGCCTCTGCACTGTAACCCTCACAAACCGAAGTGGAAACCAATAGAGAATGGAAAAGATGGAAGGTTATAAAACATATTTCCTAGCAGTTTACACTGCCTGAGCAATCAGGGAATTGAAGAAACAAGTGAGACAGCCAGTAAAAAGAAGGTGCTTACCCTTCTTGAGCCTGGCAGACACATTTTTAGTCTGACCCAGGAATTTCATATATTTTCTTTGCTGCCTTAGATTCAGCCCCTATATGATCACAACGAAGTAAAGTGAATAAATTAACACTTACCAGTGGGAAAAAATAGCAGGGGTAGTCAGAGCACCATCACATCAATGTTACACTACACAATTGAGGCTTATAATTTCATCATATAGGTGTAACATTTTGGAATTACCAAGACTCTCACCACACCATTTGTCCTGAAAAAGTCCACATCCAACTCTAAAAATGAAGGTTAAAACATGTTGACCTTTCAAGGAGGAAACACGTGAGACAGTTGGGTTTATTATTTTCCCACAATAGTCAACACATCTTCAATAGTCTGGGTACGGATTCTGTTCCCTTCACATAATTCTAAATAGTTAATGATATCTTTGAACAGGAGTAAATGGTACAATAAAAATCTAAATAATACTAGTGCTCCATTAAAATGTTGTTTGGAACTGTGTTACTAAGAAAGGATCGCCACGTCCTTGCACATAAACACATTATTTCTATATTCATTTTTATTGTGCAACCCAAGTCTATGTGCACTACGGTGGTCAAGGATTGTGCTTATAAAAATTGTAATCGCATGTACAAGGGAATAACATTGTGTTGATGACAAAATATACTTGTTAACCTTGTTTCATCAGCGAAGTGTCAATAATTGATCTTTATAGCGTTGAGTTAAAAAAGGATACATAGAATTATAAACGAGTAACCCTAAATATATAGGATGCTTTTTTATGAACGGTTCTAAGTGTCAACAACTAGCCAACAAGAGATTCAGATGAAGTTACCTATAGTGTCAAGTCATTTTAAAATGATGGGTTGTATGCCATTCTGACTGTTTGTGGCACAATATTTTCAGGATGCACATTTCATTTTCATGGAAAAGGTCCACGATTTTCTCTATTTAGATGATTTATTGTATTTGCTTTTGCTTTAAAACCCAAGACCATAGCATTAGCTCCGATATCGCAAGTTGTGAGCAAGCTCCTGTATGGTAAATACCGAGTGCTATGTGTGCAGAAGATGGTTTTTTATTAATAGCATGGTTCATTATTTATAATGTGTTGTAATCAAACCACACCAAAATGCTGCTGTTTGTCTGAATAATTTTAATGTAAGCAAATAAGGTGAAAGTCAAGCAAATCTTATAGCCCTCAAAGGAAAGCAGGCTTAATTATGTGAAAGCTTGTGGAGAAAATGTTTCATATTATACATTTTAAAAACGTAATCCATCAATTTCAAGACTAAACAGGCCCTAATGTTCTAATTAAATGTGGGAACACATTATGGTTATGCTTCAGCATTAGCCTCGTGCAAATGCACTGCACACAACTTTACCAAATATGCTATTAACACTTTCAATTTACCCTGAATCCTAATCAATTTGTATTCAATCTAACAAACACATGAAGAGTAGTTTAAACTGACTGTTTTTCGTGGAAAATTTTTTCAATGCAAGAGGAAATGGGGCCTGGTGGTTTATTTTATATAGGTACCAGATAAGAGGCAGAGGCTCATACAGTTGCAACCTAATCAGTTTGTATAAATATAATTTATATTTTGATCTTATGAAAGGATGTATGATTTAACAACTACTACTTTAACAACGAATTCCTAAACCACGAATGATAAACCACGAACATTTCCCAACCACTACATTCTTAACAACGAATTCCTAAACAACGAGAATTATTCTATTTGCTAATTTCCTTAAAATACCATTCACAGTTCATTTTAAAACGAAACCATCCAATTACACCAGATACAACACTTTGAACAGAGGAACGCTGTGCAAATAATTCACAGCTGTGTTATTTTAAAGTGATTTAAAATCCTCGCTCAAATGCAGCCTTTTGCTCGGAAACAGAAAGGACTGAAAATCAAATGCCCGCACCTACTTGTGTTTTTGTATCCTATCTCTCCCCGGTGTTGTGTCTTATTTTGCTGACAGCCTTTGACAACAACGATGCAAGGAGAAACTTTTAACATAACCCATCGTCTTCAAAGAAGTGCAAAGCAGAGACTTTCAACGCCATGTATTTAAATAAATACACATATGTTGCACATATTTCTTTTTGAGGAGACATGGGCCAGAGATTTTATATTTTCTCTGTAGAGACTCTCTATATACATATATGTAACTAATGAACACTTCTGAGAGATTACAGGCAGTGCATCAGGGCATACACATCTAAATCGTTTCTTAAAGGAGATGATTTTACAAAACCCTTGTTTGTTTGCTTTTTCCTTATGTTCCCCAGATTTCTATGTCCAGTGGGCATGGTGCCGAATTTGTACAACGTACTGCTTTTATTTCAATTTCTTTTCCTCTATCAGTGTCACCCCTTGGGGAAAGTCTTATCCTTAATTTTGCTTTATCTTATGTCAGGCTTGACGGAATGCACCAGGCTCCATCGTTCCTTTTGGGATTCCCATGGTTATGAATAATAATAACAAAACACACATAACAATAGTGCCATCTATTGGCCAGTTAGAAGATCATTTTATTTGTGGTTTAGGAAAGTCGTTGTTCGTGTTATTCGTGGATAATGATGTCGTGGTTCACAGAAAGGTCGTTGTTTTGGATTCGTAGCTCAGGTCAGTCGTTGTTAAGGCTTCGTTATTAAGGCTGCTTCCCCTTATGAAAGTATATTAATTCCAAACGTTACTTGCAATCGACGTGGTGCTCACAATGAACTAGTGTCCATTTAATTGAGATGTGAAATTCTATTCTAGTCTATTCTGCAGTTTTTGTACAGCACATGCCTATCCGCAGGCCTCCCTGTGCTTTCACAGCTACTGTAGAACAGCCCAGGTATGACATTATTCCTTAAATAGCCAGGTCCTCAAGGCTTTGTAGAAAAGAAGTTCTTGCTCTAGAAGATGTGGTTCAAGAGGGAGAGAATTCCAGAAATTGGTTGCCAGAAAAAGACATAGGGCCTCATTTATGAGGCCGTGCGTGAGTTTTGCGCTTCCGATGCGTCACTTTTTGTGACGCATCGGCGGCGTAAAACATGCCTCCTGATGCGCACTATTTACAAAGTGACGCATCTAAGCAGATGCGTCACTTTGTAAACCCCTGCGCTACATTATACCTGCGTCAGGTATAATGTATGCAGAGGGGGCGTTCACCCGCAAAAAGCCTCGTAATAGTGATGCAGTGAAATCTATGAGATTTCACTGCGTTACTTTTAGGATGCTGTTGCGTCAAAATCTTGCGCCTGCCTCACAGCAGGCGTAAGACTGACGCAAGCACTTTCACATGGGGCTTTCCCCATGTGAAAGGAAGCATTGCTGGAGTTGCGTCACTTTTGTGACACACTCCAGCAATGCGTCACTTTTGCGCCTACAGATACGTCAGAAATACTGACGTATCTGTAACTCCTTGCGACATAATGCGTCATATTATAAATATGACGCATCAATCATGTCGCAGGGAGAGCGCAGTGAAAAGTGACGCATCGCTGTTTTCACGCAGCGATGCGTCACTTTTCATAAATGAGGCCCATAGAGCGTACACCCCAGCGCGATCTCCGGGTCCTGGGGACCTTGAGTAGATGCAAAGACTATTACAAGGCTGCCCCAACGTTGGAGAAAGCTCCTCTGTGCACCGCTGTGATAGACTGCAAACGTCTTGTTCACTACAACAATTTAATAAAGTTTTTTTCATACCAAGAATTTTGGATTCAAATTCTTTTGTTCAGCTCATTGTTTTCATAATTATTTTCACTGTGTATATTATCATCCATTAGAATATCTTCGATATAATACATTTGCCAGGAATTAATCCTCCCAGTTTACTGATCCCAATGCATTTCGGGCTATTCCTCAGCCCTTCATCAGGGGATAACTCTACAAAATAAAGAAAGTGGGTGCCTATCAGTACATATCTCAGCGTTCATGAACTCATACAGCAAGTGCTGTTAACTTAAATATTGCGTTGTCAAACAACCAGTAACTTCATGTGGTGCCATGCTTTTAAACTGCTTGT
The DNA here is from genome assembly GCF_964261635.1 of Lissotriton helveticus. Taxonomy (NCBI): domain Eukaryota; kingdom Metazoa; phylum Chordata; class Amphibia; order Caudata; family Salamandridae; genus Lissotriton; species Lissotriton helveticus. The sequence goes on along the minus strand of NC_136063.1, from coordinate 1,146,072,435 downwards.
GTGCAACGTGCCATGCATATCTATAAGGACTGGGGTGAAAAAACGAAATACGAAAAACGAAAGACTCTTAAAACGTTGTGCACGTGTAGTTAAAATGTGCTTTTAATAAATGTGCTTATAAAAATACAAATAACATAACATTAATGCGATGCGTGCTATTACTTGGGCGTGTAACCATAAAGAGATATGGCGGATTTACTAGGGATTTAACAATTAAAAACTTCGAAATTAGGCTCACGTGAATGAAGATCTAACCAGCTGCTTTACCTGGAAAGACATAATGGTGTGTGGCTTTTATTACAAGTGAACTATGCTACTGCGTTTAAATGCTAAAGCAGTCCTTAGGAGAGGTACTTACTTTGTCACAGAAGTGGCTTAGCGTAAATTCCGCGCAGTGGTCTCTGTGAAACCGTGGTGTTGTGTGCCGCCTAAGCAGCGTGATATTAATGCTGGTGTGTCGACGTTAGTAAACACTAAAAACGGATGGGTTACTTTACAGCTCTATGGAGGCCATCTTAAAGTGGTGAAACATATGGAATAGTCTCAGAATAGAGGTGAATAATCGGTGCAAGCTAACAAATGGTGAGTGGAATGCTGATAATGGAGAATGTGTACAACATAAAATTAACAAAAATGATGATAGTTGTAACATAAATAATACACAATATGCATGATGTAATACAACAACTTGACTGCTTGCTGAATAGAACGTGTATGATGTCAAGTTAAAGGTAACAAAGGAATTCCATCCGGTCATTCATCCCGTGGGGCTGCATCGTGGCCATGTAGCGAATCCAATAATTCTCTCTTTTCAAGAGGGTATTTTTGTTGGCTCTAGCGGGTTTAATTTGTTCCAAAATCAAATATTTCAACTGGGCCACTGTATGATTTTTCTCCAGGAAGTGTGCTGCTACGGTAGATCTAATGTTTTTGGTGCGAATGTTGCTCTTGTGTTCTGATATACGCTCGCGTATCTTCCTTTCTGTGTGCCCTATGTAGCTCGAAACCACATCGGCACTTCAGCATGTAAATGACATTTAATGAGTTGCATGTAGCATTAACTTTCAATTTGATTTTGTGGTCTTTCATCGGATGGTTGGTATAGTTCCCAGGTATAGTATTATGACAACTGCTGCAATTGTAGCATGGCAAAAGTCCTTTATATATGACGGTTTGTGATTGTTCACTGGATTTTGTGAGAATTTCTTTGAGGTTCCGTCCTCTAGTATACGCAAATATTGGTAATTGGGCGAAAGCGCCTTGAAAGTCAGGTTCCATACTCAACAATGGCCAATGCTTGGAAATAATTCTCTTGAACTGATTGCTTGTGATAGAATACTTGGATACTACCACCATTCGTGTGTCCTCATATTTAGGTTTAACTCGAAGTAAATCTTCTCGGTTCACCTTCTCACAGCGAGCTGCTGCTTTGTCAAGAATCTCTTGTGGATATCCTCGGGCCTTGAATCGTTCCAACATCAAGTTTTGTTCCTTCTGACTTTCCGTGTTGGAGGATACTATACGTTTAACCCTCAATAATTGCAAATAGGGTAAGTTATGTTTGAGTCCTGGTCGATGAAAGCTTTTAAAATGTAAAATGGAATTGCGATCCGTCGGTTTACGAAAGATCGTGATGGACATTTTGCCGTCTTGCCTTTGTATTTCTACATCCAAGAAGTGGATGCTCTTTCTGTCATAGTTCCAGGTGACTTGAATAAGATCATTGATTTTGTTCCAGTTGTCAAGGAACTCTAGTAGAGTCGTGCTGGTACGTGACCATAAAATGAATATATCATCGATGAACCTGAGGTATAGTTTACCATGATTCTGCCAGGATGGATGGCTCAACGCATGTGTCTCCTCAAATATCTTCATAAAAATGTTCGCATAGGAAGGTGCTGCACAATTGCCCATGGAAGTTCCGCATAATTGGTGAAACCAGTTGTCATTGACGGTGAAGTAACTGTGGTACAATGTGAATATCATTAGTTCCATCAGTAATACTTGTAAATCTGCGTCCAAAGCGGATCTTGAGAGTACTTGTTCTACTGCCTCTATGCCGAGATCATGGGGTATTGACGTGAACAGAGAGCACACGTCTACCGTACATAACAACAGATCTTGGTTCTCCAACTGGTTTGTACAAGCGTTGAGTTTTACCAAAAAATGGGTGGTGTCCCTGATCTATGATGAAGTGGCAAGAACGAATGGTTGCAAATATTTGTCGATAAATTTGCCTATTGTCTCATGGATGCTTCCTTTTGTAGACACTATAGGTCGGAGAGGAGGTCTCGTGGGATGTTTGTGCACCTTTGGCACCATGTAGAAGACTGGTGCAGATGGCTTATTTGGTGCTAGATAACGTCTAGTTTTATCATTGATGGTGCCATTGTCAAAAGCTTGTTTCACGATCCCGTGAAGGATGGTAGAGTATGCACTGGTTGTATCCTTTTGGAGTGGAGCATATGTGTTCCTGTCTGCAGTGTGTTCCAAAATCTGTTCCTGATAGTATGCCGCGTCCATAATCACCAGTGCTCCCCCTTTATCAGCCGTTTGGCACACAATGGATGTGTTATTCGCTAGTTGCTGCACGGTGTTTTTTTCTTTCTTGGTGAGGTTACCATGTTTGATAGATTGTTGAAACGGAAGAGTTGTTATCTCATGTTTGATCAAATTTTCAAACGTGTTAATTATCTTGTGGCTTTGAGGGGCCATAAATGTGCTATGGGGTCGGAGACCTCGTAATATGTCTTCTTCTTGCATAGGTGTGGGCACCACGTTCTGAAAATAATGACGCAAACAAATATTGCGTAACAACTTAAAGGCGCTAACCTCCAGTTCCAATGTATTTGTCCTGGTGGTTGGGACGAATGACTGTCCTTTTTGTAAGGTGCGTGTTTCTTCCTCAGTCAGTTGGTACGATGAAATATTTATCACCAAATTATTCTGTTCCATTATTTCTTGCGGCTGCCCTTCTTTTTTTCGGGTTCTGCTGGTGTTTTTTCCACCTCTGCGGGTTTTGCCCCGCCTGGGTCGGATTGTTGTGCCTGGCCTTGCTCCAAAAAATGAACCGCAGTGTTAGATGTGCTGGGTGGTTGCTGTTCCGGACGGGATGTCCGCTCTTTGGGTTGGGTTCTGGTCTCTCCTTCCGATGATGACGTTTCATTCTCCGAATATGGATTGTAAGATCGGTTTGGGCATCGGCGGGCGTACACTTCTGCCCAAGTGTACACCTCGCCGAGCTTATAATCGATGGTGTCTTGCTTGAATTTCCGGATCTTGCGCTCTTGCGTTTCTCTGGTGTGCTTGTCCAATTGATTGTTTATGTCTTCTAACATTCTCGTTAGTTCTGTGGCTTCCATGGTATTGGTCAGTTCAGTACGTGTATTTTTGATATCTGTGGCTAGTTCATCCAGAGTTTTGGAAAGTTCCACTATTATGAGAAGGATTAAATCTAATGAGCATTTGTTGAGGATGGCGTACCATCGCTCAACAAATCTCACGTTGTTCTTGCATAAAAGTGGTTTTAGTGGGACCCGTAGGCCTCTGGGGATCCGCTGGGCCCGATGGTACCTGACGAGGGTACTCGCATGTAATTTCTGATTGGACTCTTTCTTTAATAAGTAGAGTAGTTGTTTAATGTTGCTTTCAGCGCTGCACGTATTCGCAGCAGGTGCAATATCTTCTTGGATCATTCCATAGATTTTGCTGGCGTCATCCGTGGTAAAGGTGAACGTGTCCGCCTTGAGGTCAGTCATGTTGGTGATCGAATCATAATTCATTGTGTAAACTGTGGCGTGCCAAGTCCTGTGGACAGAATCTGTGAACTGACAATGAATGTGTGTAGGACTTGCACTAGCCGGTGGATCTCTTTAATCGGTACTTAATGATCTGTAGCGTGCTACAGAGGAATCGCTGTCTGATCCTTACAGCGTCGAATATTGCAAAGACCATTACAAGGCTGCCCCAACGTTGGAGAAGGCTCCTCTGTGCACCGCTGTGATAGACTGCAAACGTCTTGTTCACTACAACAATTTAATAACGTTTTTTCATGCCAAGATCTTTGGATTCAAATTCTTTTGTTCAGCTCATTGTTTTCATAATTATTTTCACTGTGTATATTATCATCCATTAGAATATCTTCGATATAATACTTTTGCCAGGAATTAATTCTCCCAGTTTACTGATCCCAATTCATTGTCAGTTCACAGACCTTGAGTAGATGGGCAGACACTTATCTAAGAGGCCTATTGGACACAAAGAGAGAGGCTAGTGATCTTAACAATGGGGGGAGTCTCCTGTTTATCATCCCGTGTAGTAAATATAGTGACTTAAACTGGACCCTGCTCTCCACCGGCAGTCAGAGGAGATCCATGAGGGCCTTAGTGGCTGACTGATATTTAGGTGTGTCTGTGAGCAGCCAAGCTGCCACATTCTGTGCAGTCTGCAATCTTTTACCAACATAGCATGGTGAGCCAAAGAGTTAAGCATTTTCGTAGTCCAGACGTGCCAGCACCATCACCAGGACAATTATTCTCCTGGCTATAAAGGGGAGGAGCTTGAGAACTTTCCTCCGTAATCTCATGATGCCAAGGCAGCTTGCAGATTTTTTTTTAGCTTGGTGTTTCATCGTAAGCTTGGGGTCTATTTATTTATTTTAAAAGTTTTTTTATAGCACTGGGTAGACCTGGAGGTATCAGATTGCTTTACATGAGCATCAGATCACAGTTACAGGTTACATTGTTACAAAAGTTACAAAGGTATTAGAGCATGGCAACATAGTTACTTGTATGGTCGAGATAAACAATAAGCACAAATACGTAAAGGGAAAAGCAGGCAGGGGGAAAGAATAAGGGGAGGGGGAAGGAGATGGGGAAGTAGACAGGTAATGAAGGCGGGAAAGTGGAGGGGAGGGTGAAGGACACCGCATGGAAAGAGGAGGGGAAGGGCGACGGGGAACACAAACCGGTAGACGAGTCAAAGCAACGTCCAAAGTCCAGTAAGCTGTGATCCCAGGGGAAGTGGAGTCACTTTCCTATCTCAGTTGCGGGAGGCTCCCTTTACACAGTGGACTCTCTCAGAGGGGTCTCTGATTCTCCAAGGCCAACATTCTGGATCCTTCCCCAAAAAGGGGAGAGGGAGTTCTTTGGCAAGGGGTGCCATACCATACCTCAGCTGTGAGTGGCTCCCTGGGCGCAGTGGACCCTCTCAGCGGGTTCGCTGAGACTCCAGAGTATAAATATTGGATCTTTCCCCAACAAGTGGAGAAGGAGCGCTTAGTCAAAGGGCACAAAGGATAGGGGGCTAGGCAGACTAGCAAGCAAGATGAGAGATTCAGGGGAGAGGGGATAGGAGCTAGGAAGGTAGACAAAGAGAGAAAGAGTACTAAATGGGAACAAATTTAATTAAAGTGTTACTTCACACAGTGGCTAACCGCCTGCGCTGACGACCTCGCGCCACTAAAGAACCCTCCCAACAGACCCAGAAGCAAGAAGGCATCCTGGTTCACCGACGACCTCAAGGACTCCAAGAAGACCTGCCGCACCCTCGAGAAAGCCTGGCTCCTCGACCGGACCACCAACAACATGACCGCCCTCAAACACGCTACCCGCAAGCACCACCAGCTCATCCGCACCACCAAGAAGAAATCCCTGAAGTTACGACTGGACAACAACGCCCACGACAGCAAAGAGCTCTTCACTATCGTCAAGGAGTTCTCCAACCCCAGCACCGGCACCAACGACATTACTCCGTCACAAGACCTCTGCGGCTCCCTCGCCTCGCCGACATCCACAACAGCTTCGGCGCCCCACCCACGCACCCAACCGTCGAACCAATGCCCCCCACCGCCACCCTTCGCACCTGGACCACGGTGACCACTGAAGACACAGCCCGCACGATGAACACCATCCACTCCGGATCACCGACCGACCCCTGCCCACACCACGTCTTCAACAAGGCCGACTCCACCATCGCACCCCAACTCCGGAACATCATCAACGCCTCCTTCAACACCGCCACCTTCCCGGAGAGCTGGAAGCATGCCGAGATCAGCGCCCTCCTGAAGAAACCTACAGCGGACCCCACCGATCTCAAAAACTTCCGCCCCATCTCGCTCCTCCCTTTTCCTGCTAAAGTCATCGAGAAGATCGTCAACAGACAGCTGACGGGCTTCCTCGAGACGAACGGATCCCTCGACCCCTCGCAGTCCGGCTTCAGAGCCACCCACAGCACCGAGACCGCCCTCATCGCAGCCACCGACGACATCCGGACCCTGCTCGACAAGGGGGAAACAGTGGCCCTCATCCTCCTGGACCTCTCCGCTGCGTTCGACACGGTCTGCCACCGCACCCTTGTCCAGCGCCTCAGCAACATCGGTATCCAAGAGAAGGCACTGGAGTGGACCATCTCGTTCCTCGCCGGAAGAACACAAAGAGTCCGCCTCCCCCCGTTTCGCTCCGAGGCCACCGAAGTCATCTGTGGCGTCCCGCAAGGATCTTCACTCAGCCCCACCCTCTTCAACATCTACATGAAACCTCTCGCAGCCATCGCACGCCAGCACAACCTCAACATCATCTCTTACGCCGACGACACCCAGCTGATCCTCTCCCTCACCAGAGACCCCGACACCGCCAGAACCTGCCTACACGAAGGGATGAAAGACGTCGCCGAGTGGATGAAGGACAGCCGCCTGAAACTGAACTCGGACAAGACGGAAGTCCTCATCCTGGGATCGTCGCCCTCCGCCTGGGACGACTCCTGGTGGCCCCCAGCCCTGGGCACCGCACCCAAGCCAACCGACCACGCACGCAACCTGGGCTTCATCCTGGACCCCTCCCTCTCGATGACCAGACAAGTCAACGCCGTCTCCTCATCGTGCTTCAACACCCTGCGTATGCTTCACAAGATCTTCCGCTGGATCCCGACCGAGACAAGGAAGACTGTCACCCAGGCACTCGTCATCAGCCGACTGGACTACGGAAACGCCCTCTACGCCGGAACCACAGCCAAGCTACAGAAAAGACTCCAGCGCATCCAGAACGCCTCCGCCCGACTCATCCTGGATGTCCCCCGACGCTGCCACATCTCCAGCCACCTGAGGAACCTGCACTGGCTCCCCGTCGACAAGAGGATCACGTTCCGGCTCCTCACCCACGCACACAAGTCTCTCCACGACCTGGGCCCCAAGTACCTCAACGACCGCCTGACCTTCTACACGCCCACCCGCCAGCTACGGTCCACCAGCCTCACCCTCGCAGCCGTACCACGCATCCGAAGAGCCACCGCCGGAGGAAGATCCTTCTCTTACCTGGCTGCCAAAACTTGGAACTCCCTCCCCATCCACCTTCGGCTGACCCAGGACCATCTCGCCTTCAGGAAACAACTCAAGACCTGGCTGTTCGAGCAGTAGCATACCCCTCTCCCCAAGCGCCTTGAGACCCTCCCGGGTGAGTAGTGCGCTATACAAATGGCTTGATTGATTGATTGATATAGCGCTGGCTAGACCCAAGGGAATCAGATCGCCTTACATGAGGGACAATAATGTTGCAATTTACATCAATTAAAAGTTACATAAGTATCAAGAAAAGCATTTAAAGAACATAGGGGACAAGGTGAATGGAGCAAGGAAGGGTAAGGGGATATGGTAAAGGGGTAGGAGGAAGATAGGATGTAGAGACGCACACAGGCAAACACGCAAACATCATCACATGCATCTATTCAGATTCATAAATCGAGAGGACAGAAGGGACCGATGGATAAACGAAGTTAACATGTTTTTTGGGAGTCATGTGAGCCTAAGAGGAAGAACAGGTTAGGAGAGTCCTGATGCACTCCTGAGATCAAAGACATTATTGTGAACTCCCGGAGGAGGAAGTTGCTCTGACAAACTGAGGGTAGACTACTGTTTTGTAATGCCACAGTTACTTACCAGTAATCTGATTACTCAGAGTCCTGGTCTTCCTGTTTTTTTTCCTTCTGGAAGAAAGAAGCAGTCTCTCCTGTGCAAGGCAGCATCCAGGAAGACGGAAGAGGAGGAAACCACTCAGAAAAATGTTGATTATGAGCGCTACGTTTTCTACCCTATGAACCAAAATTCAGGTGAAATCTTTGATTTTTTCAGCACTCACCTAATATCATACAGGAAGACTGCATATGACAGTACACATACTGCTGTAATCAGAGGTCATTGCATTATAATAATTTACTTTCCAGGAGGAGCTTCTACAGAAGCTAGGAAAACTGCAGCACCTCCTGGCATTGGCTTGTGAAGCACACATGGGTGGCACTCAAGCAGACATTATAAGTACATCGAAATACACACAAACGCCATGTGATGTAATCTGCATTTAAAACCCATGAAATCAAAGTAGCCACCTGAAAATAATGTTCCATTTTCCGCATGACGGTGGCTGCCCAGCTCCAGGACATTATTGTCATGTGTTTCCTCAAAGGACAAATTCAGGAAGGTGTGCAGGTCTGACAAAAGATCAAAAACTTGTGAATGTTATTATCCAATGAACTCTAGCTCCGACATTTAATAGTGCGGTGAATCTGACCAAACCCTCAAAATTTTCTTAGGAAACAGAAGTGAGACCAAAAGTGAGAGCTTTCCTTTAGCCCTACTAGCGTTTGAGGGAATTGCAGGTGAGTAAAATGTTAAATACGTATCAACATGAAAAGTATCCACAGTCCATGTCATTTGAAAGCAGTGGAAACTGTTCCTTTTGAAAAAAGTATCCAGTCTTTGTTACCCAGTTCACCAATAATCCCTTCTACATTCCAAGAAACCATTCCAAGAACCCAAATAGATTTTTCTCCTGGACAATAGCAGCCCCTACCATAGTACATTTCTCCCTCTCATAGTACGCAGACACGGTCAAAGACAATATTTCAGTGAATGAATATTGGGCCACCAGCTTTAAACCGTGTAGTTTCCGAGAAAATTCACTGTCTATAATAGAATCAATCACTCTCGTCTACTGAATCAAAAGGGGCAAAGCTATTGAAGATTAAGATGTCATAAAACGGGCCTGAATCCTTCAGTCCCCTCCTGGTTGTGTTGGCATGAGCAAATTGCTTAACATCCTCCAATCTATAAAAAAGAACCCACTGGAACTGCTATGATCTTACTCAGGTCAATAAAGGGATGACTTTGTCTATCAAAAAGACCCCACAGTAGTGGCAGATCTAAAATTCACCAACACTCAGTTACCTGTGTCTAACGTCTGTCCATGTCCCACCAACCTCCTTACAAAATTGTCATCACAAAGATGCTATGTATTTTATATTTAATCTCACATGTAAAGATTGTTTCATTATTTTTCATTGCGTCTGTCAGTTCAGTTTCAAAGCTTTATTCAGTTTGTAAAGCACAACCATATAAGCAATCATTAAAATACAATACTATTGTTGTCCTCCCACATTAAATTCACAAATATTTCTAAACAACCTGAGTGGCTTTATATACAACATAGGTAAATAGAATTTGTGCAAAGTCGCAAATAAGTGCCATGTGCTCTCTATATTACATAATGTGCAAATGTCGCAATACAGTACCTTGTATAGTTAATTTACATTTCGTACAAATTTTCCAAAGTGACATGTGCTAACAATTGATACATTATGTGCAAATTTCTCGTTAAAGTGCCATATGCGAACAATATGCATTTCGTGCAAATTTTGCACAAGGTGCCATGTGCTACTGATACTAAATTTAGTAAAATTAAAACATTATAACATATGTTTACCATATGAGTTATTAAGTGTAAGACACATAAACAAAGACTTTCACCAAAAGTTTATAAAGTGCTAACGTGCTATCTTAATTGGTCTAATCAAGGCAAGATAATGTATAAACTTAGAGGACGATAAATTTCCTATCAGTGCATTTTAGAATGTAAGATGCAACATAAAAGCAAATATCTGGGCCTTCCAGAGAAAACATTAACTTCATAGCATTTTTAGTGGATCGAACATTATATTTTAAAAAGATAGGTTTCAGATGAAACTTCCTTATAAAAGAATAACATTTACAAAACATTAAAAAATGACAGCAGCTTTGTTTGGATGTGTTATCACATGGACATACAGAATTAGTGCTTTTTTTCATAGTTGGAAAAGCCACAAGGTGGTGAACAATTCCTAACCTAAGTCGTGTCAGTGCGAAGCGATGGGAAGTTCTTGTCACTTCAGTTAAGTATGCCTGAAAGCCGTTTCTAAGATTTAATTGCTGGTAAAATACAAGGGTGGGTTGTTCCCCAATCAGTCTCCCTCGAGCCTCCCTTTTATGAGCAAAGAAAATTACTTTTAGCTCCTTTTTTGGTATTGAGGCTGCATTCAATTAAACAAAAGACTGTACGTGGATGAATCTTAGCCAGGGGATACGGGGACAATGGTCCAATTTTAGGCAATATTTGATAATAGTCTTCGTAAATAGGGTTTCGTTTTTGGACCAAATAGATCGCCATAATAGCAAGGGGGGGTAGGGCAACTAAGTCTGAAATGTAGTTGATTCCCACTTTCTGATGTATTAATTCAGTGGAAGCCGATGTTGGTACACTCAGCAAACGTGTTTTTTCACAATAATGACCCCAAACTCCTGCCCCATATAATGCAGAGGATACACACCTAGATTTGTAAATGGCCACCATATCCCCCAGTGTTGTAGAAAATCTAAAAATACTGTTAGTGCTCATTTTATAGCGCACATCTTCATGTTCATGTGACCATTTCCCGTTCCCTGTGAATGTTTCACCCAAGTAGCAAAACATTTTGACCGATTGCACTTTAGTGTTATATACATAAAAAGTCCTAGTTGACTTGGCTTTCTTCCCACATGTCATAACAAAGGTCTTCTATTTGTTAATTAAAAGTTTTCTCCCATTAATCAACAATACAAAATTATTGATAAGTCGCTGGAGGCCAATTGGGGTACGTGATAATAAAACAGCATCATCTGCATATAACAAAATTGGTACAACTTTTCCGTCTATCAATGGGGCATCCGCAGGTATCTGTCTTAGTGTTGTGTCAACTTGGTTAATAAATAGTGAAAACAAAAGTGGGGCCAAAACGCAACCCTGGTGGATGCCTCTCTTTACATTAAAAAGAGGGGTACATTCGCCAGCAGGCCCGTATCGCACTCTGCTACATAACCTCTCATAAACTCTTGCTAAAAAGTAAGCAATTTTCTTAGGGGCACCTGAGTCAAGTAATGTAGTCCACAAAATTGAGTGGTCCACGAGGTCAAACGCACTACTCAAATCTGCAAAGCATAAAAACATGTTGCCCTCTTTCACTGATGTGAACTTATTAAAGAGGAGGTCAATATTGACGCACTGCTCCAGGGTTCCTAGGCCCTTTCTAAACCCATATTGTGCTTGCGATAGGATATCATTATCTGAAGCCCAGGTTTCCAATCTTTTTAACAGAATCCTGCTCATAACCTTGATAGACGAATCCAACAGTGATATTGGACGGTAATTACGTGCTTCTGATTTCAAACCTTTTTTAAAAAGAGGGATAATTAGTGACTGGCCCCTGGACGACAGAAATTGACCCAGTGCTGCGGCGTTAAAAATCCTAGCTAAAATCGGGGCCCATAAATTCATTTCACTTTTGTACAAATCAACCGGCACCCCATCAGGGCCCAGTGCTTTGCCCCCCTTACTATTGGATAGCCCTTCATACACTTCTTCTACATTAATTAGTAAGGGTAGGGTAGGCCATGTAGAATCATTAGTTAGTAATAAATCCAAAACCCCCATATCTGGATGAAAAATATTTGTAAAATGTTAGATCCATGCATTACAATTTACATACAAAGTTAGTTCTGGTACGCAATCATTCTTTAAAAAGGGGCTATTTATAGTCTCCCAAAAAGTTCTTTTTTTCGGGACTCGATAGTTAATTTATAGGTATAACGTAAGTCTTGAATGTGTATTATATTTCGTGGTTTGGTGCCTAGGGCCTGTTTCAGACTGCGTAAGGCTTGAGTACAATTTTTGTCAAACCATCCGGTATGCGCCTGTTTTGTTACACTATAGCTTTTAGTTAATAAACCTTCTATTGTTTTGTTTATCTTAAAAAAGCTAGAAATCAATGTGTTTGAATTAGCCTCATCACTAAGACAGTGATCTATTTCTCTACTACATTGTATTACCACATCTCTTTGTATCTTTTGGGGGTCAACACCAGCCCATTTTATCCTCATGCCATTAGGTCTTATAGGGGCAATATTGGAGATGCGAACACTATTATTGGGTTGTTTGTTTCTCCAGCATAACAGTGATATAGAGATACTGCTATGATCACTTACGGCCTGTTCTGTAATCCATAAGTTGGAATAATCACTGTTACAAGAAATCAGGATGTGGTAAATGTTGGTAGCGGCATTCCTACCAGTGAAGGGTGGGCATTTAATATTTCCCCTTCTCGTGGTGCAGCTTAATAGTTCAAGATCTAGTTCCGCAATTAAGGTGTTTAGAGCTGTGTCATATTCACAGTGGGGGAAATGCATGTGATCGATGTTATCATCAACGTCAGAACCCTTCATAAATCCACATGTCTTAGTTTGGGCCAGTGGGCATGCTTGGATATTAAAATCGCCGACCCAAAGGGTGATGGCTTGCTTACTTGACAGTGCCAACACCCTTTCAATTTCTTTTCCTAGAGCCTCCACAGTAAACCCCCTACTGTTGTCAAAAATACTATTGTAGTAATTAACTAAAACCAAGTCTTTACTCCTATGAAAGTCGAGCCGCATCACCTGGCTATGAGTATCCAATGTTGTGCAACTTTTAATTTTACATGCAGTTAGTTTATTGGATACAAGAAGCAGAAGGCTGTCCTTTGCTCTAACAGCATTTAACCAGTGCGAGGTATAACCCTTTACGAAAATCGATTCTCTGCACCAGGTTTCCTGCAGGCAGATGATATCATAGTCTGAGGTGATAAAATCCCTCCAGAATGGTGTATCTAATTTCTTTCTGAGGCCTGCAATATTCCATGTTACAATGGTGTAACCTTCATTGAGTTGTCAATTACAGGCTTGCATAGGGGGGTAACTGAGCTCTCCTTATGGGAAATATCAAGCGTTTCCCCAGTTTTTAGTATCGGGGTTTTTGTTGCCCCCCTTGTGAATGTACTATTTCTTTCACTAGTAATGGTAGTGGCTAGTTCTATGTAGGAATTCCTACAGTCTTGTAACGTTAGGGGAAAAGATGGTAAAAACTCTGCTGCTACCCCTTCAGCATCCTTCTGCAAGATCCCTGATGTATTATATTTCTGAGCTGTACCATGGCCTAACATAAGTCAATCATTGTCTTCTAGGGAATTTAGTGCCTGGAATCTGTTATAAATTGGGACAGTGATACAAGGTGGGGGTGTTAATAGCGATGACATTTTGTTAGAGTTAAAATTAGAGTTGCAATTTGAGCATTCATAGTTATTAGTCGCCATCAGGTGTCTGTAAAAATACCCTATGGGCAGAAGGGTCGTATTGTACTCCCATCGTGACGGGGAAGAGGCACTTGAGTATTCCGTGCCCACCCCAGAGTTCTAAAGTTAATGATTATACAGTCACCCTCAAAACTTTTCTCGAGGGGATCAATCCACCCCACCCTTTGAGTTAACAGTACCTGATTTGCCCCACCCATTGGGAAGCCACAGTTGTTAGACAGCCAATGCAGAGTTTTATTCTTAAGTGTTTCGTAATTTTCCGTTTGGTCTTTCCGTAGTTTTGGCACATTCACAAGGACCGCTACATAGGCACCACATTCGGGTGGCAGGTTAATAAATGCTGGTATCTTATTTATAGTGAGGGGCATAGGGTACAAATAGCCTGATTTCGTAGCTTCCATTGGGGTTAATTTCTCCCTTTGATTCAAGGCAAAGTTAGGTTCAGTGATAGGCGTTATTCTATTTAACATAGAGTGTTCTTTAGTATTACTCTGGGACCTAGATGTTCTATTGATGGCTTCTCTATGTGAGTGTTAATCGTTTTAGGTACCGATGGGGTGTTTCTATTATCCAGGGTAATTACCTCGCTGTTTTTATCACTGTTTGCGTCTGTCCTGGGCATGCCTTACTGAGTCCTCAGGCTGATTTTTTCAAGATTACCACTTAGCTTATGGACTTCTCTAGCTAAATTATCAACCCTGTCATGGAGTGGCCTGAGCAGCTCAGTTAATTTGTCAAAGATACCTTCTATATTTAGTGTACCATGGGCTGCATCTAGGTTTTGTTTAGATCTTGTGGTTACCATATTCCCCCCGTGTAGGAGTTCTTTTATCTTTTTTTGCCTTTAGGTTTCCCTCATCTTGTTTTTTTTTGTGTCCCTTTATTTTAGTTAGGGAGACAGGTGAAGAGTGGGGGGAAAGGGCCAGGATAGATCATCTAGGGGGAACATCCTTTACAATGCGGTAATGACACCGCAGTGCCATTACAACGCTGGAGGGCGCTCTAGGCTAAGTAGTAGATTTACTATTCCAGCACCTTCCCTACTGTACGTAGGCTGGTGTTGGAATAGTAAATCTTACTATTCCTAAGTCCAGCACCCTACAGCGCAAGTCGTGGTAACGACTTGCGTTGTAAAACCTGCGTTGTGATGGTCTGCGGTGTTTTATACCGCATTGTACCGTTATACACCCATAATCTAGGTGTGTTAGAAATGCAGGAATGCTCTTCTTCGATGTTAATCGCACCATCAGTTAAACTAGTTACTTCTGTAAAAGTGTCAGCTAGCACGGTACTGTTCAGTCTGTCTTCGCTAGAAAAAATAGGCACTTCGCTTATGCTGACCGAGGCTTGACCCCCTGGTTAGGCATCTCTCAGTATGATCAATTTCCTCAGTAAGGGCACTAACTGCTTTTACTAGGTATGTATCCATAGTATTACACGTATTTTCCATCAGTGGTTTTGCAAGTCTCCTTCCCATTATAGGGGATGAACAGTTCTCAATCCACAATATAAAAACTTGGCAAAAAAAAAAACCTGGGTTGTATAGACCTGAGGCAGCAATGATACAGTTAACAGTTAACAGGCCTTACCCCAGCACCACATCTTCAGTGCTTTTCAATGTCCGCAACCAGTCCGATTCAAAGTTTTTAGGGGGTGGCCCAGCCCGGCCTCTGATGGCCTCTGACGGCCTCTGACGGCCTAAGACAGTCCCGCCCTTGTCCCGGGCTTCTCCCACGCGCGTCCCGCGACGCGGGAGTCCTGCGCAGATTATATGCACCTCATGGCGCTGCCTCCATCGTGTGCAGTACGCGCTGCCTCTGGGGATGCCGGGAGTTGGAGTCCCGTGATGGCGTGATGGCGTCGCTGGGGGCGCTGGCGGCGCTGGCGGTAAGGCTCCCTGACTCTCGGCGGTGGCGGCAAGTTGCGCTGATGGTGCAGCGAGCAACAAGCTATCCCCCAGGTGTGTCCCAGCAGGGCTCCAGCTCCACCGGAGCCCTGCGCAGATTATATGCGCCTCCTGGCGCTGCCTCGGTCTTGTGCAGTGCGCACCGCCGCTGGGGCTGCCGGGAGTTGTAGTTCCGTGATGGCGGCGCTGGCGGTAAGGCTTTCTGACTCTCGGTGGTGGCGGCAAGTTGCGCTGATGGTGCCGCGAGCAACAAGCTATCCCCCAGGTGTGTCTAAGCAGGGCTCCCTGCGTCTGTCATATCAAGGCTGAGATCATGAACACTGTATTTTGTGTGTTTTATATGATTAATGTTGCCTTACAGTTAATTGAGCAATTTAGGTAATATTGTCCTACAGCAAGGTGATACTTCTTTACAGAGGGCCTGAATTAGAGTTTGGTGAAAGGGTGCTCCATCACAAATACGACGGATTTCCTGTCTCCCTTTTTGTAAATGCCATGTGCTTGTAATAGGATGGACAGGCTATCCGTCACATCTGTGATACTGTAAATCATCAGTCAAACTCTAAATCAGGTCAGCAGGTCAAAGTTTTGGTTTTTAAGTTATTACTTCTGGGAAACCATGATTACAATGTGGTTATTAGCATGCACTGCCTTTACCATGCATCCATTACCACACATAAGCCTTTACACACTGTCTTTACCACACATTTCTTTTACCATGCAATTGTTTTTTACCATTCATGACTTTACAACAAAAATGAAAGTATAATGCAGGTAAGTGTATATATGGCCATGTCTGAACTGGGGTGGCGGAGTGAGCTAAAGAATGATGATGGATTAAACCCAGATCAGTTGACAGGGGGTGAGTGCTTGCAATGTTCAACACTCCATCCATCATCCCCTTTTGTTTTTGCTTTGTTCGCCCTAAGTTGGCAGGGTATGACCAGAACGTGGGTCCCTTGCTCACTTTGCCACCGTCTTCAAGCTAGCCTGGCTCATGACGACTGATTAGCCAGAAACCGGTCTTAGGATTCTTGTTTCCGGTCCAGGGAAGACATGGCTTGGCAGTTCAGGCTGGACTGTTCCCATGAGGCACAGGGACAGACTGATTTGCATATGGCCATGTCTGAACTGGGGTGGCGCAGTGAGCTAAAGAATGATGATGGATTAAACCCAGATCAGTTGACTGGGGGTGAGTGCTTGCAATGTTCAACACTGCATCCATCATCCCCTTTGGTTTTGCTTTGTTTGCCTTGAGTTGGCAGGGTATGACCAGACGTGAGTCCCTTGCTCACTTTGCCACTGGATTCAAGCAAGCCGGGCTGAAGACGGCTGATTAGCCAGAAACCGGTCCCAGGATGCTTGTTTCCGGTCCAGGGAAGACATGGCTTGGCAGTTCGGGCTGGACTGTTCCCATGAAGCACAGGGTCAGACTGATTTGCATATAGCCATGTCTGAACTGGGGTGGCAGAGTGGGCTAAAGAACGGTTATGGATCAAACCCAGATCTTTTGACTGGGTGTGAGTGTTTGATTGATTCAGATGCTCCGTCCATCACCACCCCCTTTTGTACCGCTTTTGGCCGCCATAAGTGTGGCAGGGTATGCTCAGACGTGAGTCCCTTGCTCACTTTGCCACTGGATTCAAGCAAGCCGGGCTGAAGACGGCTGGAATGCCAGAAACCGGTCCTCGGAAGCTTGTTTCCGGTCCAGGGAAGGCATGGCTTGGCAGTTCGGGCTGGACTGTTCCCATGAGGCACAGGGTCAGACTGATTTGCATATAGCCATGTCTGAACTGGGGTGGCAGAGTGGGCTAAAGAACGGTGATGGATCAAACCCAGATCTTTTGACTGGGTGTGAGTGTTTGATTGATTCAGATGCTCCGTCCATCACCACGCCCTTTTGTACCGCTTTTGGCCGCCATAAGTGTGGCAGGGTATGCTCAGACGTGAGTCCCTTGCTCACTTTGCCACTGGATTCAAGCAAGCAGGGCTGAAGACGGCTGGAATGGCAGAAACCGATCCTCGGAAGCTTGTTTCTGTTCCAGGGAAGACATGGCTTTGCAGTTCGGGCTGGACTGTTCCCATGAGGCACAGGGTCAGACTGATTTGCATATAGCCATGTCTGAACTGGGGTGGCATAGTGGGCTAAAGAACGGTGATGGATTAAACCCAGATCTTTTGACTGGGTGGCGGAGTGTTTGATTGATTCAGATGCTCCGTCCATCACCACCCTCTTTTGTACCGCTTTTGGCCGCCATAAGTGTGGCAGGGTATGCTCAGACGTGAGTCCCTTGCTCACTTTGCCACTGGATTCAAGCAAGCCGGGCTGAAGACGGCTGGAATGCCAGAAACCGGTCCTCGGAAGCTTGTTTCCGTTCCAGGGAAGACATGGCTTCGCAGTTCGGGCTGGACTGTTCCCATGAGGCACAGGGTCAGACTGATTTGCATATAGCCATGTCTGAACTGGGGTGGCAGAGTGGGCTAAAGAACGGTGATGGATTAAACCCAGATCTTATGACTGGGTGTGAGTGTTTGATTGATTCAGATGCTCCATCCATCACCACCCCCTTTTGTACCGCTTTTGGCCGCCATAAGTGTGGCAGGGTATGCTCAGACGTGAGTCCCTTGCTCACTTTGCCACTTGATTCAAGCAAGCCGGGCTGAAGATGGCTGGAATGCCAGAAACTGGTCCTCGGAAGCTTGTTTCCGTTCCAGGGAAGACATGGCTTCGCAGTTCGGGCTGGACTGTTCCCATGAGGCACAGGGTCAGACTGATTTGCATATAGCCATGTCTGAACTGGGGTGGCAGAGTGGGCTAAAGAACGGTGATGGATTAAACCCAGAGCTTTTGACTGGGTGTGAGTGTTTGATTGATTCAGATGCTCCGTCCATCACCACCCCCTTTTGTACCATATTGTAAACCTCATCATGACTTCTGAGTCTACCGGGAGAGAGGCTTCTAATAACTACTAGAGTCAGGGAGGAAGCCCAAGTACCTTGTTAAACATAGTGGATCAAGCTGCAGTGTCTATTGAATCTGAACCTGAATCTGTCAACAAAGGGAAAAATGAGGGGCTATTATCAGATGCGTTAAAGGAAATGCCAATGCTCACTGCTGATTTAACTGGATCAGTAGTTGCGTCTGGATCTTATGAGTGTTGTCGAAACAAGGGTGGCAGGTGGCAATGCTAATAGTATGGAACAAAGTATTTTCAGTACACCTGAGGAGACCGTTACCCCTACAACCCCTACTACTTCCGGTAATGATTCAACATTGGGTATTCTTAATATTTCATCTTCTAGTTTTGGGGGACCTGCTATGGACCAGGCACAGAAACAGGGTTAAAGTCCCTCTACATTGCAACATTCAGCTGGGGCAAGGCAAAAACAAACTCCACACTCTGCAGGTATCAGAAAGAAAAATCTTAAATCTAAAACCATGAAGGATTTGAAAAAGTTTTATGTCGGGTGGACCAAACACCTGGTAATGAGCGGTCAACACAATTTAAAAAAGCAACAGCAAAGGATAGTCCCATACGGCGGTGGGTTCAATCAAAAGGTGGGGTTAAATCCCTAATATCTACGCTATCAGATGTTGGCCTAGCAGATGAAGCTCGTGGTGTACTCAGGCTGCCAGTTGTTGTGGCAGACGATATGGACTCTGGTCTGGAGCCGGCTGCAACAGCACTGCCTGAGGAATTAGGTCATCATCCAGTGCCTCATATTTTGCGTGTATCTGGAAATGTTCAAGGTAATGAGGTACGAGGAAATGAAACTTTGATGCTCTCACTGATTCTACAAAACCTTAAAGATCAAAGAGAGGAAACAAGAGAACTTTTTGCTCAAGATTGATCGGACAATCATGACATGCAACAGTCTTTAAAAGAAGTAACTTCAAAAGTCGGGACACTGATAGATGAAATAGTGGAACTTCAGCAAAGAGTTGTTGATACGGAAGAAGCTACCGTAAAAGTAACTGGCATGGCTCAGAAGCATAATAACCTGCTTCTGGCAATGCAACTTAAAATCAAAGATTTAGAGAATCGCCAGAGGAGACAAAATCTGAAAATAATCGGCATACCAGAAGGACAAGAAGGTTCAGACCCCATAGCCTTTAAAGCTCAAATATTACAGAAGGCTTTTCCGGGTCTTAATAATAATAATAATAATAATAAGAAGAAGAAGAATAGGAATAATAATAATAATAATAATAATAATAATAATAATAATAAACAAGCTTATAAAGCGCCAGGCTACACTAGCTAGTGTGTCCCCGCGCTGCGACTAGAACCAGTTCCAGGCAGTAAGGTAAAGCAGAAGGGATCAAACAGGAAGATTAACAGACGAGAAAAGCCACGATTTGAGCTTTTTCCGGAAAAAATTCCCCAAGGATTCCAGCCGCAGGAGTTTATTCAAATGTGTGGCAGCTAAAAAGCAAAAGGAGCGACCGTCCATCCTAGCTCTTTTGATGGTCAGGATGCTAACCTGACCCGTCCCACTTGATATCAGACGGCGGATGGGAACATGCGTGGTAAGAAGGTCACACAGATTGGAGGGCCCCTTCTTCTGCAGGATGCGGTGGCTGACGCACATAGCTTTAAAAAGAACTTGCTCCCTCACCGGGAACCAATGAAGGGAAACCAGGGCCTTGTTGAATGAGGATCTCCTTGGGAGCATTAAAACGAGATGTGCTGTAGCATTCTGAATGCATTGTAGTCTCTGTACACATTCAATATTTTCTCCTAGGTAAAGAACATTCCTGTAGTACAGACGTGATGTCACAAGAGCATGGACCATAGTTTTCCTTGCTGAAATAATGAGTACATCTAAGGTCTTCCGGAGACTACGCAGGACCCCAAAACAGTTTCCCGCCACCCCCCTGGTGTGAGTTTCAAAAGATAGTTTGGTATTCAACCACATCCCCAGGTTTTTTACCTGATTCCTAGGGGGAGGGGTTGGTCCCAATGTCTGAGGCCACCATGCAGAGGACCAGATCGAGGAAGCCTTACCTATCACTAGCACATGTTTTATTGCCTTTGTGTTTAAGGCAATTATATGCCATCCATCATGGCAGTTCTTGTGAACACGTTGAAAAATTGATGGCTGCCTCATTATAATCTTGAGTTAATGTCACCACCAGTTGTTTGTCGTCAGCATATGACACCACACTGACACCAAACTTCCCTATTATCTCTGCCAGTAGGATTAGGTGGCATTGTACCTAATCCTCCTGAGGCGGAAGCCGGGAGTTCTGTGTGCTGGAAAAATTGAATTTGTAAACTTTTAAAAATTGTATTTTGTGCTTTTAAAATCACTTAGCCCTCACTCCCTGACGCTTACCTGCTAGACCCAATCAGCCGATCTAAGCGCTGTTAGGTGCAGGAAACGCTTGCTCGCCGCCATCCCTCACCTCGAGGAGCCACGGGACACGCCCACTCCTGTTGGCCACGCCCACCCCTCACCAGTACTAAAGCGCGTCTGACTGCTAGAAGCTGCATTGTACCTAATCCTCCTGAGGCGGAAGCCGGGAGTTCTGTGTGCTGGAAAAATTGAATTTGTAAACTTTTAAAAATTGTATTTTGTGCTTTTAAAATCACTTAGCCCTCACTCCCTGACGCTTACCTGCTAAACCCAATCAGCCGATCTAAGCGCTGTTAGGTGCAGGAAACGCTTGCTCGCCGCCATCCCTCACCTCGAGGAGCCACGAGCCACGGGACACGCCCACTCCTGTTGGCCACGCCCACCCCTCACCAGTACTAAAGCGCGTCTGACTGCTAGAAGCTGCATTGTACCTAATCCTCCTGAGGCGGAAGCCGGGAGTTCTGTGTGCTGGAAAAATTGAATTTGTAAACTTTTAAAAATTGTATTTTGTGCTTTTAAAATCACTTAGCCCTCACTCCCTGACGCTTACCTGCTAAACCCAATCAGCCGATCTAAGCGCTGTTAGGTGCAGGAAACGCTTGCTCGCCGCCATCCCTCACCTCGAGGAGCCACGGGACACGCCCACTCCTGTTGGCCACGCCCACCCCTCCCACGCCCATCAAACGCCCCATAAAATATGTGCCAGCATAGGGAGCGCAGCGGACGGGCGCAGCGGGCGCGCCGTCAGCGCGCCGAAGGCGCGCCAAAGGCAAGCCCGTCTGGGCCCGTCCGGGCCCTGCCGGCCACAGGCCCAGGCACTCTGTTCTTATCGGCCCGCAACAACCGGTCCTACACTCGCGCGGACTTATTATCCTTAAATCCCAACAAACAGCCCGCCTGCTCACACATCATGAAGGAAGACACCTATTTCACTGGCTGTGACACCTGCGACCCGGCCAAACAACACTCGGCACCCAAGGGTTTGCACCTTGGCCTACTTAACTGCAGGTCACTCGTAAAACACGCACACGAAGTGAACCTTTTAATTATAAACAATGACCTAGACATTCTGTTTTTAACTGAAACCTGGCTTACCCCCAGCAGTGGCCCAGATATCGTTCTAGCACTCCCCCCCGGATACGTCATGTACTCACTAAACAGACCTGAAGGAAGGGGAGGTGGACTAGCGATAATTCTTAAAGATACTCTTACCTGCAAAACATCTGACGGCAACATCAAGGGATACGAAAGCTGCCATTATACAATACAAATATCCCCAGTTACCTCGCTGTCAGGGACACTGATATACCGTCCACCAGGCAATCTAGGAGACTTTTCAAACAAAATTATCGACCAGACGTCCATCAAATGTACTACCACCACTAACTACCTATTACTAGGAGATCTGAATGTACATTTCCTGGACCCCGATGACAAGCAGGCCAGTGATTTACTCCAGGACTTCACCTCAATGGGCCTGGATCTCAAAAACCCACGGGCCACTCATGAAAGAGGGCAACTGCTTGATCCGATTCTTTCGAATATCCCCAATTTGAGAATGCTCGACCATATCCCCCTTCCCTGGACGGACCACTTTCTGGTCTCCCTAGTATGGGACATCCTCACTCCGCCTCCTCCACCCTCCAAAACCAGAACTTACACCAGACGCTGGCAGAGACTGGAACCAGACGTGTGGGCAGCCAAACTCAGGGAAAGCGCCCCGCCTCCCCCCCATGACACCTTAGCAGGGGACAAAGAATTCAGGACCTGGATTACCCACTCGCTCGATGCCATTCTGCCCAAAACTCACTCTCTGAAATACATCAAGAGAATCAATCCCTCACCCTGGTACACCCCGGAACTCAACCTTCTTCGCAAGACTTGCAAAAGGAATGAACGTATCTGGAGGAAGGAAAAAACCATGGAGCAAAAAGAGTCATTCCGTTCCTCTATAAAAACTTATAAAAAAGAGCTCCGTAACACCAAAACTAGTTTCTATGAGAACAGAATTAAAAACGCCGCTTGCTCGGCCCATGAAACTTATTCGGTTCTTAAAGAACTCATCCACGCCCCTGACCCCCCACTCAAATACCTTGACCCCAAAGAAGCTGAAACTAAATGCAACAACTTAGCCACCTTCTTTGATGAAAAGATTCAAAAAATTCTTCTCACCATACCTCCCCCCGATCAAACCCACACAGAGCAGGATCTCACTACCACCGCTACCCATCATCCTCTGTCACTAGATCACCCCCAACCCTTCCTGGATGCCTTTGGCCCCGTAACAACGGAAGAAGTAGGAGCAACATTGGCTTCAATCAAAAGTGGTTCCCCTCTCGACCCTGCACCCTTCCGTTTCCTAAAAAAAGTGTCGAGCACCATCATCCCCACCCTTACGGCCTTGATCAACTCCTCTTTCACGGAGGGCATAGTCCCCTCCAGCTGGAAAATGGCAGCTGTCAAAGGTCTATTAAAAAAACCTTCCTTAGACCCGCTGGACCTCACCAACTACAGGCCCATATCCCTCCTTCCTGGAAACAGCAAGATCGCAGAGAAGCTGGTAAACAAACAATTGTCATCTTACCTAGAAAGCAACAACCTCTTAGCGGTCTCCCAGACAGGGTTCCGTCCAGGTCAGGGCACGGACATCGCCCTCCTGGCAGCGGTAGAGAAGGCCAGAAGCATTCTGGACACAGGAGGATCAGTGGCAGTGATCCTCCTGGACCTCAGTGCGGCCTTCGACACTGTAGATCACCCAACCCTAATCCATCGACTGGGAAAGATCGGACTAAAGGGCACAGCCCTGAAATGGTTAGAATCCTTTTTATCAGGACGATCCTTTCAGGTGCGGGAAAATGACAGCTGCTCTTCCACCTTCCCCCTCCGGTGCGGAGTACCACAGGGCTCATCTTTGAGCCCTACGCTGTTTAACGTATACATGGCCCCACTGGAGAAGAGGGTCAGTTCGTTTGGCGTATCAATTATCAACTACGCCGACGATACTCAATTGGTCGTAACCCTCTCACACCCCCACCACGCCCCATCGGATCTCCACAGCTGCCTCTCCGAGGTCCACCGATGGATGAACCTCTCCTCACTTAAGCTGAATGGGTCCAAGACCGAGATCCTCTTGATGGGCCACAAGGGGCTCTCTTTACCATCTCACCTCTGGCCTAGTTGCCTAGGTGACCCTCCGACACCTAAGGAAGAGGTCAAAAGCCTTGGTGTGTGGATTGAGAAGGATATGAGCTTCAAAACCCAGGCTAAAAAAACAGCAGGGACATGTTTTGGGCTACTCAGGGCCTGCAGGAAGGTCTTCCCCCTGCTCCCGGAGACGGCAAGGAGGCTCCTCATTCAGGGCCTAATCCTGGCAAGGTTAGACTACTGTAATTCCATTTACCTGGGAGCCCCCGAAGCCACCTTGAACTCACTACAAAAAGCCCAAAACGCCGCAGCCCGCCTACTCACGAGCACTCCAGGAAGATCTTCCGCCAGGCCGGCCCTTAAATCCCTTCACTGGCTTCCAGTCAGAGAAAGGGTCGTCTTCAAGGCCCTATGCCTAGCCCACAAAACCATCAATAATAACGGCCCCCCCCTCCTTAAAGAACTCCTAATCCCATACAAAGCGGAGAGAGACCTCCGGTCCGGAGCAGAAAATCTTATCGTAGTCCCGAGAGTCAGAAAGGCCAAGACCGGTGGCCGTCGCTTTTCGGTTCACACGGCAAAACACTGGAACCAGTTACCACGGAAACTTAGGATAGAACCGAACTACCTCCAGTTCAGAAAAACCTTAAAGACCCTCCTTTTCCCGCAAACATAAGCTTTTCAGACAGCTGAAACCCTCGGAGAATTAGGTCAGCGCTGGGATGCTCTCTGAGTTACTACGCGCTTTATAAAACCATTAAATAAATAAATAAATAAATAAATTAAAGAGGGTGGGGCTGAGTATGGAGCCTTGAGAGACCCCTTGGTCCAGCTTGACGCTTTTGGAATAGAAGGGTTCCTGCGACACCTGAAAACTGCGGTCATGTAAGAAGGACCTTAACCATTCCAACGCCCTACCAGCCATACCTCCTTCCCTTAGGCGCTGAAGTAGTGTATGATGGGCAACAGTATCAAATGCGGCAAAGAGGTCTAAACGGACTTTAGCAACCATTGGTCCCTCTTCTACATGTCTACAGACGGTTTCAGTAGATAAAAGCAGTGCCGATTTGGTAGTGTATGTGGCACGGAAACCTGATTGAGTAGGGTGAAGTAGGTTATGGTGATTAATGTGAACTGTCAATTGGGTGTTTACTACCTTCTCTGCTAATTTAGCAAAGTAAGGCAGCAGTGAAATAGGGCGTACATTTTCCTTCAGGCTCATGCTAATGTTCGGTTTCTTTTTTAGGGGAATCATGATAGCCTCTTTCCATTTTTTAGGGGCAGTTCCAGAGGTTAACGAGAGCTCAAGAAGGTGTCTGATATAAGGCTCTCGTACAACTAGACTCCCTTTAAAGACCTTAGGGGTGGCCGGATCTCTATGTGAGTCTGACTTAATACTTAGGGCTACGTCTTTAAGTACGTCCCCACTGGGGGCTACAAATCCACAGAGGCATTCCGCCTCTGATATATTGGATGTCTTCTCGCTATCCGCACATCCATGTTGTGCGGAGTCAGGGAAGGTAGAATAGTTCTTTTCCAACATTCTCCGCGAAGAAGTCCACTAACCTATTACAGGAGTCAGCAGAGCTGGTGTCAGGAGCTGTCACTCTTGCTAGTGACAAGATAGTAAAAAGTTCCTTCGAAGAGTTCTCAGCTGTCTCAATCCTGTCACTATAGTAAGTGACCCTTGCTTTGCTGATCAGAGCATGATACTTTTTTAAAGTAGATTTATATTCAGTTTTCCTAGACTCATCTAAATTTCTCCTCCAAGCTCTTTTGAGACACTTGCAGGCTGATTTAGCTATTCTAAGTTCAGTGTTGAACCATGGTGTGATTTTAAGCTGCCTACCCGATGCTCTCAAGGACCAAGGAGCAAGACTATCTAATGCCTCCAGTATACGTTTATCAATTGCATCACATGCAGAATTGATATCTGTACCCCCAGGTGGCCCACCCTTTTGTAGGGCCAAATTAAAACTAGGCATTGAAAATTTGGCCCATTTCCTCTGCGGTTTCGTGGTACCCATTTTTGTCGATACATCAGACTGGGGCAGTGTGACCCTAAAGGGGACCACAAAATGATCAGATGTACCTACAAGCTGATCCCATCCGGGCAGGGGTTCTGGCCCCGGGTCCGAGCAGATCGCAGATGGGCGCAGAAGGGCTTGCCTTTGGCACACATTCGGCACGCGTCCGCTCTGGCATGCGCAATATGTAGCCACACCTCCCCCAGACTAGACCACTAACCTAGCTCCCTAGGAATGTGAAAGTACTAGGCTCAACCTTCCATGCACTCTGCTCAACGGCACTAGCTGCCGTGTCTGACCGGGGCGGGAAGGAAGACAACAGACCACCAGTACCCGCAGGAGAAAGTCCAAACATTTTTGCCCCCCAAAAGGTAATAGGAACCAAAAGGAAAAGGGTGAGGGTAATGAAAACAGTAAGGCAGGCTGAGAAGGCTAAATTATTAAAAAGAGTGAATGAGAGTCAAAGTGAAAGTGCACAAGTTAAAATATATGAATCACCGTACTGCACACAAACAGGACTGGCAGCTTCTCTCACAAGCTGACCTCGCCGCTGACTCTGGCAGGCGCAAAATGTAGACACAACTCCTCCCAAGACTAGACCGCTAACCTAGCTCCCTAGGAAGGCAGAAGGACTAGCCTCAACCTTCCACACCCTACGCTCAACGGCACTAACTGCCGCATCAGAACAGGGTGGGAAGGAAGACAACAGAGCACCAGTCCCAATACCAATCCCAGTCTTGGCGACTGGGATTGGGACTGCCAGATACAAAGGGCCCATAGATTAAGCATGGGCGTAAAATCCGCTCCGATCGCGGATTTTTCGGATTTTCGGCAAATTCGCAATCCGCGAACTCTCGCGAATTTGTCGAAAATCCGTGAATCCGCTCGCGGCGGATTTTTTGCTTGGTTGCGGCGCGCGGCGTGGTGCACGGCGTTCACTTTCCGTCATTAAGCATTTGCCGAGTTGTTTTTCTCGATCATATTTTGCGAGTGCCGCGCCATTTTGGATCTTGCTGCGTGATCCCGCGGGCGTTTGGCGCCCGCGAATACGTAATCGCGGCTTGCCACCTTGCACAGCACACCTCGCGAGAGTTCGCAATTGCGAACACGTAGTTGCGGCGGAAAGGAACAATCTCGCACTCGCGAAATAGAGATTTTGCAATTCTGCACAAGGAAATCACCAGCAAACAGGATAAACCTTCAGAAAATTATGATTTTTATCAGAATCACTCCTCAAATTGACATTTGCATGGCCTTTTTTTTTGCAAGGAGTCCATTTTTGGGGGGGGGGAGGAAGGAAGTGCCCCACAGTCTCCAACTTCCTGTTCCTGTCCAGCAGGCTCCGGCCAGTGCTTTGTCCATCTCCTGGTCACTTTCATTTGGATCTGGAGCTGGAAGGATTACTTTTTGTGGGTGCTGCTGGATAATTGGATTTGAGGCCTTTTTGACTGTCTTTGGATCACTTTTGGATTAGAAATCAACTTTCACAAGTAAGTTTGTTTGGGGCATTACAGTTGCTGCAACTACAATTTTGGAACTTTTTCAGAACATTAAATAAATTATATTGTGGGTAGCCACAGTATCCAGTAGGACCAGGGTTGGTTATGGGTGCATGATACAACAGTTTTGTTGAATTTAAACACCATTGAGGCCATGGATGGGCTGGGATTGTGCTGATTTTTGTCGTTTTTTTGGGCCTGCTGGTGGGGCCCTTTGCCCAGGGGTGGTGAGTGTTGCATGGGCCTAGTCTTTCTGTGGGGTGTCTTCTTGAATTTAAACATCATTGAGGCCATGGATGGGCTGGGATTGTGCTTATTTTATTGTTTTTTGTCGTTTTTTTGGGGCTGCTGGTGTGGCCTTTTGCCCAGGGGTGGTGGTGCATGTACTGAGTGTGCCTGTGGTGTGGTCTCACTCTCTTTAATGTAAACATCATGGATGGCATTGGATTGTGGTGATTTCTGGCTGGTTTTCTGTTTTTTGGGGGTGTACTGTTGATGTGGACTGGCCATGTGGGTGGTGGTGGTGGCCATCTTGAGTGCTGGCTGGTACAGGCAACATGTGCTTGGGGTGTAAGGGGCCATTTTGAAGAGAGGCAGTGTCTGAGGCCTGCACTTATTTTGCCTACTTTTCATCCATTATGCCCAGGGGTAGTGAGTGTTGCATGGGCCTAGTGTTTCTGAGGGGTGTCTTCTTGAATTTAAACACCATTGAGGCCATGGATGGGCTGGGATTGTGCTGATTTTATTGTTTTTTGTCGTTTTTTTGGGGCTGCTGGTGGGGCCCTTTGCCTAGGGGTGGTGAGTGTTGCATGGGCCTAGTCTTTCTGTGGGGTGTCCTCTTGAATTTAAACAACATTGAGGCCATGGATGGGCTGGGATTGTGCTGTTTTATGTTGTTTTTGTCGTTTTTTTGGGGCTGCTGGTGTGGCCTTTTGCCCAGGGGTAGTGGTGCATGGACTGAGTGTGCCTGTAGTGTGGTCTCACTCTCTTTAATGTAAACATCCTGGATGGCATTGGATTGTGGTGATTTTTGTCGTTTTTCTGTTTTTTTGGGGTGTACTGTTGATGTGGACTGGCTTGGGGTGTAAGGGGCCATTTTGAAGAGAGGCAGTGTCTGAGGCCTGCACTTATTTTGCCTACTTTTCATCCATTATGCCCAGGGGTAGTGAGTGTTGCATGGGCCTAGTCTTTCTGTGGGGTGTCTTCTTGAATTTAAACACCATTGAGGCCATGGATGGGCTGGGATTGTGCTGTTTTTTGTGTTTTTTGTCGGTTTTTTTGGGCTGCTGGTGTGGCCTTTTGCCCAGGGGTAGTGGTGCATGGACTGAGTGTGCCTGTAGTGTGGTCTCACTCTCTTTAATGTAAACACCCTGGATGGCATTGGATTGTGGTGATTTTTGGCTGTTTTTCTGTTTTTTTGGGGTGTACTGTTGATGTGGACTGGCTTGGGGTGTAAGGGGCCATTTTGAAGAGAGGCAGTGTCTGAGGCCTGCACTTATTTTTCATCCATTATGCCCAGGGGTAGTGAGTGTTGCATGAGCCTAGTCTTTCTGTGGGGTGTCTTCTTGAATTTAAACACCATTGAGGCCATGGATGGGCTGGGATTGTGCTGTTTTTTGTCGGTTTTTTTGGGCTGCTGGTGTGGCCTTTTGCCAAGAGGTAGTGGTGCATGGACTGAGTGTGCCTGTAGTGTGGTCTCACTCTCTTTAATGTAAACATCCTGGATGGCATTGGATTGTGGTGATTTTTGTCGTTTTTCTGTTTTTTTGGGGTGTACTGTTGATGTGGACTGGCTTGGGGTGTAAGGGGCCATTTTGAAGAGAGGCAGTGTCTGAGGCCTGCACTTATTTTGCCTACTTTTCATCCATTATACCCAGGGGTAGTGAGTGTTGCATGGGCCTAGTCTTTCTGTGGGGTGTCTTCTTGAATTTAAACACCATTGAGGCCATGGATGGGCTGGGATTGTGCTGTTTTTTGTGTTTTTTGTCGTTTTTTTGGGGCTGCTGGTGTGGCCTTTTGCCCAGGGGTAGTGGTGCATGGACTGAGTGTGCCTGTAGTGTGGTCTCACTCTCTTTAATGTAAACATCCTGGATGGCATTGGATTGTGGTGATTTGTGGCTGTTTTTCTGTTTTTTGGGGTGTACTGTTGATGTGGACTGGCTTGGGGTGTAAGGGGCCATTTTGAAGAGAGGCAGTGTCTGAGGCCTGCACTTATTTTGCCTACTTTTCATCCATTATGCCCAGGGGTAGTGAGTGTTGCATGGGCCTAGTCTTTCTGTGGGGTGTCTTCTTGAATTTAAACACCATTGAGGCCATGGATGGGCTGGGATTGTGCTGTTTTTTGTGTTTTTTGTCGTTTTTTTTTGGGCTGCTGGTGTGGCCTTTTGCCCAGGGGTAGTGGTGCATGGACTGAGTGTGCCTGTAGTGTGGTCTCACTCTCTTTAATGTAAACATCCTGGATGGCATTGGATTGTGGTGATTTTTGGCTGTTTTTCTGTTTTTTTGGGGTGTACTGTTGATGTGGACTGGCTTGGGGTGTAAGGGGCCATTTTGAAGAGAGGCAGTGTCTGAGGCCTGCACTTATTTTGCCTACTTTTCATCCATTATGCCCAGGGGTAGTGAGTGTTGCATGAGCCTAGTCTTTCTGTGGGGTGTCTTCTTGAATTTAAACACCATTGAGGCCATGGATGGGCTGGGATTGTGCTGTTTTTTGTCGGTTTTTTTGGGCTGCTGGTGTGGCCTTTTGCCAAGAGGTAGTGGTGCATGGACTGAGTGTGCCTGTAGTGTGGTCTCACTCTCTTTAATGTAAACATCCTGGATGGCATTGGCTTGTGGTGATTTTTGGCTGTTTTTCTGTTTTTTGGGGTGTACTGTTGATGTGGACTGGCCATGTGGGTGGTGGTGGTGGCCATCTTGAGTGCTGGCTGGTACAGGCAACATGTGCTTGGGGTGCAAGGGGCCATTTTGAAGAGAGGCAGTGTCTGAGGCCTGCACTTATTTTGCCTACCTTTCATCCATTATGCCCAGGGGTAGTGAGTGTTGCATGGGCCTAGTGTTTTTGAGGGGTGTCTTCTTGAATTTCAACACCATTGAGGCCATGGATGGGCTGGGATTGTGCTGATTTTATTGTTTTTTGTCGTTTTTTTGGGGCTGCTGGTGGGGCCCTTTGCCCAGGGGTAGTGGTGCATGGACTGAGTGTGCCTGTAGTGTGGTCTCACTCTCTTTAATGTAAACATCCTGGATGGCATTGGATTGTGGTGATTTTTGGCTGTTTTTCTGTTTTTTTGGGGTGTACTGTTGATGTGGACTGGCTTGGGGTGTAAGGGGCCATTTTGAAGAGAGGCAGTGTCTGAGGCCTGCACTTATTTTGCCTACTTTTCATCCATTATGCCCAGGGGTAGTGAGTGTTGCATACTTGCATGGCCCTAGTCTTTCGGTGGGGTGCCTTCAATGTAAACATCATGGATGGCATGGGATTGTGCTGATTTTTCTGTGTTTTGTCGATTTTTTGGGGTGTATAACTGAACTGATGTTCCTCTGTCTTCCATTGCTTTTAGGTGCACAAGACTCAAGAGAACCACCAGTGCCAGGAAGAAGTCCTGCAGCGGTGTGTGTGTGCAGCATAACGTCACGCGACGTCACGTCTGGACACAGACAACTCTGCAACTCGTGCAACTGCTGCCTGCTGTTCTGACCTGCTCTGAAGAAGATGGCCCCAAAAAAAGTTACCCGTAGCTCCTCTAGCAAGAAAGGTGCCAGTAAGGAGCAGAAGAAGCAAGTTACCAAGGAGACTGGTGTGCCGCCCGCCCCTTTTTTTGGGAGTAAAAAAAAAAGTATGCCTGCAGCAGCAGCGGGATCTGCTGGGGACCAAGCTGGCAGCAGCACCCCCGCTCCATTGGGCTCAGTGCCACCACCACCACCACGCCAACTTAAGTCCAAGCCCTTGAGTGCTGCAGAGGCAGCCAGTATAGTTGTTCAATCACCATCGACCAGTGATGTTGGCTCATCGCAAGAAAGCAGCAGCAATGTCCCTCAATCAACACAGGTTGTTGTAGCTCATCTGACGAGTGTTGAACAACCACAGCCGCAACAACAATCACATGTGCAAGTACAAGCCCAAGTACATGTGGAAGGAGAGGCAGCGCAAGGAGATGCGCAAGCAGAGGTGCATGGAGGGTCACAAGTGCCCACAATAGTTGTTCCTCCCGAAGTAGGGGCACATCAGGAAATCAACAATCAAGGCGAGGTATCATTTGAGGAAGACACTCCTCCTGATGATCATTCATTGTCTTCCACACCCCTAGCAAGGAATAGATCAAGGGTGGTGTCTACATCTTCTTCAAGCACACCTCCTTCTGATGATACGGATCAAAATTGGGAACCAGCACCACTGCCTGAGAGTGAGGCACACCATGATCTGACAAAGGTAGTTAAGCGTAAAAGGAAGCTCGTCCAAAGTCTCAGAGTTATGGAGTGTGATGATGAGGCTCAACAAGAAGTGGCGGATACTGCTGCGGATGAAGACTCTGACAACAACGACCCAGTCATCATAAAGGTCACTGCAGCTCCAGCGGGCATGCAGCAAACAGACATTTTGACCCTAGCCCGAAAAGCTGCTGAGCGTGATGATGATGATGTTGTCGACGAGGAGGCAGTGGAAACACCACCACAATCATTGGAGTTAAGTAGTACACCAACTCGTACCGCTTCCATATTTCTTTCTGGCAAGAAGGGACCTCTATCCACCTCGACCTTAATTAGTGGCGGTGAAAGTGCACAACGTACAAAAGTTGGGCAATCCAGATCCTCCACTTCATCTGGCATTAGCATCATGACCACCACCACCAGTATCGCCGCCTCCTCCAGGCCCCACAGACACTTCAAGTCCCCAGTTTGGGACTTCTTTACTGTTTGCCAAAAAAGTCCAAAGTTTGCCATTTGTACCCTTTGTAAGCTTGCAGTTAGTCGTGGTAAGTCAGGTACCAACTATGGTACCGGAGGCCAGAGAGGTCATCTTGAGAGAAAGCACACTGTCAAATGGTTTGCGCACCTAGATGCGATCAAGGAAGCCCGAATTGGAAGTCAAGAAAACGTTGATGTTGCATCTGATGATGACGAGGAGGAAGAAGACGTGTCAAACACTTCCCTTACACCCAGTACCCCTGTCAGCAGCACACCCAATGTGAGGCACACTAAGAGTGTTGGAGCGAGTGAGACACCAACGCGCAAAAGTTCACCAGCGAGCAAAATTGGGTCAACGAAGTCATTATCATCCCGTAAATGCTTGGTCCAGGGCAACATTAGAACCATGTTTTCTTCAGACGTGCCATATGAACGCAACCACCCACTGACGCGTCTGTATAACACTAAGCTGGCTAAAATGCTAGCTGTGGACCTTCTCCCTTTTTCTTTTGTAGAAGCGGTAGGTTTTCTAGAATTAGTGGCAACGCTCTGCCCTAAATGGAAGGTTCCTAGCCGGTTCTATTTTGCCAGAGTTGCGGTTCCAGCACTACATGAAGATGTGCTGGAGGCGATTGGGGCAGCTTTGCAGAAGAGTGCTGTTCACACAATACATCTGACAACAGACATGTGGACCAGTGGCGCAGGCGCTGATTACATGTGCATCACTGCACACTGGGTCTCTTTTTCAGGTGTTAAAGCAAAGCTAAACGCAGGTGTTGACCCGGACCAAGTTTTTAAAGCTGCTCGGAAACATGCAACACTAGCCATGTTTGGCTTGGAGAAAAGTCACACATCCCAAAACATTTTGGACGAGTTTAACAAAAAGGTCTTGAAAATGCTATCCCCAAAAAAACGCCAGATTGGTTATGTTTCCACGGATAATGGCGCCAATGTAGTTAAGGCCATGTCGCTGGGTGGCTATTTCAGAGTGCCGTGTTTGGCGCACTGTATCAACCTGGTAGTTCAAAAATTCTTGAGTGATAGAGACAGTGCAGCATTCGCGGTAATGGCCACCTGCCGCAAAATGTGCAACCATTTCAGCCATTCTTTTAAGGCCCGGAAGCATCTGAGGAGGCTGCTACTTCAAAGTCGAATACCAGTGAAAGCACTCATCCAGGAGGTGGCAACACGTTGGAACTCAACCTTCTACATGCCTGAGCGTCTGTATGAGCAGTATACGGTACTCAATCACTATTTCTTAACAGAGGGTACATCTCAGAAGGAGGACCTGCGGATGGGTGCGGCGCAATGGGACATAGTTAAAAGCCTGACAGACATGCTTCGTCCTTTTGAGTTCTTCACGCGTGCAGTCAGCCAGGAGGACTGTAATTTGGGAAAAGCTATCCCATTGTTGTGCATGCTGGAGCACCAACTGATGGCGGTGTCTTCTGAGTTTGAAAAAGATGTAAAAAAAAAAAGACCCTTTTATTTTGTCTGAGAAATTATTAGAGCGCCTACGTGGTGATGAACGTCTTCAAAAGATCAAGTCAGAACAGCATTACATTTGTGCTACTATTCTGGATCCACGCTACAAAAAGGCGCTGGCAGGCGAAGCATTCTTTCCTTTTGCTGATGAAGATGTTCAAAAGTACAAACATTGGCTAGCCTGGTCAGCCAAGAGGTTTGAAAAAGAACGGCAGGTTATTGAAGGAGAAGGCAGTACATCAGCATCAGCATCAGCAGGCCATCCCCAGTCACAAGAATCCACTTCTTCACCTGTGGCTGGGGCACAAGTGACCTCTCAGCAGTTAAAGACACCGGCAACTGGATCATCTGCACCACACACAACAGTAACAGTGGCTGCTGTGGAGGATTGGCTAAGTTTGCTTGGGATGGTTCTCGAAAAAATGTCACAGGCACAGCAAAAAGTAAGCAAAGTGGAGGAACCGTTGATGACCTTGAGTCGATGGTGCAGGACTATCTGAATGACTCAACAGAGGTCTTTCTTAATGATGAGCCATTGCAGTATTGGCATGGCAAAAAGCAATTGTGGCCACAGCTCTCCAACCTGGCTATAAACTATTTGTCTTGCCCACTCGCAAGTGTGTCTTCTGAACGTGTTTTCAGTGCTGCTGGTGGCATTGTAACTCCCAAACGGAGCCGCCTCTCGCCCAAAAATGTGGAGCGGCTGACAATGATCAAGATGAATCAGCACCTCATACCACCAGATTACAAAGTACGAGAAAGCACGCCGCATGAAGACGAGGAGGACGGCAACGTAGATGAGGGGATTTGTTCTCTGTTCGGTGGCACTGACCTCATCCTGCCTGAATTCGCAGAGTATGATGACGAAATCTTCTTCTTATTCCCTGACACCGAGCCCTGAAAATGAGACAATGAATCAATAACTTTATTTTTCGTCCTTATTCACTTTTATTCCTGTGTGTCTGTCTTTCTTTGTTTTGCACAGTTAATTTAATTCAAACTTTAATCACCTAATCCCAAAAACAAGACCATCAGCAGAACTGTCTTCACTTGTTTGCTTATTGATTTGAAGGTGCCGCAGTCTACATTCCTCAGGTTCACAAGTTCTGAAGAACATGCTCCTCTATCCTCCTCCTCCAGACTGCGATTTCCCTCAAAGCAGAGTGCTGGATTACGCCCAATGAAGAAAGACTCAGCACTTGTGGGGGTGTTCTACTTCTTTGCGGGTGAGTTGACGGCTTTGGGCCCATTGCTGTGAAGCTCTAATAATGGATAAAAGTGTTTTGGACCAAATATGAGGTGGAAATTTCTTGCCGTTTTTGCTGACTTGCTTGCCTTTGAGGTGCTCTTTGGCGGGGTTCCGGGTGTTTGTGGGTGAGTTTTGGGGTCTGGGAGCACTGCTGCGACAGTCTAATCTTGATTGCATTTGCTTTTCAGGAAATCCGTGGTGGAAAACAGGAGTTATGATGATGACCTAGCTGCACAGCGCGTTTGGACCGAAGGCCGAGAGATATTGTAAGTATGAGATTTAGCTTTTTCGTTGTTTGGGGGTGTTGTCGCGTGCTTTTTTGCGGGTGGGTTGGCGGGTCTTGGCTGGGGCATTCCTGGGAAGGTCTAATACCGGATAGAAGTGTTTTGGACAAAATCCTTAAGGAAAAGCCTTTTTTTTGCTATTTCTTCTGACATCTTGCTCAATGTAGCGTTTTGGGGGGCTTCCTGCTGTTCGTGGGTGGGTTGCGGGGTCTCTGTCGAAGCACTGCTGCGACAGTCTAATCTTGATTGCATTTGCTTTTCAGGAAATCCATGGTGGAAAACAGGAGTTATGATGATGACCTAGCTGCACAGCGCGTTTGGACCGAAGGCCGAGAGATATTGTAAGTATGAGATTTAGCTTTTTTGCTGTTTGGGGGTGTTGTCGCGTGCTTTTTTGCGGGTGGGTTGGCGGGTCTTCGGGCATTCCTGGGAAGGTCTAATACCGGATAGAAGTGTTTTGGACAAAATCCATAAGGAAAAACCTTTTGGCACTTTTTGTAAGTTAGGGTTCGTTAGGGTTAGCCCTAGCAGCAGGATTGCATGTGTTTCGGGTGTTCTATTGCAACGCAGTTCTGGGGTTTTAGAGCACTCTTGGAGCGATGCTGGCTATGGATACTTTTGCTTGCTTGCAAGTGGTTTGAATACAATCCACGGTCGGTAAGGGTGTATTTGGGCCTACTGTTACTTTCAAAGTACGTTTTGTCACCATTTTTCTGCTAGGCATCGTTTTTGGAGATCTGATTGGGGGTCTTCTACATTTTTGCGACTGGCTTTAGTAAGGGTCTTGGTGGGAGCATTGCTGGGAAGGTCAAATTTTGTTCTAAAACACAGTTTACAGTACACCTACCTTGAGGGGAAAGATCCGCTATAATATTTTGGCCATACTTATTTATCCTTAAAAAGGTGACTCAGACAGAGCACGCAATTTCAAAAATATTGTACTGTCTATTAGGGAAATCAAAGTGTGACTTTTTGCACCACACAGCGTACATACCTTATATTTATTTATCAGTGGTATTGTAATAGCACTTCCTGTTTTCCGTTCAATAATTACAGGCCGGGTTTCAGTCAACATCCGCCAGGCAGGCAGTGGACAGGGTGTCTTCTGTCAGTGGTCACCAACATTGATGGACGAAGCGTCAGCTGGAATGGAGGAGTGCCGCTAATAAGAGGAATTGTTTGCTGCATGCAACTTACTTACCAAATTCAACAGGACAACTCCAACAACATACAGAATACAGATACAGTATCCATTGTTTTCTTCTATGAGTGTGACTGCATGTGCTTAGCTTTAGTTTGTACCCAAAGATTTCTTTATCTTCAATTATTGTTTGTCCAGGCTGTGCATTTTGTTTCTTCTCTCAACAAAACCTACCCAAAAAGAAACCCCCATTCCCATCCATTTTCCAAACCCTAACCCTCTTCCCCCGGGCTGTGTTGTTTTGCTTGATGTCTGACTAAAATGACATCAATAATTCCACACACTTGCTGGGGAGGATAAGGTCATAGCAACAGGCTGGTGAAGGAATACGAGGATATCTTCTAGACTTACTCAGCTTCAGTACTATTTCTTCTAGTAGTAGGAGCCAATGTCAAATAAATTCAATGCAAGTACTAGTTATACTTGCAAGCAAATACTTTACCATTTGTTAGGCTACATTATGGCACTGTTCTAGTGTACTGTCACCTGCTATATTCTCGATCGTACCGTAACCGTTGTAATGCTACAGTAAGGACAAACCAGGAAACGTTTTCTTTTTTTCCATAGGCATGCAACTGCCACTGTGTCACACCACTAGTACCACCGCAATGAGGAAATTTCACCCGCCCAGGATTGCCAACGTTAATCCCCATTTCACGTGGAGCCAGCCCTGGGCCTAGCCCTAATTTCTAACACAAATTACAGGTAAGATAAGCGTTTGGTGGGAGGTAGTATAATGGAGTATTAGGACTAGACGAGAGATTGACGGTAGTACTACTAAAGTCCTACGACTGTTCAGGAAAACAAACTTACTGTTACACCCCCGTCCCCCACCCACCAGACTGAAAAGCAGTAAAAAACAGGTATGGTCAGATAAAGTTTAAAAATGTATATTTATGTAGCCCTAACAAAATAATCTCCCTCAAGACCCTCCCTAACCCCAACGATTGTCTTTGAAAAGTCCCAAAAAGAACCCAACTCCCAAATCCCACCCTTCAAAAGTCTCTAAAAAAAGGGCAAGGGACACTCCACTACTGGAGGGTGCTGGTGCATTTTGCGGCATGGGCATCATACTCCTTGCGGAGGGTGGCAAGCTTGAAGCGGAGGCCCTCCACCAAGTTCTTATAGTTATGGACCTCCTGCTCCAGGTAGGACATTCGGACTCCTAGGCGGCGTTGGCGTGCCTTGCAGCTCCTGTGGGGGGCAGCTGGTCTTTCTGCTGCTTGGCGGTGGCGGTTGGCTTTGTTAGCCCGGCTCCGTACCGCTGGAGCACTGCGCATGCTGGCGGCCCGTGGGGTCACGGAGGAGGATGCAGCTGTCCCAGTCGAGGATGTTGTGGTTGCACCGGTCGACTGCGTGTCCTCCTCCTCCTCCAGGGCCACCAGCCGCCGATATTCGGCGACAGTGGCATCCAGCCTCCGTTGCCGGGCCATTCGAGCCTGCTCCCTCCGTGATGTCGATTTGGAAGGAGCAACTATATGAAGAAAGAAAGACATAGTCTGTAACCAATGCTCCTTAGCATTAATAACACAAAGTGATTGAGCCGAAAGTTGGGTCACAGTACAAGTAGCAAATTGAAAGCACAGTACATAACTATTGAGGACAGTATCTATGTAACCTCCCACTTCTGCATCCTTGCTCTAACATTAGTGGTAGTTTAATGAACAAATTCTACGACCACTATGGACTTACATTACAGTCGACTATGACAGTACACCAGTCTTATTCTTCTTCTTCTCTCTTGTTTAAGAAAATTGGTACGTTATCTTATGCAAGCCGGCAGAATGGCAGCACAGTGAACTTGCACCCGAGAAAAACAGTTGCACACCATGATGAGTGAGACAGACTGGCGTTACTGTACCGGTCCAGTAGATGCAGGTGGTGAAGCTATTACTTTTCTATTACGGGTGGCACTGAGAATACTCTGTTACAAGGGCTACTGCTTAATTAATTTACTTTTGACCCTACAGTGCAAATGAGTACTAGAAAAGTAAAATGAAGAAGCTAAATAATTTGATTATCTATCACTTCACATGGGACGTATTTGATGACATATGGGATGACTTTAGGTGCTTTGCTTAATATTGAGTGAACAGTGATACACCCACACATGAATGACGTACTACAACTAAACTAAAGTTATTAAGAGAGGTACGGAGTGTCCACCGTAATAACCGGATATATGCTGTGCTTGCAGTTGCAATACAAAGTACTGCTACTATTCATGGTAGTATTGGACACATTTACAATTTCTTTTCCTTGCCTTCCCTACACTGGAACGGACGTGCGGGTGCGGTGGTACATGCTCTTCAAGGTAACACTTAGTTCATCCAGCGACAGTCTACTCTCTCTAGATACACATGTGCTATCTAAGAGTCGGAGAATACCATGCTCCAGGCATCCATTCATTCAAAGTATACGCACACATACAGTTTCTGTTTCACCCACCCAGGCTGCTGTCCTTCCACCCATCCTTGCTTCATCATTGACCCAGCCATGCACCATACCATATTCTTTCCTTCCCAGCCACCTCGGGGGCCAAGCAAACACATATCGTTCTTCTTTGCCAGCCATCATAAAATTTCGCGTCCCACTTACTTACACCCTTCTTTCGCTTTTCGTTCATCCCATCCATCACGTTCATCTAAGATCTTATTGGGATTCTTCTCACCAAAAACTTCACAGCTAAGTCGGAGTACATTTCGAGGAGGCTACTACCTGGTTGATTTGTAATACACCCGTGCAGAAAGCACACTATGCAGTCTTCAATCTCAATAAGTAAGGAATATATAGCTTACCTGTTCCCGCCACCACCGTGCGAACCCCCACAGGACCGTCCGCCGGCTCTTGCACCGCATCCTCCCCAGAGTCCTCCGAGTCCTCGCCCAACACCGCCACCTCCACGCTGGCCCCGCCACCAGATGTTCCACCTACAAAGTACATTTAAGAATGTTAGAATACACCACTCACTACTATATAATATTTGGTCTAGGAGTAATAAAGAAATGTTAAAAAAACAGAATACAATGTAATAATTTGTGACTGTCTACTCTAAAGTAAAAATGTCCCTTTTTCCAGGGAAGGCTGTTGTCTTGCTGCACTTTTATGCACAACTGATGAATGCTTGCTTTTTATTTTTAACACGCACCACTTTTTCTCCTAACAGACAGAAGCTTGACTTCTAAGAACACGACCAGGATCAAGTTCAAACCAGGTGAGAGCTCGGCTCGACCACAAGAAATGTGTCCAATTAATCGTCAGCACTAAGCACTTTTCCGTTTTCAGTTAAATAGTTTTATGACAAAGTTG
Organism: Lissotriton helveticus; assembly: GCF_964261635.1. Lineage (NCBI taxonomy): Eukaryota > Metazoa > Chordata > Amphibia > Caudata > Salamandridae > Lissotriton > Lissotriton helveticus. Next base: position 1,146,032,607 of record NC_136063.1, on the reverse strand, counting down.
ATTTTAATAAATGTGTTTACTTTTAATAAAGCTTTTAAACTTAAATAGACTCTGTGGTTTTTGGTCCTCCAGACTAGAGTGGATGAGCTAAAGGTTTTGGAATTTTTGCAAGCATGAGTGCCTCTGACACTTCTTGACTGTGACTCCGTACTCTTGTCCTGCGTAGGATAATCTAAAGATCATTGGGGATCAATCATCGGTGACTTCGGAAGCTAAATGACTCTGCCACACTATCTAGTCAGTAGGAGACAGTGCATAGAGCTCTTGCTGAATAGAATGGGAGTCCAATGGAATTGCCAAATGTCCAATCTTAGTTAGCTACACAGACAGACTAATAAGAATAATCTAGTAATACCACAGGGAGTCATATTTGAGGCAGGATAAGAATTTATATCCAGTCTACAAGAAGATCAAAGACGATTTAGAAAAAATCGAATGAGGAACTCTAGGAAAAAATAGGTACTCTTTATTAAAATTTAAACTTACTGGGGCCAGCAAAGGAGCCCTCGCCTGCCCGATCCTGGCCTGCATCCTCCTGAACAGCACCCTCCTCCTCCTCCTCCTGTGTCCGACTCCTCTTGCCCTTGGGGGGAGCTGATGTACAACATGAAAGAAAGAAAGACCAGAAAACATGGATGAGATTTGTCAACCAAATCAAACATTTCAAAAGAACAATAACAAAATATTTTGGAGAAATAGCAAATAGATAGACAACTATTCCACGGGATCTATCTCATGTGGTATACTACGTTATTCGTATTGCCTGATTTGCGGACCGTTGACTTAGAAAGTTCCTATGTAACTCAATAAACAGACTACTAAAGAGGTTTGCCTAGGCCTGGCAGGCAGCAGTCCGCAGCACGCGAAGTGACAGACAAAGTCCATCCTGCTTGCAGATCAGTGAATACTCAAACTATCAATCCACCGACCACCACCACTATTTCTTCTTATAGCCATGTGTCTAAAGGAAGGACTAGACTTCAGTCTGTTGGGGCTGATTTAGAAGTCCCTTGCGGCTCATTTTCCTCCATTGTTGCGTGACTTTTGTGACGCAGCGGCAGAACAAAACTGAAAGCAATGAGCAGGTGCAAAAGTTCAAACTTAACATTAGTAACATTCACTCTAGTGCTTCCTGAGGGGCCCCTCCAGAGTTTGCAACTATTCTATGACCCTGCTATGACCCAAACAGCAGGCTCATAGAATAGCTACAAGTAGACCATAAAGGTCCTGTGAAAAAAAATTGCACTGCAACAGAAAGCAAATTACAGATAAGGAAGGAAGCAGGTGCCAGCCAGACTGGAACTTTCAAAATAACTGACACATTAATCAACCCCAAATTAATTCATGGCAGTTGAAGTAGGGGAGGTGTGCTTGCTTTTTTCAACCCCAATAAACTACAGTGATAAACAAACCTAATGGGTGGCAGTGAGGATGTACCAGAGGGTGGCATGGGTGTCCCAGAGGGTGGCAGTGGTGAAACAGAGGGTGCTGTGAACCTGTGATGATAAACCAGACGTAGAAACAACATAGTCGCGGCCGTTGCGAGCCGAAAAGTAAGTTCGCAATTGCGAAATTGTCCCAAAATCCGCGCGAACGCTCGCCAACACAAAAAACAGGAAAATCCGCAAATCCGCAAGAGTTCGCGTATTGTCGCGGATTGCGAATCCGTTAATCCGCAAATTCGCGTACGCGAGATCCGCTAGATCCGCCCATGCTTACCATAGATTACCATTTGTGCAACATAGACAGGATAATCAATTCCCTCTGCCCTTTTTGATATATTTTGGCATTTTTTTGTTGCGACAAGCTGTTTATCTGAAGGCTAGTCTTAGGTCACCGGTGGCTATTGATTCTTACTTTTTTTTTAGATCAGATTACTGTAAGGCGACAATGGACAGATGCTGGCAGCTCAAACAACTGACTGAACCATTAAAAGCTACTGGGGCACAAGCATACTTGCAAGAACCAGCACGTCTGAAGGCATTACGGGGGGGGAATCATACTTTTTCCAGTCTTAAATAGAAGCAATGGAAGCACTCTATAGCTGGCAGAATGGGGGGAGCCATAACAGTGGAGAATGGATGCTTCAGTATTTGCTGTCTAATATTATATTTGCTGATATCACAAAACGTCCTGTTTTTTCCTTTATTTTCTCTTTTCTGTAAACATTCTTTCTTTTTCTTTTTCTCTCTCTCTCTAATTCTGAAAATAATATGGGGTGGGTAAGCCTCAGGAGCTGTCGAGGTGTTTAGGTCTCATTTAGCTGCCAAAACCAACAGCAGCTGTGGGAAAGAGGATGATTCCTATGTCTAGAAGCAGGGGGGTGGGTCAGCCTGCAATGGAGGTTTGGGGTGTGGGTGGTTTTGGGGGAAAATAAGATAACACTAGGAAGTAAAAGTATAAATGGAATAGATCTAAGCTGTACTGTATTAAGTAAATTGGAGAATAAAAAGACAGGACTAAAGAGCTCCCAAAATGGAGTGGGTTAGATGTCTTGAGTGGAAAGTAGCAGGCCTAAATAGCAGAATTAAGAGGCAATTAGTTGCCGAAGAATTAAAAATGTACAATCCTCAGATAATCATGCTTACAGAGACACATCTTTCTTATAAGGATCGTGGACTATTAAAACAATTAGGGCTTGAGGTTCTAGTCTGTACAGCACAATCTGTATCCATATGAGGAGTGGCTATATTGAAACAAAAACGATTTATATGTACTATAGATAAGACAATATCTGATAAAAGCAGCAGATGGGCTATAGTATAGATGGTGATAATGGGAAAGATATTTGTCTTCTGTTCCCTATATGGTCCTAAAGTAGATGATTCTACCACTATCAATACAATAAATATGGAGCCATTGAACTGGGATGGGGAGAGGGTGGTGATGGGAGATTTTAATTGTGTTATGGATTACGGGGTAGATACAAGAAACCAGAGAGCCACTCATAGGATGCAGAAGACACGGGCTGCGATAAGGGAGTTGGGTCGATTATAGGCGATTTGAGACGTATGGAGAAAGCTCTAGCCCAATAAACCAGATATACATATTACTCTGCCCCACATAAGTCGTATTCCGGAATAGATCAAGCGTGGGCATCAGATCAAATATTATGGTCTGCAGATATGGAAATTTGCCCAAAAGTCACTTCGGACCACAGCCCTATTCTTCATACTTTTCAGACCCCTATTGAAAATAAGGTAGCCAGACTTTTTACATTCCCTAGGTACCTACTTCAGGATGAGAAGTATGTTGCTATGATCATGGAACAACTTTATACATTTTTTACAGAGAATATAGGGACGGCATCAACTGCAGTGGTTTAGGATACATCTAACGCAATTATTAGGGGCTGTAGGCAACAATATATTTGGAGACAGAATAAAGATGGTAAAGTAAAAATAAAAAAGACTATCTTAGCAATTTGTGCTGTAGAAGACCAACATGGGGAGTCAGTCCTGCGGGACACTGATAATATCGAGCAACTAGGGCTTACATTGATTGACTTAAGGTCAGCACTAAAGAAAACATTTAGGGAGAAAATTGTGGTAAGATCTGAGAAATACCGCTTAACCCATTATGGATATGGGGGAAAGTAGGCAAAATACTTGCTTTTAAGGTAGCAGATGATAAAGCCAAGACCTATATTAAAACTGTTTAAGGGCCTAATGGCTTATCGTACAAGCACCCACAACAAATCTTGAGCAATTTGCAACATACTATCAAAAGCTATACACCCCATTAACCCAACCAAAACAGAATGATATAAATAATTATATTCAGAATCGCTCGATAGCTAGCATGGATGGTGAAACATCTGAATCTATGGCAAGAGGCGTTTCAAATGAAGAAATAGAACTAGCAATTAGTGCTTTGGCATCAAATTGCATACCTCTCGAGCTTTATAAAGTTTTGAAAGATGTCTTGCTGGTACCGTTCTGTCAGGCTATAGAATATATTAGGTCAAATGGTAAAGTTCCTGAATCCTGGAATATGACACAAATTGTTTTCTTTCTGAAAAAGGGAAATCCAGCAGACAAATGTGGGTCATATCGGCCAATTTTGCTTATTAACGGAGATGCTAAAATATTTGCAAAGATATTATCGAATCGTCTTGCTCCAATTATGCCTAGTCTTGTATCTCCACGCCAGCATGGGTTCATTCAAGGGAGAGACACTACTGCCCATGTTAATATGGCAATAGCTGCATTTGATGCTGGAAAAGTACGGTCAATTCCACTTGGTATGATTTTACTGGACACAGAAAAAGCATTCAACCGAGTGGGGTGGGCCTTTTTAATGGCTATGCTTTTGGCCGCTGGAATCAGTGGTCAATTTAAGATGTGGGTACAAGCCCTATATGATAGGCCTTGTGCCAAATTAATATATTCTGGCCTACTATCTGCTACATTCCCAATTTTCTATGGTACATGGCAGGGATGTCCCCTTTCACCCCTGTTATTTCCGTTATATATAGAGCCTTTTCTGTCAATTTTGCAAAATAATCAGGTGATTAAGCCGTTCGTGTCAGGTATGCATGCTTTGTAGGCCAATGCATTTGCTGACAATATTGCTGTTTTCTCTATGTATCCTGGGGCGCATTGAAAGTAATAGAGAAAGAAGCCGCTGAATTTGGCTTAATCTCGGGATATCAACTAAACACCACCAAGACACAAATTCTTCTTAATTTCAAACCCTTAGTTTCAATCTAGGGGGTTTGTTCAGTTGTTACTTATCTTGGAGTCAAGTTGTCAGCACAGATAGAAAGGATCTTTTCCCTTAACTATGAGGTACTATTGACAGAGACAGCTAAATCATTAAAAAAAAACTGGCATAACTTATCTTTAGGTATTATTGGCCGGATCAATATTATAAAAATGAAAATGTTGCCAAAGTTTCTTTATTTATTTAGTTCTATTCCAATACAAGTTCCTAATTTGCTTTTTAAACATTTAGAGGGCATAATGAGCCGCTTAATATAGGGTGTATAGAAAATCACGAAGGGCAATAGAACTTCCCTTTAGCCAGGGCGGCCTGGAGTTTCCAGATTTTAAAATGTATTTCTGGTCGACTTTCATCGGGCGTTTCCGTAGTCTTTTTAACCCTGACTTTACTACTTTTTGTCATAGGTTAATGTTAGGTGAGGAAAGTAATATGTTCCTCGCCTTTAAGGCGCTCCACCATGTAGGGGCCAGATACATTAGGAAGCGTCTGGCCTTCTATGTGCCTTTTAGAACTCTGAGATCGGCTTCTTTGGCTATGGCTTCTGTTCCTTCCATCAGGCGGGCTAGAATTGGAGGTCGCTCCTTTCGTTACTTGGCACCTCGATGCTGGAACTCTCTCCCTGTCTCTCTAAGGAAAATCAGCAACCTGCTGGCTTTTAGGAAGGAGCTGAAGACATGGCTTTTCACCCAGTAATTTTCCTGCTCGCCCCTGCATCTGCCCTGGACTTTCTTTCTCGGGTTTTTTGTCAAAGCGCCGGAACACTCCTCGGAGTAGCCGTGCGCTATAAAAGATCCGTTTTAACATAACATAACATAACATAAAACTAATGACTCAAACTAATTTAAAAGGATCAAATTTAAGACCGTACCGTACGAGATAGCATTTTTATCTGGTGGGCTATCATGCTCAGGTGTAATATATCATTCTTTCACGATAAGTATCCTCTATGGAACAATCCAAGTCTGCCGGAAGTGTTCCATGATACCATCGGTAAAGGCTGGGCTAGGTGTGGTGTCACATGTGTATCGGATCTCTATGATGGTCGGGGTTTTATTTCTTTTGGTGCACTTAAGGCACAATATAAACTCGTTGAAAACATGCAGTTTAAATACCTTCAGATTCGAGACTATTTTACCCGATATCTGAAATTGACGAATGTCTCCCGCTCTGACATATGAGAATGTCTACATGCTGCAAATATCAGGTCTTTGATTAGCAGAGCATACAAATGTTTCATTACTTTTAGATCAGATGATTCAGAGATATTGGCAGATCGCTGGAGTAAGATTCTGGGGGAGCCAGTTACGGCTACTTCGATCTCGCAAGCTCTTAATATGGTAGATAAATTACTGTATTCTACTAAGCTACGGTTGCAACAACATAGTGCGATTTGCTTATTATACCACATGCCTGAAAGAATTGCTAAATGGTCATCTAATAACCTAATTACTGATCGGACAAAATGACCAAGATGCGATCTATATTCTGCGAATATTTTGCATATGTTTATAACATGCCCAGTACTATCGAAATCCTGGCAAAGGGTCGGTCATGTGATATCGCAGAAGCTGGGGATCGAATTACCTCTAACAACTAGGTAAACAATGCTGGGTAGTAAAAACTTGAGCTATAAGTTAAATGGTATATTCTCTATTTTAATGGCCTCTGCAAGATTTGCAATCGCCAGGGTCTGGATAAACCCAAAACCTCCTTCTGTCACTGATTGGTGGCAGATAGTCAGACAAACATATTATACGGAACAAGCACTGGCTAAAACAAAGGGAATTCATTCTTTAACTAGATGTAATGCAATATGGAAATCTGTTTATTAATTGACATATATTTATTTTAAGAGGCAAATATGCTTCAATTGATATACATTATGGTACTTGTTTGATTTTCTTCTTTTTGCTCATTATGGAAACTCCTAAGTATCTAATTTGCTAACTTATTTCTGCTATGTATCCTACTGTTGACAAATAAATACATTTTTTTTTTAAACACAATTGTGTAATTAAGTTTATAAATATGTGCTAATTGCTACAGAGTGGATACACCAGAGGGGAAGGTTGTTTACAGAGGCACTTGTACTTTAAAGCAAGTGTGTAATATTGTTTAAGAATTGGGGCTAAAACCAAAGGTGTGTATATGAAGAACAGCTTAGCCATCATGTTTCAATTGCATTTTACATCTCATATTGAATTAGGAAATTGGAAAAATAAAAGGGTTGCAGATGTATAGGGCTGTATGATGGAAGGGGACTTCAATATGGGGGCCAAGATGTGATCTGAAACTTTCACTGGTGAGTCTAGTTGTTCCTGAAGGGATATGAGGGAGGATCATGTGACAAAGATAACTTCCTTTAAAAACCACAGTGGTTGTGGCAATAGGGTTGGCCGGTTGAAGGCGTAAGCCAAAACACATAGGAGTCCTATGTTGGGTGTTCCTGTATGACAAAATGCAAATAAAAAGGTAAATCAAGAGATTGAATTTACCAACATCTCCTGTGCCGTTATTGCTGGGAAAATGTGACTGGACCGTTGGAAGGTGGCGGTTGTTGTGGAGCAATATATATATATATATTCTTTAATATATTACCTACTTGCGGTCACCAGTAGGTAGTTAAAGTTAGGTCTTAGTTTCCATCGGAAGAGCGTTTTTTGTTGTGCTAATAACTTTTGCGCTGTTTGACAAAGTTTCATGACATTTTCCAAACTAGTATGCTCCTAAGTTCAGATGCTGCCTGGAAAGTTTTGGGGTGATTCATCAAGTGGGAGCTGAGAAAGAGTGGGGTACCAAGAAAATGTTTCCCTATGCACTTTCCAGTAGGGACTTTAGACATGACTACAGCCCGGACCGCTTGATGGAATGATGCCAAATTTAGCAAAAAGCAGAAAGCTAGCTCTTGGTGCAGAAAGAGCCCTTTTTGTATTTTGGTGTAAATCCCTTCAATGGTTTTGGAGTTATTTAAGAAAAAACAAATATGGATATCTAGGTATGTGGATCCATCATGGATCCATCGCGGTAGACCAGCGTATCCATGTGTCACCAACAATGAGATGATTGGTTGGCCGCAACATGACAGAAAAGTTACAGCCACCATTTCAAGCGTTGGTGGATGGTCTCAGGGCCTCAATCTTTAAGAGTGCTGTGATTGAAGGGGTTTGGGAAGTAGTACACTGACCTCATGGGTTTGTTAGCTTGGTCACAGAGGAACCCATGAAAGTGATGCAATTACCTTAAAATTTTGTTTTTTCCATGTGTGGGGATCTGCTGCGATGCTCAGTGGGCCCATCGTGTGAATCTGCAATAGATCCGTAAACCCTCTTGCTATTACATAAAACACATACACACTCACAGACTCACACAAGCAATTACCTACCCACTGACAGGCTCACACACTCACTGACAGACCAACATACACATTTGCACACACACTGACAGACCTGTAAGACACTCACACACCCATTTAGAGAGGCTCCCATGTGCACTCACAGATTCACACTGTCACTAATACACCCATTGACAGGCCCACATAGGCGTTCGCACACCCACTGACAGACCCACTAAGACACTCACACACCTACTTAATAGACCCATACAGACATTCACACACATTCACAGACTCCCACACACTAACACACACACTCATAGACCCATACAGACACTCACACACCCATACAGACACTCACGCACCCACTCACATTCCTGCTAAGACAACCACACACCCACTCACAGACCCACTAAGAAACTTACATACCCACTCATAGACCCCCACACACACTCACACACCCATTCATGGAACTAAAAAGACACTTCCATACCCACTGACCGACCTACACAGACACTCACACATCCACTCACAGATACTCCCAGACCTACTCACAGACCCACATGCCTACTCACAGACCCACACACACTCACACACTCACTCAAAGACCCACACAGGTACTCACACACACACACACACTAACAGATCTACACACCCATTTACCGACTCACTACTACACTCACACACCCACTCACCAACCCATAGAGCCACCTACACACCCATTCACAGACTCATAGAGCCACTGATAAATCTACTCACACCCCCATACAGCCACACACACACCCATGCAACCACTCCTACACCCACTCACTCATCTAAACAGCCTCTCACACACCCACTCATAACCCTATTACACCACTCACATACCCACATACAGTCCCATACTGCCACTGACACACCCAGTCACAGATCCATACAGCTGTTGCGACACCCACTCACACACATACAAGCACAGACATACCCAGTGACCCACACACCCACTCACACACCCATACAACTACTTACACACTGACTCACAAACCTACACAGGTACTCACGAACCCACTCACACACCCATTGAAACACTCAAACCTTTAGTCAACAAACCCACAAAACATGTCATACATCTACTCACAGACCCATAGAACCACACAAATGCCCATTGTATTAAATGTATTGTTTTTTTAAAGGATTGCTTTTGGTTCGGAATGAGTCACAGCTCAGTCGCAAATTCTAAAGGTGGTGCCTTGTATTGAAAATATGTTTTTGGTCCATGGATTCACAAAGGCTGTGCGAATTGAAGTAATACATTTTAAATAAGGATTTGAAAAGAAAATGAACCAGTGTTTGCTAAAAGGCCTTTTCTATTTACGGTGTGTAGATGATAACTAAACACGAAACAGGATGCAGTCTTTCAAGAGTTTGAGAAACACCCTGTTGCCTTTCTCTGTGAAATGTCTCAATCATTTCTACATATCACATCCATATGGAAGCGTACATTGTTGTTGTATATAGCCCTTGTTGTGGTCTCTGAGCACAGCAGAAACAGTTTTATTGATATGTTTCCTGGATTTGTCTACATATGGACAAAATATGTTTGACTACTTCCCCTTCTGCCTTTGGCCAATGTTGGAGAACACCAAGGCAGTGTGTTGGAAAAGTGCCATAAATTTACTAAAGGTATCCCTCATTAGGATTTCCAGTCCTACAGTATTGTACCTAGGTCATTGCCACCACAGTGCACGATAATGAAGTCTGGATGTTTGCAATCCGCAAGGCTTTCAACCAAAAACAGCAATTGATGCCACTTTAGCCCTTGCTGGCCACACTAAATAAAGTCTACTTTACGTTAACCAAAGTCCGTTTCATTGCTCCTCTTTTTAGCACTCTCTTTGGCCCAAAACACAAACCTATGACTTCAAACCCACACTCTGACTATTTTGGAGGGACGTGATAGTAACATAAAGGAACATAAAGGAGAAGGCTGCAGCTGAATGAGGCAGCTTTGAAGATGAAAGGCAGTTAAAATGGATGACAGTACCTAATAAAAAAACATATTTCATTGGATGATAGAGATGTGCAGAGAACTAAAATTAGGCAGTGAGTGGAAGAATTAAAATAATTAACTTGTAGTGTGGTTCCTTTATTCCCAATAGGCTCTGCGCATTGGAATAATATAAACAGCAGTGTAGATGTAGGACTGAGGTCGACTAGGTCTCTACTGACTATATTAGACTTAATTAGTTTTGCCAGCTAGCTCAGAGGTCACTAGAAACTTTCTCGAATAAACAAGGAGGAGTTTAACTTCCCTGGATAGACAAGAAGGGATTAGCTTCTGACAACCATAAAACATGACAACTTTGCTCCCTCAGAATAAGAGTGTATCTCTAGAGTCGTGTGAAAACAATAGACAATTATTTCACTCAGTCAATCGTGCGTACTTAGTTTCACCAGAGTGCAGAGAAATTGAGAGACGGGCGTTTTCAATAAAAGGTGTTATTTATTGAGCAGTCTTCTTTCTCATGCAAGAGAAATGAATTGCCACAATTGCAATACTTAACATAAAGTAAAGTGCGTACAGTAAAAGGAGTATTATAAAATAATACTGTAAAAGCATTGATATGGTTTCTTAACCATATGATACTTTAAAATGGATCAAATATATACATACATAAATACATTGACTAACGTACTCAACTGTGCTTCTAAATACGCCTACCCCGGTGTACCTGACCTAAGCCTAATACGTGGGAAGGAGTAAATAAGTAGCAGTTTAAGTTAAGTTGGTTTTGCCAAGAATCTGAGTCAAGAATTCTCTTTAAGGGTTTAGTCAGCTCCGTACCTGGGTAATAGAATGAAGGAGGTCTGGTATCTCTCTCTCAGGACTCGATATCCCAGCAACCCGCAAGGGCGGCTGAAAACACCGGAGCTGGATTTTCTCAGTTGGAGAAAAAGACAGCGTCTCTTTCAGTGCGTCAAAGGGGAGGGGCTGCGTCCGTGGGCTCTCGCATCAGCTGGGCTCTCGCATCAGCTGGGCTCTCGGGCAAGTAGATAGCCGCTCTGCTCCAAACCACCGTGTGTTTGCTTAAGGCAACGTTGGTATATTTATACCTGAAAGGTGCCGGGTTTGACGTAAGGTTGGACATAAGACGTCAATAAAGATGTCACTAAGAACTGGCCGTTCTTTCAGTGCTCACAGGAGTTCTAGGACAAATCAAAACAGAAGCATGGGGATTTCGCAGGTTGCTGGAGGTTTTCTTTGTTTAAAGAACGCGTTGTACTCTCTAGGAGTCTGGGGAAGTAGCCTTGCTTAATTTGACTGCATGGGCTACAACTAAATATGGATATGATTCTTATGCCTTTATATGGATATTATTTATTATAGCCATACAAGGGCATAAATTAGGAATACTGAATTAGGGTCCTAGATAGAAATACAACACACACTCCACAATCTAATGTCCCTCATTTGTAAAACAAAGCAATAGTAAACATATATTGGTGCATGTGTTTTCCAACCCACCCTAAAATACATACTTTGCATTTGAAATGGTATATGGTAAATACACGAAAATGAGTATTGGTACTGTAGGCTTTTCAAGCAGTGGTATCATTCAGTTAAAATGAAAATATATATCAGCTGAACGATATGCGAAAATTACACATGAAATGGCTCTGAATACAGAAAAGAAGGTCGAGACCATTCCATCACATATTAATACAAATGCTGTACATGTGCTAGAGGCTGAGGTAAAATATTGTCTCTAGAGTTCCGAAAAATAGAAGCTCTGTTCTCTAAGAATAGTTCTACTTTAAGCAGAGTACATGTGCCAGAAAAAGGTAAATATTTTGGAAGTGAAAAAAATAATTTCGCTCTCAAGGGAAAAAATAGTTCCAAATGTTTTCAGTAGCTTTTGTTTATCAAAGCTGAGGGCCGAATTCAGAGTTCAGGGAACGCTGTGTGCTTTTTGCTTAAAAAGTTATTCTTTCTGTTCAGGGGAGAACATCATTTCAGACAGACTCGCAAAAAATTGGTATACGACATCAGGTGAAAGTTCGACCAAGTTTGAAAATGCCGAAACAGTGCATGTGTGAGAATGATTGCTATCATCGATGTCAGGATCAGCAATGCTCACAGAAGGTTGTACCTGTGTGATGCTGCTCTCATCTCGTACTCCACTGCCACATACTCGTAGTGGTGAAGTCTCAACGAATGCCGTCATCAGAATAGGTAGCCGCTGGGGACAACACAATGCATGAGCCGTTACAGGACCTAGCAAGGTATCTGTATCCAATGGTACTGCTGATGGTAGTGTGAGACAGACGTCCAACACGCATTCTTCTCCGCATAGCATACATCGAAGCACAGGTAAGATGCAATTTTGCCAGATTGGTCTGAATGAAAGAAACCAGGTCATATTCAGATCTCTTAGCCAGGCTAATCCAAGGACTTTAGTTATGCGGTCCCGGTAGCGTATTGCTAGGATCGTTTCTTCTATCGTTGCTGGAGTCTTGTCTGCGGCTTGGCTTGCCATATCGGAGCAGAAGGATCAAAAATAAAATTCCTGCCACGAGTCCCAAAAGTAGAGGTAGGCCGCCAAAGACAGAATGGACAAAATTGGGAAAAAAGCCCAGAACTGTTTCAAAGGGTGTTAACAGTCCCAAAAAAATTGTCTTAAATACATGTGCGATGCCACTGGTATCTGACATGTTTAGGATTTGGCTTAACATTTCTACGAAATGCACAAGGCAATTTGTTGATAATAAGGAATGTATCTCTGCTGTTGTCCTTGCGACTTGCAGATCATACGTTTCTTTAGACGAGGTCAAAGGCACAGTTGTCTGTAAAAGAATAGACTTCATTCTGCTTAAAGTATCAATTCGAATAGAAGAGATATTCAAATAAGGCCATATTGCCGCCTCCATGTCTGGAGTGCTGTTTGGATACAATACTTGCATACAGCAAGTGACCATGGAACTAACGCTTACGAGATAGGCTTTCCCTGGCACCATGCCACAACAGCTGTGGTCATTTATTAGAATATAGCTCCCTTTAGAAAGCTGTCTAAAGAATGGCTCTATCTGTGTTGCAGGAGTGCCGTGCAGGTGCCCTGAAAGGTTATTAGAAGACCCTTCGCAGGCTCCATGCAAGTTAATACCTTGACACAGAAGTGTACCGCTTAGTGATTTTTTAAAATTTTTACCACTAAGAAATACATCCTTTTTCTTTTCACTGTAACATGTGTGTGTATAAGGTAATTTCCATGATGACTTGATGTACCCTTTACCCAACCTTTCATACTGGCCCGCTGGTATACACTCTTGGCAATATTTAAATTGGAAAGTTGTTATCGGGATTGTAATTATTCCGTGTATTATCCATTCAATGAACGGTCTTTCTGACATTGTCAATGGTAATCTCTCAAGTTTTTCAATGCTCAGAATCGTATAGTCTGCTCCTTTTTGTGCCAAACTAATTTGTTTATCAGTAAGGTTAAAGATAGAGAATAATGACGTTGTGTTGATTAAACGCCATGGTACGTAGCCTGAACGCAGATTTTGCAACGTCTAGCCAAGCTGTACAATAGAACGTAATTGGGACTGACCATGTTGTAACATTAGTAGGTCCTGCTCTATTATATCAATAGCAGATGATACAATACTGTCCAGTGAATATATTCTGGAGGACAGAGTCGTTAACCCATTGTCCACAACAGAAAGTGATTTTTCCAAATTAATACGATCAATTTCTTGTATTTTTTCTGTTGTTTCAATTTGCATTACTTTCCAAGCTTCCTTGTATGCAGCGTATATACCGGCCACTATGAAATGTTTTTGACGCTGTTTGCGTGGTCCCAGAATTAAATCACGCAAGTCAGCACCGTCTTTAAGTAAAGTCAAGTGTTGCTTAATTTCTGCCAGTGTGGATTTTTGTAGCCATTCGAGGCATTGTTTCCCTACACTGTATGTTGTAACTATCCCTGGATGTTGTCTCTGGGAGTATCTTGGGTCTGGCCTGGTCATTTTGAACACCTGTACTTTGTTCAGGAATCTATCTTGACAGTTTTTTGTGTCTGTGGGCCAGATCAACCATTTCTTCCAATCAGGATGTGTTCTGTTTTGGTATAAAATATGGGATACGTCTATCTCCACATCTGTAGTGCTATTACTATCAGGTATGGGCTTCGGAATAGACGGTTTGTTTAAGTCTTTAATGTTGGCTAGGCCAAGACAGGTTGTCTGTTGAATGGTGTCATTCAAGAATATTATTTGTTCTGGGATCATGCAGGCTCTAAACAATGCTTCTAAACCTTGGACCTGCCATTCTTTTGTACCCCAGATGGTTTTTGTTTCAATGTTTTTTTTCCAGAATTCAAAACCAAATGTAATCATTTTTTCATAAAATGTTTCAGAATAGATCAATTTAGTATTTGTCAGCATTGTTTTCATTCCTGTCTTATTTAACATTTTAAAAAAAAACGTTTCTGCATCACTTGTGTTAAACCCTGAGTAGTATGGGAATTTCTCATAAAACGTTTTTGAGCTGCTTTTAGGTGGTGTTGTACAATGTTCCCATTGATTAGAATTAACAACATTTCTAGGTTGAGCAGATTTATGCCAATAGTGATGAGGAAAATGATTGTAGCAATACATTTCTTCATAATTTGAAGAACCCTGTAAATAATCATGTTATGTGAATTTGGCTGACATTACTAAATCTGACATCATATTATTAATATTTTCAAAGTCCCAATCATCAGAAAAAGTACTTGGTGTTACAAAGTCACTTAATGAAACCTTGAACTGATGTGGATATTTCAAGAGCTCAATCGGGCCATACATTTCATAATCCGTTTTGTCCCATGCTACCCCACCGGGTATTTGATTGACTGTGATGTTCGCTGGTGATAGTTCTCTTTTTGTGATGTGAGAGGATGTGTGAGGCTTTAGGACCAAGTTGATGTTCTGACTTGCTGTGTCCATTGTACTATATGTTCCATCAATGAATCTACCCAAACATAAAACCATGATGAGCCAAAGCAGGAGGAAAAGTGCACGTAACACAATCCAAAATTCAATCCATGGTGAAATCAGAAATGTTTCTTTGAGTTGATGAAAGAGTTCAGTTACTTTATCTTTGAAAGTTTTTGTTGCTGGCGTTTCTTCATGTTCACTTAGATCATCAGAAAAGTCATCCAAATTGATGAAGTAGCCAGATGTAGTTCTGTCAATTGTTGGAATTGCTTCCGGATTTTCATTTTCTTTTGGATTTTTCTTTGTTTCACTAGCATAGTCTGAGGCTACATCGTTGTAGACCGGTGTTTCTTGACGAACTGTTGCAATTTGGGTTTCAAGAGGCATAAGTTCCATGTCTTTGTTGCATAGTCCTTTTTTATTCACTGCAGGTTTATCAAATGTGATTAGTCTCTCAGTTTGAACCTCTTGGATTGTAGCAAATTTTGGTAGTCTGCTATTTCTTGGGAGTCCACTGGGCCTACTACTTATTATTGGCCACATGATTGTGGTTTTACCAGGTCGATGGATACAACTCGGTTCTCCTTTTTACCAGCAAGGGGCGGTAGTACAACTGATCTTGTTCCGCTGACAGCTAAGACAGGTACTGCTTTTCTGTAAGAAGGCCCAAATTCCTTCTATACCGCGGTCTTCTCTCTGACCAGATCCCCAATCTTTGGAATCCAGACAGGTCTTGCTGGGACAGGTGGTTTTTCTTCAGTGGCTGTTGGCTGTTGCTTTAACTTTATGTTGCTCAGGTTTCGTCTTGTTTCATTTAAGTCCTGTAAGATAGCCAAACGGTCTTTGATATCAAAGCATTTTTCTTCTACCACTGAAGTGTGACTATCAAGGTCCTGAATGTGCATTCTAGTACCGAACAATAGTTCGTACGGACTGAGACCTTTTAGAGAATTTCTTGGCAGATTATTAAGACTACGTTGGACACTTGTTAAATGTTGGACCCACCCATCACCCGAACCTAATACCCTCGCCGTTATAGATTGCTATATGTCCCGGTTTTTTCTTTCCACTACCGCATTTCCCTCAGGATGGAATGGACAAGAGTACCGCAATGCAATGCCCATGCTGGTCATGGCCTCCTTATAAGCCAGAGAGCTAAAAGCAGGACCCTGGTCAGAATGTATTATGCCAATTGCGTATGTGCCGATAAAGACTCACAAATCTTTTATAACAGTTCTGGCGTCAGCCGAGCGCTGGTGTCTGCATTTTAAGTGAATCTAGTCTTAAATGTTTATGGGGAAGCATTTCTCCTGCTGGATGTCTGCATATAGATAGATTTATGCTTTCTAACAAAGGGGTCCTAGCGATAATCCGGTCGGTTCATGACTGCGATCTCGGTTGCAGTCTGGACAATCCTTTGCAAATTTGTAATGTTGCAAGTTCATCCCCGGCCACCAGTATTCTGATTGTAATTCTTTTAGAGATTTCGCAATCTCCTGGTGTCTTAGACCCAATCCCATATGTGCGTCTGCTATTAAAAAGACTCTCCTGTTCGTGTTTGGAATTACTCTATCCCCCACTCCAGGGATTTGAGCAAAAGGAACGGAGTTTGCATCAATTATGTATGTATAACTGAGTAGATAGTTCAGAGGTAATGCTGCATAGTCGCCTTTTAAAGACGCTTTTACCGCCAGCATTGTTTCTCCGTCTATGTATTTTTTAGAACGCTTTTTTGTGGCTACGGAAGCCGGTTGAACTGCTTCCGCTGTGGCTCTGAGAGCCAATGAATTCCCTGCAACGTGAACGCCATCACGTCGATGACTCAGTGTATGTATCACGTGAGTCTTTTGTAGTTCTTTCTGTAAAAGAGCTACTTGTTCCCAGAGCTTTTTAAGCTTTATTGTAGCACCTGTGTCATCTTTGTAACTGTTTTGAATCCAGGTCTGCATGTCATTATTGTAAGACTTGACGCAGTAATGCGAATCGCGCACTATTAGTGTCGGGAATTCACGATCGGCATTTTCAAGCGCCATCTTTAAAGATCTTATTTCAGCTCGCTGAGTTGAGTATTTTCTGAATGATTCAGTTTTGGTAATTAATGGTCTGAATTTACCAAAGTGCCAGCGACCTTTAACAATCGCACACGCTGCGTTGTAGGATTTCTTCTCTACATCGAAGTGTTGTGCAAATCTGTCTATGTAGATTACACATGTGTATTGTTCGAGAGGCAGAATTTCAATTGGCAGAGGATATTCTTCTTCATATTCTAGATTTTCTAGTTTTTTCATTTTCGGGTCAAAATAGTATTTCACATCTTCTGCAGCAAGAGAATTTTCCCATTGTATCCATTTTGGATCTACTGCCACGGCAGTCAAATTGCGTGGGCTTGTTAATGCCTCAAGGGCTGATTCTGCTGTTAAAACAGTTATTCTTTTGCCTTTGGCTTGGGCTCTTTCTTTTGCTACAGCAGTTTGAACCGCAGTTAGAATTTTTCCAGTAGAACTGAATTTCATTTCAGCTTGTGTGTACAAGTGTGATTTGTAAGCTATTGGTACCGTTTCTCCCTCATTAGAGGTTAGGTACGTGAATCCGCATCTTCCTGGGATGACTCGGATTACAAGGTTGCTTATGTTTTCGCGTGTTTGCAATTTTGTTTTAGCTATTATGTCTGTTTGCAATGATCTTAAAATTTCTGTATGTTTCTGAGTCCAATTGATTGGTTTGAAATCAGGTTTTATTAATTCATAGAGAGGTTTAACCCTCTCTGCATAATTTAGAATGTATGTTCTTCCGAAATTCAGGAAACCTAGTATTGTTTGTAAGTTCTTCAGCGTTTTTGGTGCTTGGAGTACAGAGCACTTCTCTAAGAAGTTGTCTGCTAGGCTCTTGCCTTCACTTGATAATTCATATCCTAAAAATAGGACAGTTAGATGGGCAATTCGTGACTTTTTAAAGTTGAATTTGTAACCCTCAGCTGCGAAACCAAGTATTATGGTGTTCACTCTTTTCAAGTGAGTCTCCAGGTCATCATCTGTGAAATAGATGTCATTGACAAAGGATAATGCCTCATCATCATATATTTGTAGTAACTCTGTTACTCTTGCTGAGAATAATCCTGGGCTATTCTTGAATCCCTGTGGGAGTCGACAGAAGTGGTTTTGTGACCCCATTATTGAGAAAGCGGTCAAATACCTGCTTTCAGGTGCAATGTTTTGACAAAAGAATCCATTAGAGATGTCTAATGTTGTTTTATATTTTTTGTGCACGATGTTATTCATTAGTGCTGCACTGTGTGAGTTTTGTACTGCAAAAGTTTTGCAACATGAGTTAAGGTGTCTGTAGTCCAAAACTAGACGATATGAATCGTCTGGCTTGGAGACAGTAAACAAAGGATTGTTCATTTGTGAGGTGCATGTTTCAATCATCCCCTGATATTCAAGTTGATCTAAGATCTCCCTGACTTGCTTTTTAGCTTCTTGTTTAACTGGGTACTGCCTTTGTGCAGTGGGTTGACATTTTAACTGGATTTTGTGAGGAGGAGAGTCCTCATCCCATCCTAAATGATTTTTATATAATGCAGGGGCTTGGGCCACTGCCCATTTTCTTGCATATATGGATTTTTTATATGTTGAAATATGATATGAGAAGGCAGGCATAATCATTTCTTCGCCGTGAGGGCACTCCCTGACAAACTCTGGTGGCCAGTCTTTCTCAGCTAACAGGATGTCATAGCCTTTTGAAAGGTTATCCCAAAAGAGACCCCTTACTTTCCTAGTCTTGTCCCCCTCTATACGCAATGTTATTTCATATATTTTATGAGGTTTGCTAACTCTGGTATCTGCAGTTTCCCCATGAATGTATTCATTCGTGTCCACTGTCTCCAGAAGATTCATCATGATCTTGCGAGCTATGGTCACTTCTGCTGCGCTGTCTAGCATTGTCTGGGCCCACTCTCCATTTTTCAGTTGTGTCCTCAGTATCCTCGGCATGTTTTATTATTTTCATACTAGCTACCTTCTTTCTTGGAAATTGTAATTTTTTACTTTGATGAGCAGGTTCCTTGTCTTTGGACTTGACTTGCTCTTCTTTGTGTTCCGACCGTCCTCTTCTTTCCGATTTCTGTGAGGAAGTCTGAAAAGATCGAGAGGGACGTGTATCAATATCTTGATATCTGTCAGGTTTTCTCAATTTATCCCTATTTCTAAGGTTGTATCTTTTCTCAGAGGGCTCCCTCTGGGGAGACTTGTCACCTCGTTCTGGAGATCTATCTCTTCGTTGAGGAGACCTTCCTCTGGATTGGAACCATTTTTCTTTGGGAGTGGATTGTTTATTTCCATCCCAACTCCTTTTTGGAGTGTTTATATTATTTTTAATGAATATTTTTTCAGGATTTTCAAGTAGTTGGGGTTTTACTGGTTTCCCACCCAAACTATCTCTACCTAGTTCTTCATAGGAATTTTCTATGATTCTGGCAAGTTCAAAAGGTTGTTCTGCTATATCTGTTTCTTTCAATTTCTGGCGGATCACCACAGATGCTGCTTCTCCTTTTATGTTGGCTAACAATAGAGCCGAGACCTGCTTGAAGTCTTTTAGTAATTTCATGCCCAGAGTTAAAGCAGGTACTGGACGGTATTCATTTTGAATCTGTCTTAGCACATCTGGTATTACCGCCATAGATGGAACACCATGTGTTTTTGTGTAAATCGAAGCAAAGACTGTCCCCCAAGTGTCACAGTCCTCCACATGTGGTGCGATCCCCATTGGAAGACAGATAGTCAGAATTCTGTGTTTCTCATAGGCGTAGTATCAGGAAATACTGCCTCTATTTGAGTGATTTTATGAGCTAACCAGAATGGAATTTGTTCCCGTTTTGTAGGTACTTTACCAAGACATGATTGTATGTTCTGTGGTGTAATTTTGTTTGTGTTCCCTTGATGAGGGGTCAGCTGTGGAATGTTGATTGCTGGTTGGACCGTTGAAGTCCGCATTACATATTGGACTAATTGTCTATGTATTTTAATTAGTATTTTTAGCTGAGCTAAAAGTTCCCAGTCTGACATTTTATCAATGTCTGGATGTGGTGTGTAGCTGGCTAGAACCGGCCACGTGGCTCCTGGTCTACCTAGTGGACCGAGCCTGGTGATGTGATTTTGATGTTTTAGGGCGCCTTTAAACCAGAGCAGGTGCTCTTGGTAATTTAGTGGGATTTCAACCTCCTCGAAAGGAGTGTATTCATCCAGAGGTTCCTCTATTTTATAATAGTGGAATGCGTGTGTTACAACGTTTGCTGCAGGAAAGTTTATCCATGAGTAGAATACCTCTGTCTGCCGATATTCATGGGCCTCTACCACGAATATGACTGTACCACCTCGTGATGTCAGTCCATTTTCTATAAGTTTAATAGTTATAGTTTTCCTTACATTTACCGGAATGATTATAACATTCGGGTCATTTTCTTGGAGACTTGTGTCATCCGCTAGGAGTTGAGCTGCTATTCTAGCTGCCTCCCTTTCGTCTTCACTTTCCGTCATTTTTACTAACAGAAAGTTTTTTGTTGCAGATCAAGTTTCAAGGGAAACAAAGATTAGGTGCACAATATTTTGGAACACTGTATCCTTCAACGTTGACTAAACCAAAAACTATACATAGGATTCTCATCCTACCAAGTTCCGGCGGATTTTAACCTTTTACCCACTCCAGATGTCTTTTGGAGTATTTACGGGAAAAAGGGTGTGAGTGAAAAAGCACGACTGAGTTACTCTAATGTCTTGCGTTAGATTATCGCCTTACCAAACGTTGGGCGCCATGTAGTGTAATTCCTATATTCCCAATAGGCTCTGCGCATTGGAATAATATAAACAGCAGTGTAGACGTAGGACTAGGGTTGACTAGGTCTCCACTGACTATATTAGACTTGATTAGTTTTGCCAGCTAGCTCAGAGGTCACTAGAAACTTTCTCGAATAAACAAGGAGGAGTTCAACTTCCCTGGATAGACAAGAAGGGATTAGCTTCTGACAACCATAAAACATGACAACTTTGCTCCCTCAGAATAAGAGTGTATCTCTAGAGTCGTGTGAAAACAATAGACAATTATTTCACTCAGTCAATCGTGCGTACTTAGTTTCACCAGAGTGCAGAGAAATAGAGAGACGGGCGTTTTCAATAAAAGGTGTTATTTATTGAGCAGTCTTCTTTCTCATGCAAGAGAAATGAATTACCACAATTGCAATACTTAAAATAAAGTAAAGTGCGTACAGTAAAAGGAGTATTATAAAATAATACTGTAAAAGCATTGATATGGTTTCTTAGCCATATGATACTTTAAAATGGATAAAATATATACATACATAAATACATTGACTAACGTACTCACCTGGTGCTTCTAAATACGCCTACCCCGGTGTACCTGACCTAAGCCTAATACGTGGGAAGGAGTAAATAAGTAGCAGTTTAGGTTAAGTTGGTTTTGCCAAGAATCTGAGTCAAGAATTCTCTTTAAGGGTTTAGTCAGCTCCGTACCTGGGTAATACAATGAAGGAGGTCTGGTATCTCTCTCTCAGGACTCAATATCCTAGCAACCCGCAAGGGCGGCTGAAAACACCGGAGCTGGATTTTCTCGGCTGGAGAAAAAGACAGCGTCTCTCTCAGTGTGTCAAAGGGGAGGGGCGGCGTCCGTGGGCTCTCGCATCAGCTGGGCTCTCAGGCAAGTAGATAGCCGCTCTGCTCCAAACCACTGTGTGTTTGCTTAAGGCAACGTTGGTATATTTATACCTGAAAGGTGCCGGGTTTGACGTAAGGTTGGACATAAGACGTCAATAAAGATGTCACTAAGAACTGGCCGTTCTTTCAGTGCTCACCGGAGTTCTAGGACAAATCAAAACAGAAGCATGGGGATTTCCCAGGTTGCTGGAGGTTTGCTTTGTTTAAAGAATGCGTTGTACTCTCTAGGACTCTGGGGAAGTAGCCTTGCTTAATTTGACAGCATGGGCTACAACTAAATATGGATATGATTCTTATGCCTTTATAAGGATATTATTTATTATAGCCATACAAGGGCATAAATTAGGAATATTGAATTAGGGTCCTAGATAGAAATACAACAAACTCTGTGATTGGCTTTGAATAAAAAAGGTTATGGTGTTAAGGGATATGCTTGAAACTGCAAGCAGTCAACCACACCTTCTATGGTTTAATTTGAAGTTTCTATGCTGCTTACTGAAACTAATGTGATCTTTTGACCTAGTTGTAGCTTGAGAATGTTGCAACCACAGTCACCATGGAAATGGAGCTAAAAGTAGGTGACGGGAAGGGAACAGAAAAAACTGCACTGTGAAACTCAAAACTAGAGTGGTGTACAAACATTGGTTATTAGGGTGTGCCTATTTTGTAATAGAGAAATGTATTTTTTCAAAGTGAAAAATAGACGCAAAGCATTAACTGCACAATATTAAAAGCTTTTATGGGGTTCCGTGTGGATTTGCGGATCTGCTGCAAATTTACACAAGAAGCCATGCTGAGAGCCACAATGGATCCACAGATCCGCCCAAAAACACTACCTTAACAGGAGTCTTAGACAGGATTTAAAGAACATTGACCATTTAATATTAGTATAGCAAAAATAAAATATCAAAGGAAAGTTTTAATTTGCTTAGTACAGGGCTATCAGCGAAAGCATGGTGGGAAGAGGAGCCTTTATTAGTACTTTTGTACAGAGTGGACTTGAGATTTTCACTGACAAGAGATTCTAAGTGATACCTAGATAAAAATCTGAGAACAGCAAAGAGATTTCACAGGTATGTCAATTAGGGCGTACTTTTAAGAAGTAGATGTAAAAAAAAGTTATGAGTGTGTACAGGCTAAAAGAAGACGTGTAGGTAGAGATCCAGTAATATACTGTCATAGTTACTTACATATCCATTGATAACCTACAGAGGGACTGATACACTTACTTAGATATGTACTCAAGTACCGAGACACCTAGTCACTCATCCAGACAAGGAGCCCTTTAAACATGTCTCAGACCTGCTACTGCAGAGCCTGTGTCTGCGGTTTTACTGCCAGATAAACTTGGCATTCAAAACCCCTTGCCAAGCTTGAAACTCCCATTTTACTACATATAAGTCACCCCTAAAGTGGGTCATAGGTAGCCTATAGGGCAGGGTGGCATGTACTTAAAAGGTAAGACTTGTACTTTTAAGTTTCAGTGAGTGACACATACACTTAATCACCCATACACCCAGTTATACATACAGTCTCCCAACTATAATGCAACTCATATACCTATTTTCAAAAGCATGGAGACACTCACACATCCAGTCCAACAGCAAAGGAGACACTTGCACATTCACCCACAGACCCGCGCAACACTTATGTATCCAACAGAGCCACTTGCACACACAGTTACATACCCCAATACTCACTAACACAGCCAGTAAGCAATCCATAAAGGTACTTACATACCCATTTAGAGACCCATGGTAATACTAAGACAGACAGTCACTTACCAACATAGTTACTCATATATTTAATGACAGTACCACAGAAGCAATGATACACTCACTCAGATATGTACGCAAGTACTGACACAACCAAGTCACTCACCCATACACTAACTCATAAACACATTTTTACTTCCAAAGTGACAGACTTACACAGCCTGTTACATACTGACATAACAACTTATGTAGTTACGTAATTGCCTACAGTATGTAATTTAATGGGATGCAATGTAGATCAAAATCTATTGTTTATTTGCTTATCAGACATCTACTTGTATTTACAAAGAAAGATTTACAATGCTGAATGTCAGAAATTAGGTCTACAGTGGGCAGAAGATTGCACCCTGTCCAAGTAGTGACCACAATCCTAGTCATGGAAATCTAGATACACACTTTAAATCAACCTGTGCTCACCATCTGGTAGCTTGGCACACAGCAGGCAGGGGTAATGTGTGAAGTATTTGTGCAACACACACAAACACACAGTAACTCAATGAAAACACCACAAAAAGACTCCACACAGGTTTAGAACAATAGGGAATATTTATCTGAGTATAGTAAATACAAAATGACAAAAATCCAATTAGTAGTTGACGAGACATGAACTTTTAAAGAATAAATGCAAAAACAATGCTTAGAAGTCAATAGCGCTAAAAGGTTACTTGAGGTCGCGAGGGACTGCGGTAAATTCAAAGGTCAGGCCATTCACAATCGTGGGCAGGCCACTTGCGAGACTCACGCTGGTCCCGCTAAAGAAGTGCCTTGGATGGAGCACAGTGTTGATGTTGAGGGCACGATACATTGATCTTGTCCACAAATTCGGTTCACTGCATCGTTGTTGAGCTCTGTTGAAATGCAGGCAATGCGTCGTCATGCGGCTACGCTGGCTGCGGTACCCCCTGTTTTAACCACTTGGATGCTAAGGCATGCTCATGATTTACACTAAATTTCCATTGAAATCAATGGAAACTCCATGACGAGTTACCCTTGTCATTAGCACTGAAGGGGTTAAAAACAGCCTCTCGGTCTGCATCAAAGGGCGATGTGTAGGTTCAGACTGGAGCAGTGGTGATGATGCATTGGTTTTGTAGCAAAACAGCTGCAGAACCTACGTGTGAAGCCCAGGTCTGGAGGGGGCCCCTCAGACAAGGGTAGGACTCACAGAAGACAGAGTCCAACAGCACCAGCAGAATTTCTGGAAGTCTTTCGTATCCCTGAGATTTCAGAAAACAGGAGGCAAGCCAGCAAGCCAGCAAGTTCTTGGAGTTTCAGGGTCCATTCCTTGTCCCTAGCAGGACAGAGATCAGCAGGCAGCAGGGCAGCTCAGCAAAACAGAGAAGCAGTTTCTCAGAACAGTCATTCAAGGCAAATTGTTAATACTTACAGCACAGCAGTCTTTGCTCTCGTTCTTCTCAGGTCCTGTGGTGTACTAATTTGGTGCGGTCAGAGACACAGTACTTATACCAAAATGTGCATTTGAAGTGGGAGGTAACTTCCAAGCTGATTCATGAAGTGCACAGGTCAAATTCAAATTCAGAAGAGTCTTTATTTTGATATACATATCATAAAAGACTGTACATATTAAAAAAACGTAAACATTCCATTCTCATATGAGTGACAGAGCAGCACTACAGAAAGATTTGATAGTCAAGTTAATCCATCCAACGCACAGTAATTTATCTAAAAACAGAGTAAAAAGAAAGACTATAAAAGCATAGAAAAAAAGTCCAAGGCCAAAATACAATAAGCATCACAGAGTTGATTTTGCAATAAATATATATAAATATATTAAAACTGTTTTAGTTCTGGCTTAACTTACGCGCACAGATTACCCACATCCAATGTAAGAATTTAGCAACAGCAATAACAGTGGGTTCTGAACAATCTGTTTTAAGTATCCTTAATGCCTCACAACCAGTTGTAATGCCCTTCAGCAGACTAATGGGCTTCAACCACGTATGCCTGGGATATTTGTACTCAGGGCAGATAAACGGAATATGTGCTATGCTTTCCGGCTGAGATAGACAAAATGGACAACTTGTATTGGTTTTAGCATGCCATTTTCCGGTGAAAGAGTTGACGGGAAGCATTCCCACCCTAAATTGGTGGTACCGTTTCCTATCTCCACGAAGTGTGATGAAATCCCAGTACCCTTCGTATGCAGTTTCATGTTTTAGCTCCAGGAAGTCTCTTGTGAGTGATGGACTAGTACAAGACCTAAAACTTCTCATAGAGACCATCGTCCAGAATAGCTCCCTAAAAGCCTTTCTAGGCAGAAAAGGATTAACAGTAGGATTCTCCCACAATGAACTCAAGCCCATGGCAGTATAAACGGCCCTGGCCTCTCTCATCCAAGGAATTCTGCGGGTGCTATCAGCATCTCTAACTTTGAGGAAAGCCTGAGCGTACTGGGAGAGCTCTGGGGTGATTGCAAAAACAACAAGTGATGGACTGAATGTGGATCAATGTCACACACTCCCCCAGTCAAAAGATCTGGGCCCAAATCCATCGTTTTTTTGCACTCCACACCACCCTGGGTTAGACAATGGCGATATGCAAATCAGCTCTGACCCTGTTGCCCCATGGGAACAGTCCAGTCCGAACTACAAAAGCCATGTCCTTCCCAGAACGGAATCAAGCATCCGAGGACCGGACCGGTTTCGAGGTAAAACCTCTCTTCAGCCCGGCTAGCTTGACTCCAAGTGGTGTGGAGTGCCTGGGACCCACGTCTGGGCATCCCCAGCGCACTTAGGGCGGCAATTGCAAAAACAACAAGTGATGGACTGAATGTGGATCAATGTCACACACTCCCCCAGTCAAAAGATCTGGGCCCAAATCCATCGTTTTTTTGCACTCCACACCACCCTGGGTTAGACAATGGCGATATGCAAATCAGCTCTGACCCTGTTGCCCCATGGGAACAGTCCAGTCCGAACTACAAAAGCCATGTCCTTCCCAGAACGGAATCAAGCATCCGAGGACCGGACCGGTTTCGAGGTAACACCTCTCTTCAGCCCGGCTAGCTTGACTCCAAGTGGTGTGGAGTGCCTGGGACCCACGTCTGGGCATCCCCAGCGCACTTAGGGCGGCAATTGCAAAAACAACAAGTGATGGACTGAATGTGGATCAATGTCACACACTCCCCCAGTCAAAAGATCTGGGCCCAAATCCATCGTTTTTTTGCACTCCACACCACCCTGGGTTAGACAATGGCGATATGCAAATCAGCTCTGACCCTGTTGCCCCATGGGAACAGTCCAGTCCGAACTACAAAAGCCATGTCCTTCCCAGAACGGAATCAAGCATCCGAGGACCGGACCGGTTTCGAGGTAACACCTCTCTTCAGCCCGGCTAGCTTGACTCCAAGTGGTGTGGAGTGCCTGGGACCCACGTCTGGGCATCCCCAGCGCACTTAGGGAGGCAATTGCAAAAACAACAAGTGATGGACTGAATGTGGATCAATGTCACACACTCCCCCAGTCAAAAGATCTGGGCCCAAATCCATCGTTTTTTTGCACTCCACACCACCCTGGGTTAGACAATGGCGATATGCAAATCAGCTCTGACCCTGTTGCCCCATGGGAACAGTCCAGTCCGAACTACAAAAGCCATGTCCTTCCTCAGACGTGAGTCCCTTGTTCACTTGGCCACTGGATTCAAGATAGCCTGGCTGATGAGGATTATGAATCCGAAACCGGTCCCAGGATGCTTGTTTCCGGTCCAGGGAAGACATGGCTTGGCAGTTCGGGCTGGACTGTTCCCACAAGGCACAGGGTCAGACTGATTTGCATATAGCCATGTCTGAACTGGGGTGGCTGAGTGAACTAAAGAATGGTGATGGATTAAACCCAGATCAGTTGACTGGGGGTGAGTGTTTGTATTGTCAACGCTCCGTCCATCATCCCCTTTGGTTTTTCTTTGTTCGCCCTAAGTGTGGCAGGGTATGCTCAGACGTGAGTCCCTTGTTCACTTGGCCACTGGATTCAAGATAGCCTGGCTGATGAGGATTATGAATCCGAAACCGGTCCCAGGATGCTTGTTTCCGGTCCAGGGAAGACATGGCTTGGCAGTTCGGGCTGGACTGTTCCCACAAGGCACAGGGTCAGACTGATTTGCATATAGCCATGTCTGAACTGGGGTGGCTGAGTGAACTAAAGAATGGTGATGGATTAAACCCAGATCAGTTGACTGGGGGTGAGTGTTTGTATTGTCAACGCTCCGTCCATCATCCCCTTTGGTTTTTCTTTGTTCGCCCTAAGTGTGGCAGGGTATGCTCAGACGTGAGTCCCTTGTTCACTTGGCCACTGGATTCAAGATAGCCTGGCTGATGAGGATTATGAATCCGAAACCGGTCCCAGGATGCTTGTTTCCGGTCCAGGGAAGACATGGCTTGGCAGTTCGGGCTGGACTGTTCCCACAAGGCACAGGGTCAGACTGATTTGCATATAGCCATGTCTGAACTGGGGTGGCTGAGTGAACTAAAGAATGGTGATGGATTAAACCCAGATCAGTTGACTGGGGGTGAGTGTTTGTATTGTCAACGCTCCGTCCATCATCCCCTTTGGTTTTTCTTTGTTCGCCCTAAGTGTGGCAGGGTATGCTCAGACGTGAGTCCCTTGTTCACTTGGCCACTGGATTCAAGATAGCCTGGCTGATGAGGATTATGAATCCGAAACCGGTCCCAGGATGCTTGTTTCCGGTCCAGGGAAGACATGGCTTGGCAGTTCGGGCTGGACTGTTCCCACAAGGCACAGGGTCAGACTGATTTGCATATAGCCATGTCTGAACTGGGGTGGCTGAGTGAACTAAAGAATGGTGATGGATTAAACCCAGATCAGTTGACTGGGGGTGAGTGTTTGTATTGTCAACGCTCCGTCCATCATCCCCTTTGGTTTTTCTTTGTTCGCCCTAAGTGTGGCAGGGTATGCTCAGACGTGAGTCCCTTGTTCACTTGGCCACTGGATTCAAGATAGCCTGGCTGATGAGGATTATGAATCCGAAACCGGTCCCAGGATGCTTGTTTCCGGTCCAGGGAAGACATGGCTTGGCAGTTCGGGCTGGACTGTTCCCACAAGGCACAGGGTCAGACTGATTTGCATATAGCCATGTCTGAACTGGGGTGGCTGAGTGAACTAAAGAATGGTGATGGATTAAACCCAGATCAGTTGACTGGGGGTGAGTGTTTGTATTGTCAACGCTCCGTCCATCATCCCCTTTGGTTTTTCTTTGTTCGCCCTAAGTGTGGCAGGGTATGCTCAGACGTGAGTCCCTTGTTCACTTGGCCACTGGATTCAAGATAGCCTGGCTGATGAGGATTATGAATCCGAAACCGGTCCCAGGATGCTTGTTTCCGGTCCAGGGAAGACATGGCTTGGCAGTTCGGGCTGGACTGTTCCCACAAGGCACAGGGTCAGACTGATTTGCATATAGCCATGTCTGAACTGGGGTGGCTGAGTGAACTAAAGAATGGTGATGGATTAAACCCAGATCAGTTGACTGGGGGTGAGTGTTTGTATTGTCAACGCTCCGTCCATCATCCCCTTTGGTTTTTCTTTGTTCGCCCTAAGTGTGGCAGGGTATGCTCAGACGTGAGTCCCTTGTTCACTTGGCCACTGGATTCAAGATAGCCTGGCTGATGAGGATTATGAATCCGAAACCGGTCCCAGGATGCTTGTTTCCGGTCCAGGGAAGACATGGCTTGGCTGTTCGGGCTGGACTGTTCCCACAAGGCACAGGGTCAGACTGATTTGCATATAGCCATGTCTGAACTGGGGTGGCTGAGTGAACTAAAGAATGGTGATGGATTAAACCCAGATCAGTTGACTGGGGGTGAGTGTTTGTATTGTCAACGCTCCGTCCATCATCCCCTTTGGTTTTTCTTTGTTCGCCCTAAGTGTGGCAGGGTATGCTCAGACGTGAGTCCCTTGTTCACTTGGCCACTGGATTCAAGATAGCCTGGCTGATGAGGATTATGAATCCGAAACCGGTCCCAGGATGCTTGTTTCCGGTCCAGGGAAGACATGGCTTGGCAGTTCGGGCTGGACTGTTCCCACAAGGCACAGGGTCAGACTGATTTGCATATAGCCATGTCTGAACTGGGGTGGCTGAGTGAACTAAAGAATGGTGATGGATTAAACCCAGATCAGTTGACTGGGGGTGAGTGTTTGTATTGTCAACGCTCCGTCCATCATCCCCTTTGGTTTTTCTTTGTTCGCCCTAAGTGTGGCAGGGTATGCTCAGACGTGAGTCCCTTGTTCACTTGGCCACTGGATTCAAGATAGCCTGGCTGATGAGGATTATGAATCCGAAACCGGTCCCAGGATGCTTGTTTCCGGTCCAGGGAAGACATGGCTTGGCAGTTCGGGCTGGACTGTTCCCACAAGGCACAGGGTCAGACTGATTTGCATATAGCCATGTCTGAACTGGGGTGGCTGAGTGAACTAAAGAATGGTGATGGATTAAACCCAGATCAGTTGACTGGGGGTGAGTGTTTGTATTGTCAACGCTCCGTCCATCATCCCCTTTGGTTTTTCTTTGTTCGCCCTAAGTGTGGCAGGGTATGCTCAGACGTGAGTCCCTTGTTCACTTGGCCACTGGATTCAAGATAGCCTGGCTGATGAGGATTATGAATCCGAAACCGGTCCCAGGATGCTTGTTTCCGGTCCAGGGAAGACATGGCTTGGCAGTTCGGGCTGGACTGTTCCCACAAGGCACAGGGTCAGACTGATTTGCATATAGCCATGTCTGAACTGGGGTGGCTGAGTGAACTAAAGAATGGTGATGGATTAAACCCAGATCAGTTGACTGGGGGTGAGTGTTTGTATTGTCAACGCTCCGTCCATCATCCCCTTTGGTTTTTCTTTGTTCGCCCTAAGTGTGGCAGGGTATGCTCAGACGTGAGTCCCTTGTTCACTTGGCCACTGGATTCAAGATAGCCTGGCTGATGAGGATTATGAATCCGAAACCGGTCCCAGGATGCTTGTTTCCGGTCCAGGGAAGACATGGCTTGGCAGTTCGGGCTGGACTGTTCCCACAAGGCACAGGGTCAGACTGATTTGCATATAGCCATGTCTGAACTGGGGTGGCTGAGTGAACTAAAGAATGGTGATGGATTAAACCCAGATCAGTTGACTGGGGGTGAGTGTTTGTATTGTCAACGCTCCGTCCATCATCCCCTTTGGTTTTTCTTTGTTCGCCCTAAGTGTGGCAGGGTATGCTCAGACGTGAGTCCCTTGTTCACTTGGCCACTGGATTCAAGATAGCCTGGCTGATGAGGATTATGAATCCGAAACCGGTCCCAGGATGCTTGTTTCCGGTCCAGGGAAGACATGGCTTGGCAGTTCGGGCTGGACTGTTCCCACAAGGCACAGGGTCAGACTGATTTGCATATAGCCATGTCTGAACTGGGGTGGCTGAGTGAACTAAAGAATGGTGATGGATTAAACCCAGATCAGTTGACTGGGGGTGAGTGTTTGTATTGTCAACGCTCCGTCCATCATCCCCTTTGGTTTTTCTTTGTTCGCCCTAAGTGTGGCAGGGTATGCTCAGACGTGAGTCCCTTGTTCACTTGGCCACTGGATTCAAGATAGCCTGGCTGATGAGGATTATGAATCCGAAACCGGTCCCAGGATGCTTGTTTCCGGTCCAGGGAAGACATGGCTTGGCAGTTCGGGCTGGACTGTTCCCACAAGGCACAGGGTCAGACTGATTTGCATATAGCCATGTCTGAACTGGGGTGGCTGAGTGAACTAAAGAATGGTGATGGATTAAACCCAGATCAGTTGACTGGGGGTGAGTGTTTGTATTGTCAACGCTCCGTCCATCATCCCCTTTGGTTTTTCTTTGTTCGCCCTAAGTGTGGCAGGGTATGTTCAGACGTGAGTCCCTTGTTCACTTGGCCACTGGATTCAAGATAGCCTGGCTGATGAGGATTATGAATCCGAAACCGGTCCCAGGATGCTTGTTTCCGGTCCAGGGAAGACATGGCTTGGCAGTTCGGGCTGGACTGTTCCCACAAGGCACAGGGTCAGACTGATTTGCATATAGCCATGTCTGAACTGGGGTGGCTGAGTGAACTAAAGAATGGTGATGGATTAAACCCAGATCAGTTGACTGGGGGTGAGTGTTTGTATTGTCAACGCTCCGTCCATCATCCCCTTTGGTTTTTCTTTGTTCGCCCTAAGTGTGGCAGGGTATGCTCAGACGTGAGTCCCTTGTTCACTTGGCCACTGGATTCAAGATAGCCTGGCTGATGAGGATTATGAATCCGAAACCGGTCCCAGGATGCTTGTTTCCGGTCCAGGGAAGACATGGCTTGGCAGTTCGGGCTGGACTGTTCCCACAAGGCACAGGGTCAGACTGATTTGCATATAGCCATGTCTGAACTGGGGTGGCTGAGTGAACTAAAGAATGGTGATGGATTAAACCCAGATCAGTTGACTGGGGGTGAGTGTTTGTATTGTCAACGCTCCGTCCATCATCCCCTTTGGTTTTTCTTTGTTCGCCCTAAGTGTGGCAGGGTATGCTCAGACGTGAGTCCCTTGTTCACTTGGCCACTGGATTCAAGATAGCCTGGCTGATGAGGATTATGAATCCGAAACCGGTCCCAGGATGCTTGTTTCCGGTCCAGGGAAGACATGGCTTGGCAGTTCGGGCTGGACTGTTCCCACAAGGCACAGGGTCAGACTGATTTGCATATAGCCATGTCTGAACTGGGGTGGCTGAGTGAACTAAAGAATGGTGATGGATTAAACCCAGATCAGTTGACTGGGGGTGAGTGTTTGTATTGTCAACGCTCCGTCCATCATCCCCTTTGGTTTTTCTTTGTTCGCCCTAAGTGTGGCAGGGTATGCTCAGACGTGAGTCCCTTGTTCACTTGGCCACTGGATTCAAGATAGCCTGGCTGATGAGGATTATGAATCCGAAACCGGTCCCAGGATGCTTGTTTCCGGTCCAGGGAAGACATGGCTTGGCAGTTCGGGCTGGACTGTTCCCACAAGGCACAGGGTCAGACTGATTTGCATATAGCCATGTCTGAACTGGGGTGGCTGAGTGAACTAAAGAATGGTGATGGATTAAACCCAGATCAGTTGACTGGGGGTGAGTGTTTGTATTGTCAACGCTCCGTCCATCATCCCCTTTGGTTTTTCTTTGTTCGCCCTAAGTGTGGCAGGGTATGCTCAGACGTGAGTCCCTTGTTCACTTGGCCACTGGATTCAAGATAGCCTGGCTGATGAGGATTATGAATCCGAAACCGGTCCCAGGATGCTTGTTTCCGGTCCAGGGAAGACATGGCTTGGCAGTTCGGGCTGGACTGTTCCCACAAGGCACAGGGTCAGACTGATTTGCATATAGCCATGTCTGAACTGGGGTGGCTGAGTGAACTAAAGAATGGTGATGGATTAAACCCAGATCAGTTGACTGGGGGTGAGTGTTTGTATTGTCAACGCTCCGTCCATCATCCCCTTTGGTTTTTCTTTGTTCGCCCTAAGTGTGGCAGGGTATGCTCAGACGTGAGTCCCTTGTTCACTTGGCCACTGGATTCAAGATAGCCTGGCTGATGAGGATTATGAATCCGAAACCGGTCCCAGGATGCTTGTTTCCGGTCCAGGGAAGACATGGCTTGGCAGTTCGGGCTGGACTGTTCCCACAAGGCACAGGGTCAGACTGATTTGCATATAGCCATGTCTGAACTGGGGTGGCTGAGTGAACTAAAGAATGGTGATGGATTAAACCCAGATCAGTTGACTGGGGGTGAGTGTTTGTATTGTCAACGCTCCGTCCATCATCCCCTTTGGTTTTTCTTTGTTCGCCCTAAGTGTGGCAGGGTATGCTCAGACGTGAGTCCCTTGTTCACTTGGCCACTGGATTCAAGATAGCCTGGCTGATGAGGATTATGAATCCGAAACCGGTCCCAGGATGCTTGTTTCCGGTCCAGGGAAGACATGGCTTGGCAGTTCGGGCTGGACTGTTCCCACAAGGCAGAGGGTCAGACTGATTTGCATATAGCCATGTCTGAACTGGGGTGGCTGAGTGAACTAAAGAATGGTGATGGATTAAACCCAGATCAGTTGACTGGGGGTGAGTGTTTGTATTGTCAACGCTCCGTCCATCATCCCCTTTGGTTTTTCTTTGTTCGCCCTAAGTGTGGCAGGGTATGCTCAGACGTGAGTCCCTTGTTCACTTGGCCACTGGATTCAAGATAGCCTGGCTGATGAGGATTATGAATCCGAAACCGGTCCCAGGATGCTTGTTTCCGGTCCAGGGAAGACATGGCTTGGCAGTTCGGGCTGGACTGTTCCCACAAGGCACAGGGTCAGACTGATTTGCATATAGCCATGTCTGAACTGGGGTGGCTGAGTGAACTAAAGAATGGTGATGGATTAAACCCAGATCAGTTGACTGGGGGTGAGTGTTTGTATTGTCAACGCTCCGTCCATCATCCCCTTTGGTTTTTCTTTGTTCGCCCTAAGTGTGGCAGGGTATGCTCAGACGTGAGTCCCTTGTTCACTTGGCCACTGGATTCAAGATAGCCTGGCTGATGAGGATTATGAATCCGAAACCGGTCCCAGGATGCTTGTTTCCGGTCCAGGGAAGACATGGCTTGGCAGTTCGGGCTGGACTGTTCCCACAAGGCACAGGGTCAGACTGATTTGCATATAGCCATGTCTGAACTGGGGTGGCTGAGTGAACTAAAGAATGGTGATGGATTAAACCCAGATCAGTTGACTGGGGGTGAGTGTTTGTATTGTCAACACTCCGTCCATCATCCCCTTTGGTTTTTCTGAGCTCTGGGGTGACCCACAGTCTCCTCCAGTAAGCCACGGGTCTAAAACGTGCTACGTCCTCTAGTCTCTGGCATCCCAAATCATAAAAGAGGGGCAGTAATGGCGTAGATGGTGGAAGTACAAAAACAACAGAGGAGTGACTTGGCACAAGAACCTAAAAAAACAACCACGATTCCCTTAATGTGTGGTGATGGTTAAATAGATTAACCCCCCTTTTGTGTGCTGTGTCTTCATCTTAGATAAAATGGTACTGCCTGTTCCATTAGTATACCATCTGGTACGCAGCTCGCCCTCTAGAGGAAGCAATCTGCAGTGGAGGAGCTCTATTCATTTAGAAGGACCCTCACTCACCACTAATTGGTGACATGCTTCATCATCGGGTCCCCGCTAGGGTGACCGAGTATCACCCTAGCGTGCTACAACGCCTGACTACAGCGGAGCAGGATGTGGTGAGTGGAACAGTGCCCAAATTAAAAGTGACTAAACGTGTGGTGTTAGTGCAGTTTAAAAAATGCGTAGGTTGTAACCAGGTCAAAAACTTTTAATGATGGTCAACCCGCATTGGTTAAAAAATTGTGAGTGGACTAAACAAGGTTCTGAGTTAGGGAACCCGAGTCCTAAAAATCGGTCGACATGTTTCTGCTGTTTTTTATTGCTTTTTGCTCAGCATTCTTCAGGACCTAATAACTAGTCCTCCGGTGGTGTGCGCGCGCTAAGGCGTACCCTCCCGAGAGGCTCTAAATGTGAAAAACAAATTAAATGTAAAAATGTGTGAAAAAATCATCACACATCAGTAACCATGTCATCTCATGCCATTTGCAGAAACAATCATAGCAACCTGTGAAGAAAAAGACAAACAGTGACACATAATTGGATCTCAAATTTTGGTCCAATACATAAGGAGAAGCTGCATTAATGGAGCTGACTTATTGTGTATCACACAGGAAACACAGCCCATCCATGTAAGACGGTGCAGTGTATTTTCATTTGTGTGAATGGGTGCAAAATGTTTCAAAATTATGAAACAGATCACAACATGTCCGGCCAATTCTGCCAGTAAATTGCGGGGCAAATCGCATGTATTTCCTGCTTTTAATTTAAGCCAGACTTGCCTTATACATATGGCTGATTCGTCCTATATTAATAATTACAGTCGAGTGATGGATTAAATATTCCGCTTTTAAAAGTCATGTAAGTAATACATAACTCCAGGGCTCTGAACCTCTGCCTCGCAGAAAAATAGTGAGAATGCTGTATTTCATTGGGATTCTGAATTACTCACAAAAAGCGGGACATTAACATGCCCCTTCGGTGAGGGTGGCGCGGGTGTACTTCACGCGGTGACTTTCTACAGTGAGAAAGAAGAAAGAGAGGAGGCCTGCGTCAATGTCCCCACTAAAAACAAAAACAATAGCGCGGAAGAGTAGATGGTGGAAGGCCAGTTATTCCCCTCACAAACTTGTTTTGGGAGCTCGTTAGTGATGCTAAATTGCTAAACCCCAATAGTTCTGCCCATAAAGGACTGACGCGCTGATTTTAGTACTGTAAATTTTGAGCGCTGTGGCAATAGGTTTTGTAGCTGAGAGGCAGAGTTCCTTTGTTAGGGCACCAGCTAGCTGTGCATGTTTGATAGCCAGCTGATTATTATGAGGTTTCCAATCTAGTTTAGAACCCAAAGTTATATCAAGGTAGGAAAAGACTTGGGTCTGTTCTAGCATAACACCATTCATAACCACCCTGCCTCTTACAAGCTTGTGCTTGTGCAGCACCATAAACTTTGTCTTGCTCACATTAATGGTAAGACCGCAGTCCTTGCAGAACACCTTGAAACGCACTATAGCCTTCTCAAGGCCTTGCCGCGTTTTGGAAATTAACAAGGTGTCATCTGCAAACATTAGCAGAGTGATCAGCTTGCCATCCCGTTTGGGGGCGTTAGTAGGATGATTCTTAAAATACTGGATCACCCTGTTAATATACAGCGAGAAGAGTGTTGGTGCTAGTACACACCCTTGTCGTACCCCCCTGGAGATGGGAAACCTATCCGTTAATTTTCCTTGCTGTCCCCAGTGAACTTGGGCAAAGTTTGTGTCATGAAGTTTATTTAAAAAGGCAGGTACATCCAGTGGCATACCCTGTTCAGCAAAGACACTCCACTTCTTAGCACGCGGCACTAAGTCAAATGCCGACTTAAGGTCGGCAAATGCCGCAAAAAGCGTGCCTCCACTAAGTATTACCACCCGCCAATAAATTAAAACGAATGTAAAAACTTGATCAATAGTGCTCGTATGTGAGCGGAACCCAGCCTGGAGAGGAGACAGAATGTCCTCCTCCTCAATCCAACCTTGGATTCTGGTCAAAACTAGCCTAGCTATCACCTTCTGGATGCAATCGATTAAGCTTATAGGCCTATAATTTCCTGGGTCTGAACAAACCCCCTTCTTATGAATCGGGATAATCTCAGCACCTATCCATGTATCTGGTATGGGAGAGCCTTTTGCAATAGCATTGGCAAGGGACAGAATATAAAACACCCACACTTCCCTCTCATGTAAGAACAAGTCAGCTGGTACACAGTCCAACGCGGGCACTCTACCCTTCGGGACACTTTTGAGTGTTCTTTCTACCTCCGTTTTGCTGAAGTGTAGGGGTATAATATCTTTGGGGATGTTCGGGAGGTCAGGGCACAGCTGTATATCAAGAGCCGGAGGGGCGAACTGGGTCGTGAAGTGCGATACCCACAGATCTGGTGAAACGTGATTAAGGGGTTGTTCCCTAGGATGCCCCTTACCCCATTTAACCAAACCCAAAATGTACCCATATTCCTGTCTCTACTGGCATGAATCAAATCCATCCAGTGATGTTCATCCGAAGCCCGTTTTGCATCGTGTTGCACTTTCTTGTACGCCACCCTGGCATTTTTAATCCTGTCCCTATCTTTGGTTCTTATAGCCTTAGGCAAGGCTTTGTAAGCATCCTTGCATGGTTTCCCATACCATGTTTCCTCCCTAGTTTTAGGCCTTTTCTTCAAGTTTTGTACATTTGTTATAAAAAAAAAGCCCTGAGATTGTTAAAAAAATTTGTATGGATGGGAATAACTTTAGATACCATATCCTACTGTGTGACACATTTCTGGAGGTCTGCTGTCGCCTCAATGGCCAGCTCCCTCATTTCTACTAAATGATCCTCTTTAAGGAGGCAGTTTGACAATTTTACTCTCCTTGTATCATTGGTGAGGAAAGTATCAATTCCCTCTAAACAGGCTTCTGGAGGCTGACATCCAAACAACTGGAAGGATAATACAAGCGGATTATGGTCGCTTTCAACTCTTTCCAGTACAACCATGTCCTTAATATAGAACACATTTTCTTTATTAAAGAGGATGTAGTCTATACAACTACTACGCAATCCGTTATTAAAAGTGGGAGCTCCCTGCTTATCAGATTCTGTTCTTCCATTCACAGCCCTTAACCCCTGTTCCAGGCATAAGACTTTAAGCTGGAGTGCAGCCTCTGACCACTTCTTAATTGGAGGTAGGGACAATTGTGGGATGTTCCAAGAGCAGTCTTCCTCCAGGGTGATGTCTATGTCATTGCTATCTAACGGTTCAAAACAGCAATTAAAATCTCCCGCTACTAAAATGTTCCCCTTTCCATTATAGAAGTTAAGATACAAATCTAACAAAGCAATGGTGTCCGAGGCTTTACCCCCAGGCTTACCCCTTGCATAAATATTAAAAATAAAAAGATCCTTAGACTATAGACTTTGAATTTTAATTATTAGGATAACGCTACTCTCAGAGTCCAACTGTTTGACTTTATAACTGTCTTCCTGTCTCACCCAGGTTAAACCCCCCATTGGTCTACCCCGCAAACTAAGAGTAGCTGGCTTAAAAAAAAATTGATAACCTTGTCTATACTTCGGTTCAACTAGCCATGTTTCCTGAAATAATATGAAATTATTTTTATCTATAAATGTAAGCCAGTCGTGAGATGTTAGTTTACTTCTTAACCCTGCGATGTTCCATGAGACCAATGATGATTCTGTACAGCCAAAACTGAGATTACAACATTGCACTTGCACCAGGGGTTACATTTAGGACAGTTAAACCTGGAACTGGGGATGCAACAGGCCTTAGAACTGTATTTGGACTATTTAACGCCCCTATATAATCTACCCTATTATTATTATAATTACCCTTGGGTGCGCCGATTGTCGGTGACATAGTGACCTCATATCTCTGGTTAGTCCTTATTACTTTGTTCTCACTAAAACCCTGGGGTGTACTCACCCCTAAGATTTTGCGGTCTATTTACGTCCAGTGTGCTGAGCACCTCAAATCTATTAGCCATCGGGATTGGACTGTTAGTAAATCCTGGCCAGTTCCATATTGGCCTCCCCCTTATTGCCCTTTGATGTGTGTCAGATCGTTATAAATATCTCAACGGGAGAACACTGATAACCTCAGTACTGATCCTAGGGGGGGCTGCCTGGTCCAAAATACACCAAACCATATGACCTGAAACT
Organism: Lissotriton helveticus; assembly: GCF_964261635.1. Lineage (NCBI taxonomy): Eukaryota > Metazoa > Chordata > Amphibia > Caudata > Salamandridae > Lissotriton > Lissotriton helveticus. The sequence goes on along the minus strand of NC_136063.1, from coordinate 1,145,993,786 downwards.
TAACACAACACAATCTCCATCCAAGCTTTTTTGAGAATGGCCAACCCAAGCAACCCTTCTCACCATCTTAAACTCCCTAAAAAGATGGTTCCCAAGCCCTGTTTTATTATTCAAGGAGTGGAGTGCCTTGTTCCTAAGTGAGGACCAATGCTCCTCTTCTTGGTTTTGGAGTTTCGGACATTTGCTAAAATAATGGTGTACGAGCTCGCCTCGGGTGGAAGATGTAAGAATGCTCCTGCGGGCATAGCATTTCCCAAACCCTGTAATCTCCCTACTGGGCCCTTTGGCCCTTCCCTGCCTTTGGGTTCAGACAGTGTGGAGGGGTTCAGAGGGATTGTTATTGATGGTGACAAGGGGCACGCGGTGCCAATGCGCAGTGTTTTAGATGAGATTTTCGTCTCTCTAGCGGCTGGATCTTCGACATGTCTGTTCCCAGGATTAACAGATTGATCTTTGAATATGTGCTGTTCTAATTTACTTAATCTTTGGTTGATTACTTCAAGTTTCACCAGTACAGGGTTAAACAGAACTAATAATCTTTCTTCCAGCTGTTTTATAAAATCTGATTGGTCCCAAGGAGAGTTGTGACCCATCGCTGCTACAGATCGCTTATCGCTAACCTCTACCCCTTTATTACTGTCAAGATCAGTCGGTATATCCGTAGGCCCTCCCAGCCCGTGGGCTATATTCTTATTCTTTGCCTGCTTTGAGATCTGATGACTAGTTTTGGGGGCACTACGCGCTTTCCTTTTCTTAGACTGTTCTTTGCCTTTAAGGGCTTGTGAAGACCTTAGGTCCCTGGTGCGAGTAGTTGGCGGAGAAGAAAGTGGGGTTGGACAAGACAAATTAACCATTTGTGGAGATTGGGGAGGTACCCTCCTGTGGATTAGATGTAATCCTTTGAGGAGTTTGGGGGTTCGTAACTACAATAGCAGTGGACTCTGGCACAGGAGCATGCTTTGCAAGTGGGTTTAGTGGATCTAAGGAAAGCCTCCGCTCAGTGAGCTTAATCTTGTGTATTAACATGGATTCGGCCCGTGAGAGGAATGCGTCTCAGGTCCCCACTAGTCCTGCCCCAGTCTCCCCCTATGTCTGTTTTTGCTCATGACGGTGGATATATACTTGGCTAAGGTGTAATCTAACAAATTTGCAAAAGTTACTCACTAGCTAACACAACTTGGTCTTTCAGCAATAACTCTCTTTCCAGCACAATAGAGTGTGAACAATGCCCCATTAATTCCAAAGTCAAAGTTGATTGCTCAGCTTACTTCAAGTCCAAAAAGAAAATTTTGGAGGGGTGACCTAGCCCAGCCTCTTCCTGCCGCTGACGGGCACGAACGGGCCCGCCCCTGGCCCGGGCACGCCCGTGCGCGTCCCGCGCTGCGTGGGGCCTCCGGCGATTTTGAGTGCCTCCTGGCGCTGAACAGTGACGCGCTGTTCCTGTGCCACTAAAGGCTTCTGTGATGTGTAGTCCCCCTCTGTGGTGCATTGATGGCAGCGAAAACGGCAGCGGCCGCAAGAAGCTACTGTAATCCCCCACCTGAGGCAGCGTTAACCAGCAGGGCAGCAACAATCAGTCCGGTGAGTAGGACAAGGCAGCAGGAAGATTCAAAGTGTCTCAGTATACTCAAAGAGATGATCTCTGGTGTGCATCCTTTAAAACTGTCCATAAATATGTACTCTGCATGAGCTTTTTCGCACTCTAGAACTGTGTTTCTCTCCTGAACGTATAAATCATAGGGTTTGTATCTAGCTCCAACCTACAACCTCCAGTCGAGGGTTTTCTCAGACTCTACACACTGATATGGTTGATCATCTGGTGTTGGCATGCTGCATGTCTCTTCATCAGGTTGTTCTATTCTCTCATAAGTGCTTTAATGTGTGCTCATTGAAGAGCCACGTTCTCTGTGCAGGGGCTTGCGTTAATGCGGTTTCGGCTGGTCTCTCTGTCCTCCAATATGGGACTCCTCCTGTACCTTCGGATCAGGTCAAATTTTATCCCAGCTCTGTCTGCCAGGTTATCTATGGGGGTAGTTAGTCCTTTGTGTGAGAACAGGAAACAGCATATATAGATGTAAGTGTGAACTCCCTTTCTCCCTTCCTAAAAGGAAGTCTATCATAATGCAGATGAATGCAAATAAGTCCTCTGTCACACCTACCCTTCCTGTGTTTGTAGCTGTCTACAGGGAATGCACAAAGTGCAGATGTCAACCAGCCTAGATGTGTATTGGAGACAAGCTGCAGGCACACTGAGGAAAGTCATTCCACAGATATGAAACATGATGTAACTACTCCTTTCTAAGCAGGAATTACAGCTGAAATGTGTTTTAAGGAGTTCTCAATGCTAGCCTATGAGAGGAGTAGGTCTGACAGTAATAAATGCTTTATTGTAGCTGTTTTTTACTACCAGGACATGCAAAGCTTAAACGAACATGTCCTATCTTTTAATTACATAGCACCCTGCCCTTAGAGCTACCCAGGGTTACAGCTACTCCTTAGCTGGAGCATCTGTGCGCAATAAAAATTACAATAACATAACAATAACATAACATAACAGGGCCTACCTTTGGCCTACCTTTGGGTGACCTATGTGTAATAAAGGGGGAGTTTTAAGGCTTTTCTAGTCGTTTTAAATGCTAAGTCAAAGTGGCAGTAAACTGAGAGTGTAGTTGATAAAGCATTTGTTGTGAAGCAGACTGCTTATTTTGATATTGAAGAGAATGAGAACACTGGATAAAACAGTGTTGTCTTTGAAAAGAAAAAGCCAAAAAAAGATATCATAATAAAAATATTTTTTGTAAAGTTTTCAGAGGGGAATGGAAGCAAATGTCTATTACTGAGCCTTTCTTCAATTGAATGAAAGCTACTTACAAGAGAACACGTTAGCGCATGCAGTTGAACCAAGTGGTGGATGCTATGAGGTAAAAGATGTTACTCCAATTGGAATAGAGGGGATGAGTCCTAGAAATGTAGAGGAAGAGATGGTTGAAGAGGTATAAGGAAGGCATAGACATGCCCTTGTATATAAATGGGCCAGCAGCAGTATTTGTAGTGTTTTCAGGAATCAACTGATATATTAGAGAACTTGTCTTCGTGAATTCCCAGGTAAAAATGTGAAGCGGAAAATTGCAATGTTGCAAGGATCAGATCCGGGCAAAGTGAGGAAATATCCCAATTTACAAGGACATTCTCTGGCGTGCCTGTCCAGGAAAGTTTTCACAAGCACCTTTCATCGTTTCCAAATGTTTGCAGTTCACCATTCAAAAATGCAAAATTTAGTTAGAAGACTTTACTTCTTAAAAAGTTCAGCTTTGTGTTTAGGAGAAAAGAACAAAGCACTTTTTGTATGGTACAGTATCAGAGGTTGAAAAAGTTTGTGAAGATATTCACTAACGTTTCTTTGGTCCTGAAGAAGAGTCTGGAGAAATTTAGGAATTGTATTGTCCAGGTGTAGGGGAACAAAACACAGATATTAGTACCGATAACTTTGCCAGAAGAAATAGCAAGGTTGAATGCAGTTTCTACAGAGAAACCAAACTATGTTTTAATATGACGTAACACACTCATCTACGTAGGCTGAATTCAAAACTTTGAATTGTTTTTAAAAACTGAGCAAGAAAACAGAGATAAGTGGTTAGAATTTGGCTGTGTTGAGGAAGGGTTCAATTTGTCAACACAGCAGATTGTACAAAAGTATTGTTATGATAAATTAGAGGACAACAAAGTGCCTGCATGAGCAATACATAATAAATTAGAATTAGTTCAACTCCCAGAGTAACTTCAATACCTAAGGGCCTGATTCTGATGCGGGTTGGAAAGCTTTCCCACCTGGGGCCTGATTCTGATGCGGTTAGGAAGCCTCCTAATGGCATTTGCTCCTTCCAAATTGGATCGGGAATGACCCAGGGCCCAAATATGATGCGGTTAGGAACATATGCTCCCATTGAAGTCAATAGTAGTCCAACCAAATCGTATCCGGGAGCATCCGGATGCAATGTACTCCATCGGTCGGACTGTCCCAATCCGAGTGGGTTGGAAACCATTTCCAACCCGATTCAGTAGGGAAGCATTTCCAACCCGCATCAGAATCAGACCCAAAGTGTTTATGAAACAATCTGCTAGATTCATCAAAGAACCATTTTGCGAGTCTGTAATGGCAATTCATAAGGAATCGCTATTACAGACTCGCAAAACGGGATTCATGTAGGAATTGCAATATTTATTGCGATTCCTACAGCTTCCTTATTTGCGATTAGCTAATTGCTAATCGCAAATAAGGAATAACTTCCCATTCATTCCTATGGGCCTACAGGCCCATAGGAATGAAAGGGGAGTTATTCCTTATTTGCGATTAGCAATTAGCTAATCGCAAATAAGGATGCGAATTCAAGGGTGCCAGGGGTGTCCAAAGGACACCCTGTAGCACCCCTGATATGCAAATTTACATAGGTGTTGCTCACACACATGTCCAAAGGACATGTGTGTGTGTAACATGCAAATGAGAAAAATGCACTAAAGTGCTTTTTTCTATTTTTTTCGCTATTTACCACGAAGTCAGACTTCGTGGTAAATAGCGACCAAAAATTGCGAATTCGCAATGTAAAAATGGGTAATGAATTCCATTTAAGGAATCTCAAATAGAGATTCCTTAAATTTAATTCCTCGCAAATGTGTGAATTCTTTATTAGCGAATTTTGCATTTGGGATGATGAATCCCAAATGCAAAAATTGCACTCGCAAAGGGCCAGATTCTCAGAATCTGGCCCTTTGCGAGCGCAATTGAGCTTGATGAATCTGGCTGAATATTGATACAATGTAATTATACTTTTCAAGCAATAGTTTGTATAGAGAGGGAAACTGCCACCAACTGAGCTACAAAAAGTCTTCAAGGTAGAGTTTTATACTTCCCTTTTAATTTTAAATGCAATATTGATACTGCGGGGGTAGAGAGAGATGTAGAAGAACCACTTACTATTCCAGTCAATAGTGTGCCCACAAAAATCGAAAAGATGTGACAGGAACTAATGGGTGTGAATAGAATCATATATATATTTCAAAGAACTAGGGGGCATATGTATCAATGAATGGTTTTGCTATTCTCAAATAGCAATTTTAAGAGACTCGCTATTTGAGAATCGCAAAACGAGATGTAATTAAAAGACAGCAAATATTTTGCAATTCCTTGACATTCCTTATTTATTTTATTTATTTAAAGAGTTTTAAATAGCGCTGGCTAGACCCAAAGGTATCAGAGCGCTTTACATGAGAATCAACAATGTAACAGAAAAAGTTCAGCAATTACACAATGCATCAAAAAAATAGGCAATACGATTAGGAAAGGAGCGAAAGGAGATAGAAAAGTAGGGAAGGGGGCGGGAAGTTGAGAAAGGCAGGATAAGGGAAGAGACAACAAGGAGAGACGAAAGGAAGTCTGTCTAAAGACTAACTGTGTAGGTGACGACCAAGGAGGGAATCCACGGCCCATCTCCCCTATAGCTAAACCAGGTAGCTCCATCGGGCAATCAGACAAAATAGTTCAGTCTCAATACATTGAGAGAGGAGAGAAGGAGAGACATAAATAGAGGGAGGATGCGGGAGGAGAGGACAGGAGAGACGAAAGGAAGTGCAACAATGTGGTTCAACAATATAACAGAAAAAGATCAACAGTTGCACATTACATCTAACAATCAGCAATACATTAGGAGAGGAGAGAAAGGAGAGAGAAAAGTAGTGGGGGGTAGGGGTGGTGAGAGAGTGAGGATAAGGGAAGAAACAACAGTAGAGACGAAAGGAAGTCTGTCTAAAGACCGACTGGATAGGTGACGACCAAGGAGGGAATCCACGGGCTATCTCCCCTGTAGCTAAACCAGGTAGCTCCATCGGGCATCAGACAAAATAGTTCGGTTTCAAGTGGGGAGGGAAGAAGTTTACAGACCAACAGGGTGGGGACAAAGGGCAAGGGCAGGTGAGGGCAGAGGACAAAAGCTGGAAAGCGTAGGAGCAGAGAGGGGTGAGGGTTGGGGCAAGGGAGAGGGAGAGGGAGAAGATAAGGTCAGGAAAGATGTGGGAGAGTTTGCCCGAAGTCCGGCTGGGTAGGTGATAGTCAAAGGAGGGAGTCCAAAGTCCATCTCCCCTCTAGCTCGCGAGGTAGCTCCACCGGGCATCATACAAAAGTAGCTAGGTCTCAGCTGTCTAGGAAAGTAAGCAGGGAAAGAGACCAGGTGGGTGGGCGGGGACAGGGACGAGCGAAGGCTGGTTGAGGTCCTGGGGAGATCAATTTTTAAAGACCAGGGGAAGAACGAAAACAAATTGCGACTCACAAATTGCGAGTTACTATTAAGGAATGGCTTCCCATTAATTTCTATGGGCCACGAGGCCAATGGGAATGAATGAGAATTGCTTGCGCAATTTGCGAGTACCCAATAGGTGCCCATACAATTTCAAGGATTCCAAAATGATACCCTGTTGCAACCCTGAAATGTGCATGTGTGCATATGTGGCACTCATACATGTTCTAAGGGCCCTAAGGGCATGTATGTGTGCCACAAACACATATGCACACATGCACAGTGCCATGTGGGGCACATACATGCCTAAGGGCATGTATGTTCACCACATGCCACTTTGAAAAATGCGACAAGTTGCATTTTTCCAGGAAATCGTAAATTGCCACCAACTTGAAGTAGGTGGTAATTTGCGATTTCTTATGCCAAAATCACACAACTTGGGTGCAGCCTGCATCACATTTAAGGGATTGCAATTTGTGATTCCTTAAATGCAATCGCAAAATAGGGAATCACAAATTTAGCGATTTCCTATTTTGCGATGCCCTTTTGGGATGATACATCCCAAAAGACTTTTCCCGTTCGCAAACGTGCTGATTCTGAAAATCGTCCTGTTTGCAAGTGGGAAAAGGGCGTGATACATATGCCCCTGGATGTTGTTACACAAGGAAGTTGTATGGTGGAAGAAATGCAGCCTTCAATGGACGAATTAAAAAGTGGATAGACGTAGATCTGAACTATATAGGCACTACAGTATCCATCCGCTGCATTCAAAAGAGGCTTTGGTGGATGCCATTGAACTGTATCAGATGTAACAAGCTAAATGAGCTCCAATGAGTGTGTGGTAGAAAGGTTTAGAGACTCGCTGTTTTCCACAACTATTTCTAACGGCATAAGCTTACATTATGATGATGACTGCCCAGTGCAAATTCCAACAGCTGTGTATAGATCAATACAATTATATTTTGAGGACTCTAGATTATGACAAAGTATTCCATATACATTCCATCTGTTATTTGAAAGGGATTTCTCTAGACTATCATACGCTGTGAACCATATTCTTAAGATAGAAGTTAATCTACAAAATATATAGTTGGACTACAATTTGATGAATCTGATTGCATGTCAACGTGGAACCTTCGAGTATTAGTATCATTGTCATTGTGAACTGAAATATATGTTATGAAATTTAGGTGCACCAACTTAGTTTGTGACCCTCAGTGGTGCAGAGAGTGCATGGGATGACTTACATGACTTTTTGAGAGAAGCAAACTCTACCATTAATGGTATTGTTTGAAGACACCAGGAGAACTTTGCTCTTTGTATTCTGCAAATGTTGCAGGTACAGATTTCAAGCCAGACTGTCCTTCATCTGCAACAAAAGAATCCACGTCTTAGAGTAGTTACTGATTTCTTCTGGTGTAAAAAGTACCAAGCAAGAGGTGCTCCTCATATTTATATATTGTTTGTATAAAAGATACACCAAAATTAGGAGCGGAGAGAGATGTACTTTCTTTCATAGAATAGTATTTTACATGCAGCATCCCAAGGGAAGGGTGGAAAAATTCCTGAAACAGAAATTTCTGCGTTTTTAGTCACATAGATGTGGGAAGTACAGTGGGCTGAAATACAGAGCAAAATGAACATTTTACACAAAATGTGATTTTGGATTTCCAAGACCAGTTATTACAAAAGGGACAACTATTTTTTATTTGTAGTGAGACATACACTTACTCGAAAAGCACCCAAACACACATACAACCAGAAAAGAACATGAGCCTTTGAAATATATTAATGTCTACAATACTTTCATTCTTAAAATGTAGAATGCTAATATGGCTATTTAATTTGAGGCAGACAACTCTATAGTTGTTGCCCATTATGGAACTTCATACATAACAAAATCTGAGAAGACGGAGATGAAAGAATTCAGAAAGAGAATTCTGCTGAAAAGTTTTTAACAAAGAAATTGTACAGCTTCAGTTTAAAGATGCTTTCACACAGGGCAATTGGATACCATGAGTGCTGTGATCGGTTGAGTTCAGCTAGTTCATACTCTAAGTCAAGAGGAATTGTTTGGGGGGTCGAGGCCTAGCATGCACGCGAAACAGAGTGTTAAAGTATTTTCTAGAAATTAAATACCTTACAGAATTTGACCCTGAAAGTACAGACATTCTAAAAACAAACATGTTGAACACTCACTATCCAAAAAGAAGTGTGCATCTTGAAAATGTTTGTCTTTATGAAATACTTCAAAACTACAGATATAGAAATAATGTCAGGGAAAACATAGACAAAGGTAAATTTGCAGTCGCAGGTTGTGATGGTTGTTTTTATACAACACAGCAAAGGCAGTTTAATTAACCATAGAAAACAGAGTTGCCAGACTTCTGGAAAAAGAGAGTTTTTGTATTTGCAACTTTTTTTTAACATTCTGTTTAGTCAATATTTTGCCCAAGTACAATCCACATATTCACCAATCTTGCATTGAACACAGTTGTAGACACTCTAACATTTGTTTGACTTTGAGCCCTGGGCTCCAAAAGGCTAATCTAACCAGAGGGATACCTTATCAGGGTCTGTGCAGGATATTGTATCAGTGGGTAGTGGGGTCACACTTGTCATCCAGGCGGCCTGCTGATATCCTATGTATGCCTCCCACATGTCCCACACTTTTCCCTACATCCTGGGACAGCACCGGCTTTGATATGAAACTTTCTCAGTGTGATTACATCAGTACAAGTCTTGTTTCCAAGCTGTCAGACTTGCTGAGAGGCCCACTTCTCAGGCCCTGGCTACATTTATTTTTGTCCCCATAGCTGACATCATGAGCGGTAATGAGACAGAATATCAAGGCTAAAAAATGTGACCTACCATAAAATCAAGTAAAAAAATATTGTGGAATGGAATTATCGAGTGCTAGAATATCGTTGTCAAAAATATGGATTTGAAGATTATTAATAACAATTTAAAACATATAGAAGTAGTTAATATTGTTTGCAAAAATATAGTTGTTTTAATTGTGTAATTCATTTTTTTTCCATGTAATTTGACCTGTGAGTTGTGGGGATTATAGGGGTAAAGTGTGGGAAGGTAATACATTTTTATCAGTTTTAATATTTATGTAATTAATAAAATGTCTTTAATTGGTAAATAGTTATGTTAATTATGGAAGTACATTTGTTTTTAAATTTAGATGTGAGTTGTGAATTGTGTGGTGTTATACGGTAGAAAATAAAAAAACTACATTTACGTGATAATGTTTTTGTTTCTAAATATTTTCTTATAAAAATATGCATCTGTTTGAAAATTATGTTTTAGTTTATTTAATAGAATATCTGTCATATGTATTTACCATTGTAATATGGTTTTTATTTTTTTCTATTAAATATATTTGTAGGTAATTTTTAAAATAATCATATATTTTTTATTTATTTTGTTTTTTAAATATTTTTTCTAGTTTATATTTGGGTTGTTTTTCATTTTGAACTGACCGGAATGGGAAAATTGTTAACCCTCCGCAATCCAAAACCTTTCCTATTGTTGCACTCACTGAATTGGGAATTTTTTTACCACTCCGCTATCCAACAATTTCCCTACTGTTGCACTAATTGGAGTGGGAATAGTAATTTTTACCCCACCGCTATCCTACACTTTACCTCCTTTTTCACTCACTGGAGTGGGAATAGTAATTTTACCCCTGTGATATCCAATACTTTCCCTATTCTTGCACTAATTGGAGTGGGAATAGTAATTTTTACCCCTCCATTACCAAACACTTTCCCTACTATTTAATGTTTTATTTATAATAGGATGTATTTTATATTAGATTTTATGTTATTGCTATATTTATATATGTGTTTGTATATTTTTATATAATTTAAATTATAAAATAAATTAAAATTAATTGTTTAATAAATGTTATAAAGTAAATATATATATAGTATTTATTATGTATGTGTGTTTTACTTTTTTAATTTAGTTTATTTGTTACATTTGCTAAGATGTAATTAATTAAGTTTATTATTTAATAAATTTAATATTTATTATTTATCAATATTTTTACAACTATATTTTTTATATTGATATTTTTTTCTCTATATTTTTTTACTTACCTGTTTAAGTATAGGGAGTCGATATTTTTGCATTATATATTTTTACCTTAATATTTTCTTCATCTATATTTTTTAGGTCGCTATTCTTTCAGTGAACCATTATGAGCCACATCTTCTGGAATTTTGGCCAGGCCTCTTCTCCCGTTACATACAGGATAAAGCATCTAGGCTGTGACTTGAGACATAACCATTGTGACCCCTCTTCAATAACCCCAAATAAGCGGGCACTCCCACAATATATGGAAGCACGATCCCACAATCCCACTGCCTATTCTGAATTGTACTAGATGGAAGTGAGACTGAATGGCCACGTCTCTTGGATTCTGGAGTGCCTCAAACCAGTCCTTTTCCTCCAGTAGTCCACTGTCTGTCGCCCAGGTCTCCTTCAGTGTCCCCAAAGGATCTAATGAGTTGTTTATGATATTCTTATGTGTGAGAGAGATATCTTGGATACCATAGGGTCTAGAAGAAGCCTATTCTTCAGGGGTGTGAACTCCATTAATTGCTCCCCCTCTGTGCTATGTCTCATTAGTGCATGACCCAATTGCAAATAGCAACGTCTTTCTGTGTCCGCCATACTTTATTCAACTTACAAAATCTCAAAAGTGATCAGGGCCTGGTTTCTCCAAATGTGTCTCAGTGTGTCTATCCACAGGATTTGCCATTTGTGGAATCCCTCTAGGTTTCCCACCTCTCTCAGTAGATCACTGTCTCAAAGGGATTTTTTCTGTCAGTTTGCCACCACACTTCTAAAAAGTGGTGGATTTCTTTCCATATTCGCATCCCCGTGTGGGTGTGCAGTGGCATTTGTTGCATTCCCTTCCTGCGGTAGAGCGCCACTGGGTAGCCCCGTTTGCGCTTTGCCTGGCGGTCCACCTTATGAGCCGGCTCCTCTCTCTCAGTGTCTACCCATGCATTAACTGTGGTCAACTGCATTGCCCAATAGTACCTCCTAATGGCTGGGTCTGCCAAGTCCCAGTCGTATACCCCCCTCTGCAATTTGTACAGTGCAATTCTAGTACTTTCCTCATCCAAAAGGAGTTTGTGCAGTTCCAAATCTATTTTCAGGAAGAATGTAGGAGGGACCCTGTAGGGTGAGTTTTGGAGAATGTAAAGGAGATGGGCTGGGCCGTCATTTTACACAGGACTGCCCTGCATATCAGAGACAATAGGAGGCCTCTCCAATGTGTTACATCCACCTTAAGCGTCTCAATCAGTGGGAGGATTTGTCTTCCATGAAGTCATTAGTCTTCTTGGAGGCATGGATGCCTAGGAATTTAAACCGGGTCCACCACCTCAATGTTGAACCTCTAGCCAATCTAGGTGGGGTGTAGGAATGCAAAGGAAATAGAAGGGACATATCCCAATTGATCTGATAGCCAGAATAGCTACCAAAGAGCCTGAATATGTGAGGCTGCATAGCCATTGTATGGTATGGTTGAGTGACAAAGAGTAATATATTGTCAGCATAGAGAAAGATGAACTCGTCCCACTCTCCTGTCCTCCCTACTGTTGCATACTAGGTGATACCCACAAACCCATGCTGCCAAAGGCTTTATCGTCAATGCAAAAATCGTAGGGGAAAATGGGCACCCCTGTCCCATTCCCCTCTGTAATGTGAACGCTCTGGACACTGTGCAATTAACTCGAACTTGCGCCATTGGGTCATGGTATAAAAGTTTGGCCCATCTAATGAATTCTGGGCCAAAGCCCATTCTGTCCAGCACCAAGAACATGTATGCAGTGGCAGCTCCTCAAGGGAGTGCTGCGGGTGGTGGGCTGGGGCGGGGGAGGGGCAGGGTTGGGGGTAGTAAACTCCAGCATACAGCCTCCCTCGAGGAGCCGCCACTACATGTATGGCCACTTGATACTGTAAAACGCCATACGTGCACTGAGGGAGAGCATCACGGCTTCCTCTCCATTCCAACCGTGTGCAGCACCCCATATAATCATCAGAGGTTCAATCTAGTACTCCTGTGAGGCATAAAGCCCGACTGGTCTGGGTGTATCACTGAGGTTATAACTGTGCCAAGTCTGGTGCCAGTACTTTTGCCAGGAACTTAATTGCCAGGTTCAGCAGTGATATGGGCCAATAGGAGCTACTTTTATCCGGGGGCTTACCTTTTTTAGGTATGACCACGATGGTACCGTACGTTGGTCCTCATGGAAGCACCCCTCCACCCTGGCTGCCTGGACCATATTTAACATACACTTCACTACCATGCTTGGATAACCCTTTATTGAGTTCAACTAGGAGGTCATTGGGGCCTGCCGCCTTGCCTGACTGCAGGTTCTTAATGGTCACACTATCGCCTCCTCCGTTAAGTCTTGGTCTACTGCATTTTTATCGTCGATTGACAATATGGGGAGAGAGGTGTCTCGTAAGTGTTCCGCATAGTCCTCAGCAGTGCACGTTGAGACTGGTGTATATAACTGCTCATATTAACCAGCAAAAGCTCCAGCTATCACTACCCCAGTCCTATGCACAGTCCCATCTAGCTCCCGAGCTATCGGACTCAGTTTGTGCGCTGATCCCTCCTCTTTAGCTATGCTATCCTTTTGCTATCTTTATACTCCACATCATAGAGCCTGCTGTGCACTGCCAATGCTTGAGCCGGGGCCCTGTCTTTTGCCAAGGTCCCTCATTTCACGTTGCTTCAAGCAAATTTGGAGGGTATTAGAAGATGTTTGGGCATTATCAGCCAGCTCCAGTTGACCTATTTCCCTGTTGAGTTAGTCATATTTTGGTCACTGCTCCTTTCACCTACCTCCTATCATAGCCTGGGCCTGCCTCCAGATGACAGTTGTATATGCCTCCTGCAGAGAATAGGCAGCTGAAACCATCCTTTCATTCAAAAACAGTTGTGTTTATTCACTAATCTTTTGCCTAAAGGTGTTGTCCTTGAAAAACCAGGAGTCTAGTCTCGGAGGAGGAATAGTGTCTCATTTGGGGCACAGCAGCTGTACTGCCAATGGAGAGCGGCCTGAGATCCCTATAGGTCACAGAATAGAAGGAAACCGTGTGGGCATGATACATAAAAATATTGTCGAGGCTGAAGTCACAACCGTGTGAAGTGGAGTAGTACGTGCTTTGCTGTTATGTCGGGTTATGGTCTCACCATAGGTCAAGTAAGCCCATCTCCTGCACAATACCTTTTTTAGGCTCTTCCCCACACCCTCCATGGAGCTCAAGGCTCCATCTCTCCATGGGTCAATGTTCACCTTCATGTCACCCCCCAAAACCACAGGTAGGTCCATCAATAGAGCGCTCAGTGCCGGTAGTGTATTGCCGTAGAGTCAAGGGAGAACATAAATCGAACACAAATTCACTGTCATCCCTTCCCAGGTTCCCGTCACTGCAATGAATCTGCCCAAAGTGTCATGCCACTTATGACCTGGTATAAACGAAGTGGAGGCTGGGGCTAGTATGCCCGCTCCTCTGGAGCCTGTTGTATAGCCCACTTAGGCGAGTTGGACATAACCATAGCTGTGCATTGTAGTGGTTACCCCTTAAGTGGGTTTCTTGTAGAAGGATTACATCCAGAGCGTGCCTTTTAACATATTGGTGGACGATTGTACATTTTATTTTGTTTCTCAGCCCGTTGATGTTCCAGGACATAATCTTCTGCAACGGCCTCCTGTGAGGTCCCTGAGAAGGTGTTGCGTGTGTTCTCTCAATCGTATGCAGTACGTCCTTAGATACCTATGGAGTGGTGCCCTGCACCCCAAAGCTTATTCGATAGCTGGAGAAAGGGGCCCTGTGTGTATGTGTCTACCAGTCCCTGTGTCGTGATGGTTCCTGAGCAAACTAAAACGAGTAGGGTAAAATAAAATAACTTAGTTGTAACGTCCCCAATTCGTAACCCCCCCATCTCTGCTACCTTGCAAAATGGGTCTAAAACCACCTTCTTCCCCAACATCACAGAGTGCCTGTTACCCTTTTACTTACATTGACCGCTCCAGTGTGAGCTATATTCAACCCCCCTACCCTCAGAACAACTTAGATTGCCAATGTTTGCGATGTAGTATGTAAGTTCCCTGCTTGGGTAGTTCTCTTCCTAGCTCCCTTCCCCACCTCTTTCCCTGCTCCCTCATACGCTCAACCAGTGTCATAAAAGGATATATTCAGTACTCAGCGTCCATGTTTGGCAACAGGTCCATGATCCTGGACCCCAGTCAAACTCTTCAATCTCTGCTGCTGGCTTTCACTGTGCATCTTGAGATACAGTGGCCACCTGCCGATCCTCACCTCGCAAGATCTCTCCCGTCGTTCGGCCAGGAGCACATCTATTCCCTGCGTGTTTAGGTGAATGATGTCCCACCACCCAACAGTCATCTAGCCACTCACAGGTTTCCTCCGGCATATTAAAGTGTCCCATTTTCTCATTGGCTCCAACCTGCAGCAGTGCTGGGAATAGCATCATGTACTTGAGTTACCTGGTGCATATTTCTCTCTTCACAGCATCAAAACTCCTTCACTAGCATTGGACCTGCAACGTGAAGACCAGAAAAAAACTAATTACTGTGGTTTTTATACTGAAGGTCTCCAAGGGAGTGTGCTGCCTGTAGAATAGCGTCCCTTTGCCCGTAGTTCAGGATCCGGGTGATGATCGTGCAGGGGGAGCCCCAGGGTTCGGCCTTGGGACTGGCGTCCTGTGTGCACGCTCCATGCTGAAGAAGTTCAACAGGTGCTTAGGGCGCAAGGGATTAAGAATTAGGACTTCCAAGAAGAGTTCCGCACTGGTTCCTTCAGCCTCCTCTAGGACCCCACACCGTGGATGTTATTCTGTCTCACTTGCCTTTCTTGATCTTCCAATTTCGTCACCAGAGTTGCTTGCTGCTTGATCAAGTGATCCACACACTCCTCCAGACTTCTGGACACTTGTTTTAGTTGCACAATTTTGACTTCAGCTGTGAAGACTTTGTCCAAGCTTTTATGGAAGTCCGCCCTGAGTAGGTTCATGTCCTTTGTGACAGCATCTAGCTTAGACTCAAGTGTGCCCTTCAAGTCTGTGGTAGTTGCCATGCTGGCCCGAGGGTGGGCTCAGTGGGCTCTACCTGTGCCAGTTGGTGCTCCTTTTCCGGCCACTGAGGCCTTACTCACTGCGTATTTGTCCATTTTGCTTGTTTAGGCTATAATCTGGCCCTTGGGCTTCACCATATTTGCTTAAGTGACATGGGGTGGGCCTATCTGTGTCTGCTACCACCCCAGTGCCTCATCAGGATGCTGCCACCTTGAGTCAATGTCTCTGGCCCAGCGTGGTACTGTGGCGTACTTGTGTCTCTCAGTATTCACTGGACATCATTGAAGCTGTGGCCTGACGTCCCGCTTGCTGTGGGAGGTGGAGGGCTGCTGTGGCACGGTGTGACTCACCCACTCCTGCCTTGGCCGCTGTCCTACACACCAAGAATTTCCACAGGGTCTTTCTGGCTCTATGAAGCCTTTGCCCCTTAAATTATTGTGGGCACGGACGGAACCCTGATAGTGCCTCCAACATGCCTCACCTCTCTTTGTGAAGTATCCCAGCTGAGCCACAGATTACAGGGGTCTCCGCCGGTACACAGCCACATGGGAGTGGGTCTCTCACCATCACCAGTTACTGCCAGGCGATCCGGCTGCTCCAACTTCAGTGAGTTCCCCCGGAGCCACGCCTCTCACCTTCAGAGATGGGTTGCCAAATCCAGCTTTGGAGGGCTTTCCTCTCGTTACGTCTTCACTACGGGCCGGGCAGATTTCTAGGCTACTTTCGTAGGCTGCAGACCACTCTCCACTTCAGTCGCACCCTCGTCACTCCCGGCCACAGGTGGGATCTCTGTTTTCACTATCGGCTTCTTGCAGGCAATGCGGGACCCAGCGGGCCGGCCGCACCTGCAATGAGGATCCCAACCTTCCACCTCAATGTCTTCAGGACGCCACTTGTCACTCTCATGATGCTTTTCGTAGCTCTCCTTCTCAACCCTCCGTAGACTCCTCGCCGGCGATCCCACTGTTCAGTGGTGTCGTCCACTTGATGGGAGCAGTTAGGTGGGAGAGAATCAGATGAACCACCTCTGTTCTCCCTGCTGTCCGCTCTTTTAGCTGTGGTGTAGTCCCAGGCAAGAATAGATCAGTGGACAGATGTTTTAGCTGGAATTGAGATCCCAGCTCAGAGCTCCTCTAGTGAGCGGTCAATGTGGTCTGCATCATAGCAACACCCCTCTATTTGGAACATTTGCAGCTATTGAAACCTTGGCGTTCTGAATCAGAATTAATAAGAGAGTTTGACTGCTATTAAGACTCTTTCAATGCTGCATAGGATAGTATTGAGTGTTCAGTATTTCCTAACTATCTGAAAATGTTAAATGATGAAAATGAACAGGAAGGAACAATTAGCTGCTGGGGTAGCTAAGGAGAGTTCGCAAAGCAGACAAAGTTCAGGTATTCAAAGTCAACATACACTTGGACAGCCAATAATTGAACATGAAGCTGCTATTTCAATGAATGGGGTGGAGACTGCAATGGAACAAGCAAGACAGGAAATAATTGATTTGGAAGTCTTAGCTGGACAACTAAATGATGAGCAAAGGGATATATATATATATATATTACCTACTGGCGGTCGCCAGTAGGTATATATAGTTAGGATTTTTTCTCTATGGGTTTTTTGAAAATTCTATGTCTAATAACTTTGGCGTTTGTGGACGGAATTGGCTGAAATTTTCAGGAAAATGGCACATTTTGTTTCTGAGCAGCCCTTGAAAATTTGGGGGGGGTTCGTCCAGTGGGGGCCGAGAAAAAAGGGGGGTCCCAAAACGTGTTTTTAACATTGAGTTTTCCATAGGGCGGTTGGCCTCACTTTTAGCCCGAACGGCTGAATGGATTTGCACGAAACTTGGCAAAATTGTAGGGACTGGTAGCCCGATGTGCCTTTTGTAGGTCTCAATATATGTGCTCCAGTGGATTTTGAGAAATTAACGTTTAAAAAAAGATATATATCTGTAACAGCGGACCGGGCAGCGCACTGGTTCGCGGACCTTTCGCGCAACGGAGCTTTGTGAAGCGAAGCTGATTGGTTCTCCGGCGTCTGTCAACATTCCAAACAGTCCGTAGCGGCCGCCATCTTGTCTCTCGGTAGGATCGAGAGACAAGAGGAGGTCAAAACAAAGGGGGAAATAACTATAAGGGGGCATAGTAGATCCTCGCTGACCCCCTAGGTTTGATGTGGAGGTTTTAAAAGGGCCCCGCGGGGCAAAAAAAAATAATAATAATAATAATTGAACGGCTGAATGGATTTGCACGAAACTTGGCAAAATATTAGGGACTGGTAGCCCGATGTGCCTTTGCTAGGTCTCAATATATGTGCTCCAGTGGATTTTGAGAAATTAACGTTCAAAAAAAGATATATATCTGTAACAGCGCTCCGCTTCGCGTAACGGAGGTTTGCGAAGCTGATTGGTCATTCTGTCACTGGGCTATAGTTGGGCTACATCTGGCTGATATTTGGGCTACATTTGTTTTTTTGTGTGTCTGGCGGCCATCTTTGGGCTACATTGGGCTACATTGGGCTACATTCGGCTAATTAGCAAATAGCTCATCGCAAACTAGGAATGGTAAAGAATCGCTATTTATTCCTTAAAGTTCGCTATTTAGGAAATGCAAATAACTTTGATGATACATATGGCGGTTCATCTCTAACAAGATAAGAAGCATAGGGATACATTTATGATGACTGGCGCATCACCAGGGATGTGTTAGTCATTTTGTGCCGCTGTTCCGTCACCTATGGTGTGCTGCATTTACAATGCGGCGCATCATGGGGCAAAAACAGCACAGATGCGTGATGTATCTGTGCCGTAAAGGTGGCGCATTGCTGGAGTTGTATCGCAAGTGTGATGAAGCTCCAGCAAGGGTCGGGGGTGCCCCTGTCGCAGGGTTTCTGTTCTCACACAGAACTGTGGACAGAGGATTGGAACCTCGGCGAATGCATTGCTGGAGTTGTATCGCAAGTGTGATGAAGCTCCAGCAAGGGTCGGGGGTGCCCCTGTCGCAGGGTTTCTGTTCTCACACAGAACTGTGGACAGAGGATTGGAACCTCGGCGAATTAGGGTGTCCCAAAACTCACGTTAGTAATCAAAAACTCCTTAGCAAGCTAGGTACAGTGTCACATTGGATATAACAAACTCTCAATGTTTAGACAATCCAGAATATGAACTTATAGTACCTCAGGATACGTGGAACTCATGAACAGTCGGTCGTTATAGATTTCTTAGAAACCAGAACATGGAGTTAAGAAGAACAGATGTGTATTTGAAATGTTTATTTACTAATGCCGTCTTCTCAGGCGTAGTACCTTAGATAATAAAAGTACACATATTATCAGTAGCAAAATTACCAGCATAGTTACTAGTACATAAAAAGTGAATGGTGATAGTATGTTAACATGCTGTAAATGAATAAGAGTTAGCAACACTTATAAGCAGCCGCGGGCCGTGGAGGGAGTTACGGTGAGGCAGGGAGGCGGGGGGAGGGGGAGAAGCAGGGTGGAGAATACAAGTACACATATTATCAGTAGCAACATTACCAGCATAGTTACTAGTACATAAAAAGCGAATGGTGACAGTATGTTAACATGCTGTAAATGAATAAGAGTTAGCAACACTTATAAGCAGCCGCGGGCCGTGGAGGGAGTTATGGTGGGGCAGGGAGGCGGGGAGGGGGAGGGGCAAGGTAGAGAGGGCTCCACCCTGCTTCTCCCCCTCCCCGCCTCCCTGCCCCATCATAACTCCCTCCACGGCCCGCGGCTGCTTATATCTCACCCTCCCTAATACACATATTATATTATTTGCTAAGAAGGTCTCTTTGTGTTGGTTTAGGGCGTGCCCATACTTTAGTGTCTTAGATTTGAAGGAATCACATCAGCATACACCAGCTCTCTCTTCATGTGAACCGCATCAACTGTTGTGTATGTGTGTTCGGCAAAGCAATATAAAACCCGCCTCATGCCCAGAATTGGCAGAAGTTGCACTTATGTTATGAGTATGAAGTCGTGGAGATCAGACCTCATAACAATTCTGTATCGTGTTGTTCTTGAAACTTTAGCACTCGCTGTACAGATATAGTTTAACAAGTAAAGCAGATAGTAGACCAATAACATATTATTCTCATGTAAACCACGATGAACTACTAGGTGGAAAGCTAAAGCAACAACTAAGTGTCGTGTGCAGAAGTTGCAAAAAAGGAAAAATGGCGTTTAAACCGGTAATGAGCCCATGCTAACTTAACACGGTGTAAAGATATCCAGGACCTAGATGACACCTCCTCATGATCCGGAAACGAACTGAATAAGATAATAGAAGTGCCATCTCATGAGAGCAGATTGCAAGTTTATATGTGGACGGTCCGCAAGGTAAAGCATTAAAAACTAGGAAAATTTAATGCTAAAGAAAAATAAAACAGCCAAGTACTTTATCGAGTCTTAAGCCAATAGGCAAGGTAAATAATAAAAACTTGACAAATAAGTCAATGAATTGTCAATGAAATGCTAGTACTCAGCATATCAAACATGAAAAAGGTCTATGACATAACTGTGTATGCAAAATAAGCTGCAACAGCCTCCAATAGGAAGTCACCGTCTTCATCCGAAAACAGTTCAGCCATCCAATTTAAAAGCGGAAAAGAACATACGTGCTCTCCCAGCACCGGATCCTCTATCACCATCAGAGGACAGCTCGGTGGGTTTTCAAGAAAGCTCTGTTCCAAGAAAGACTGTGCTGCCGCCAGTAAATTCCAGGGACCAAGTAGTCCATGCATCAATGCCACAGCCATAATCCTTTCGCCAGGACAAACCAACTCGTGAGTAATGATAGGAGTCATCAGCTGATTAAAGTCGACGTCAGGAGAAACCGGTCCGCAGAGACACAAATCAATGGCCCAATCGAAATCACAGGTCAGGCAGTGAAATACAGGCTGGACACAGGTGAAGTAGGAGAACCGAAAAGATAATCCATATGCCGTGCTTAATATCGCCAACGGCATTGTGCCATAATATTCTAGCATGCGATTGCGGAACAGTGTCAGCAGCTGCAGGGTCGGAGGTTGCATAGGAGGGACATCCATATTTAAAAATGTAAAAAAGCACAAGAGCGTCCGCTGGTAATGCAAGTAAAAATGCCAATCTACGAACCAGAGTGCAGAAAATACAATGAAAGGAAGCAGGGATGACTCCAAAGATTTTCTCAAATGAAGTCACGAGACCACTGGTAACAACTTTAAAAAAGTGTGCCAGGGACTTTGTGGAGGATGCGTTAAAGATAGTCGGAAACATGTTGCTGAAATTGAAAGGCAAATCTTAATTGAAAAGGGTGTGCACCTCTGTATGGGTGTTCGCTATGTGAAGTACGAAAGTTTCACGGGCCGAACTCAAGGCCACCTCTCTCTGAGACAAAAGAGCTCTTATTCTTGCCATGCCGTTGAAACGTGTCCCAAGGTTGGTATTTGTGGCCAGATTGAAAACTCCCTATGTTCATGTGTGGGAGGAAATAGAACATTTCTGCAGCAAATAACCCGTTCACTTACTGTTACGATAAAAGGAATACTTTTAATTAACTCAGAACAATCTTCATTATTGAGCATCAAATAACTACCATTTTCCAACAACTTGAACGTGGGGATGATAGCAGGAACTGGCGTGCCTTGCAACACGCAAGCCATATTTGGTCGGTGTTTGTTGCATGAACCGTGTAACTGTATGTGCCTACACATTAGTGAATGATCTGGCGTCTCAGTGCATTCCTCTCCATTCAGATAAACTTCTTGATCATCTTTGAAACATCTGTATGTGTATGGAAGCGACCAGACCTCATGAAGAAAAGCACTACCTAAAGGTTCATAACGACCTATTGGTATATATTTCATACAATTTGAAAACTTATATAAAGCAAAAGGCAGCGTTATTAAACCGTGGATAAGGCATGTTGCCAAAAAACCCGCAATCCTCTGCTGATGATGTCACTGAGCATGTCATGAATGATGTAATATGTGACATCATCAGCAGTGGATTACGGGTAATGGTATCTCTAGTTTACTCCCTTATAGCTGTGTTTCTTTTAACATAAGTGTCTGTTTCCTTCCCTTATACTTACTGTTTTTGGTTCGCTTCCGGTTCGCGTACCAGCGAGCGAACTAGGAAGCGAACTAAGAGAAATAGAGGTTGGCACAATTCCAAATATTGTACCAATTTTTTAATAACGGGGAGGTAGTTCTGAAAAGAACTTTTTTTTTTATTTTTCTGAACATTTTTTTACTGTTTTTGAATTTTTCGGAACAGTTTTATATTTTTTTGGGGTTTTCTTGGAGGGGGCAATGAAAACGATTCATTGTAAAGGGCTCAACAGGAGCAACAAAACAAAAAAAAGAAGTATTTATTATTTTGGGCGTTTCGGACAAACTTGCATATGATAGTCAATAGCTCTGTTGATCAGAGTGATGCTTTTTTCTCCGTAGGAAATGAATCCATCGCAAAATGCGCAGATGTGTTTTACATCACCAAATCTCATTTGTATATTTGGCACCATCTCCCTGCCCTCTGGTCCCGTTACTTCCGGTACAACAGATCTTCTGGCCATAATAGGGAGATTATCTAGGTCGTTCCGAAACTGTGCAGCACTGTAGTTGTTAGGATGCCACCTAGTCATATGGCGATGCATTGTGTAGTTTCCGAAACTGTATTTTTTGTCGGTCCCTCTGGACAGTCTATCTTGACATATAAGGCAAGTTACGTATCTTGCATTTACTTTTTTCTGACCTTTGGGAATTTTAAAAAATTGCCAAATGAAGTTTTCTTTCCGGTGAGACGTCCTGGGCTGCTCAGGCAAAAACTGCCTCTCTTCGTGCTCGTCCTCCTGTTCCTCTTCTTCTTCTTCTTGTTGAATTAGAACTTGAGCAGGTGGTCCACTCTTCCTTGGATGTGGTGGAGGTGGTGGGGAAGCACCAGCTGAAGCTACTAAAGAAGCCATTGCTCAGTGATCACAAAGGGTCTTTCTCTCACAATGATGAAAGTCAGAGTGAGGAAAGAAGGAGGGATTTTCATCATTTGGGAAAAACAAGAGTTCTCAACCAATCAAAAGTGTTCATTTTAGATTATATGACCTAGTCTTACATCATTAGGAAACCAAAAGTGAAATGAACCAATGAAAAGTGTTATTACCAAGTCACATGACTTGCTGTGTTTACGTTAAGCGCTTTGCAGGGCCTCCCGGTTTGCTTCCAGAAACCTGCGCTTTGCGACTCGCTTTGCGTACCAGTTCGCTAACGTAGCACGTCATATGACGTATCACGCGACAACGTGAAATGTCATGCGGACGGGAGGCGTCACGATGTTGTTTTCTAACGCGGCACTTGCGGTAAAGAAACGTTTACCGGCTCGCGGTCTATTTCGCGGCATCAAGGTCAGCTAACGGGAAGCTTCCCGATTCGCGAAGCGGGAACGAAGAAAAAAAAATATTTTAAAAAAAAATTATTCATAAACATATAAAATATATTTTTGGATTTAAAGAAGAATACATTTTACAGCTACAGATATTAGCTGTTAAAAAACCAATGAAATTCACAGAAAAAACCATAGGTTATAGACCATATATAGTTAGGAATTAGCATTTACAAAACCTTGAAAATTCACTGAAAAAACCATAGGTTATAGACCATATATAGTTAGGAATTAGCATTTAGAAAACCTTATTTTACTCACACAAAACCATTGAAATTCCATATATAGTTAGTTGCACTAACTATATATCGCGCACCCGCAATCCACTGCTGATGATGTCACATATTACATCATTCATGACATGGTCAGTGACATCACTGATGACATCACTGATGACATCTCAAATGACATCACTGATGACATCACTGATGACGTCTCATTTGGCATCATTCTTGTGCTAATACGATAAACTTCTTCAGACTCTAATATAACCTTAGATACACTCAGTGTATACAGACACTCACACACTGCCACTCATCCATGGAGTTACTCACACACCCAGTCAGTCATGCAAAGAAACAATCTCACCTCCATTTCTTCAACTATACAGTTATACACACCTTACTTATTGAAACATATACTAACACATATTTACTCTCTTATACAATCCCTGATACAAGTTCACAATGATCGATACAACCACTCACTCAGTGGCTCTCATGCACAGTTATTTATATATGCCAACTCTCACATGTACTGTGTTTTACATATGTACTTACTATGACATGTAGCATTGAGATATCCATTCACTCATCAATACACTCATGCACACAGTCAACTGCCCATGTAGCTGTTTCCACATGCACTCTTGAACTCATACACCTAGTGAATAAACTGCTCACACATCTATGCACAGAGTCACACACCTTCCAGCCACCCCCACACAAACTCAATCTCCCATAGAAATACTTGGGCAACCAATTAATAACACATATAGCCTCTTGTATAGCTAATGATCAACACATGCAGCAGTTTACATCACAACAGACATAATGATGCACAAATTAAGACAGTTTAGTCACTAACCCGTGCATTCAGTAAGACGCATTTAATCACTCACTCATACAGTCAATCACGCACCTACTAAAACCTTCATTCAGACACTTATACATCCACTCATTCTTCAATATGTAAAACATATTTAAACTTTACAGAAACACATAATCACTGGATGTTGTCATCAGTGATGTCATCAGTGATGTCACTGACCATGTCATGAATATGTAATATGTGACATCATCAGCAGTGGATTGCGGGTGCGCGATATATAGTTAGTGCAACTAACTATATATGGAATTTCAATGGTTTTGTGTGAGTAAAATAAGGTTTTCTAAATGCTAATTCCTAACTATATATGGTCTATAACCTATGGTTTTTTCAGTGAATATATATATATATATACTACTATTATAAAGAGAGAACTGGGTCCTTTGAGCCAGGTAAACTCGAACAGTACACCACCAATCCAAACACCCAAGACATCTTTGAAAACCTCAGGGCAAGCAGAAGGACATAGGCTATTAAAAATAAAAAATATACGTTGTTTAAAAAATGCAAGTAGCGCCGGCCGCGACGTCTGCGTGATGACATCATTTGCGCTCCCTTGCAACACTTCCTGAAATGGTGGCGAATCGTGCTGCCCGGGGAGTCCGAGGCTGTGCAGCTCTGCGGATCGTGCCCATTGACGGAAGATCGCGACCTGCTGCGAGGACTGCCGCGGCCCTGCTTGCTGCTGGGCGAAGTGGCGGCCTGTGCGGGCGGGGCGCCTGGAGCGGGACCGGACTGGGGGTGAGTCCTGGAGTGACTGGCGCTGCTTCATGCGCGGGGAGCGGGAGGTAGCAAACGGCACCTGGAGCGGGACCGGCGGCTGAGGTAAGGCTCAGGCTCTCCGGGACACGGGCGGGAGGGGGCCGGGGCTGGGGCGGGAGGTTCAACGCTCCGGGACACGGACAATGTCGTGGCGGGCGGGGGCCGGGGCGGGCAACGCTGGGGCGGGCTGCTAGTATGTATATATATATATATATATATATATATATATATATATATAGATATATATATATATATATATATATATATATATATATATATATATATATGTATATATTACCTACTGGCGGTCGCCAGTAGGTATATATAGTTAGGATTTTTTCTCTATGGGATTTTTGAACATTCTATGTCTAATAACTTTGGCGTTTGTGGACGGAATTGGCTGACATTTTCAGGAAAATGGAACATTTTGTTTCTGAGCAGCCACTGAATATTTGGGGGGGTTTCGTCAAGGGGGGGCCGAGAAAAAAGGGGGGTCCCAAAACGCATTTTTCCCATGTTAATTTCCATATGGCGGTTGGCCTCACTTTTAGCCCGAACGGCTGAATGGATTTGCACGAAACTTGGCAAAATTGTAGGGACTGTTAGCCTGATGTGCCTTTGCTAGGTCTCAAGATATGTGCTCCAGTGGATTTTGAGAAATTAACGTTCAAAAAAAGATATATATCTGTAAGCGCGCTCCGGTTCGCGTACTTGACGCGTAACGGAACTTCGCGAAGCGAAGCTGATTGGCTCTCCGGTGTCTGTCAACATTCTAAACAGTCCGGAGGCCAAAACAAAGGGGGAAATGACCATAAGGGGGCATAGTAGATCCTCCTTGACCCCCTAGGTTTGATGTGGAGGCTTTAAAAGGGCCCCGCGGGGCAAAAAAAAAATATTATAATTTTTGTTTTTTTTGCGTGGGGAGCGCCCGGTTCGCGAACCGGGAAGTGGCCCGGGAAGCGTACTATAAGGAAAAAAGAATGATAGACTTTTCAAATATTGTATGTTAATTGATTGTTTGTTTTGTTGATTTTTTTTTATTTCTTTATTTTTTAAGCAATTATTTATTATTGTGATTGTGTTTAAAAATTTAATAAAATGTCTAACATTTCACTGTCTGAAATGAATGCCCACCCTGCAATCTTCTGTAAATGTGAAAATTGTTGTATACACTGCTCAACTTATGTGTAGTCTTTGATATGCTAGAGTCCATCTGCACTATGAGATACCTAAGCAAAGGAAACACAGGTGATGTGATTGTGAAATGAGGAAAAGAAACTACATATTTTTCAATTACATCACATGTGTTTCCCAAATTTACAAATGACATTGTGCAGATGAGGTTTATGTCTGTCCACGGACACAGAAGAGGTATGGCCTTTGTTCAAGAGTGAAGTGGATATGACTTACTTCATTGGTAGGTCTTCACATGTATTATCTCCTCTGTACTCTTCAACAAGTGTAAATCTCATCTGCAACCCTGAGTAGGCCTCACCTCAAACAAACCTCTGGATAGGCCACACCTTATCGTCATCCTGAATCAATCATTTAAAATGTTAGGGACAGATTTATGATAGGTGTATGCCTCTTTTGCGTCACTGTGCGTCACTGTTGTGACACAGCGGCGGTGCAAAAGATTTGCTATGTGGTGACATATTTACGACTTGAAGCATCTAGGCAGATGTGTTATGCTTTAAAGTCCTGTGCCACAGGAAAGTTGCGTCAGGTTTTATATAGGTGTTTTGTTGCAGGGTGGGCATTCATTTGCATGAAAGCCCTGTAAAACTAACACAGTGAAATTTAGAAGATTTCACTGAGTCAGATTTATAGCATTGCTGAATCAAAGCCTTACGCCTGTTTGAAACAGGCAAAAGGAGTGAAGCACCATGCAATGTGTGGCTTCCTCCTGTGCATTGCAGTAGACATGTCGTGTTTACGACGTGATTCGTGCAATGTGCTGCTTTTGCGGCACAGATGCATGACGCATCTGTGCTGTTTTTACTCAATGGTGCTCCACATTGTAAATGCGGCACACCATGGGTGGCAGAGCAGTGGTGCACGTTAACTGGTGCATCCCCGGGGATGCGCCAGTTAACATAAATCTGCCCCTTTACATTTAAGTATGAGCAGGGTAAAAAGAGTCGGTGGACATGGCTAAATAATAGCTGCAAAATGTTACTCTTGTTAAACAATTTTACTATTATAGTCTCTGACATTTGTGCCTTACTCTGCAACATCTCATTGTTGTTCTCTTTTTTTAAAGATAACAACAACATCAAGCATGAGTGATAATGAGGAATCAGTTGATCTTGATCTTATCGTTGAACTTGTGATTGAAACGTCAGTGGAAGTGGATCCCTTAGATGATTTAAATCCTGAGGATGAAGAAGACTATGATGAGGATGCTGATTTGTCAGAATTGTATGACATAGGTTGGGAAGCTGACCTGCTTGAGCCTATGGAACTATAAACATTTATTTTTAAAAGTTAGAAGAAATTAAAAGTAAAAATGTAAACGGTTTCAAAATTAAACACACCTTCAAAAACAGGTTATGTGTAGTGTCTTCAATAAAATATTAAAATATGCTCATTAAATTAGATCAGATTCAGATAAAAAACAGCACAGGTAAAATGAAGAAGAATTCCATTTCTTTTCTGCTATTTGTGTATTCTAAATTTGCCAAAGCACTAAAAACATATTCTATGTAAAAATGTCAAGTAGTGTGTTAAGTTTTTGATGACTGTTATTGATTTACTGTTTGGTAATAGTGGTTAATAACATTTTTTATTATATTTTACCACAGATTCAACTGCAGATCATTTCAAAATTTGAGAATGCCAACCAAAGATAGAATTAGAAAGGCTGCAAAACGTCAAAGACAGCAAGTCCATGAAATAATGCAGCAGTCCTCTACAATAAAAAATCGTCAAGTCACCAAGAAAGCACCGGGTAAGACCACGAAAACATTCATAAGAAACATTTCTAGAAAAAAAAGTAGTACTACAGAAAATGTTTTTGTCCAGAAAAAGAGAAGCAATTTAAACGGAAAGGAAAGGCCAATCAAAAATGTTACTGCTAGAGCAAGAGATAACTCTGTGCATGATAGTAGAAGGAAACAACAGTTTAGGGACATTCGTAAACGAAT
The DNA here is from genome assembly GCF_964261635.1 of Lissotriton helveticus. Taxonomy (NCBI): domain Eukaryota; kingdom Metazoa; phylum Chordata; class Amphibia; order Caudata; family Salamandridae; genus Lissotriton; species Lissotriton helveticus. The sequence goes on along the minus strand of NC_136063.1, from coordinate 1,145,965,908 downwards.
GTTCCGCAACAGGATAATTGGCAATTTGCTAAAAAATATTAAGAAAGGTCAACAGAAAGTGTTTTTTTATAAGAGAAAAAAAAAGTTGAGAAAGTTATTGATCAGGCGTTTGAAATTAAACGAAAGTTATTTATTTTGATAATCAATAGAATTAGGAAGCTAAACAAGGCAATTTATGATTTCAAAAGAAATAGTAGATGGAAGAGAACAGTTAATCGTAGTAATTTTTGTGAAGTTTTTTCCGGAGAATGGATGCATAGTTCAAGTTGTGAGGCATTTTTCAATGAGGAGAGTTATTTCCAGGATAATGATTTGGTGCATGCAGTTGACACCAGCGGTCGAGCTTATGAGGTGAAAGATGGTTGTCCAGTTGAAAAAGAAAAACTTGTGACAACAGAGGGAGAGGATGTGTTAGGTAATGAGGTTTTAGGAAGACGTTCTAAGGGACCTGTGTACACCTGGAAGTGTAGTAGTATTTGCAGTGTGCGACAGGATTCTATCAATTTGCTTTGTGATTTTGTACGGACATTTAATAAGAAAAGTTTGAAGCAGAAAATGAAGTTGTTGCAAGAATTAGACCCTTGCAGAGTGAGAGAAGTGACAGGTTTGCATGGTCATTCACTGGCTTGTCTTTCCAGGAGAGTATGCCAGAGTGTTTTTCATCATTTCAGGATGCTAGCAGTGCATCATAATAAAGTGAGGAAATTAGTTAGAATGTTTTATTATGCTAAGAGTCCAGCAGTTATGCTTAAACAATTATGCGCTGCTCTTTTGCATGGTTCTGAAATAGATGTGAAGAATATGTGTGAAGAAATTGAGTTTTGTTACTTTGGAAGTAAAGAGGAGAATGTTGCAATTGACCCAGAAGAAGAGGGTAATGTGGAAGATAGTGTACAGGTTTCCAGTACAGATAATTTTCAGAAGGAAATTGCCACGTTTCAGGTGAAATCAAGTGAGAGGCCTAGTTTCACTTGTGTGTGTTGTCGACGCACTTATTATAAGAATCAGACTAAGTTAGTGGATTTATATGCAAAAAGTGAAAGGGAAAATAATAGTGAATGGAAGGATTTCGCTACATACTTGATGGTAGAAAATTGTTTTGATTTGGGATTGGATCAACGTGTGTGTACTTATTGTTGTAATAAATTAAATCAAAACCAGATGCCTGCTAGAGCGGTTCATAATAATCTGGAATTGGTTGAGATTCCTTCTGAATTGAAGGATTTAAATACTTATGAATCTATTTTGATTCAAAGTATCCATCCCTTTCAGGCTATTGTAAGAATGGAGCCAAAGACAGGGAAATTGCCTCCATCAGATTTACAGAGAGGATTAAAGGGAAGAGTTGTTTATGTGCCTCTAGATTTGAAGAAAAACATTAACACAATTGGAGTAGAAAAAGTGGAAGAGGAACCTCTGGTTATCTTAGTTAATGGGGTTCCGACAAAGAATAAGAAAATATGGCAAGATTTAGTGGATGTTAGGAAAGTCAAAAAGGCAACATTGTATTTGAAAAAAAAATAAGTACTATAAGAATGTATATGTTGCAGAAGAGGAAGTAAGTGAGGAAGAGGATAGCGATTTGTGTGCTGGTCAAATTGAGAAAGTAGAACCCTCTAAAAGAGAAGAAATATATGAACATTTTAGTGTTCATCCTTTGCATTCCAAGGAAGTCATGGGGAATGCTATTGAGTTGTTTCAAATGAAACAAGCCAAAGGGAGTCCCATTAGTGTCTGGGAGGAAAGTTTGGAAGCTCGGTGTTTCCCACAGCTATTTCCAACAGGTCAAGGAGGAAGATATGATGAGCGACCTCATCAAATTCCTGCTTCTGAATACCGGACTTTACGATTGTATGCAGAAGATGCTAGGTTTCGACAATGCATTCCCTATTTGTTTCATCTCCTGTTTGAAAGCGATCTGTCTGGACTGTCATATGCAGTGAACCACATCTTGAAAAGTGGTACACAGATGCAAAACATCTCTGCAAGTGACTTTATGGATAAAGTCAATGTCCAAGACAGTATTTTGGATTCTCACCTGATTAATCTCATGGCGTGTCAGCGTGGTACTAATGAGTACTGGTACCGTCGTCATGGTGATTTAAAATGTATGCTGAGGAACTTAGGAACTCCCACATGGTTTCTCACTCTGAGCTGTGCCGAGTATGGCTGGGAAGACTTACTTGAATTTCTACGAGAGGCAAATGGAAACATCGAAAACATCGAATTCAAGACACCCGGAGAACTGTGCTCTTTGGATCCAGTCAATGTATGCAGGTACTTCAATCATAGATTTGAAGCTATGATGTCTTTCATCATGAATAAGAAGAATCCACCTCTTGGAGAGGTGTTGGATTTCTTCTGGAGAAAGGAGTACCAAGCAAGAGGTGCTCCTCATATACATATGCTGCTGTGGATCAAGGATGCACCTAAATTTGGAACAGATCCAGAAGACTCAGTGATGAGTTTCATACAACAGTATTCTATGTGTGCTGTTCCAAACGCAAAGGAGAAGAAAAGCCTAAGAGAAAAAGTTCTACGTTTCCAAAGCCATCGTTGTGGAAAGTACTGTCGTCGTAAATTCAGAAACAAGGACAAGTTCTACACCAAATGTCGTTTTGGCTTTCCACGACCGGTGATTTCTAAAGGAAGAGTAAACAGTTTGATGTCTTCGCTGCGATATAATGTGATGAAGAAATCACCTAAAAACACATACAATTTGAAGAGGAACGAAGAGTCCAAGTACATCAACGACTACAACCCAGTGATTTTGTCCATGTGGAATGCTAACATGGATATACAGTTTGTGGCTGATAACTGTATGGCTGTGGCTCGGTATGTGACATCTTACATGACCAAAAAAGAAAACACAGAATTGAAGGATATGTGGGAGGACATTTCCCATGAAAAGAGCCTCAGTAAGAAGTTGTACAGTTTCAGTCTGAAGATGTTGTCGCATCGAGAAATCGGAGCTTACGAATGTTCTGACCGCTTGTCTTCAGCAAGTCTCTATGCCAAATCTAGGAGTATCGTTTGGGCGAGTCTTGGTCTTGCTGCAACCCGTAATCGAGTTCTGAAACCTGTGCGGGAAATTGAGTATTTGGCGGAAAAGGAGCCAAACAGTACCGACATTTTGAAGACCAACATGTTGGATACATATTATCCAAATCGAAGCAGTCACCTCGAGAATGTTTGTCTGTATGAGGTTCTACAAAATTATATATTCAAGAGGAACATCAAAGAAGATATTGATAAAGGAGTGTATGCTGTAATTGGAAGTGAGGGATGTCTGGTAAAGCAAAGAAAATGCCACTTGGTAAACCATCGAAAATTGAGTGGCGAATCTCCTGAAAAAAAGGAGTTTTTCTATTTAGCACTTTTGCAACTTTTCAAGCCTTGGCGTGCAGAAGAGGAACTGCTTGGAGATTTCCTTTGTTACGAAGACTCTTTCACTGCCGCCAAGGAGACCATAGAATGTCCTGCTTTTCCCAAATATGTAGAAATGTTGAATGCGGAAATCGAGCAGGAAGCAACGATTGCAGCCGAGATTGCCAGAGACAGTTCTCAGGACAGTCAGAGTTCTGTTTTATTGAGTCAGGATCCACTAGGAGGCCCTGTTATTGAAAATGAAGCTGCCACTGCCATGAATGAAGTGGAAAGAGCCATGGCACATGCTCAGGAGGATGCGGTTAACTTAGTAGACTTGGAAAGACAACTCAACGTTGAGCAGAGGAAAATATATGACGAAGTTACCAAGCAAATTGATCACGGATTAAGTCATGAGAAGAAAGAGTGCTCATGTACGTCGTTGAAGCCTGTCCGACTGTACGTGAGTGGAGAAGCGGGAACTGGAAAGAGTTTCCTCATTAAAGCAATCTCATGTTATTTGAAGGAAAGGACTGAGTCATCGCTGTCTTGTGTTGTCACCACTCCAACTGGACTGGCAGCACATAACATTAAAGGTATTACTTTGCATCGTCTACTTATGCTGCCAGTGGAGCATGATAACAAATTACAATACCACAAGTTATCTGGAGATGCTTGTTGTGAAGTTTCAAGAGTCTTGAGGAAAATGAAACTTCTTATCATTGACGAAGTAAGCATGGTTTCCAATATCCTGCTTGCCTTTGTGCATTTGAGAATGCAAGAAGTTCTTAAAACAGAGTATGATGTGTTATTTGGTGGCAAACACATCATTGTTTTCGGAGATCTTCTGCAGCTGACACCAGTGAAAGGACAACCTGTGTTCAAAATGCTCACGCATGAAGATACCAGGAAGTGCCTAGGGAGCATTGGCAACGTCAATATATGGTTAAACTTCAATTATGCTGAACTGCATGAAAATATGCGTCAGGCGAAGGATGAAGTTTACAAGAATATTCTACAAGATGTTAGAATTGGAAAAGTGACCGAGCATGGGAAAGAAGCTTTACATGCACGATTACTGTCAAATTTATATCCAGAACAAGACGTTGTGCCTGAGAATATTTTTCAGAAAATTACTGAGAAGAAATCTGGAATATGTTTGATGCCAACTCTTGCAGAATGTGCCATCTTCAACAACAAAATGTTGCATTTAGAAAACCAAGAGATTGTGAAACTGGAAGCTATTGACAGAGTAGAGCATATGGGATCTACAATTATTTTGTCTGAGAATTTGAAAACAAAATTGGATTCATTAGAGAAGACTATATCTAAAACTGCAGGTTTTGAAAAGACTCTGAATGTGTGCTTAAATTGCCATATAATTTTAAGAAGGAATTTACATGTTGAAAGAGGTCTGGTATATGGATCAATGGGTAATGTTGTTGATTTTGTGAAATACAGAAATAGAGATGGAATTGAATTTTCAAAAATTAAATTTGATGGCATTGAGGAAGTACAGCTAATTGGTCGTTGCTCTGCTAGGTTTTTGCTTGTAAAAGACTTATATGTTCGCCGTAAACAGTTTCCTGTTTGCTTGGCATATGCGGTGACAATCCATAAATCGCAAGGTTTAAGTGTAGACAGTGCATTGGTGAATATTGGCAGTTCTGTGTTCAAGGAGGGTATGGCATATGTGGCATTGTCACGAGTTAGAACTTTATCGGGATTGTACTTGATTGAGTGTGATGTCACAAACATTTGTGCGGATCTAGATTGTGTTAAGGAATACAATAGGTTAAGAAGAGAGTATGCGCCACATTTGCCTCAATATCCTTTGTTTGAGAAACGTGTGGTAGGCCGTAAACGAAGAAATGTCACCAATACTATGGAGGTTGTAGCAAAAAGACGAAAAGTCGATGAACCTGAAATTATAAGCAGAAACAAAAAGGATTCTGTTGAAGATGTTGTTGGTTTTCAATTTGAAAACAGTTCTGGTGTCAACTGCTATGCTAATGTAGTGGTTAATGTTTTGTTTTCTCTAGAAAATGTAAAAGAAGAGATTGTGGTCAATTCTGATCAAAGATTTTGCAGTTTGTTAAATTCTGTGTTAGAGAAATGTAGCACTGATAAAACAAAAATAGAAAGTGTGTCTGAAATTCGAAATCTGTTAGACAGATGTTCAGGTCAAACACAATTCTCTCAAAATATTCAGCAAGATTGTCAGGAGTTTTTAATGTATATGCTTGATGTATTGCATGCTGAAGGTGTAGATGTAGATCACCTGTTTGGGCTTTCTTATCAATGGCAGCATGACTGCGAGAACTGTAGGGTATCAAGTACTACTAGTGTAGACTCAGAAAGATTTATATATTTAACTTTGCCAGACAGTAAATCAGTCTCCTTTAATAAGCTAGTAAAAGCAGCTGATCACAACATGGAGTGTAGCCAATGTAAATCTGAAATGATGTCAACATTATTTATACGGACATATGGCCAGTATGTCATTTTAATGTTCCAACGATGTAGGCCTGATGGAACAAAATTGACAACTATAATTAAAAATTTTGTAGCTTCGCAGTTGTCAATATCAGGAAGGACTTTTGTAACTGCAGCAATTATATATCATGACGGTCCTTCAATAACATCAGGACATTACACAGCTTATTTAAAGTCTAGAAACGGCTGGTCATTCTGCAACGATTCTGTTTTAACTTTCAAAAAAAAATTGCCGTATGACCTTAAAAATTCTTACCTGGTGTTTTTAAAACCAAAATTTTAGGGAAAGAATCTTGGGTTGTGCTCTGAGGAATTTCAAGAGGTTCTAATGGCTCCTACACGATTTGGCCTTGAGGATAAGTGTAGTACAGAGACAATAGTTCCTGGAAAAAAAGAAGATTTTCTTACAGAAAGTGGTGGGCACAGATTAGTTGAAGGACAACAGAGTATTTCCCAAAGCAAACGGTCTTCTTACCATAACACTTGACGTCATGGAAAAATAACTGCACTTTGAATGAGTTCAGAAAAACTGTTTCTTTTTATAAGCTAATTCAAGCAGCCAATCAAAACATGGAGTAGAGGGATGTAAGTCTGCAATGCTGTCTAAATTATTGGTCCAAACTTTTGATTATAATGTCATTTTAAAAATCCAATTATATAAATCTGATGAAAGTAAGTCTTCAACTTTAATTACAAATGTTGTGGCTACACAGTCATTGATTTTAGGAAGAACATTTGTAACTGCAGCTATTATATTGCATGATGGTCATTTGACAAGATCCGCTTATTACACAGGTTGTTGAAAATGTAAAAAAATGTGCTGTTCCGGAAATTATTGCCATTTGACTACGATACAATGTTGCCTTTTTACTAAAAAATATTCTTACTTTCTGTTTTCAGAAAAGAGAATTTAGGGTAGGTAACTGGCGTATAATGATTCTAGGGGTTGATATAATTTTATCTACTGTTTTATATTGCTTTGTGATTAAAAGTGATGTAGAGAATTAAATAATTGTAGTAGTCATAGAGGTAGTGTAAGTCTGCTTCATAGTAAGCAGTATCAGTGTCATAGGAAATGTAGAACATGAGTGAGCAAGAAGGGTAAGATATTACTAGTCCAGGATTGTGAAAGTGATCTTGAACGTTTTCTTTCTGAAAGTTGCGGAAATACAAAATGACGGGATTTGCTTACAAGAATTCCAAGAGTGATAAATGGCTCTTACATGATTTGGCCTTGTGGAAACGTGTGGTAGAGAGCGAGAAGTCATTTATTGTATGTAACATATTTGTCAAAACTATGGAGGTTTTCTTTCAGAAAGTGGCGGGCAGAAAATAATAGCAGCACAACAGAGTGTAAGCTGTTCATAGGACATCATTCGACGTCATGGAAAGTAAGTTAATTTTAAGGAGTTCTGATTTCTGATTTGTCATGTTGTATGGGTTTTTTAAACACAATCAATAATTATGATTGTGTTTTTTTTTCCCGCTGTTATATGATGAATACCTTCAAGTCACTGTTTTTAGTGAAATTTGATACATTCTGAGAACAGCAAAAATAAACCATTTAACATGTATAATTAATTCTGTACTGTTTGTATTTATGATGTACATTTAGAACTGTGTAGGAGGCATGGAAAAGGCAAGGCTTCTGTAAGTGTCAAAGTTGTTGCATACAGTGCTCACATTCTACATAGTCTTTCATATGATAGACTACATTAACACAATGAGATACCTAAGCAAAGGAAACACAGGTGATGTGATTGTGGAAAGAGCAAAAAAAATTGCACGTTTTCCTATTATATTACCTGTGTTTCCTAACATTACACATCACATTGTGTAGATGAGGTTTAGGCCTGTTCCAGGAGACAGAGGAGGTCTGACATTTGTTAAAGAGTGCAGTGGGCATGACTCACTTCCTTAGTAGGCCTGCACATGTATTATCTCCTCTATACTCTACAACAAGCCTAAATTTCATCTGCAACCCTGAGTAGGACTTACCTGAAACAAATTTGTGGATAGGTTACACCTTATCAGCATCTAGAAACAATCACTTAAAATGTTAAGGGCAGTTTTATGAAGGCTGTGTGCCTCTTCCGTCACTTTTGTGTAAAAGATGCACCATGTTGCAAGATAGGCCTCAGTTCATTTCCAGCAAGATACCGTCAGTTTAAAATGTAGATAATTAGGACTGTGTAGGGGGTATGGAGAAGCTGAGGCTTCAGTAAGTGTCAAAGTTGTTGCATGCAGTGCGTACACTTTCATATGCTGGACTACATCTGCACAATGAGATACCTAACCAAAGGAAACACAAGTGATGTGATTGTGAAATGAGCAAAAGAAATTGCACGTTTTTCAAATACATTACCTGTGTTTCCTAACATTACGAATCACATTGTGCAGATGAAGTTTAGGCCTGTCCAGGGAAACAGAGGAAGTCTGAACTTTACTGGTAGGCCTTCACATGTATTATCTCCTCTGTACTCTTCAACAAGGCTAAATTTGATCTGCAACCCTGAGTAGGCCTCACCTGAAACAAACGGCTTTGCGTACCGGTTCGCTTCCGGGTACGCTAACGTGGCGCGTCATATGACGTATCACGCGACAACGCGAAACGTCATGCTGACGCGACGCGTCACGATGTTGTTTTCTAACGCAACAGTTGCGCAAACGGAACGTTTACCGGTTCGCGGACCGGGTCGCGGCTCCAAATTGAGCTAACGGGAAGCTAACCGGTTCGCGGACCGGGAGCGAAACAATAAAAATAATTTTAAAAAAAATTGTATTAAAAACATGGAAAATATATTTTTCGATTTAAAGAAGAATACATTTTAAAGGTTTTGATATTTGCTATTAAAAAACCATTGAAATTCACTGAAAAAACCATAGGTTATAGACCATATATAGTTAGGAATTAGCATTTACAAAACCTTGAAAATTCACTGAAAAAACCATAGGTTATAGACCATATATAGTTAGGAATTAGCATTTAAAAAACCTTATTTTACTCACACAAAACCATTGAAATTCCATATATAGTTAGTTGTACTAACTATATATCGCGCACCCGCAATCCACTGCTGATCATGTCACATATTACATCATTCATGACATGGTCAGTGACATCACTGATGACATCACTGATGACATCTCAAATGACATCACTGATGACATCACTGATGACATCTCAAATGACAGATTAATGGCACCATCTATTAGAGTAGTGTAGTTTGCTAATGATTTCTTTCAGAGTTGTCTCATAACATTACATTTAGAATGTACCAAACTGCAAAGTAAAAAATAGACAAATTCAGATGCTTACCTATACTCCTGATATAGCCACTCACACACCCACTCATACACTGATACACAAACTCACACACCCACTCACACACTGATACACCAACTCACACCCCTACTCTCAGAGTGATATAGCCACTAACATACCCAATCACAGACCTAGCCACGCACCAATACAACCAATAACACAGCCAGTCACTGACCGGTATAGCCACTGACACACCCACACACACTAAAACAGACTCTAGCTTAGCCATTGACACATCAATACAGCCACTCACACACCCAGCCACACACTGATCCAGCTATCACAATCACAAGAAAACACTGATACAGACACTGTGTCAACCAAGCCATGCACTGATACAGCCACTCAAATATCTAGCCACACACCGATACAGACATAGACACACCCAGACATACACCCATACACTCAAACACCCTGGCAAACACCCCGGCAAACACTGATACAACCACTCACATACCCAGCTACACACAAATACAGGTACTTACACACTGATATACCGACTTACACACCCCTACAACCACTGGCATACCTAATTATACCCCGAAACACCAACTAACACCTCAACTCCTGCACTGATACAGCCACTCACACAACCATACAACTACTCTGTTACTCATCGACCCATACATATACTAACACACCCACTCATACATACATACATCTACTCAGACATCTACTTACACTCTGATACAGCAACTCCCACATTGAGCCACACAACAATACAGCCACTCATACACCCATTTGCACACTGATACACCCACTCACTTAGCAACTTACCCATAGAGCCATTCACACATCCACTTAAACCTTGATACAGACACTGACACACTCACTCAATCACTCAAACCGCCACTCATGCACCTACTCACCCACTCACTCACCCATACAGCCATTCAAACAGCCACTCCCATACATTGACTGACACTGCTATTTTGACATCCACACCAACACTGGCACACCCATACAAACAATGAAACATCTAGTCAAACTGACATAGAAATACACATATAGCAACAGGTAATCACATACAAACAGGTAACATATAGTTGTTCTTTCTTTAAACCAGAAAAAGTGGTTGCAACAAGAACATGTAATTTTTTTAATTTTGTAAAACTTTCTTTTCTGTTTTTATAAGTGATAACTGTAAAAAATAAACTGTGAAAACAAAACGCACAGAACTTGTGCAACGAGTTGAAAAAAAACCTTTTATGGATTCTTGCAGCCTTAAGTCCAGCAGTGATGAACTGTTCTACCACAGTCAGCTCTTTATTGCACAGTGAGTAAAATCTTTCAATATTGTTTAGTTCTAGAGCTGTTCTTTGCACTTGTGCGGCAACTTCAGGAGATGGTATATCCCCTGGTGCTGCTCACAAAGTAGCAGATATTGAGGGTTTTGCCACATCACACTCTTTTTTTGCCCTTGCTAGGTGCCGAGGATGAATTCTTTTTAAGTGTTTTAACATGGAACTATTACCATGTGAGTACTTCTTGCTGGTACCCCTCAATAAGATCCTTTTAAAGGTATTGCAATGAACCTGCTTTGCTACTCGTTTTTTCGCAACAGACGGAATCCGAAAAAAGTTCTATACAATAAATTATTTCTTCTGTGCTGGAAGTTCTTCATCTGAAGAACTGTCTGTTTAGTGGTGTTCTGGCAGCTTGAACATGCCATTATAAAACAGTAGACAAAAACACCAAGTGAATAACACTAAAGAGCTAGAAGGTGTTAAGTGTAAAACCGCACCCAAAGGAGAGACAAAATTGTGAGGGACTTTCTCTACCAAAGCACGAAACGTGTATTAACCAATCAAATCCATTTCTTGCTGGGCACATGGGATTCTCAGTGATGTCGTTGTGACTTTATGACATCACTGTGAATCCAGAAATATGTATTCAAATAACATTTTACCCTAGATTTACCTATTAAAATATAAGTTTGTTTGTGATTTCAGTAAATCAATTACCTCAAACATCAATGTTATAGTCTCTATATATTTTTTTAAGTATTGCTAAAATTAACGCTGACTCCTCGAAATCCCAGCAGTCCCGGATTTTACCTATCAGGACGATTCTTGGCGGATTCATGAATCCTAAAAAAATATTTGGGTTTTGCGGCCTTGCCAAGTGCCAGAGATCTTTTGTTAGGGTAAGTATGAAGAAAAATGCAATTGTGACAGACTAGGAGAAAGTGATGGAAGCAGAATGGGGAGAGGCAATAAAAATAGGTGTATTCCCCTATGCGTCACTCTTCAAAAGCTAGAATACGACAACATAGAACCCCTGTATTAAATATTTTCAGGCTGTTGCAGCTTTTAAAGCCCCATTTAAACTATCGCATATGAGAAAAAAGTATAATTTTAGATATACATTTTACACAGAAACACACTGCACACATGAGAATTTCAATCCCAAACAGAATAAACAGAATACAAACTTGGCAGCTATGTGTTTACATAATTAAAGTTACCAAAGGTTACAGGAACTTTATAGTAAGGAAATATAATTTTAAAAACACTGAAATTCACTAACATAACCAAGGGTTACCGGGAAATTATAGTTAGCATGAGATATCACTGACCATGTCATAAGTAGGCTGTGGGGGTTTAGGTTTAAACCTATAATAACTGATAAAACCCCACTGAAAGAGAAATAGCCCTCACCAGTGAAAACATATAAACACTGAAAAAGCACCTACACAACCACAAACTAAATGCCATTCAAAGAAAGGAAAAGAGAGTGAAAGAGTCATTGTTTCTTCCTGAAGGGGCCAATACAATGCAACTTTGTTATACAAGCTAGCAGTAAGTAAGACTGGGCTAACATTATTCAGCTTGAGTGTTTGTTTCTTCTTCCTTTTGCGTTTTTCAGTTTTGTTGACTTTGGTCTGAAGTTGTAGGGTTTAGAAGCATGTGTTAGGTCTAGTTTAATTATTTTATAAACTGTTGAGAATCAGGAAATATCAAAATCATATTTGATATTTTGGCTGTGTTTGATTCTTTCACTGATAGGTAAAATGGCTGGTTTCATAAGAATCTTTCCTAATATGTATCATCACATTTACCCTTAGAGAATGAGTAAAAACCCTTAATACATCAGGCCTCAGTTTCTAGTGAGTCAGCCTTGATAGTCGGTGAATTGCCAACACCTCAAGCTTTAAACATTCAAAGCAAGGTATAGTGGCAAGTATATGTGAAAAGAGCGCTATGACCAAGCATCTCGGATAGTGGTGAAAACATGACACCAGACTTTGTAAAACATGGAACGCAGTGTCACTTGGAATGCTCTGCAAAAAAGATTCTTTCCAAGTTCAACAAAGATTGGAGTGATATTGTTTGTATTTGCAGTGATTCAGCTATATATATGAACATTTTGTGTGATGACCTGTCAAAATTGATACCTGAGCTGAAGTGCTTCCCTGTAAGAGATCCTTGCCACTTGTTGAAGATTGTAAAGATACTTTCAGCATACCATCTGAGTTAATGAGAAATGCTATAGACCTTTTATTCCATTTTGGTGCACTGTTTTCTTATGCACAGGAACTAAAACACAAATATTTATTATTTTGTGCTTTGTGTGGCATCAAAGAAAGAGTCATCCCAACGGGGTCCCTTAGATGATGGTTCTCAGTCCAAGGGGCTATGAACGCTATATTATCCATGTGGCAACCATTTAGTGAATTTTTACTGAGTGATAATGCAAAGGCAAGAAATATGAGGATCTTTGGTCGTATATTGCCAGTGATGTGAAAAAAGGACACTCTACTGCAGATGTTTATAGGAAAACATAACTGCTGTAGTGGGCATAATAAAAAACTAGAGTCTGAAAACACCCTTGTCTGCCAAGTTTTCAGCATAATTGGTGTAGATGTGAAACATCTCCTGGAGAGTAGGCTGGGCGACACCTTTAGTGACTTTGGTACTGCAACATGTTCCATGTTAGAGTGCTTGCCACTTGGTAAGCAAAGCAATGTTGAGGAGCAATTCAGGAACTTTTATTTTACAATGTATGAGAAATGGCTTGCAATCATGCATAGAAATGTCCATCACCACCAATGACATTTGAAATCAATGAAACCTCACTGTGGTACTCTGTACAAGTTCTAGATCCCTTCCATAAAGGGGAATTCCCTCTGTAGTTTCAAAAGTGCTGCTTCATTTTTGACTGCTTCAATAACTCTCAGGGCATAAGTGCCCAGCTCAATGCAATGAGAATCACAATCTTGAACCTGCCCTCAGAATCACAGTCTTCAAGTGCACCAGTATTGGCATGGAAAGCTATGTCAGTGGCCAGAGTTAACAAATTGTGTACTGGCTGTTTGGCATTGCCCTTCTCAAGTGCCAATTTTGAAAGGGCCTTTTCACAGAAGTTTACATGGGAAAGAAAGAGCGAGCACACCTGACCAAAGACTCACTGAAGAAGTATTATATGGTGTACTACAATAAGTTTAATTTGCAAAAATCTATTTGGACCTTATGTACACTAAACGTACACTGTCTATATACCATGCACTATCAGTGCAGAAAGAAAGCAATAATAAAAGCAAAACGTTCCATAAACACTGGAAAAACACTGTTTCTGTTGTTTTTAATGGCGTAAAAATGTGTAACCACTGATAATCACTGCTTTTTTAACGTATTGAAATCACTTGAAAACACTGAACAAACCCCACCAGAGTTTACCCAAAATAGAAACTGAAAACAGGAAAGTCTGGCCATAAGTGATGTAATATGTGAGGTCATAATCAGTACATTGCTGGGATGTAAGTTATAGTTAGCTTGGGCAACTACAACTTCTGAATTTGTATGGTTTTGTATGAATGAAATCTGACCTAACGGTTACATCCCTGTAACCTTTGTTTGTTTCAGTGAATTTCTACGGGTTTTTAAATTATATTTCCTAACTATAAAGGCCCTATAACCTTTGTTTTTTCCAGTTAATTTCTAAGGCTTTTAAATGCTGATTCATAACTATAATGTTCTTGTAACCTTTGTTTTTTTCAGTGAATTTATATATTTTTTTGAAGTAGCATTGTTTTTGCAGAGTGGTTGGGAAAGGCAAAGGGACCTCTGACAAGCTCTCAAGAACCCAGCTTTGTAGGACTTACAGAAAGTACCATGGGGGCTTTTGGGTCTCCAGGGTCCCTTAGCATCCAGGAGAACTACATTCCCCAACCACTAGTGTGCCAGGAGACACATTTGCAGAGTGGTGCAGAAAGGGGGACTGGCCTCCAAAGACCTCATAGCAAACTGACTTGCTGACGGTAACAGGCAGCAGCGGTCCGTGGAGGGAGTTCGGTGGGGCAGGGAGGCGGTGCGGGGGAGGGGCAGGGTGGACAGTGGTAAACAACGGAATATGGATAATTGCAGGTAAGTAAACAATTTAATAAATAAAACGAATTTCGTAGCGCACCATGCATCGCAGAATGCGATGCAGCGCGTGCTACGAAATTGGTTTTATTTTTTAAAGTATTTACTTATCTGCAATTGTCCATATTCCGGTGTTTACCACTGTCCACCTTACCCCTCCCCCGCACCGCCTCCCTACCCCACCGAACTCCCTCCACGGGCCACGGCTGGTAACAGGAGGGGTAGTTGGCCCCCAATAACCCTGAATAGCCAAGGGGACTTCATCCCCCAACTAGTACTATGCCAGGAGGCACATTTAGAGTGGCGGAGAAAGGATATTCTGCATGATTGCACAGGTAGTGCCTGTGTGACTCTATGAGTGTTATTGTGTTGAGGACATACTGCGAATAACGGGTGTTTTTGACAAAGAGTAAACCACATATAGACGTATTATACATAATGTTTCAGTATAGCTATTTAGTAAGATACTCAGTTAACGTTCCCCTTTGTATACATTTGTTGAAATAACAGGTTGCAATGACATCAGTAGTCCCAAATACAAGTGACAAAATGTAAAATAGATATTTTAACATATTTTACACAAAGTGTGAGTGTAGCTGTTTAGTAACATAGGGCCAGATGTACAACTATTGATATTTGCGACTTGCAAATTGCATTAAATTGCAAGACGCAATTTAAGAGTCACATACATCAATGTACAAAATTGTTTGAGACACTGTTTGCGATTCCCAATGGGGTCACAAATTGCATGCCTCATGAATATTAATGGGGCTGTCGCAATTTGCGACCCCATTGGGAATGGCTGGCACTCCCAGGGATGGTGGTTTGCTGGGGTCATCAGAACACCATGTCTGGGCCTGCTTTTAAAGAAAGCATTTTTTTTTATTAAATGCAGCCCGTTTTTCTTAAAGGAAAATTGGGTGCCTTAAAAAAAATCAACTTTTCTGTTTCATTTTTTAAGGGCAAGCAGTGGTCCCTGGGACAAAATAGCGAGTCTCAAAACCATGTACAAGTGTTTGCGGCCACAATTGCGATTGCAAAACACTCACTATTACCACCTACTTCAATTGGTAGCCATTACAAATTGGACAGGGACAATGTCATCAAAGTTACTAGTTGATAAAAGAAGGTTGGCTGTGGATTGGAGAATGCCTCAAAAGGTTTGAGCACTAACAATGTTACAGCAACCCTATAGCAATGTTTTAATCTTGTTTTGTGATTCTGTGACAGAGTAACAACAAGCTCATGAAAAGATGCTGCTCTTCCACTCTGAATGCACTGCATCCTTGTTGTACTGCTGCTGCTCAGCCTGGGTGACTGTGTGTGAGAATGCTGGTGATTGGAATGTTTGTGTGTGAGAGTGTCAGTTGGATGAGGAGCTGAGTAGCAGTAAGACTGCTCCTGGTTGGACTCTGCCCCATTGTATTATGGAGTTTACTCATGGATGATTGAGTTTGCAGTATGCAGTATGTTAGTTGCTTTGTTGTGCTCCTTACATTTTGCTTTGAAGTATGCATTTTACAGTGTTCTCCCACTTGCATGTGGTTTTATTGTACTACAGATTTCCGAGAGTGAATTGTTTTTCAAGTGAAGAGTTTTCATGATTACATTGTAGTTTCCCACTTATATGTGGTTATGGGTCGGTTCTTACCCACCACCCATTGTAGTACAGATTTTGCAGAGTGAACTGTTTTTCCTTTTCATGGATGTTGTTGCATTTGCTGTGTGCAAGTTCCATGTGGCATTCCTCCCACAGGTCAAAACTCAAACCTGGTTTGGGTGAAGTTCCCTTTTTTGTCTTCAGGTTCAGTGTGGCTTCCCCTCCACACTTCACAACCCTGTTTGGGTGGAGTTCCTTTTCCTGTCTTCCCGTTCCTGATGAAATTTCCTCCACATTTCTTGAATCCTGCATATTTCTCGAGCCAGTTCGGTGGAGCTTTCTTATCTTTTTGCTTTGCTGAGTTTCCTACCATGTAATTTTGATGGTCTCCTCCTTACCTCTTTTTGGCCTGGCCAGCCTTCTTGTGGTATGGTATTGAGTGTGTGTAGATGCGTGGTAGTGTGTTGTTTTGGTATGTTTTTTAGCAAAAGGAGATGTGGTGATTGTGTCTAGTGTTGTTTGCTGGTTTGCTGGTTTGCGTATACTGTTATTTGCCTGATTATTCATCTTTTGTCATCTGATTATTTTGTCATTTTTTTAATGCCCTGTGTTGCATGTTTTTATTCTATTGTCATCTTGTACATGCTGCATTTATCTTGTATTCCTATTGATTCTGTTTCCCTTCGGAAAAAAGGAGATGTGTTGTACTGCTGCTGCTCAGCCTGGGTGACTGTGTCTGAGAATGCTGGTTATTGGAATGTTAATGTGTGAGAGTGTCAGTTGGATGAGGGGCGGAGCAGAAGTATGGCTGCTCCTGGTGGGGCTCTGATCTGTACCATCTTACTGGAATAAATTACCTATAAGAAACTACATGGGCTGCGCTACTTTTATTACAAGAACACTACATGCAGGCTAAAACATGTAAACATCACCAGTGGTTCCCCTCAAAAAGGGGCAGGATATTACTGTCACTCTCTGCTCTCTGAGGGGGCGGGACCAGGCAGATGCAATATTGATCATATATCAGTCAAGACAGCCTGTACTTACTAATGAATGCAGAGCGTTCCCTCTGGCCCACGGGACAGCAACAGCCCCTTACAGAAATGCTCATTTGACCAGCTAAAATTTGTCCTTAGGCTGATTCCAAAATATAATGCATGTGTTTTTCTTTCAATTTAACAAATATTCGGGAGTATGGACAAGCGTTAATTCTCTTTGTGATATACATACCAGCAAAGTGTGTATCACATTGTGCTGAATTCCATTGTATTGCCATTTCAAGGGCTGGAAATAACTCTCCGAGACTCAATGAACCAGGGCTTGGATGGGAGCTGGCATTTCTCCTGTCGGTTTTAGACTGACTTGGGTTCTTTCAGAGGAAGGTGAGCTTCCGTTGGCCAAAAACTGAATCCTTCACACCCTGTTCTAGTCTGGTCTCGTGCTTTTGGATCTCCCCTGAATATTCTTGCCACGGCTGCTTTTGGTGTCCTGCCCGAGACTGATGTTACTATAAGGGGAGGTGAAGGCATCTTTGGCATGACGTTTGAAAACAATCTCAGCAGCGAACGCTTCACACTTATGGATATTTGACCTTAAAGAGATCGAGACTTAGGCACCCAGCATATGCATTTATGAATATGTTTAGTCACGTAACGGACGGCATTGCAGGTAAAAACAAATGACAGCAGATGTCTATCAGGTAAACAAGTACCTTTTTAAATTGCAACATCACCTGCTGTAACACATTGTTCTATTATCAGAATTAGCAATTAAAAATTAAAATAAATGTGTACCCTAATGGTGGTCACTTGAAGTCCGTAAGAACCGTGGTCAAGAGCCATAACATTGGTCTGCTAATTTCAATTTTAAAGAAGAAAAAAAGAAAACGTATAATACTGCTTTAAAAAAAAATATAGCTCCCTGTTCCTAATCTCTTTTTCCGTTAAACAGTGGCATGTTTTATGATAAATAACTAGAAAAAGCATAGCCTAGATCTATGAAAGTGGATAAAGCACTAATTATAACATTATGGCTTTTTTTTGTAAAAACTGTAATCAAAAGCAAGGCTGCATGGTATAATTCATTCTGCCTCAGGCATTCGTGAGTATTGATTGCTTTCATCTATCCATAGTTTAGAAAGAGCAAACTTATGGGCTGAGTGAAAATAGGAAAAATGTTGAATTATAACATAGTTTGTATTTTCCACAAATAGAAGCAGGCATATTTAAATAGTTTGTTTTAGAATTCATTTTTCAATTAAGAATATTTTTTTTTTATTGTTTCAGAATCTGTCTTCAGAAGCAGACCTAAACAGGATTATGTACAGAGGTTCTCAGCTGAAGAGGATACTATTGAGCTGAGTAGCTACAAGACTAGAGATGTAGAGAGCACAAACATTAGCAGCCAAGAAAAGTGGCTCAGAGGATCCACAAGAATAAATGGTAGGAACAGCAGTGAGTGAGTATGTGAATTGCGAATATTAGTACAGGTGGACTTTTTAGGTTGAGCCTAAATTTGCAGCGCATGGGCTGCTCTCTTTGCGCGGCATGCATTATTCAGTATAGTGTGGAAAATTCGTGGAAGCTCCGCCCACTCTGCGCATTTTTTTCATTGGCTTAGGTCCTAAATGCTGCCTTCTTAGGCTTGTTAGTCCCGCCTTATGAAGAGCATGTCGTCATTAGTACCCCTCAAGGGCTAATGGCCCCTTTACTCAGAACACAATTTGCTTCCTGTCACTCCCCCCCTGCTGCAGTCCATGACTTCTTGGGGCCCCCATCCCGCTCCTGTGCTCTCCTGTTGGTGCCTTGTCGCGGGCCCAAACTCCCCCGACTGCACTACCTTTTCCAATGCTGCCTAAAGTATTTTAGAAACAGGTTATTTTTATTAAAATGGCTTGTGATATTTCAACTCATAAAAAATGATGCATTTTTAATTAAATTTGTGAAGGGGTTACGAACATAAAGCTGAAGGTCGTGATAAATTCATGTTAGGTCGTTCTCTTAAAGATGGCGTTCATTTGATTTGGAGCCGCACACAATCCCCTTCTCTCAGGCAAGCAGCAGCCGCCGCGGCCTTGCATATCCCGGGCTCTTTTTGTGTGTGTGACTGTTTGCAGAGCGCAAGCAGTGGACGAAGTGGGCGGGATCAGGAGGGCACGGCGTGCCGCTACTTCTTTCATTTCATAGAGTCCGTTCCCCATCTTTCTATTTGAAACATGCCTCCCGGAAAACAGAAATCCCCAGGACCGATAGTTAAGGCTCCGCTTTTGAGGATGGGCGGAACCGGCAGAGAAGGAAAACAACTCTGTCTTTTCCTTGGTGCCCAGATAAGACAAGTACAGAGTCCAGTTCTCCTACCACTGGCAGCTGCCCCCCTCTTTGTCCCCCCTCTTCCCTCTCTTTCTGTGTGACCCCTCCTCATTTAGAAAAACAGTGACTTCATGAAACAGGTATTACCTTCTCTTTCCTCCTTTCGTTTATTTCTCCCCTGTGAAATGGATCCAAAAAAGAAAAAGACTTTTGCTGGAAACATCGTCTTTTCCTGCCATTTTTCAATTTCTAATTGCAGCTTCGGAGTGGAGAGAAATAAAAAATTCAAAATATGAAAAATAACTAACTAACTAACTAACTAAAGCAAGACAGAGTGGTTGCAAGGCGGCCAGATTGATTTATTCACACCTAAACACATTAGCGCCACTTTACAGTGTTTGCTAGTGAACCGCTACTTTTGTTTTCTCGTCCCTGTTTGAACAACATTGTTCTCTCTGGGTGGGAAAGTGCACTATTCCTGGAGGTACTAAACTACCTGCTTGATGGGTGATTTGGAAAACAACATGCATACCACAGCTCTGTATTTACAAAAGTGGTCTTTTTTAACCATACTGCTTATGTTTTGTAAGGATATAAGCAATGGGCATTGAAGTGGGTCCCTTCTGGGAACTGTAGTTATGGCCTTATCTTTTCAGGCAAAAGCATTCAGTAATTTCTGAATAATGAGTGTAAAAAGAAAAAGGTAGAGTGTTTGCTTATTCTAGGACGTTGTTAAATTATTTTTTAGGCAGCATATTGCTTTTGTCTAGTGCGTAATTTGAATTGAGTCACATCCAGGTGTTTATAGCGGGTCAGTGCAGTGCAAGTTTCTCTCAGTGGGGCAGTATGGTGTTCAGTGTGGGAGAGGATGTGGCACTATGGTCAGAGCTGCTGAAATTGGAACTAGGGAACCAGGTTCAGCCTTCATGACCAGTCCCCCAGACCACTTCCCCTGAGGGAGCACATTCCCATGCTAGACCTTAGAAGGCCCAGCAAGATCTTATAACACCTGGTGTCTTAGCACCAGCAGGTGGACCCTAGCAGTTGCAAGTGAGGGTTAACCTTGAAGGCCTGTCTGCCACAATTCATTCTGAAGTTCACCTCCAGTCTTGCAGGCAGGCCTATGAAGCAGCACACCATAGAGTGACAGTGACTCTGTCACTGAGGTCACAGGACCATTGAGCAGGGTGGCTCTAGGGCAAAGCTTTCCAAACTCTGTGTCGAGACACAGTAGTGTCTCGCCTGCCATGTGTGGGTGTGTCGCGCGATATACTACAGCTGCATATGCTGTAGTATAGTGAGCAGATCCTGGACGGCTGTGCGCTTTCTGTTTCAGGAGGCCTGAACTGCTGCTTCCGCTGTCGTGCATATTGTGTGTGTTTGTGTGCAAGAAATGTGCACCTAAGTACACCATATTCGTATCTAGTTACACGACCTGCCCAGGAGTGTAAAATGGGAATTTGTTATGTTGCTCGCTGCAAAGCGCTTCAATAACTCGTCACGAGTAGCAAGCGCTATATAAATATAATTTTCAAGAACAAATACAACTGCTACAACTCAGGCGGCTGTATTCTTTATACAAGAACTAGTGGTAGAAAAAATACAGAACCAACAGAACCGATCCTATTCTTGATATGCGGCGTTCGTGAAAACCACCTCTTCTGCCTGTAATATCTGGCATTGAGGGCCTAAAGTGCTCTATTTATATATATAGTGCTGAACTAGACCCGAAGGAATCAGAGCTCTTTACATGAGCATCAGTTGCGTTACAGACTGGTACATTAATTGTGTTAGGCACCGGGAGATGAAGTGATTTGCCCAGACTCGAACCCGGGTCCCCAACTCCGAGGTCGACCGCTCAGGCCATTAAGCCACACTATATTGTGAAGGCAGCAGCTTAAAAGAGGCCAAGAGAGCGCCAAGTGTATTCTGTTTGGTGCACTGCCGAACCAAGCAAAGAATGGCAATGTGTAGTTTATGCAAAGGGCCATTACACCAGTGCGTGCACTTTACATAAAGGAAAGAAGACAGACACTGTATGTATGCTCTGAATGAAAGGCACATGGTTGTGACATGTTCATTTCCGGTGTTTAAAGCACACGTTGCAGAGACAGGCAATGGCAAGATGTGTTCTTACCCTCAAGGGCAACATGGAAAATTCTGTGGCTGTACGTGCTTTATTTTACATATTTGATAATTGCTTTCACGTATTTAGAGAGTTCTTTTTAAATAGCGCTGAACATGCTGCAGGGACGTTGGAGCGCTGCCTAGCAAGCACAGTTCATACAGTTTGGGCGGAACCCAGGAGGGATACAATTAGAGTATGAACGGGATGAGAGGGGAGGGGCGCAACCAGCAACTGAGTGCCACATTTAGCCAGTCCAACCAAAAGCACGACGCCTGCTGGGATTTTTGAGTACATATTTACAAATCTAAACACAAAATGCAATAAACGGTTTACTAAAATACCAGGAGTAACTTATTTATTTGCACCAGACATGGGGCCACTTAGGAACTGTGCATTTTTTAATAGTTCGGACACTGAGGTTAAGTTCAGTTATCTTTTTTTAAAGCACAATTTAATACATTATTTCCAACAGGCTCTCGGGTAACATTTTACCATAAACTAGTCACACTATGATCCTTAATCTGAACAGAAGCGGTGGGAGTTTAGAGGTCATCTGGAATCCTTTCCTTGACACCTACTCTCATCAGGGCATACGTGACAAAAAGTTGGTAATTTCTGCTCCATGACACGTTGTCTACGTTTATAATATGACATTACTCTTTACCAAAATTGTCTGTGCCCATCTGGGACAAGCTAAGTGCTCTTCTGTGCCAGAATCGCACCCACCCTTGACACCTATCTGCACCTTCCTGTAGGCCCCCCACAGTTTTAAAGCCATTGAACAGAGACCAGGCCTCGGGGCATCTGGCTGTCAGCCAAAATATTTTACAAGATAGCCTGTGAATCTTTGGAGCCACAAACTGAAACGACTTAAAACTATTTCGAATAAACCAACACTGCATCCATCACTGCTATGTGTCAGGGATGTTTGTACTGTTACAACCTATGTGTAGCAGCGATGCCACAGATCCTGATGCAACCAGGGAAAGTGGACCCTTTGACTGCTGTTGATTAAGAGAATTTCAGCAGTTATCAGGGGTCAATGGTGCCACTGCACTTGCTGCACCTATAGTAGCTACATCCTGGGTGGGTGGGTGCCTGTCTCTCTTTCTCTCGCACAAAAGCTGCATATGCTGTAGTATGGTGAGCAGATCCTGGACGGCTGTGCGCTTTCTGTTTCAAGGGGCCTGAACTGCTGCTACCGCTGTCTGACCAGGCTACTCCAAATTTCAGAAGATACTTTCCCATTAATGTGAATCATGTAGTCACAGAAGCAAGCTGCCTCAGTTCGGCTTCTGTACTTGGTAAAACAATTATCCCTTCCCTAATTTAGACACAAAAAGAACAAGGGTGGGGTTTTCAAGAGTTGATGCAGCCGGGCTAGGGTGGCCTTCTTGGTCCTGGGCTGTCTCAATTCCTTGAGCTGTCCTCATGATATTCCATCATGTCAGCTGGGTCTTTCTTGGATCATGCCACTCCTCCTGGCAGGTATAGTCCAGCTTCTTGTGCATGCAGGTGTGCTTCCTTCACTCTGCATGTCAAATAGCAAGACAGTTCTGTAGGTATTTTTCCGACCCTCCAACTCTGGTTGTTTGTACATTCCGAAAATCACGTTTCAAGAAAGCTGTTTTTTTTTTTGCTTTTTAGTAAATTCTTTGCTTATATATATGACTTTAAAAATTGGTTGAGATTCCAGCTCTGTGTTTACTGCTTACTCTTCCAGTGAAAATTCGTTGTCATATTGCTGGGTCTGAACTGAGGTGGCGATTTTGTTTTTGTGCCGTAATCAACTGGGGCATGTGTCAATGTGTGCATGATTATATTTTTGTTTCAGGCCCAAACCTAACGTTGCTTACACCCAGTTTTGCCAGTCACTGTTTTTGTTAGAACAGATTCACAATTGCTTTATTAACCTTCCTGCTTTCTCAAATTTGCTTGAAAATGCACCATTTGCCAACTATTTTTTCAGAACTTTCTCGGAGGGGGAAACCTCGAGCCCCCCTTAGTTGGTTCAGGCTCACTCTCTGCACTCACTCACATTACCTTGTCGCAAGATGAAGATTGTCTAAAAGGTGTGTCACCAACATGAAAAGTTTGGAAAGCTGTGCTCTAGGGCAATGTGACCGCAGCAGGTGCTGACCAGCCGCGGTCTGTGCAACTAAAAGCGGTGGGGCAGAGGGGCCGGGTAAGGGGGGATTTCGAGGGACGATGCAGAGTTGAAATAAAATAAAGAATTCATTTTCCCTCTGCATCGTCCCTCGAAAAAAAACTTACCGAGCCCCACCTCCCCACCACTGTTACTGCATGGACCATGGCTGGCGCTGACTTCAGGTGATGTTGTCGTGTTTGTAAGTATTATATGGTTTTAAAAGCACTTGCTGCCTCCTTCCAGGCCTCCAACCATTTTCGGCAACAATAAAAATTTCATGATAACGCCCTTGATTAATGTTCTTAGTAGAGAGAGATGGTGTTTTGTCTAGTGGACATTTTGACTCATGGTAAGAAAGCGCAGAGGGTTAATGTGCCTGCTGCTAACAACAAGTACCATGCAGTTAAAAGCCTAACATAGAACAGTGAGCTCTTAACTGTCATGGAAGAGCTGCATGCAAACTGAAAGGTATAAATTAGAGCGTTATGGTTTTTTCCCCAGTCTTTGATTTTCCTAATGTTGCAAAAAAAAAGGGTTAATTTGGGTAGAAATCAATTCTGATTATTAAAGGTAACCACCAACCATGGTATTAGGTTTTAAAGTCTGAGTTTGTGTTTCTCCAGACCAATCACTATTATTTATTTATTTTTATTGAAGTTTTGTATAGCGCTGGCTGGACCCGAGGGTATCAGAGCGCTTCACAGCATGTACAGTTATGAGCAAAACATTTTTGGGCAAAGACGAGAACCAAGAAAAGAAAAAGAAAATACATAATCTGCAATTTACCAACTCCAGGACCACATGGACCGAGTTACAGTACAAATGTTCAGTCTGAGGGGTTTCAAGAAGAGAAGTTATTTGTCCTTCCCAAAGTTTGTTGTTTTTTTGTGAGTTTCTCGTTACGGTCTAGCGCGCTCTAGGAAGAGGGCTTTGAGTAATATCTTGAATTTCGGGAATAAGGAGGTCATTCTGATGTGGGGGGGGGTGAAGTTCCAAATCTTAGGTGCATTTCCCACAAAGGATTTGTTTGCGGTTTTGTGTTTCCGTGATTTCATTGGGATGAGTATAAGCGTGTTGGAACTTCTGAGGTTCATGGACTGACCGGCCCTTTTGAGTTTGGCGGCCATATATTCTGGTTTACCTGTGTGCAAGGCTTTGTGAGTGAGACAGGCTGTGCGGAAGCTGGCCGGTTGATCAATAGGGAGCCACTTCAGTTCCTTGAGTGCCGGCGAGATGTGCTTGTATTTCTTAGTTCCTGTGACCATTCTTGCTGCGGCATTGAAGGGAGTGGTCAGGGGACCTAGGTGAGATTTAGCTGTCCCGGTCAGGGCTGCAATTCCATAGTCAATTCTGGAAAGCACCAGTGCCTGAGTGGCTTGTTTAAGGTCTTTCGGGGGGAAACTATGCTGCTTACTAGTATGGTTGTCATGTAACTCTTACACCTTATAGTCCTTTGTCTTATGTACCATTTCTTATACAGTGATTTAAATATGCATTATTGATGTTCTCTGTGTAATGTGTGTGATGTAAAGTGCTCTGACACCCTACATGGGTATTAGTGGTGCTGTAAATTTTCTGATACTTTATTATTTTGACATTTTTACACATGCTAACTGTCTTTGTAAAGATTTTTCCTTATAAGTGCCAGTGGAACACACGACTGCAGCAGTGAGAAAGGTGACCAGTCAACACTTGGAAAGGGCCCTTCACTTCACAGCAGCACAGGTCACATTTTTAGGAACTTTAGATCAGTTTGAGCTATAAACAATATACTAGTTAAAATCGCCAGATCATGCAGCAGATGATGTATTATGTGGCAAATATGGCAGAGCCATAATTATGTGGAAAACTTTTGCAAAGTAGGATATTTTGCCATTCACGTTTGAACTGCTTTTGTGTAAAAAGGCAAGAGAAGTGCTGATGACAGAAACTCCATGGCTGGGAGACAAATGGCTTGCGATTCCACTTTTAAGGATGTTTGGGACATTCTGTGATTGGAAACGTATCCCACTTTGTGAATGTATTTTAATGTCAATTACTCATATTAATCCTTAAATAAACATGTGTATCCATTGGTTAAATTAAATAGCGTAATAAGCTGTAACCGGTTAGTGAAATGGAAAACAAATACTAAAGATTGGGATATTTTGCTCTTTCTACCACACATCTGACTCCGCCCACCGACCCAATCCACTGGTTATTCTTGCCCTCTGATTCTCTGCCCACAGTTCCCCTACTTTTTTCCCCCACTTCGACCACTGAGAGCAAGTGCGTCCTGTAAGCGGGCGAGAGCGGCCGATGTGTGATCGAATGTGGTAAGTGCTCCCGTGGAAGTGGCTATGGTGTCCGTGCATGACATACTCACACACACCTCCCCTGGATGTCTCCCGAAAGAACCGACAGGAAAACCCCTTAATATCACATGAACTGGGGAAAAAAACACTGGATCTGCCTTGCCGAAGCTGGTGAGAGGCATGGAGTGGGGCACGGGGCAGTCGGGTCTGTATTTCTGTTGGCCCTGCTGAAGATCGCAGACCCACCGTTCAGCCAACCAACAGCCCCCAAGAGACCACTTTCCGGCCCCTTCTGTTCCAAAGACGACGATGGGGGCTCGTGTTCACGGAGAGAGGGGATTAAAAAAAAAAAGGCGACAATATATATAATGATTTTAGAAAACCCAAAAAGGATGGCAAACTCAACGGTCAAACTTCAAGAGGACCAGCGGAGGATAGGGCAAGCATTCCTGGATGAGCTGAGGCAGTTCCTCTACAACAGAGGGTGAGAAGGACCATTTAGCCTTAAAGTTATAATACACAGGGTTGGGGGAAGGGTAGCTTTGCCAGGGGTCTGGTATCACCGGCCTCGTCTGTTGGATCTCACTAACCTCGTGCACAGGTCCCGGTTTCGAAAGCTGCCTGCTGTGGCGGGCAGGGAGATGGACCTGCATGCTCTCTACACCCAGGTCACTACCCTGGTCAGCTTCTCTAAGGTGAGCGGGGGGCTGCGCCGGCAAACTTCTTTCTCCTCCTGTCAAACACTGTTTGGTTTTTTGGAATTCCCTCGCTGCTGCCCTGGACTGCGTCCGGGTAGTGTGGGACAAATAAGGTAATTTGCGGAGAGAGGCCTAAGGTGTCGCAGGGCCTGCTAATATCGCTCCATGTAATATTCAAAATCAGTCTAATTTGTGTGTACTAGCCTAGGTAATTGTCAGTTTTCATACTGTGTCATAGGTAGCTAGATATCTTTGGCAGTGTATAGCAGAGAAGGCCTTCATACGGCTGTCAGGTGAGAGGCGAATTGGAAGCACAGGGATAACTTATGTGTTCATAAGTACACAAATGTACAATATATTCCGTACTCAAGGGTGCTGTCATTACCTGCCTTTGTTACTAGGTGTAATGTGTGGACGGGAATTAATTTATGTGGATATTGTTGTGTGAGGGGTCAGGGTGGTAAAAGAATTTGAGGTGACAAGCATCTGCCTGTATTTTTACAAATGGGGCTGTTGCCACTGGTTACATGTGTTGGCATTGGTAGCCTAAGAAGTATGTAGCATAAAAGGCCATCTTGAAAATTGTGGGTTGTAGTAAAGAGCATTTTTGCATAAGCATGTTCCTCTTTGATACCACTATTTTAGTGCTTGGTTATATATTCCTGAAATGGCGTGTTCTTGATACGCAGTGAATTGTTGCCCTATCATGTGTTTTTCAATTGCTACCCTTTGTACTGTGCTGTAAAGGAAGGCCTTCGTTGGCATCAGGAGGAGCTGCAAAAATCACTTGTTCAGCCGTACAACTCTTATGAATATCTTGGTTGTGTACTTCTAGAATGGTCTAGTGTGGGTGAGGAAGGCTCTCACCAAATACATGTTTGTGTAGTCTTAATATGTGACTTCTGTCAGTCTTTTATGTGTTCCAATTGCTAGCCTGTGTAACATGTTGAATGGTAGGCTATTTTCTGCTGAAGGAAAAGGCCTATGGAGAAAGTATATTCATGTGTTTATTTTATTCAAACTCAATTCCTACTTTGTTTTTGATTTTATTGTACTACTGTCTGTCCTTGCATGTTCTGGTATTGCTGCCCTTAGTAATGCATAGTAGAGGGCCACAGTGGAGATGGCGGGGAACCTGCTATCGAGATGACCATGTTTACATACGCATAGCCCTTTTTTATATGCTTAACCCATTAAATTGTTGACTCTATGCTCTTCATATAAATTGCTCTAACTGCCCGTAACAATATCAATGATTCTGCCAGTATAGATGTTAGGGGGCGTGGTGCCAAGATTGAAACATGCACTGCTGTATTTCATTTTACTTACTAACTATGCTTGGCAGTCAGAAGTCTGATTGTTCTAGTATGTTCATGCCTTTTGGACAGATCACGTAATGTTCAGCATGAAAGTGCTTTGTAGGGGCAGAGTCTTTGGATACAACTTTGTTTCTATTTTACCTCTTTTATGTTCAATTTTGTTACACATCCATGTTTTAGATTTATAAATTAACTGCCCAGTTTAATAGAATCCCACAAGTAAAGGTGGTGTTGGTCAATGAAGGCGCAGGGGGGCATACTTACAGTGTCCAGCCTTACATTGCATTTCTTAATCCTTGTACATATTTTACTGTTGGTGGTGAACTTGCTATAAGTATGATGTTTTTGATACTTTATTTTTGTTGTGATCATGGCTACTCTTAAGCAGGCAAGGCCTTATAGGCATGGAGAGTGAATACAATAATACACTTCCCATGTATGTTTATTTTGCTACACTGCTATACATTTCTCTTTGTTCACTTTATACATCATTCACTAATTCACCAGTGTAGTGCTTACAAGAAACACAACAATGACATTGTATGGGACAGAGAGACTAGCCGTATCTTGAGCACAGATATTCTTAATCTATTCCTATGCGAAATCTGTATTTGTCTGTCGGGGTGCTGCCAATATTTTATTCTAGGCTTTGCTGTCTTGTCTAATGAAGGCATTGGAAGGAGGTTGGTAAAGTTTTAGTCCGACGATAATATATGTTAGTGTTTTTCCTCTGCATATTGTCTTCATCTTCTTAACCCTTATTGTCTGGATATATTTTTGTGACCTCCAGTAGTCGAAAAAGGACATCTAAGGGAATGGGACATGGTGTAAATCACTTATTGCTTTTGTGTGTTTCTTGTTATGCATCTGCTACTGCGTCGGTGCCTTCGTACACTGTAACCTACATCCACTTCTGTAGGTACTCTTTTTAGAATTGAGGCCAGCTGTGAGGAAGGGTATATTTAGAGGTACTATGCACAGCTGAGCCTTATTTTTTATTTAGTACAATAAACTGGGGGTTAAACTGTGTGTAATCTGCAATAATCGATTAAGTATCTTGTTTTTAAATGTGCCTGTGGTCTGGAGCAGATGGGGTGACACGGGAGAAGTCTGTTTACAAATGTCTGCTGTAGATGTTTATTTTGACATTGACAAATGTTTTTATGTATTTCTGTGAATGGCAGCATTTGCTCAAAATTTATCAGCACAGGTGGGGTTGACAAAAGTTAATGAAATCTTTCACCAAATTTAAGTAGTATTTTCAGAAACGATAACTTGTGTATAAGGCTACATAGACAGGCGCAATCTGTTAAAATTGTGTGTTGCCATTTTGATGTAAGATAAGAGTGGACAAGAGGCATGATTGGAGAATGTGATGGGTTTATTGTTTTACATTTGCCTTACTAGATGATCGCGTATATGGATGTAAATGATGATTTTAAAAATAATGGCCAAAGAAGTATTTTGCTTACCTCGTTGGGAAGGGTGGTGTGCTAAAAGCAACGTGTACGATCTCTTTAAGGGTGATTTGTAATAGTACTGTTTGTATCTGACGAGCTATACCTTGAGTAATTGCCCTTTTATTCCTCTACCGTTTTCCCATAATGGTTTGTGTCAAGCTTGGTATGCACTTTTGTCTGCATCTGGAAAGCCTTCAGTAGGTGGGATCAACTTTCATCTCAATAAAGTATGCTACCAAAATAAAGAAGGGTATCCACAAGCCAAAGGGACTAAATGGGAATGGGAGGCGTATCAACCTGACAATATTTCGACACCATATGTCTTTAGGAACATGAGAAATATCAAGAACAATAGACCTTTTGTAATGTCTGTGACAAGAGCTAAAGCAGATTTATGTATTAGTAGTGTTGGGAGAATTCCAGTGGGATGGAGTGAATGTATTTTGACACTGACTATTGAAGGAGCTAATAATAGTAGTTTCACATCTTCGCACAATACCTATTTTGTTTGTGGAAATAAGGGGATACTATCAACTACCTGTTGGGTGGTCAGGGATCTGCTATGTGTCTTTTCTGTTGTCCCCTGTGTTTTTGGCTTCTGCGTCATATCACTTCGACTTCAAATTATATAATGACATTTCCAAGAACAGATACAAACACACAATAAGTACTGATGAGGTTGATCAGACTGATACCACTTTGCAACAATATGTCGATTTTAATTTGGGTTTGTTCTTCTTCGTGGGTGCTGCATTAAACCGTAGGAAAATAAGGAGACTCACTCGTGTTGTGGAAGCTGTTACCAATCAGACAGCAATGGCACTTGGGAACATTACAGAGGAACTGCAAATTGCAAGGATTGTAGCACTCCACAACAGAATGGTGCTTGATGTGATTTTGGCTGAACGAGGTGGTGCATGTCGCATCATCGCTAGCAGTTGCTGCGTATTTATACCAGATCACTCACCTTCAGTATACGACACAATATCAAAACTGCATAAGATTGCTGCAGAGATTCACCCAGAGACTGGTACATGGACTTTTTCGACCTGGTTCTGGACACTATTTGCTACTAGGGGCTGGCAACAACTGACTATTTTATGTATACTGTTGGCAATATTATTTACATGCTGTACTTGTATACAATGTGGTCCTATGCTTTGCAGGTAATGAAGGAAGTCGAGAGGTACCCCTTGAGGAACCAAGGGAAATGTGGTTATACAACCAAAAGAAGAGAAGTTTCCCTTGAGACAATGCTAAGTGAAGGTTACGATACCAAGCCTCACAATGTCATAAGTACATACAATAGAAACATATAGGTAGTTAAAAATTCATTTATTTTGAATAACTTAAAAACACAGGAGTACATTTCACTAATCTAGATCCCTAGTCTTAAAACACGGTTAAAACAATACACACAATTGCGACCTGCACAATTGAGAAGAAAAGACAGAACAGGTACAACATGCAATTGTTGAATACAGTTTGTATATTCTGGCTCCATTGTGATAACACCAATATTGTATTGCTATGACATCAGCATATCAACTCTGGTGTTGGAGACTTGAATTATACCACTCTGTGCGTCGACGCGTTTCGGTGGGTTCTCCTTATAGTTACCACCTTTATCAAGACCAATGGTAAGCTGTCACAATCAGGGGGTATATGTAATTGCCCTGTAATTAATTATATACAGACAATTAACTTCAACACTATGCACAAGCATTTGTTACTTTTCAAGACATCCTGAAATATATGCTATCCAAGGTAACCAAAGACTCATTTATAAATGTTTGAGCATCAATCCTGTCATACAGAATACACATGAGAAACATATCTGTCTTATCTATTTCTTTTGTCATTAATATCAAGTCAATGAGCTATAATTAAAAAGATGTCCATATCAATTACTTGTTTCAACCCAGTTGCTCCCCCTTTGAGATCAGGATCTGGTTGCTGTCGCCCTGCTTAAGTCTGTCCCATAAAGTTTTCCATTCAAATTTGCAACTAGATGGAATTTTACGTGAGTGGAACTAATACCTCAATTGTACAACGAGACACCTAGGTACAATGTTGGCGGTTATTCTCTTGTGGAGGTACCTCGTGTTTGAACATAACGAATGGGAAGATAGTAATATGTGGGACTGGGGAAGAACGGCTTACATGCCTATCTAGTTTCTAATTTTAATGGAACACCCAAAACTCATAAAAGTACACCAGTTCTGCGGGATTAAGGGATTACTCGCTTACCCTGGATTCTTGATGAGGATCACTTCTTATAGTGAGTACTCTGTTTGTGATCCGAACGATGGTTTCTAGTCGAGATATGGGTAGTATGTTGCTGCCAGTTGTCTAGCCTGCAGTATCAGGATGAATAGATTAATACGCTTATAGTGTACGCCCTTACAGTTACGTTCTATAGAGAGAAGGTCAATGCCTACCTGTTTAAACTTATACGACTTATTATATTATCCCACTGTAGATACGGGATCCACTTTAATATTTTCAAGAAAGGATATACCTTGAGAAACAGGGACCGCAAGGCAATCACTCAAGGTATATCCCTTCTTGAAAATATTAAGTATTCACTGAAAACATGACTAACTAGCTCTAAAAATAGGATCATATTTACGAGTCTCGGGTACCTTTCCTTCCCCTCCCTAGACATGTGTGGCCTAGAAACAGATCAATAATAAGGGTTTTTTCCAAATTGAAGTGGATCACGCATCTAAAGTGGGATAACATAATAAGTCGTATAAATTTAAACAGGTAGGCATTGACCTTCTCTCTATAGAACGTAACTGTAAGGGCGTACACTATAAGCGTATTAATCTATTCATCCTGATACTGCAGGCTAGACAACTGGCAGCAACATACTACCCATATCTCGACTAGAAACCATCGTTCGGATCACAAACAGAGTACTCACTATAAGAAGTGATCCTCATCAAGAATCCAGGGTAAGCGAGTAATCCCTTAATCCCGCAGAACTGGTGTACTTTTATGAGTTTTGGGTGTTCCATTGAAATTAGAAACTAGATAGGCATGTTAGCCGTTCTTCCCCAGTCCCACATATTACTATCTTCCCATTTGTTATGTTCAAACACGAGGTACCTCCACAAGAGAATAACCGCCAACATTGTACCTAGGGGTCTCGTTGTACAATTGAGGTATTAGTTCCACTCACGTAAAATTCCATCTAGTTGCAAATTTGAATGGAAAACTTTATGGGACAGACTTAAGCAGGGCGACAGCAACCAGATCCTGATCTCAAAGGGGGAGCAACTGGGTTGAAACAAGTAATTGATATGGACATCTTTTTAATTATAGCTCATTGACTTGATATTAATGACAAAAGAAATAGATAAGACAGATATGTTTCTCATGTGTATTCTGTATGACAGGATTGATGCTCAAACATTTATAAATGAGTCTTTGGTTACCTTGGATAGCATATATTTCAGGATGTATTGAAAAGTAACAAATGCTTGTGCATAGTGTTGAAGTTAATTGTCTGTATATAATTCATTACAGGGCAATTACATATACCCCCTGATTGTGACAGCTTACCATTGGTCTTGATAAAGGTGGTAACTATAAGGAGAACCCACCGAAACGCGTCGACGCACAGAGTGGTATAATTCAAGTCTCCAACACCAGAGTTGATATGCTGATGTCATAGCAATACAATATTGGTGTTATCACAACGGAGCCAGAATATACAAACTGTATTCAACAATTGCATGGTGTACCTGTTCTGTCTTTCCTTCTCAATTGTGCAGGTCGCAATTGTGTGTATTGTTTTAACCGTGTTTTAAGACTAGGGATCTAGATTAGTGAAATGTACTCCTGTGTTTTTAAGTTATTCAAAATAAATGAATTTTTAACTACCTATATGTTTCTATTGTATGTACTTATGACATTGTGAGGCTTGGTATCGTAACCTTCACTTAGCATTGTCTCAAGGGAAACTTCTCTTCTTTTGGTCCTATGCTTTGCTCCATGTGCATCGCTGCTTGTACACCTGCCAAGAGAAATATTGCAGAAATAAAAGAACAACAAATGCTAAATAAAGAGATCATTCATTGAGATTATGAGCATCAATGTACAGGATGCATATCTAGATTACCTCAGATGAACGACTTTCTTCAGCTAAAAGGGTCGTCTATTGTAATTTGGCTGCGATGGGGTGAGCATTCAATCAATCAATCAATCAGAGTACTTGTAAAGCGTGCTACTTACCCGTGAGGGACCCAAGGCACTGAGGGGAGGGGGGAGTGCTGCTACTGCTCGAATAGCCAGGTCTTTAGGAGTCTTTTGAGGGCGAGTAGGTCTTGGGTCAGCCGTATGTGGGTAGGGAGGGTGTTCCAGGTCTTGGCGGTGAGGTAGGAGAAGGATCTGCTGCCGGAGGTCATTCGTTGGATGCGGGGGACAGCAGCGAGGGCAAGTCTGGCGGAGCAGAGCTGGCGGGTGGGGGTGTGGAAACTGAGTGTGCTGTTCAGGTAGGCTGGTCCGGCGTTGTGGAGTGCTTTGTGTGCGTGGGTGAGGAGCTTGAAGGTGATCCTCTTGTCAAAGGGGAGCTAGTGTAGGTCTCTCAGGTGGAGTGTGATGTGGCTGTGGCGGGGGACGTTGAAGATCAGTCGGGCGGAGGTGTTTTGGATGCGTTGTAGTCGTTGTAGGTGTTTGGCTGGGATTCCTGCATAGAGTGCGTTGCTGAAGTGCAGTCTGCTGCTGACAAGGGCCTTTGTCACCGTCCTTCTTGTTTCAGTCGGGATCCACTTCTAGATCCTGCGGAGCATGCGGAGGGCACTGTAGCAGGAGGAGGAGACAGCGTTGACCTGCTTAGACATGGAGAGGGAGGAGTCGAGGATGAATCTAGATTGCGTGCATGGTCGGTGGGTGTTGGTGCTGTTCCCAGTGTGGTCGGTCACCAGGAGTCGTCCCAGGCTGAGGGGGTGGGTCCGAAGATGAAGACCTCCGTCTTGTCCAAGTTCAGCTTCAGGCGGCTGCTCCTCATCCAATCGGCGACGGCCTTCATTCCCTCGTGGAGGTTGGTTTTGGTGGTGTGCAGGTCCTTGGTGAGGGAGAGGATGAGCTGGGTGTCGTCAGCGTAGGAGATGATGTTGAGGTCATGATGGCGGGCCACTTGTGCGAGGGGGGCCATGTAGATGCATTAGCAGAAGCCATCCTGTATTTAGAGACTATCTTGTCCATTTTGTGGAATCCATTTTGTATTTCTAGCAGCCATTTTGTTTGCCATGAGTTACCATGTGCTCGCCATGTGCTCCCTCCTTCCTTCCTGTTAACTGCTCTTGAAATCTGCCTAGAGACAAGATATATTTAGCCTTTTCTGTTTCGCACATGCTCAGTTGAGCTTGCAGCTGTCCTTGCAGCTGTCCCCAGACTGTAACTGTCAGGATGTGTTCACCAGAATTAGCAACTGTTAGCTCCTTCCACTTGTTGACTGTGCATTTTCTGTATGACCTTATATGTACCTAAAACCAGCATTTTGAACTTGTACCGCCTTCATTTGAGACCCTGTGTGGGTATAAAAGGACCAAGCTCCTTCCATTCAGTCTGCTACTTCATACATTACCGAAGGGTGCTGTGTGAATGTAGTTCCACCTCATGAGGTTTAATAAACTCTGTATTTTCTATTCCAGCTTCTAGCCTTGCTGAGGCCCACTACTACAATAGGGTTGCGCCAGAGAAACAGGAATATTGGTGTGGTCCACACTGATAACGCTTTTCGTGAACTGCTTTTAAAAACATTAAACCTTTGAATCGACTTTGCTGACGCTTTTAATTTGTTTTATGGCATTTAGGTAGAAACTAAGGCCCACTTACTTACACAATAAAAAAACTCTCTTCTTCACCCGCTGTTCGAGCGGGGGCTCAAACCTCTCTCCCTTTAATAGTGCCATCTTGGCTGAGGGCCTGTGCCATTTTTTAGCGCCATATTGGTGTGCGCTCTAGTCGTGGGATCGGCTGGACTTGCCTGCCTACTTCAACCGGGCAATGCAAGTGCGCAGCGGGCGCGCCGAGGGCGTGATGGAGGCGCACCAGAGGCAAGCCCATCTGCGCCCATCTGCACCCGTCCGCGCTCCGGACGCACTCCGGACGCGCTTAGTGCCAGCCATGCTGCCCATTGTAACAGCAAACAAGGGCGTGTGACCTACTCCAGGGAACAACTTATGGAGTTAGGTAAGTGGGAATGTAAAGTTCTGCATCAACCACTGCCCACTATGAGCTATATGAGAAAATCCCTTACCTTTGGCCTGATTTATAGCCGCTCGTTATTTAAACACCATATGGAGGTGTCACTTATGATTGAGGACTTGAGCTTGGACCCACTGTTTCTAACTGAAACATGGATTAGTGCGGAGTGCGTGGTCGAAGTAGGACTTGTCTGTCCTGCTGGCTAAAATTTTTTGCATAACCCTAGAGTAGTGGGTAGAGGAGGAGGAGGGGTGGGAGTGATCTTTAGGGAGGAACTGAACTTTTTACCCCTGGAAATTGACGAAGTGATGGAGATAGAACTTCTGAGGTTCACATTGCAGGAACCCAGAGGTAGTCTTCTTACTGGAATGGCATGTTATAGACCCCCTGGGTGTGCCACTCAATACCAAACTTTCTTATATACTGTTACTAATCTAACTTTAGAACACTCCAGAACGATTATATTGGGAGATTTTAATCTGTGGGAGAATGGGAAGTTGAGCAGCCATTTGAGGGATCTGAAGAATGCATGTGCGAATCTCAGTCTTCAACAGCTGGTGAAACACCCCACCCATCAGGGGGGACATATTCTTGACCTCCTGTTCGCTAGTCAATCTGAAACTCAAGTACTTAGCATAACACCACAAAATTGGACGGATCATTATTTAATCCGTTTTAATATCATGCTACCTGTCCAGTGGATAATTCAAAATGTTCAGCAACCTACCGGAGAGGAAAGGAGTGGGCCAAATTAGGAAAGGATAACATCCAATTAACCCCCCCTTAACGCGCATTTTTTTGCCCCTACTGCTACAGTAGAGGAGAATTACAAAACCTACTACAACTACATAACTGACGTTTTGGATCAGTTAATCCCGGTAAAGAAGCTAAAAAATTTGAAATAAAATTACAGCACCCTGGTATAATAATGAACTTTAACAACTTCGCCTGACTTGCAAGAAGGCGGCAAGAAAATGGAGAAGGAAGTACCTAGAGCTAGATAAGCAAGAACTGAGACTAGCACAGTCCAAATACAAGGAGCATATTTTAAAGTCCAAGGCTAACTTCTATGCCAACTCCATTTCACAAGCACCCAATGGTACAAAAGCATTATTTAAGATCATTAAGGATCTTTCTGCCCCTACCTGTCTGAGTAATAAAGTGGTGGCATCGCAGACACTGTGCAATGAGATTGCTTCTTATTTCACAGATAAAGTTGCAAAAATTGTTGGAGCTTTCCATATCAATGATTATGGGGACAAGGATAATTCTGCACAGAAGGTGGTGAAGGACCTGTGGCAGATATCTACCCTGGATCATTTTCAGATTTTTACTGACATTTCTTTCAATAACCTGGTGCATAGTGTGTCTTCGGGATCTCCCCTTGATCCTTTCCCTCACAAAGTCTGGAAGACTTTTGGCCAAGCCACTCTTCCCTGGCTGAGCCAGATATGCAACCAGTCTTTAGAAGAAGGCATAGTCCCGGAGGGATGGAAGCAGGCTGTGGTGACACCCTTGATCAAGAAGCCCTCATTGGACCTGGCAATCTCTCTTTTGCCATTTCCAATTAAAATCATGGAAAAGGCTGTAAGCAAGACTTTATCTTGCTTCTTGGAGGATAGTAAACTGCTGGACAAGGACCAATTTGGGTTCCGGCCGTGTCATGGGACTGAGACTGCTTTGACCACCATGATGGATAATCTTCGCATGCGGGACGACAATGGGAATGTTACTGTTCTAGTACTTCTCGATATGTCGGCCGCATTCGACACGGTGAGCCACGCAATCTTAGTGGAAAGATTGGAGAAGATTGGGGTGAAGGGACGGGCTCTGCAATGGTTGCGGTCCTATCTGGAAGGAAGACAGCAGGTGGAAACCATGGTGCTGTTCTCCTCTCATAAATCCCCTGTAGCATATGGGGTACCACAGGGCTCTGCGATTAGCCCCATTCTTTTCAATATCTACTTGCAGCCTCTGTTTCCCATCATTAAATTGTTCGGGGCAGACCCGGTCAACTATGCGGACGATACACAACTGGCGTTCTCCCTGGAAGGAAAACACGCAGTATCCATTGAGACATTTCAGGAGTGTATGCGTCAGACTGCAGGTTGGCTTTGGAGAAACTCACTGCAGTTTAATGGGGGGAAAATGGAGGTGCTGTACTGCTCTTCTGCTAAGCTACCTAAACATATACCATCGGAGTTTAGGCTTACCCCTGAGGAGGAACCTCTGGCCCCCGTTAGCACGGTGCATAATTTGGGAGTTCTTATAGATGATAACCTCCAAATGGAGTTGCAATCAAACAGGACGGCCAGCTTGTGCT
The DNA here is from genome assembly GCF_964261635.1 of Lissotriton helveticus. NCBI lineage: Eukaryota > Metazoa > Chordata > Amphibia > Caudata > Salamandridae > Lissotriton > Lissotriton helveticus. Next base: position 1,145,927,857 of record NC_136063.1, on the reverse strand, counting down.
TCTCCTTAATGCGAATGCTGCACCAGATACTCCCAATTCTTCCCAAGGACTTGCACACTCTTGTAGTGAGAAGCACAGTGTTGAGCAGAATGGATTATTGCAACTCCCTGTACCTGGGAGCCCCACAATATATCTTGCAGGGGCTGCAGAGGGTCCAATCGACAGCAGCAAAATTGGTGCTGAACAGGCAACGTAGATCTTCATCTACTCTTGCCCTGAGAGATCTCCACTGGCTGCCTATTAAGGAAAGGGTCCACTTTAAATCACTCTATATGGTGCACAGAGTGGTACATGATCTGGGCCCTATCCCACTACAGGAACCTTTCACCTGGTACCTCCCCAAGAGGCAGCTTCGCTCTTCTAGTGCAAGATTGCTGGCAACTCCTAGATTCAAGCGTTCTAGGATGGGAGGGAGGGCCTTCAGTGTGGTTGCTGCCCACCTTTGGAATGAGTTACCTCAGAATATTAGACAAATCAACCCTCTAATCGAGTTCAGAAAGAGCCTGAAAACCTGGCTATTCCCTAAGGCATGACCCCTCTTCTTCAACTTTCCTGTTCTTTGGCTCACCTAGAAGATGGCTATTTTCTTCAGTTTGAGCGCCAGTATACCCTTAGGGTGGCAGTATGCGCTATATAAGAACCACTTACATTACATTACATATGTGTATGTATTTAGTGGGATGTGGAAATTAGCCCGAGGACTTGTCTGCTTCCGCTTGTGGACTTTTTTTCTGTTCAACTGCCTCTATTTAACTTTCTTAATAGAAAACGACCAGCATAGGTCAATAAAATACCTTAATCACTTTAGCATTCTCTAGATTCCAGTCCATAGAAATTGTATTCCACAATCACCCGTAGACAATAATATTTTTTTCAAATCTTGTATTTTCAGTGATATGACCACTGAAGGCCCTGATTTTATATTAAGAAAAGAGCTTCGGACTATACCATTTCCTGCTGAAAGGCAATATTTCTCTGCATGTATTCCCATACCTGGCATGTCACGCAGATCGGTGCTTACTTTCCGTCTATGTTAAAGAACAGTAGATGTTTCAAGACCCAGGCTAATGTGGTGCATAGCTAAATACACATAAGGTCCAAAAGGCGAGACTGATTGAATTGCAAATGCTTGTTTCATATTACAGAAGGTTTCCAAGGTCTTTTGTACACCTCCATGGGGCAGGGCTGTATGGAAGGTATTCCACCGTTAAATGTGACAAAAGCTTTCATGACCACGGGAGGTAGTATTACAGGAGAAGAATTGTATATACTCCTACATTCCTTTGCAAATCAGTGCCGAAATGTGAAACGTTTACCATTAGTAAAAATGGAAAGAGGGCACAGTCTTCCTATTTATACTCTTGTCTAAGTAGCTTACATGCCCCACCAAGCCCCTAAGGCCAGGCGGGCTCCGAAGTGCGGGTGCCTGTGGCCTTCATAAAGAGTGTTTACAGTTTCTGCTTGCTCCTAGGAAGTCAGTGCCCATCCCCTCTGCCCTGGTATTGTCTGTACCTAGCTTGAATACACTTTTCTAATCATTTTGAAAATGTGCATATTAATCTTGTTGCACCTTCACTTTATTCTGTAAAATAATATGAAACCTGTCAAAATATATATGTGAATAATTGATACACTGTCAAACTTAAAAAAGCAAATATTGTACATGAACTTGATACATCTGCCAAAACACTAAATGGAATGTAGATTAGTTTTGAATCCAGACATTGAACTCTTCCTTTGCTACAGACTATTTTCTGAAGACCAATTACTTTCCCCATTATCTACAGACATTCTACACGGACTACTGCCAGGATCCATATCAGCTAATAACACCACCTCAACAGCACAGCTTCAATAAAATAATTTAACCACATAGACATCTTTAACCTCAATCTACCAAAAGATTGCACTGACAAAACCATGAAAGAAGTATTTCTTGAACTACCATTTACCTTTGCACCATATAGCCAACTCAGTATAGGCATCATCTTTTAGGGGGACGTTGCCTGCAGGGGCAACATGGCGGATGTGTTCTAAGGTCGCTCCGCCACATAGCCCCATAATCTGACACATGTATGTGAAAATCTGCGACATTCTATGCAGGACGCTGGTACGGAGGACTTTACCCACACCTAGGATTCCAGGAAGATGACAATGCAGGCTCTAAATCTGTCGCATAAGCACCTGAGCCTGAAGTGAGGTCTCTGTTAACAGGCCTGGGGAGGCGACCGCTAAACAGTGCATTAGCGGAGAGGGCTGACGCTGGCAGGGAGATCAGCGGGAGCCAAGAACATCGCACCCCGGAGCACCGACGAGCCATAAGGAGTGTCCGGTGCAGAGGGAGATACTGACGCGAATGGCTGTTGGGATGAGCAGTGCCGCTGGCAATGCTGTTGAGCAGAACCCAGAGCAAGGCCTGGGTTTGGGCCTGCAAGAGACTGCACACGCCGAAATGTGGGGACAAGCGGAGGATTGTCTGCAACTGGTGGGTTGATGAGGAGGACTCTAATCACCCATGAGGCCCCAACCAACTGGCAGAGGCAGTGTGTCAGCCACTACCTGTGGACCTTTGTAAACAGTGGTGATCCGGATCGTTGGACAGACCGGGAGGAGTGATTGCCAGCCGGACAGTGTGTGAGGAGGTGCCGACGGGGCTAACGCGCAGAGTTGGTGCCTGTCGCTGAAGAAATGAGCTGCAGGAGCCAAAGAGATGGAACCCTGCAGTGACAACATGGCAAGGACAACAGCGGGTAAGAAGGGGGAGGGCCAGAAACTAACTGCTGAAAGGGTGTGCCCTGATGTAGACGCTGCTACCGGGCACACGCAGTACAGAGCCCGGATCTGCGCCAAGAGGAGGCTGGGCCACACTAGGCCCAGAAAGCAGAGATTAGCCACCAATAGCTGCATGAGCGATGCCCCACCCTGAGTGCTGAAAGTGCCCGCATCTCCTGCATCATTGGGGATCTCCTGCATGGGGCCAGAGGCAAGAGACCACCAGAGGGGAAACTTCATGAAGCCCCCCAACTGACTGTGACTCTGCGTCCTGTGAGTCAGTTCACATGTGAGGGCTGAGAGTGCAACATCAATACTACTGCAGGAAAGGTGAGGCCTGCGGCAGTGCATTGGACCCAACACATAGTTTGACTCCCAGTTACGCACTCACCAGAACAGCTGCTATCCCCGTAGTGCCATAGACTGAACCATCTACTCCAGGACATAAGAGAGGTAGCTTCTATGCAGCGCATACATATAGAGTAAGCACTGGGAGCCCAACGAGTTATACCACATGGAATGACCCTGTGTGCCTGATTCACTGTGGGGCAGGATGAGACTTGAACCATTGGATATAGACCTGATGCTGTAGAACATGCTGCATACTTACGTGACCTGCATAGAGACTCTCAGCTAAACTGTTAAGCCTGCGATGTGCAATGCATCAGTCAGACAAACCATATTACTCGGTTGCAGAGACAGGCCGCACTATAGACACTGGATATCGAGCCTCCTCGCAAGCCGCAGGCCCTGTAGACATGGACCAAACACAACTTATACCATTGCAGGGCCTCCCGGAAGACAGCCTGGACGCAATCCTGAATGCCAAAAAGAGATTTAGAGAGTCGCTAGAATCCAAAATCAATAAAGTGGCAGTAGACATAACGTTGTTGCATGTGGATCATAGGAAGTTGAAGGACCGCATCACCTCTGCGGAGCAAGACATACCATATCTCTAACCACCCACAGATTTCATAGAAACACAACAAAATGCACACAAGGCCAGAATACGCCTGCTTGAGAATCGAGTGGAGGATGCACAGGACCACTCTAGAAGGAACAATGTCTGCCTGATTGGCCTACCAGAAGGGGCAGAGGGCCAAGACACAGTTACTTTTATGGAACAATGGCTTAAAAACATTCTGCACTCCTCCTCTCGATCTCCATTTTTACTATAGAGCGAGCACACTGTATCCCATCTAAAAAACCAGCGCCCAGCATGGGGACTCATCCACTTATTTTTAAAATGCTGCACTTCAGGGACAGAGACATGATCCTTCGTGAAACGAGGAAACTTTCTGAGGTCAAATTTGTGAATACGAAGGTACTGTTCTTTCCGGACTGCACAATAAGAGTGCAGCGGCAACAATGATCTTGCCTACAATAAAAGCAGATGATCCGACAGTTGGACATTTCATATTCATTGTTGTACCCAGCAAGACTCCGAGTAATTTCCGACGTTAAGGTGAGATTTTTTGACACTACTCAAGACACCTGGGACTGGTTGGAAACCACTGGCCAGTTTTCAGGTCCTTGTCCACCAGGCATATGAGGAAATCGGAATTGTGCAGCAAGAACGACAGGCAGCTGTTCAGGTGGCAGAGCATATAACAGTAGTCACAGAAACAGTCAGTAACGAAGGAACGCCAATCAATTACTCGGAAGATGAGAGCTCATCGGCGGCTGGCCTGCCGGACACTGCTTCATTACGGTTGCCAGATATAATACCACAGACTTCTGATGATAATATATAATATTGTAGAGCCTGCATCCGTATTACGAACTCTCTGAAAAATTGCACCTCAGCACAAACTGTTACTCAAATTCTCCTCTATTGCTAACTCTGTAGGGGGGTATAATTATTTGTCATTGTATTAAGTGTCGCAAAGGACGCTCGTGATGTGATTCTCACTTCACACGCTTGCGTGACACACTACCTGAAACATAGGGGATTTTTCAGTGGCATGCCCTGTGTACCCTTACACCCCTTCCATTTTCCCTCACATAGGGAGTTTGTTGGTTACGCTGGAAGTTTTCCTCCCCGCCAGGGTTTGGGCAGCACCTGTTGTTATTTGGGGCCGCTCTATTAGTATTCATGAATTGCCATGTTGGTACATTAGTTTTAGACCTTGTTAACTGGGCTTCTCTGGGGGCGCATGCAGTGACACTGAAGTTAACTGAAATTGCACATATATTTGCACACATAGTCCTGATCACACTTCTCTCCTTCCCTATAGTGGTGCCATGACAGATCATACGATTCTTACTTGGAATGTGCGTGGTCTTCACACACCCTCTCGCAGATATGCAGTGTATTCTCATCTCAAGAGGCCAAATGTATGCATCGCTCTCTTACAAGAGACACATTTGACTCAGACTGAGACCGTTAGATTGCAGAGGAAGTGGAGGGGCAAAGTCTTTGTCACTGATTTTTCCCTGTACGCCCATGCAACCTTAATCTGGAATCGCCCGGGCACATCCTTCCTGGTAGAGGAGGCTATTACAGACAGAGAAGGCAGATATGTGTTTCCAAAGATTAGGCTGGATGGGCGATATCTCCTGCTGGGTAGTGTATATGCCCAAATACAGAGCAGGGGTATTTCCTGAGATCACTGTCTCAGATACTGACCAAATGGTGTGACATACCATGACTGATAAGAGGGGATTTTAACAACCTCATGGACACAGGGCTAGACAGATCTTTCCCCCCTTTCCGGTGCACTACTACCTCTTCCAACTCAACTGGACTGAGTGAATGGGTGTGCAGCTGGAACCTGGTCGATGTCTGGATACATTGTAATCATGGAGATCGGGTATACTCATTTTATTCTATGCCTCGCGACTTGCATGTTCGACTGGACAGGTTCTTGAGCTCACCCTTCTTGCTTACCTATGTAACAGGCTCAGAGTACCGGGGTCACACAAATTCCTACCACTACCTACACTACGTCACAATTGACTGGGAGTACAGAACCCCTGACATTCCTACATGGAGGCTACAGCCGGCGATGCTAGAAGACGCCACCTTCCGGGACTAGTTAGGGGAGGCCATTAGTGAGCACTTTACACACAATACAGGTACTGCCTCATCCACCATGGTGGAATGGACCGTGCCTCGGGCTGGGCTGCGGTATGAGGAAACAAATATAGTCGGAATTGTTGGAGGTGAAAAAAATGATTCAACATGTCATTTGAATGCCAAAGATGTCTAAACTTTGCAGCACACTCAGCGAAAACCCATGCAACAGCAGTTCGATCTGGGCCCCCCCTGGCCTGGTTGATCAAATATGACCAGTCATCGGTACCCATCATGGCACTTAGATCCCAGGAAGGTGGGCTCAAATACACACAGTACGAAATTCACAGTGAGAAAGCCACACATTTTACACAACTATACCAATCAGTCTGAGGCAGATATACATACCTTTCTCGACAGTCTTGCCTTTCACAGTCTCACACCTGGACAATGTAGGACACTAGACGTTCTGCTCACACTAGAGGAAGAAAAAGCACAATGCCAGCATTACAGTCTGGCAAAGTTCCTAGCCTGGACAGTTTTCCGCATGGGTTTCATAAAACATATGCCGAGATCTTGGGGCCGCAGTTACTTAGGGTGTACACTGAAGCATTGCAAACTACATGCCTTCCAGCCTCCCTGCCAGAAGCGACACTGATCACCCTCCCGAAACTAAATAGAGACCCCAGGCAAGTGGGTGCTTTTCAACCCCTGGAGCTACTGAATATGGATTATAAAATACTAGCAGTAGTTTTGCCAGGACAATTCGCACCCATCACTCCGCATCTTGTCAATGTAGACCAGAATGGTTTTGTCCCAGCTCAAAATTCCTTCCTTAACCTACACAGGCTATTCCGGGTAATGCGGGATGCTACAGAGATTTGGCCGGTAGCTGGTTGCATGGAATTAGACTTAGAAAGAGCCTTTGATACCATTGAATGTCCTCATATGTTTGCAGTGCTATGGAAATTTGGATTTGGACCTTACTTTTAAAGTCTGGTCAAATTACTATATGGAGCACCATCAATACGGGTTCGCACAGGAACCTTGATTTCAAGGCCCATAAAGATCGGAAGCAGTACTTGGCAGTGTTGCCCTCTCTCATCACTAATCTTCTCCCTTGCTGTAGAGCCTCTGGTGATTGCAATGCTTCAATCGGCAGAGCACTGAGGTACCCAGCTAGGTGTGGAAATACAACGAATACCATCGATCATACCGGACACACTTCAACTATTTGTAAGACTATCAGGGCTAGGTGTCAACTGGGGAAAATCATGCATATTCCCCTTTGCCTGCGACATAGCAGCCCGCATTCTGATTGTTGATGGTGCATCAGTGACTTGGCAGCCAGTCATGTTTCGCTACTGGGGAATAAGAATATATCATACAGATTGGGAAATCTTAGATGGCAATCTAGCCGGAGCAGTCACTGCTCTGAAGCCACAAATAGAATTCTGAAAAACACTCAGTCTCTCAGTTGCAGGTAGGGTAGCGCTCATAAAGATGGTGATGCTCCCTCACCTGTTGTACTATTTTAATAACCACCCACTCTACCTAACAGCATCCTTTTTTCACTCCTTGGAAGGTACACTTATGATGCAACAAACAATGCAGGGTGGCGCTTATAAAGCTATATTTGCCCCAGATGCAGGGAGGGCTAGCTTTATCAAACATGGAACACTATTATCTGGCATCCCAGATACAATGGGTGGCGGGCTGGGTGGTGGAACTGCACCTAGTCAACACAGCGGGATGTGGTCCCCCATAAACGGTAGATAGACCTTTATATATTTTTCATCCATTCATTGGCCCACACAAATTTCTCCCCTTATTGGTAGAGGTAGCTCAGAGGTGTTTCTGTCGGGCTTTATACCTCACTAGATACATCACACCATATGCACCAGCCATCCTGTTGCTGGGTATGCCAAGGGGTGGAGGCAGGGTTAGAGTGGCAGAGCATACAGCTTGGCATGACGCAGGGTTCTGCATGCTGGGAGACCTTAATACAGGTGGGGCGCTATGGTCAGTTGCTGATTTGGCTGGTGAAGAGGGAGTTCCTCCTGGACTCTTCTTAAACCTTGCTTCTTGGATGAGCACACTGGGGTAACATCTCACAGGAACCACAAACACATTTATTGATGCAATACATATATGTGATGGGCCCAGGATGGCACCTTATTAAATGGTTTGCGGAATCGATTCATGAACACTCTGTAACTGATTTGGAAACCCTGCAGAACCGATGGCAGGTAGACAAAATCCGCCAGTGCACAGCTAAAGAATGGACCATGATGCTAGAGAGCCCCAGACAGATTCCCAGAAATGCCAGGTTTCGCCTGATTCAATTCTACATAGTTCACAGGGCATACGTATCCCCAGAAAAAATTAACAGGTATTTTAACAGAGCAGATGCATGCTGTCCACATTGTAAACTGATAGACTCTGGACCATTGCATATGTTATGGTTAAGCCCCAAGCCGCACACCTATTGGAGAGGAGTGATACAGCTTTTTTCCACAAGCATTGATAGGGCACTCCCAAATACGAGGGAAGCCTGTGTCACAGGGATATTTGCCAGGGGTAAGAAACATAGAGTCAACTCCAGATTCTTACACCTAGGCCTGGTGGTAGCCAAGTGGCTTATCACAAGGCTCTGGAAGGCTGAAGCATGTAGCATGTTAACAAGGACCCCCTGTAAATAATCTCGAGCTCCTAGAACAGGGTGTAACAACAATTGTGAACAAAATTCCTAGACAGTTCTATCGATAAACATTACATCAACATTTTTCTCATCAAGAGACAACTGATAATTAAGAACTCATTGTAAAAAAGAATGAGTTTGTTAAAACATACAAAATGTCATTTTATTCATATTTTTGTTAAAAAAGAAATGCATATTGATGATGAATTTGAATACAGAATGTGTTACACAGTTAATATTATACATTGATGATTGATTATGATGGTTTAGTGAGCAATATGATATCAACAATCAAGAATACGAAAATATGATACTGGAAACATATTAAAACAAGGACTAGTGCAAAGTGGCTGTGAGATGTGAATTCTCAACGCGCATTTCAGCACCAAAGGTGCCTTCATCAGGAGTGCCACAAGTAATGTATTGTTGCAGAGATGGTAGGTCTAGTCTATATGTTTAATGGTCGAGGGAGGTTTGAAAAAGGATACCAGGTACTGCTCGAAAACGGGAATATTCGCAGTGTGGAGGGAAGGTCAAATAAGTGCCACGTTCAGGGACCAAGGTAGTAGGAAAAGTCTAGGTTATCTGATGTCAGGTGCTCCACTGCGAGCGGGAAAGAATCTCCTAAGGCCAATGGCGGATGTAGATAAATTATTTTCACATTCGTTACTACTCGATATTTGGCGTTGAGACAAGCTTTCAGCTGTGTGAATATCCAAGGATAGTCATGCTAGTCTCTGTCAGTGTTGCAAAGAGTTTATGTAGGTTGCCTCAAAAACGGAAATTCATGTTATGGGGGGATAGGTGGAGGCAGTCTGGTTGGGCAGCTGGGAGTCTGGTTGGGCGGTTAAGTGGACCCCACATACAATGATTGGTGGTGCTGCGAGTTGTGTCAGTCTGTGGAGTTCCCTCATGGAGGGAAGCCTGTGTCACAGGGATATTTGCCAGGGGTAAGAAACATAGAGTCAACTCCAGGTTCTTACACCTAGGCCTGGTGGTTGCCAAGAGGCTTATCACAAGGCTCTGGAAGGCTGAGGACCCTCTGACACTGAAAGCCTGATCTCAATTCATGCTGAACTGGGCCAAAGCAGAGGGTGCTGCCCTTCAAAGGGAAGATATCTTTGGATTACGCAAATACATAATTTCTACTGCCCAAAACATAATCCTAATGACGTTTCAACTAGAATAAGCTCCAGAAGATTTTACAGACAACCCCAGCGCTGACTGACTTGAATCACACGCAGGCTGCCATCGCAGTCATCATACAGTGTGGTCTGGAGTGTGCAGTGCATGCTATACACAATAGACTCAAGTGCAGGTCCATGTAAACAGGCCTAACCAATTTAACCTGCAGAAGTGGCATGGTGGTTGCGGCCACGCACCTCCTTTCTCCGCCTTGGCCCATCCCAGTTCCTCCCCTCTCTATTTGTTGTTCCGAGTTTTGGGATTATATATATATAGCTGTTTGATCAATAATCCTGGTGATACAGCATAGTTGCAACGAGTCAATAGCAGCACCCATATCAAACATGCGCACATGCAGGTGGGCACCTCATGAATGTATATGAATTGATCTGTTACCGTTGCATGGTATCATTTATGTGCGAGCTCTATTTGTTGAAATACTTAATGTTGTACGGCCATAAACTGGCACATATGTTATCTGCCAACATACAAGTGTATCGCCATGCATAATATGTTTTTGAATGAAATGTATGCTTTGGTACGTAACATGTACGCTTGTAATATGTTTCATCTATCCTAAAAATCTAATAAAACAGATAAAAAAAGAATGCATCATCTTTTACTTCTTAAGCCTTCTCTGTACCTCGATGATGACATTCAGATACTATCCTGCAATACTTCTGGGTGGACCGACTACATCAGCATCTCCTTTGATGTTTTGCACACAAGTAAACCTTACAGTGGACACCGAAAGCTGTTCTAAAATGAAATGTCGTTCTTTCAAAATATTCCCTCAAGGTCTAAACACAATAACCAACATATTGGATCCCTTTGCCCAAATCAATGTCCATGAGGTAACTCTTCTCAAAATTCAGACCATCAACTCTCTGATTCTCCTAAGATGTCACACACAGCAATCAAACGAAGATAGAAATGTGGAAGAAAATATTTCACCTGCCTATTTACACAATGTTGATAAGGTGTTACGTATATTGTCATAAAGTGGGCTATTATTTGGGAAGGTGTGCCTTACCATCATAATCATAAAAACACACTGGTTAGGTCAAACACAAGCCTTGGTGAAACTTCCATCTACCCCTGGTAGATATGCCAGCAGACAATTACTCTGAGGAATGTGGTGTTATTATATTCAAGCAATTCCAAGAACTAAAGTCAAGACAAGTTAGTAACAAAGGAACACAATTAATGAGCAGAAAGACATCAGAACAATTAAAATGATATAACAGAAACAAGAAATGTGAATTTGTAAAGGTTTGGGGGAAAAGTCCCTAGAAAAAGTAAAGCTCCTTTGAAAAATATTAGGTTATAGTTGAATGGGATCTACAAAAGAATTCAGGTTGATCACGATTGAGTGGAGGTTGGATACACTAATTGGATAATCCTGGTCAAAGTTTTAACTTCGGACTTAGTCTACTTTTTGGACAAAGGCTAGATTTGAGGCAGAATCTGACAAGAGTCCCTTCAATTCAGATACATCACTGGCAGTCTCCCACTGAAGCTGCTGATTTTGGTGCCAAATGCTCTGGTTGGATTTTGTAGGTCCTGGGTAAGTCAGTCAAATAAATAGGTCTATTTAGACCATAGTCTCTAAACAAACCTGTACATACATATACAATATCTGTACATAGGACCTGATTTGGATCTTGGCAGACATGCTACTCCGTAACAACTGTGACGGATATCCCTACCAGCGAAATATGAATCCTTCTATATTCTGTGGGATTTATATTTTGGCTGACAGGATTTCCATCACAGTTGTGATGAAGTAACCCATCCACCAAGATCTAAATCAGAAACATAATCAATAAATACCAATCAGCTAAAAGTATTTAAAAAATCTTCACAGGTAATAAATACCTTCCTATTGTACAGGTCACATCAATACATACAGTACTGTCTTTAGGGCTGGTGGTATCCACTGCAACAATGTTCGTTTGCAACCCCATTGACCACCACCACCACAGATTCTCTCACTACCACCCTATAAGAGTGCCCCTCAAGTCTCCATAACCACTCTCTCTCAGATGCTTTTAAAAAAATAGTTTTATAGGCTTGTCGCCACTCAGGCCAGTGTAGGGTGTCCGAGCAATTTACATCACACACTATACAGAGACAATCAATCATAGCTGTGTAGTTTAATGTATGGGAAATGTTCAATAAGACTGAGGACTACAAGGTGTAGACATCACATGTCTACCATCCTAGTAGACAAAGATAAAGAGTCCCTAAGAGCAAAAAAAGGACTAAATGTCCTCAAGACTTACAATGAAAAGGAACTCATACCCTACTGTTCAATATACCACTGTCAAAATAGACAAATTGCAAAAAAGTTTCTTTGTAATTGCTTATGTTAAAGCTCTATTGTTCATTTTATTAAGTCATGATACACAAAGATTAAAAATTTGCTACCAAAGCAAAACAGATATTAAAAAATGTGTTAACAATAGTAAAAACACATAATAAACATCATCACATATTAAAATACAATTAGTTACAATTTTTGAGAAAAGTAGTTGTCGACGCAGCGTTTCGGTGTTTTAAAAAAAAAATATTTACACCTTCTTCAGGACAATTTCTCAAAATAGATACTTATCAAGGGGAACTTTCGAATGGGTTCAAACAGGTTTCTTTAAATCGTAAACCATCAGTTTAATTTATGTTGGTTTGGTTACACACATCTGGTTTGTATCACCTTAGATTTATCGTTGTGTATCCTTTATCGCATACAGAGGAGCCACCGGTATTCATAGGGGAGTATACATTGGAATCACGTTAAAGACTGATAATGATTTCAAATGCCGCAGCCTTGAATGGTGCTGTGCTTATATCGACGGCAAAAAAGTACATGGGACATCCTCTTGTACTATAATCAGACGATAATATTTAATCGTCTGGCAGAATCACAGCCTCCCTGCTCCATCTGTCGGTGATTTCGTATATTCGTATTATAGCTAGGGTAGCTAAAGCATTTTAAAGATGGCTGACTTGCTGAATAGCGTCAGGGGCAAATGAGACCAGGAGCTCACCTGTTGTTTAATCTGAGGATGCAGAGGGGCCAGATTTTTAGTCCAGGAGCCAGGTTGAGATGACGACAAGAACACCCCAAGAAATTTAAAGCCATCCGGCACCACCGGCACCTGTTGTGCCCAAGTCCAAAGTCCAAAGTCCAAAGCTGATGACTCCCGCAGATAGGCCACAAGTAGAACTTGCGAGCACAAAGCCAAAGATTTCCACTATTCTAGCAGGCGTGGGCCAGATTTATTCGGACATGTTAAAAAGAACAACATATCAGCAGCGTATTGTGCTATGCGATTCCATACCTCAAGCAAACGCTCGAAGCTATATTTTTGGGCGTCGATTCGCACCCATGGCATGAGTGGTTCAATAGCAAGTGAGAACAAGAAGGGAGAAAGAGGACATCCCTGCCCAGTGCCTCTTCTGATGTGGAACGGCCGTGAGATTGAGTCAGCGATCCGTACCGAGGCAGTGATGTCTGTGTATAGGAAGCAAATGTATCTAAGAAGTCTAGGGCCAATGTTCAGGCAGTCCAAGAGCGCGAACAGATAGGTCCAGCTAAGGGAATCAAAATTCATATCCATATCGGCAAGAAGGAGCACAGCTGGTTCATTCAGCTAGTCAACAGAGGCACTCGCGTTGTGTGCGCGACAAAGATTGTGTCTGGTGGCACGGTCAGGCATAAAGCCCGATTGATCAGGATGAACCAGTGTGGCAATATACTGGACAATGCAGTTAGCAATGATTTTGGCCAGCAATTTGGCCTCTAATTGAGTAAAGAGATCAGTCAATATGAGGCATGCAACTCTGAGGGTCTGCCCGGCTTGTGGAATACCACTATCTCGTCGTGACGCCAGTCAGCCGGGTGGTGGTCATCCTCCACAGCACCATGGAGAGCCGCCAAATAATACACTGAGAATCGGGATGAGTATTTCTTGTAGAACTCACACGGAAAATTGTTTGGCCTGGTGCTTTACCTGAGCGCATATCTGAAAGGGCACTCTGGTCCTCCTCCGTGGTGATTGGAGCATCTAGGTCGTCATGTACTGAATCTGGAAGAGTCTGCAGGGGCAGATCGGCCAAAAATCGGTCGATGGTGGCTGCAGGGAGGGTCTCCCGTGGGGCTTAGATGTCCGTATAATACACAGCAAAGATCATTGTGATGCAAGCAGGGTCAATAAGCACCTCACCTGTTGGTCCTCGGATTTCGGGAAGGGTCACAGGTTGAAGCATCTGTTTGCACAGGTGATGCAAGGTGGTGGCAAGCTGCTGCTCCATCAGCCTCCCTGCTCCAACATTCGAAGTCTAGGATTTGTGCTTCTGTATGGACCAGTTTCCCACGTCACTGTCAATGCCGCACGGTGCAGAATGCAATGTCCAGCTCCAGCAGCGTTAGTTTCATGGCGTCCCAAAGGGGCCCTGGGGAGTGCACGGTGCCAATATTATGTGCAAAGTAATCATTGAGGGCTGTATACAACTGTTGATGTTAGGGATCATCCTGGAAGAGCCATGTCGAGAGGCACCAGCGGGGCGCGGAGCGATCAGTGCCCAGATGTATTACCAGTGTAATTGGAGAGTGATCGGACTGGCCTCTGGGCAAGATCTCTGCTGTCTGAAGTTTATGGACATGAAGAGCAGATATGAATTTATAGTCAAGGCGAGAGAAGGAATTATGTGGAGTTGAAAAATATGTGTTTTCATTTGCTGTAGTGTCATTTCCGCTAGGTATAAACCCATCCCAATCCCTGAGTCAGCGCGTGGAGTTTTGACTCTCGTGTGCCAGTCTGTGGCCCTGTGCTGCGCCATCTGTCCATTGAGGGGTACATACCATCATTCCAGTTGCGCCCAGCCAACAGGAGGCCCTGCGGAAATTCAGCCCAAAGGGAAGTCATCTATTCCACCATGGCCGATGACAAGGGAGGGGGCATACACACAAACTAGAGTGATAGGCTCACCATACATCGTGCCAGACACCACTATGTACCTGCCCCAGGGATCAGACCAAGACCGTTCTTGGACAAATGGCAATCTGTGACGGATTAATATCGCCACTCTCCGAGAGCTCCTAGTCGATCCAGAGAGGTAAGTCTGAGCAAGGCCAAAGCGCGCCAGTCAGAGCGTCTTGTTGCACAGCAAGTGTGTTTTCTGCAGCATCAGGATGTCTGCATTGTATCGCCTGGCCTGGTGGAGTACTGCCCCACTTTTAACCTTGTCCAGTAAGCTGCAGACATTCCAACTAATGGTTAACCGCCTGGCCTGAGCGTCTGTCATGTCAGGTATATATCATTCAATTGAGCTAACAAATGGGTATTATAATGCACCTGGAGCCGATGCAGGATGTGCAACACTGTGACACTGACAAAAAAAATACATTTCCCCAGAACCCCAAAGCCCCACCGATACCTCAATAATGTTGAAGCATCTGTTGCGGTATGGCAAATGTCCCACCCCCAATGGGGGGGGGGGGGGGTAGGATCCACTCCCATTCAATGGATCCCAACAGAACATGATATATACATTAAAGCATCTTCAGTCTCGCCCAAATGTACAAGAACTAGGTAGCCCATATTTGAGTTGCCATCAAGAGAGATATGTCATAGGTATAGTCCGAGAATATTTTTATGAAGGTGACTGTGATTGCCGACCATTCGTCGCACATCTACGAGAGCTACTGCGGGGCTGGGATCTTTGTCTCGAGCGTGAACGGTGCTTCTGTTTCCCGTTGAGTCTGGGCAGGTCCCGGCAGGAACCCACCGATGAGGCATCAGAATCCACTCCAGGAAGGGCATTGACCTTGCGTTTAACTGATTTGTCTATCCAGTGCAAGACCTTTTCGGGTGAATCGAAAAAATAGGTCTGTGATTTATATGAGACACGCAGACGGGCCAGGAATAGCAAGGAATATTGAATCTTCAGGCCACGCAGGTGGGCCTTGGACTCAGTGAATGACTGTCGGCGCTGTTGAACCAGTTTGGTATGGTCAGGGAAAATCATGATAGGTTGAGAGGCGTAAGTAAGGAGTCCCTTAAGCAGAGTCTGTTGGACAATCATATTCCGGTCTCTGTAGTTGAGGAAGTGGGAGATTAGAGAATGGGGAAGCGCCCCCGGGGGTGGCTTCTGCTGCAGAACTCAATGTGCCCATTCAATGATAAAGCAGGAGGAGAGGGAGTCAGCCGGGAGCCATTCCATACGCCATATGGTCACAAAAGGCAGCAATATTGTTGGTCTCACAGCCCTCAGGAAAACCCACAAAATGGAAGTTATTCCGCCGGGCTCGGACTTCCATGTCCTCCACTCTAGCTGCTAGGCTGCGCATCAATGATTCCAAATTAGATACCTTTTTTTGAAGAGTGGTCACAGCGTCTTCCGTTGTGGAGAACCGCGTTTCTGTTTCGGTAATTCGTTGACCTGCATTGCGGAGGTCCTGCTGAAGGAGCATAACATCTGACCCCACAGTGCCAATTTTGGCTTCCAGTGCATCTCTAGATTGCGTGATAGCGGCCAAGAGTGCAGCATTATCAGGGATAGGAGTCGCTGCTGTCTCTGGGCCGGGCAACTGGGCTTTAGTCCCCGAGTATTTGTCCATGGTGGATTGCTTGGAAGTTGCCCCTGTAGGATTGCCTTTAGCCATTGTGAACCAAAATGGGGTTAGACAATTCAGAATGGAGGTCCAGAGTAGGTGGTTTACCAGTAGGTCGCCAAATTGCAGCCCCAAATGCAGGAGCACAGCACAGGTCGGCCGGGAGCGGTGAACAAAGAGAGGGCCCGACACCCACAAGCCGCACCAGGACCTAGCCTGGCCACCTCCATAGGGGGTGACCCTTCACACCCCTACCCAGTGTCCCCAACCCCCACCACACAGCAAAAGCTAGGCCAGTGTCACCGGTGTCAGAGAAGGCGAAGGGGTCCATCAGGGGCACCGTGAGGAGCAGGGAAGCGATGTCATCTAGTCCATGGAAGGCCACACACTACGTAGAATAGGCGCCGCTCAGGCCAGCGCACTGATCTGGGAGGTTTGTCAGCACCCTTACAGAGGGAAATAACAATATGGGTTGAGCTGGGGCCAGAACATTCACCAGAACATCGCTGGAGAGACACGGGCATTAAGTCATACACAGGATCCACACCGGGCCGCCACTGGAACAGGCCTCACGGGGGGTGCAGTCAAAATGGCCCCAAAGGACCTGGAGAAGCCACTCACTACTGGTGGGCAGTCCGCAGCACTGGCCACCAGGTATTCAGCGTGAGGCGGGTGGGCTAGGGAGGATGGTCATACCCACCAGGTTCCACTGCAGGCAGGAGGAGAGGGAGCGGGCGGGCGCCCGCCGGGCCCCACCATGACACATCTCACTGTTCAACCACCCACCCAGGCCAAATCCAGGAATCTGGAGCTATATCCCTGAGATAGAGTCAATAGGATCGCGGTCCAATCCAACCGTCGGCTTCACACAGATTCAACGCGGGGCAGCAACGGAGCAAGAGCCCCTACCAGCAGGCCACACAATTGCAGTGCAGGCCATATCCAGCCTCTGGCGGACAGCTCACCTGGCAGATGGGCTATGGCAGGGTTCCAAGGTGACAGGCAGCTGTGTCTATATCCAGGACGAAGTCCGGATGAGCCCCTACAGGCAAGCAAGGCTTGTGCCAATCAACAGCCAGCGGAATCAGGCCCCTCCTCCGGAGGCAAGGCGCACCTAGGCCGATTCCTGGGCCCAGCCAAGCAGGCGAATCTGGCAGCTCCACAGCAGGATTGGCGCTCGATGCAGGTGTTACGGGTGGCCCACCACCTCACTGTGTCTCCCAGACGATCGGCAGGGATAGCTGCAGCAGGATGGCAGGATTTATGGAGCATTATGAGCGGGCTACGGGAGCGATGTTACAGCACGTCCGCCATGGCAGACGTGCGGCCACGTCCCCTTCCGAATGGCTTCTGCTGATTTTCTTTAAAAAAAAAAATGTATTGCCCTGGCGAAATCCCTCTGGCCCCGCCCAAGAGGCCTAGGGGGTCAGTCTATTCCCACCTTGCTCCCTTTTTTATTATTTTTGCGGGGACTCAGCTTCCCGAGATGGCTGCCAACAGCTCTTAGTTTGAAGTGTCGACAGCCAGATGTGAGCATGGGGACTGTTGGATCCTCAGGGGATCCGCATCCCTATATATATACAAATTTGGATTTTCCTTAATATTTCCAATACTACTGAACAGACTTAAGCCAATTTACAAAAAAGGTTGCTTTTTGGACCAACATCTACCTCTCTGCCATATTTGATGTAATTAGGTCAGTAGTTCGGGCAACAATTGTTTCTAAAATCTCCCCAAAGTTTAACATGGGGAAAAAACGTTTTGGGGCCCCTCCTTTCCTCATCTCCCACTTCATAGATAACCACAAAACATTTGTTAGGATTCATTTTCCACATGAAAAACTTTTTTTGACTTGCCTATACTTCGGCCCCATTTGAAGAATCGTCAAAAAAATTTCAAAAACAAAGTGCTCCGGTTAATCTTGTGCACATTGAAAATTTGGGGTCGAATCGGGAAGTTCTGGCTGGGAAAAATGGGGCTCAAAAAGGGTGCATTTGCAATGTTAATTCCCATAGGACCTGTCAACACACCTACAGCCCGAATCACTGGACAGAATTACACCAAATTAGGAATACTCTTACCCCATAAAGTTGGACCAGAGGTCCCAGAGGAAACCCAATGGGCCAAGGAAGCATTAAAAAAAAGAAAAAAAAATTACATTTGTGTATTATAAGTAAAAATAAAAAATAAAGCACAGGTCCCATGCTTGTTTGTAATTAACTCCCAGATGGGCCAGGTCCGGGGGGGCATACCTTAAAAGTTGGAGTGGTCACACTGGCCCCCGCTCCTAGAGCTTTTCACAGCGCCAGGAATGGCAACCTCACTAGGACATTCATTATTATGTATGCGGGGGTGCCCATGCAACACACATGTGCCCACCACCTCCTTAGGGCAAATGTTTATTAAAAACCACAGTGGCTGTATGGTCTCCCCCTCAGCCCAAAGGACTGCCAAGTCTGCGGGCTAATTACAAAATTAACGTAAGGAGCTCCGCATGGCTCCCTGCATCCCCCTGAACCACAACATCCCTCGGGCTAACTTATATGTTGAAAGGGGACCGTGCAGCCCCTCTTGTGGACTTCCACCTCACAGGGCCGCCTCCTGCTATGTCCCGACATAGCTGTTTGCTGTCGCTTGGCAGTAGCCTTACCGCTCCCACCAAGCTACAGCAAAAGCTCCACTTCCAGCAAGGAAGAGCATTAAAAATGCTCTTGCTTGCTGGAAGGGGAGCAGAATTGCTTTCACACACAAAGAGCGGGGGGCTGGTAGTGACTGAGGTGGCCTTCAGGCTCCCCACGTGGTCCCAGTGGAGAGTGAGTGCCCTGGGAGCACCCAAAGAAAGGTGGCCATGACTCAGGAAAGGGGATCCTCTGGCCAATTTCAAACCGGGACCACAAAGGCCCCCACCCCCATCTCTAAATGGCCAGGCCAGACATCACTGATGACATTATCCACAGAACCAGTCACACATCCAGTTACACCTTCATGCAACTCATACACCCACTCTCAAACTACTACAGACATTCCCATTCACTGCGCCATACAGTGGAGAAGCGTGGCTCAGTGATTAGAGGCGGCAGACCCGGAAGCTGAGATCGGCCGTGGACCAGGGTTCGATTCCCCGCCTCGGCGGGTCTCGGGCTCAAAATTCCACGGACTCGACAATTCTCGCTCCGGTGCCTACTCGACTCACGGGGTCACACTCTGCGACTCTGGGCAATAGCTTGCTTAATCTCCACTACGGCCCCTCGCGGCGGGATGCCTGGCTTTCACCTTGTGGATACCCTGCCGGGGTATCTCACAGGGGAATACCAGGACGGGTTCCCTAAGCAAGCGCCTTGAGACCCCTGGGTGATTCGTGCGCTATATAAATCGAAATACATTTACATTTACATACATTTACAGTGACACACCTACACACTGATAATAGAGCCACTAACTTATTAATTCACCCATACATCCACTATATGTAACATCTAACAAACATATACAGCCATTCATGCAGCTATGCAGTGACTAATACAGCGACTCACAGATCCATTCATAGACATTTACACACCCACTCATATACCCATACAGCCTTTCTCATACTGAATCAGCCACCCATACAGATACTCACATTCCTACTCAGTCACCCATACCATGCAGTCACCCACTAATCCACTCCCTTGTCCATACAATTACTCACACATCCACTCACTTACTCTTAGATATAGTAACACATGTACTCACTCACCTATATAGTCAATAAGACAAGCACATAATCTCCAACACAACCTCTCTCACGCTCCCTTACTCACACATACAGTCTGTCACAAACCCATTCACTTAGCATACAGCTGCTCACACATCCACTTACTCACACATAGAGCGCATTACACACCCATTCATGCACCCATACAGTCACTCATACACCCTGTTAATGTCACATACAGAAACATGTACTGGCTCAGTCAACCATTCAGCTACTCATGCACCCCCTCATTCATCATTTACAGCCACTGACACACCCACATGGTCACTAATGCAAAACCTCACACAGCCACTCACTCATGTATACAGTTTCTAACATACCCACTCACTCTTCTATACACCATTCACACACCCACCCACTCACTCACCCATACAAGCACTCCCACAGCCAGGTACCTTAATATATATGTTCAACACTCATTTACCTTTAGACAATACTCAGAATCAATGGATGATGAAATCAGTGATGCCATTTGAGAAGTCATCTGTGATGTCATTTCAGATATCATCAATGATATGATGAGTGATATCACTGTCTTTTCATCCCTGCTCTACTCGGTTTACAGTCTAGCAACACTATGGCTCATTAGCCTACCTGTGCTCCCTCAAGCATGATGTCACTATCTTAGTTTTTCAGCTTGGATGCGCAATGTGACAAGATGTATACTGTATTACCACATTTAATGATAGAGGCCACTCCTTTATGTGCACTCTTTACTAGGGTGTGCAAAAATAATTATAAGCAAACTTTCACCGTAAGTTGTTTCACCGAATCAGTGTCAGCAGAGTTTTAGTCTAAGAAAAGGAACTTCTGAGCAAGGCCATTCCGAAAGTGCCTGAAGTCAAGATGCAAGCTTAGCCATCAGAAAACAGAAGTATTAGCAGAGGGGAGACAATGAAAAGTGTGGAAGAAATACCAACTTAATTGTGGACATTCACAAACATTTTACAAGGTCAACCCCAACCTTTAAACACCTGAATATGTATTCCAAAAATGTTGAAGTAAGTGTGTTTCCAGGGTGGGAAGGTAAAGAGCATAATTCTGCATTTGTAACAGTTGGGAGGGAGGGAGTACAAGGGGAAATCATCAAGTGCAGAAAAACAAAACATGCAAGTTTTCTACACTAATGCACACCTCTGGCATAGTTACTCCTGTATATTGTCTACTCTTTGCACAAACTGATGAAGTAATGAAGAGGAAGAGTTTTCAAGGAAATTGAGATTCTTGAAAGGTACATTCGGAGTGCATGGATTTTGTTAGAGCCACAACTTTTGTCATTATGGATAAACTTTTACTTAGACTCACTACACAACAACACATCACATTCACGGTAAAATGTGCAAGCCATCGGAATCAACGATTAAAACAACTGCCATAATTCTTCCACACAATGAATAATATTACTTGCCTTCACAATGCAAATGGTCTATGGAAAATGAATGTGAAAAAGTGACTGCTTCAGAAACATTGTCAGGCATGGGCACAGTGGGCTATTGCCCAAGGCCCCTGACCTTCAGGGGGCCCCTGAATAAATGAATAGGACAGTCCTAATGTCTTCTGTAATAACATTGAACATACAAAAAAGTTACTTTTTTTCATTTGACAGTCAAGTATGCTTAACAGAATCTTATGGCCATAATTACAAAGGATTTGAACTGAGGTAGATTCACACAAACAGGCACAAAGCAGAACGAGCTATTGCAGGGGTGTTTACTTTCCAGCACAAAAGGTACTTTGAATTGCAAATGCGCCCTTTTTCATTTCAAATTGCATGTTTTGCTGCTTTACAGCAATTCGCGTCAAACGGGCATTACTTGGGTAGATTAGCACAAGTACCCAAAGTTTATTGAGCAAAGTCTTAACTAAGATGACCAGACTGGGACTTTGCATCAAAAAAGCAGCTGCTAACATGAAGAAATGTTTTCATTTCTCCAAACATTCTCCACATTGCATGACTGCAGCACTGTACATCATCATACAATGTGTGGAATGTTTAAGAATTTGTCCAGGCATAGGAATTGGTATTGAAGGGTATGCTTTCAGCACAAATCTTGTTGCTATTAGCGCGGACAAACCTCTGCTCCACGGTGCAATGTCGACTGTGTGCATTGCAGGGGTAGCAGGCACCATCAAGCCATTTTTAATAATTATAGCTCTTTATTTATTTATTTATTTATTTATTTATGCATTTTTATATAGCGCGGACTTTACCCGAAGGTGTCAGAGCGCTTCACAATAGGAACAAAACTGATACATGAGGAGGACATTACAAGTGAACAAATTACAAAAGCAAACATTAAGTTACATGAGACAAAAATGACAATTGTGAGCAAACAAAATACAAGAGGTAGCAAACGGTGCATTACAGGAGGAAAAAGTGACGTGTGCAGGTTACAAAAGCGTACAAAGTAAAAGTAGAGGTATAATACTGCAGTAAATGGCAGACGCTCAAGCACAAGAACAAACGTTACGTAGGCAATGGTGGCACTTGTGCAAGTATCTAAAGCAAACAGAATGTAAGAGATAGCAAACAGTGTGTTACAAGAGAAAAGTGACATGTGCATGTTACAAACGAGTACCAAACACAGCTAGAAGGATAATACTGCAAAACTGGCAGAACACACTGGGAAGGCACTTCCATAGTTATGGAGGAAAGGATTCTCTATAATGGAGGGCCTTCCTTCAGATAATAGAGAGGGTGTGAATTACAATTGGAAGTGTCTTTGAAGGAGGAGAACTTTGAGGTCAGTTTTGAAGGTCTGGGAGGAGGTGGTGGTCCGGAGCTGAGGCGGAAGTGAGTTCTATATTCTCACTGCGTTGCTTGAAAAGGATTGGGCCATGATCTTTCCTTCTTGAAAGTGGGAGGTTCAACCAGAAAATTTTCCGCATTACGTGATGGTCTAGAGCCTCCAGAGAGTTTCAGTTTATTCGCCAGGTAGCAAGGAGAGGAGGAGTGCAAGGTTTTGTGGGTGATACAGGCAGTCTTGAAGATAGATCTTGCCTCGATGGGAAGCCAGCGGAGGGTGGATAGCATGGGTGTGATGCGGTCGCTTCTTTTGGCCCCATAAATGAAGCGAGCTGCTGAATGGAGAATAGATTTAAGGGGGGACAGGTGGGATTTGGGGAGGCCGCTGAGAAGAGAGTTGCAGTAGTCCAGTCTGGAGAGGACCAGCGATTGGACCAGGGTTTTAAGGTGTTGCTCCGAAAAGAAGCGACGAATACCCCAAAGAAGGCGCAGTTGGTATGGAGCAGGTTTTGCAATGGAGTTGAGGTGGGAGATTAGATTGAGTTTTTTGTTGAGTATGACACCCAGGGATTTTGCACTGTCAACAATGATGGGTTTATTGTTAAGAAGATTCAACTGATCCATCCATGATTGAACCGGGGGAGGAGAGAGTGAGGAGGAGAGGAGGAGGAATTCAGTTTTGGAGGGATTCAGAATCAGTTGATGTGCTGACATCCAGTTTTGAATGGAGTCCAGAGTAGAGCTTAGGAAGGAGAGATCGCGAGTGGAGGCAACCTTGAGGTAGATTTGAGTGTTGTCTGCGTAGAGATGATAGTGGACCCCGGATTTACTTAGGGGACCTCCCAGTGGTTCTAAATAGAGATTGAACAGTGTGGGTGGAAGTATAGAGCCTTGAGAAACACCTTGACCTACCGCTGAAGGAGGTGAAAGACTGTTCGCTATTTTGATCATTTGGGATCTATCAGAGAGGAAGGAAGCAAACCATTTACGCACAGCGCCCTCCATGCCCATTCTCTGTTGAAGAGTGTTGTGGTTGACAGTGTCAAAGGCTGCAGAAAGGTCAAGGAGAATTAGAAGACAAGACCCTCCCTAATCGAGTATCGGCAGCGCATCATCAATCATTTGCAGCAGGGCTGTTTCAGTGCTACAGTTTTGGATGAAGGCAGACTGAAAATTGTCAAGAAGATCATTGTCCTTGATATGCCAAGAGAGTTGTTTTGCTACACATCTTTCTGTGATCTTCACCAGAAAGGGTAGGATAGTGATGTGGTGGAAGTTGTTGAGGTCATTCGCATCAGCAGTGGGTTTTTTAAGCAGAGGGGTGACCTGCCCAGCTTTGAAGGGGACAGTAAGGGAGCCTTGACAGAGGGAGAGGTTGACTAGAGTGGTCCAATAGGGAAGAGAATGGGTATAGAAGTCAATGGCAATGGCACTAGGGATGGGGTCAAGAGAATGGTTGGAGGGCTTTGTTTCACGGATGCAATTGAGGAGGGCATCTTCAGAGATGGGGTCAAAGTTCTGCCAAATGACTAGTGATTTGCGCTCCTCTGGAGTGATAGGAGGAGCGACCTGATACACCAGTGATTTCACTTTTTCGTCGAAGAAAACAGCGAAATCCGCTGCTTTCTTTGTAGAATCCTCCATCTTGGACGTTGGGGGAAGCAGTTAGTATTCTTGATGAGATCAAATAGTTTTTTGGGTCTATTTTTGGCTGAACCAAGGAGGGTTCTGAAGTGCGACGCTTTCCCAAGGAAGATGTGCTTGTGGTCCGTGGATCTTGCTGAACGAAGCGTGGTCAAATTATCGGTGAAGGGCGATTGCCTCCTTTGTTTCTCCAGGGGTGTTAGATGCTTCCTTTCTTCATAGAGGCATTTGTTGAACCAAGGTGCTGAGGGAATGGGCCTTTTCTTTTTGCTTTGGCGAGGAGCGACGTTATTGATTTCCACTGCAAGGACTGTGAGGCATGGGGGGGTGAGTTCGCCAACATCTAGGTTCGGGTCTAGCCTTGGAAGTGATAGCAAAGCTGAATCACAGAGGGATACGGTGTCAATATTTTTTGTGTCACGGAACCAGGAGGTAGTCCTCTTAGGCTGGCCATGAGTTATAGAGTGTGCAAGGTGAAGAGAGAATGGGATGAGGAGGTGGTCAGACCAGTCCACATGAATAGGGGTAGCGATAGAGAGCATGCCTGCTTTAGAAATAACAAGGTCCAGGATTGAGCCCTTGGAGTGTGTTGATTCTGTGCAGTGTTGGATAAGATCGTTTGCAGAGCGGAAGGTGGCCAGCAAATTCGCAGAAGAGTCTTGCGGTAATCCCCAGTGGAGATTGAAGTCACCCACGAAGGTCTGATTGTCACTTTGCGAGTATTGGTTGCTGATGAAGTCAGTGAGTTCCTCCAAAAACGAAGGGCCGCTGCCAGGCAGGCGGTAAATGGCATGGAATCTGAGGGGCGAGCAGTGGTGAAGTTGAAGCTCAAGAGATAGGCATTCAAAAGTGCGGAAGGAGCTGATAGGAAAAGCCTTAAGTTGAAGGGAGTTTCTAAAGAAGACTGCAACACCTCCCCCAACGTTTTCAGTTCTGTCATTTCTAAAAATTGAGTAGCCTGTGGGTAATAGGAGATCAAACATAGAGTGAGAGGTATTGTTGAACCAGGTCCCTGTGAGGAAGAGCATGTCAATATTGTGAAAGGTGATGGTATCGGAGATTTCAAGTTTGTGTTTTTTTGCAGATCTGCAGTTGTGGAGCAGACAGCGCAGCTCTGTCAAGACTTTTTTGGTGACGGGGCACTTGGGCTATGAAGAGTGATCGGGATATTGTATTTAGAGGGGGGTGCATGGGCGGGTTTAGGTGGACGCTTGGCTCTGACAGAGGAGATGGTCGGAATAGTGTAGATAGTTGGGTTACTCGGAGATGCAAGTTGAGGAAGGGTGGCGTTCAAAGGCTTGTGTGGATTAACGATGGTTGCAGATGACTGGTTATGCTTGGCTATACTGGGGTGGGGGGCGAGGTGCCTCTCGTGGGAAGGTGAGAGTTTTCCAAAGGAATAGAGGTGTAAGGAAAAGTGGAGATCTTGGAGCTTAAAAGTGAAATGGTAGCTATAAGCTGGGAGATGGAGGTGATAAGAGAGCCTAGCTTAATTTCCAGCGAGAGTAGGGCAGAGCACGGAAGGTTGTGTGGCTCGATGGAAACAGGAGGGGGTGGAATTGGTGGTGAAGACAGGATAGGAGGAGGATAGGAGGAGAGTTGGGGTCTAGGGTTCATAGGTGGGGAAAAGTGGAGATTGAGAGCGGGATTTGGTGCATCAGAGGTGCTAGGCGGGGTTGTCTTTGTTGGCATTGCGAGAAGGAAAGGAATTAAGGACACATTTAGGGGAGATGGGTGTGGCTCAAGGCGGTGGGGTAGAAGGAGAGGGGAGGACTGTGTGGAATCATAGGGAAGTAGGAGGTTCGGGCGGACAGCACGGGAGGTGTTTGGAGAGGTCCTGTCAGCTCGGAGAGGTGGCTGTGAGGGAACGGGCATCTGGCAGAGTGAGGGGGGTTAGGAGAAAGGGAAGTTGAATAAAGGAAATGGTTCTGCTGGGCACGAGGGAGGGAAATGGAAAGGGTTACCAAGGGGGGAGAGAGGGTAGCATAGCAATGCTGGAGGAGTGGTAGGAAGGAGAGAGATGCAATGGGTTTGTAGAGAAATCTGGGTAAATAGCGAGGTTTGGAGGGGGTAGAGAAAAGGGGGAGAGGGAAGAATAAGGGGAGCGTAAGGAAAGTTAACTGGGTGAGAAGGTTGGAGGGGCGGTGGACTAAAAAGGGGGGTGGCAGGTAGGAGTAGGTGGGAGGAGATGCGATTGGAGTACCGAGACGGTGCAGATTGGACGAAGAGTGAATTAGCTAGAGGTAAGGCTGAAGTGATAAGGGGGGTGTACTGTGGGGGGTGAGGAATGTGAGAGGAGGGCACGGGAGAGGGGAAGGGTTGATGGCCGACCTGTGCTTCTAGGGGGTGCAGCCTATTAGAGTGTGGTGGGTCAGGGGAGGAGACAGGGAGAAATGGGTGGAGCTAGATGAAGAATCAGGGGATGATTTGGTCGCAGAAGAGGGGAGTAGGGAGGGGAAGATGTGGTCAAAGAGAGAGAGACAGGTGTCTTTGCCTTGGATCATGACAGTGCCATTGTTATAGAGCGAGATAGTGAGGTAGCCTTTGAAACACGCAGATGGGGACATTTTTAGTTGTTTCCCATGAGGGATAGAGGAGGAAGAGGTGACGTTAAGGGAATTAGATAAGCTGTTGGACCAAGAGGGGGTGTTGTGAGTGTTGCTTTCTTCCCCTTGAGCAAAGTACTGCAGTAACTTTGGTTGCTATTCTTGGCTACACTCTCAGGGAGTTAGTAGAAATTACATTAATATGTAATCTTGAGTGGCATATGTCTCCATACTCCACCTCATCACTTCTGCCTCAACCATCTCTCCATCTCTTCTCCTCTATGTATTCTCAACTTTGCTCTCTATTTCAGCTCTCGCTTCCTCACCTTTGTCTATTTCAACCCACTCAATATGTCCAACATACCTCACTCCACCTTATCCTTCTTTAATTCTCTCTCATCCATGTTTATATAACTCTTTTGCCAACATCTATTAGTATCACTTTCGAACCCCTTTCTTCACCTTAACTCTCCTGAACACGTCCTTCTTCCTGTATCTCATTGCTCTTTTTCAGAGTGACCTCTCTGTATCTCTCATCCATCTACTTCACTTCTCACACAACCTCATCGCTATCTTTACCTCACCTTTTTCTATTTCTCTTCTACCTCAACTCTCTGCTTCCATCTCAATCTTTCTCTACCTCACCTCTCCTCCTTCCTCCCATACTTCTTTTCTATATCTAAACATTTTTTTCTCACTACCTCACCTCTCTCTACTCCAACATTTTTACTCACTATCTACCTCCTCAATGTACTTCCCCATTAGTTCACTACCGAACCTCTTCACCACCCTGTTCTCTCATTCTACCGCTGTTCCTTTTCCTTCACCTCTCTAAAGATGTCAGTTATTTCTGGCTACAAGTAATTCTCTATCTCTATTGTTTTTTCTTTCATCAATTCCTTTCTCTCTCTCGCTATGTCTCATCCATTTCCTCTCACAAAAATACATATAGATCTCTGATCCTCCTTTTCCATTTCAACTCACCCCCTTCACCTCAACCATCTCGCCAAACCTAATTCTTTAAAGATCTCGCTATCTCACTAACTCTTCTGCACAAATCTTTATCTCTGTATAAGCTGCACCTCTCTTTCACTCTTTCAGCTAAGTCTTTTAACTTCCTCTTTTCATTCTACAGCATATTTTTCCTTCCACTCTTTACCCCTCTCTCCCTTTATTTATTTCTCCTCATTCTCTACACCTGTTCTGTTTTTCTGTATATCTTCTCACCCTGCTTCCTCTCAACCTTTCTTTTCAAATTTTTTTCACATCTCCCTGTCTACTTCCCTCTGCATTTCCCTCTGTGTATTTCACCTGTTTTTCTATATCGTTCTCTCTCTCTATCTCACTCTTTGAAAAACTCTAGCCCTCTGCCTCACTCTACATTTCCTTTGTTTGACCTCTGCCTCACTCTCTCACTCAAATTGACTTTATTCGGCACACAGCCATAAAAGTTTCAGCCAAAAAGACAATCCAAGTTTAAAATACACAATTCAAATTTAAAATACATTCTTTTGTCCTTTAAAAATATTATAAAAGAGATAAAAGTTCATATGCAAGCTAAAAACATGATTGTACATAGATGAAGTAATGACCGTCAAGCTTAATTCCTATTTAACATGACTCATTCGCTCATTCCCCTTTAATTACTGTACTTCATATCGTTTCCTAATGCCCATTGCTGATTTGATAAAATGTAATACCGCAGTGCAAATAATAGGATTAGTTAATGATTGCAAATGTCTAAAGCCCTCTAAATATGTTCATAGGTGAATGTTCTTTAACCAGGGCACCTAAAATCTGCTCCATGGATATTTGTAAAGTGCACAAAAAAGAATAAAGTGCAAAGTGCTCTGGGTAGTACTATTGTCGCATGGGCAAAGAGTAAGTTTGTCTGTCCACCTGGATTGTTTAGGGAACCCTACCAGAAAGTGCAATGCGCTAAGACGGAATCTTGTTAAAAGAAAACGCAACTGGCTGTTTGTGGTAAAGGAAAGATAATACTGCTGTTTCTGCATGAAAGAGCTTCTGGGGCCAGGTCCCTCCAATTGTAAATGGCGCATTTTTGCCCAGACACCATACTCCTCTTTAATTTTGCCCTTCACGATAGTGGGGATGCTTGACGGGGTATCAAAGTACTCACCCAGCCAGTTCTGGAATAACCTATCCCTCATAAACTGAAGCCAAGGGATCCTCAAAGACTTGTCCAAGTTAATACAGTCTTCGATGATCTTCCTTGAAAACTGTAACACTTTTGAGGCCCCGATTTTGGCCCACAGAAGCAAGGGGGCAGAGCCGATTTGATCTTTCATATATTCCATCCCCACTTCTTGATGAGAAAATGAGGTGGCAGCACTGCTAGGAGTCATCAACAGGTGTTTTATAAACTTGTTCTCCACCACTTGCAACAGGCGGCTTCTTTGGTAACCCCACACCCCTGCCCCATTAAATGCAACCAACTTGCATTTTGCCTTGTATAAGGTAACAAGCTCAAGCACTGGCTTGTGGCCTAACTTACAAGCAAACCTAAAAAGCCCATCTACTACTCTACTTGTATGGTGTGCTCTAGCCATGATCAGCGAATCCCATTTCATATCCTTACTAAACCTGTTACCTAGATATGCAAACTGTTCAACCCTTTCAATGGGCTTGCCCCTAACGTTCAAACTTCTAGTTTTAGTCCTTTTTGGGTCGCAAACCATCACGTAAGACTTTGAGAAATGGACCCTCAAGTCTAGTGCTGCCATGAAGTTTGTGAAGGTGTTCAGGGCGGTTTGAGGCTGTTAGCCGTCAAGGCCATGAGTACAGTGTCATCCACATATGAAAGTAGCAGAACTGGCTGTCCTTTGATGCGTGAGAAATCAATTTTCTTACCTAATAAGAAGGCTTCCAGGCCATTCGTATATATCAAAAAAACGAGAAAAGGGGCTAAAATGCACTTCTGCCGGACTCCTTCTGTTGAAACAATGAGCCTTGTATTTTCCCCCTGTGAGCCAAATCTTATTGAAACAGATGCGTTGGTATGTAACCTTTTGAGTAGCAGGATTAGAGCGCTTTCAAAGCCCATGTCTGTCATTAGTGCTCATAATTTATCCCTTTTCGCAGTATCAAATGCACAGGACAAGTCCATAAAGGCAAGGTAGATGGAACCATTCTTTCCCCTCATGTACTTGCCCATGATCAGGGATAAATTTAGGCACTGCTCTGTAGTTCCAAGTCCCCTCCGGAACTCATACTGCGTTTTTGTAATGATCCCCCTGCTAATCGCCCTGGTCTCCAGGCCGGCAAGGATTACCCTACCTAATACTTTGGCGGTGGAGTCGATTAGGGAAATGGGCCTATAGCAGGCAGGATCATTTCTGTTCCCATTTTCGAACACAGATACAACTATGGCCTCTTTCCAGGATACTGGAATTGGGCCAGTCACAACTGATTTAAAAACCTGAGTAAGCAGGGGTGCCCAAAGATTTATATTTAAATTAAAAAACTCTAATGGCACTCCATCTGGTCCTGGAGCTTTTCTACTTATCCCCTTCGCAAGTGCCTCCTCCACCTCAGTCACCATGAGTGAGACACTAAACTCTACCGCCTGTGTCATGTCAGCCGGGAGATCCTTGTTATACATCAACAACTCCATACCATTTGGATTAAAAATGGGCGCAAAGTGTGATTCCAAGGTATCACCTAGGATCATTGTCTCCATTTCTCCCTCTTCTTCAGTAAATTGGGGATGGTTGGTAATGGCTCAGAAACTTTTACGATTTCTAAGATCACTTGCTCTTTCCAAATCATCCCACGCTATGCGCCTCAACTCCTTCTTCCTTGCGCTGATGGTGGTTTTATATAGATGTCTCGCATGTTTTATTTGTTCAATATTTCGAGGGTGTGATTGTAGAGCAATTTTCAAGATTTTGTGGGCTTTAGAGCATTCTACCTTAAACCAACGTGCCTCACGGTGCTGCTTAGGCCTAGCTGGACAGGTTAATCTTTCAGCTACATTAGCACAGAGCCGTTCGTAGTTCTGAACAATTATGGATGAGGAAGAATCCTGTTCCAAGCAAACCATAATCAGGTCTAAATTAGAACGGACTGTTTCTTCCTCAAAGAGTGTTGGATTTATTTCCCCCCAGTTTACTCCAACGCCTTAACAACGATTGTAATTAATCGAATGGCCATTACCCCCTGAGGTCCTTGCTATTACTGTAAGCGAGACAATTAGTGGGTTGTGGTTACTTGCTATTTCCGGAGCCACATGAAAATCGCACATCAGAGAGGAGCATTCCATAGAAATAAGCATAAAATCAATCAAACTTTATCTACCCCCACCAACAAAAGTTGGGCACTGGACTGGAAAACTATAATTCAGGATGACCAGGTTATTCTCGATTATGACAGTATTCAGCGCCTCTCTCTGTGGGGTGTGAATGAAATGCCCCAATGGCTGGTCGTCAGTGTCCAAGAAACCACAAACTTTTTTGTTACTAAATTCACAAGATCTACAATTAAAATCTCCCACCCATAAAACACATAAAGGTTGCCACTTCCCAGAAACATTTGCAATTTCCATTTGCAGGGCTTCTATAACATCACAATTCCTTGGGTCAAAAATGTTATAATACCAGTTTACAAGAAGGACTCTCATCTGTAGCATATTAGTAATCATAATCAATTGGAACCACTGAGAGGATCCTACACAAGAGACTTTTAGGGAGCTGAATCTAACTGAGATTAGGGTTACCAACCCTCCTTTAGCCCTCCTGACAATGTTGCTGTAGCGGACACCTCAAAGGCCTGGTAACCAATCATCTCAATACTTTCTTTGGCCCACGTCTCCTGTAAGCAGATGACATCAAAACCCCTGATATATTCCATCCAAACTTAGTCTGTTAATTTAGAAGGAATACCTGCAATGTTCCAGGAGATTAACTTAACTGGGGGTATAGAGTGGCCAAGATCCGAATCTGGTGAAAGACTGAAGGAACCAGGAGACTTACCACGTGTGTCTGGGACGACCCCTCCCCTGGGCCCAGTTCTGTTTCTGGTGGTAACACTGAAGACACCAGGGGACTAACCATGTGTGTCTGGGATGACCCCTACCCTGGGCACCTATTTCCGGGGGTTATATTTATGTCCACCCTACAAGGTATAGGGTTATTCCTATTCACCTTTCCCGAGAGACCCACAAAATGTATACGAATATTTTTAAGAGGTTTTGCTTTATCAGGTACCACTCAGTGTGGTCTGAGAGAACCTCATACCTATTTGGATGGAAGGAGGAGGGGCACATAGGGACGTCAATAATACGCCTGGGCTGAGTGGGCTGCAGGCCAAGGGACATCTTCTGACTAGGAGGGTAAAAGAAACCCAAGGATCTGGCCTTTACCAGCTCAGAAGGTGAGTCTTTCAATTGTTAAGGGCATCATAAACACATTTAGCGTCGCTAAAATTAAGTACAACACAATCCCCTCCAATACTTTTACTGGTGCCACCGACCCAACTCACACGCCTTGCCATGATAATGTACTCAGACCAATTAAAAAGAGGGGGAGCTTTCCTGGAGCAGCAATGAACTACTTTATTTGTAAGGCTCTGACAATGTTCTTTTTGGCTTGGTGATAACCTCGGGATACCCGTTAAAATCAAGGTATAAGGGGTACTTTCTGAGGGTAGGTGTAGCCGATCTCCGTTCCCACTCCCTTCTGGAGAGCTAGGTATGCAACTATACGACTATGCAACGCTGTGTCCCTATGGGGCATTATTTCCCTGGGGAGGAGCCTACTCCCAGCCCTTAAAATGGGAGTTTTTAGGGACGAGACACCCATGCCCTGATTTTGCCCCTGCCGGGGGAGGGATGGGGGGTTCAGGAGGAACGGTAATCTTCCCTATCTCTGTCAGTGTACTCGAATTTGTAATCTCTTGTATGCCACTGCGATGCGAAGGGATAACACTGGTGGTAAATGGAACCTTCCTAGAGGCTGCGTCCTTAGATATAAATGCTAGCTCATTGCCACTGTGGCCTGCGGCTGGACCCCTTGCCAGTAAACCACTCTCAGATGTATTATGTGACCGGATTACATCTATTAATACAAATGCTTTACAAGCAACTGTTAGTTGATCCTCAATGCTGGTTAATCTCACCAAAATAGGCGCCAAAGCTTCCTGCACTACATTACACAATTTACCAAATAGAATGTCATGCCCATCCTGTCCAACATTCTCTCTCCTTCTAATAGGTGGCTGAACAACTTTTCCAACAATGTGGGTTTGTTTAAGTCTCTTTGTGGTAGGTGACTGATTGTTCTTCTTGTGAGCAGACCCGCTCTCTCTGCGTATTTCCTCTTTTCCCCATTCGTGGACGGTTTGCCTGAGTCTTTCGGTATTGAACAGGGCTGTGGGCGTAATAGGGACTTGGGGCCTGGCCTCCGTTATGTTTTCCACTGTATCAATGTGGGGAACATCTGTAGTGGACAAAGGCTGATTATCAGATGATACTTCAAGTATGGGGGCCAGGGAGAGTCTACGTTCCGCATGCTGTATCTCCTTCTCGATAGCTCCCACCGCCTTTTGAAGAAAGCCATCAAGAGTGGTATCAGTGGTTTTCTGAGCCAGGTTCGTAGTGGGCTTCCGCTTCCCCATAATATAATAGACAACTACCTTTAAATAAGTGTCAATCAAAAGCTGGTGCAATAGTGATTACTGGCGGGAATTTATTGTGCCTCCGGGCGCATAGTGCAGCGTTCAAAGTCTGCTGGGTAGAGTAGTTCAATCCGGTCCCCTCACGACATGTGGATTGGTCAGCCAAGCGGCAATGCTCCTGATAGTTGGTAGCGTCTAATGTACACTCCCCAGCCCTATGATGCTACCCGGGTGGGAGGGTGCAGCCCTCTTAGCGAGTCAGCACTCCTTCGCTCCTTTGCTGCCATGTGGAACACAGTGAGTTTATTGCTACTCAAATGCACTAGGGGCTGTACTTATTGCGCCACCAGGTTTCAGGTTTCACTCATGGGCCTCGTCAAATTGTTGTCTCCGTCTTCATTTATAGCAGCTGAGACTGTCAAGGGCTACCCCTGTGCCACCGATAATGTCCACTTGTCACCAGGTTTGTGTGCATTTAATATGCTAGACACCCAGTGCAGTCAACTGACAGACTTTTCAGTGGTGGGTCCCTCTCAAGGTCTCTCCTGTGTCTCTTGGCAGTAGTCGTAAAGGGATCCTTGAGCAAGCCTGCACCTCTAGGATCCGGATCAGGCAGTCCCACCTCCACCAGACCCCTCTCAACAACCCTGGAGATCCACTCACTGATGGTCGTCGCCCGAGCGTTCACTTTTCTGCAATTTGCTACCGCCAGTCGGGGCTTCCAATTGCCGCCACCCTATCTCCTGCGCCAGAGCCGCCCATCCCCACAATCCACACTGGGGGCACACTATATTGAAGTCAGGCTTCTTCCAACCGGGGCCACTAATTAATCACGGCTGCGGCCTCAGCTGTCTCAGAGTGTCTCAGGTGATGCGTAGATGCTGCCTCACTCTACCTCTCTACGCATTCAAATTCCTTACCTATTTCTTACCTCTTTTTCCATACCTACACCTTCCTCTTTCAGGAATTTAGTTTTCAAAGTTACTACCAGATCACGAGCAGTGACAGGATATATTTGTGATGACAAATATTCGACAATGAAAGCTACGATTTTAAGGGCTATCCCCCAGATTCATCAATGACCCGATTTGCGAGTCCTTAATAGCGATTATTAAGGAATCGCTATTAAAAACTCGCAAAACGGGATTCATGTAGAAATTGCACAATTAAATGCGATTTCTACTGCTTCCTTATTTGCGATTCGCTAATTGCTAATCGCAAATAAGGAATGACTCCACATTCATGCCTATGGGCCAAAGGCCCATAGGCATGAATGGGGCGTCATTTCTTATTTGCGATTAGCAATTAGGGAATCGCAAATAAGGAAGCGATTTCAAGGGTGCCAGGTTGTCCAAAGGACACCCTGTAGCACCCCTGAAATGCAAATGTACACAGGTGTTGCGCACACACATGTCCAAAGGACATGTGTGTGTGTAACATACAACTTAGAAAAATGCACTAAAGTGCATTTTTCTAAGTTTTCGCTATTTACCACGAAGTTACACTTCGCGGTAAATAGCGGCCCCAGATTGCGAATTTGCAATTTTAAAAAGGTTCATGAATAGCATTTAAGGAATCTCTAATTGAGATTCCTTAAATGTGATTCTTCGCAATTAAGCAAATTCAGTAATTGTGATTTTTGCATTTGGGATGATGAATCCCAAATGCAAAAATAGCGCTCGCAAAGGGCCGGATTTTCAGAATCTGGCCCTTTGCGAGCCGATTTTACATTGATGAATCTGGCCGTATGTGCGTAGGTCTTATTTTAATACTATGACTATGCACTAATCTTCTAACAAGTCATCCTTAGCATCTGTTTCCTACAATTGGAGTAAGAAGTTGGTTAGACATTGAATTCCACATAAAATATTGTTTAAAATATTGTTGTTGCAAACAAAATAATCTAGATACAAACTCAAAAATGGCTTTATTGATGTCTCTTTAACCTTTTCTTTGGTACTATTTGAATAGTGAACCCCAGGCAGTTTGAGCTTTCAACTGTTTTTGCGTGTGCATATTTCTGAAAGTTTAACTTCAATATTGTTTGGCATCACAAGGGCTTGAATGAACTGAAAAGGATAATAAAATCAAAGTTGTTTGAAAGAGGGGACCGCAAATTATGTCTTTATCGGGGCCCCACATATCCTTAAGATGTCACTGGACCACTTCCCACTGTTCATTACCAATGTTCATCATTTTATGACCTAAATTATTTTAATTGTTCATTGAAAAACCTAAAGTCTCTAGAAAAGTATCTACTGTGCGGTTTACTTAATAACTCAGCATTCAGGGACACCAAAATGTGGCTATGAAACATAATTAAGTGTGATGTGCACTCCCTGAACAGTATATCAGCACTGGTTTTAAAAGCAAGCCTTAGCAATCGATGATGTAACAGAGGACATATGAAAGGGAAGACAAACAACTTGATATCTCTTGTTTGCTCACCTTAACTGGAGAAAAGTCTGATTTCCTTGGCTGCTGGCACAGCAAAACATGCCTCTTTACAATGCAGTTTCAAAAGTCAACTCTCCTACTAAATTCTGTTGTTCCTCTGATCTTATAAAACATCTGTCTAACATGTTTATCTGTGCCTCCACTAAATTTATTTTTCCCTGTTCCTGTATCTATATGTCTGAAAAAATGTGTTTTTATGAACATTAGCAGACACAGTGTTTATTAATATGTTTATTCAGAAATTATTATTATTCTTTTAAGATTAACTCTCAAAAACTCAATTGCAAATGGAAGACCCGATCAGCTGCTGGTCAGCATGGAAAGCATGCACAGAAAATAGTTTCTTGCATTCAGCTCAACTCAAACTGCTGATTCTGATGAAAATGTGAATCAAGTTGGTAAAAAAAACACTATTGGGTGTGCACACATGCATTTTTAAAATGATTCAAAATAGTGTGCAAATTACAAAAACAAATGTACTTAGGACATCCCTTCCAAATACCTATCCCTCATGGTAAACATTAAGTTATTGTAACAGAAATCTGCTTGAAAAACAATAATATTTCACCACCAGCACAAATGAGATGGT
Source organism: Lissotriton helveticus (assembly GCF_964261635.1). Classification (NCBI taxonomy): domain Eukaryota; kingdom Metazoa; phylum Chordata; class Amphibia; order Caudata; family Salamandridae; genus Lissotriton; species Lissotriton helveticus. Next base: position 1,145,891,198 of record NC_136063.1, on the reverse strand, counting down.
AAGTCAATCCATGAGACCACTGCCTATTCATAAAAACGGTTAGTGTAACTCTTAATTAAAAAAAAAATCATACTGTTTTCCTTTAAGGAAAATGGGTTGCATTAACACATATTGTTTTTATTTAAAACAAGCAGACAAGGAGACCTCCTGACCCCAACAGACCCCAATATCCCTGTGATTGAGGCAAATAGTAATGGGGTACAAATTGCGACCTATCTCATGCATATTAACATGGTAGGTCAAATGTTGATCCACTATGATTCGGTACTTTGAGAACTAACTTATTAGTTTATAGTTTGGTTCTAAAAATACAGTGCATTCCGTAGAAGTCAGTGTTCAAATTGCAGCCACTTTTACAGAATCAATTTTAGTAGATTCAAAAAACAAATGTCAAATGTTGAATATTAATTGGTCACAATTTTTGTTTTCTTATTTTTAATATTTGTGCGTCAGGCCCAAACTGAATATGTTTAAAATACTTTAGCATGGAAAACAGTAGACAAATATGGGTAAATTATGAACAAAATTGCTGATTATCGACGCAAATGAAAAACCACTGTGATCTAAATACCAAATAGTCCTACTCACTAAGTGGAAACAAACACCACTAGGAACCCCATTTTTTTAAATCAAAATCAGAATTCATTATCTACAGACAAAAAGCACTTGAAATAGTCATAAAATGATATATTAATCGAACCCAACATAAGAAACATATTAGTTTCTGTTGAGAACAGGACAACAATTTAGAGATATAACAAATTGATTGAGTTAGATGTTCTGAAAAAAGCTTTCACTCAGATTGCGTTCACACAAGATGTGAGCTAAGTAAGAAGACAGAAGCTCGTGAAACAAAAGTACTGTGAACAATTAGAAACGAGAAGAGGAAAGCAGAAGTAAAAGACACAAAGTCCTAATTAGAATTCATGCTATGACTCAATTCACTGGACACACACTTATGGTAAATGGAGACAAATGGCGTCTCCTCCATTATCTAAATGGAATAAATTCCCATCCATGAGCTACTTAGGAAAGAGTTGAAACACTAAAGACTGATTGTAAACAATTACCAATTTGCATCTTGTCTGACTCTCCCGTTATTACATCTTGATAACTGCATACTAACAACCCTGCAGTCTGTTTATTAGCGCTTTCATTACTTATCACTTCGCACATTAGTACTGCCACTTTCTTGCATAACAAATGCTGTGCGGTGTTATAGTGTTTGCCATTTACACTTTGCGTCCTTTTCTCTTCTGTTGACATTTAAAAACTTTTCAAATATAGAGCAGTCGTGAATACATTTTCCTTTTACGTTGTTGTTTCTGTCCCTCATTCAAAACCTTCAATGATTGTGTTCTTACTCTAATCTTCCGATTGTCTTTACCTGTTTGCTTAATCATAACACTTTGCTTGCAGTGGTGGCCGGCACAGATGAAGTTGTGTGGCAGGGGTGGGGTGGGGTGAAGTCAACAGAGGACGGGATAGGTAAAATGAAATAAAGAATCAATAAAAGCACTTATCTTGCGCTTTATGCGGCGAGCGCAAGGTAAGCGGTTTTATTTATTTTTGTATTTATTTTGACCTGTCCCATCATCTGTCAATGTCCCCTTAACCCGCCTTCCCCACAGCTCTTACCTGTGCTGACCGCCCCTCTTTACTTGGGCCTAATATTATGGCATGCTTGCCACCATAGCATTAACTGTGGTACCTACTCGCACAGGTAAATCCATGAACAAACAGATTTCTGTCAAGGTCTAAGTTTTAATTTCCACCTTCATGCAATTTAGCAACTCTGGGTGGAGATTTCAGCCTTGTAGTAGAAGTACATTTCTCCAACTCCTTACATGAGGAAATGTGGCATATATGACTGATATTACAACTGTAAAGGTACTAACTTCACTGGCATATTTTTGGCATATGCCAATAGGCATAGTTCTATGATGCCTAGGTGTCAATCTCAGCCTATGGTATGTAGAACTGCAAATTGAAAAGAAAATGGGAAACACTACTGGTGGAAGCATATATGCACAGCACAAACCCTGGGCTTTGACCTCGTCCTTCTATACTGCATGATTTTGGGGATGCCAGAAACAAGTTAGAACATAAATAAGGCAGCGCATCCAACTCAAGAGGAAGAGAAACGTCAGTGAGTAGTGAGTAGAGAGAATGTATAGCTTACTTGTGATAGAGCGCGTGAGGTCACCCAGCCAATGATTTCGCCGTTTCCGGCTTCAGGGCCCATATACTTTCAATTCACACTATTCATTGACCAGGCGACTTCACGGGCTGCTACCAATTGTGTGTGTTCCCTACTGTTATTACTTAGTGTACCCGACTTACCATCCACCGACACGGGTACCTATGACTTCAATGGATCAGGGGCCTAGCTGTAAAAGGAAAGGCAGCAAATGCAATTTCAAATGACATTCAATATTGTTTAAATGACCACGGACAACTGGAAGTTTTAAAATGTTTATCTAAAGTTCGTTTTCTGAAAGCATGAGATTTACAAGAATAAGGCAATCAATAATCAAGATAATGAAAAGTACATAACTATAGAGAAATAAAGTCAGTGTAACCATTTAAATGCAATAATGAGATGCAAAGGAAATATGCTATACATTCAAGGCAAGAAATCTTTAAAATATTTGAGCAAGGCCGTTCGAGACCATATCAGAAAATGACAAACTGCAATGCAAAATATGATCTCTAAAAGGTAGGGTAACATGAGAACATATCAAGAAAAATTATGCAAATGACTTTATGTTTCAATAGTTTGCGGCAAAAGCATGGAAAATCAACATGTGCAAGATGTCTTTTATTAAAGCAAAAGACTGAAATATAGAAAGGTGCAAGTTTTAAGGAACTTAGAGCAGTATTTACCTAGACTGGTGTGGAAACCAAACCCTGGCCACGGGTCAGTTAAGGACCGGAAACCCTCAAGGAAGGATACCCCTCAAAGGACAGCAGGTGCAGAATGGACACCCCGGACAGGACAGGATACCCTCAGATTAGGAATCAGGACAGGACCTCAGGACAGGACAGCAAACCCTCAGGACAGGACCGCTCAGGACAGGACCGCACCCGCAGTTTGGAAGCAACGCCTGCGTTCCACCCTCTCTGCAGCTATCGATCAAGACCCCGATTGGGTCAACGAACTCCCAGCAAAGTGCTTTGCCAGCACTTTAAGGTTCAGTAAAACCTTAGTCTATGGTCAATTTCGGACAGAGTGCTCCGCAGCTCTCTGTATCTTCAGTCACCTATTGAGTACGATGGGTCAGTGACAGGTCAGCTAAACCAGACAAGTCGGACAATTCCCTAGGTGAACCCAGGGTAGATATACTGTTTTGGGACCGGGTACCACCCCCCAAATGTTGCAAAGTGTCAGAATCCCCAATTTCGATTGGTCCTAAGGTAGGCTTTGGGTAACACACCAATCATATCAGTCTATTTAGATGCTACATTTACATATTTGGGTACCGCCTAGCGAGATTGGGGTTCCCATGAGAAATTGTGCAGAAATATGAGTGACAATTTACATAGTTGCCGAGCTAGGACAATTGTCTCTGTTTTCCTGGGTTTTTCAGGTCAGTTCTCAGGAGCATCTTGCCCATCACTGCCAGCTGGCTAAGTTCCATCAGCCAAAGTTGTCAGGTCCCTGGAAAAGTGATCATGCGCAGAAGGGACCTCCAAGATGGCTCATCGGTACAAACAGACCCCCATTCCCCGCGGTACATGAAAAGTAAGCGAAAACAAATTAATACATAGAAATAACGTTATGAAAACACATCATTTGGTTTTGAACTTTCAACTTATCACTACAAATTATACTTATGCAGTCTAAAGGTTAGCTACACATAACATACACAAGAGCAGTGGTACGAGCAGTACCACGTTGTAGGCAAAGCTATGAATTACGCATGCGCATAAATTTCCCTCCACTTCTGCAGACCCGTCAGGACACGTGAGTGTGGCTGACGCATGCGCAGTAACTAAATACAAGCGGCGGCCATATTTTACGGACACGGATTAAAATGATTAGGAATACACATAGGCAAGCTTCTTAATCCTTTTTCAAACTAAAAATAAACGTTAGTAAGACGTACACTTATTACCTTGTTACACATAGACGAGGTTCATGACTTCGGCAAGGTCGCAAAATATGCGAAGCTTTGCTTCATCAATCCCCTCTTTGATGATATTTACTATCATCACAAAATAAATGGAACCAGATGCCAACTTTTCTTTCACACTTTATACAGTTCTATTTCTTCTAGCAATCGCTCCAGCTTTTCTCGTTCAGTTTTGGTAGGGTGAGAATTCTTCACCTTTTTATAGATCTGATTATTCATCTCTTCTAATTCGAGCTCATCCACACTCCGTTTCAATCCTCTTGTATTTACTTCTCTCACATTCACCTCATACTTCTTTGTGTGTTTGCGGCATTTGCAACAGACAAATATGAAAAATAGGATGAGACCTATAATTCCAATTGGCATCAGTACTGTTAGAATTGGGGGTCTCTGGTTGGCGCAAGTAGGTACTTGTGACAAGCAGGGACCCTCTCCTCTAAGTCAGGGCAAAGGATGACCCTTCCGAATTACCCTTGCTCACCCTCTAGGTGCGTGGCGTGAGCAGCCAAGGCGATTCTCCAGGCGTTAGTCAGTTAAGCATTTGTAGACACACACACAGTAAAATATACCAATCCCCCCACAAATGGACACCAGGCTGTGAGTATATAAAAATACGCTTCTTTATGTAAAATATATATATCTCTTAGGTCAGACTTATCACAAGATCAAATAACGTTTTTGTAGCACCACAGATTGTAAATAGGCACTTTTCTTCTTAGTTGCAGTTTCAAATGGAAATATCCTTGTTATATATTCCCACAATAGTTCTTTCTCCTTCTGCACAGTTCTCCTAGTTCTTTGGTCGTTTCTGACCAGATTGTGCACTTTGTTACCCCTCTAGGACCTTAGGGACCCGGTCCTGCACTTTGCAGCACTTCGCGGCGCTTCTGACAGGGGAAATCCCGACCCCCTTCCAAGTCTCACGCTTCCCGCGTGGGACGCGGTCGGCCCGGCCGGGTCTCTGGGAGCGTACGGCCCCCCCTGGTCTGCGGGACCCCCGCGGGGGAGAGCGCCGACCTCAGAGCTGCCAAGGGGGGAAGAAGGCCAAAGAACCCAGCGCAGCCCCGGTCAGTCGTGCAGGGGCTCGGCTTGCAGCCTGCAGCTTCCCGACGCTCAGAGGATTCCAGCGGGAGGGGCTGGAGCGCGCTCGCGGAGAGGCGCTGCAGGCAGGCACACAGAGCAGAGCGGTGCGAGTCTGGTGAAAGGAACGGCTCGCACCGCGGGGGGACAAGTACAGTACCTTGGTCACTTGTAGGCAGGAGCAGTCAGCAAGGGGAAAAACAAACGTTGCGGGCCCCGAGCCCGTTGACGGTCTCGGTGGCGGCTTTCCTCCGGGGACAAAGGCAAGGTGCCCAGCGGCTCAGGCAGAGCGAGGCTGGCACCCGAGGCGTCCGTCCAGTTCGGAGGTCTGTCCCCTGGGTCTGTTTGCGTCCGGTGGGGATTTCTGGCGGGAGGGTGAGGCACCGCAGCGGGCCCTCTTAGGCGGTCGACACAGCGATCCCCTCAGCGGGGGAAGAGCGGCTCAACGGAGCGGAGCTCTTCCTCGGCGGGGACGAGGAGACACAGTCGGTCACGGCCTCAGGGAGGGGCTGGGGGGCACCACAGCAGCGAGTCTTCCAGGCGGTCAACACAGCGATCTCCTCAGCGGGGGGAGAGCGGCTCAACGGAGCGGAGCTCTTCCTCGGCGGGGACGAGGAGACACAGTCGGTCACGGCCTCAGAGAGGGGCTGGGGGGCACCAAGGTCACAGCTCCGGCAGTAGTAGATATCCCGGTTAATTACCGGCAGACGAGCAGAGGCAGGTTGAGCCAGATGGTCCTGTGGCTCAGGTCAGGGGGCAAGCTCAGTCAAGCCCTTGGAGAATGTTTAAGCACAAAGCAGCAAAGTCTTTTCTCATCAAGTCTTTTCCTCTCCTTTCTCAGCAAGGCAAGCAGCAGGCCAGTTCTCCCAGCGTCTCTTCTCCTTCTAGTCGGGCAGAGGTCCTTCGTGGTGAAACAGGATTCTAATTTACAAGGAGCAGGGCTCCTACTTTTATACCCAGTTTCTTTTGTTCTTACAGGCCAGGGGGGCCTTTGCATAACTACTCCAGTCCCTGAGCACTTGTGGTGGGTACTTCTGCTTCTGCATTCAGTGTGAGGGCAGGCACATCAGCCGCTCCCCAGGGGGGCGGAGCCGGCATTGTGAAGACAGGGGCAGCCTGAGCACTCTGTTGACAAGCTTCGGTCTTTCCTGGGCCAGGTGCAGGCTGAGTCATCAGTCGCTCCCCAGGAGGGCGGAGCCAGCATTGTGGTGGCAGAGCACAGCCTGATGCATCATTCAGGGGAAACTCCCACCACCCACTAAGGTGTCATCTGGCTATTCACTACCTGTCAACTCCCAGCCCTGTCACTCACACACACCAGACAGTCAGATCCACATCCAAGCAGAGGCGGGCTGAAATGGTTAGGCAAGCAAATGCTAACTTTCTAAAAGTAGCATTTGCAAACACAGGATATTAAAATAAACTTTACTAAAAGAAGTATTTTATTATTCTGAGTTCAGGCATACTAAACATTAATTTCTACCATGTTCCCTGAGCCTGCTGGGATTATAGAGTGTAATAATTCCAGCAGCCCATCTGGCCTAGAAGGGAACTGGTAGCCTTACAATAGTGAAAAACGAATTTGGCAGTAATTCACTATTAGAACATGCCACACACATCTGGGCAAGTTCTACCTTATACTTACAATGCACCCTGCCCTCAGGCCTACCATAGGGGTGACTAATATGAAGTTAAGGGAAGGTTTAGGGGCTGGCAAGTGTGTGCACTTGCCCAGCCAGCATGACAGTACCAGACTGCACGCAGGTTCTGCAATGGCAGACCCTAGACACATTTTAAGGCTGCTTCTGTGGGTGGCGCAACCAGCGCTGCAGGCCCACTAGCAGTATTGGCATTCACAAGCCCTGGCACTCCTGGTGCACTTTACTGGGGACTGACAGTAAATCCAATGAACCAATCAGGTATATCAATCACATGTACACTTTACAGTAGGGAGCACTTGCACTGCGGCACGGGTTGGCCGTGGCGCAGTGCCCTGAGTCGCGGACACCAGCAAAAACATCTGAGGCACAACAGCAAAAAGTGGAAGGGAAACTCACGCCAAGGTGCCAGGTCTAACACGTGTCCCCTCCAGCTGAAATGTGGGGGGAACTACCCTTCCCCAGGGAGTTCCACATCACTAAGGCGGAAAAACCTGGACAGACCGTCAGCGTTGGCGTGATCTGTGCCAGGGCGGTGTTCCACCATAAAGTCCATACCCTGTAGGGAGATGGACCACCTCAACAGTTTTGGGTTCTCACCCCTCATTTGCATCAACCATCTGAGGGGCCTGTGGTCCGTCTGAACCCGGAAGTGAGACCCAAACAAGTAGGGTCTTAGCTTCTTCAGTGCCCAGACCACAGCAAATGCTTCACGCTCTATTGCACTCCACCTACTTTCCCGGGGAAGTAACCTCCTACTGATGAAGGCTACAGGGTGGTCCCAGCCCTCCTCAGTCATCTGTGAGAGAACAGCCCCTACACCATGCTCTGAAGCGTCTGTTTGCACTATGAATTCCTTGGAGAAATCAGGAGCCAGGAGCACGGGTGCCGTGCACATGGCAGTCTTCAGGGTGTCAAAAGCCTTCTGACAGGTGTCAGTCCAAATCACATTCCTGGGCTGCTTCTTAGAAGTCAGCTCTGTCAAGGGGGTCACAATAGTGCCATAGCCCTTGACAAACCTCCTGTAATACCCAGTGAGCCCCAGGAAGGCTCTCACTGCAGTCTGGGTCTTGGGGGGTTCCCAAGCCAGGATGGTCTCAATTTTGGGTTGCAAGGGTGCCACCTTGCCACTCCCCACTTGGTGTCCCAAGTACACCACGGAACCCTGCCCAATCTGGCACTTGCTCGCCTTGATTGTGAGGCCTGCCTTGCGCAGGGCCATCAACACTTCCCAGAGGTGCCGCAGGTGTTCTGGCCAGGTGCCACTGAACACTGCGATGTCATCCAGGTAGGCGGCACTGAACTCATCCAGCCCAACCAACACCTGGTTGACCAACCTCTGAAAGGTGGCAGGGGCATTCTTCATCCCAAATGGCATAACCCGGAACTGGAAATGCCCATCTGGTGTGGAGAATGCGGACCTCTCCTTTGCCCCATCGGTCAAGGCGATCTGCCAGTACCCAGACGTTAAATCAAACGTGCTGAGGAACCGGGCAGCCCCTAGCCGATCAATGAGCTCGTCAGCTCTGGGGATAGGGTGCGCGTCAGTCTTGGTGACTGAATTGAGTCCTCTGTAGTCCACACAGAACCGGAGTTCAGGTGTGGCTCCCGGCGCAGCAGCCTTTGGGACCAAGACCACGGGGCTGGACCAAGGACTGCTGGAAGACTCAACCACCCTAAGAGGAAGCATCTTGGAGACCTCCTCCTTGATGCAGGCCCGGACCCTGTCAGTTACCCTGTAAGCCTTATGCTTCACAGGTAAGCTGTCTCCTGTGTCCACATCATGGACGCACCAGTCTGTGACACTAGGAACCAGGGAGAACAGGTCTGGAAACTGCCCCAGCAACTGGCGGCAGTCTTCCTGTTGCTCAGGGGTCAGGGTGGGTGAGAGGTTAACTCCATCCACTGACCCATCTTTCTCACAGGCCACTAAGAGGTCAGGAAGAGGCTCAGACTCCTCTTCCATTCCATCATCAGTGGCCAACAGCATGCCCACTTCGGACCTTTTCAAGTGGGGCTTGAGGCGGTTGACATGTAAGACCCTTAAAGGATTCCTGGGCGTCTTCATGTCCACCAAGTATGTCACTGAGCTCTTGCGCTCCACAACCTCAAATGGGCCTGTCCACTTATCCTGAAGTGCACAGGGTTCCACTGGGGCCAAGACATACACCTCTTGTCCAGGCTGAAGCTCTACCAGAGTGGCATTCTGGTCGTACCACCGCTTCATCTCCTCCTGGCTAGCTTCCAGATTTGCCTCAGCAAGTTGTCTGAAGCGCCTGGTTTGGTTTCTGAAGGCCAGCATGTAGCTATATACATTCTGGGGAGGTTTCCTGGGAGATTGCTCCCAGCCTTCCTTTACCAAACTCAGTGGTCCTCTCACGGGGTGACCATACAGCAGCTCAAAGGGGCTGAACCCTAGAGACTTCTGTGGCACCTCGCGGTATGCAAAGAGCAGGCATGGTAAGAGGACGTCCCACTTACGCCTCATTGGACCTTCCAGGCCCATGATCATGCCCTTTAGGGTTCGGTTGAATCTTTCAACCAACCCATTTCCTTGGGGATGGTAAGGTGTGGTGAACTTGTAGGTCACACCACACTCTTGCCAAAGGGACTTCATATACTTGGATATGAAGTTGGTCCCTCTGTCGCTCACCACCTCTAGAGGGAACCCCACTCTGGAGAAAATTCCCATTAGTGCACGCCCCACCACGGGGGCCGTCACTGTCCTCAGAGGGATGGCTTCAGGGTACCGGGTGGCATGATCCACCAAGACCAGGATGAACCTGTTGCCCATGGCTGTCTTGGGGTCCAGAGGCCCAACAATGTCAATACCCACTCGTTGGAATGGAGTACTGACCACAGGGAATGGTTGGAGTGGAGCCTTGTTCTTCCCTCCACTCTTCCCACTTGCCTGGCAAGTTGGACAGGTCCTACAATGAGCATCTGAGCTCTTGTGCATTTGGGGCCAGTAAAAGTGGGTGACAAGCCTGTCATAGGTCTTGTCCATCCCCAAATGTCCTGCTAACGGCACATCATGAGCCAGTCCCAGTAGGAAGGCTCTGAACTTCTGGGGTACCACCAGCACACGGGCTGACCCAGGTTCAGCAGTCTTAGGCTCGGAATACAGGAGGTCATTCTCCCAGTACACATAATGTGTTTTGGCCTGAACACCATTGGCCTGGTCTGCAGCCTGCTGCCGCATACCCACGAGAGAAGGGCATTCTTTCTGCTCCCTGCAGAATTCCTCCCTGGAGGGGCCTCCTTCTTGCTGCCAATGGGTCAGCTCAGGCAGGTCCCCCAGTTCAGCAATCTGTTCCCCTGTAGGCTCCAGGGCATCCCCCTCAAGGTCTGCTTCCTCCTGGACCGTGGGAACAGCAGGGGCCGGTTTCCCGCGCCCCCTGCGCCTTCTCCCTAAGGCCGGTTCCTGGGCCTCTCCTTCAGGTCCCAGGACTTCTTGATCACCCCTACTGGCTGCCATTGACCGGGTGGTCACGCACGCCCAGTCAGGTAGACCCACCATCTTCAGGTGAGTCGTTTTCTCCACCTTTTCCCAAGGGGAGTCCTCCAAGTCATTCCCTAGCAAACAGTCAACAGGCATGGTTTTCCTCACACAGACCTGCAGAGTACCAGAGACCCCCCCCCCACTCGAAGGGAACTTGAGCCATCGGACACTGACTCTCTGAATTGTCAGCGTTGACAACCCTACAGTAGGCATGGGGTACAACCTGCTCTTGAGACACCAGGTGCTGCCTCACTTCAGTCACACTGGCTCCTGTATCTCTAAGAGCCTCAGCTTTCTTACCATTGATGGTAACCACCTGCCCATATTTTTTAGTGTTAGAGGGCAGGTAGTTTGTAGGGACCATCTCACTGTCTCCTAGTGAGACTAGGGTCATCTGAACAGGATCTCCACCCCCCGGGACCATCACTTCTTCTCCTAAGTGAACACTGGTCACTTGTCGGGGCGGAGCACCAGTGGGTGCTGGTTTTCCAAACAGGCGACACTTGGGGTCACTGGCTATGTGCCCCGGGTCACCACATTTGTAACAATTGAAGGGCCCCTTTGGAACAGGTCTACCTGTCGGGGCCCCATTCTGCTTTGGGGGTGGGGGAGGCTGAGAACCCTTCTGCTGGTTCCCTTGGGGATTACTTTGGGGGCCTTTAGGGAACCCTTTCTGTTTACCCCTGTCCCCCCCACTCTTCTGCTGGGGACCCTGCCCACCCTTGGCGGAGTCTCCCACTGGACCCTTGTGGACCCTGGTGCTGAGCCAGCGGTCCGCCTCCTCAGCAAGCTTCCTCGGGTTGGACAGCTTGCTATCAATCAGGTGCTGGCGTAACTCAGGAAAACAGTTATCAGACAAGTGCTCCCATGCAATTAAATCAAAGAGACTTTGAAAATCATTCACCTTGTTACCCTTCACCCAACCATCCAGGGCTCTGCAAAAAAAATTCACATACTCCACATACGTAGTCCCAGGACGCTTTGCACACCCCCTGAACCTCTGTCTATATAATTCAGGGGTAAGCCCATACCTGGTCATTAAGGCCTCTTTCATGTGGGGATAAGAAATCTGTTCTGCAGTGGGCAAATCTAGCAGGGTGTCCCGCCCTTCGCTAAGGAACCTTCCCCACAACCCCGCTCCCCAATCTTTCTCAGGGACCCGGTGGGAGGACATGGCTACCTCATATGCCCTAAACCACTGTCCTATGTCATCCCCCCTAAAGAATTCTTTAACTATATCTTTGGGGATGTACACCTTGGACTCTACCTGCACCGGCGTTGTGCTGCCACCAGAAGGAGCTGTTCCCAAACCTCTTTGATCCAACTCCTTCATTCTCAGGTCATGGTCCAGCTGGCGTTGCTGTGCCTCCATGGCCAATCTTTGCTTGTCCATTTCCAGTTTTTGTTTTTCCATTTCCATTTGCCCAGCTAATCTTGCCATCTCCATTGCATGTGCCCTGTCTGCGGCCCTGTCTGCCAGCTCCTCTGGTGACAGGCCTCTGGGGAACTCTGCAGCGCCATCTGGTGGAATGATATCCACCGGGGTCTGTGGATCTCTTGACTCCCTCCAGGCTCTCAGCGCCGTCACGAGTTGGGTCTTGTTGCTCAATCCACTTTTGGCAATTCTGCATTTTGTGCAGAGATCTTTCAGCTGGTCATTGGTTAAGCTCCTCAAGGCTCCCTCTCTCCAATCTATGTCATCTGCTCCAGAGAAGGTAGAGAGCGCTCTTCCGGCAGGAAGTGAGCCAGGCATGGCTTCAGTAATGGCAGATGTCTCAACAAAATTAGCAAAAAGGAACTGGAAACCTGTGGCTGCGTTATAGATCTGCTCTCCCTATGTGGTGATCAGTAATTCACTGTATGTAAACTACAAATGCAAATTCGCAAATCCTCACCGCTGCGACCAATGTTAGAATTGGGGGTCTCTGGTTGGCGCAAGTAGGTACTTGTGACAAGCAGGGACCCTCTCCTCTAAGTCAGGGCAAAGGATGACCCTTCCGAATTACCCTTGCTCACCCTCTAGGTGCGTGGCGTGAGCAGCCAAGGCGATTCTCCAGGCGTTAGTCAGTTAAGCATTTGTAGACACACACACAGTAAAATATACCAATCCCCCCACAAATGGACACCAGGCTGTGAGTATATAAAAATACGCTTCTTTATGTAAAATATATATATCTCTTAGGTCAGACTTATCACAAGATCAAATAACGTTTTTGTAGCACCACAGATTGTAAATAGGCACTTTTCTTCTTAGTTGCAGTTTCAAATGGAAATATCCTTGTTATATATTCCCACAATAGTTCTTTCTCCTTCTGCACAGTTCTCCTAGTTCTTTGGTCGTTTCTGACCAGATTGTGCACTTTGTTACCCCTCTAGGACCTTAGGGACCCGGTCCTGCACTTTGTAGCACTTCGCGGCGCTTCTGACAGGGGAAATCCCGACCCCCTTCCAAGTCTCACGCTTCCCGCGTGGGACGCGGTCGGCCCGGCCGGGTCTCTGGGAGCGTACGGCCCCCCCTGGTCTGCGGGACCCCCGCGGGGGAGAGCGCCGACCTCAGAGCTGCCAAGGGGGGAAGAAGGCCAAAGAACCCAGCGCAGCCCCGGTCAGTCGTGCAGGGGCTCGGCTTGCAGCCTGCAGCTTCCCGACGCTCAGAGGATTCCAGCGGGAGGGGCTGGAGCGCGCTCGCGGAGAGGCGCTGCAGGCAGGCACACAGAGCAGAGCGGTGCGAGTCTGGTGAAAGGAACGGCTCGCACCGCGGGGGGACAAGTACAGTACCTTGGTCACTTGTAGGCAGGAGCAGTCAGCAAGGGGAAAAACAAACGTTGCGGGCCCCGAGCCCGTTGACGGTCTCGGTGGCGGCTTTCCTCCGGGGACAAAGGCAAGGTGCCCAGCGGCTCAGGCAGAGCGAGGCTGGCACCCGAGGCGTCCGTCCAGTTCGGAGGTCTGTCCCCTGGGTCTGTTTGCGTCCGGTGGGGATTTCTGGCGGGAGGGTGAGGCACCGCAGCGGGCCCTCTTAGGCGGTCGACACAGCGATCCCCTCAGCGGGGGAAGAGCGGCTCAACGGAGCGGAGCTCTTCCTCGGCGGGGACGAGGAGACACAGTCGGTCACGGCCTCAGGGAGGGGCTGGGGGGCACCACAGCAGCGAGTCTTCCAGGCGGTCAACACAGCGATCTCCTCAGCGGGGGGAGAGCGGCTCAACGGAGCGGAGCTCTTCCTCGGCGGGGACGAGGAGACACAGTCGGTCACGGCCTCAGAGAGGGGCTGGGGGGCACCAAGGTCACAGCTCCGGCAGTAGTAGATATCCCGGTTAATTACCGGCAGACGAGCAGAGGCAGGTTGAGCCAGATGGTCCTGTGGCTCAGGTCAGGGGGCAAGCTCAGTCAAGCCCTTGGAGAATGTTTAAGCACAAAGCAGCAAAGTCTTTTCTCATCAAGTCTTTTCCTCTCCTTTCTCAGCAAGGCAAGCAGCAGGCCAGTTCTCCCAGCGTCTCTTCTCCTTCTAGTCGGGCAGAGGTCCTTCGTGGTGAAACAGGATTCTAATTTACAAGGAGCAGGGCTCCTACTTTTATACCCAGTTTCTTTTGTTCTTACAGGCCAGGGGGGCCTTTGCATAACTACTCCAGTCCCTGAGCACTTGTGGTGGGTACTTCTGCTTCTGCATTCAGTGTGAGGGCAGGCACATCAGCCGCTCCCCAGGGGGGCGGAGCCGGCATTGTGAAGACAGGGGCAGCCTGAGCACTCTGTTGACAAGCTTCGGTCTTTCCTGGGCCAGGTGCAGGCTGAGTCATCAGTCGCTCCCCAGGAGGGCGGAGCCAGCATTGTGGTGGCAGAGCACAGCCTGATGCATCATTCAGGGGAAACTCCCACCACCCACTAAGGTGTCATCTGGCTATTCACTACCTGTCAACTCCCAGCCCTGTCACTCACACACACCAGACAGTCAGATCCACATCCAAGCAGAGGCGGGCTGAAATGGTTAGGCAAGCAAATGCTAACTTTCTAAAAGTAGCATTTGCAAACACAGGATATTAAAATAAACTTTACTAAAAGAAGTATTTTATTATTCTGAGTTCAGGCATACTAAACATTAATTTCTACCATGTTCCCTGAGCCTGCTGGGATTATAGAGTGTAATAATTCCAGCAGCCCATCTGGCCTAGAAGGGAACTGGTAGCCTTACAATAGTGAAAAACGAATTTGGCAGTAATTCACTATTAGAACATGCCACACACATCTGGGCAAGTTCTACCTTATACTTACAATGCACCCTGCCCTCAGGCCTACCATAGGGGTGACTAATATGAAGTTAAGGGAAGGTTTAGGGGCTGGCAAGTGTGTGCACTTGCCCAGCCAGCATGACAGTACCAGACTGCACGCAGGTTCTGCAATGGCAGACCCTAGACACATTTTAAGGCTGCTTCTGTGGGTGGCGCAACCAGCGCTGCAGGCCCACTAGCAGTATTGGCATTCACAAGCCCTGGCACTCCTGGTGCACTTTACTGGGGACTGACAGTAAATCCAATGAACCAATCAGGTATATCAATCACATGTACACTTTACAGTAGGGAGCACTTGCACTGCGGCACGGGTTGGCCGTGGCGCAGTGCCCTGAGTCGCGGACACCAGCAAAAACATCTGAGGCACAACAGCAAAAAGTGGAAGGGAAACTCACGCCAAGGTGCCAGGTCTAACAAGTACTTTGAGCAATAAGCCTTTACCTATACTAGCGAACCAATGACCTACATTTGAGAGACCATCTACCAGTCTCTTCCAGGCACTATCAACCTCGAGTGGTCTGAGTTCCTTTGCCAAATTAGTAATGTTTCTCACATATCTTTTGAGCTGCACACTTTTGTCCGGAATATAAGTGCAACAATGTTGCGCCTTCAACATCCGGCAGACTCCGCCCTCTTTCGCCAATAAGGTATCAAGAGCAAGTCGATTCTGCAAAACCATTGATCTGATCGCAACCATTTCGGTATTGACCAGCAGAAATCCATGAGCTGTCTCAGTCGACAACACATCCACTATAGTGGACAATTTACAAATTCTGTGAGTGTTCAGAACCACTCCCACTCCAGGTATCAGTGCACTGAAAATACTACCCATTATTTCACCTATGCTTTCTCTTTTACTACGCACTAAGCCATTAGTATTTTCACTGCTTCCAGCAACTCCATTCACATGGTATATTTTCGGGAAGACAATGCCAAAATAGCAACTTCCATACCAGTGATCCGGCAATTTGAAATAAGCCTTGTCCCCACAAATATAATAAATTCCAGGAAACACAGGCTCTGACCCATTTTTGAAACCCCAACCTCCAATTACCTTGTAATTATGTTCGCATTCACTGGAACCAATGAAAATGTTATTATAATAGCTAGTCTTCTCGCGGTGAAGACATAGCTTGCCTTTCTTTTCAAAATCCAGCAACAGAGCAGGACCCGCCCCACCAGTTGAGGTGCCTTACATGTTCCCTGCCCACTTTGGCTTTTTCTGACTTTCGTCATTAGCCTTCTTTTGTATTTTAATTCTCCTTTTCTCTGCCATGTTTAGGAACATCTTTTCCTGCTCATGCAAAGAACAAGTCAAGTTATCTCTGTGTGCGTCCGCTATGTCAATGTTACCTATAGTCAGGAAATAATCTCCCATGTATCGTATTGCGTCACTTTTGGTATGTACAGGATTCAAGTTCCCACGTATAGGGAGCTCAGAAAAGATCACGTCATTATTAGAGTAATAGTACTGTAACGGTCCTCTTTTGTAAAATAAACTAGCTAAAATGCTACAGGAAATTCCGTATGTCAGCGGCAAGTGATGGTATGTCACGCCTTCAGCTACAGAAGTAGGTAGCTTCATGCAGACATAGCAATCTTCAATTTCCATAGTCTCTACATAGTGTATTAACAAGTTTGCGAAAACGTTTAAGCGTGTCCTGTTTTTGATTCTATGATAGTGTAGTTCTTCCTCATCTGATGCTTCTAAGTCTTGTTTTGTTTGTCTCAGTGCTCTCTCATGTCTAACCACACTCTGTGTTGTCAGCTCTTCACTGTCAATATTTACAATTTCAGTAGGGACAATATTAGTATCTTTGCTTACAGCAAAGGGAATGAAAATGGTTAGTCCTATCCAGAGTAATATCAGGACAACTATACTACAGACACATACCTTGCAGCATGTTTTGCAACAGCTGCGACTAGGTCTACCATTCACGTTTGAATCAGACATTTTGGTTTCAGAAGAAGTTTGTCAACCCCTCTTTGTGTCTCTACACAAGTATCTTACTTTGTGCAAATTCACGGTGGCTCTTCTTCCTCTTCGTCAGAGTACTCAGGGACGGGCTCTCCGTCGCTTACGTCAGTGATATCGAGATCTTCAAGTTCTTCTAACACAAGTGTCCATTCAGGTGACTTGTACTTTTTGTTTTGTCTCTTTATCCGATCACTCCTTCTTTTGGAAGTGTCTTCTGGTTGTTCTGCTATACGAGCACTTCTCCTTTCTTCTGCACGTTTTTCTTCTACTGTTTTTATTCTCAATCTCAATTTCTTTATGTATTTAGGCTCAAGATGCTTTCTTTTCTTAAGTCTTTTGGTTGGTACTTGGACTTTGTTTTCTTCTCTTGCCCTCTTATTTTCATTAGCTTGTGGCAATTCTGCTTCAGTTTCTTCTTCTTCTATCTGACTAATTCCAGGGCTAGCATCTGTTTCTTCTGCCTGGGTACTAATCTGGCCTTGTTCAGGTATACTGTGTGTTTGCTCTTCAAGTGTCTCTGACTCTGTTTCCTGAACACGTTCTTCTAATTCTATCTGATCCTGTTCAAGCACTTCGATCTCTGGACTTTCTTCTGCTCGAACTATTACACTATGTCTAGTCTGTCCCTTCCCGATATCAGGTGTCAGTGGAGGAGTATCAATCACTTGTTCTGTATTCCTCTCTTGTTCAGGATCCTTCACTTGTTCAGTATCGGGCACTTGTTCAGTCTTATTCACTTGTTCTGTATCAATCACGTGCTCTGTCCCTGTCTGACCTTCTCCTTCCTCAGTTTTGATGTGAATCTCAACAGTCTGAGGTTCTTCGCCTGTGCCTTGCTTTTCCTCTCTAGTCCACTCTCTACCTTCCCAAAGTCGCTCACTTGTTCGGATGGGGTCTTCGGTGAGATCAATCAAGGGAATCCACTCTTCTGGCCATATGCTAGGCAGCTCGTCTTCAGCTACTTCTGGCTCAGCTTCTTGGACCCCTTCAGCAGGCTGGGCTCCTGGTAGTTCGTTGTCAACTATTCTTGGGCCAACGTCTGCTGATTCTGCAGCTTGACTGGTACTGGGCTGTACGTCGTCAGCTACTTCTGGTCTGGCTCCTGCAGAGTCCTCTGCTGGACGCCCTTCCGCTTCAGGCACTTCGTCTGGTGGTACCTTCTGGGTGTGGCTGGCGTGTATCCAACGCGGAACCCCTGCACACTTGACTGCTGTGGTAGTAACCAGAATCACCTGACGTTTTTCTCCCCACCTTGGCTCCAGGCAGCTCTTCCGAGTATGCTTCTTTATCTTCACCCAGTCCCCCGGGACCAGTTTGTGGAGAGGAGTCGTTGGATTGAGGATGGCGTCTTCTCCGATCTGGCGAGAGATAGAACGCACTTGGTCACCCAATCTTTTGCAGTATTCAAGCACCAAATCATCAGTAATACTCAACAGTTTGCTTCCAGGCACCCATGCTTGTCTCATCACTCTTCCCATAATGATTTCATGGGGACTTAGGCCTGTCTTGCGATCAGGAATACTTCTGAGTCCCATCAGGACCAAGGGTAGGGCCTTCACCCAGGTCAGTTTAGTTGCATCACACAGTTTTGCTAGTCTGTTTTTGATAGTTCCATTTATTTGTTCCACTACTCCAGAAGCCTCTGGACGGTAGGCACAGTGAAGCTTTTGGGAAATTCCAAAGGCCTTACAGAGTTCGTCGATCACTGCATTCTGAAAATGTGAGCCTTGGTCTGATTCAATAGTGACTGGAACCCCGAACCTAGGTATCAGTTCTTTTAATAAACACTTAGCTACTGTTTTTGCGTCATTTTGGGGAGTAGGGAAAGCTTCCACCCACTTTGAAAATAAACAGATCATGACAAGGACATATCGTTTCCCTTCACAACGGGGCATGGTGATGAAATCAACCTGTATCCTTACAAAGGGACCCCCAGACCTCCCAA
Organism: Lissotriton helveticus; assembly: GCF_964261635.1. NCBI lineage: Eukaryota > Metazoa > Chordata > Amphibia > Caudata > Salamandridae > Lissotriton > Lissotriton helveticus. The sequence continues at coordinate 1,145,872,622 of NC_136063.1, read as the reverse complement.
TTTTTCCCAGTTCCACCACAGTCCTCTTCCCTGGGTTCATCTTTTGACATGACAGGCACCTCTGGCAGAGGGACTCTGCTACTTTCCTGAACTTTTTACTGTACCAAGTCTGTTGGAACACTAGAATCATGGCGTCTCTACCAATGTGTGATCCTTCATGTATCAACCTCGCCATTGTGCTAAGTAAGTGTCTAGGCAATACAGGCATACCAGTTGGACCTAAAATGACACCATCCACACGTCTTGGTCTACACCCATCGTCCTTCCACTTCTCTCTTTCTTGCCAAGGCGCCGCCTGCTGCCACTCTTTCACTTCATCCCATGTAGGCACTTCCTCAAACACTTGAAGTTGGCAGCTGGTTCCTGGCCCCCCTCGTTTCGGATTTACGATATACCGATCTCTTGCGCACCATTGGGCCACTCGATCAGCATAATCGTTTCCCAGTGATATCTTGTCCATGCTCTTCTTATGAGCAGCACATTTTACCACTGCCAGTTCCTTTGGTAACTGGATTGCCTCTAAAAGGTCTTGAACAACTTTTCCATTTCGAATAGGGGTACCTGATGAAGTCAGGAACTCCCTCTGTAGCCACAACTGGCCAAAGTCATGCACAACCCCATAACAGTACTGACTGTCAGTATACACTGTTATGCGTATGTTCTTCCCAATTTGGCAAGCTTTTATCATAGCAATCAATTCGGCTACTTGTGCAGACTTGATGTGATATAGATAACCTGCTTCCTCAATTTTCTCTAGGGACACTACTGCATAGGCAGCACTCAGGCCTCCTTGTTCATGCCTTAGACATGAACCATCTACAAATAGTTCTTTGTCATGCACAGGCAATGGCGTTTCCTTTATGTCTGGGCGTGGCTTGGTATTGAATTCAGTTAGATCAATACAATCATGTTCATCATCCACCCCCCCTTCCATTTTTTCGTGGAGCACCCTGGTACTTCTGGTAAGGCTTTTACACATGAACAGCAATTCTTCTTCAGAATAGGTGTTTAATCTGTCTAACCCCACATTTCCTGCCATCAATTCCTCTATTTCTACCCTCAGCTTGTAGAGGTCTAAAGGTTTCGTTTGCGGAGCCTGTTTTTCTAAATCACGACTCCAATTTTCAATCTCTTCTGGCGTTACCAAGGAAACACTCCTAGTCCCTGTTGCTGATTCTAATTTAATTTCTTTCGCATCAAAAGGATTATGCCTCTTCTGCACTCCCTTTCCGGTCTGTTTGTTTGGTAGATCCAAGAACACCACTTCGGACTCACACTCACTGGACTGATCGTCTATCAGTAGGGGCTCTTGCCTCGGCGGGGCCATTATCGGGTTCATAACCGGAGGGTTCAGACCTCCTTGACTATTCCCATACAACGGGACTACTGGTCCGATCGTTACCGGAATAGTCAAAGCTTCAGGACTGGTATTTAACTGGGAGATCTTCTGAATTATTTCTGTCCTCTGTCTAGCTAGGGCCTCTTGCTCCCTTTCATCTAGTACTCTTCCTAATGTCCGGTCAGGTATCATCTGTGGGGTCAGGTGAGGGGTAAGACTCGGGGCGGTAGGATGCGTTTCACTTGGACCCCCACCATAATTTGGTTTCGGGAACAAAGTTCCTGTTCCAAATGACCTACGCTCTTCCCCATATGGAGGCTGCAAAAAGGGTACCCCTGAACCTACTGACTTTTCTTCGTTCTCATAAAGAGGTCTGGGGTAAAATGTTCTTTCACGGGAATATTTTTCCTCTGAGCTCTCGGGCATTCTAGGATATATATTTCGTACCTCCGGGGGCTCGGGCTTCTCAAAATAGGGCAATACCTGGCCCCCTCCCCCCCTACATAGGGATCTGTCCTCCTCCTTAATAGATGGACGCTGGGGATTCTCTCCTGCACTGGAAGGTCGGGCTCCCTCATTATAAGGAGGCGGACTTCTCATAAAGATGTCATCTAACAATTCATCATCTGACTCTCCAAGGGCTCCCCAATGCTTACACTTTTCTGTCCTTTTTTCTCCCCCCGACGGGGTACATGCTGGCATCATAGGAAACAGACCCTCAACAATCATGCTCTGCCTCCACTGTTTCATCCTCTTATCCCTTGTCTCTTGTTTCAGCCTGGGGTACCACTTGGTCAGACCTTTGTCCATCCAGGGTTTCTCCCTTTCAAAAGCCTCAATTTCCCATTCCTCTAATGCCTCATACTGCGTTAGTCTCGGTCTGGGATGTAATTCATTCATGCGGGTTCTCAAATTAAATAAAATTCTGCCATTGAAAGTACCGTCTAACGGAAAAGCCAATATTCCGTCATCTTTTGTGTACTTTACCCAATTCTCCAACCACACACAGGTGTTGTACCCTCGGTCAAACATCATGAATGAGGCAGGAGTATTCGGTGGCGGGATAGTAACACCCTCTCTAGACTTAATCGGGTTGTCCGTTTTGAAGAAATTCTTTACCCTGCTTACAAGGGACATCTTTCTCTTAGCTCCGTACATAATATCGTATCTATTAGCTTTCCACTGATCCCTTTCAAACCCTTGGTTTCTTGGATCGGGTCTAGTCTCTGGACAATACGAGTGCCACATACGATTTTTATGCTTAACTCTGTTTACAAAGTCACCTCCAATCAGAACGCGTCTTGCAATTCCGTGCGACCAATGAGGTGCACGTGTTCAAATAATTTTGGCCAATGGGTGCGCGGCCCCTTCGTGAGACAGTTCTCACTCCTCGGCGCTTCACCCCTCCTTTACAATTTCAGCCCCGCTACCCGCCCGCTGTTTCTACCAATCCCAGCGCGGCACGGAGTGACGTCAGAGGCGCTTCACGACTGACTCCCTCCCTTCACAAGGTAACGGAAACTTTTCTTTCCTTTTAAAGTGCTCAGTGCTTGGTTATTTTACAACAAATACACATTCGCCACAGTGCTCAAGTGTCTAGACAGAACAGATTTCTTTACTGCAAGTAAACTACTTCCATTTACTTTTCACGCGCTACGGGCAGATCTCTTCCGCCTACCCTTCACTCTAGCATCGGTGACCCTGTTATTCCCCTAAACTCATCCACTTCTTTCCGGGATATATTCGAGTCTAAGGTTTCCCAGCGGACCCCTTTGCTTTCACCCAAGCTCCGATGAACCTGCTACTCTTCCGATGTGACCCTTACTAGGTTACGCCACTATGGGAATTTTGCCAATGAACCTCGTTACTGCTATTTATTCACACATATATTCAGAAAAACCCTAGTTAGTGCTTCCCGGTTATCCTAACCTGCACCTAACTTTCCTTAAGCCTGTGACCTCAGGACAATGGATTCTATTCACCACTTGCCCTTTCAATTCCCCGGGGAGTTCGGACAACAAGAAACAATACGGTTTACAAATGCATGGATTAATACATATAACAATATAAGAACAAGAATAATAACAATACAATAATTCATGAATTTCAGCAGCGTATTCACAAGAGAGTGATCAGTCCCCTCGGAACAGCCGCTCTTATAGCAGCATTAATGTACTAGCAGCTTCCGACTCAACTAGTCTAACTAGTTCTACCTAACCTTTAGCTAGTCCCTAACCATCCTCTGCTACCAGAAAACTGATAGAGCGCGCGAGGTCACCCAGCCAATGATTTCGCCGGTTCCGGCTTCAGGGCCCATATACTTTCAATTCACACTATTCATTGACCAGGCGACTTCACGGGCTGCTACCAATTGTGTGTGTTCCCTACTGTTATTACTTAGTGTACCCGACTTACCATCCACCGACACGGGTACCTATGACTTCAATGGATCAGGGGCCTAGCTGTAAAAGGAAAGGCAGCAAATGCAATTTCAAATGACATTCAATATTGTTTAAATGACCACGGACAACTGGAAGTTTTAAAATGTTTATCTAAAGTTCGTTTTCTGAAAGCATGAGATTTACAAGAATAAGGCAATCGATAATCAAGATAATGAAAAGTACATAACTATAGAGAAATAAAGTCAGTGTAACCATTTAAATGCAATAATGAGATGCAAAGGAAATATGCTATACATTCAAGGCAAGAAATCTTTAAAATATTTGAGCAAGGCCGTTCGAGACCATATCAGAAAATGACAAACTGCAATGCAAAATATGATCTCTAAAAGGTAGGGTAACATGAGAACATATCAAGAAAAATTATGCAAATGACTTTATGTTTCAATAGTTTGCGGCAAAAGCATGGAAAATCAACATGTGCAAGATGTCTTTTATTAAAGCAAAAGACTGAAATATAGAAAGGTGCAAGTTTTAAGGAACTTAGAGCAGTATTTACCTAGACTGGTGTGGAAACCAAACCCTGGCCACGGGTCAGTTAAGGACCGGAAACCCTCAAGGAAGGATACCCTTCAAAGGACAGCAGGTGCAGAATGGACACCCCGGACAGGACAGGATACCCTCAGATTAGGAATCAGGACAGGACCTCAGGACAGGACAGCAAACCCTCAGGACAGGACCGCTCAGGACAGGACCGCACCCGCAGTTTGGAAGCAACGCCTGCGTTCCACCCTCTCTGCAGCTATCGATCAAGACCCCGATTGGGTCAACGAACTCCCAGCAAAGTGCTTTGCCAGCACTTTAAGGTTCAGTAAAACCTTAGTCTATGGTCAATTTCGGACAGAGTGCTCCGCAGCTCTCTGTATCTTCAGTCACCTATTGAGTACGATGGGTCAGTGACAGGTCAGCTAAACCAGACAAGTCGGACAATTCCCTAGGTGAACCCAGGGTAGATATACTGTTTTGGGACCGGGTACCACCCCCCAAATGTTGCAAAGTGTCAGAATCCCCAATTTCGATTGGTCCTAAGGTAGGCTTTGGGTAACACACCAATCATATCAGTCTATTTAGATGCTACATTTACATATTTGGGTACCGCCTAGCGAGATTGGGGTTCCCATGAGAAATTGTGCAGAAATATGAGTGACAATTTACATTGTTGCCGAGCTAGGACAATTGTCTCTGTTTTCCTGGGTTTTTCAGGTCAGTTCTCAGGAGCATCTTGCCCATCACTGCCAGCTGGCTAAGTTCCATCAGCCAAAGTTGTCAGGTCCCTGGAAAAGTGATCATGCGCAGAAGGGACCTCCAAGATGGCTCATCGGTACAAACAGACCCCCATTCCCCGCGGTACATGAAAAGTAAGCGAAAACAAATTAATACATAGAAATAACGTTATGAAAACACATCATTTGGTTTTGAACTTTCAACTTATCACTACAAATTATACTTATGCAGTCTAAAGGTTAGCTACACATAACATACACAAGAGCAGTGGTACGAGCAGTACCACGTTGTAGGCAAAGCTATGAATTACGCATGCGCATAAATTTCCCTCCACTTCTGCAGACCCGTCAGGACACATGAGTGTGGCTGACGCATGCGCAGTAACTAAATACAAGCGGCGGCCATATTTTACGGACACGGATTAAAATGATTAGGAATACACATAGGCAAGCTTCTTAATCCTTTTTCAAACTAAAAATAAACGTTAGTAAGACGTACACTTATTACCTTGTTACACATAGACGAGGTTCATGACTTCGGCAAGGTCGCAAAATATGCGAAGCTTTGCTTCATCACTTGTAGTGGATCACTACTGGGAACTACATAATGTGTCTCCACATACCCTCAGTGGAGCGAAGAGAATCGCCATATAGCAGGAGGTCACAGCCTCTGAGAATGTATTAGGTGTAGAGGTATGCACTGTGGGGGGTTTAAAATAATGGTACAATGACAGAATGGGTTTAAGGAGAAGTTTGGCAGAATACGGCTGGCCAAGGCTCTGCTTGATGTGGCCCAGATCTTACCTTAATCCTCTCCATCATTACCCTTGACCTGCTGTAATGCCTGTCTGTTCAAAGGATTCTAAAGGTTAGGCCAGGTAAGAACAACTACATCATAACTCCCCACTCATGTTATGGTGTCCTCAAATAGCCCCCATCTTAGGACAAACTTTCCTTAGGAAGAGTGTTATTTGTTTTGCTAATAACTGTGGTGCAGTTTGAATGATCTTCAGGAGATGTTCCAAATGAAAAGTTCCTCCGCTCATTCCTTGAAAGTCTCAGAGTGACCCATCAGGCATGGACTGAGGAAAAAGGGATGTCCCAAAACACAATTTCCGCAAGTATTTTCCACAGGGAAATTTGAACAGTGCTACAGTTCAAACGGCTAGACAGAATTACACCAAATGTAAAGGTATAAGGGGGCAGGGTAGGGATATCCTAACCCCCTAGTCTTTGTGTTGGAACTGGCACTTTCTGGTTGGCTGAGGTGAGGCCCTAGCCAGACAGAACCTACCACTCCCAACAGGGGGTGATTACACCCACTGTATAATCTGTGTTCACCTATCGGTAGCTTGACACTAAGCAGTCAGACTTATCACAGAGGCAATGAGTAAAGCCTTGGCACAGCACTCTCACACAATAAATACACCGAGCATCACAAAAGAGACTTCACAGATGGTGTATGTAAATAACATTTGAATTGAACACACAGATTAACTAACACAACATATACATCATGTATTCCTGGGGAGGGGGATCACTTTTGGAAGTATCACTAACAGTGCCAGGCACAGCCATGTTAAAATGGCATCAGTAATATGCACACTTGGAAAATATCCTATTTTATCCCCCAGCACCCTTATGCAGTGTGAAACGTTGTCAGAATGAGGCTCACCATGGCAATTTTAATAATTCAATACTACACATCTATAGAGTGCACCCCATTTCAGAGTGATATCACAAATGTGTACACACAGATAATTACAACACTTTTAAACAGCACCAGAGGCCAAGGCCACACATATACAAAACCAATGTCATATGTAGTATTCTTTTGGCTGGGAATCATTTTGTAAAGCAACACTGCCATGCTGTGTAATTAATAACAGACAGTCACTCCCACACACTCACTCCACACTGATATGTTGTGCCACGGATATCAGGCAGGTCAGTATGGAGTACACACACACAGCAGCATCTTACTCCGACTACCCTACTCCCCCCAGCAGGAAATTAGGAAAACCTTCTCTGCTGATTCTAGGCTGATCAGGGCCAGAGTCTCACTTAGTCTGGGTCCTAGGGAAGAAGGTAGGGGTAGGTAGCAGGGCTAATTTGGTGGTAGTAGACAAATGCAGGTTTGGCCACTGCTTGAAAAGTTCACCCACTGTATGCACAGCAGAAGTTAGCTGAGAGCAATAACCGTTCAATCATAGGATAGGGTGATGACCTATGGGGTGAGCAAACCTTAAAGGTAGTGAAAACACACATGGGTATTCTTCCCTACCTGGGCAGTAAACACACATGTGTACCTGCCCTGCCATTCACCTACCACTTGCTACATCCCTTAAGAGTTACCTCAGGGGTGCCCTAGTGGTAGTGAAAGGTCCCCTTAGGTAAGGCCAGAGATTTAGAAAGGCCAACCTGAGTGTACACATATTTGAACACACACAAGCCTGCACTGGCAGGCTTGACACATATTTAAAAGCATCAGGTACCTACCACTTGCTAACTTGTGTAGGAAGGGTGCGTGCACTTCACACTGCATTTACAGTCGAAAAGTGTTTCAGAGCCTTTAGGCCACTGAAAGAGAATCAGAAAAATCACGGTATTGTCCCATGGGAGGAGCCGACTTCCGAGATAGGGAAAATCCACATGGGGGTTCTTCACTACCTTGGCAGGGAACACTCATGTGTGCCTGCCCTGCCTTTCGCCTACCACTTGATCCACGCCTCAGGGCTTACCCTAGGGGTGCTCTAGTGGTAGTAGAAGGCCCGCTCAGGGTTGGATAATGAGTTGGAAATGCTAACCTGAACATAGGTGCAACTGGGCTCCCACAGGAATGCGGTGTATCTTTTTACAGGGCACTCACAAGTACAACATCTAAATCAATCAAATACGCACAATTTCCTATCATGGGTAGGAAGGGTGCAAGGGCTTTCACATTGTATTACAGTGTGGGGTATACAACCTTTACCACGCATTTTTTACAACGCAATACCATTACCACGCATCTTTTACAACGTAAAGACTTTTACCACGCATACTTTTACAACGGATACTGTTACAACGCAAGTACTTTTACAACGCATGTTTTTTACAACGCATTTCGCGTTGTTTTTTAAGGTATTTTAAGGGTTAAGGGTTAGGTTTGGGTTTTTGGGTACAGGGGTATTTTTAGGGTTCAGGGCTAGGTTTGGGTTTTTGGGTAAAGGGGTATTTTTAGGGTTCAGGGCTAGATTTGGGTTTTTGGGTAAAGGGGTATTTTTTGGGTTCAGGGCTAGGTTTGGGTTTTTGGGTAAAGGGGTATTTTTAGGGTTCAGGGCTAGGTTTGGGTTTTTGGGTAAAGGGGTATTTTTAGGGTTCAGGGCTAGGTTTGGGTTTTTGGGTAAAGGGGTATTTTTAGGGTTCAGGGCTAGGTTTGGGTTTTTGGGTAAAGGGGTATTTTTAGGGTTCAGGGCTAGGTTTGGGTTTTTGGGTAAAGGGGTATTTTTAGGGTTCAGGGCTAGGTTTGGGTTTTTGGGTACAGGGGTATTTTTAGTGTTCAGGGCTAGGTTTGGGTTTTTGGGTAAAGGTGTATTTTTAGGGTTCAGGGCTAGGTTTGGGTTTTTGGGTAAAGGGGTATTTTTAGGGTTCAGGGCTAGGTTTGGGGTTTTGGGTAAAGGGGTATTTTTAGGGTTCAGGCCTAGGTTTGGGTTTTTGGGTAAAGTTGTATTTTTAGAGTTCAGGGCTAGGTTTGGGTTTTTGGGTAAAGTTGTATTTTTAGGGTTCAGGGCTAGGTTTGGGTTTTTGGGTAAAGGGGTATTTTTAGCGTTCAGGGCTAGGTGTGGGTTTTTGGGTACAGGGGTATTTTTAGGGTTCAGGGCTAGGTTTGGGTTTTAAATAAAATTAAATTAAATTTAAATTAAATTAAATTATATTAATTTTAATTACTTACATTTTTAAAAATATTATATACTTACCAATACTTACGTTGTAATGGTATGCGTTGTAAAGGCATATGCGTTGTAAAAAATGCATTGTAATGGTACTTCGTTGTAATGGATCCTGCGTTGTAAAAAATTGCGTTGTAAAGGTATGCGTGCTAAAAGTATGCGTGGTAACGTCATACATCCCAGTGTGGAAGTGCCCTGAGTCCTAAGGCCATGAAAGAGAATCAGCGAAAACTAGTAGGAGTACAAGTAAAAGGTTTTAGGGAAATCCCCTAGGAAGGACCATGTCCAACACCTTGTGTGTGGGTCTCATAGGGTCCACTGGGTTAAAAGGGAAAATAAATCAGGGGTTTTGTGATCCCACAGAACTCTCGTGGGAACCAATTTGGGGACTTTTGCTCCCGCTGTACTCCTGTGGGGAGCCAGCATGGGCCCTCATGTGCTCCCACGAAAGTCTTGCACTGTTGGACAAAAAAAGTGGTGAGGGTGACTCTGGCTGGTTGGCTGCTGGCAGGGGGATGTATTCAGGGCCTGACCATAGTCCAGGCTCTGCAGCCAACCCCACACAACATACTGTGAAAGGCTGTGCATGGTGGGGGATGTCAGACCCCTTTAGGTGTTAGCACACAGGGCTTGCAGCCAACCCTACACCATGCCTGGCCACGACCCTGGTAGTAGGAAAGGTTATAACATATTACTTTAGATTTTAAAAAACCTTAGAAATTCAATAAAAAACAAAGTTTAAATGCATGTTATAGTTAGGTGTGGTAATAATATCTTTACATTTTTAATAAAACTCAGAAATTTACTGAAAAAAACAAATGTTACAGTGATGTTAAAGTCAGGTGAAAACATTAGTCAAAGTGCAACATTTCAAACTCAACAGAACACTGAAAGTCACCAGTGCTAGTTTATTATGGAACTATAACTTGAACTCTTGCCAAGCACTGCTCATCACCTCCCATATTACATCACTCAAGAAAAGGTCAGAGACACAATTGATGAAATCACACGCAATAAAAATGAGTCTGTTTTACGACCCTATCAACTGAGTAAGTGGTCAGGAAACTGTGCCTTTTCTTGAGACATAAATATTTTCGACAATATGTATGTTTATAGAGTTTTAAACACTAGTATGTGTATATATAGAGCTGAAACATTATGATCATTATAATTGTTTGGTTTTACAAATAATAAATATGTTAGATATTTTTGTAGCACTCTCAAATACATTGACTGGTGTGTAGTTGATTTAGGAATGACAGGTACTCCAATTGCACCAACTTGCTAGTACTTATTTTATTGACATCAGAAGAGTCAAGTTGAGTCTGGAATTTTACTTGTAGCTGCATATTCTTCACAGGTTTCTGAAGTCAACATTCAACATGCTGACTCCTTGAACATGTTACACATTTCGAGAAATATAAATTGAATACAAGGTACATGGAAGCATGGCTTACTTGTAGGAAGGGCATTTTCTGACTCTTCATCATCAATTTCTTGAACATATATAGATTGGATGCATTGGTGTTGCACAGATAATATAACATTTGTGTTTAAGAGATAAATGGCATGATTGTCTGGAAATAGTTATGTTTGTCCAAGTAAATTTGAAATACATTAAAAAAACACTTTGGGGCACATGAATCAAGCTATTTTGCGAAGGCAAACAGTGTGATTTGCAAACATCAGCCATTTGCATTCGGAAAATAGCCCTAAGCAATGCTTCAAACAAATACTCAGAATATCCCTGGTATTAGCAAAAAATTGTGATTACCTATTTGTGAATGCCAAATAGCGAATCTGTATTATCGATTCACTAGTTAGTAATCGCAAATGCCTATGCATGAAAATTTTGCAAATTGCGAATGACCCGGGATTTGCAATATTGATCTCGCTACATAACACCAAATCATTGCAGGTGGTAACCAGTTGAAAACTATCTAATCAGGTAGGCACCATTGGCAAAGTATTTAAACAGCTCCAGAATACCTCAGAATGTATTCATTTATTTATCTATTTGAAAAGTTTTATATAGCACTGGCTAAACCCGGAGGTATCAGGGCGCTTTACATAAGGTAGAACATTGGTTTCAGAACAGTTACATAGTTACATCAGTTGGTGGAGCATCGCATAACATAGAAAGGGAAACAGTATAACATAGTTACATGAGTAACAAAAGCATAGCATAACATTTGGAGAAAAAAAACAGCAAGGGGAAAAAACTTCAGGAGATACAGAAAAGTCCGCCTGGAAGTGGTGGAAGACAAAGAATAATGGAGGGAGGAGGTGGGGGGGAGAGACACAATGGGAAGATGAGGAAAACAATGTAAGATGTCCGGCTGAGAAGGTCACGGCCAAGGGATGACCCAGAGCCAAACTCCTCTATAGCTGCGTGGGACAGCTCCACCGGGCAACAGCCAATTTGCTTGGGCACCACGGTGCATACAAAAGCATATCCTAACATTGGAAGGAAAAAAAAAGAAAAAAAAACGGCAAAGGGGAAAATACTTCAGGGGGCTAGAAAAGGGGAGGCAGACAAAGAAACACGGAGGGAGGAGACGGCGGAGGGGGAAAAACACAATGGGGAGACGAGGAAACAAAGTCCGGTGTCCGGCTGGGCAGGTGACGGCCGAGGGATGAACCAGAGCCAAACTCCTCTATAGCTGCATAAGACAGCTCCACCAGGCATCCGCCAAGGTTGATCGGGCACCGCGGTACGTACATACGGTTATGGGTTCCGCCTTGGAGGCATCATTAAAAAGTTCCATCGTGAGCACTGGAATGCTTCACAATGGCAGCACTCTACGTCATGACGCGGAGGATAAGCATACAAGCAGCAGCACAGAGAAGGAGGATATAGGAGCACATTTTCAGAGTGCGTATTACATTGTTTGGGCAGACAGAGGAAGAGATCTAGAACAAGTATAGGTTAAAGGCAGACATGATCTGATAGCTGAATTAGATCCCCTACTGCAGGGTCAGCCTCGCAGGAGACATGTCATCCCCACTCATGTGCAGGTCCTATGTTCACGGCACATCCTAGTGTCAGGTAGCTTCTAGGGTGTATTAGCTACAGCTGGAGGGGTTTCGAAAAGTGCTCTATTTCGCTTTTTCAATGCATTCCTTGACACCATGTTGCAGAGGATACACCAGCACATAAGGTTTCCTACAACACCACAGGAATTGCAGCAAACCAAATTCGATTACTATCAGATAGCCTAATTTCCCCACACAATTGGTTGCATTGATGGGACTCATGTAACCATATGTCAGTGGATGAGTATGTTTACAGGAACAGGAAATCATACCATTCACTGAATATACAAGTCATCTGCAATTCCAAAGGATAAGATACGATAAAGTTTATAAAGCGCTGGAATGCCGAGGCATCTTGGTGCTGGAGTGGGACAAGAGAGGGACTACAGACAACTATGCCGGCTGTTTTATGCCCCAGGGAACAGCCATGTTATTAACAGTTTCCTGAACATTAGCCTGCTTGGTTGAAGTCTCACGGTGGTAGGCAGTTGGTTCCATAGCCTGATTGAACAGTGCAATAGACTCCTACCTCCCCATCTGGCTCTACAGACTTTGATGGTACAGATACGACCAGTGTTTGAGGATCTGCCATATAGTGTCTTGTGAACCAGGCATAAAACCTTGAATTCCATATGCTGCTGTATTGGCAGCAATCTAATGGCAGCAGAGGTAGGGTGGTTATTTGGGATATTCAGTAATATCGGAGCAGCGGCGTTTTGTGTCGACTGCAATTTAGCCTTCTGTGCCTTGTCAATGCCTATAAATAGAGCATTGCAGTAATCTAGGCATGATAGAACTAGGGCCACTACCACTGTTACTCCTAGTTCCTGCGGAAAAAAAGGGAACACCTTCCGAAGAAGCTTTAGTATAAAAAACAGGTGGCGGTTACACAGTTTGTCTGGGCCAAAATGTTAAGTTGGTTATCAAAAATGATCCCCAAATTCTTACTTTTAGCGGATGGTACCGGACACTAATCAGCCTATATCGGCCACCAACTAAGGTTCCATAGGGATGGACCGTTGCCAAACTCCATGACTTCCGTTTTATCCGTGTTGATGTTGAGATAGTTGCTGCTCATCCAGCTCATGATGTGAGTTAGAAAAGCATGGAAACTAGCTGTGACAGACTCAGAATGAATAGATACAGTTGTCCTCATAAGACACAAATGAGAAACCATGCTGTCTGATGAGACTGGCGAGTGGAGTGACATATATATTAAACAGAGTTGGTGACAGCACCGATACCTGTGGCACTCCACATGGGAGAAGGAAGGGTTCAGACCGTAGATGTTCCCAATGTACAGTCGGTTCCCTATCTTCTAGGAATGAGGAGAGAAGGGGCAGAGCTGCATCCCTAATCCCCATCGCCTTCAGCCGCAGCACTAACACCGTGTGATTCACGGTGTCGAATGCTGCTGATAGGTCTAGGAGGATGAGGATAGGTCTGCCCCCCATCTACCTGTCTCCGAATCCCCTCTGTTGCCATGACTGGCGCAGTCTCTGTTTCATGATACAACTGGAAGCCATACTAGCTTGAGTCTAGCAGGCTATTAACGTCTAAATATGACGTCAGCTCCTGGTTTATTGACCTTTCAAGAATTTTGGCTGCAATCTGCAGACACGAGATAGGTCGATTGTTCTTGACCTCTAATGGATCGAAAGACTGATTTTTCAAGATGGGTCTAATGCAGGCTTTTTTCCAGACCGACTGATAGCTCCCTGACTCAAACACATCATCACAGACATAGTGGCTTATTTCCCTGGCAGTACACATGATTCCTACATCTTCCAACACAGTGCCATACACACTCGTCCCCTTGGGGGTGAATTTGGCGAAGGATACCTGCTTGGTAAATATATGTAACACTGTCTCTCAGACTCTCTGGTCATGGTGACACATAGCAGTGTGTAACCTGTTGCTATCTACCCTGTAGGTGACAGCACATACGCTGTGCGCTCCTACATACTGATGCCATACCTCAATCCAAGAACCCCCAAGTGAGCAGCGTTCCAATGCAGCGCACATTTCCACCCACAATGTGATTGAGCGGACCTTCAGCTTACTTAGAAGTAGGTTCCGCTGCTTCCACAAAACTGGTGGGGCATTGCAGTACAGGCCAGATACCTGATGCAAAATTGTGGCCACTTGTGAAATGTTGCATAACATTGCAGCTTCAAGAGGTATACCCCTGGAACTATCAGATAGCGAGCCTGAGAATGACAATCAGCCAGGACAACCAACACAAGCAGCACGCTGGATGAGTGCATCAGAGGGAAGACAGAGATGTGCAGAAATTACACAGCATTATTTTTAAGCTGGGTAATGATGAGATGAAACACTACATGTTTTCATTGATTCTGTTCTTTATTATGAAGAAAGTGAGGTTGTGTTAATGCACACATACCAGGTGCAAAACTGCATTGTAACAGTCAAAATTAAACTATATGACATTGTCATGGAACTTGAATGTCAGCCCAGACAAATGGCACAATACTGGTTACCACACCAGATTACACTACTTTCTGCTGCCTCACACTCCATTGGAAATGAAAAAAATGGATTGTGTAGCACACTCCATTGGGCCATTCTGTGGGCTCGGTCACATCCCTTGTGGTGCCTTCTGATGCAGAGGAGCTCCTAGTACTGTGCCTCCTGCATGTGGTTACTGGTGCCAAGAGACTACGTAGGCTGGAGGCCTCCTCGCTCTCCCCTCCACTCAATACATTGTTGCCCCCAACTGCAGCAGTCTGTAATTACTCCACAGCATTGGCAAACTGTATGAATCCCCAGGCCACATCCCCACAGCAATGGGTCATTTCCACCTGCATGCCTACAGCATGACGGGGCAGCAGAGCCCTAGTGTATCTATCTAAGCACCTTATTAACTGATGGTGCCTTTTGCGTTGGTACACATAGTCTTCCTGCAACACCTTGCATAACTTATGGATGCCCCTCTGTCCTTCCACCACTGCTGTAGTGAGCTTCCTCATGCTGTCCCTCATCTCTGCCATGTTTATCACTAGGGATCAAAGTTGTGCCTGCATTAATGTTATGTGTTTGCATTGCAGGTGCTGTACCATCAACATTTGGTTCTACAGCTCACCAAAGACATTGGAACCATCATCCTCAGCAGCTACCATTTGAACCCTACCCTGCGCCTCCCATTGTGGACATTGCTGCGCTGCAACTGTGATTGGGGTCTTGGTGTGGCGGTGTGCCCAGCCTGTGATGTCTGAGGGTCAGGTTGGTTCTCCTCTTCTGTTTTAACAGCAGGTAGTGGTGGCATTTTGGTCCTGAATCATGTTGGTGCAGGTACTTGGGTTGATTGGGCCACTTGTCTCTCCTCTCCTCACTGCGCCTGAATCTCCAGGGTGTCATATCCTTCACCTTCATCAGACTCCTGCACAGCTGCATCAGTGATGTGAAACAGTGCAAGTTCAGTTTTGTTGTTGGACAACATTACGCATTGTGTGGTTTAATACATTTATTTAGTAAAACACAGTGTCTAGATATTTCTTTTGCATGTTGTACTTGAAAGCACCTATGCTGTTGTGAGCCCTCCTTTATTGTCCTATTGGAGTTGCTGTCTGCTAGTCCCATAATGTATTTGCGTGTATTAATTAAAATGTGGACTGGAGGAGGATTTGCAACACTAAACCTGATCTGACTTAAGTTTTTTTCATATTTAGCATTGAATGGATATTTGTATGCATCTTTCCTTGTGAAGTACTGGCTTGTACCGACGTGTCTATCTCTGTAACTCCAGCTACAGCTTCAGGCTGAAGGGTTGACCGCACAATGTCCTCCATGGCTGGATTGTCTTTTTGGGTGGATGGTCCACCTCCAGTCTTCTTAGCATCCGCCAGTCTGGCAGCAACCTTTTCCTTGGTTTCGCTCCGCAGGTCAAACCAGCACTTGCGCAGATTTTTGATCGAACGCTGTGTGACCCCCACTGCATTGATTCTGGATTGTATTCCAAGCCAGATTTTTCTTTTCTCCGACTCAGGGACATGGAGTGACTGCTTCCCAAAGAGCTTATCATGGCTCTTTAAAATGTCCTCAATAAGGACTGAAAACTCCTTCTCGATGAAATGCAGCTTCCTCTTGTGTTGTGCTGCCCTCTCACTTTTTTGTGATGCCATTCTGGTGTCATTGCACATGAGAACATGCTTCCTTCTGCTTTGCTCCTACAGTTTGGCTTCTCCTCTGTCTCTCTCATACCCAGGTGCCAGCATGGGGTGCATAACTTCCTGGTTGTGATGTCATCATGCTGCATCGGAAAACTGGCTATTTGTGAATCGCTATTTGCGATTTTCTAATTGCGCATTCGCTTTTTTTTTGATTCAGTATTTGGCAATTGCTAATAGTGATTGTGATTTTTACCGATTCGCAAATATTTTTTTAATTTTTTGATGCAGTGACATTTGCGATTACCAATTAGCGATTCCTTAAAAATTGCTATTTGGTAATTGGAAAATGTGCATGTGGCAGTTTATGATATAAGTCAAGCAATTATGGTAAGTTTCTTTTCATTATTTAAGGTGGATTTGTTTCATATTATGTTGTGTATACTTTGTATCAAGCAGTCATATCTCAAGATGTGTGCAATCTGTAATTGTGTGCAGCCCTTCCCTTGAAAACGTAACATTTCTTTTTTGCTTCTCCACATTAGGCCATGCAGGATAATGAAAAAGTGTTCGACATCCTGGTGGTAAATTTGTCCCTAACATGCACTGCCCTCAAATGAGTATTACCCCTCAAGCAAATTCCCTAGTTATAATGAATGTCTGTGTTCTTTGCCCTAGACAAGATTCAAAATTCAGTGCTCTGTTTTTCAAATCACTACAGATAACAAAGCAGTAGTCTTTCACTTCTCAGTAGAGATTATCAGAATCTGTCAATGCCAGAGCTGGAATGGGCTTTGAATCCACCTGACATTTCTCTGGAGAACTAGAGCCTTTGAAGGTCCATTAGTGAAGTCCCAGGGCAGTTGCTGGTGTCTTTGTCACTTTCTCCAGGTCCGTGAGGATATTTGTGGCATAAAGAGAGGAGGGAGATTGAAAGAAAAAGAGATACAGAGATAAACAATCTTTAACTTCATATTCTCAATATCTCACATTCACGTAGTTGAAACACAATATATCACAACTTAGATTCACGATTCTAGAGATGATACAAAGAAACACCGAGATAGTCACCTCGAGACAATTGTCTCAACCAGAAATCTGGTGGATCAAATATTTTAATAATGTCCCCGAAGGGACTGAATGACAAAATTGAGATGACCTGTTTTTTGTGAGGAGACATGGGGATTTTAGAATGAGATCATGCATGTATTGAGGTGAATTGAATTTGAATTGTAATCCTACTTGTAAATATTTAAACGTCAATAATTTGTTATGATCTACATTAGGATTCACATAGCATGCTTGCTTGTTTAAATGATATGTTGTGTTTCAATTCAACCCAGTGTGTTGCTAGATTCAATTTCAAATGTTTATTCCAAATCATGCTTTTATTTTCGGATATTCTAACGTTCAGCATGCCTTCAGTTTTGCTGATGAAGATTAATCCACAATAGCATTTTATGCTGTAGATTACTAAGGAAGAATTACAATTCCCTGCAAATTGTAACTGCATGATTTTACCTGATTGTGGATGAGTAATGGTATTCCCAATAATGACATTGGTACAGTGTACGGAATTCTGACATTTATGCATACCAGAAAACATGGTGTTTTGTTGAATTTGTGGGCGATATTCCAACTACGTGTATGTGGTAACAGTGATGGTTCATCAAACTAAATTTAAAAACCGGTTCATTTTGTAGTAATTTCCATTGTTTCCTAATTATTTTCTTATTTGCTGCAGACTTCGTGGATTATTTAGACACAAAAACCATGTGGTTTTCTGATGCTTTAACCCGTGTCGATAACAGATCTGTTCTTTGAATAGAAACAAGTCTTGTTTGCCCTTCTGTGAGAATAGGTGTTGGGTAACCTCTTTTCTCAAAGTTCACTTGTAGATCTGTAGCTACTTTGAATGCCTCTGGGGTGGATAAGATTTTTTTTGATTCTTAGCATTTGCGAAAATGGTAAATTGTTGATCAAGCTAGGAGTATGAAAGCTGGAATACAATGGATCACTGAAAGAATATCGACGGACAGAATATCGACCATCAAAAATATCGTTGAGAAAATATCGACAGTCAAAATATCGAGTTTCTATCTACAAACAGGTAAGTACAAAAATATCGAGTTAAAAATATCGTTTACATAAATATAGTTGTAAAAAATATCGTATTTACTAAAAACAGTGTTAAATTAAATTAATATTAATAATTAATTACTAAAATATACTTAAAATTACTTAAATTAACTTATAATAATTAAATAATTAATGAAAGTTAAATAAATATTTTTTTATTTCATATTTATTAAACATATATATATAGTAATAAAATATAATAAAATAATACCCAAAAACTGAAAACTGACCCTGAACCCTAAAAATACCCTGTTACCCAAAAACTGAAAACTGACCCTGAACCCTAAAAATACCCCTTTACCCAAAAACTGAAAACTGACCCTGAACCCTAAAAATACCCCTTTACCCAAAAACTGAAAACTGACCCTGAACCCTAAAAATACCCCTTTGCCCAAAAACTGAAAACTGACCCTGAACCCTAAAAATACCCCATTGCCCAAAAACTGAAAACTGACCCTGAACCCTAAAAATACCCCTTTACCCAAAAACCCAAAACTGACCCTGAACCCTAAAAATAAAAACGATATTACTTCACTTACCTTAAAAACGATATTACTTCACTTACCTTAAAAACGATATTTTGGCTGTCTATATTCTGTCCTGTCGATATTTTCTCCAAACGATATTTTGGAGTCGATATTATGTCCAAACGATATTTTGTAGTCGATATTATGTCTGTGCACCGAATACAATAACAAGCTATTTCTGTCTGTTTCTTTTCCATAAATTGAAGTTTCCAATTTTGTCTCATCGAAGTGAATATATAAGATTGATGGAGTCATATGTTTTTAGTTTCAGTGGCCCCTGAAGAAGGGATTCATACGTCCCGAAATGCGTTGGGAATCACGCTAATCAAGGGTATTGAAGATGGACATGAGGACAATCATGATGTGCTGATTATCACTTTTGAAAAACTTTTTAAATGCTGTTCCAATTGCAAACATAAACATTATGCTTTTTAATGTTGATGTGTTTCATGGTTGAATGAAATATTCATGAATTATATTGAAACATTCAGAGGTTGAATTTGATTTATATCTTGGATTAACTGTATTACGGAGTTTAAAAATGAGTTACTATGAAGCCACGAATCAGGTGAAGTGTCACTTGTGAGTAATGTTTATGTTATTGAGGAGGTAGGCTACCTCCTCCTGGCAGCATGCATAGATGATTGAGTTTTACAATTATTGCTTTGAAGGTATACAAAGAGGTGTGCACAGCACTACATAAACTCATTTGATTCATTCAGCCATTTTAGCTGCAGCACCCACGTTTTTTATTTTGAAGCTATCTGGAATATCACTGACAACAGAGCAGACACTAGAACATATACACCATCTCAAGCTAGTGATATATATGCGTTAATACGTGAAACCACAACTTTTAATGTTCGGGGAGGCTCAACATCACAAGAGCTTAGACAATTAGAATGTAATGTATCACAAGAAGATGTTTAAATCAGAGGTTGCATGCTTCCACATTAATTCAGTATCACAAGGCTCAAAGAATTCTACGTGGTTTAAGGTTATCCATTAAACCTTTACTTTATAAGTTTCAGTTTAACAAGATTTTCACGGTAAAATGGCAGGCCATTCTCAACAAATGTTCATTAGATTTAATCTTGTTTCTAATAGAGGAACTGTCTAAAACAATACCGAATTTAGAGGAAGAAACTGAACAGATCAAGGCAGGCTTATCATCTAGATGTGAGGCAGAGAGTTGGAAATTTTTTCTCGAGGAATTTAACAATAAATTAGATCCTAATGGCAAAGAAATTCAGGAAGGAAAATTAAGAAAATTTCATCACGACACCATTGATTGCAAACTTAATGAGGTGTATACATGGGCTGAAGTTTATGCCCGGAAAAGAGTAACCCAAAAACCAGCATCATCATCACAGGGAAGCATTGTTTCGGATCGTGAATTGGAGGCGAATAGAGCATCCTTAACTGATAGTCAGCAGTTGGAAGAAACAACTTCGCAATCTGTAGATTCAGTGAGGAAGGAAGCAGAAGCAGCATTAACCACGGCTACCACATCCTCCTCTATTTTAGGGAATGGACAAGGATCAGGGTGACTTCCCGACTACAGCGCTCCAAAAAACACGTAGAGGGCAGTGAAAAAGATCAAGAGGGACTAAATCTACGGAACAAAACGAAGATGAATTGAATATCAATATCTTGTCTAAAACTTTGGCAGCACCACAACAACATGTATTAAACAAAAAGACTTCCTTTCTGCCGACATATGACATGAACAGTATGGAATTTGAGATTTCTGTGTTCAAATGTACACAAAACCTAAGATTGAGACGTTTGTTTTTTAAACGTTTTACCTCTATCCCATGATGGGTTGGATTCATCTGATCAGGAAAAGGTTTCAAACAAGGAATTCAATCATTAGAGTACTTATTTGGCACCAACTTCACAGAAATTGATTGATACCTTTGAAACCCTGGTTGATAAAGATTTGACATCTTTAAATTTAAAATCCAAAAGCAGATCAAATTTGTCCACGCAGGAAAAACAAATCCTAGGAAATTTGCCGAAGGATGAGCAGCTCATGTTTTAGTTGGCCGGTGAAGGGGGACATTGATGGTCATGGACACTACCTTTTACCACCAGAAGGTTAGTGAACATCTGGCGAATGCCAATGTTTACATGAAGCTTGAATCAGATCCTACTCGAGAGATCATGGGAACATTGATGAAGATTTTGGAACACGCGATGGAAATGAACTGTATTACGGCAAACACACAGAATATTATAACAGTGCAATATACTAGACGCCCACGATTGTACATGCTTCCCAAAGTTTATAAAAAACTCAATAATCCACCTTTTCAACCTATTGTTTCAGGTTGCGGATCAGTCTTTGAATCTCTTGGACACTACATTGGAAGACATGGAAGACATGTCAAGATTCTCAACAGTGATTATTCATTGCAAAGAAATGTGCTCTGTTTTATTTATCAGTTAGACATTGTTTCAAGTCTGAGCTTGTGGTTTTGGAATTTGGATAATAATATCTAGAGTGCCGGTGATGGAGCGGGATAGAAAACAAAAATTTGTTTAAACCCGTGAAGTCACACTTCCATAAATAAATTAATAATGCTAACAATTTGTGCTGTGTATGCTAATTCAACCTAGTTTAAAGTTACATTACATTACAGAACACGTGGGAAACTAACATGTGTGCTCATAAATGTGCATTATGTTGCATTCTTATGTATGTGGAAAATAATAAATTAATTTTGTCTATTGTCATGTCATAACTAATAGCAGCTGTTTTTAAAATAATGGCATGTGCTTATTTTGCTTCCCTTGTCTATGTGATGTCATTTCTACTATTCTAGGTGCACATAAGGCTTTATGGATTTATGAAGACTGGTAAATATAAAATGCTGCTTTATTTGTGCTTTACTGCTAGGTAATTTAGACTAATGGGTTAATTATTAGCAATGATGGGAGGCAACAGAACAAACTGTATTTCTTTCATTAATTATTCTTTGTGTTTGTTTATATAATAGTTTTACAAGTGAAGCTTAGAGAAGGCTGCAGAAAAATAGTACCCTTTTAAAAGTGACGCAGGGACGGTGGCGCAGAAAATTGACGCTTTCTGAAAGAGGCCTAATGATGAAAATGGCTCAAGTGAAAATAATTCCAAGAAGGATGGAAAAGGCCTCTGAGCTTTTATTTTGAAAGGTTTTGGATTGAACTGCTAAAAGATGACTTTTTGGAGAAATTTGCTAACGTTTGCTAACGTGCCACGGGAGTTCAGAGCTGACTAAGCTCAAGGTTAAAAAGGAAGTTGTCGCTACAAAATGTAGCAGCCTAAGGAGAAGCTGCCAAGACTTCTACATGAACAATGGACTAGTGAATTTGCCCGGGCATGTAAGAAGGAGGTGTCACAGTTTACTGTGGTACGAGGTGGCTCAGCCAATGGAGAACTAGAATTCGTCTGCTGGAATGTGAAAAATAGTTAGCTCAGCTAAAATTAGGGTATAAGAATAGGTTCAGAGAACACATAGTTGGCTTACGCTCGAGAAATTCTGGAGGACGATGTTATGCTGATGGACTTTACACGTGAGGACAGGAGTTTTTATTAATTACTTTATTACTAGGAGATGAGGGTAGAGACAGAGATATAGTTAGGATTTTGGGAAATGCTTAATTTTACTTATTCCTGCTAATGAATAATAATTCTTGATTTATGCTCTTTTTATTAATACTGAATAAATCTTTCTTTATGACATTTTCTAATGCTTGTTTAATAAAATACCAAAACCTAAGTTTTTCTAGAAGTGTTAAAATAAACTTTCTAAAATGACAAGCTGGTCTTGATTATTGCAGATGGTTTAAACAACTATATTTAGATCTTATCGCCTCATGATTCAAGCGCTCTATTGTTGTTATGGGCCTAGTGTTGTAGTGAAAGTTTTGTGGTAGTAGATAGTGTCATTTGTGCAATATTTTGGTGAGAGCGCTGGATCAATTTCTGGTAGCCATCGGACGGTTTATATATGTTGTTTTTGACATACATGTTACATGCATGATACATATATGTTGGTAAAATCATAGGATTAAGTTTTAACACATGTTGAGTTTGTTTTATTTTGTGCTATGTGTGTACCGGTACAAAAACTGTGTGATGAGAAGGTAGTCATGCAGAATATCTGATCTGTTTCTGTGATATCGCCGAGTATCACTGTTGGTATCGCCGTGTACCAGAAGTATTGTCGCCGTGCAATACAGTGTTGTCGCCGTGCAACACAGTTTTAGGGCTAGGTGTGAATCTTGTAATAGTGAGGGTTTTCTAAGAAATTAGAGCAGCATGAGAATAGGGACAAAGCGCCTTCCATAAAACTCACTGTGATAAGAGTATTAGTTATATTCAAGCTTGAGTGAAGGGCAGGGTAATGTCGGTGCATGATTATCTATAAACAGGTTAGAGTCCTGTACGGATACATGTTTTATATCTATAAACAGGTGAGAGCCCTGTACGGATAACGGTGTTATTTTGCTAACGGTGCATGATTTCTATAAACAGGTGAGAGTCCTGTACGGATTTCATGTGTGACTGAAGTTAGGGAATTTTCAGTGTGAAAGTGCGTGATTGTTTTGTAAGGTATGTTCAAGTGGAACTCTTAGAACTTTCACTTCGCGGTGGGTTCAGAGCAAAATGAGTTCATATTCTTACGTGTTAGAAGGGTAGAGTAAGAGTTGCTCTACTGGCAAATGGAAATTATCCTTAGTGTGAATAGCGCCGTCTATTCCGAAGTGTGGATACTTGAATGTATGTAAACTATCCTAATTAGAGAAGCAGACAGATGTGTTTCGTTTTATATATTGACTAAAATGTACCAAAAGTAATTTTAAGGTACTTAGGAAAGTTCAGGATAAAGTCTATACCATTCTAAGACTTTCTAAAAGTATTGTGCAGTGTTTAAATACATTTAAAAGCTCTGCACGCTAATAAAATTCAATTGAAAAGTATTCAGCATAGTTGAAAAGTATAAAAAGGTAAACTGTGCTAATTTAAAACATTCAGGAGCATTTTAGAATGTTTTGTGTTAATTAGGCAATAATTAAGGTATTCCACGTTATTAAACTCGTTAAAATAAGTAAAAAGTGATTAGTATTGATTTTATAAACATTCCTCGCTTTAAATATAGTATAATACTGTTCTCCGTAGTTTAAAACCATTAAATTGTGCCCTGATCGAAAATTGTAAGGGAGGGGCTGGTTTTAGGGGTGAGAACGTGTGGGGAGAGAGCCTGCAGCTGCAGCAGCTGCCTACGTCAGGGCTTGCCGCGCTCTGATTGGTTGTCGTGCCCTGAACTGTCAGAGCAAAGTAACGTCCTCATTGGCTGAGGAGCGAGTAGTAATTTAAATTGGTTCCTAGCCTTTGTGAATGTTTTTCGATCGCGTTGCATTTAGCATGTTGTGAGCGTTGTGTTGCTTGCAGTGTGAGGAGAGACTACAGTAGCAACAGTGATAAAATTAACTGCAGCCGTGTAGTAATTGGCTGAGCTTACAAGGACAGTGCGCTAATTAGTTAGAGCGTGGTGCTAAAATTAGATTAAGCACATTGGTAGTCTCTTGTATTCTGTAAGTGTCCCCAACGTAGTCTTTTTCTTTGATTTGGCAGCGCTATTGTAAAGGGGCTATTGAGGAGCCGAGTGGGAGAGCTGCGAGCTGCAGCGGCTGCTTGCGTCAGCCACCGCGCTCCCATTCGTTAAAACGCCGTCGCGTCATCGCAAGGCCGCGCACCCATTAGATATCGACGCGCAGCGTCATAGCAGGGCCGCCCCTTGATTGGTCTAGACGCCGTCGCGTCATAGACAGAGCCGCGCTCCTATTGGGCGAGGCTCTGTAATTGGTTATAGGTATCTTGTAAATGAATAAAAATTAAAACACTGCGTTAGCCCTTTTCCTCAACGCTTTAATGAATTAAAAGAAAAGCGTGTTGTGGGTAAAGTGAATGAGCGAGTGCACGCTAAATAAATTTGCATAAATAAATTAAGTTAAAGCGATTGCGCGCTGTATTTAAATAACATTTTGGTAAAGCGCGGAGAACTGAGAGCTGCAGCAATTGTATGATGCCGCCGCGATCTGATTTGTTGGAATATCCGAAGTGTTAGGGTAAAGCCGTGCTCTGATAGGTTAAGGCTTCAGGAGCGTCAGAGTAAGGAAGCGCTCCGATTTGGCTGAAGCTTTCATAACGTCACCGCAAAGTCGCGATTGTGATTGGCTAGAGCTATCGAACATTATTATAAAGCAACTCAATGATTGGCTAGTGCTCCGAGTTGTTTGCAAATTGTCCCCGTTTTAATTTTTTCCTAAATGCGCTAATAAATTAAAACAAAGTGTGTTACATTTAATGAACAACAAAAGTTGCGTGCTGTATTTTATTAAAAAGAGACTATTTGAGACGTGAAAGGAGAAAGCTTGAAGCTGCAGCGATAGGGTGTGGAAAAGTTGCCGCGCTCTGACTGATAGATAATTGAACAGCAGGTCATAAACTAAAGTCGCGCTTTGATTCGCTGGGAACAAAGGCAGCGCTGTGATTGGTTAAAACATCATAAATAGCCCTATGATTGGCTGAGGTACGCTGTTGTTTTAAAATAATTGCCGAGTATATTATAAAAAGTAAAAAATTGCCGTTTTGGATTTCCTTCTTCGTCGCATTATTGTTTTCGTGTCACAACTAAAATGTGACTAGCGTGTGAGAAAGAACGAGACTGTCAGTAGAAATACTTGCTTGCTGCGCTATTGTTTTAAAAGGAAAGTTGGAGGCTACTTTGATTGTGTGTGTCATCGACTGATGCATGTGAACATTGCTTGCTGAGTAGCATTTAATAAATGATTATTACCGAATTGAGGTTTTCTTTTGCATGGTAGCGAACATTGTGCATAGTTAGGCTTTCTTTGCGAGGGAGGGGCTGTTTTCTGAAGAGAGATTACAGTGGGCAGTGTATTTCAGCAAAGGCAGTGTGATTGGCTAAATATTGTAAACACCACATTGTAATTAACTAGAACTGTAAATTTGTTCATAATTGTCCCCGATTTGGTTTACTTTTTAATTACTACAAATAATGTGTATGTCGAGTGATTACACACTATGCTAAAATTACATTTTGTAAATTAAGACAAATCACGGAGAACTAAAGGTCACAGAAGTTCCGTGTTTTAGAACCACTGTGCTCTGATTGATAAAAATACTGTCGCGTTATTACCAGAGCCGCCCTTTCATTAGGAGAGGTCTACAGTGGTAGAGTATATCCCAGAGGGAAGGGCTTGTTCTGCATTAATTAGCTAAAAGTGTCTGGAGCATCACGGCCAAACAGTGCATTGATTGACCAAGGTATTTATAATGCTGTAATTAACTAGGCATTCGCTTTGGTTTTCATCACACCATTGTTTTAAAAAAAAAACTGATATTGTGAATATTGCTTGCTGAGTTGTAGTGCATAAAATAAAAATTACTGTTTTAGCGTTTTGTGAACGTTATATATTATTCACAATTTATTAGAATGTCATAGTAAAATTTTATTACATTTTATTGATAAGGAGTTTTAAGGTTATTTACAAGCAAGACATTATATGTAAATTAAAGCAAATAGATTAGGTTTTCTTTTTCACAGGTATATGTTGCAGAAGGTGTGTAAGTAAAAATTAAGTACAATTAAAACACATGTGATTATATGTTGATATTTACTGTTATAAAATAAAATTTTGCGTCGCTACTGTTTTTGCAAATTAACTTTTCTTTACAGGTTAATTAAATTTAGTAATACAGGTAATTTAGGAGAAATATTAAATTGACCAAATTATAAGAATTTTCTACACCTGATAGTGTTAAATTAATTAATTAATTGATCAGCAAGCACTGCAAGGCAAATTAAGAGAGTACGTTTACCAAATTAATTAGCAAAAATGTCTTCTTTGTATAAGAAAATGAAAAGGGTTGTAGCCAAATGTGAGAGTAAATTAAAGATTCCCAAATTAGCGAAAATAAATATTAAAGGTGTCAGAGTAGAAAATATAGAGCAGTATAAAATTGATGTTGTAAATATGGATCAGAACAGAAATTCACGAAGACCCCTAGAGCAGATTAATGCAACCCCAAAAGTGTCAGATCAGATTGATAAAGTGCCAGTTCAGAATTTTATTAAAATTGATGCGATAGAAAATCATGATGAAATGTCTGATACATCTGGAATTAATATTCCTGATTATGTAAATTCATCAAATGATTTAAAGGAGTCCATGAAATATATGGAAACAGAGATAGTGCCTACACTGGGAAAAGATGAAATTAATTCCGCAATTTTAAAGGTCCCATTAATTGAAAAAGTTTATTGTATTGTACTTGAGATTGAATTAGTAGGGATTGCAACAGAGCAAGGAACAGAGATGACTTCAGTTCTGGTAAGTGAGAAGTCTGACATTGACTTGATTAAATTGATACAGCCTGATGAGTCAAAATTCTGGTCAATTAAAAAGGAGATTGAGATAAATGAGCTGAATGAACAGCTAAAAATACAGCGACAGGTAATGATTCAAGAGATTGACATGGCTTCATTGCCATTGCAAATTTTTGTTAATGAACAGTCAGACAAAACAGATACAGGATTAAATAAAGAACAGGAAAACAGTCCAAAAGGATTAAATGCACTTCCAGAATATTGGTATGAAAATGATGTTCTTTTGAGTGAAGACATCAAAGTAAAGGACACAATTGATCAACAGATTGAAACATTGACTTTTACAGGTTCACTTTTCAGAAATGCAAAATTAATTAAAAGATTGATTGATGATATTCAATTGGCAGAAAAGTTTGCTGTCGTGATATGTGCAGCATACAAAATGAATGATGAACATGCTTTGAGTTCACTAATACTAACATCTGTAGTTGAAACATGGCAGGTGGTCAAAGACTTACAAGATGAAGCAACTCATGAGGAGGAAAACACATGGTTGAGAAACACATGGTTGAGTGCAGATTTTAGACAGCGAGATGAGGATGAGATTTGGATACACATAGATGACAGAGTAGTTTTGCTAAATAGCATGATTACTGACATGGACAGAATGTACCATAAAATTGTAGAATTTCTTTACCAGAGGTGTCTGTCATATCAGCAAGTGAACACAATTAAGAGATCAATTGTGAGATTGGGAACAGAATTACAGGAGAGTGATTCATTGACCAGATTACAAATAGATTACTGTGAGATGTCACTGAATGACAAACTGTGCTACATTTTTGTGATTTACTGTTTGATTACAAAATGGGTTGGAACATTTCAGATGCGACGTAATGATGAAATTACTGTTGCAAAGTTATCAGATAACAAAAGACATATTGAAAACAGATTGCTCCATTGTACAGATAGAACAGAAATTTCAGATGTTGAGGAGCAAGAGAACGGTACTATAAAAGACAGAGATGCAAAAATGTGCCTAGCTGCAGGTACAAAGTGGACAGATATTCTTCCACTTGTTTTGATGTTTCTGAGAAGTACTACTGATAAAAAGACAGATTTAAGTCTACGTAAGATGATGATGGACAAGGTCATGAGACAGTCATTCATACCAGAGAAGAGAATGATGCCTATCAATGATAGCATCAATTTAGAGAATTTCAGGAATTTATCAGATGAAATAATTTCTGTGTTTGATGAAGATGAAACTGAAGTGCAAACAAGAGAAAAAGAGCAAGTACTTGATTTGTTACCAGGAAAAAGAATCAGGAAAAAGGTTCGTCTAAAAAGAAATTCTCTAGTGCCAAGGTGGCAGAAAAGGAGGCCAGTCAGTCTTGTCACAACAAATGCAGAGAAGTGCAAAAGACTGAAGAGGTGGATTGACACTGGCCATACTTTTCGTGTATCTACACCTGAAAATCCTGATGAGGATAGTGTCACAATTGATGATTCAGATTCTGAAGAAGAGCCTGAAGAGAATCCAGATCTTGAAGATCGACAAGTTGGTCGACATCTGGAGAACATGAATAGAAAACAAGCCTTGATTGAAGAAGACTTGAAAATTGTGACTGAAGACTCAGAAAATGATGAAAATCTGCCAGAAAAAGAAGCAGAAGAAGAATGTGATCAGATTGTGATTCAAGACCAGGAGAGTATTGAAAAGCAGGAAAGTAGCTCTGAAAGCAGGAACAAGAATTCTGAAACTGGGAAGTTGAAGGTAATTGAAGAAGAAAATGAATTGCCAAGTACCAGCTACAAAGATGATGTTCCTAACGGAGTGAAGTTGCCGAGTAAAGAAGTACCTGAGTCCAGAATGAAAATTTCTGACACTGAAACTGATGAGAACGATGAAGATTTTGAAATAAGAAAATTCAGAAAAGGAGCTTGGAGAACAGAAAGTAATGTGACCAAGCGGAAGAAGAAATTACTAAGAAAAAGTGATAACTGGCAAGGAGAAAATGAAGGCCTAAAATTCAAATTGAGATACAGATCAAAGGAACAGATTGATGAAAAATCAAGTCAAAAAGATTCTGAAAAGAAAAGTGAGGCAGGAAAGAAAATAGAAGTGATACCTGTAGTGGAGATAAATGATGAGAGTCAAAAAGTGATTGAAAAGAATAGTGACAATGGTTGAAGTACATACTTGTTAAATTTTAGGTTTTCTGTTTTTTTTGGCATAAGGCTGAAGAAATCTTGTTAGGTGACACAAGGTCGAAGAAATTCTGTTAGCTGAAAAAATTAATTTGTGACATTAGGTCGAAGAAAAACTGTTAGAAGGTTTAAGTATAAAAAAAAAAAAAAAAAAAAATTTGAAAAAGGGGGGTGTTAGAAATTTTTTGAAAATTTAGGTAAAATTTTTAAAATTTTTGTTTTATTTTTCTTTGCAAGCTTAATGCAATTATAATTCTGCTTTGGTTAATTAAGGTTGTTGTTCTTTGAGAAATTAATAAGGAGAAGTTTAAGGTTAATATGATAAGCAAGATACTGACATTTTATTAGTTATAGTTTTTGCAACACTTTTGTTGAAGCTTAGTTGTATGTTACACAAGAGAATGAAATAGAACTAGAGGGGTTTCTTAAAACTCAATATGAGAATTGCAGATAAACTGACGAGATAAGTCTTTAGAAATACTAACACAGGTGAAATTGAATCATGTTCATCTTAGATAAAATATTTGCTAAATTTTTGGGTGCTGGTGTGGTGATTTGTTAATCACCAGATGAGGGAGTTGATGGAGCGGGATAGAAAACAAAAATTTGTTTAAACCCGTGAAGTCACACTTCCATAAATAAATTAATAATGCTAACAATTTGTGCTGTGTATGCTAATTCAACCTAGTTTAAAGTTACATTACATTACAGAACACGTGGGAAACTAACATGTGTGCTCATAAATGTGCATTATGTTGCATTCTTATGTATGTGGAAAATAATAAATTAATTTTGTCTATTGTCATGTCATAACTAATAGCAGCTGTTTTTAAAATAATGGCATGTGCTTATTTTGCTTCCCTTGTCTATGTGATGTCATTTCTACTATTCTAGGTGCACATAAGGCTTTATGGATTTATGAAGACTGGTAAATATAAAATGCTGCTTTATTTGTGCTTTACTGCTAGGTAATTTAGACTAATGGGTTAATTATTAGCAATGATGGGAGGCAACAGAACAAACTGTATTTCTTTCATTAATTATTCTTTGTGTTTGTTTATATAATAGTTTTACAAGTGAAGCTTAGAGAAGGCTGCAGAAAAATAGTACCCTTTTAAAAGTGACGCAGGGACGGTGGCGCAGAAAATTGACGCTTTCTGAAAGAGGCCTAATGATGAAAATGGCTCAAGTGAAAATAATTCCAAGAAGGATGGAAAAGGCCTCTGAGCTTTTATTTTGAAAGGTTTTGGATTGAACTGCTAAAAGATGACTTTTTGGAGAAATTTGCTAACGTTTGCTAACGTGCCACGGGAGTTCAGAGCTGACTAAGCTCAAGGTTAAAAAGGAAGTTGTCGCTACAAAATGTAGCAGCCTAAGGAGAAGCTGCCAAGACTTCTACATGAACAATGGACTAGTGAATTTGCCCGGGCATGTAAGAAGGAGGTGTCACAGTTTACTGTGGTACGAGGTGGCTCAGCCAATGGAGAACTAGAATTCGTCTGCTGGAATGTGAAAAATAGTTAGCTCAGCTAAAATTAGGGTATAAGAATAGGTTCAGAGAACACATAGTTGGCTTACGCTCGAGAAATTCTGGAGGACGATGTTATGCTGATGGACTTTACACGTGAGGACAGGAGTTTTTATTAATTACTTTATTACTAGGAGATGAGGGTAGAGACAGAGATATAGTTAGGATTTTGGGAAATGCTTAATTTTACTTATTCCTGCTAATGAATAATAATTCTTGATTTATGCTCTTTTTATTAATACTGAATAAATCTTTCTTTATGACATTTTCTAATGCTTGTTTAATAAAATACCAAAACCTAAGTTTTTCTAGAAGTGTTAAAATAAACTTTCTAAAATGACAAGCTGGTCTTGATTATTGCAGATGGTTTAAACAACTATATTTAGATCTTATCGCCTCATGATTCAAGCGCTCTATTGTTGTTATGGGCCTAGTGTTGTAGTGAAAGTTTTGTGGTAGTAGATAGTGTCATTTGTGCAATATTTTGGTGAGAGCGCTGGATCACCGGCATTGGATCTTATGAAGGATGTGCTTTAGAGGTGGTATACACTTGATGTGGTTTATATGGTGACCCGCAGTGACCAAGATGTGTGTTTGTGTTAGAGGATGATGCACATGATAGTATTGGTGTGGATTTGTTTGGTCCGGTTGTCCATATCCATGGCCAACATTTTCAGTCTCAGCTTTGGGTTCAACATAGTATGCTGTATTATGATAACACAATTGGTGTATTCAACACTTGGTAACTATAGTAAATTTGATGCACATTCGCAACTTGAAGATGGTTTCCTTGATGACATCGGAGCAGAATTGGTAAGTACTGCAAATTTGATGTGCATTGGTAACTTAAAGATGGTGCCCATGAAAATTTCGGAGAGCCCTCGTACAGTCCGTTTTCTGTATCAGTGCGCGGGTGTTTTATTTGCATGGAGATTTGCTTGCTCGTTTAGACAGGCATGCAAACATTGAGACAAGGGATTTGGATTTATATGGTAAACTTTGAGTGGCATTTGAAGTGGAAGCAAAGTCAAGCTAATGATATTGCGAATATGGGGTTAAAGATTGTTTATCTCTGTATGGCAGTCTGGATTTAAATGTTTGTTGGATGTTTTCACGGGACTATCAAGATCCTTTTAGCTATTCACGTAGCATACATGTCGATATTAAGCTGAGCTTTGTCAAGTCCGGTATAGTAGCAGATGTGGTTCACCTTGTTCTCGGTTTTGTTATGTTTTAACAGCATTTACGAGACCAATTGGAAGGAGCTTGGTTAATTTGTTACTTGGTTTGGAGTTGAGACTTACTGACATTTTTACAAGTGAGCAGTATTATTTAGGGATATCTTGTCATTCACAAGTGGGTTGTATGATGTTTGGGCAACACTGCGCGTGAGAGCATGCACACGCAGGTCAAGTCCACGGTCGTGAGCACGTTGAGTAGGCACGAATGGATTCTGCGATTAACCAAAAGAGCAAATAATCTTCAGGATGGGGAAGTGGCTTTTTCACTTATATGTTCTATCACATTTTTTTCTCACTTAATTTCTTTTCTGAATTCCTTTTCTCTACCTGCCATGTGCTGTCAATAATCTCAAGTGGTATTGTTCTTACCCTAACATTAAAGTGAATATATAAGATTGATGGAGTCATATGTTTTCAGTTTCAGCGTTCCCTGAAGAAGGGATTTATACATCCCAAAATACATTGGGCATCACACTAATCAAGCGTATTAAAGATGGACATGAGGACAATCATGATGTGTTGATTATCATTTTTGAAAATGTTTTTAAATGTTGCTCAATAGGCAAATATTATGATTTTTAATGTTGATGTGTTTCATGATTGAAATTAAACTTTTATGAATTATATTGAAACATTCTGAGGTTGAATTTGATTAAAATTTTGGATTAACTGTATTAGAAGTTTAAAGATTAGTTGCTGTGAAGCCAGGAATCAGGTGAAGTGTCACTTGTGAGTTATATTCATGTTTCTGACTATACCTCGAGGTCTACATCTAGGAATATGTGACGTTGGGCTACAAGGCGACTCCATGTCACAGTGCTCCTGGTCTGGGCTCTGCTTTACGTGATGTTGTCAGGTGCTTTCATTTCTGGGACTCCAGACTACAGCTGCAAGGATGCATGAGGATGTCAGTAGTCAAGGACTCGAGTACTTCTTCCTTGGTGACATTCAGTCATCTGGTAACCGTACTCTGAGGATAGCCTGTGATTTATGCAGGCCTAATCCTGAGGACAGATTGATATACTACATCCAGAGACTGCAGCATCCTCTCCCTGTATCAGATACTAATCACTTATTGGGTTATGTGACCTGCCTCCTATTTCTTCCAGGTAGTATAATGAAAACCTATGAACCCTCCGCCAAACTGTATTAGACAGGACTTCAAATTTTACTGAAACACAGTGCTTAGCAGGAGACCAAGCATGACCCAACTGACAGGATTTGACTAAAAGATAGAAGACTTTAAGGGCCCAATCATCAGTATCTGGGTTGGTCAATTACATGTTTTGCTTATTATCACCAAAAGAAGCAGTCAGCTTCAAGAAGTACTTGTGCTAAACTGCAAAACAGCAGCCACTAAACTTTAAGCATCTTTCCCCCACCAACCAATGCAATGTTTTTACTCATTACATGAAAACATCTCCCGCAACATTCGAACAGTTTAAAATGATATGTTGGATCAGAAACAGAGCACAAATAAATGAGCTAAGCAAAAAATGAAAAACACAGTGCCAGTCCCTCAAGGCCTGGCAGGTGCTCCTCTTGCTGGGGGTCTCTGTCTGGGTCATCCAGGGCAGGGGTCAGGTACCTGATATAAACATCCGATATAATATCACTGACGGCTTTGTAATTACCTAATTGCGGTGTAGTGGTCCCGCAAAAAAACCCAATGTAATACACTCTCTTCATACATTACAAACTCAGTATGTTTGTCTTTGCAGAATTAGCAACAATTTATTGCAAAACAGGTACTGTTCAATGTAGCAGGTTGGCAGAGTGAACCATTCGCAGTTATGAAACGGTGTTACACTAAAATATAATCGAGAACAGTTGTGTAAACCTTGTGAATAAGGTAACTGTAAGCATGAACAGTAAAACATATGGGAAATGGAACTTCACTGTTTACAGAGAAACAAAATTATATTGCCAAAAATATGCTAGCTGCATGTTGTAATAAAATTATATGCGCAAACTGAACAAGAAACCATTTATAACAGCCAACTGGAATACCTCTATAACTGATTTGTAGAAATGTTCTGCGACTGTTACTTTTTCGTTTTTCTGACCATAGTTCACATTTTCCTGTTTTATTATTCAGTGCTACATCCCCTTTTCTAAACATATTCGGACTCTTTATTTCAGTCACGAATAAACTGCATACAAGAGTACTACAGCCTTGCCATGCTGTTAAATCATTTAAGAAATGAAGGAAACGACAAGCGCCTCAAACTGCATAT
This sequence comes from Lissotriton helveticus, assembly GCF_964261635.1. Classification (NCBI taxonomy): domain Eukaryota; kingdom Metazoa; phylum Chordata; class Amphibia; order Caudata; family Salamandridae; genus Lissotriton; species Lissotriton helveticus. The sequence goes on along the minus strand of NC_136063.1, from coordinate 1,145,838,221 downwards.
TTCTCTGGTCCATTAAGAGACATGATGGAAGTGATGAGCGCACTGACTTGCTAGAGATCGGATTGCCTCCTCCAGACCCTGTGTTAGGCGTTTAGTGGGACGAAGGAAACATTTACCTGTGTTTGATGAATGGTAGATTGGTTCGGCTGGAAAAGGGTCAGATATGTACAATGCACATAAAACTATAGCAATTTAAATCCCATATTTCTTGAGGTCCTGGGAACGTATTGGAGCACCGCCATCCAATCACCATCAGTACCAACTCACCAAGCTCACGCCCCAACTTCGCTCTTAACCCTCCCAAATTTTTCGCTGCATTTCTCTAACTGTCATATATTGGGTCTCTGTATGGCTGTGTCCCGCCCGGTGTCCAAGAAGCCAGGCGCTCCTGCAGACACCTCGAGAAACTATGGTAGGAGAGGAAAACCACCGAAGACCAGAACAATTACAGGAACGCCATGAATGAATGCCACCAGCACATAAAAACCACCAAGCGGACCTTTACCAATAACAAATTCCACTAACGCAAGTAACGCAAAAGAACTCTTCAACATCATACAACAGTTCACCAAACCCCTCAGCGAAGTCACAGACGTCACACCATTTCAGGACCTCTGCATCAAGCTCAGCTCCCACCTCCACCTGAAAATCAAGGCCCTTTATGACAACTTCAGGGAAGTAAAGTAAAGTAAAGTAAAGTCCACATTTGTAAAGCGCACAATCACCCGTAAGGGTCTCTAGGCGCTGGGGGCCGTCGGGAAGATTAAGCGAGCTATTGCCCAGAGTCGCATGGTGCTGAGCTAACCTGCCGCCGGAGCCGGGGATTGAACCGTGGTCCCCAGATTCCAGCATCAGTCGCCCTGGCCGCGGCGCCACACCTCTCCCACTGAGGGAACAGACTCCGGAAACCACCCCCCTCTCCACCACCGACAACCAGCCGACTGTCACCACCTGGAAACCTGCCACCACTGAAGACACCATCACAACCATGAAGAACACCCACTTAGAAGCCCCCACAGACCCCTGCCCACCACACATCTACCATAGAGCCGCCGCTGCCATAGCACCAGAACTAGGCCAGACCATCAATGCCTCCCTCGAATCCGACATCTTCCCAGACGACTGGAAGTGGGCAGAGGTCAAAGCCCTCCTCAAGAAACCCTCGCTGACCCGACGGACCTGAAAAACTACTGGCCCTTCTCTCTACTTCCCTTTGAAGCCAAAGTCACAGAGAGATTCATCAACACCTAGCTGACCTTCATCATCAAAGAGAACGCCATCCTCGACTCCTCCCAGTCTAGATTTCACAGCAACTGCAGCACCGAGATTGCCCTGCTCGCCGACACCGATGACATCTGCATGCTACTCAACCAGGGCCACACTGCGGCCCTCATCGTACTAGACATCTCTGCAGCCTTCGACACCATCGCACTCTCTGAGCCAGACTCCAAGACACCGATATACGAGGAACCACCCTTGACTGGATCTGCTCCTTTCTCTCTGGCAGAACCCAAATGATCAGACTCCCTCCCTTCCTCTCTGAACCTACAGAAATCAACTGTGGAGTACCCCAAGGATCCTCGCTCATCCCTACGATCTTCAACATCTACATGGCCCCCCTCGCCGCCATCGTCACCCAGCATGGGCACAGCATAGTATTTTACGCCTACGACACCCAGCTCATCTTCTCTCTCATGAGGAACCCCAAAGACACCAGACTCAGCTTCCAAGAAGGAATAAAAGACGTTTCAGCCTGGATGAGAGAAGGCAGAGGTCCTCGTGGTGGCCCCCTGCCCTCAGAAACCCACCCACCCTTACGGACCACGCCCGGAACCCCAGCATCATTCTAGACTCCTCCCTCACCTTGACTTGCCAGATCAACTCTGTTACCTCCACCTGCTTCAACTCCCTCCACATCCTCCGCAGGACCTTCAAGAGGATCACCCTTGAATGCAGAAAGACCATCACCTACACACTCATAACCAGCAGACTGGACTGCGGTAACACCCTCTATGCCGGAATCAACAAAACCCTGCTACACAAGATCCAAACCATCCAGAACATGACAGTCAGACTCATCCTTGAAACCCCATATCGCGAGCACATGACTCAGCACCTACGAGACCTCCACTGACTCCCCATCGAGAAGAGAGTAACCTTCAAGCTACTCACCCATGCCTACAAATCTCTCCACAACATCAGACCCAAATACCTCAATGAAAGAGTCTCCTCCCACATACCCAAAAGGACCCTCTGCTCCGTCGACCTTGCACTGGCAGAGACCCCTCGCATCCACAGAACCAGAGCAGGTGGAAGAGCCTTCTCCTACTTTGCATAAAAGACCTGGAATGAGCTCCCGGTCAACATCAGGCGCTCTCCCACTCTGCACACCTTCAGGAAGAGCCTCAAGACGTGGCTTTTCAACTGATCCGTAGCTACACCCCCCCGCCACCAGCGCCTTGAGACCATCACAGGTGTATAGTGTGCTTTATAAACCTCTGATTGATTGATTGATTGATGATCATGTGTAACACATTATCTGTCTCATGTTTTTGAGTCAAAGTACCGCACGCCCCTGTGCTGCCTTGTACAATGCGGCATGCGATTAAAAACTGTCCCAAAGGGATATCGCATTGCTGTTTAAGCTCAATAAATGCCTGGAGTGTTTAGCTGAATTCGCCAACTATCAATATTGACTCACTAGAAAAGGGGGCTGATGTATCAAGGGTTTTTACTCATTCTCTGTGGGTAAATGTGATGATACATATTGGGAAAGTTTCTTAAGAAACCTACATTTTTCCTATTAGTAAAAGACTTAAACGTAGCCCAAAAATTAAACATGATTTTGATATTTCCTGATTCTCTCTAGTTTATAAAATAAATAAACAACACCTAAAACATGCTTCTAACCCCTGTATCTTTAGACCAAAGACCACATAACTTAAAAAAGGAAGAAGAAACACTATTTTAGTGACATCCCTCAACACCAAAACTCAAGCAGAATATTGTTAGCCCAGTCTTTCTTACTGCTACCTTATATAACAAAGTTACATTGTATTGGCACCCTTCAGGAAGAAATCAACATTTCTCTTTTACTCTCCTTTCCCTTTCTTTGGATGGCATTTAGTTTGTGGATGTGTAGGTTTTTTTCAGTATTTATATGTTTACACTGGTATGGGCTATTTCGCTTCCAGTGGGGTTTTATCCGTTATTATAGATTTAAACCTAAAACCAGACAGCCTAATTATAGTTAATAGAGGTCTCTACGTCTGGGCTGGTCATGTCCACTTGCTGCCTGCTTTGGGTGTCCTCCTCAAAATGGTTCTTCATACAGTTCAGTTACTGCTGGTGTTAGACCTACTATGGGTGGACCCTCTCGTTGACGCACTGACTTCATTGCCTAATCGTGTATGTCGAGGAACTTAACCAGTTTGCCGTTCATCTGAGGATCAGATGGATCAAGCCCTTTGATAATAGCCGCCCAGCACGACCGTATTCCTCTGTCCAGAAAATCTTTTCTTAATAAAGTGACTCGTGCTGGGTAAAGTTTCTTGCAGATGTATAATAGGTGGATCAGATCTTCTTTAGAACTTCCATGACATTGGGGCATCTGCCAGTGAAGGATATTTTCCTAAGCGCAAAGACATTAGCTGTTTTTTTAAGTGGGCTGAAACTGTTAAATCTAAGTAAGCTGCCATTTAAGAACGTTGTAATTGTTGAGTACTGTCAAGGAATGGAATCTCTGGTTAAAAATACTTTTGTCTAGCAAAAGAGAATGAAGATTTGCGGCTTTGTTAAGTGTTGACTTAAATGTAGCAAAGGTCAATGTTTTATTCCAGAGATCGAAAGTGCAAGTAGATTTAACCTCATTGGGCAAATAGCACGAATATAAGTTAGTCCCTTTTTCTAGTTCTAGCCACAAAGCCCAGTTCAGTCTTGAGTTCAGAAAATGTGGCTTTATGCGGTACCAAACTTTTATTGATGAGTATAAGCTGCCCACAGTCTCATTCATTAAGCCGAATTCCATATGCACTTGTGCTGGGGATGCCATTTGAGGGAGTTAAAACACCTTTTGGAAGTTGCTGGTTGTTAAGTCATTAAAAAAGGTTGCTTCTTTTCCTTGCAGGACTACGCAGGTGTATGTTAAAGTTGGAAGTGTTTTCGAAGTTATTACTGTGATCAGTGGTTTAAGTGAAGGGCCTTCCAATTTTAATGCCAGTGTCTTATAGGCAAAAGTTAATGCAAATGCCCGTTAAGCCATGTAGCTTTTCTGTCCTCAATGATTTATTTAATTATCAACGTAGAATCCCTGATATTTATAGCTAAACATGTTCTCCAAGGATTGGTGTTCGAGCCAGATGTTGTACGGACAGACTGGCCTGTTTCTGATAAGCATTGCTTTAGATTTAGCTGTATTCATTTCTAGCTTGTACACTGTTAGGAATTCCACAAGACCCGTTATTAGCTTGGTGAGACCAATCTTGGTCAAACTGAGTAAGACAATGTCTTCGGCGTAGGCAAGGTGAGAAAGGGATAAGGTTCCCAAATGCGGGCAGTGAGAGTTGATTATATTAAGTTTTACCAATAGGTTGGATAAAAATAAGTTGAACAGATGGCTAGCCAGCACGCAACCCTGCTTCAGGCCCTTATTCGTGTTCCATTTTCTTGAGACTCTTCATCCAGCTCCAAGTTTCACTCTAGCCCATGTGTCAGTCTAAAATAGCAGTAATAATTTTAAAATCCTTTCTGGAATGTTCCATTATCTTAGTTTCATCCACAATAGTTTCCGATCCATGCTGTCAAAAGCGGCTTTTAAATTGATAAAGCAGAGATTCAAGCGTAGAAGTAGGAGATGAGAGGTGTGCGGGGCTTTTTGTTAACGCATAGATTGCAGAGTGTGCCGCCCGTTATGTCTTTGTTCTGCATCTACGGGGGTTTATGTGATGATAGGCACCTCCCCCCCTTCTCTCTCCCTTTCTCCTTCCCTCTCCTTCTTTTTTTCCTCCGTCTACTTTCTTCCTCCACTCATGTATAATCCCTGCTCCATGTAAATATATATATATATATTTTTTTATATACAATAAAGAAATACAGAAATAAAAAAAAATAAAAAAGCAGAGATTCAAGCTCTGTTTGTTTATTTTGCATTTCTCTGCTATTAGGGAGATAGATACAATGTTGGGATTGTACCAATCTCTTTTCTAAAGCGTGTCTAGTTTGTAGGGATAAGATTTAGTTCTTTGGACCAGTCGACCAAGTCTTCAAAGATCAAAGAGGCTAGGAATTTTGATTTGACGTCCAGAAATGCAATGTCTATAGTTCTATGGATTCTATCCGTTACCCCATTTGTAAATTGGTGTCATAATTGAGCCTTGCCGGCTGTCGGGGATTTTATTTAAAAGCTCATCTTTGGCAAAAAGGTTCCCTAGCTGGATGCTCCAGAAAGCTGGATTGTTTTCAAAAACAGCTTTGGGGAGACAGTTAGGCCCTGGAACGCCATCTCTTTTACTTTTGTTTATTAAGCTTTTTATAGCATCTGCTAGATAAGGAGAATTGTTTGAGCTGGGAGCTTTTAGTAATTAGAGGTTGTCAATCGTTTATGTGGGATGATTGTTTCCTGTCCAGGGCGGACTTGCCCTGGCAGTTCAGGCTGGACTATTTGCATTGGGCAGAGGGTCAGGATTGATTTGCATATGGCTGGGTTCAAACTGGAATGGAATGGTGAGCAAAAAATGATGGATTTAGTCCCAGTTCTCTGTACTGGGGTGAATGTATGACATTGTTCTGCATTCTGTCCATCAATTGCTCTTTTTGCATTTGTCACCCCAAGGTATGCCCAGATGTGGGTCCCGTGATCTCCATGCCACTGGAATCAAGCCATCCTGGCTGATGAGGGGTGAAACACCAAAACCGGTCCTAGGATGCTTGTGTCCAGTCCAGGGAGGACCGGGTCTGGCAGTTCGAGCTGGACTGTTCCCATTGGGCACAGGGTCAAGACTGATTTGCATATGGCCGTGTTAAAATTGGAATGGCATGGTGAGCAGAAAGCCATAGATTTAGGCCCAGATCTCTGTACTGGGATGAATTTCTGACATTGTTCTTCATTCTGTCCACCAATTGTTCTTTTTGCATTTGTCACCCCGAGTGGAACAGGTCTGCCCAGACGTGGGTCTTGTGCTCTATATGCCACTGGAAAAGCTACCCTGGCTGATGAGGGGTGAAACCACCAAACTGGTCCTAGGATGCTTGTTTCCAGTCCAGGTGTTGTAATTTAGCAGCGAGTAAGTTAAGCATTAGCAGAAGACATCTTGTATTTAGAACCTATCTTGTCCGTTGTGTGAAATCCATTTTGTATTTCTGGCAGTCATTTTGTTTGCCATGTGCTCGGCATGTGCTCTGTCCTACCTTCCTGTCAACTGCTCTTGAAATCTGCCGAGAGATGAGATATATTTAGCCTCTTCTGCTTCTGTCAGGATGTGTCCACCAGAATTAGCTAACTGTCAGCCCCTCCCACTTGTTGCCAGCACACTCTCTATATGACCTTGTATGCATTTGAAACCAGCATTCTGTACCTTGTACTGCCTTCATTTGAGCCCTTGTATGGGTATAAAAGGACCAAGCTCCTTCCAGTCAGTGTGCTACTTCATGCATTACTGAAGGGTGCTGTGTGAATGTAGTTCCACCTCATGAGGTTCAATAAACTTTGTCTTTTCTATTCCAGTTTCTGTTCCAACGTTTTCCTATTGGTCTGAGGACTCTGTGCAGGGAAGGGTGACTCCCTTGCACTGGTAGGCCTTGCTGAGGCTCACCACCACACAGGGAGGACCTAGCCTGGCAGTTTGGGCTGCACTGTTCCCATTGGGCACAAGGTCAAGATTGATTTTCATATGGCTGGGTTCAAACTGGAATGGCCTGGTGAGCAAAACAATTAATGATTTAATCCCAGATCTCTGTACTGGGTGCATGTATGACATTGTTCTGCATTCTGTCCATCAATTGTTCTTTTTGAATTTGTCACCCCGACTGGGACAGGTATGCCCAGACGTGGGTCTCGTGCCCTTCATGCCACTTGAATCAAGCTATCTTGGCTGATGAGGGGTGAATCCCTGAAACCGGTCCTAGGATGCTTGTTTCTAGTCCAGGGAGGACCTGGCCTGGCAGTTTGGGTTGGACTGTTCTAATTGGGAATTAGGACAACACTGATTTGCATATGGCTGGGTTCAAATGAGAATGGCATGATGAGCAAAAAAATGATGGATTTAGGCCCAGATCTCTGTACTGGGGTGAATGTATGACATGTTTTTCATTCTGTTCATCAATTGTTCTTATTGAATTGGTCACTAGCCCCTTGTTTTTGAGAATGGTTTAAGGGGTCCTGCAAGGTCTGTACCTGTTCAGGAGTGTGATTCCGTGTTTTAAGTTTCTGTGCTATATAATTAGCCCAGTCCTGTTCCTGAACGTTTGATGATAGGATGTTCCTTGGCCAGTTCAGCTGGTTTATTGTCAGACAAAATTAATTAGAGTTACGATGTCTCACATTGTATATTAAATTTACCCAGAAAGTGTCTGGACTTGATCTTTCATTCTACCACAGCTTATTTTGGTAAAGTTTTCTCTGTTGCCGGAATGTTTCCCATCAGGCATTAGTACTGTTGTTTTAGTGTAAATTCCTGGCTGATCTTTTTAGGTCCCTTCTTAATTTTTGTACCTCACTCAACATACCGGTGTGTGTGTTAGTACATAGTACCTTGAGCAGTGGATTTGTCCTTACGGTTGGAAGACGTGCAAGAAAGTAAGACCATGCTTTTACCCAGATGGTGTTCACTGATAGAGACGCAGCAAGCTGCTCTTTCATCTTAACAACTTGCTGCTGAGTCATTCCATTTGACCAGTTTAGGTGTTTTGAATTTGGTGTGTTCAAATTACCTTCCTGGGCTGTCAAAATGTTCAATCTTGGCAGAATCAAATTAAATACAATATGTTGGATTGAGTAATCACTTAGAGTGGTGTGAAAATGAACAAGGTACGACATTAATGAAAGCGTTATGATCATGTAGTCAAGTGTCGATTGAGACCATGTGGGCCATGATACGTGTATTAAGGTGGGTTGTCTTCTTCGGATCTTCCGTTATTCACATGCATTCCCTGATATTCCAAGTCTGTTACTAGCTGTTGGCCGAATAGAGCTGTATGTGTCTGCTTATTTGAGGACTGTTGCTTTATGCTCCAAAAAGTGTTGTCGGCTGTCAAGATATCTTCTTCGTTAGGAGTATGAAGTGGGTTCGCATTGAAATCTCCAGTCAGAACAATATTCCATGCTGGTTCTGCTCAATGTAAATCCGAAATTGTTTTAATTGGTAAATAATTGTTGTTCCATTGGTTGTGTATAGTAATTAATCAGTATTACTGTTCTGCTAATTCTTTGTCGGTAATACAAAACTTTGATAAGTTGGATACTAGGATTGGGAGAAGTCAGCTCCTCCGATGTAATTTTTAGAGCTAACGCAACATAAACTGCCAGTCCACCCTTTGCTCAGCCATAGTGATTACATCTTTCTGCCACCACTGAATAGTGAGTAAAACCAACTATGGGAAGGTCTTCCAGTGCCCATGTCTCTTGCAAGGCAATTATGTCACAGCTATCCCACACATGAAGGGGAAGACCTTCTTCAAGAATCTATTTTGCACCGGATATATTCCAGGGTAGAATGTGGATTGCACTTTCATGAGTATCACTAATTTTATCTGATCTTTTTCGTACTGTCTTCTTGTTGGCGATTGTGCCTGAAAGTCAGTTCATTGCTTAAAGCTTGAATTTGTTACTGCTTGCTGGCTTGTAATTGATCTGTCCAGGGTTGCCTTTGAACTGTCGCTTCTCTTAGTGTTCTGTAGTATTGAATAATACTTGCTTGGGTGTTGTCACGGACCGTGGCAATTGTGTCGCTGGTTTGCTTTTTATGAAACCTTAGTGCTTCTGTGTTCGTTCCTACGGACCCCTTGTTTAAGTCAATTGTGGAGGCGAGCAAAGTGGTAGGTGTTGGTGACAATGTACTCTTCTCTGTGGGTTTCGTATCGTATAGGGTGGTGAAAATCGTGTATAGTCTGTAACATTCCACAACTGGAGATTTGTATCCGGTTCTAGTGGCTTCACCTCAAGTGTTGTGATTCTACAAGTGGAGCCCTCAAGTGGAGTATTGTATTTATTTCTACTGTACCACATCATGAATATTGAGTACAGCTGTGGAACACACACCAAAGGTATTGTTCATTTCATGAAACGTTATTAAGGTTTTTTGTCTTGAGGGTATTCTGAGTAATGTGGCTTGTTCTAGAGGCCACTTTTGGATTGTTGTGTCCAGTTGTTCAAGGAAATTGAATCAATACTAGAAGTAAGGGGATACCCTATGATGATTATGGCTGGGGACTTCAATGGTAAGATCTCAAATTCACTAATCTATAACAGGGGGAAATCTCCACATGAGGAAGCCTGCCAGATTCCAACTCCTGTCCTCCCCGACGAATTAAAAGCAGACAAAAGGGGGAAAATGCTTTTGTCATCCATTGAAGCAATTAATGGCGTAATAATTAATGGGAGAAAAGATGGCGATATTCCAGCGGCATTTACCAGATTGGGCCCAACTAAGTCTTCAATTACAGACTATTTCATTTGTAGCCTAGACGTATTCGCAAAGGTTCAATTCACATGAAAGCGATCATGAACTACTTACTGTGGAAGTTGAAATTTATACCCACCACCCCTCTCCGTGGTCACTCCTATCAAAGTTTTACAAAAAAACACTGATCACTGGGGAACATTTTTAGCCCCTCTTTTCCAATATTGCCTGGAAAGTGGTGAAATTCCTGAATCTTGGCGAGGGAGCGTGCTTGTCCCCCTTTTAAAAAAAGGTGTCAGAACAAACCCTGCAAATTAAAGACAACTGGCTCTCCTAGAGGCCTCCGGCAAGATCTTTGCTGCTTGTATTTTGGAACACTTAAAAGACTGGGCTTTTTCCAAGAAAGTAATTCCTATGTATCAGGCTGGGTTTCGCCCAAAGTATTCTACATTGGACAATATTGCTGTGTTACAAACTGTGCTTGATATGTTTGTGAAGTCAAACGGCCAAATTTTATATTGTGCTTTTATCGACTTTTCGACGGCGTTCGATAGTGTAGATCGTCCGACACTATGGAGAAAATTGGCTAAATTAGGGATACCCAAAGATCTCTTAACAATAATAATCACCCTTCATACATCTACATTATGTAGAGTACAAATGGGGGGCGAAAAAGGCCTAACCAAACCCATACCTTCACGGAATGGGCTAAAACAAGGATGCTTACTAGCTCCCTTATTATTTTCTATTTATATCAGCGATCTTCCAGGGCGTCTCTCTCAAAGTAATTTTCCTCCAAAATTAGCTCAAGTAGATATACTGTGTTTAATGTATACAGATGATATCGAAATTTTTTACCAGACATCGATAGGTTTACAAAGATCTTTGAATGAACTAAATTTTTTGCAACCAAAAACTGCCTGATGCCAAATATCAATAAAACGAAAGCACTCCACTTTAGTGGCAGAAGGGAGCCTTTACCTTATACTTGGTCTTTAGGAGACAAACCAATAGAGACTGTAAGTGAGTATGTGTTCAAGCCCTACGTCTTGAGCTATCGGTTACGGGAATTTTTGCCAGAGTAATATCTAATATTATTAGGTAGGCATACAATCTACTACATGCAGCTCCAGACACCTTAAGACATTTGTTAAAATTGGAGACTTTTAGAGAGAAAGCGTCTGGGTATACTTTTAATAGGAATATGGTAAAAGCCTTGGAGGTCTCACAATGCACGGTTGCAATTTTCCAGGAGTGGTTCCCAGCACACCTGAAATTGTTTTTAAAACATTTGGCCCCTAGAATCAGTTTTGAATCTGATAAAGATCCCTGTCGTCAATTGAAGCACTATAAACGGTTGGCTGAACAAAAAGAATTCAAAACTTCTGTCCCTTACTTGCGTTTTCAATTAGAGCATGGCGTAAGGCAGTTTATTTTACTTTTACGCTTGGGCATACTCCCTTAAGCCACTGTCTTAGTTAGCTGGGATGGTACTAACAATCCTATAGGTTTATGTGAACCTTGTAAAGGAGGTCAACAAGATTTGCTCCACGTTTTATTAATCTGTCCTAATGAGAGCATAGCTAAGGCCCGCCGACGTTACATAATCCCAATTCAATTAAAGTATAACGCTTTCTCTGCTCGAGATTTAATTACATTATGTAACTCTCCGGTTAATGAATATGTTTGTCATAACCTGTTTAAGTTTTTAAAAAGCTTCCATAAACTGTTTTATACAAGAAGTACAATTCAAAGATTTTATTCTATTCTATCAAATTCATTCTAATGTTGTTTGAGTAGGTGGTTGAACATCGCTACTGTACCATCTTGTAGTGAGCTTAAAAAAGCAAAAGTGTTTTAGCTAAGCATTTTTATGAGTATTTAAAATTATTCTAATTTTGTATTTGTTGATCTCAGTTGAGGTCTGGGTCAGATAAAAGTTTTTACTTTTACTTTACTTTGTTTAAGGTGCATCTGAAGGGTTTTGATACCTCGTGTGGAAAAGACTGCCCATTTCTGGTGGACTTAGGGTAGTTACTTCTCATGGGATGTAAGAACCAGGTTGAAGCACTCTAAGATGTGCATTAAAAAAGATACCTCACCTGATTTGCAAGGAGGAAGAATATAAACATATGTGCACATGAGCATAGAAGTAAGGTATGAAAAGAACAATGGTATTCATGTCTAAAAAAGCACAGTTCAGAATGCTGGTTTAATAGACAAATTTTACCGCAATAAGTAGATGTAAGAGAGGGGATGGATGGTGAAGGCTTGAGTGCAAATGTGCAACAGCAGAATATATCTTTCATAGCTAGAAATGCATTGGCTTAATACCATCAGACCTGTTGCAGATTTTTTTCTACTGATAATGAAACATCTTCAAAACAAATAGGTCTGAGTGTAATGACATAATACGTGGAACTAAAGGCAATACAAAAAGCTTGTTAAATATCTGCATTTATATAGTCTAGATGATAGGCAGTGAATTACAGCCTCAAGCATGTAAAACCAGTTCCTATTTTAACACTTCCAAGCACATTTGTATTGAGTTTATAAATTGCTAGAGGCATTTGTTTAAAGTTTACTAACTTGCAGATGAATATTCAGTGACAATGGAGTAGGCAGAACCGTTAGAAATGTAAACAGTTTGTGAGTTAGTGGAATTTTCCTTCAAATGCAAAAACTTAGTCAACCTCAAAACAAGTATTGGCACAATTGTCAGTCCTGAAGAAGGGACACCAACCCATAACTGTGCCTACAAGTGTGTCACAGTTTCTTCCACCGTAGCCTTTTATATGCAATAGCGAGTTTTGGGATAAAGCAGATCAGCTTACCTAAGCAATAGATATGGGTAAAGTGTGCAAATTACAGAGCTACTGCATTTAAAAAAGACTAATTGTCATACTCAACATGGCTTTGAATGCACTAAGACAGTGGTTATTAACCTGTGGTCCGAGGGAAGACCATTGTGTCTCTGAGGCTTCCTCAGGGATTTTGTGACTATTTCATGGAATTAAATAGAAACATTTTAAATGTGGAGACTTAAGCCCTCATTTATGAGACCTGACGCACTCCTGTTGTAAGGCAGCGGTGCGTCAGAAAAACTTGCACTGCGGTATGACATTTTACAACTCCATGGATATGTCTTATTTATGGTATGATATACCATGGTGTAAGTTCCATGGTGCGTAAAAATAAATGACGCTTTTGTGGTATTGCTGCTGCAGAGAAAATGGATTCAAGTGGATGAAAGTGATGTTCGGCTGCTTTACATAAAGCAACGCAAATCAGCCTAGTGGCAAATTGGAGTGCGTCAAACGCCAAAAATCCATTAACATGTGATACATTTAAATAAAAAAACATTTCCTCATACTTCAAAAGGGAGGGAGGGAGCAGGCAGCAACAGCCAGGGTAACAACCCCAACAACCCCAAAACCAATTGCAATGTCCCCCAGGGGAAGAAGAAGAGTAATTTTAGTGCGGAGGAGAATCAAATGCCGATAACAGAGGTGACAAAATATGAACATCAACTCTTTGTCACCTCAGAAATGCCATTAAGGAAGAAAGAGTCTATTTGGCAGTCAATAGTTGACAATATTAATGGTGTCAGGCATACTAAAAGGACAGTGCCAAAGTGTAAATAGCCTGGCATGATTATAACCATAGGACCAAGGAGAAACTGGCCAAGAACCTTAAGGCAGCCATGCGGATAAGAGGAGGAGGACCTGAGCCAGGAGGATCTGACGTCCTTGGAGGAGCAGGGGACAGTAGTCATTCCAGCAGAGATGGAGGCAGGAGTTCCAGGACAGGACAGTGCTGGCTAAGAGAACCAATATGATCTACATGGCAACTGTCAACAAGGTGCAATATGACCAAAAATGTCATGCTCTGCAGCTCAGCAAGCAATGTTCCTGCACTGCACTGAGTATAAGGGAAAGGGATGGAATTCCTCGCATGTCCAGTCACACAGCATAGCCATGTAATTCAAACTCCCCTGTCACATGTTGCACAGCCAAGTCAAGCTCCTTCAAGTTGGACCAGTAATGTGCAGCACCAGTCCATGTTCACCTTTTTGTCTAGGGACTTGTAGTGTACTGTCTAACATTAGTGACCAGGACTACAAGTCCTACAATACAAAGCAAAAAACATAGACAGGAACAACACATCATGCATGAATACTTGAAGCTGCCCAACCAAATGGTGACAATGCAGGCCCCTTTGCACCATGAGGCTAAGGTGTCTTACTTGTGCCCATGCAGCCAAATTAGGACTGTAAAGCAATGAAATGGAATGGTGTTATCAGAGTATAAACTCCTCACCTGAGGGAAGGTCAGATGTGAGCCATGTGAAGTATCACCACACAGGAACATGTGCAGATCCACATGTATACTCGCTAACATGATAATACATAGCATGCAGCTGTCCCAATGTGTGAGGTAAGAGCACAAGTATTGGCTGCCATGGTAGAGATTACCCTAACTCTTGTCATGTACAAATTCATACAGGGTGAATGCAAGTATTACACTTTCAATTCAATTCAAAGATAGCTTTATTCGGTGTTTGTACAAAAAAACCATAAAAGCACATTAGTTTTAAATACTCTACATCCATACATTAGGCATATTATTACTCTAAACATCCTAATAAGAAATATTTCACAGGTTCCATTAAAAATATTAAAGAGCAGCTCTTAAAGCAGTTAAAAAGGTTGAAAAAGTTAAGCAAAAGGGACCTAGGTAGTTTGTAATGTACTATAGAATGTAATAAGGTACAGTATAATACGAGCGTACAAACAATTTGTGAACATTAAGCCATCGTCCCTCTGCATCTTACTGCGTACTTAAAAAAAGCGACAGTAGAAGGGACCTAGGTAGTTTGTATTGTACTATGGAATGTCATGAGGTACAGTATAATACAAGCATACAAACAATTTCCAAACATTAAACCATCGTCCCTCTGCATCTTACTGCGTACTTCAAAAAAGCAACAGCTGCGTGTATAGTAGGTTCATCTTGTAATAGATAAAATCTAATCAATGCTGGTTTACATTGCCTCAATCCCCAAGTCTTGAGAATGGGTAGCAGATAACGCTTCCTGCCCCACTCGTAATATTTGCAAAAGAAAATGCAATGAATGTTTGACTGGGTTGATATGTCGTCACAAGGACATTTGATTAAAGAGGCAGACCAATCATTTATAACAGGGAAAGATATCAGCCTATAAAAGCAATCTGTTCTCATCCGTGTCAGTAGCATTCTGTGATAACTAGAGAATGCCAAATCCAAGTAGGGATGTAAACCTGGCCCATAGGAAATGAGACGGTGGGAGATGACCGTAGGTTTATTACCATCGGTAAACCACCGCCTGTCTTCTAATAGCCTGAGGCAAGTATTACACACCAGAGGTCGATGTGTGTTTGTTCAAATAATAGATAGTTGTCCCTGGTAATGCAGTGCAATGTAGGTGTTGCTGAGCAGATTGAACTGGCACTGTGTCTGGATGGGGAGACATTGCATAACAAGGAGGTGAGAAATGGCATGTGTACTGCAAGGTAGCCTGAGCAATACACATGCACTGCTGAGTCTGATAGTGTCACACTTGTGTTGCAGCTAGGAAATGATGAAAAAGAAGAGGGCATTTGTGTACCACATCCTACATGTAATGTGGACCTGGTTGAAGATGTAGCACGTGTCAGGAGGGAGACAGAAAAATAAATGTTTTACCATGCCACACATTTCAAAGCAGGAGGATGTGAAACAGGGAATTGTGAAGTGATAGGATGAATTAGGTTGCCATGACTATGGGCAGGATTCAGGGATGGTTGGCGGGTGAGGTTTATGGGCCTAGTTGTATGGCATACCTGGGTAGGTATAAAGATTTGCATCACTACTATTATGTGGTTTCCAGTTTGACCCATAGCCCTCAAATAGTGGCAGCTATGTTGAGAAATTGGAGATGGTGACTCACATTGTTGGCGTTGGTGTCACATGAGAGTCAATGTATGATCTGAGTAGCATCAGTGTGTGACAGTAGGTGGAGTTACTTGGCCTAAATGAGGATTGCCAGAGGAGTCATGCACATTTAAAAGTACAAGAGAGAGGGCTGAGTCAAATGATGTGTGATACTCTGCAGAAAACCAACTCTGACAATGATGACATGGGGTGAGTGTAAGTGCTAGCAATCTACCTAGTTTGACTGGGCATATCCCCTCCAAGTTGGTAGGCAGAGCCCACTGTTCAGAACTATGGAGCCAACTGTCTGTGTAGTGAAATCACATGAGTATACACAAATAGAAAAACTATGGTAAGTACATACCCTTACATATTCCTGCTGTTTAGCAAGGTTGCACGCTGTGTCGAGTTGTGTGTATGAATGTGAAATATAGCCCTTGGCCACATTAATGCATCATGTGCATGAAACATAGCAAAACCAGGTAGACTGCCGTGGTGTACTGTGTGTAAGGCAGGCCACAAGATCAAATCAAATAAATTACCAAACCCACACCACTTATCCAGGAGCTGTGGGCTGAGTAGTGGCCAGAGGAAATGCAGGCACCCTGGTGATTTGGTGAGATGTGCACAGTAGTGGTGTCAATACATGAAACCACATATAGAATAACCATAATGAAAAAGAAAGTAATTGCCATGGCAGAAGTGGACCTTACATTGACTTAGCAAGCTGTGTAACTGTGTTGCAATATGTGTTATGACACAAAAAGTCACCCTTGTGACACTGAGGTTGTATGAGCAAAGCAGGGATAATGCCATTTGAAAAGCAACCACAGTGCAACTTAGCCACAATTCCTAAGAGTGACACATGTCCTACATATCAATGTTCAAATTAAAGAATAAAGTCTGTACATCATCAGATTACTTATGCCAACATCTAGCATTTATCACAATTATTGTATCTCACTTTAATTCAGTTCAGTTTCAGTAGCTCCTGGTTAATGTGTTATGGAATGCCAATTGCTCTTGGGGTTGCCTCCTGGACTGTGTAGCCACACATTGTGTGGCTGCTGGGTGGAGCTGGTGTAGCAACCATTTTGGCCGGCTGTGGCTGATTTGGGGCTTCTCTGGGCTGGCATGGCCATGCTCTGTCGTGCCTTGGGCCTGGCCGATCCATGCGAGGGTGTGAGGTTGGCAATATTTTTTGCTTTTGCTTTGTAGATACTCCTGACGAAGGGAATTTATATTCCCGAAATGCATTGGGTGATGCCAATAAAGTTGTGACATGCAAAAAAGTTCACTCCTCTTGTGCTTGAGTTATCATTTGCAGTATGACAGATGAATGAGTAAAATAAATCGACAGAGAAAACGTGAAAAGTTGACAGAGAACATGAAATATAATAAGGAGTACAAAGAAGAACAAATGGCATATTTGATTTATTGGATTCATATAGTCCGGAATTTGGCTGTGCAGCCGGAATGGTTCCAAAAATGTGGTTCTTACGTGTTGAGCTATCACAAGGCTCCACAAGTTGCTGCCTTCACTCAGACAGTGGCAGATAGTCAATACGTGGATATGGGCTTATTATGTACCCTCCTGAGTGTAGTTCCTATATTCCCATTAGGCTCTGCGCATTGGAATAATATATCCTATAGATTAGACGTAGGACTGAGGACTCCTAGGTCTCTATCAAATATACTAGACTTAATTGTGAGTGCCAGCTAGCTCAGAGGTCACTAGAAACTTTCTTGAATGAACAAGAAGGGATTAGTTTCTGACAACTGCATAAACATGACAACTCTGTTTCCCCAAGATAAAACGGATTTTCAGAGTCGTGGAAACAATAGATAGATATTTCAGTCAGTCAATTGTGCATAGTTCGTTTCAGCAGAGGTGCAGAGAAATAGATAGATGGGCGTTTGCAATAAAAGTAAGTAATATTCTTTATTGTTTGATTATTTAAAATCTTACAACATTTCCAATACAAAAACACATTCAATAAATACAATAGAGTAAAAGCAATTATATCATAAAAAATTTCTTTAAAAGAATTTATAAAAACATTTTTCCAATTCATTCTCCCAGTTTTATAGATGCTATCTTTAGGAACTTTACAAAGGCAGCGTTCATGACTATATCATTCGAATGTAGACAGACTTTCAATGCCTGTCTACATGTCCTTGTTCCACGCATATTAAAGTGAAATTTGAGTATAGTGCATCTTTCGTTGCGGAGTCCGGGACAGATACATAAGAGGTGGACAATATTCTCTTCTCCACCATTACAAAGTCTACACAATGTACTGCTGTTAGTTTTTTTCCATGGGGGGGCATGACTAAGGCC
The DNA here is from genome assembly GCF_964261635.1 of Lissotriton helveticus. Taxonomy (NCBI): domain Eukaryota; kingdom Metazoa; phylum Chordata; class Amphibia; order Caudata; family Salamandridae; genus Lissotriton; species Lissotriton helveticus. Next base: position 1,145,820,315 of record NC_136063.1, on the reverse strand, counting down.
TGGTAGAATCCCAAATCTTGCTCTCACTAGACAGTGTTTGCTATTTTCAGACCAAGGTATTTCCAGATATTCCTGTACTTTCTTTTTTTCATATCCATTTATTACGGACCACGAGTGTTTTCTTTTTGCCAGCAAATCTTTGTCCTTTATAAGTGATAGGTGGTTTGTTGTTCGATTTACTATTTTTTTAAAGGATCCATTACTTATCGTATTGTTCCAGATGGGCGTTAGTGCAAACTCTTCTAATGCATCATTGAGGTATTTCCATGCAGGTGTTCTTGTGTTCTTATTTATTTCTTGCCAAAGTAACTGAGATATTTGGTTGTCGTGGTCATTTTTAATCCTATACCACGTTTTAATAAATTGGCCTTTTCTTGCATAGGCTTGATTGTTTAACCCGAACTCAAGTCTAATTTGAGCAGGTGATGCATTATTTGGGAGATAGAAGAGAGTTTTATATGTTTTGGAAAGGACCTTGTTTATCATTTCTGCATCCGTCCCTATTAATGCCTCACTGCCATATGTTATTGTTGGGAGCAATTTAGCCCCTATAATTTTCAAGAGCGGACGATAGGTCAGATTTCCAAGCGATCTCTGTGCTATTTTAAATGCTGCAATTAATGAGTTAGCTTTCCTTTGTATGTCCAGTTTTTGAAGTTTATAGTTTCCCTTTTGGTCGAATAGTACACCCAAGTACTTATACACTTCTATTTGTTCTAGTTTGGTATTTTCCATGTACCATTTATTATTTTGTCTCAGTTTAGTGTTCCTAGTGACAACCATGGTTTTTGTTTTGGTTTCATTTATTACCATTCCATTTTCCTGGGCATACAGAACCGTTCTATTAATTAGGCGCCGAAGTCCGATTTTAGTATGGCTTAGAAGGATGGCGTCATCTGCATACATTAGGTTGGATATCAATTTATCCCCTAACTTTGGCGGATGTGCATTAAGTTCGTCAAGGCTCCCTGATAGATCTCCTAGGAATAGATTAAAAAGGAGGGGGGCCAACACACATCCCTGCTTTAGCCCTTCTATTGCTGGAATTTCCTTTGTTAATGATCGACCATCCCCCATCCTTACTCTTACCCAGGTTTTACTGTGTAATAGTTGAATCATTTTTAATAGTTCAATTGGAATTGTTTTTTTCAATAAGTTTTTTCCACAATAGATTCCTTTGCACGCAGTCAAAAGCAGATTTGAAATCTACAAAGCACAGATACAAGGGCTGCTTTACCCTGAGCGATTTTTCAATTATTAATGATAATGCCATAATGTTTGTCATTGTTCCAAGCCCCTTAATAAAACCAGTTTGATTTAATGGTAAAATCTTGTTTTCTGTTACCCATTCATTTAATTTAATTAACAGAACTCCTGCAAACAGCTTGGCATCTGTATCTTGTAGTGTGATGAGTCTGTAGTTCTCCGCAAGTGCCCAATTGCCTTTCTTAAATATGGGGGAAATTAAAGATCCTCGCCAGGACTCAGGGATGTTGCCTGTCTCTATAACTTCTTTGAATACTTTTTCCAAATAGCTCGACCAAAAGTCTGGGTTTTCTTTATAAAGGGCAAATGGTATCCCATTGGGGCCTGGTGCCCCATCTTTCTGCTTCCTTATTAGTTTTACTAATTGATCTTTTGAGATTATAAGTTGTTCTTGGATCTCATTACTTATTGTAGAGCTCAGTTGTATGTTTGCAATGATTTTTGTCACTCCCTTAGTGTTTAGATGCTTTTCAAGGAAAGTAACCCATTCTTGCTCACTTAAAGTTGATGACACTACCAATTTGTTCGGCCGTACCAATTAAAAGGATTTATTGAACAGTCTTCTTTCTCAAGCATAAGAAATTAACTGCTACAATCGTAAGACTGGTTGCAAAATATAATGCATACAGTAAAAAGAGTAGAATAAAATAATACTGTAAGAGCATTGTATGGTTCCTAAACCATAGGTAAATACATACATAAATAACAGAGGCTTAAAATACTCAACTGGTACGAGGGAAGAAGTAAGTGAGGTGTAGCATAAATGTAATATTCTTTTGCCAAGAATCTGTCCAAGATTTCTCTTAGGGTCTAATCAGCTCCATACCTTGATTTGGAATGAAGAAGGTCAGGCTCAGGACTCGATTTCCCGACAACCCACAAGGGTAGCGTGGAAACACTGGAGCTGGATTTCTCAGCAGGAGAAAGAACAGCGTCTCTCTCAGTGCGTCTGCTGGAGGGTTGGCTTCCTTCGGCACTTGCAGTAGCAGGGCGCCTCTGGGAAGTAGATAGTCGAACTGCTCCAAACCACTGTGTGTTTGCTATGGCAAGTGTGGGCATATTTATACTTTGAAGGTACAGAGTTTGACGTAAAGGTGGACATAACAACGTCATCGAAGATTTTCAGTTCTTTGAAAACTCCATGAGTTCTTGGACGTCAGTTTTCGAGCAAGGGGAAGTTCCTTGCTGCTGAAGCCGAGTTTTCCTAGAAACCGTTGTTAATTTTCGGAAGTAGTGGAAGTAGCCCTACTGTATTTGGACCACATGAGTTATGTCTAAAGATGGTTATGATTCTTATGCCTATATAAGGATATGGTGATTTATACCTATATAAGGGCATGAATCGGGAAAATTACAATAGTGTCCTAAAATGTTATACAATACCCACTCCATGTTATCATGTTCATCTAAGTTCAAGTACTAAAACATATAATCTAGAGCATGTATTTACAATCCCACCCAAAAATACATAAAATGCATTTGAAAATGGTTGTACACATAAAATGAGCAATTGTACAGTACGCATTTTAAAAGAAATGATTTCATTGTAAGCATATCATATGATATTAGCAATGCTAACCGAATGAATCACAAAAATTACATTTATGAAATGGCTCTTAGTTACAGAAGAAAAGGTCGAGACCATCCCATAGCAGAATATACAAACTGTTTTGATTTTGGTATGCGTATTAGGTCAATATTGTTCCTAGGAAGTATTCAAAGAATTCTTGTTCTCTAAGAATAGTTCTACTTTAAGCAGATTGCTTTTGTGCCAAGGTTCATTGTGTTTTGGAAAAAAAAAATCAAATCAAATCATAGAAAAATAGAGTTCCAAAATTAGAAGTTTCTGTTTCTAAAAAAGTGAAGGTCGACTTTCAGATTTTAAGGAACGCTGTGTGCTAACCTCAAAAGTTATTCTCGGTGTCAGCAGAAAACATTGAGTCTTCTAGGCTGGCAAAGAAATCGTCTACCACAGTAGACGAAAGTTGAACCACTTCATTAAGAAGGTTAATTGTACACAGATGTGAAACATCGCCGTCAGCGTCAGTCGCATTAGCTATGTTTGCAGCAGATGGTACCTGTGTGCCTCTTGGTCTGCGTACCTCACCTTCAGCTGAAATTGCCGGTGGGATCTCAATGAATGCCGTCATCAGGATCGGTAGCCGTTGGGGGCAACACAGTACATGAGCCCTCCCCAGACTCAGTAATGCATCAACATCCATTGGGATTGCTGATGCAAGTGTTAAACAGACATCTACACGCATTCCTCTCCACAAAGCAGGCATCGTAGAACAGGTAAGATGCAATCTTGCCAGATTGGTCTAAATGACAGGAACCATGTGGCATTCAGATCTCTCAAACGAGCCAAGCCAAGGATCTGTGTTATTCTGTCACGATACTGCATGGCCAGGAGAGCATTCTCCATGGTAATTCCAGTATCGCTGGTGGCTGGATTTGCCATAACGGAGAAGGAGGAACAAAAATAGGATCCCTGTTACGAGTCCCAAGATGAGAGGCAGGCCGCCGAACACATAGTGCACAAAGTTAGGAAAAATGCCCAGGACTGCTTCAAGGGGTGCTAACAGTCCCGAAAAAATTGTCTTAAATACATGTACAATACAGCTGATATCAGACATGTTTAAGATACGACCTAACATTTCTGAGAGATGTATTGGGCAGTTTGTTGATAATAATGCATGTATCTCTGCAGAGGACCTTGCAACTTGCAGATCATACGTCTCTCTGGACGAGGTCAGTGGCACAGTTTCTTGCAAAAGAATGGTTTTCATTCTGCTTAAAGTAGCAATTACTGCAGAATCTTCAAAGGTGATGAGTCTTTCAGTTTGAACCTCTTGGATAGTAGCAAGATTTGGTCGTCTGCTACATCTTGGGAGTCCACTGGGCCTACTACTTATTATCGGCCACATGGTGTGGTTTTACCAGGTCAATTGATACAGACCGGTTAACATGTCTTCCAGCAAGGGGCGGTAGTAATACTGTTCTTGATCTGTGGACTGCTAGTACAGATACTGGTTTTCTGTAAGAAGGCCCAAATTCCTTCTTGTCTGCTATTTTTTCTCTGACCAGATCCCCAATCTTTGAAATCCAGACAGGCCTTGCTGGGACAGGTGGTTTTTCTTCAGTGGTCGTTGGCTTTTTGCTAGTGTTGCTTAGACTTCTTCTTGTTTCATTTAAGTCCTATAAAACAGCCAAACGATCTTTGATATCAAAGGGTTTTTGTTCCACCACTGAAGTATGACGATCAAGGTCTTCAACCAACAAACTAGTACCAAAAAGGATTTCATATGGAGTGATTCCACCCAGAGAATTTCTTGGCAGGTTATTAAGACTATGTTGGACACTTATTAGATCTTTGACCCACTCATCACCCGAACCTAATATCCTAGCATTTAGATTGCTTTATGTCACGGTTGTTTCTCTTCCCAACCAAATTTCCCTCAGGATGGAATGGACTTGAAAACCGCAATGCAACGCCCAAGCTGGCCTTGGCCTCTTTGTAAGCCTTAGAGCTAAACGTAGGACCCTGGTCAGAATGTAGCGTGCCGATTGCGTATGTGCCGATAAAGATTAGCAAATCTTTTATAATAGTTCGGGCGTCAGCCGAGCGCTGAGGCCACATCCAAAATAATCTTGTGCAAGAATCCACTGCGACCATGATGTATTTATAGTTACCGTCCCTCTGAAGGGGACCGCAGTGGACCAGGTAAACACATTCTAATGGTTTATCTGAAAGTAGAAGGGACGTCTGCGCCGGGCGTTTCACTGTTGAAACTTTCATTTTCTGGCAGATTTCACATTCCAAACAATAGTTTCTGGCCTGTTTCCTCATGCGCGGCCACCAGTATCGCTGTTTTAATAATGAAACTGTGGCAGAAACACCTGTGTATGCAGAGCCAAGCCCTTCATGTGCTGCTAAGATTAGTCCAAATCTATGTTCCATGTTTGGGATTACTCTATCCCCCACTCCAGGGATTAGAGCAAACGGAACATTATTCGCATCAGTTATATATGAGTACTTGAGTGGAAAGCCTTTTGGTAATGTTTTACCACTGTCCTTTATTGAAGCAGTGACAGCTTGCATTATTTTGCTGTCTATTTTTGTTTTTGAACGAGTGATTGCAGATACGGAAGCCGTTTGCACAGTTGCCTTCGCGGCTTCATCAGCCAATGAATTCCCTTCGACGTGAACGGCATCACGCTGATGACTCAGTGTATGGATCATGTGAGTCTTTTGTAGTTCTTTCTGCAAAAGAGGTACTTGTTCCCAAAGCATTTTATGCTTGATTGTGCCACCTTTTGAGTCTTTAAAACCATTTTGAACCCAGTTCTGCAGATATTCATTGTAAGATTGGACACAATAATACGAATCGCAAACTATGAGTGTGGGGAATTCGTGATCGGTATTTTCCAGCACCATCTTGAAAGCTTGGAGTTCAGTTCGCTGAGCTGTACAGTCTCCTAGTGATTGAGTTTTTGTGACCATGGGTCTGAATTTACCATTGCGCCAGCGACCTTTAACAATCGTGCACGCTGCACTATAAGCTTGTTTTCCCCCAATTGCGGGCTGTGCTGATCCGTCTGTATATATTATACAGCCGTAATGTTCTAGAGGCAGAATTTCCGTGGGCAGAGGACATTCTTGTTCGTATTGGAGAAATTCTTGTGTCTTCAAGTAAGGGTCAAAAACGTATTCAACATCTGTTGCAGCAAGATAATTAACTGTTTGTATCCATCTTGGATGTAAAGCTTTTGCATTCGGAATGCTTGCCTTTGTCACTGCCTCTAAGGCAGGTACAGGAGTAACGACTTTTATGCGTTTACCCTGCGCGAGGGCTCTCTCTTTTGCGACCGCAGTCTGAACCACTGTCAGTATTGTTTCTGTTGAAGTGAATTTCATTTCAGCTTGTGTGTACAAGTGTGATTTGTAAGCTATTGGTACCTTTTCACCTTCATTCAAGGTTAGGTATGTGAATCCGCATCTCTCTGGGGTGATTCGGATTACAAGGTTGCGTACGTTGTCGCGTGTTTGTAAATGTTTTGTTGCTAACATGTCTGTTTGCACTGAACGCAAAATTTGTGTGTGTTTTTGAGTCCAATTAATTTGTTTGAAATCAGGTTTGATTAACTCGTAGAGAGTTTTAATTCTTTCTGCGTAATTTAGAATGTAAGTTCTTCCGAAATTCAGGAAACCTAGAATTGGCTGTAAGTTTTTCAGCGTTTTTGGAGGTTGGAGCAGCGCACACTTCTCTAGAAAGTTTGCTGCCAGACTTTTGCCTTCACTTGAAAGTTTGTATCCCAAGAATAGGACGTTGAGGTGGGCAATTCTTGATTTTTTAAAGTTGAATTTATACCCCTCAGAGGCGAATCCAAGTATTATGTTGTTTTCCCTGTTAAAGTTTCTGTCCAAATCATCGTCTTTAAGATAGATGTCATCGACATAAGATAATGCCTCATCAACATACGTTTGTAGTAACTCTGTTACTCTGGCTGAAAATAATCCTGGACTGTACTTGAATACCTGGGGGAGACGACAAAAGTGTTGTTGTCTCCCCATTATTAAGAAAGTGGTCAAGCATCTGCTTTCAGGTACAATGTTTTGACAGAAGAAACCGTTTGAAATATCTAATGTCGTTTTATATTTTTTGCGCACAATGTTATTCATCAGTGCTGCACTGTGTGCATTTTGGACTGTAAAGGTTTTGAAACAGGTATTCAAATGTCTGTAATCCAAGACTAGACAATATGTATTGTCTGGTTTGGAGACAGGAAACAAAGGATTGTTCATGGACGAGATGCATGTTTCAATCACCCCTTGGTATTCAAGTTGATCTGAGATCTCCCTTACCTGTTTTTTAGCTTCCTGCTTAATTGCACACTGCCTCTGAGCAGTTGGTTGATTTTTTATCTGGATCTTATGGTGAGGAGAGTCCTCATCCCATCCCACATGATCTATATATAATGCTGGAGCCTGAGCCACAGCCCATTTTCTGGCATAGGTGTATTTTTTATGAATAGGAATATGATTTGACAAGGCTGGCATAATCATCTCTTCACCATGTGGGCACTCCCTGACAAATTCAGGTACCCAGTCCTTTTCAGCCAGAAAAATGTCTTAACCCTTTCATAGTTTTTCCCAAAAGAGTGCTTTTATTTTCCTAGTTATGTCCCACTCTATTCGGAGTGTGACTTCATATGGCTTATGGGGTACACTAACCCTGGTATCTGCAGTTTCAACTTGAATGCATTCATTCAGATCCACTGTTTCCAGGTGATCCTTCAGGATCCTGAGAGCTATGGTGACCTCTGCTGCACTGTCCAGCATTGTCTGGGCCCACTCCCCGTTCTTGAGTTGTGTCCTCAAGATCCTCGGCATGTCTGATTTTAATACTTGCTACCTTCTTTTTGGTGATTTGAGTTTTCTTATTTTTTGGAACGTGTTGATCGTCTTTGGATTTCATGCGTTCTTCTTTCTGTTCTGATCGTCCTCTTCTTTTGGATTTCTGCGAGGAAGTCTGAAAGGTACGAGAGGAACTTGTATCAGTATCTTGATATCTATCAGGTTTTCTTAAACTATCCATATTCCTGAGGTTATATCTCTTTTCGGAGTGCTCCTTTTGAGGAGACCATCCTCTGGATTGGGAACGCTTCTCTTTAGGAAGTTACTGTCTACAATTTTCCCATTTCTTTTTAGTTGTAGTGAGATTGTTTTTGATAAAAACTTTTTCAGGATGTTCTGTTAGTTCAGGCTTTACTGGTTTCCCTCCCAAACTGTCTCTACCTAGTTCTTCATAGGATTTTTCTATTATCCTGGCAAGTTCATACGGTTGCTCAGTTACATCAAATTCTTTTAGTTTTTGGCAGATTGCCTCGTATGCTGCTTCACCTTTAATGTTAGCTAATAATATAGCTGAGACCTGTTTGAAATGTTTCAGTAATTTCATGCCAAGATTCAAGGCAGGTTCCAGTCCATATTCATTTTGAATCTGTTTCAGGACGTCAGGTATTACTGCCATAGACGGAACACACTGTGTTTTTGTGTAGATTGAAGCAAAGACTGTACCCCAGGTGTCACAGTCCTCCACGTGTGCTGCTCTCCCCATTGGTAAACAGATTGTTAGAATCCTGTGTTTCTCATGAGGTGTACTATCTGGAAATACTACCTCTATTTGAGTAATTTTTTGAGGTAACCAGAATGGAATTTGTTCCCTTTTTGCAGGCAATTTACCAATGACTGATTGTATAGTCTGTGGTTTAATTTTGTTTGTGTTCCCCTGATGGGGGTGTGCTGTGGAATTCTTATAGCAGTTTGGACTTATAAAGTCTGCATGACATATTGTACCAATTGTCCATGTATTTTGATTAATTGTTTTAGCTGAGCTAACAGTTCTGGACCTGTCATTTGTTCTATAGCAGGATGTGGTGTATAGCTGGCTAGTACCGGCCATGTTGCTCCTGGTCTACCTAGTGCACCGAGCCTGGTAATGTGATTTTGATGTTCTAGGGCGGCTTTAAACCAGAGCTGATGCTCTTGGTAAGTTAGTGGAATCTCAATGTCCGGGAAAGGAGCGTATTCCGCAGGAGGTTCTCCATCTTGTGGAAGTGGAACACACGTGTTGTTGGATTTGCTTGTGGAAAGATAATCCATGAATAGAATACCTCTGTCTGCCGATATTCATGTGCCTCTATGACAAATATGACTCTACCACCTCTTGCTGATAGGCCATTTTCTATAAGCTTTATAGCTATGGCTTTCCTTACATTTTCCGAGATGTTTATGCCATCCATGTCGTCTTCATTAAACCCTCTGGTGTCAAAACCTGGTTGGGCTACAGTTCCTGCAGCTCCACCGTTCTCGGAGTCGCTATTCGACATTTTGTTGGAAGTCTTGCAGAGCAAGTTTCAAAGAAATAAAGATAAGGTGCACAATATTTTGGAACACTGTATCCTTCAACGTTGAACAAAACCAAAAATTAATACATAGGATTTTTTCGTCCTACTTAATTATGGCGGATATTTTATCCTTTAACCCACTCCAGACATCTATTGGAGTTTTTACGGGATAAAGGGGTCTTTATGAAAAGCACGACTGAGTTACTCTAGTACAGGGGTCTCCAACCGGTCGATCTCGAGCTACCGGTAGCTCACCGAGACCCTGCGAGTAGCTCGCGCTGCGTGGTGCTCAATTTAGTAGCCCTTTAGTGTTATTTGGGCTATTAGGTCCTTTTCAGGGTCCAATGCCCGCCCTCACCCAATCCAGCATCTCAGATTGGCTTGAGCTTAGCTGGGGCGGGGCAGGCCGAAGAGGATGACGTTCCTCTACTTCCTACAACGTGATCAGCGTCTTGTGACCATCTCTAAGCGCCCCCTGCCTTTTCTTCACTGGCACCGCGCTGTTGAGTCACAAGAGCTACAGGTGCCAGTGCAGAACTGCAGCAGGCGTGGCAGGGTAGAGCAGCTTGTTTGCAGGTCGCGCAAGCAGTGGAACTGCCGGGACACGCGCCATCTGCCCTTTTCAGTACAGCCTGCCACCTTATATTAATTTCCACAGAGCAGCAGGTAAGCCTTGTCGAGAGGCCTCTCGAGGTGTTAACACGGATTCATTCCTTGTTGTGCAGGGATACCAATTTTGAAAAACTGTAGTAGCGTTAGGATTCTTAAGTGAAAAAAAAACATTTCAGAATGTTTGCCCGGCCTGGTTTATGTTTCCGAGTCAGACACTGCCCAGTGCTGGCCCCCCACCCATCTCTCAAGTTGCTGAACGGCGCCCCTGTGGGTAGGCATCTCTGAGGTATTTCAAAGTGCGCAATCCGATTCTTTGTTCAGCTTTGTATGATGTTGATTTCCGACTGAAGAATATTTCTCCGGTGATTTGTAGACTGTTCATAGCATTTAAGTTCTTGATAGCCAAAGTGTGGCATATCATTCAGAATCAAGCGGCCTAATTTTGGAATATAACAGGAATATTTCTGCATCCTGGAGGTTAACTCTTCTCATCTGCTGCAACTAATATTAAAGTTAGGAAATCTGGAACAGTGCTGGATGCTCACCCCGTATGCATCAGTGTTAGTGAACAGTGAGTGAAGTTTGAAGATTTTGCATCAGTCTTTGTGCTGTTGTAACTTAACTCAAAGAACATCAGTGACTCGAGCCACCTTATATTAATTGCCACAGAGCAGCAGGTAAGGAGCCGTGTCAAGAGGCCTCTCGGAGGTGTTAACGCGCATTTATTACTTTGAGTGCAAGGATACCACCAATTTAAGTAGATAACTCGTAGCATTAGGAATCTGGGATGAAAAAAATAAATTTTACAACATTTATGTCAGGCCTGGTTTATGTTTCCGAGTCAGACAATCCCCAGTGCTGCCCCTCTCAAGTTGCTGAACAGCGCCCTTGTGGGTAGACATTTCTAAGGTATGGGTCAGGTAAAAGATGGCCTGCCTTGGCAGTATCATTCATCTTGCTGATACCGCTGTCAGCCCCCTCAACTAGAGCCCCCCTAGCTGGTGGTAGTAGTGGTCACACTCTAGGTGGGCACGCAGGGTGTACCAATGAACCCCTCTCTGGCTCAAACTGTGTCACAAATGCTTCCAGCCAGCGCGTTATGAGTGCTGAAGCGGGGGCCACAAATCAACAGCTTCCCCTGACAATCTTTATTTTTTAAATGTATGTTATCTCTTTTATTTTTTTCCAAATAAGGCAACTGCTGGCTTCTTGGCTTCATGAGTGTATACCAGAAGTAAGCTCTTGAAAGAACAACGAACAAGAATAGAACCCAACCCATAAATGTTTGAAATCTCTGTGCTTGCATCCTTCGGTAGGCTCGACTGGCATCAGACCATGGTCGCGAGGCTGCCTTCTTATATATATTTTGTCTGTAGATATGAAAAAATGTTGTGCAACACTGGGAGCAGAGAGAACCAGTCGCTGCCATGCCTGGGTTGTGACCTCAGGGTTGCTTGGAACATTGCCAGCATTGACTCATGGCCCTGGTTGCAGGCCCAGCGTGGACAGAGCACTATTTGAGGAAAGGTTGAGCTACTTTGGGATTGGTGCATGGATGGGGCACTACTTCCATATGATTGGGTCAGTAGTTTAATTGGATTAATGTACTCGTGACTACGTGACTGGGCAGTTGTTGGGTTTGCCTTGAGCTCAGGTAAAAGAAGCCACTAAAGGAGGCACTTCTGTTGTCTTTGCTCCACATTCCGAATCTTTTTCATGCTCCAAGAATAACAAATGAACTGTCAGTTTAGCGTGCTTAGCATGGTGGGACTGGCTAATTTAAATGTAAATAAAGCTATTTGTTGGAGTGGACATTGCCCCCTTGAGGTGATCTGAAGAGTGTGGGTTCCAGTCAAAAACAACAGCAAAAATACAGTGACTGTGAGAAAGGGCCACCATTTCTGATCATTATGACAAATGTGCTTTAATCTTTTATGGAAGGTAACTGTAAAGAAGCAAAATGTGATGTAAGTCTGTGCATACTTGAGATCTGGCTTGGGTGCAGATTTGTCTTCACACTATTGCCTCGTGGCAAGCAATTATCATACCCCAATCAGGCTCAAAAACTCCTGGAAGTCACTCTGATTATCTTTCTTCCTATTAACATCACCAAAGACTAGAGTAGACTAGGAGGCCATCATTTCCTTCAGTGTCTCTTTGTTAAGCTTTTACGCTCCAGTAATGAAATATTCAAAACTCTTCGAATTACATTTTGCTGCAGTTCCCTTCCTTGCCAGCGTAGGGCTGAAAAGTGGTGATTGGGTATTCCATGCTGCGCTCCATTTCTGAAAGCAGATCTGTACACATCTGTGCCATTGTGAAACTTCAGGAAAGGGCTGGCCGTTTGTGTCTGACCTGTCTCTGGACTTGGAGCAACAAGCAACAGGCAAGCAGAGAGCTTCCCAGCTTTGTTCAGCCACACAGCCAACCTACACCTTCCTCTGATGACCTCGAGGCAGGTCCAGAGCCATTCAGGGGTCATTTCTCCTCCCCAACACCTGTCCTTTGGTGTCTACAAAAAGTGTGCCTACACAAGCATACTCAGTGGTTATGCATGGACTCGAGTTTATCAGCACAGACCTGAAGGACTCAGGAGGTACTGGCACTTGCTGCAAGACTGTGTGTCACACCAGCTGGGCGAGGCCTCAGTCTGGTAAGGCAAACTTAGCCTTCAACCTTCCTGAAGTTGAGAAAAGGGTAACATATTAGCACTACGAAGCCACTGTATAGTACCAGGAAGAACTATAAAAACATAATATTTGGGAACTCTTTAGTATTGTGTTCAAACCACAGTATGGGCTCTGAAGAAATTAGGCTTAACTTCAATGAAACGGGGTGTGGGAGGTCTCTTGAAAAATGTGCGTGTTGCTTGGGGTTTAGTAGCTCACGACAATTTTCACTGACAATTTTTACTGACCAGAAGCAGCTCTCACTACACAAAAGGTTGGAGACCCCTGCTCTAGTATCTAGCATTAAATTAGTGCCTTACCAAACATTGGGCGCCATGTAGCATAGTTCCTATATTCCCAATAGGCTCTGCACATTGGAATAATATATCCTATAGATTAGACGTAGGACTAGGGTCTACTAGGTCTCTATCGAATATACTAGACTTAATTGTGAGTGCCAGCTAGCTCAGAGGTCACTAGAAACTTTCTCGAATGAACAAGAAGGGATTAGTTTCTAACAACCGCATAAGCATGGCAACTTTGTTTCTCCAAGATAAAACTGATTTTCAGAGTCATGGAAACAATAGATAGATATTTCACTAAGTCAATCGTGCATGCTTCGTTTCACCAGAGGTGCAGAGAAATAGATAGACGTGCGTTTTCAATAAAAGGATTTATTGAACAGTCTTCTTTCTCAAGCATAAGAAATGAACTGCTACAATCGTAAGACTGGTTGCAAAATATAATGCATACAGTAAAAAGAGTGGAATAAAATAATACTGTAAGAGCATTGTATGGTTCCTAAACCATAGGTAAATACATACATAAATAATAGAGGCTAAAAGTACTCAACTGGTGCTTCTAAAATACGCCTACTCCGATGTACCTAACCTAAGCTTAGTATGAGGGAAGAAGTAAGTGAGGTGTAGTATAAATGTAGTATTCTTTTGCCAAGATTCTGTCCAAGATTTCTCTTAGAGTCTAATCAGCTCCATACCTTGATTTGGAATGAAGAAGGTTAGGCTCAGGACTCGATTTCCCAACAACCCGCAAGGATAGCATGGAAACACTGGAGCTGGATTTTTCAGCAGGAAAAAAGACAGCGTCTCTCTCAGTGTGTCTGCTGCAGGGTCGGCTTCCTTTGGCACTTGCAGTAGCAGGGCGCGTCGGGCAAGTAGATAGTCGAACTGCTCCAAACCACTGTGTGTTTGCTATGGCAAGTGTGGGCATATTTATACCTTGAAGGTTCCAAGTTTGACGTAAAGGTGGACATAATAACGTCATCAAAGAGTCTCAGTTCTTTGGAAACTCCATGAATTCTTGGACAAGTCAGTTTTCGAGCAAGGGGAAGTCCCTAGCTGCTGAAGCCGAGTTTTCCAAGAAATCGTTGTAGATTTTCAGAACTAGTGGAAGTAACCCTGCCATATTTGGACCGCATGAGCTATGTCTAAATATGGTTATGATTCTTATGCCTATATAAGGATATGGCGATTAATACCTATATAAGGGCATGAATCGGGAAAATTACAATAGTGTCCTAAAATAATATATAACACTCCGTAGAACATGTGTGGGGGACATCAATAACATTTATCTACAGGCAATTGTATGGAAATTTCTACGTTATCTCCAGCTTCAGACTTGTACAGAAAACATGATGAGCCATACTTAAACATGCTCATGTACAGATTTCATCCCTAGGATGCATTTGGTGCCATACATCACTACATGAACAAAACATCTCAGTAATGTGTGTCTGATTATTGTACTAGTCATCTGACAGAATCAAATATTTATTATGGGACATGGAGCTTTGCTCTATAAATATGATGGATGCATACGTACCTCTGAGGCACAACAGACATACTTAATAGTACTCTATCACATCTAATATATTAATCTCCATCCTATGAATCACAAACATGTGACCAGACAGACATGGAGACATGTTATTTGCCCAAACGCATTACTTATATAGATGTAGGTCCTTCACATGAAACATATGCTGCAACTACCTCAATCTATTGTGTTTACATAGTGATGATCCCCCAGGTGCCACTAACAAACATGTTGACATAATCCAGCATCCCTTTTGTCACTCTGCTACAGAGACAGATCTGTTTTCTGCTAACATATATAGGCCCTTATTTATGGTATTTTGGCATGGGGTATCACAGGAAGGTACGTTGCTGCACTACCCTACGCCAAAGTGAAAGGGCAGTAATGCACCATATTTATGCAATACAGGGTATTCCTGTCCTTTCTCCCTGCACTGGTGCAGTTTAGGCAGCCTTGTGCCAACGAAGGCACCCTTGCTCCATGGTGCAAGGGTGCCTCCGTTGCATGCAATATTACGTCCTAAGTGGCGATTTCCTCTTTCTAGGTTTGCTGCTGAATTCTTGGATAGATTCTTGGCAAAGAATATTGAAACTAAGCTACACCTCACTTACTTCTTCCCTAGTACTAGACTTAGGTTAGGTACACCGGGGTAGGCGTATTTTAGAAGCACCAGTTGAGTACGTTTAGTCTTTATTTATTAAAGTATGTATTCAATGTAGTTTATGGCTTAGAAACCATATCATGCTTTTACAATATTATTTTATAATACTCTTCGTACTGTACGCATTGTACTTCGCAACCAGTATTACGATTGTAGCAGTTCATTTCTGTTCAAGAATGTTCAATAAATACTTTTATTGAAAACGCCCCTCTCTCTATTTCTCTTTACCTCTGGTGAAACGAAGCATGCGCGATTGACTGAGTGAAATAACTATCTATTGTTTCCGCGACTCTAGAGATATATTTCTTATTCTTGGGAAACAAAGTTGTCATGTTTATGCGGTTGTCAGAAACGAATTCCTTCTTGTTTAATCGAGAAAGTTTCTAGTGACCTCTGAGCTAGCTGGCACTCACAATTAAGTCTAATATATTCGTTAGAGACCTAGTCGACCTAAGTCCTACGTCAAATCTATAGAATATATGATTCCAATGCGCAGAGCCTATTGGAAACATAGCAACTACACTACATGGCGCCCAACGTTTGGTAAGGCACTAATTTAATGCTAGATACTAGAGTAACTCAGTCGTGCTTTTCACACAGACCCCTTTTTCCCGTAAAATACTCCAATAGACGTCTGGAGTGGGTAAAAGGATATAATATTCGCAATAACTGAGAAGGACGAACATTTTATGTATTAGTTTTTTGGTTTGTTCAACGTTGAAGGATACAGTGTTCCAAAAATATTGTGCACCTTATCTTTGTTTCCTTGAAACTTGCTCTGCAAAATTTCGGTCAACAAAATGACGGAGAGTGACGACATAGGGAGAGAGCTGCAGCAGCAGCTCAGGCAGTTTTAGACAACACAAGTCTCCAACAGAATGACCCGGATGCTATACTCATCCCGGTAAATATAAGGAAAACAATCACTATAAAGCTTATAAATAATGGAGAATAATCGAGAGGTGGTAAAGTAATATTTGTTATAGAGGCACATGAATATAGACAGACAGAGGTATTCTATTCATGGATTCTGTTTCCTGCAGCAAATCCAGTAACACACGAGTTCCACTACTACAAAGTAGAGGAACATCCAGTGGAATACGTTCCTTTCGAGGACGTTGAAATTTCACTAACTTACCAAGAGCATCAGCTCTGGTTTAAAGGTGCCCTACAACATCAAAATCACATTACCAGGCTCGGTCCACTAGGTAAATCAGGAGCAACATGGCCAGTATTAGCCAGCTATACACCACATCCTGCCATTGAACAAATGACAGGTCCAGAATTATTAGCTCAGCTAAAACAATTAATCAAAATACATAGACAGTTAGTTCAATATGTCATGCGGAATTTAACAGTCCACCTATTATAAGAATTCCACAGCACACCCATCAACAGGGGAACACAAACAAAATTACACCACAGACTATACAATCAGTCATTGGTAAATTGCCCGCAAAAAGGGAACAAATTCCGCTATGGTTAGCTCAAAAAATTACTCAAATAGAGGCAGTATTTCCCGATAGTACACCTCATGAAAAACACAGAATTCTGACAATCTGTTTACCAATGGGGAATGGATGGAGGACTGTGACACTTGGGGTACAGTCTTTGCTTCAATCTACACAAAAGCACATGGTGTTCCGTCTATGGCGGTAATACCAGACGTCCTAAGACAGATTCAAAATGAATACGGACAAGAACCTGCGTTAAATCTTGCTATGAAGTTACTAAAAGATTTCAAGCAGGTCTCAGCTATACTATTAGCTATCATCAAAGGTGAAGCAGCATCCGTGGCAATCCGCCAAAAATTAAAACAAACTGATATAACAGAGCAACCATATGAACTTCGAAGAATTATTGAAAAATCCTATGAAGAACTAGGAAGAGATAGTTTGGGGAGGAAACCAGTAAAACTTGCAGTAACAGAAAATTCTGAAAAGGTTTTTATTAAAAATAATCTCACTACTCCTAAAAAGAAGTGGGAAAATACTAAACAGACACTTCCTAAAGAGAAGCGCTCTCAGTCCAGAGGTAGGTTTCCTCAAAAGGAGCCCTCTGAAAAGAGGTATAACCTCAGAAATAGGGATCATTTGAGAAAACCTGATAGATATCAAGATACTGACACAAGTTCCTCTCGTACCTTTCAGACTTCCTCGCAGAAATCCGAAAGAAGAGGACGATCAGAACAAAAGGAAGAACGCGTGAAGTCCAAAGACGAAAAGCATGTTTTAAAAAATAAGAAAACTCAATTCACCTAGAAGAAGGTAGCAAGTCTAAAAATCAGACATGCCGAGGATCTTGAGGACACAACTCAAGAACAGGGAGTGGGCCCAGACAATGCTAGACAGCGCAGCAGAAGTCACCATAGCTCGCAAGATCCTGAAGGATCATCTGGAGGCAGTAGACTTGAATGCATGCGTTCAAGTTGAACCTGCCGACACCAGGGTTAGTGTACCACATATGTTATATGAAATAACACTCCAGATGGAGGGGGACATGACTAGGAAAATAAAGGCACTCTTTTGGGATAAGCTATCTAAGGGTTATGAAATTTTTCTAGCTGAACAAGACTGGCCACCTGAGTTTGTCAGGGAGTGCCCACATGGCGAAGAGATCATTATGCCAACCTTCTCTAATCACATTCCAATTCATAAAAAATACACCTATGCCAGAAAATGGGCTGTAGCCCAGGCTCCAGCATTATACAAAAATAATGTAGGATGGGATGAGGATTCTCCTCACCATAAAATCTAGTTAAAAACTCAACCAACAATGCAAAGGCAATATCCTGTTAAACAGGAAGATAAGAAACAGGTCAGGGAGATTTTAAATCAACTTGAATACCAAGGGGTGATTGAAACATGCACGTCATCTATGAACAATCCTTTGTTTCCTGTCTCCAAGCCAGACAATACATATCGTCTAGTTTTGGACTACAGACACTTAAACTCTTGTTGCAAAACTTTTGCAATACAAAATGCACACTGTGCAGCACTGATGAATAACATTGTGCGGAAAAAATGTAAAACCACATTAGTTATTTCCAATGGTTTATTCTGTCAAAATATTGCACCAGAAAGCAGGCACTTGACCGCTTTCTCAATTATGGGGACACAGACACAATTTTGCCGTCTACCCCAGGAATTCAGGAATAGTCCAGGGTTATTTTCAGCCAGAGTAACAGAGTTATTACAAATGTATGATGATGAGGCATTATCTTATGTCGATGACATCTATCTTACAGACGATGATTTGGACATGCACTTGAAAAGAGTGAACATCACAATACTTGGGTTCGCTCTGAAGGGTACAAATTCAATTTTAAGAAATCACGATTTGCCCACCTCAACGTTCTATTTTTAGGATACGAACTTTCAAGTGAAGGCAAAAGCCTTGCAGCAAACATCCTAGAGAAATGTGCGCTGCTCCAACCTCCAAAAACACTGAAAAACGTACAGTCAATTCTAGGTTTCCTGAATTTGGGAAGAATTTATGTTCTAAATTACGCAGAAAGGGTTAAACCTCTCTACAAACTAATAAAACCTGATTTCAAACCAACTAAATGGACTAAAAAACACACAGAAATTTTGCGTTCAGTGCAAACAGACAAGTTAACAAAAACACAGTTACAGACACGTGAAAACTTGCGCAAACTTGTGATCCAAGTCATCCCAGGGAGATCCGGATTCCCATACCTAACCTTTATTGAAGGTGAAAAGGTACCTAACCTGCGCACTTCAACTGACTTCGCACCATGCTGCGTGCGTGATTTTTTGAAGTTCGTAGTCCAGAGGTATTTTTGGTTCTGGTTTTGGAATAAATACGCAACTTATCTCTTGAAGCAGTATCGCATGCGCAACGTGGGAGCAACAGTACAGTTAACGTCTTCAGCAACTGAGCAGAGGAATTTAGCGAACAGTATTGCTGAGCGGCGTGAGCATTTATCAGGTATTTCTTGGACATTGTTTAGTTGGCAAACTTTACAGACTTTCAGCAACGGAGCAAAAGACTTCACAAGTTAGCATACTTGTATATCCAAGGTGTAAATAGTGTTTAAGTACCGACACTCAGTTTTGGGAACCTCTCTTATGTCAGTTGAGATTATGTCCACCAATTGAGAGTCCAAGGGTCGACATTTCATTACAACTATAATAACAATAGGATACTGCGACAGGTTTTAGACCAAGCACAAACATCACCTGCAGCTGTCCATGAGAGAGGAGCTTAAGCCCAGGTCGTAAAGGTAATAATTGTGGAATTTAGAAGACTTTAGAATTAAATGTGTGGAGAGTATGTTTTAAGGTTTGTCGTTAATGCAGGTGCAGAGCAACTATGCAGAATAGCTGACACCGAAGACCAGAGGACAGCGGTCATCGACCAGGCAGTCTCTCTCTCTTTATCCACTTCCCCTTTTCCTTCTGCTTCAGAGGCCACCAGGAGTTATTCGGGGGGCACCTGAGGTGGAGGGGCCTTGGGAGCATCGTCGGCTTCGATGGACCGGGTGTGAGCCTTCTGACAGATTGAAGTGTAAACTTTTCCATCCAAGCCACGAAGGCGGAAGGGTTTGATTTAAAAACTCTGGCAGGGATTCTGCATCGGTTGCAAAGTCAGTTAACCCAGTCAGCTGAAGATAATAGGAACTTGAGGGAAGAGGTAAAAAGGTCCCAACAAAAGAATCATATAATTAAGACCAGAATGGAGGAGTTGTTGGCAGGGAGTTCCTCGACACCTGCTCATGGGTCAGCTGCGGAGGTCGCAACTCATGTGGTGCACTCCGTAGCCCCAGTGGTTCCATTAGCCAATCCAGAGAGGTTTGGGGGGGACCCTCATAAAGCCCAAATATTTTTGACGCAGTGCTCGATACATTTTTTGTGCAGACAAGTGGTATTTAAGGAGGATAAGGTGCTGTCCTATATGAGCGGTGATGCGGCCGCTGGTCTATGCCTTTGATATCTCGAGATGACCCTGCCCTATATAATTTTGATTTGTTTAAAAAAGAGTTTTTATGAATTTTTGACAGAAGAACTGCAGAACAGGCCACAGATAACGAATTGTCAGATCTGAAGCAAGGCAACCACGAGTTAATTGCGTACATCGCTCAGTTTAATAAGCTCATAGTCGAAACGGAGTGGCCAGAAAGCAAACGCTCCGCTATATTCTATCGCGGCCTGAGGGATGAGTTGAAAGATGCCCTGGCACAGATTCCAAGGAGACTTTGAGAGATATCAGAATTGATTGATTTAGTGCTACAGCTCAAACACAGACTTTCGGAAAGGAAGTCTGAGAAGAAGAAAGATTTTCGAACTTATTTTCCTAGATTAGACCGCGCAAAAACTGAACCTTCGAGATCAGACAATGGGTCCGGAGAGGAACCGATGCAGATTGGGTCAATCAGCGGTCCGTTGTCCAAAGAGGAGAAGGAGAAAAGGCGAGCCAACAATTTGTGCCTGTATTGTGGAGTCTCCGGGCATTTTGTGAAAGACTGTCTTAAAAAACCCAAGATCAACGCGGGTTTAAAAGACAAATCACATCAGTATAGGGAGTTGCTCTGGTGGGAAAAGTGGAGAACTCAACTCCAGATATGCAACAATTGATAAACACGCTTCAATCGGCAGCGCCACACTTAACTGTGTCGTTTGTCGTAAGATTTGGAACCAATGAGGTCTAAGGAGTGTCTGTCATGATCGATTCCGGGGCAACTGGGAATTTTTGTGACTTAAAATACGCAAAGGAATTGGGCATTCAAGCAATAAAAAAAAGCACTGTGAGATGGTCAAAGCTGTAGATGGCACCAACCTTACTTCAGGACCAATCACTGAAGAAACCGAAACACTGGAGTTGGTGGGTCTACAAGGTCATCGTGAGTTTCTTAGATTTAACCTAATTGATGCTCTGCAGTTCCAGTTAATTCTGGGATTGCCATGGCTAACGGAGCACAATCCAAAAATCGACTGGGAGAGACGAACCGTAGAGATGACTTCAGAGCATTGTCAAAAGAATTGTTGTTTGGCTCGCAGTCGGAAAATTTTGGGTTCTCCAGGTTCGGAATTGGCCCAACTCACCAATCAAGTATGTGTTTTGGAGGTGAATGAAGTTCCTAAGGAATACCAAGACTTGGCAAGCGTGTTTGATAAGGGTAACGCAGAGAAGCTTCCCCCACACCGGGAGTACGACTGCAAGATTGAATTAGAACCCGGCTTCAAGTTGCCGTGCAGTCGGATATATGCCCTCACTGAAGCGGAAAATCAGTACCTCAAACAATATTTGGATGAATATCTAAAAATCAGATTTATACGACCTTCGCAATCGCCTGTTTCTTCGCCCTGTTTTTTCGGTCAAAGAAGGACGGCACCCTGCGCACCTGTATTGACTACAGGGCTTTACATCTGGCGACCATCAAGAACCTGTACCCGTTACCCCTCATTTCACAGTTACTGGATCAAGTAAAAGGTGCTAAGGTGCATACAAAGCTGGACCTCCGAGGTGCATGCCATCTGGTGAGGGTCGCCGAGGGGGACGAATGGAAAACAGCTTTTCGCACCAGATATGGTCTTTATGAGTACCAGGTGATTCCTTTTGGGTTTAGCAATACTCCCGCGGCATTTCAACACTTTGTAAACGACGTGCTAAGAGAGTTTCTGGATCGAGTGGCAGTTGTCTACATAGACGATATATTAATTTTTTCTGATTGCATCGAGAACCACGTTCCACAGGTGCGAGCCATCTTGAAGAAATTATTGGATAATCACTTGTACGTAAAATTGGAGAAGTGTTCGTTCCACGTAAATCAAGTGGAATTTTTGGGGTTCATACTGTCGGCTGATGCAGTGGCAATGGATCCTTCAAAGGTACAAGCTATTCAGGAGTGGTCATCTCCGAGAAACATCAAGGAAATTCAAAGCTTCATTGGCTTTGCCAACTTCTAAAGAAGGTTCATTCCTGATTTTTCTGCAAAAGTCCATCCTATCACTCAACTGTTAAAAAAAGGAAAGGTTTTCCATTGGTCAGAGGAGGCGGAAGATGCTTTTCAGCTTTTAAAGAGAGCGTTTGTCACAGCGCCAGTCTTGATGCATCCGGATCCAGAACAAGCGTTTTTTGTGGAAACTGATGCTTCAGACTTTGCTACTGGGGGAATTTTGTCCCAAAGGGACAAATCGACGGGTCAACTTCATCCAGTGGCTTTCCGTTCAAGGAAATTGTCTGAGACTGAGTTCAACTATACCATTGCGGATAAAGAACTGCTCGCTGTGAAGGAAGCCTTCCAAGACTGGAGACATTACTTACTGGGGGCAAACCACAAAGTAACTGTGTACACCGATCACCGGAATTTACAATTTTTGAAGTCCGCTAAAACTCTTTCACCTCGTCAATTGAGGTGGTCATTGTATTTTTCGGAATTTCATTTTGTTATAACATGCAAGCCGGGAGTGAAGAATGGGAAAGCTGACGCCTTATCCCGAATGAACTCTTCGGAGGACAAGAGAACTCCATTAGGAGAACCAATTGTTCCATTGGAAAAAATTGTGGGAGTAATTCGCATTGAGGACTTCGCTCAAGTGATTTGAGAGCGCTGCTCTCTTCAGGAACTGAAAAGCTGGGCGGCAGATGATGATCGGAAATCAATCAGAGACTCGTTGCCGTTCTACGATGAGGCTTTATATCTACCTACATTAGAACTACAAGAAAAGGCGCTGGAAGGCTGTCATGATGATACGCTGGCGGGTCACAAAGGCACAAAAAAGACCTTAAATTTGCTTCGGAGACATTTTTGGTGGCCAAACATGGCGGCTCAGGTAGGGCAGTATGTCGCAACCTGTGAATTATGCATTAAGGGGAAGGCATCTAGACAGGCCCCACAGGGATTATTGCAGCCCTTACCTAACGCCCCGGGTCCTTGGCATACAGTATCTCTAGATTTAATTGTAGACCTTCCCCTCAGTCAAGGTTACACTACTTTTTTGGTCTTAGTGGACTCGTTTTCTAAAATGGGTCACTTTGTTCCATTAGAAAAAGTCCCTTCAGCTCCACAGTTGGTTAAATTGTTTAATCAGCATGTGGTTCGAAGTCATGGAATTCCCCAGGTTATCATTTCAGATAGAGGGGCTCAGTTTGTATCCAAGTTTTAGAAAAGCTAGATGCACAGTCTTGGAATTGACACTCGATTCTCGACCAGTTTCCATCCTGAGAACGAAGGGCAGACGGAGCGTGTGAATCAAGAATTGGAGCAATATCTAAGATTGCATTTGCTGGAACAGGAGGGAAACTGGTCCGACTTGTTATGGTCGGCAGAGTTTGCATATAACAATGCTATCCATGCTTCCACGGGGTTTACTCCATTCTATTTGAATTATGGTCGGCACCCTAACCTCATGATAGGTAAAACAGTTCAGGAAATCCTTACTGTAGTTGAATGGATAGCAGGAATCAAAAGGTCTTATCGGCAAGCTCAAACCAACCTCGCTAAGGCATAGATATCATACAAACGTCAGGCCGACAAAAAGAGAAGAGTGGGGGTTGGTTTTGAGGTTGGGGATCAGGCATGGCTATCCACCAAACACCTTAAACTAAAAGGAAGCAGGAAGTTTCAGCCTAGGTTCATTGGTCCGTTCAGAGTGCAAAAGATAATAAATCCTGTGGTTGTGAAACTGCAACTTCCCAGCAGTTTAAGAATACACCCTGCTTTTCACGTTTCCTTACTAAAAAGAAATCCTCCCAATGTTCGATTAAAGGGTCCAACCTCTCTTAATGTAGAATCAGATGAGGAATTTGAGGTCAATAGAATTTTAGACTCAAAGATTGTGAGAAACAAATTGTTCTATCTAGTGGAGTGGAAGGGTTATGGGCCAGAAGAGAGGTCATGGGTACCTTCCACTAATGTACACGCACCCCGATTGGTCAAACAATTTCACAAGAGTTATACTACAAAACCAAAATTGGGAGTCCCCCTTTTGGAGGGGGGTACTGTCAGGATCCTGGGTTCAGTGACCAGTGCGAACAGTAGGGCGCCTGAAAGGCTCCGCAGATGTAAATATACAAAGACGTATTCGCGCTGGAGGAAGAACCATATTGTTTCAAGACTCATGTTCAGACAGTGTATGCAATGGCTTATCAACTCAAAGCAACATGGATGCCAGAGAGCCATTGACAGTGGTTCAAGGTCAGCGGTCTAGTGGTTGAAGTCACGCGACTTCAGAACAGATAAACGCCGCTGATTACCTCTAACCTGCGCACTTCAACTGACTTCGCACCATGCTGCGTGCGTGATTTTTTGAAGTTCGTAGTCCTGAGGTATTTTGGTTCTGGTTTTGGAATAAATACGCAACTTATCTCTTGAAGCAGTATCGCATGCGCAACGTGGGAGCAACAGTACAGTTAACGTCTTCAGCAACTGAGCAGAGGAAATTAGCGGACAGTGTTGCTGAGCGGCGTGGGCATTTATCAGGTATTTCTTGGACATTGTTTAGTTGGCAAACTTTACAGACTTTCAGCAACGGAGCAAAAGACTTCACAAGTTAGCATACTTGTAAATACAAGGTGTAAATAGCGTTTAAGTACCGACACTCAGTTTTGGGAACTTCTCTTATGTCAGTTGAGATTATGTCCACCAATTGAGAGTCCAAGGGTCGACATTTCATTACAACTATAATAACAATAGGATGCTGCAACAGGTTTTAGACCAAGCACAAACATCACCTGCAGCTATCCATGAGAGAGGAGCTTAAGCCCAGGTCGTAAAGGTAATAACTGTGGAATTTAGAAGACGTTAGAATTATATCTGTGGAGAGTGTGTTTTAAGGTTTGTCGTTAATGCAGGTGCAGAGCGACAACCCAGAATAGCTGACACCGAAGACCAGAGAACAGCGGTCATCGACCAGGCAGTCTCTCTCTCTTTATCCACTTCTCCTTTCCCTTCTGCTTCAGAGGCCACCAGGAGTTATTCGGAGGGCACCTGAGGTGGAGGGGCATTGGGAGCATCGTCGGCTTCGATGGACCGGGTGTGAGCCTTCTGACAGAATCACACTCTTACGCACAAACTGAAATGAAATTCACTTCTACAGAAAAAATTCTGACAGCAGTTCAAACTGCAGAAGCAAAAGAAAGAGCTCTCGCGCAGGGTAAGCGCATAATGATCGTTACACCTGTACCTGCTTTAGCGGCAGTAACGAAAGCGAGCATTCCAAATGCTAAAGCTTTACATCCAAGATGGATACAATGGGTTAATTCTCTTGCTACAACAGACGTTGAACACGTTTTTGACCCCTACTTGAAAACACAAGAATCTCTACAATACGAACACAATTGTCCTCTGCCGACCGAGATTCTGCCACTAGAACATTACGGATGTATAATTTATACAGACGGATCAGCACAGTCCGCAATTGGGGGTAAACAAGCCTATAAGAGCTGTATGCGCGATTGTTAAGGGTCCCTGGCGCGAAGGTAAATTTCGACCTATGGTTACTAAAACTCAATCACTTGGAGACTGTACAGCTCAACAAGCTGAACTACAGGCTTTCAAGATGTCGCTTGAAAATACCGATCGCGAATTCCCCACACTCATAGTGTGTGATTCGTATCGCTGCGTCCAGTCTTACAATGAATATCTGCAGAATTGGGTTCAAAACGGTTTCAAAGACGCCAAAGGTGGCACAATAAAGCATAAAATGCTTTGGGAACAAGTAGTTGTTTAACAGAAAGAACTACAAAAGACTTTTGTGATCCATACACTGAGTCATCAGCGTGATGGCGTTCACGTTGCAGGGAATTCATTGGCTGATGAAGCCGTGAAGGCAGCTGTGCAAACGGATCCCGTAGCTGCAATCACTCGTTCAAAAACAGAAATAGATGGTGAAACAATGCTAGCTGTCATTGCCACCAGCAAAGGCAGCGGAGCGGCGTTACCTCTAAACTATCCACTCGAATATTCATACATAATTGATGCAAACTGCGTTCCTTTTGCTTGAATCCCTGGAGTGGGGGACAGAGTAATTCCAAACAGGAAACGTAGAGGTGCTTTGGTACAAGAAGCACATATGGGAGAGGGTCTGACACATCAAAGGATCTCAAAATCTCTAATAGAACTGAAAGAGATGTACTGGTGGCCAGGGATGAATGCCCATATTTACGAATTCGGAATTACCTGTGATACCTGTTACAGAGATCATAACTTTGAAAGCCACCAGATATCTGACTACAGTGTAGCCAGCCCAGTACAGACACCACTGTTAGACAGCATTAGACTTTCTACACGCAGTCGTCACCATGGACGGATGCAGTCCCACAACTATTAGGACAAGATTTATTTGGATGTGGCCTCAGTACTCGGCTGACGCACGAACTGTTATAAAAGATTTGCGAGTCTTTATCAGCACATAGGCAATCGGCACTCTACATTCTGACCAGGGTCCTGCGTTTAGCTCTAGAGCTTACAAAGAGGCCATGGCCAGATTGGGCGTTGCATTGCGGTACTCAAGTCCATTCCATCCTGAGGGAAATGCAGTAGTGGAAAGAAAAAACCGTGACATAAAGCAATCTATAACAGCTAGGGTGACGGGTGGATCAAACATCTAATAAGTGTCCAACGTAGTCTTAATAATCTGCCAAGAAATTCTCTGGGTGGAATCACTCCATATGAAATACTATTTGGTACTAGAATGCTCATCCAGCATCTTGATCGTCACACTTCAGTGGTGGAACAAAAACCTTTTGATATCAAAGACCGTTTGGCTGTTTTGCAGGACATAAATGAAACAAGAAGAAGTCTGAGTAACACTATACAGAAGCCAACGACCACTGAAGAAAAACCACCTGTCCCAGCAAGACCTGTCTGGATTCCAAAGATTTGGGATCTAGTCAGGGAAAAGATCGCGGTGAAGAAGGAATTTGGGCCTTCTTACAGAAAACCAGTACCTGTCTTAGCAATCCACGGAACAAGATCAGTGTTACTACCGCCCCTTGCTGGAAAAAGGGAGAACAGAGTTGTGTCCATCGACCTGGTCAAACCACATCATGTGGCCGATAATAAGTAGTAGGCCCAGTGGACTCCCAAGATGTAGCAGAAGACCAAATCTTGCTACAATCCAAGAGGTTCAAACTGAAAGACTTATCACCTTTGAAAAACCTGCAGTAAGAACAGAAGGACTATGCAACCAAGCTATGGAACTGGTACCTCTTGAGACCCAAATAACAGGTTGTCAAGAAACACCTGTCCACAATGATATAGCCTCTGACTATACTAATATGACAAAGGAAGAAACAGCTCCAGCGATTCCAAACAATCCTGATGCAATTCCAACAATGGACATAACTGCCTCTGGCTATTTCATCAACTTTGATATATTTTCAGAGGATCCCAGTGAGCCTGAAACTACGCCAGCTAATAAACTTTGAAAGAAAAAATAACAGAACTCTTACATCAATTTGAAAATACATATCTGGTTTCACCATGGGTTGAATTTTGGATTTTGTTAGGTGTACTTTTCCTCCTACTTTGGCTCATTCTTGTTTTAAGTTTGGGAAAGATGATAGATGGAAAATACAGTACAATGGACACAGCAAGTAAGAATATCGACTTGCTCCTGAAACCTCACAAATCATCTCATCGTGAGCGAAGAGACCTGTCATCAGTGAACATCACAGCCGTTCCTATACCTGGTGGTATAGCATGGGACACAACTGAATATGACATTTATGGTCAGGTGGAACTGTTGAAAATTCTACACCAGTTTAAAGTTTCTTTGAGTGACTTTGTCTCACCCAGTACATTTTCTGATGATTGGGACTTTGAAACTGTTAATAACATGATGACAGATTTAGAAATGTCAGCTAAATTCACAAAACATGAATACTTAGAAGGTTCATCACATTATAAACCAATGTATTGTTTTAATCATTATGGTGACCAATATTTGCACAAATCTGCAAACCCTAGAAATGTTTTTACTTATAATCAATGGGAACATTGTCCAACACCGCCAAAAGGCAGTAAAAAACATTTTATGAAAAGATTCCATCCTTCTCAGGGTTTAATGTCACAAATCCAGAAACGTTTTATTTCAAAAATGTGAATAAGACAGGAATGAAAAACATGTTGACTAATACCAAACAAATGTATTCTGCGACCTTTTATGTTCAGCTGTCTACATTACGTTTTAACTTTTGGAGAGACAACATTGAGACAAAATCTGTCTGGGACAGGAAAGACTGGCAGGTGCAAGGTTAAGAAGCCTTATTCAGTGCCTGCATTATCCCAGAACAAATAATGTTTTTAAATGACACTGTTTTCCAAACATCTTGTCTTGGCTTTGCTAAGATAAAAGATTTACACAAACTGTCCATACCTAAGCCCACACCTGACCGTAATACCACTGCAGAAGAGGAGGTAGACAGATTTTTCAACAGAACAGAACTAATCCTGATTGGAAAAAATGGATAATCTGGCCCACAGACAAGAATAACTATCAAGATAGATTCCTGAACAAAACACAAGGGTTCACAGTAACTAGGCCAGATCCAAGATATTCCCAGAGACAACATCAGGGATAGTTACAACATACAGTGTAGGAAAACTATGCCTTGATTGGCTAGAGAAATCCACACTTTCGGAAATTAAGCAACACTTAACTTTACTTAAAGAAGGCGTTGATTTACAAGACTTCTTACTTGGACCTCGTAAACCACGTCAAAAAACGTTTCATATACGCCGGTATATACGCTGCTTACAATGAAGCATGAAAAGTCACGCAAATGGAAACTGCAGAAAGAATACGAGAAATTGATCGTATTAATTTAGAGAAATCTCTCTCTGTAGTGGACAATGGGTTAACGACTCTGTCCTCCAGAATTTATTCTTTGGACAGCATTGTATCCTCTGCCATTGACATAATAGAGCAGGACTTGCTAATGTTACAACATGGTCAGTCTCAGTTACGTTCTATAATGCTGCTAGGCTGGACGTTACAAAATCTCTGTTCAGACTACGTGCCATGGCGTCTAATTAACACTACGTCATTGTTTACTGTATTTAACCTTACAGATAGACAAATCTCTTTGACACAAAGAGGAGCGGACTATACGGTGCTGAGCATAGAAAAACTGGAAAGATTACCATTAACTGTTTCCGAGAATCCAGTCGTGGAATGGATAATACATGGCACCATCACAATACCAGTGATGATTTTCCAGTTTCAATATTGCTTAAGACACATACCAGCGGGACTGTATGAAAGGTTGGATAAAGAGTACATTAAGTCGACCTGGAATTTACTACACACAAATGTTGGAGTGGGAAAAAGGAGGTATTTCTTAGTGGACAAAATTGTAAGAACTCACTAAGCGGTACACTTTTGTGTCAAGGTATTTATTTACACGGAGCCTGCGAGGGTTCTTCAAATAACCTTTCTTGCCACCTGCACGGTTCTCAAGCAGCGGTGATAGACCCAGTTTTTAGGCAGCTATCCAATGATAGCTACATAATGTTGAGTGATCACAGCTGTTGTGGAATGATGCCAGGTATAGCCTATCTCGTTAGTGTGTCAGCCAGGGTCACTTGTTGTATGCAAGTATTGTTTACTAAAAGTAAGACAGACGGGAGTCGCCTCTATGGCCTTCACTGAATATCTCTTCTATACGAATTAATACTTTTAGCAGAATGAAAGCCATTCTTTTGCAAAAAACTTTGCCACTGACCTCGTCCAGAGAAATGTATGATCTGCAAGTCGCAAGGACTTCTGAGGAGATACATGCCCTATTATCAACTAACTCTCCAATACATTTCGCAGAAATGTTAGGTCGTATCTTAAACATTTCTGATAAGAGTGGTATTGTAAATGTATTTAAGACAGTTTTTTCGGGACTGTTAGCACCCTTTGAAGCAGTCCTAGGCATTTTTCCAAATTGCGTGCACTCTGTGTTCGGAGGCCTGCCTCTTATTTTGGGACTCGTAGCAGAAATTCTATTTTTGTTTCTTCTGCTCCGATATGGCAAGTCCAGTCACCAGCGATACCCAGACTACCATGGAAAATGCTCTCCTGGCCATGCGGTACCGTGATAGAATTACACAGATTCTTGGCTTGGCTCGTTTAAGAGATCTGAATACCACATGGTTTCTTTAGTTCAGACCAATCTGGCAAGATTGCATCTTACCTGTTCTACGATGCCTGCTTTGTAGAGAAGAATGCATGTTAGACATTTGTCTTACACTTCCATCAGCACTCGCAACGGATGTTGACGCTTTGCTAGGTCCGGTAACGGCTCATGCATCGTGTTGCCCCCAACAGCTGCCAATCCTGATGACAGCATTCGTAGAGATCTCACCAGCAACTACAGCTAATGGTGAGGTATGTGGAACAACAGGCACACAGGTTCCATCTACTGCGAACATTGCTAATTCGACTGCCACTGACAGCGATGCTTCTCATCTGTGCACAATTGATCTACTTAATGAAGTAGTTCCACTTTCACCTGCTGTGATAGACGATTTATTTGACAGCTTAAAAGATTTGATGTTTTCTCCTGACACCGAGAATAACTTTTGAAACCTGCACACAGCGTTCCATAAACTCTGAATTCGTGCTTTGTTTTTCAAAAACAAAGCTTCTTACTTTGGAACCCTATTTTTCCTATTATTTTGATTTGACTTTTCCCAAAATTGAACTCTTTTTGGCACAAAGTAATCTTCTTAAAGTAGAACTTTTCTTAGAGAACGGGAAATTCTTTTTCGAACACTTCCTAGAGACAATATTTGAACTTGTCCTCAAAAAGAATACCAGTCTATATATTCTTCTATGGAATGGTCTCGACCTTTTTCTTCTGTAAACCTAGAGCCATTTCCTAAAAATGTAAACTCATGATTCATTCAGTTAGCATTGCTAATATCATACTATATGCTTAGGATGACATCATTCCTTTTATGTGCGTACTGTACAAATGCTCCTATTTCGTGTGCAACCATTTTAAAATGCATTTTGTGTATTTTGGGTGGGATTGTAAACACATGCTTTAGATATGTTTTAAAAATGCTTATAGTTGGTAATGCCAAACATAATAAATTGGAATGGGTGTTGTAGAGCATTTTAGGACCCTAGTGTAATTTTCCCGATTCATGCCCTTATATAGGTATAAATCACCATATCCTTATATAGGTATAGAAATCATAACCATATTAAGACATAGCTCAGGCAGTCCAAATACGGCATGGCTACTTCCTCTAGTTCCGAAAATCCACAAAGATTTCTTGGAAAAACCATCCTTCAGCAGTCAGGGACGTCCCCTTGCTTGAATATTGATTTATCCAAGAACTCATGGAGTTTTCAAAGAACTGAGGGGCATATTACCAACATTAAGCGATATTTATCGCTAACGATGCTTAGCAACAAATTTTTTAACGCTAAGCATCGTCAGAAATTATTGCAGATAAACCTTGCTATTATCAAGGTTTATCGCAAATGCGATAAAAAACGGCCGCAATGCATGAATATCGCTGAAAACTCAGCGATATTCATGCATTACCGAGCTAATGCTCTTAGCCATGTTATCCACCTCCCATTGGATAACATGGCTAAGAACTGCTCAGGGCAGGTGTTAGTTTTTGGAGATATTTGCGCTTAGCGCGAATATCTCCAAAAGTTGGTAATAGGAGATAGCGATGTTAGCGACTGTTTCCAGTCGCTAACATCTTGGCACGCCCACTTTGCATGTCATTAGTGATAAATATCACTGACATGCAAAGTGGGGCCCAAGATGGTCACCATCTCCTACTAGCTGTCACTAACTGGTGTTAGCGACAGCTAGGTAATAGGGAGATAATTTTATCTCCGCTTTCTTGGCTTTTAAAGCCAAAAAAGCGGAGATAAACCCCCTTGATAATATGCCCCTGAGTCTTTGACGACGTTATTATGTCCAACCTTACGTCAAACTTGGCACAAGGTATAAATATGCCCACACTTGCCCAGGCAAAGATACGGTGGTTTGGAGCAGTTCGACTATCTACCTACACGAAACAGCTCGCCGCAGCAAGTGCCGAAGGAAGCCAACCCTCCAGCAGACGCGCTGAGAAAGACCTGTCTTTTCTCCTGCCGAGAGATCCAGCTCCAGTGTTTCCAAGCTACCCTTGCGGGTTGTTGGGAAATCGAATCCTGAGAGAGAGACACCAGACCTCCTTCATTCTAAACCAAGGTACGGAGCTGATTAGACCCTTAGAGAATTCTTGTATAGATTCTTGGCAAAGAATACTGAAACTAAGCTACACCTCACTTTCTTCTTCCCTCGTATTAGACTTAGGTTAGGTACATCGGGGTAGGCGTATTTTAGAAGCACCAGTTGAGTACTTTTATTCTTTATTTATTAATGTATGTATTCTATGTATTTTATGGCTTAGAAACCATATCATGCTTTGACAGTATTATTTTATAATACTCTTCGTACTGTACGCATTGTACTTTGCAAACAGTATTATGATTGTAGCACTTAATTTCTTCTGCATGAGAAAGAAGACTGTTCAATAAATACTTTTATTGAAAACGCCCGTCTCTCTATTTCTCTGCACCTCTGGTGAAACGAAGCATGCACAATTGACTGAGTGAAATAACTATCTATTGTTTCCGCGACTCTAGAGATATATTTCTTATTCTTGGGAAACAAGGTTGTCATGTTTATGCGGTTGTCAGAAACTAATCCCTTCTTGTTTATTCGAGAAAGTTTCTAGTGACCTCTAAGCTAGCTGGCACTCGCAATTAAGTCTAATATATTCGATAGAGACCTAGTCGACCTAAGTCCTACGTCAAATCTATAGTATATATTAATCCAATACGCAGAGCCTATTGGGAATATAGGAACTACACTACACTTCTATGCCAACTGTGGCCCCTCTCTTCATGGCCACTCCTTCTTTGGCTTGCTTACCAGCTGTGAAACACAAACAGAAGTGTTGGAGGGTTGCAGCCATTCTTTTCCATCTGACCCAGATGGAAATGCTGCTAGTACCTATATTTCTCCTCTTGGTGGCATTTATTGGGCTCCCATTTTGCAAAAATTATTGGATTCCATCAAAGATTTACTGATGCCACTATGTGAAAAATTGGATCAGTGGAGAGAGAAATTGTGAAAATAGTGTACTTCTGTCAGGGCCTGCTACATTCTTCTGTAGTGGAGCCCTCCCTTTTGACCTTGGGGATTAATAAGCCTTCTCTAATTTTGGGTCCTGCTTCTTCTTTTCCTAGGGTTCTGCCTAGGTCCTGTTAGCCCCAGGGTCAGTTTCAGAGGACCCATGGCAGGTCGTGTACGGATGGGTGCTCCACGGCCTTCTACATATGAGTCACTCTCCTTGCCATCATCATCTATAGATAATATTCAACAGAACCAATTATCTTCTATAGCTACTCAGATGTACATTTCACCAGTAGCTTGCCATGTAACCAGTGACAATGAGATTCCTTGGGACACAGTGACTATTCACCTACCACCTCCTTGTTGCCCTTAAGTGGCATTTCTGGTCAATGTTCCCCTTTGAATCCTGGATCAAGCAAAACCCCGGAGACCTTAAAGAATAAAGTTTCCATTGCCTCAATATAAACCGTATATTTCCATCTAGTACAGCACATCAAATACTGCTAACTAGGTGAGTGGGTTGGATTAGGCCCCTAAGGAAAAAATTCATGAGGGACATCATTGTTATTAATTTTCAATACCTGGGATTTGCTGGAAACGTTGTCAAGGATGATACCTTCCACTTCATTTAGTTGGAATATGAACCTACTCCCACTGAGTTTTTCTAACATCATTTGCGCAGTTCTGAATCAGGGTACAATGGAAGCCGGAATGTGACTTTCTGTTTTTTTCCTCCTTAGCTATGCCCAATAGGTTCTAAGTGCTGAACTAAAAATAAGATAATAACTCACTTAACCATAGGGGGGTTTATTCACTCACATGTTGTGAGAAGTGTAGAGGGGTCAAAATGAAGGATATTACAGCAGTTTTGTCCAACTCTAATCTATTATGTCCAACTGGCTTGGAGGGCTGTTTGGTAGATACTAACCACAGGCCTATTGTTACTACTAATGAAGCTACTTTAATTCCTAATTAAGCTAATTTCAGGCCTAACAATGAGTTGTGTATGATTACTGCTAGACAGAAACTTGAAGGTTACTATAAATTCCCAAAATGGAATATCGGCTGGTTACAGAATAAGTTGGGATCAATAGAATAGATAAACACTTCCTCTGGTTTTGATGTAATTTGTGTACTAGAAACTTGGTGTGTAAACACAAGAAATATGGATGGGTTTTATTCTTACTTTCTGGGTGCTATACCCTTCCATGCAGGGTGGGCTAAAGGAGGGCTGCAGATATTAATATCCAATAAACTGCCTATAACTGTCAAAAGGTTCTCATCTGTTGGCCCACATTTCCAGTTTCTGTGGCTAGTTGCTGAGGGGGGCCCTGACCTGGTGCTGGTCAATTTCTATAATAATGTTTTCCATTCCTCCTGCAGTAAGGTGGCTTATGCCCTTGACTCAGCTTTAGAATTTTTGTTGTGCTCTATTCACTCCAACTTTATGCTAATATCGGCAGGCGACTTCAACAATCAGTCTTGTGGTCTCCCTGTGAAGCACCTGTTTGGGTATTCTAACTTGGAAGGGGATGGTAGTGTGCCTTTCTGCTACAATGGCTATGGGAATTCTTTGATTTGAATTATTTTTAAATATGATTTCCTCATGTTAAAGTGTATTTGTGGCATTAACGGGGTACAAATTCCACCTTTTACAGAGAGAAATACCTATACAGTTATCAATCTTGTTCTGGTTTCCTCTTTCGTAATGGTACAAAACCACTTGTCTTGTGTTAATAACATCCAACACCATTATGTCTTGGCCAGATTTAGATTCGGCATTGTTCATCATTTGGGCGCTTTTTCCAAAATGAAGTCTTGCCACTCAGACACACCCCATGTCATGTGATGGTTTGAGTAAACAAAGCATACAGAACTTTATGTTGTTCTGCAAATTTTATAATAAGAGCCTTCGGTGCTATTGTCTTAAACCTATCTTTGTTGCACTGAACATTAGAACTTTCAAGGATGCTCTGAAATATCTATTTGCACATAATGATCACTTTGTGTGATTTAATGTTGCCCTTTTCAATAAAGAAGGCAGTACATCAAAGTAAAATGTTTTATATTAGATATTAGTATGGGGCATAATGATTGCTTCCTTTTAATATTTTTCATTAATTGTTTTAATGATTGGAAGTTTATGAGGTAGTTTATTATGTGTACCTTCTGGATATATTTTTTGTATGCTGTATAAATTATTTTTATGTACTTCTATGTCTGTTTTTAACTAGCCTATTAACGTTTGAACTGACTGACTGGTTGAGTATTGGGAATGTGCAAATACCGTATGGCTCCGCAGGCGTGGCACATTGAGGAGATATGCCTTGATTTCTCTTTGTTTTGTCCTGTTTCCATGTTTACTGCATGCTGCAGTACACAAAGTGAGAGGAGAAAGGGTCATTAGGCGGGTACTCCTGGCTCTCCCTGCCACCAGCCGCAAGTAGTTGAGGGAAAGTAGTGAGATATGAGCCAAATCAGGCCTCTCAGCTGTGGCTCGGAAAATTACTCACAGATATGATCCCAAACCTAACAAAAAAATAACTTTCTACATAAATACTAACCCCCTACTGACTATACCAACCCCAAAAGACAAAACCCAAATAGACGTACACCTGACAATATAATGACAAAAGATTAGACAAAACAATGAGACAGGTCAATATATGAATGGGAAAAGGACAATAAATGGACAAAGCACACTCTCACACTACCAAAATGTACACTCTACTCACATACACTCTCAAACAACCTCCTACACTAAGCACAGACTAACAATGATAAAAGTGTGCCTATGTGTGATGTTTAGCCTTCATTATGGTGAAATATTCAGTGACAATATATTGATTAGGTTTACACAGACATATAGTGATGTGTAGAGACATTCCTACTTTCGTATTGCTTTTTCAGTCTGAAGTATGCTTGGGTGAACTTAGGTATCTGCAGAGAAGGCATATTATTGGTCAAATAAGTTGTTTTGCAATGCCTATGACAAGCACTACTGTTTTCACCATTATGCCCTTATCTAACATAATACAAATGTTCTGATTTCCTGCCATAAGATATGCCCCTATCTGCCCTCCTCACCATGGACCTTTCCCATCTCCCTCACTCACGTTATATTCTCCTTAACACAAAAAGAGCCCACCTACGAATTGGCCACCTACATAAACTAAAAGTAAATAGGTCTAACATGTCCTCTTTATGGCGAAATCCCTCACTAAGGATTGAAGGCAGTATGCTATACTGGGAGATCTGGTCTCAGAAAGGTATAAACTTAGTAAAAGACCTTTACGCAGGGCCCCACCCGTTACCTTTTTCAATCCTTAAGAGCAAACACAACCTAACTACAATGGATTTTTATGACGTCCTAAAATTGAAAGCTCTCTTCTCAGCACAATCCATCAAACCTTATGACCCATCGCTAGTTTCTCAATTGTCACTGGCCACATCGTTTCCAAAATATACAAACTCCTATTACCTAATCCTAGGAAGACGCACAAACGTAATGAGGCCAAGTGGGAATCCGAACCCAACTCCACTAATATCTCGTTTGAATGGGACAAAATATATAGCACAGCCTTCTCGAATAAAATATCCCCTATTCTATCTCAGACTAAATACATGTTTCTCAATAGGTCTTACTGGACTCCTAAAAAACTTTTAAAACTCCGCTGGAACTGGAACTCTGCTGTTGGAGACCTCGCTCACATGCTTTTCACCTGCCCTTCCTTACAACTATGCTGGGATAAAGTTTATGAATGTATAAGACACATCTTCAGGATCAATCCTCCCAGGCAATTCTTATATATTCTATTAGGCGTCCTGGACCCAGCACTGGTCAATGATAATGATCGTCACCTGATGGACCTCTTACTCACCTTAGCCTGTAAAGTAATATTGTGCAAATGGAAGAGTGCTAGGAATGTATCCTTTAGAATTTGGCAAGAGTGGCTGTCCTTCCTAAGAGGTGAGGATAACCCGGCGCTCCATACCTCTCCATGGCGTAAGACCCACCGTAAACTTTGGATATCCCGAGACGCCTCTTCATTCTCATTTGATCCTTCGTGACTCCAACCAAATGTGATAATATATATATCCTCATTGTATTGCCGTTGCCATATTGATGCAGGCTATAATGGTTTTTGACCCTCCTTTTATGGCACCATTCTACTTAATTATAGGATCACTCATGGCATATATGTTTACTCACTGCTGTTCTGCCAACCTGTGGAATCCTTGTAGCTAACAACTGTAATCAATAGGCACTTGAACTTGTCAACATGTATGCAATGATTATTCTCTAACTATTACAGGAGGTTCATATTTCAATTCTCCTTAGTAGCATCCCCGATCACTCGATTATTGAGGAAAGGAGTATCTTTCAAGTGGACCCCCGAAGCCGGAGAGGCTTTTGAACTCCTGAAGAAATCCTTTAGTACTGCTCCCATCCTACGACATCCACAGATGGATGTTCCATTCGTGGTGGAGGCAGACGCTTTGGATACAGCAGTGGGAGCGATTCTCTCACAGAGAGACAGAGGAACCGGACGATTACATCCTGTGGCGTTCCTATCAAAAAAGCTAACCTCTGCCGAACTCAACTACACAGTAGCAGAGAAGGAGCTTTTTGCGATAAAGAAGGCCTTTATGGAGTGGAGACACTACTTGTGGGGAGCACAACACATCATCACAGTGTATTCGGATCATCGAAACTTGGTTTTTATGAAGACGGCCCGTCATCTGTCACAAGCCAGATGAGATGGATGTTGTTTTTTGCGGGGTACGACTTCATCATTACGTTCCGCCCCGGGACCGATAACCGAAAGGCTGATTCCCTGTCAAGACAAACGGATGAGGCAGTTTCCCTTAGAGAGAAACCACAGGCCATCATCTCTCCGGAAAAAGTACTCTGTGTGATTATGGTATCAATGGGGGGGGTTTTACCCAAACATAGTCACTGGGACCTGGGTTCAATGAGTACTGAGAGGACGGAGTCCCAGTGTGTGTGGAAATTATTGTTATACAATCAAAACAAATAATTAGCAACACATTAACTGAGTCCACATTGTTTTAATCACAACGAGACTGGGTATATTAAATATACACAAGAATAAATCAATGAGTACAATTGGTTGTGCAGTGCCCCAAAGAGGATAAGGAAAGGGGGTGGTTGGTGATCAAGTGAGGATGAGGTAGTGAGGAAGAATGAGTGACAGTAAAATCAATGAATCAAAAGGACTGTATTTGTAAGTCATATACAGTACAATAGACAAATAGTTCATGACAATTGGTTCAGGGAGTCATACTTCACATGGAACAATAAATGAAACAAATGATGGCGTGAAGTTGATAGACAAGTGAACGGTTGTCGACGTTTCGACCCTCTAAATAATGCAGGGGTTAGTTGTGCCCTTGCTGTGGGGTCTTCATCAGGACAGGAGAGAGGGGCAGGCAACCTGTTTAGATATATAAAAACTGGAATTATACTTAAGTAGTGGGATGGGTCTCATGATAACTAATTAGCGCACACATATTGAGGCAATTTGATTGAGGACTGGTCTCAGAATATCATGGAATGCTTGATTAGTTCTTCCTCTGCTAGCAATAAGGGTTAATGGTGAGACTGTGGTTCCTGTGGGTACAAGGGGGGCAAAGATGCAATCACTGCCTGTACTGTTACTGGTGAATTGAAAGAGGTGCTGGTCAGAGGAATTAACTGCTTACCCGGTACTTGTAGACCGCGTCGGAGACCGGCCGTGAATCTAGGGTCCGGAAGGTCTAAAAGGAAGATTAGGCGGGCATTACTATCTCAGATAGCGAGTGTTTGAGGAGAGCGGAAATCACTCGCGGTGGTGGACTTACTTGGCAGTGTGGCGATTCAATCGGGTAACGGACGCCGCTCGCTGTAGCAATGGCGAGCCGTTGTTCCTGTTTCTCATAATACCATGGTGATCGTATCACGTGGTGAGTACACATCGTGCCGACATGGAAAAAAGACTGCGCGTGAACGCGGTCAGGCAGGGGAAACTGATGACAGGGACACAAATCATCCTAATTACAAAAAACGTCTTTCGTGAGATGCATTTGATTGAGAAATATACAAAAACCATGAATATTAAGTGCCCCGTGAGAACGCCATCGATATTGGTATACAATGTATATTTTTACATACAAGCTAGCTCAAGTTGATATAACTATGTAAAATGACAACATACACCGTTACAAATCAATAAACCATTACAGCCATTACATGCACGGTCAGAATAAGTAATTAAAGTGAACAGTTAATTACTGATTATAAGAGTGGTGTACCTCCAACACTGGGGTGAAGACCATTCAAAAGCAACTGACAGTCCTGTTGGCTGAGGCGCACCTCTCACATGCGGGTGTAGGCCAAAGCATTACACGATGATGTTTGTGCATAGTTAGACGGAAATTGACATTGCCTGGAAAATTAAGTAAGCGTTGCCAGTTGTGAGAAAGAGCTATCATGCTCATTCAGACCTGTCTCAATCGAGTCAAAGAAATATATCCATTTCAGTTCTGGTGTATTTAAGATGCCTGTGATGTTCCCACCCCGTGGGCCCAAAGTGGCTTTCTCTATTACCACCCATTTGAGATTGTCCGGGGAGTGTCCTGCACTTTCAAAATGGTCTACTAAGGGAGCCCCCTGTACGTGGCACCTAATCCTACTCATGTGCTGAAGAATCCTCGTTTTTATTTTCTGCTGTGTTTGCCCAATGTAGATCTTGTCACACGGGCAGATTATGGCATAAATCACATTGGCCGAATTACAGTTGCTGTGTGTCTTGAGCCTAATTTTATGTCGGGAATGCTGAAATTCCTTAGTCTGAATGGTAGTGTCACAGGCTTTACAGTGTCCACATCTGGTATGTCCAACCACGGGGGGTAAGTCCCAGAGTGAGGTGATAGTCGGCTCTTGTGGTGTTGGGAGTAGTGACCGTACTACAAAGTTCTGGATACTTTTGGCTTTCTTGAAAGCATGTAGGGGAGTTTGAGATTGGTTGATATCCTCCGATATAAGCTGCCAGTGCTGATTGATTATGCGCTTGATCTTGTTGCTTTTCGTGTTGAAAGTAGTAACTCAGACAATCCTATTGTTCGATTGATCACGTTTGTCTTTGACTGCGAGTAGTTCATCTCTGAGGTAGTACCAGGCACGTTTCCGTGATTTCTTCACCAGACGTCTTGGGTAACCGCGTTGATGCAATCGGTTTGCGAGATCATCTGATTGTGTGAAGTAGTTCTCTTTACTGGAACAATTCCTACGGATCCGTAAGAATTGCCCAAAGGGCAAATTGTCACGGAGCGCCCTAGGATGATGACTGTTGTATTGAACAGTGAATTTCTCTCGGTCTGTTTCCGGTACAATGTGGTGAGTAATATCCCTGATTCCTCATAGATAGTAATATCTAGGAAGTTGATGGCGTGGTTGTCCGACTGAATCGTGAATTTCAGGGATGTGGACTGATGATTTAGCCATGTGAAGAAGGTGGATAATTCCTCTTGACTGCCATTCCAAAGTAACAGAATGTCATCTATGTATCGCACCCAGAGACCCAAGTGGTCTCTGAATGGATTTACTTGATTGAGAACAGTGTCTTCCTCAAAGGCAGCCATGTAAAGTATTGCCACATCCGGAGCAAAAGGGGCCCCCATGGCTACCACGGAGGTTTGGAGGTAAAAGTTGTTTTTGAACAAGAAGAAATTCTTCGTCATTGCAATTCTCAGTAGTGCCACGATGAATTCTGATGGCACTTGTCCTGGGGCAGGTTGTTGTTGTAAGCACCGTGATATAACACTGAGGGCTTCTTGTTGGGGGATGCATGTGTATAGTGATACCACATCACATGTTGCTAGTCTCTGAAGATGGTGGTCGAACGGTAGATTTTCGACGATATTGATCGTATGCATAGTATCTCTGAGGTAAGATTGGGTAGATTCTGCCAAGGGTTTCAAAAAGAAGTCAATGTATTTTCCAAGTGGCTCAAGAATGGAGCCACACCCCGACACGATTGGACGGCCAGGGGGAGTTACCATACTTTTATATATTTTGGGTATGGTATAAATCGTTGCCAGTCTTGGATGTTTCTGATTGAGGTATTGAAACTCGTTGTCCGATAGGAAGCCCTGGTCGAGACCAGCTTGGGTTAACTCTAGGATCTCTTGGGCAATGGCCTTGGATGGATCAGAGCGCAATAGTTGGTAGCTGGTAGCATCGCCCAATTGTCGTAGGATTTCAGATTCATAAGCCGAGGTGTCTTGAACAACTATCGCCCCACCCTTGTCCGCGGGTTTAATCACGACTTGGGTGTTAAGGGCTAGCGATTGTAGTGCAGCCTTCTCACGTTTGCTGGTGTTGTACTTGGTAAAGGATTTGGTATGTAAAAGTACTTGAACGTCTCTCCACACAACTGCCTCATAGGCTAGAATCTTGTGACTCAATGTACTGGCGAAGGGAACAAAGGTTGAGGGCATTCTCAATCCTGTGGTAGATGAATTGGTTGGAGGAGCGGAATTGCGGAAGAAATATTTCAGCCTTATCTTTCGAAAAAATTTAAATAGTTCAGTCCGAATAATGAATTCATCAGGTGTGTGCGTTGGGACATACGAAAGCCCTTTACCCAATACTTTCAATTCGTCCTCATTGAGTGGTTGTTTTGATATATTGACAACTGGGCTGACGGCTAAAGCAGACTCTACTACCGGTAGGTTTTGTTGCGAGTTGTCCTCTCGCCGTGTTGATCTGATTGAAAATGCACCTGTTTCTGGGGTTGGCCGCGTCCTCCATCCCAGGAGGTCGAATTCTGTTGGGGAGCCGGTTGTTGGCCTCTCCGCCAGTTGTTCCCTCTGGCTCGAGGTGGACGCCATGATCATTGGCGTTGTCCTAAAAAAGGATTATATTGATGTTGTTGGTACCCGTACTCTGGGTAGTTGTAAAAATTGCTTGGACCTGGTTGTTCTTGATCCCCTTCGGAACTATATGATGAATCTGAAAAGGTTTGATAATTTCGTCTGCCTCTGTAGGATCCACGGGCTCTATTGGAGAAGCGCCCTTGGGTGTCTTGACGAAAGTAGTCCTCCTGTAAGTATGGGTACGTTTTTTTCTTATCGTACAGGCGTATGTCGCGGGCTAGTGTCTCCAATTTCCGATTTTGAGTTGTCAGGTCAAAATCCTTGAGCGAAGCCTCCAGGTTAGTTAGTGTCTCCTTCGCGCTGGCAAAGTTGGCATCCGCCGCTATCTCCGCTTTTAGTGTCTCGATTTCTGCAGTGATGATATGAACTTGTTCGGCAGCTGTTTCGACACCTAGGACCATCCAATGGCGGGAGCAGTTGTTGGAAATATGGCTGAATCCCTCTTTGAATTTTGGTACCTCGATGAATATGGCCGGTTCTGTCTTAATCTGTAAACCCACAGGGATGATATTCTCCTTCAGATACCTGGTTAGGAGATGGCCGTGCCACCTGGTCCGGACCAGTTTCTTCTCTAGTCGCTCTAAGCGTGATATTTTATCCTTCAAGGTGAAATCAATAGTGGGGATGTTCGATGAAAAGAAAATGTTATTGGGATTATCCAAGAGTTTATCTATGTAATCC
This sequence comes from Lissotriton helveticus, assembly GCF_964261635.1. Classification (NCBI taxonomy): domain Eukaryota; kingdom Metazoa; phylum Chordata; class Amphibia; order Caudata; family Salamandridae; genus Lissotriton; species Lissotriton helveticus. The sequence goes on along the minus strand of NC_136063.1, from coordinate 1,145,777,628 downwards.
TCAGAGTAGGAGAGAAGTTCTCTTTCTACCATTGTGTGCTGTGAGGCAATTGAATTGCACAAAAACAAAGAAACCTCGCAGACCTGTGTCTGCTCGAAGTAGGGTATCAATGGGGGGGGTTTACCCAAACATAGTCAGGCAGGCCTGCCCCTCTCTCCTGTCCTGATGAAGACCCCACAGCAAGGGCACAACTAACCCCTGCATTATTTAGAGGGTCGAAACGTCGACAACCGTTCACTTGTCTATCAACTTCACGCCATCATTTGTTTCATTTATTGTTCCATGTGAAGTATGACTCCCTGAACCAATTGTCATGAACTATTTGTCTATTGTACTGTATATGACTTACAAATACAGTCCTTTTGATTCATTGATTTTACTGTCACTCATTCTTCCTCACTACCTCATCCTCACTTGATCACCGACCACCCCCTTTCCTTATCCTCTTTGGGGCACTGCACAACCAATTGTACTCATTGATTTATTCTTGTGTATATTTAACCCCACCCTCCCCGGCATCGGGGAAACTGTTGTAATTTACGAGCGGCTGGCTCATCCGCAGGGGTAACGCGACCAGGCTAAGCAGCGCCTACCGAGGGGAAAGAGAGCCAAGTGTCTGATATTTAATATACCCAGTCTCGTTGTGATTAAAACAATGTGGACTCAGTTAATGTGTTGCTAATTATTTGTTTGATTGTATAACAATAATTTCCTCACACACTGGGACTCCGTCCTCTCAGTACTCATTGAACCCAGGTCCCAGTGACTATGTTTGGGTAAACCCCCCCCATTGATACCCTACTTCGAGCAGACACTGGTCTGCGAGGTTTCTTTGTTTTTGTGCAATTCAATTGCCTCACAGCACACAATGGTAGAAAGAGAACTTCTCTCCTACTCTGAGGATTACATAGATAAACTCTTGGATAATCCCAATAACATTTTCTTTTCATCGAACATCCCCACTATTGATTTCACCTTGAAGGATAAAATATCACACTTAGAGCGACTAGAGAAGAAACTGGTCCGGACTGGGTGGCTCGGCCATCTCCTAACCAGGTATCTGAAGGAGAATATCATCCCTGTGGGTTTACAGATTAAGACAGAACCGGCCATTTTCATCGAGGTACCAAAATTCAAAGAGGGATTCAGCCATATTTCCAACAACTGCTCCCGCCATTGGATGGTCCTAGGTGTCGAAACAGCTGCCGAACAAGTTCATATCATCACTGCAGAAATCGAGACACTAAAAGCGGAGATAGCGGCGGATGCCAACTTTGCCAGCGCGAAGGAGACACTAACTAACCTGGAGGCTTCGCTCAAGGATTTTGCCCTGACGACCCAAAATCGGAAATTGGAGAAACTAGCCCGCGACATACGCCTGTACGATAAGAAAAAAACTTACCCATACTTACAGGAGGACTATTTTCGTCAAGACACCCAAGGGCGCCTCTCCAATAGAGGCCGTGGATCCTACAGAGGCAGACGAAATTATCAAACCTTTTCAGATTCATCATATAGTTCCGAAGGGGATCAAGAACAACCAGGTCCAAGCAATTTTTACAACTACCCAGAGTACGGGTACCAACAACATCAATATAATCCTTTTTTAGGACAACGCCAAGGATCATGGCGTCCACCTCGAGGCAGAGGGAACAACTGGCGGAGAGGCCAACAACCGGCTCCCCAACAGAATTCGACCTCCTGGGATGGAGGACGCGGCCAACCCCAGAAACAGGTGCATTTTCAATCAGATCAACACGGCGAGAGGACAACTCGCAACAAAACCTACCGGTGGTAGAGACTGCTTTAGCCGTCAGCCCAGTTGTCAATATATCAAAACAACCACTCAATGAGGACGAATTGGAAGTATTGGGTAAAGGGCTTTCGTATGTCCCAACGCACACACCTGATGAATTCATTATTCGGACTGAACTATTTAAATTTTTTCGAAAGATAAGGCTGAAATATTTCTTCCGCAATTCCGCTCCTCCAACCAATTCATCTACCACAGGATTGAGAATACCCTCAACCTTTGTTCCCTTCGCCAGTACAATGAGTCACAAGATTCTAGCCTATGAGGCAGTTGTGTGGAGAGACGTTCAAGTACTTTTACATACCAAATCCTTTACCAAGTACAACACCAGCAAACGTGAGAAGGCTGCACTACAATCGCTAGCCCTTAACACCCAAGTCGTGATTAAACCCGCGGACAAGGGTGGGGCGATAGTTGTTCAAGACACCTCGGCTTATGAATCTGAAATCCTACGACAATTGGGCGATGCTACCAGCTACCAACTATTGCGCTCTGATCCATCCAAGGCCATTGCCCAAGAGATCCTAGAGGTAACCCAAGCTGGTCTCGTCCAGGGCTTCCTATCGGACAACGAGTTTCAATACCTCAATCAGAAACATCCAAGACTGGCAACGATTTATACCATACCCAAAATACATAAAAGTATGGTAACTCCCCCTGGCTGTCCAATCGTGTCGGGGTGTGGCTCCATTCTTGAGCCACTTGGAAAATACATTGACTTCTTTTTGAAACCCTCGGCAGAATCTACCCAATCTTACCTCAGAGATACTATGCATACGATCAATATCGTCGAAAATCTACCGTTCGACCACCATCTTCAGAGACTAGCAACATGTGATGTGGTATCACTATACACATGCATCCCCCAACAAGAAGCCCTCAGTGTTATATCACGGTGCTTACAACAACGACCTGCCCCGGTACAAGTGCCATCAGAATTAATCGTGGCACTACTGAGAATTGCAATGACGAAGAATTTCTTCTTGTTCAAAAACAACTTTTACCTCCAAACCTCCGGAGTAGCCATGGGGGCCCCTTTTGCTCCGGATGTGGCAATACTTTACATGGCTGCCTTTGAGGAAGACACTGTTCTCAATCAAGTAAATCCATTCAGAGACCACTTGGGTCTCTGGGTGCGATACATAGATGACATTCTGTTACTTTGGAATGGCAGTCAAGAGGAATTATCCACCTTCTTCACATGGCTAAATCATCAGTCCACATCCCTGAAATTCACGATTCAGTCGGACAACCACGCCATCAACTTCCTAGATATTACTATCTATGAGGAATCAGGGATATTACTCACCACATTGTACCGGAAACCGACAGAGAGAAATTCACTGTTGCAATACAACAGTCATCATCCTAGGGCGCTCCGTGACAATTTGCCCTTTGGGCAATTCTTACGGATCCGTAGGAATTGTTCCAGTAAAGAGAACTACTTCACACAATCAGATGATCTCGCAAACCGATTGCATCAACGCGGTTACCCAAGACGTCTGGTGAAGAAATCACGGAAACGTGCCTGGTACTACCCCAGAGATGAACTACTCGCAGTCAAAGACAAACGTGATCAATCGAACAATAGGATTGTCTGTGTTACTACTTTCAACACGAAAAGCAACAAGATCAAGCGCATAATCAATCAGCACTGGCAGCTTATATCGGAGGATATCAGCCAATCTCAAACTCCCCTACATGCTTTCAAGAAAGCCAAAAGTATCCAGAACTTTGTAGTACGGTCACTACTTCCAACACCACAAGAGCCGACTATCACCTCACTCTGGGACTTACCCCCCGTGGTTGGACATACCAGATGTGGACACTGTAAAGCCTGTGACACTACCATTCAGACTAAGGAATTTCAGCATTCCCGACATAAAATTAGGCTCAAGACACACAGCAACTGTAATTCGGCCAATGTGATTTATGCCATAATCTGCCCGTGTGACAAGATCTACATTGGGCAAACACAGCAGAAAATAAAAACGAGGATTCTTCAGCACATGAGTAGGATTAGGTGCCACGTACAGGGGGCTCCCTTAGTAGACCATTTTGAAAGTGCAGTACCCTCCCCGGACAATCTCAAATGGGTGGTAATAGAGAAAGCCACTTTGGGCCCACGGGGTGGGAACATCACAGGCATCTTAAATACACGTGAACTGAAATGGATATATTTCTTTGACTCGATTGAGACAGGTCTGAATGAGCATGATAGCTCTTTCTCACAACTGGCAACGCTTACTTAATTTTCCAGGCAATGTCAATTTCCGTCTAACTGTGCACAAACATCATCGTGTAATGCTTTGGCCTACACCCTCATGCGAGAGGTGCGCCTCAGCCAACAGAACTGTCAGTTGCTTTTGAATGGTCTTCACCCCAGTGTTGGAGGTACACCACTCTTATAATCAGTAATTAACTGTTCACTTTAATTACTTATTCTGACCGTGCATGTAATGGCTGTAATGGTTTAATGATTTGTAATGGTGTATGTTGTCATTTTACATAGTTATACCAACTTGAGCTAGCTTGTATGCAAAAATATACATTGTATACCAATATCGATGGCGTTCTCACGGGGCGCTTAATATTCATGGTTTTTGTATATTTCTCAATCAAATGCATCTCACGAAAGACGTTTTTTGTAATTAGGATGATTTGTGTCCCTGTCATCAGTTTCCCCTGCCTGACCGCGTTCACGCGCAGTCTTTTTTCCATGTCGGCATGCTGTGTACTCACCACGTGATACGATCACCATGGTATTATGAGAAACAGGAACAATGGCTCGCCATTGCTACAGCGAGCGGCGTCCGTTACCCGATTGAATCGCCACACTGCCAAGTAAGTCCACCACCGCGAGTGATTTCCGCTCTCCTCAAACACTCGCTATCTGAGATAGTAATGCCCGCCTAATCTTCCTTTTAGACCTTCCGGACCCTAGATTCACGGCCGGTCTCCGACGCGGTCTACAAGTACCGGGTAAGCAGTTAATTCCTCTGACCAGCACCTCTTTCAATTCACCAGTAAGAGTACAGGCAGTGATTGCATCTTTGCCCCCCTTGTACCCACAGGAACCACAGTCTCATCATTAACCCTTTGCTGTAACCCAGTGAAGAATTTGACTATTACTATAGGGTGAGTCAATGTGTAATTCATTTCTACCATGATTGCTCTATATGCTACAACCATGATTTATAGTGATCCAATTATGCCCCGATCCACATGTTCCATTTTTAGATTCCACCTTCATGATAGGATCCAATCGAGTGATGGCTTGAGACCTCGAAATTCTATACCACATATCAAGGTACTCATTCGGACGTTATTTTATTACTGATTCAGCCGATGCTAACCCCTGGGCCCCCCTTTTTTCCGGCTCTTATCGCTCGTCTACACCAATGTGATTATGTTTCCTTCAAATCAGATTTACGATTTGTTTTAACTAACTAAGTTTGTATACCTTACTGATGCATTCTATTTAAATAACTGTGCGTTAATCAGTTACCATGAGTCAATTCCTATCTTCCTATAGGACAATTCTGTAACCCTGTTTTAAATTAATCAAGCATTCCATGATATTCTGAGACCAGTCCTCAATCAAATTGCCTCAATATGTGTGTGCTAATTAGTTATCATGAGACCCATCCCACTACTTAAGTATAATTCCAGTTTTTATATATCTAAACTGGTTGCCTGCCCCTCTCTCCTGTCCTGATGAAGACCCCACAGCAAGGGCACAACTAACCCTTGCATTATTTAGAGGGTCGAAACGTCGACAACCGTTCACTTGTCTATCAACTTCACGCCATCATTTGTTTCATTTATTGTTCCATGTGAAGTATGACTCCCTGAACCAATTGTCATGAACTATTTGTCTATTGTACTGTATATGACTGTATATGACTTACAAATACAGTCCTTTTGATTCATTGATTTTACTGTCACTCATTCTTCCTCACTACCTCATCCTCACTTGATCACCGACCACCCCCTTTCCTTATCCTCTTTGGGGCACTGCACAACCAATTGTACTCATTGATTTATTCTTGTGTATATTTAATATACCCAGTCTCGTTGTGATTAAAACAATGTGGACTCAGTTAATGTGTTGCTAATTATTTGTTTTGATTGTATAACAATAATTTCCACACACACTGGGACTCCGTCCTCTCAGTATTCTGTGCGATTACAGCAAAACACTTCATGGATCAGGTGTCTGGTCAACGGAGTCCAGTGAGGTGGCAGTTGTGGGCAGGCAAAGACCCCAATCGAACATTGAAGCATGGTTTTCCGCTGTATAAGGGGAAATTATATCTATCTACTCATTCCCTTAGGTTACAAGCCTTCAACTGGTGCCATAAGCGGTGGTGGCTGGACATCCAGGAAATAAAAAAACACTACACCTGGTACAACGATCTTTCTGGTGTGAGGGAATGCCCAAGGAAGTGGAAAGTTGGTTACAACAATGTGATACCTGTGCTCGGGCCAAGGGCGAGCAAGGGAAAAATGAAGGGAAAGCTGCTGCCGTTACCAACACCTGCTCATCCATGGCATACCATCAGTATGGACTTTGTTGTGGGTCTGCCGACTGACCAGGAATGTTATGCGATACTGGTGGTCGTGGATAGTCTGACAAAAATGGGACATTTTATTCCATGTCGAAACCTTCCAACAGCCAGCCAAACCGCACAACTGTTGTTGACTCATGTGGTACGACTGCATGGAATCCCGCGAGTCATCATATCGGACCGAGGACCCCAGTTCGTAGCTCGTTTTTGGCACATGTGGTGCAAAGCGCTACACACGGAGGACGCGTTGTCCACTAGTTTCCATCCGCAATCGGATGGACAAACCGAAAGGATGAATCAGACACTCAAAAAATATTTGCGGAGTTATTCCAAGGAAGCGGCCCAATCTTGGGTTTCCATGTTGTGGTTGGCTGAGTTGTCGTACAACAACATGTGGCATAGTTCTATCAAGGAAACGCCTTTTAAGGCCAACGCCGGGTTTCATGCCAACACTCTACCGGTGGCGATTTCTAGTGAGGTATTAAATCATCCTACGGTGGCTGCTCATGTAAAGTTGCTTCTCAGAATCCATAAGCATATCCGGATGACTCTGGACCAGTCAAAGGCCGTCTACAAAAGATGGGCGGACACGCATCGGCAGGACGGGCTGGATTTTCAAGTAGGCGATAAAGTCTGGCTTTCTACTCGTAACATTTGTTTCGGTTATCGCAGTATCTTTCATCCTCGCTTTATTGGCCCTTATGTTATCATCCGCAGGATAAACCCGGTGGCCTATAAGTTGAAGTTGCCCGCTACCCTGCGGATCCATCCTGTGTTTCATTGCAGCCTGTTGAAACCTGCTGGTGGAGCACGGAGGAAGGCGGCGCCTCCTGTCCTGAGGGATGGCCAGCTGGAAAACGAGGTGCGTAGCATTCTGGACTCCAAGTTCCGCCAGGGGCGTTTGTGGTTTTTGATTTCCTGGAAGGGGTATCAATCTGAAGATGATTCGTGGGAACCTAGCTCCGCTGTCCATGCTCCAAGGGAGATCAGGAAGTTCTTTTTGCGTCATCCGGGGAAGCCGGGCGCTAGGAGGCACTTGGGAGGGGGGCAATCTGTCAGGGCTCGTGGTAACGAACTACATCTCCCAAAAGGCCATCTGTTGTGGGAGGTAGTGTAGGAGCTATATATTCACGTGAGAGGTTTGGTGCAGTGCACGTGATTTTGTCCTGTGATTGGAATTTGGTAATTGCGAATGCTCTGCTCCTGCGTTGCCGGTTAACTGTATCCTAAATCGGAAGACTTCTGGAAAGAACCCGCGACTGCGGTGTTAATTGGGACACTGAGTTGGTGCCCGAGTGAATTTGCAGAACGTTTCATTGCCGGAGCGGGAGACGCTGGATTTGCACCCTCCCGTGACCGGAGACATAGTGCGGAGACGGAATAGGCCGGGAGACGCCGGATTGCCCCCTCTCGTGTCATTCAGGAATCCGTGAATAGTAAGAGCAATTGCCGGAACGGGAGACGCTGGATTTCCCCCTCCCTAGTCCGTACAAAACCATTTAGTTGCTTGCCTGGCCGGGAGACGCCGGATTTGCCCCCTCCCGTGGCCGGGAATATTCGTGTATATTAGTGGCTAGCTATTGGAATATTAGTTGGGATTCATCAGTTTCATTTGCCGATCGGAGTGAATTTGACAGGTAATTTCGACCTGTTGACTTCAGGCAACACGGAGCAACATCGCCATCTTCTGGGCCTATTGAGAATCGTTTCTTTGGTGTTGGATTTCTTTAGGAGTTCAAAAGGGGTGAGAACAAATGGTAGGTATGCACATTGGTCATGTGTGTTTCCTAGAAGGAGAAATAGATCAGAGATCAGAATAACGAGGGGTTTGTCTTTTTCAGGGATACCGTCCCATTAATGAGAGATTTATCTCATTATTCAATATTCACAGGAAGGGAGACCACGCCTGAGAATTATCAGGTAGGGACTGTATTCATCTGTAGCATTGTTTCTATATTCAGCGCAGAGCCAGGATTAATGTGTGGTTCTTGTTGTTACAGGCATCCCTTCCACGACAGTCCTCGCCCCGGCTTTATCCCTCACCTGCTTACTACCGTACTCTGTTAGCTATTGTAATCAGAGAACGGGGAAAGCTGGAGGTGGAACCCTTTTTAGCATCACCCTGATCCTGAGGAGCCGTTGGACCGTGACACATGTGTTTGCTCAATCTGTTCAGCTATTGTTTAAGCATCATGAGTCCAGCTGGAGCAGGCCAGGCAAGTGCGAAGAACCTCAAATGCCACTATACATAGTATATCAATGAATTGCATTACTAAGCACGATATGGCTTCATTGAGCTTTCCATGTGAGTAGGCATCACATCAGGATGGCAATATGTGTATTTACTGACAGATGACACCAGGCAGACATGCTAAACGATATTGAGTACTACCTTCACAGGAATGATATGACATGTAGTTAGATCTTGACATCTTATCTTTACTTTGATTTTCTTTGTGTCCTATGTACAGCAGCAGACATAGATGGAGCACTAGGGCTAACAACATTCTTGTGTTAACATTGAGACCGACCATCATGGTCACATCCATTCCTGCATGTAACAGTTACATCCTTGCCTCATTGGGCAAGTGTGCCTGCATTGGGCCTAGGTGGCCAATACAGCACCGGCCCAGGTTCAGAGTCAACATTTTTAAGTGTTTGTTAGATACCGTCCTTATCTTGGTATTTGCCTGCAAAAATTGCTGTGACATGGGGAGACTATCTGTGCTGCACTGTGTGGCCATGCCCATTATATGCCCCTCTGTTTACACTCACAGGACAACATGTAAACCATACTGTGAGTGATATCTGTAAGACAGCAACATACATCATGAAGTGCATGACACACACTCAGTCATTGCACACTATTTGGTACTATAATAAGTTTGGACCATGGCAGAGGGTTTGTAGCTGAGCACTCTGGGCCCGATTAACAGAACTAATTTAAGACAAAATCCTAAACTGACTACTTTTTGTATTCACAGAAGGCATTTAGTAGTCTTTAGTTAGAATTTTGTCTTAATTTAGTATTTTGTCCTAAATTAGTATTTTGTCTTAATTCAGGATTTTGTCATCAATAAGGATTTTGTCTTAAATTAGGATTTTGTCTTAAATTAGGAGTTTGCCTTAAGTCAGGATTTTGCCCTAAATTATGATTTTGTCTTAAATTAAACTTTAGTTTAACTTAAGTTTGTCTTATGTTTAACTTAACACAAAATCCTAAACTTAATACTTTTGGTATTCACAGAATGCATGTAATAGTCTTAAATTAGGATTTCGTCCTATATTAGGATTTTGTCTTAAATTAGGATTTTGTCTTAAGTTAGGATTTTGTCTTAAATTAGGAGTTTGTTTTGACGCGATCTAGTGATTTCCACATGTGACATTTCTTAAACAAGGCAGTCAATCCATTTAACAGTGCCTCATATGATCTAGCTAACGCTATGTAGACTCATCTATGATAACATTCAATTGCCACCAATGAATTATAGCATTTCAATTCCTGACAGACATGGTATAGCACATAAACATGTTGCAACATGATTCTTAAATCACTCATACCCTCCATTGGGCCAATCCAGTCCCCAATGTCAGTAAGATAAGGATCTCCAGTGGGCTTATTGTCAATTCATATATCTGTTCCAAGCATGAACTGTGGTGACTCAACCACAATACGCAATATTGTTCATTCATACACCCTCTTCCCTATCAGCATGTCATCTTGTCAAATTATGCATATAACCAATGACTGCTCATTGCTAATTCAATGCTGCCACCACTCATCCTCTATATATATGTGCTCCAAGAAAATATCAAAATGCCTAAAATTAAAAATTTAAATCAGCTTTCAAATTAGGGAGATAAGTCATTTGTCCTTATTATAAGTCAGTTTACATGGGTATCAGTGTTCTGCAAGGGTCTTTCATAGGTTGTAAGGTAACTCCTCATCCGGGTTCAATCCACACGAAGTTAGAGTTCGAAAGTTCAGGATATGTTTAGATTCCTTTTGTCTGAGGATTTTCTCACGATCTCCACCATGTGGATGCACTCCTACAGTTTCCACAGCATAGAATTTAAGATCTTTCCAATTTCCTCCATGATCCTTCTCCATATGTTTGGCCACTGCGTTACTTCTGTCATTGTTCACGGTGGCACGCATGTTTTCCAAAATACGTTTTTTCAGAACGCATTTTGTGCTCCCCACGTATTTTAATGAGCACGGACACTCAATAATGTATATGGCGAATTGGCTCTTACAATTGATCAATTGTTGGATTTTCCACACATGTTTATTGGCCATCACAATCTTTTTTGTATTTTGGGTAATTGTGCACACTATATAGCTTATGCATTTAAAAAATCCCCTAGGTTTTAGCCATGTTTCTGTTTTTTTTTATTTTGAAAATGGATGTGGACTACCTGGTCCCTTAGATTTCTTGCCCTTCAGTAGGTGATGTTGGGGTGATCCCCCACTATTTTGCCCGTTGTAGAGCCCATGTGCAGTATATGCCAGTTTTTGCGTACAATTGTCATCAATTGTTGATTGGCTGTGGAATAAGTGGTTATCAATCTTATTTTGTTGTCCTTATTCTCACAAGTTTGCTTTTCTTTCAATAAGTCCGTTCTATTCATGGATTCAGTTAGTTTTAGTGCGGTACTAATAGCACCTGAATTGTAAAAAAAAAAATTCAAATCTTTTCCCCGCCTGTTTTTGATGTTTAATCCATTCTTCTTTTCTTGAACAGATCCTCTTGATCCTGAGGAATTCCACATAAGGGATGTATTTGATTTAACTTGCTTAGTGGAAACTTTCAGCGTGCAGTATTTCATTGGTGGCCTTTATTTTGCGGTGCAAAGTTGTTTGTACTTCAATATTCAAGATGTAAATTTCTGTATTAAGAAACACCACCATGTCCTCACTGATGTCATATGTACATTTTAACTTGAATTCCGAGTTGTTTAGTAAGTTGAAGTATTCAGCAAATTCTTTCTTGGTTCCATCCCATATTATTAGCAGGTCGTCGATGTACCTTATCCATGCTATGGTCTTATTCACGTATCGTTCATTCTCATTGCGCCATGCCCAGGTTTGTTCCCATAGTCCCATGGTCAAACAGGCGTACGACGGACTAAAAGAAAAGCCCATTACCGTACCCTTCACTTGGCGGAAGATTTCTTCCACAAACATAAAAGTATTCTGTTCCAGGCAAAGTTAAATCATTTCTAATAGCATGCTATTGTGATCTGTGAATTGTATGTTCCTGTCTGATAGGAAATGCTCACACGCTCTTAATCCAATGTCATTTTGGATATTGGAATACAATGATGTTACATCCATAGTTATTAACTTGTATGTAGATTGCCATGGAGTTTCCTGTAGATGCCTCAAAAGATCGCCTGCATCTTGAAGATATGATGTCAGTCCCTTCACATACGGTAGTAAGAATACTTTTAGATAATTTGCCATAGGTTCCAACAGTGCCCCCTTGGCTTAGATAATGGGTCTCCCTGGTGGTTTCGTGGGGTGTTTATGAACTTTGGGAAGAAAATATATTGTTGCCAGTTTGGGATAGGCTGTTTTTAAATATTTAACTTCATCATCGTCCAACAGGTTTCGTTGTAACCAGCCATCCAATTTCATATCCAGTTCTTCTTTCTATTTTTTGGTAGGATTCAGTTTCAATTTCTCATCATACTCCTTGTTTTTTAACTGGGAGTACGCCTCTCGCATGTATGCTTCCTTCTCCAGGATGTCAACATTTCCCCCTTTGTCTGCCATTTTGATCTCAATTGTGTCGTCATTTTTTAATTTGTTAAGAGCTTCACGCTCTTTGTAGGAGAGACTGTCCTTATTTTTTTGGTGTTTCAGCCGACAAAGATCTTTTATAACAAATTTCATGGAATGCATCGATTTTGTTACCCGGAGCTAGTTGTGGATACAATTTCGATAGTTTTTTCTTTTTTGACTGCTTCCAGCTCCGAATTGTAAGCAATGAGATTGTATCTCTCCTCTTTCACATTCCGGGTTCTTGTCTAGTTCCATGAGGGTGACAGTGGTCAGCATCTCTGACTAATAATTCCATTTCCGGTACTGGTGTTTGTTTCTTATATTTGGCCATATTTGGATTTTCTGCAAACAATTTTGCCAACTTAATCTTGCGGACGAATTTCTATAAATCAATCCTTGTTTCAGCAAAATCTATATTGTTCGTGCGGCAAAAGTTTAAACCCCGTTTTAGAATATTTAATTCCACATCCGTTAAAGGTTTCTTGGAAAGATTGATCACTTCTAATTCCTGATCTGGGTTTGTGGCAGACGTATCTAATCCTTGACTAATTTCTTTGGAGAGTGTTATTAATTCTATTTCTGCTGCATACTTCTCGACATCATTCCTACTCGATTTGCACCAAAACTTTGGTCTGTGTTGCCGCCTGCCTCTTCTTGTCGGTTTCTGCGGGCATTTCCATGTCCTCTTCCTCTGCCCCACATATTTCCTGCTGACGATGCTATTGTTTTCTCCCAATTCTTCTGTTGTAATGCCAGCTTCATTGCATCTAAAATAGAACATTTCAATCTAAGTTCTCTTTGTTTGACTTCTCCTTCACTTGCACTGGCATCTGTCAATGTGAGTGAGGAGAGACTCACTGTATCCATTGTTAGACCTGAGCAATCATTATTTTTAGTCTGTCATATTTTCTTGCATACATAAATATGCGGCCTTCCTGGTAATCATCCTTGTCCCGTTGAAATTTGGACTGTTTTCTCATACGCATGGTTTCCTCGTGCTTCTCTATGTAATGTTCAAGCTCTTCCTTGAATTTTATTAATTCTGGATTCATCTCCACAGTTGCCAATTCTTTCTCCATTTCCTTTAATTTTTTTGTGGTTTTGGTCAATGCTATTTCAATATGTCTTACTAGAATTTCCATTAGACCCAGTGAAGATTTTAAAATATATTCACCCCATTCACTCAACAGGTCGTTACTGGTGTCTTGGTGGTTAGGCATCAGGTTTATGCGCAATTCCCGCGGAACGCGTTTCATTTCCAAATATTTTTTTAATGATGCCACTTCCCACCATGTGTTGATCTCTTTTTTGGTCAGTTTCTCCCATGCACATAGTTTATTCTTAATATCTGGCTTGCGAGCACTGTTTGTTGCTCCATTTGCACTGGATATTGCCACCAGTGGTGTGGTCTCTAATCTTATTTCAGTCATCTGATGCAGAGCAGTAAAGACCTGTTCCCAGAAGCTCTGGACTGCAGGGCAGTCCCAAGCTAAGTGTAACATGTCCGCACTTGACGCATGGCACCTATCACAGTCATCTGAGTCTCGCAGCTGATATCGATGCATTTTAACCGGGGTGTAGTACAGCCTATGAAGGTATTTGTAATGGATTACGCGCAGCCGACTGCTGGCAGATATGCGCTCGGTCTGCAGGCAGCAAAACTCCCACTGGTCATCTGTGAGTTCAAATCCTAGCTCTTCTCCCCACCGTGCTCGGTATTGCGGGGGTGCCATGTCACGCTTCGTGTGAGTTGTGCGATACAGCAAAGAGACCAGCCTCTTAGGAGTATCCTGTTGTAGGAGCAGATGCAGCGGTGCTAGTGTTTGGGGTTCTGCAGGGAAGTTCATGTGTAACGCTCGGGTCCCCTGTTTAAGCCGTATGCACAGAAAATTGCCTAGTGGCGTGTGGTCCAAGTTTTGGAACATGCTTTCCGAGGTGCAAAATTGACCATTCTCATACAGATCCCCCCAAGTAGCAAGAGCTGCCCGGTCTCTAAGCCTGTGGAAAACCGTCTCCTGCAGCAGTGGCCTGGTAGGGTGACAAACCAGCGGTAAAAGTAGGGAGTAAAGTGTGCCCGCCCCCAGGAGTCTCTCAATGCGTCGCCACGCAGTAATCGTGGCATGCACAGTATTCTGCGTACGTTCACGAGACTGCAAACTAGCATACAACACCCCTTCTATCGGGATCGGATGTGCGAGCCAGTGTTCGGCTGCTAATTGCGGCATGTATTGGGGTCGCCGTATCCAAAAGTACAGATAATGGGCTTGAGCGCTTATATAATACAATTCGAGGTCTGGAATACCAAAGCCGCCCATGGCGTAAGGCCTGGTAAGAACAGCCCATTGGAGACGAGCCTGCTTTCCCGCCCCACACCAATCTGATCAGCTCGGTTTAGAGTAGTTTGAAAAAATTTCGCCCTGGGTAATATGGGATGTTTAAAAATAGGTAAAGTAGTTGTGGGAGTATAACCATTTTAATCAGAGAGGCTCGCCTGGCCAGGGATAGAGGGAGCTTTATCCAATGAGTCACGTTATCGGCAATGCCGGTCAGTGCCACCCCATAATTAAGCCGCATGAGCTTAATAAGGCATCTGCCTTATCTCGCGTGATACCAATCCCCAAGTAGCGCAATTAGTCACAGCACCATTCTAATGGATAATCTAGGGGAAAGCGCAGTACCAAGTCCATTAGGGAAAAAAGACAGGACTTTTCCCAGTTGATCTGGACTCCAAAAATACCTCCGAAGATGACAAACTCCCGGAGGAGCACATTGAGATTAGCTCGAGGATCTCGGACGTACAGAGTGATATCGTCAGCATACATTGATATCAATATCTGCCACAGATTGCATCTCAACGCCATGTCATCATGACGTTGTCTCATCCTTGCCGCCAGCGGCTTGGTTACCAAGGCAAATAGAAGGGGAGACAAAGCGCAGCCCTGACGGGTGCCTCCAGTAATCGAGAATTTCGTGGACATGTGCCCATTAACAAGCACCTTGGCGCCTGGTTGACAATACAAAAGTCGGATCCAAGATATAAAAAGTGGGGGAAAGCCCATCCGTTGCATAATCCCAAATATATAATCCCATTCGACGGAATCAAAGGCCTTGGTGGCGTCAAGAAAAACCGCTACCAAGGGAAGGTCTGGAGAGACGGTATCTAATACAGTAAAAAGAGTTTGCAGATTGTGGGAGGTGGAGCTCCCCGGGACAAACCCGGACTGATCCGGTAAAACTAAGTGGTCTAGCAGTAAACTCAGCCTATTGGCAATAAGTTTCACCAGGATTTTTGCATCACAATTAAGTAGGGAGAGGGGTTGATAAGACCCACACAGGTGAGGCGGCTCCTCAGGCTTCAAAAGGGAGACAATGAGCGCTTCTCTCATGGACGGCGGGAGAATACCAACATCCAAAGACTCCTCGAAGACTTCACGCAGGATGGGTGCCATTAGATCTATGTACGTTTTGTAGAATTTAATCGGGATGCCATCCAGTCCGGTGGCTTTATCTGATTGCATGCCCATGATGGCTTCGCGAACCTCGACCAGCTCAAATGGTGCACATAAGAATTCGCGGTGTACATTGCTCAGCCAGCCCAAAGCGACATCCCCTAAATAGGAGTCCAAATCAAGATCACGTTGCCCAGTACTTTTGTATAGGGTGGCATAGTGGCTGGTGAATTAGTCTAAGATGCTGGTGGTATCCCAGCAACGCGTGCCATCTAATTTTTTTAATTCAAGAATGTAGTTGGAATGTCGTGGCCGCCTGATCGTGTCTGCGAGCGCTTTGCCTGGGCGTTCTCCTTCTCCATACTTACGTGCCACCCAGTGTTTCCCCCGAAAGTGCGTCTCCCTGCGCGCTTCTGCCATATATTCAGTCAATGTTGCTCTAAACTTGATCTGTGTGTCCCCATCCGGGTGGAGTGCCAGCCTAGCTTCAAGTGCCTGGAGTTCACGCTCTAGCTTGTAAAGTAAATCGGTAATGCTCTTCAATACTCTCGCTCCCTAGATATGCAGACCCCCCTGATCATAACTTTAAACGCCTCCCAAATGGTTTCTATGCTCTGCACAGATCATCTATACTTTTCAAAAAATTCCTGAATCTCAACTCCCAATTCTGTCCGGAATACATCGTCTAGCATCATGTGTGTATTAAGTCTCCATGCACAGAGCGGGGGTCCAAAAGTCGCAGAGGTGATCGTAAGCCTTACGGGTGCATGATCGGAGTACGTTCTGGCTAAATGTTGCACTGTGCTAACCACTGGGCCCAGTCCTCGAGATATTAGCCAATAGTCCAATCGCGCTCAAGAGGCGGCATGTGAAGTGAAGTGTGTGCCTTCGTGCCGGTGTGGGTGGACATGTCGCCAAGCGTCAAGCAAGCCATTGTCTGTAATATTGTCACGCAGTGTCGTGCTTGCTTTAGTGCGATGGTGTGGTGCAGGATTCGATCTATCCACAATAGGAGCATAGGTGACATTGAAATCCCCGCCCCAGACGATATAAGTCGAGCCAATCTCTTTTACCGCTTCCCATAAGGAGGAGAAGAAATCAGGGGAATCTGTATTGGGGCCGTAGCAGCATACCAGGGTCAACGAGTCAAGTCCCAGCCGCCCCCAAGTAAGGCAAAACCTTCCCTGGTCGTCACTGGTGGATCCAGCAGTATGAAAGGGCACGTTATTCTTAATCAATATAGCAGTTCCCCTGGCATAGGTGGCGTAAGACGAAAAGACCCTGTGCATTGACCATCGAGATGCGAAAGTAGAGGGTCGCAGGGGGTTAAGGTGGGTTTCCTGCAGCATCGCTACATGTATCTGATGACGATCTAAATAAGCTATAATCTGCCTCATCTTCCGAGGATCCCCCAGCCCTCCGACATTCCATGTAATAATATTTAGCGGTGTCGCTTCAGGAGTCATCTTGTATGTGAGTGAAAAAGTAGACAATGCCTAGCCAACTAGCATTACAATATGCATATCCAATATGAAACATTCCATGTGCAGCGCCAATAGTTGCAATCAACACCCACAGTGCAACCGTGCACATAATAAATACGCAGCGTAGAATAACAAGCCATTCCATACAATGCACTCCCTGTTTAACCCCACCTTCCTTCCCACCCACTGAAGCATCCCAAACATGCCAGTACCATACGACCACCCATCGCGTCCCGCCCTCCTCCCCAACAATAATAACAACAACATAGGTCTCACTAATCTCATGTAGTGGACCAAAGTGGGGTATAGCCCTATTGGGGCCATTCTAGGTGGCGACACAGCCACTCCCTATCCAAACAGTCCAGCAGTCGGAGCTGCCGCACATGCAGGCAGGGGTGCCCGGCGAGAAGATATGTGGCACAACACGGCATAGCGCAGTTACATAAGCATATATCATATAGCAGGGCTACCTCTCAACAAAGCCCTCCTCAACACATTATGCAAACCAACACAGTTCGGTACTCTTACTGCGGATCAGTGTCCACTTCTTCCATCGGGGAGTGCTGGGGATCTCCCACAGCTGCACCACTTTTAGACGACTTCTTTAGATGTTTTAGAAATTCCTCTACCTGTTGAGGCTTCGTAAAGAACCATTGCTCCCCCTGATGTGTGATTCGGAGTCTCGCTGGGTATAAAAGTGCATAGTCAATCTGTGCTTTGCGCAATTTATTCTTGACATCTACAAACTTCTTCCGTTCCTACTGAACCATGGGGGTGAAATCAGGATAGATGGAAAATTAATTACCGTCATAGGACAGCACTTGTTTGCTGCGTGCTGCTCGCAAGGCCACGTCTCGCTCTCCATAGTTTAAGAGTCGCGCTATTATAGGGCGCGGGGTGTCTCCAGGTTTAGGCCGAGGACCAAGTGATCTGTGGGCGCATTCGACGATGAGCTGAGTGGAAAAGGCCTCAGGGCATATCGCTGTCAGAAGCATTTTCTCTACATAATCCTCCATGCGCCCAGTGTTGGTCGACTCCGGTATGCCAAGAATGCGGACGTTGTTGCATCGACTGCGCGCTTCTAAATCTTCGTTCTTTGCCGCAATGATGCGCAGCAGGTTGTCCATGCGAGCCAACTGGGACGTGTGATGGGTAGAGACGTCTTCCGAATCAGAGATGCGCCGTTCCACTTCTTTAATCCGCTCATCGTGCCCATCAAGCTTGTGGGCGATAGCGTCCATCCGTGATGACATTCTGTCTACTTTATCTACAATGGTTGCAAACCCCTGTCACACCTCTCAGAGAATGTCCTGGACATCAGTGGTTTGGGAAGTTGTGGCAGCACCAGCACTACTATTCCCAGCTTGGTCCTGATCATCCTGCCCAGGACGGTTCGTTTTTTTGGCAACATCAAAATTGATTTTGGGCTGGCGCGTGTCTGGCTTACCCATTGCGCCAAAAAGGTATCGCAGAGGACGTTAACTCCGTGCTCTACCAGCGGGGCAGGATGTGCACCGTAGCACAGGGGAGAGCAACTCGAGTGCAATTGTGGTAAAAAAGGAGGAAATGAGGAGCTGAATTGGGGTGAGCACGTCACCGCCCCTGCAGCGGCTCCAGGGATCAAAGTGAAGCATGGAGTCAGAGGTAGTGAAGGGCCACAGGAAGAATGTCAATGCAGAATGCTCCAAGCCAGCGTGCTTGACTATTTGGCCTGTAACAAGGGATGAGGTCCATCACATAGTAGGCCAGTGGGACAGCCTACAGCACACACCTTGAGAAGCCCAGAAGGGCGAGATCGGGTCCCCGAGTCAGCACAGCTCCACCATGGGCTTTATGTGTAAAATGGCGCCGGCAGTACGCCACCCGCAGGCGTCGCTTTCTTTTCGCGCCACTGCCCTAGCAGATATAGGTCCCAGTAGGCTCCCGGGAGGGCGATCCAGGCCCGGGCATAATAGGAGGTCGCCTCCCTCAAAGTTACGATGCCCAGTGGTGTCTGGGGTTAGTTGGGTCTTCCAGCGCGGGAGGGCAGCGCCACAATGGCCGTACCGGTCTCGGGGCCCAAAAATATCACGGCAGCAGCATGCGGGCCGTTCACTCACCGCCGCTACACTGGGCTGATTATCCGCAGTTCCGTCACAGCCAGGGGTCCGGCAGCGGCAGAGAGGTCGCGCGCAGAGAGTCCCAAGCCTCCGAGTCTGGAGCAAGGGGATGCGGCCTGCGCGGCCTAGGCAGCCGCACCGCAGCACCGGACCAAAGTAGCCCCGTGGGCCGGCACTCAGGCTCCAGGAGGATCTCGAGCGGGCATGGCCAGCTTCCTCCGCTGATCATCGGGGCTGCAGGCGATCCCGGGGAACGAAATTCACCATGCTGGTACAGGGTGTTTAGTACCTGCGATCGGAGGTGCCAGAGTTCGCCAGTGAGGCCAGAGAAGGATAATAGGAAGGATTAATGGCGCCGGGCGGCAGGAGCCCACTAACTTGCGGCCATCTGCAAGTGCGCCACCTAGCGCCCCCTCGGATATGTAGTTAATTTGTTTAGACTCGATCTAGTGATCTCCACATGTGACATTTCTTAAACAAGGCAGTCAATCCATTTAACAATGCCTCATAGCATCTAGCTAACGCTATGTAGAGTCATCTATGACAACATTCAATTGCCACTGATGAATTATGGCATTTCAATTCCTGACAGACATGGTATAGCGCATAAACATGTTGCAACATAATTCTGAATTTACTCGTACTGACATTAGGGATTGGATTGGCCCACTGGAGGGTATGAGTAATTTAAGAATTATGTTGCAACATGTTTATGTGCTATACCATGTCTGTCAGGAATTAAAATGCAAGTAAAATGTACTACCCAGTAAACTGTAGGATGGGCAAACTTATAACGTATTCACTGTACTGAAAATCAAACATATACAAAATACACATACTATAAACCTGAAGTGAACAACCGTCTCAGGTAAAGCATAGACTAAATAACAATCACTAAAGTGAACAGCCCTATATCGCAACAAAATCTTCGCTGAACACCTGACAAGGCAAAATGTCTAGGCAAAATAACAGTAAGTAAAGCAGTCAACCGTATATATCGCAGAACTACGCTGTACACCTGACCAGGCAACATGTGTTAGGCAAAACACACTACGTAAAAAACTCTAAGGCAATCAACCATATAATGCAGGAACTGCGTCGCACACCTAGCAAGATAAATTGTCTCTGTACTTAAAAAACTCTAGGTCAATCAACCATATAAATCACAAACTGCGCTGCATACCTGAAAAGAAGAGATGTCTCAGGCTAAACCAAAGTACGTAGAAAACTCTTCACACAGCACAAGGGTAAATAACCTTAAACACAGTATCAAGCACATGTTAGCATGCAGTAACAGGGAGAAAATCCCTTAACAAACAAAATTCAGAAACAAAACGCAATATAAGACAAGAAGGCTAGAAATCAAGGATAGCCTCATTAAATTTCATGGCATAACTTACTGCACTCACGAAAATAAGTCAAGAAAAACGAGTAAAGCATAAAAATTAGAACACAAGGCGATAAGCAGTAGGTCACTGTAAATAAGAATAACCTAAAGCATATCATGTACTGACAACACAGACACCAAATAAAAAAAAATATTGTGGTGCAAACCAAGACGTCAGTAGCTTGTTGAGAAATTCAAATGTAAACGTCAGGGTGGTAAAATGTCTAACAAGTCCCCTGCCAATGCCAAAAGTCCTCAATAAAATTTTTTACATAGTTGCCGGTTCCATCAAAACACAGCCATCAGAGCTTATATGATAACTCAGTGACTCCTTGCGCCTCAAAGCACATTTCAATTCGCAGCAGCAGAGAAAGATTAATAAAATCCCTTGATGTAAGGGAGGTGAAACGCCACAAACAAGCTGTCCAGTTTGTAAAGGACACTGGTGGGGCTAGTAAGAGCGTTCTTTTCCTCCAGGTTTCAAGCTTCTTTAGTACATATCTCTTTAGTAGATTCCAGTAGTACAGTTCATCATCAGTTTCCTTTGTAGCAAGATCCAGGTTACCACAGCAGTATGAAATGTAAATTGTATTTCAACACATGCAGGTTCGTAATTCAAATCATCGCCAAAATGTCGTAGGTAAAAGAAGTCTGTCGTAAATAAAGCGCTAGTTACATATTAACTTTGTATAAGTTAATTGTAGGAGAACAGTAGAGTGCAACTCTAGCATCTGCTGACCAGCTCAAACTGACTCACACAGAACACCGAGTGCAGAGTTAGAACTAACTCAATTCTAGAACACAAGAAGTACATAAAGAGAAAAGGGTCAAACTAGAAATAAGCAAATACATTTACAACACATCTTGGGACGTTTTGGAGCTGCACGCTCTACTTATGTTGCAACCGCCGCCGAAGTGTTTCTTGCTTCCAAAATCGTGATAAATGTACAATTTGTTGGATCGCTAGCCTCGTAACTGCATACCAATATTGCACCTCTTTCTTGGGTTCTTTTGCTACGAGTCCACTCTACTGTTGCGAATGTTCATGAAAACGACACTGTCTCCCTAGAAATCCACTCCTCTTCCTCACTGGTCAGCAATATCGTCGCCAAAAATGTCGTAAATAAGCCTGCCTCTCTCTCCTAGATTCCAACAGCCTGTATTCTAGTAGTCGAAGCTTGTAGTTGCCAGGAGCTGGTTGCCAGGGCAATAAAACATTACATAGACAGCATGGAATATAACATATCCTCTCTCTTAAATAAACAACAAAATGGAAGAGTTTTGATCATACCTATTCAGACTAATTGCAGACATAGTCTTGGAACTTTCTGGGCAGTACTCTAAAATGAACATTTCGTTTTCTGCTGTGAAAATCATTACATTCTTTTTCATCTTCTGATTTACACTTTAACCACTCACGAACCTCAAACTCACTGCACTTGGCAACGCGATTGGCATTCCACCATTTACAATCAGAGAGTTTCAAAAGCTCACCTTTGATCAATAAAAAATAAAATCTTCCTAGGCTCCGATAGTTTGGAACTACCTTTACCATGAATAGTTCCTATTTGTACTCTTACAAACATACCTAACTCAAACAACCTCGGTTTTTTGACCAACTTGTCATTGTGCCTCTGCTCAAAAAGGTGTTTCACCTGTTACAGAATGTGGGGTGGTCCTGTAATTCCACAGCATCTTCTTCACAAGACTCTTCCAACATACTTTGCTATGCAGAGCCATCTGGATGCATTCACCTAAAACACGGTTGAAGCTTTCTATTAAACCATTTCCTCTTGGTTGATAGACTGGTGTCCTAAGCTGTTTGATGTCCCATTTTGTAAGAAACTCACTAAATTCATTAGACTCAAATTGAGGTCCATTATCTGACAACATTTTTGCAGGACATCCTTCTCTATGAAAAATCTCTTTTGCAAAAATCTATTACATTACTGGTTTTGACTTCTTGCACAAAAGTTACCTCACGGCATTTACAGAAATTATCTATCAATACAATTGCATACTTACTGCCAACACCTAATATCTCAGAAGGGCAGCAAATATCTATATCTACCCTTTCCCATGCATGCATTGGCATTTTCACATGATGAAAGGGAGCTTCTTGTACCACATGGGCCTTGTCGCTACTTGAACATGCCACCCATTCTCTCACAAATCTCTTGATTTGCCTGTCCCTGCCTGGCCACCAGAAGTCTTCTCTGGCTTTCCTCTTTATAGCGGTCATGTCACCATGGCGCTCATACAAAAGTTCTATTAATTTAGGTCTCATGAGATAGGAACTACCAACTTGTCATTCCTCCTTAGAATTCCCTTCACCACTGATAATTCGCACCAAACTTCCTTATGTTATAACAGGCCATCATGTAGTTTCCATCCCTCTTTCATCAGTAAACAATCAATAACTCTTTTCATCACAACATCTTCAACACTGGCTTGCTTTCATTCTGATTCTTCAATTGCCTGACATACAACAACTAAATCAGCCACCACCCAGTCATCATCTATTGTGTTAAATTCTTCTTTATCCTATTTTACTACAGGAAGACGTGATAGGCAATCAGCGTTTATGTTCCTTACTCCTGGTACATACTTCACAGTAAAATTGAATTCTTTCAGATGATATATCCACTACGCAATGCACTGTGTGGCTCTGCCCGCACACGCAGTGGAAAATATGTCAATCAGGGGTTTGTGATCTGGTGTGTAATTCAAAATTTGCACCCCACACAAATGTACAAAAGTGCTGCACTCCCCACCAACACACTAATGCTTCCTTCTCTATGATGGAGCACATGCATTCAGCTCCCTTGAGCATGCATGATGCAAAGGCCACCACTCTTTTCTTTCCATCATATATTTGCATTAACACTGCACCCAACCCGTACCCACTGACATCTGTCACTATAATGCACTTATCCTTAGGACTGAATGGTTTTAAGGCAGTTGCTTTTGCAATGGATTTCTTCACTTCATTGAAAGGGCATTGGCAGTCGTCAGTTCTTACAAAGGTCACATTCTTTTTCATCAATTCACGCAAAGGGAACACACGGTCAGAAAAAAAAAAAAAAACCTTGAATAATACTCAGCCAGACCAAGAAATTACCTTAACTGGTCTTTATCTTTCGGAATTCGAGTTTTCTCTAAATCTAATTTGAGCTTAGTTTTAATTCCTTCTTGGGATAATGTGTGGCCTAAATAATTCACCTCTGCTTGACAAAACGTACACTTCTGTAGACTTATAGCTAGGCCAGCTTCCTCTTGTTTGTTAAGTACAATTTTTAACAGATTGTCGTGCTCAAGTTTATCTCTACACCAAACCAAGACGTCATCTTGAAAAACAAGCACAAAGTGGATGTCCTTTAAAACTGTTTGCATCACCCTTTGGAAAACTGCAGAGGCAGAAGCCAGTCCAAAGGGCATTCAAACAAACTTTCAGGAGTTATGAAGGATGTAAATTGTTTAGATTCTGGTTGTAACAAGATCTGATGATATGTACTTGACAAATCCAGGGCGGAAAAAAAGCCAACATTTCATTGATATGAGGCAAGGGATAACGGTCTACCCATATACATTAATTCAAGTCTCTTAAGTACACACACATGCGACACATGTGGATGCTGACATTGGGTTTGCGTGTGATTACAATTGGACTCAACCATTCTGATGCCTCTATTGGTTCGATGATACCTTCCTTGAATAACCTATTTAACTCGGGAAACATCCTTTACAACGCAACATTTACCACGCAGTGCCTTTACGACGCAACTTTTACAACTCAAACCATTACAACGCATTGCGCTGGGGGGCGCTCTAGGATAGGGAATACGTTTAATTTACTGTCCAACACCTTCCCTACTGTCCACGGGGACTGGAGTTGGAATAGTAAATTAAACTATTCACTATCCAGTACCCCAAAGCGCTATGCGTTGTAAAGGTTTTCGTTGTAAAAACCGTGTTGTAAAGGCATGCGTTGTAAAAGTATGCGTTGTAACGTCATACATCCATTTAACTCTTCCTTGAGGGGTCTCCTCAATGCTAAAGGTACATTTCACACCTTGTGTACCTTGGGAGAAAACTCTTTCTTCAGAATTATACAATGTCTGAACTTTCTAAGACAACCTAAATCTTTTTTTAAGAGATCCGGGAACTTGCATACCTATTCATTATCATTATAATTATCATCTTGTGATTCAGTAAGAAGTACTTGTCAAGGGTGGTTAGGATTGAGTATAATGTTTAAAGCTTGTTGCTCTCTCCATCCAAGTAATGATTTTTATTTTTCAACTACAAATATTTTAGCCACAGCCTCTCTATCTTGAAACTTAATTGTAGATGAAAAGAAACCAATCACAGGTAGTTTTTGTCCAAGTACCCCACTGGAATCACATCTGCAACTTGTAGTTCCTTAGAACCTAAGTTCGCCCAGTTTTGTTTATCAATCAAAGTAAAAGGGGAGCTTGAATCAGCCCACATTAGTATGATTTTGTTATCTATACCAATGTTGCATTCAGGCGGGTTGTATGCATCGCTAATGTTTCCACACATATCATTGACACCGTTAATTACCAATACTTCAATGTCACTATCACTACAATTGTTTACGTAATCATCTCTAATCACATTTATAACAGGTTTTGAAAGAGACATATCAGTAGCCTTGCAAACTCTTGAAAATCGGAAAAATTATTTTGCATTTAAAACATATACTCTTTAACGCAGGACAATGAACAGCATCAGATGAATGCCTGTTGCTTCCACATCTGTAACATAACTTTTTCATATTAGTAAATTGTTTTTTCTTTTCATTTTTGTTTTCTTCTGTTCCCCACTTTTTTTTTGGTTAAGACTTAAATCACATACTTTAGATGTATTGGGCTCAACAGAAGGTTCAACACATGTTAAATCCTTAACATACTGTGAAGTATTCTCTATGTGTTTGGATATTTCAATAGATTTATCTAAACTGGGGTCCATTAAATCTAATAGTTTTTCCTGAACCTTCTTGATATTCGTAGCATTTATTAACTGGTCCCTAATAATCTCATCCCTAAGATCTCCAAATCTGCATGTAGTTGCTAATCTCCTCAAAGCTGCAACGTATTGTTCAATTTTTTCCCCATGCAACTGTTTGCAGGAAAAAATGTATGCCTCTCCACAACAATGCTTAACTTCTTTCCATAGTTCTCCTCCAAAATTGCCATGGCTATTTCGTGTACATATTAGTCGTCATCAGATTCATCTGCATTCCTTTCACCAGCGGCAGGTTTAGGAAGAGTTTTTAATACTTTCCTGCCCTCTACACCTAAATGATGCTTCGAAATTGCCAGTTTTCTATTGGCAACATAGAAATCGCCTCCAATTGTTTCCATTTATGTAGAAAAGGACTCCTTCCAATCCTCCCAGTCCATACAAGTGGAACCAGGTACTTGTGAAAATGTGGGAGGAGGAACAATAGCTTGGTTTGACATAGTTATAATCCAGATAACTGATAACCAATTCCTAAATATAGAAAACAGCACTCCTGGAATACTTTGCAGTAAATAAGTATCTACAAGATTTACCCTCTGGTAACAGGCGGTGTACCCATCACCGACGTCCTCTGTTGCTCAGAAACCAATTTCTGTTTGGTGACAAGCGGTGTGCATGCCACCAATGATTCCTTCCATGACAACATGTGCTTGTCTCTGACGTTCTCCTCCTCAGCCTTAATCTTCCGAAAGGCTTTCTTGTTAACGGAAATATTTCAACACTTCAGCAAAAAAGCTATACAGTGCGAGGAAATTGCAGGTGTAAAAAAAAATCACTACCAAGATGTCGGCATGTACAATGTGACATCAGAAAACGTGGGGTCACGCAACGTCGAGCTGCATCAGCTCTGTGAAGATAAGAACACTCTACGTAGAGCACAGAAGCAAGGTGGCTCAAGTCGAAGAACAAGAACTCCCCCTTGATTCTTCGTGAGACGCTGTGATGATTCAAATGGTGTTTTCGCTCACTCGTGCCCACAGTCACTGGCCCAACGAACCGTTGAAAAGTAAGTTTAACGACTTACAATTTTCTGTATGAGTAATTCAACAGCAGCTGGATATGGTCGCCCAGGTACAGGCACCCACGCTGCTGGGGGTCTTCAGTACTGCTGGAAAGCGAAGTTCTTGCCAAATCAGTCCAGATCAATACCGATCCAATAAAAAAAATATTTGCAAGTTAAGTTCTCACCCTCTTCTTCTTCATGGGGTGTATTCCATCCTCGTCGCCAATTTAAAGAGGGAAAACACAACTTAAAGTTAAAGAACTGACTTTAATAAGTATAAGAACTGGAACCCCCAACAGCCGTCCTCCTGAAGCAATGCCTGCCTCTCTCTCCTAGATTCCAACAGCCTGAATTATAGTAGAAGAGGCTTGTCATTGCCAGGAGGTGGTTGCCAGGGTAATAAAACATTAGATAGACAGCATGGAATATAACAATCACCACACATTCCAACACTCATCCTGGCTGAGCAGTAGGAAAGAAATGCACAAGAGAAAGGAGAGGCGATAATCAATTACAACAATTTGTTACTATATCCAAATTTTATTTGTGCAAGTGGATCAAACAACCTAACATGTTTCGGTGATCAAGGCGCATTGGTCACCCCTAGCCAAGGTGACTTGATTACCGAAACACGTTGAGTTGTTTGATTCACTTACACAAATAAAAACTTTGGATTAATTAACAAAGTAGATACATAGATAGATAGATAGACAGACAGACAGACAGACAGACAGACAGATAGATAGATAGATAGATAGATAGATAGATAGATAGATAGATAGATAGATAGATAGATAGATAGATAGATAGATAGATAGATAGATAGATAGATAGATAGATAGATAGATAGATAGATAGATAGATAGATAGATAGATAGATAGATAGATAGATAGATAGATAGATAGATTTACAAGGCTACATTTACTAAACATTATCTATAGCAGTATAGCTGTACCTCCACCCTGAGCCGGTGTAATAAGATAGGCTGTAGCCGAGATGTGATGATTTAAGTAGGTTTATTGATTAATTATAAGTCCAAATCATAGGATCATTAAAGCCCCACCAGGGGCACCTCTCTTGCTGCTCAGCCCTCTCTTCCAACTGTCATCCATCCACCAGGCATCCCACACAGCAGGCAGAAAAGTGGGGTTCCCACTTCAGGAAAGATAGTTCACAAATTGTAGTTCACAAATTATAATAGTCCCTGCGCTCTTCACACTGAACAGGAAGTGGCCACAATGGAAGTAGAGGCAGGCTGGAAGAAGCGTGACGCTGTAACTAGGCAGGGACTGGCATACTTAAACTGTATTCAGGCATTAAATGGCACATCCAAAGTTGTGGGCGACCGGTAGTAGGTCACTGGTGGGGCTTAGTTGGGATGCCAGAAAGTTTGAGTAGCTTTAAATAAATTATTTTATCTTACTTGTTACTTTCAATCTTAATCACGAAGGGGCATATTACCAAGGGTGGCGATAGGCAATTATCGCCAGTTTAGCGGCCGTTTTAGGCCACTAAGCGGAGATAATTCTATCGCTCTATTAGCAAGCTGTTGCTAACTGATGTTAGCTACAGCTTTTAGGCGATAGCGAGCGGTTTGGGGCCCGCTTTGCATGTCAGAGATATTTATCGCTAATGACATGCAAAAGTGGGCGTACCCAACCTGTTAGCGACTGAAAGCAGTCGCTAACGCCGCTATTGCCTATTAGCAAGGCAGGCGTAGCGATGGAAATATTCCCGCTATCGCCAAAAACTAACGCCTACTCAGACCAGTTCTTAGCCATGTTATCCAATTAGAGGTGGATAACATGGCTAAGAGCATTTTGACGCTAATGCGTGAATATCGCTGTATTCTCAGCGATATTCACGCATTTCGCCGCTATCGCTGGATATTTTAGCACAATGGAGAAAAACGTTGCTAATAGCATGTTTTCCCTGCTAACATATCCAGCGATAGGCAGCGATAAAAAAATCGTCGCTAAGCCTATTTAGCGATAATTATCGCTACTTGTTGGTAATATGCCCCACAGTTTCTTGATGTTTTTGCAGAGTAGGTTCAGTCCAAACGTCGCCAATCAATCAATAAACCTACTTAAATCATCACATCTTGGCTACAGCCTATCTTATTACATTTGGAGACAAGGATGGTATGATTTAAGAAGGTTTATTGATTAATTATAAGTCCACATCATAGGATCATTAAAGCCCCACCAGGAGCAGCTCTCTTGCTGCTCAGCCCTCTCTTCCAACTGACATCCATCCACCAGGCATCCCACACATTCTATATTACCTCACACACTCAAACATTCCACCATTCATCCACATAGGCTGAGCGGCAAGACAGGTTAGTGAGGAAGGTACATAGCATCCAAACCAGGATACCACAGCCGGCCCCCTGCCCTTCTCCCACCCTGTCTCCCCTCTGCTTGGATCATTCAACCAAACTACTCCTTTGCTGCCTAATTTTCTTTTTTCATTCTTCTGAGGCGTCTGTGTAAAGAAAGCATATCTTCCTATTCTCCACACATTTCCAATTTCCTCACCTTTGTCGCAAAAACCTGGAAATGTATTTAAAATGAAGAAATGTGTCAGGACACTCCGCCGAAAACGGGGACTGTCCAGGGAAAATCGGGACGTCTGGTAACCCTAGTCAAATTGTAATTACTTCTATCTGGCAGGTCCCGGGCCAGACCCACTCGAAGAAGAGAGCGGGAAAGCAACCTGAAAACGAGTACTTTTGGTTTGCCAATATTAGGTAACGAACTAGGATGACAGGGTCACGGTGGTTTCTTATGGTCGATCTTTACATTGTGACACTGGTGTTTCCCAGAACCTGCTCCTACAACAATCGGAGTTGGCTTCCATAGCAACATCTAGGATTGCGCAGAAGGCTCTTCTCGAGGCGCAGGAATATTACATTAGGAATGGTGTACTGAGGACATCTAGTGGTCATGTTGCAAACATGCAATTGGATTTTCTCTGCTCTCAATAAAAACATGTTTTAAGGCAACAATCAGGTCTTGCTCTGCTCTTTTGTCTGATTCGAACGCATTATATTTAAATTAAAAATACATGTTTAAAAGTTATGGTCAGGGGGATACAGTTACGCGTGGAAGCAGAAGATCTCACGTGGTGAGGGAGAAATGGCAGTGCAAACATCGTACAATAATGGATGCCAGTGCCTAAAGCTCTGGGGGCTTATTTATGAAAAGTGACGCATCGCTGCGTGAAAACAGCGATGCGTCACTTTTCACTGCGCACTCCTTGCGACACCAATGATGCGTCATATTTAATGTATGACGCATCATGTCGCAAGGAGTTACAGATACGTCAGTATTTCTGACGTATCTGTAAGCGCAAAAGTGACGCATTGCTGGAGTGTGTCACAAAAGTGACGCAACTCCAGCAATGCGTCCTTTCACATGGGGAAAGCCCCATGTGAAAGGGCTTGCGTCAGTCTTACGCCTGCTGTGAGGCAGGCGCAAGATTTTGACGCAACAGCGTCCTAAAAGTGACGCAGTGAAATCGCATAGATTTCACTGCGTCACTATTACGAGGCTTTTTGCGGGAGAACGCCCCCTCTGCATACATTATACCTGACGCAGGTATAATGTGGCGCAGGGGTTTAAAAAGTGACGCATCTACCTAGATGCGTCACTTTTTAAATATGGCGCAACAAGGCGCATGTTTTACGCCGCCGATGCGTCACAAAAAGTGACGCATCAGCAGCGCAAAACTGACGCAAGGCCTCATAAATGAGGCCCCTGATGCGGCCCCCGCTTTTAAATGTCACTGTGCAAATACCAAGGTTGCTTAGTCTTGAACCCACCTCAGGCCTCTTTAATAATAGACTGACAGACACTCCCTCTCCGTTTATATCACTAATGCGGTCCCTGTTTCTCCCTTTGTGAAGGTTTTTCTGTCTTTCCCTTCATCCTTTTTTTCCCTTTGTACGTTTTCCAGCTTCTGTTCTCGGGAAAAATAAGTGTTGCTCCCAAAAATGAGTGCACTTAGCTCCCACTGGCAACCACAGTCTCAAATTAAGAACTGATCAGGGAGGAATTAAAAATACGGTCCGCTTCAAGAAAAAACAAGAAAAGATGGAAAAAAAAACATTCCAAATGGGCAGTGTTTTTTGGACTACTTCACGTTCGTTAAATGCCGTGGATTATTAATAATACAGATGGACAGCCTGTCACCCAATGACCAAAGGCAGCTGAACCACAGTGGCCAGTGTTGGAAAGGGGTAGTCTAAAAGCCCCTTTCTGCATGTATGTATGTGCATGTTGTGTGGTGGAATGAGCTCACCACTAGACATCTAAAGCTCTCTAAGGACAAGACCTAAAAGCAAGGGTGCAGAACCATGGGAATGCAGGCTCTCTGTCCTTGGAGAAAGCTCAGCCCATTCCTGGGAACACATCTAAAACAACTCCTTTCCAAAAAAGAAGCTTAAAACTGCTATGAAGTGGTTTTTTGTGCTGCTGGGATTCAGTGTCCAGATGTACAGCAGCGAACACTTTTCAAGCCGATGGTAATCCCTGCAGGCCCGGACTGGCCGTTGCGGGCACCGGGCAATCCCCCGGTGCGCCGCAAGGGTTGGGCCGGTTTTGGGCCCCTGGGGGCCGTTTTTGTTACAGGGCCGTTTTTGCAGCATCGGCCCTGTAACAAAATCGGGCGAAAACCAGCCCCGGCAAAGAGCTCGGTCGCTGGGGGGCCGGCCGAGCACTTTGCCAGGGCCGGGTTTGGTTCCCAGTCCAGCCCTGAATCCCTGCCTTGCTTCTTCCCACATATAGATCCAAAACGAACTAATGAAAAAAAAAAGAGCACTACAAAAGTATTCAGCTCTTTGTCACAGACTGCCCCAGCACCTTTTAAGCCATCTATTAGGTTACTGACTAGAATGTCTTTGTTGCTTACAGCTAATTGTGCCTGGAAGTGACTGCAAGATCTTCCACACACACTTTCAATAAGACAATAGCCACCTTAAAAAAATAAACTCATACAATAAGTAACTAATCCGTATTAAACCTGTTAGAAATGGGATCTCTGGTTGGCTAAGGCTTCCGCCAAAGCCAGGCAGAGAACACCACTTTAGTCAGGGCAAGGGAGTGACACTCCAAGATAACCCCTGCTCACCCCCTTGGTAGCTTGGCACTAGCAGTCAGTCTTATCCCGGAGGCAATGTGTAAATCATTTGCACACGCACTCATCCGCAACAACATCCCAGGCACACTACAAAAGGGACTCCACACAAGGTTATATCAAAAATAGCCTTTGTATTTTCAAAACACATTAGAATAGTAAACACATACTGTAAACTGTGCCGACTGGCACTGGGCAATATTCACAAGGGATTATGTACACCTGACAGG
Organism: Lissotriton helveticus; assembly: GCF_964261635.1. Taxonomy (NCBI): domain Eukaryota; kingdom Metazoa; phylum Chordata; class Amphibia; order Caudata; family Salamandridae; genus Lissotriton; species Lissotriton helveticus. Next base: position 1,145,745,618 of record NC_136063.1, on the reverse strand, counting down.
GCCACATGGTAAAAGTAAAATAGATCATAAAACGTACAACCAGTAAACACTGGTAATCACTGTACTTTGCATCAGTCTGTGAAATAAACTACATTATGCACAGTAGCACACTAGTCTAAATACCTTAGACCGTAACCACCTAAGTATAACTCACATTAGGGGCGTAAATCACACAGTGAAGTATAATCTCACTACACCAACTATAATACGCAAAACAACCTCATAATCATAAACCATTTTAGAGGTATCAAATAGGGTGCATAAAACTTACTATACACAATACATTTCCTAGCACCAAAATCATATGAGCACATAAATCACATTAGGGCCTGTTGCCCTATAAATGTAAAAATCCCCCTTGGCCAACTAGCCATCTCAAATAGGGGGGCTGCCCAATATCCACAGAGTAAGGGCTGCTGCCTAGGCAGCGAAGGTCAATGGTGCGCCACTGCGCCACTGCGCCACTGCGCCAAACCTAAACGTTGCAGCTGCCCACTACTTGCTGGGCAGCTGAGAATCTCAAAGGAAGGCATAATTGTAGCAGCTGGTACTAAGTGATGCACAGCTGTGGAAGGCCTGGCATTTCTGTGCCACTTCTGTCCCTCTCAAGGACTCTCTCAAGAATTGCGCCTAAATGGTGCAGCTGGCACTAATTGCTGCGCAGCTGTCGATATCAAGTGTAAAAATGAGGCAGGGGCCCTTAGTTGCCCTTAAACAAATATGCCCCACATTGGAGCCACCTGGCTCTGGTAAGAAGCATGTCCCCAAGCACTGGAGAAAGGACACGTGTTCTTCCGACCTTGGAAACAATTATGGGCCCCCTTTGGTTGGAGCCATCTGGGCTCTAGAACACATACTGCGGGCAGTGGAGCCATCTGGCTCTGAAAGTAATCTTCCCCCATGGAGCGCACTGGCTCCGTAGATAATCAGCCAAACGTTGGAGCCCTCAGGCTCAGGAAACAATTGTGGGGCATTGGAGCCATCTGGCTCTGAGGATCATCTGCCCATCACTAGGGCCACGCGGGCTCTTAAACCAAAAGATGACCCGCGGTTGGAGCGGCCCACCACTGCGAGCCCGCTCAACAAATGGGCACCCTGTGCTTCTCTCTGGACTCCACCAAAGGGAACTGGAGGACATGGTCCCATGGGACCTCTGGACCCCCACGGGGGCCCTTTAGACAGTTACTGCCACATTGGAGTGACCGACTGCACGAACGGGACCGCTCTGACCGGGTGCCTCTATCTGGCGCCCCCGCCTCCAGGCAGCTCTCCTCACCAGGCTGCTTTCCGGAGGTGGCGGGGGACACTGTCTCTTCTTCGCGGTCTGCCGGGGCTCTCCAACGCTCACGGAAGCCTCAGCGGGCTTCATCGAGTCAGCGGGCGGGGCTCTCTCTTTCTCTCAAGACCCTCGCTGGCGGCAGCTGCACCTTTCCTTCACCCAGGCCCCCCCGGGGACCTGAGACTCTCTGGTGCATCCCAGGGAGGCAGGGTAGGCTCCCGTCCTCCCCTCTGGCAGTACCACCTTCCGGCCACACTCGTCACTTCCGTACGGTGGCCTCGCACACAGTCAGGTTGGCCACGGATCGTGGCGATCCTTCGGGTGGTGACATATGAGGGGTAGGCGCCCTCGGTAATTAAAGAGCAAAGCAAGGTGGGCTCCTGCCATCTGAAACTCAGCAATAAGCGGCCATATGGGGTAGGCACCCATAGTTAAATAAAACTAAGCGGGGTGGGCACCCGCCAGGCCAGCAGCACGGGGGAATCCCTATGAGAGGGGTTCCCTCACCAGGGGCTGCAGCACAGCGCTGGGCGGCCCCCAGGCTCTCCCTCGCTGGGGGTAAATCCAAGAAAGAAAGCAAAACGCTCACAGGGCACTAGGGAAGCCTAAAGTCCATAAGGCAGAAGCAAAAGGAGGCAAAAAGGATCCAAGAAGTCCTCCAGACATCCAGGGGCAGAGCGGGGCCCAGGGAGGCAAGCCTTCCCCTGAGCCCCAACAGCAGCACGCACCTGGCAGATTGAAGTCCAAAACAAGAACATTAACTTGGGGTCACAGCCCCTTATTTATACAGCTAAATCCTTTGTCTAAAACTGTAGGGAAAGGGGAGAACCAGATACAACTGGTTCTGGAGCACTTTGTTTTGCTCAGCTCCCCTCCCTATTCACAGGACTGGCCAGGGCCATCAGCCGCACCACAGGAGGTGGAGCCAGTATTATGGAGGAAAGGCCCAGCCCATACCAGGTCCCAGGTGCAACTCCTCCCTCTCATCTACATGCATATCTCCCTAGTCACCACGGGCACACCCATCCTGGCTCCTGGAGCCAAGCATACCAGCCAGCCCCTGTCAATCACAGGCCAGACATGCAATTCACATCAGGGAGGCAGACACTGCACACAGAAATGCCAACTTCTAAAAGTGGCACTACACCGCTAGTCACAATAAATCTGCGCACACCATTGCGCAGCATTTGATCTCACGAGTTCGCACATACCAAACTCACCCCTGCACTCCTCTCACATCAGGAATTACCATGAACACTCCTATCCCCCATGCATTCCTATGGGAGGGCAGGTCAATCTCACCACACGCACTCAGAGAGCGCACTCCCTTTACACTGGGCCACAGTGCTAAAGTGCGCAGAGGCCACAAATCACTAGTATCAGGTCATAATAAAAGGCAAAAATGTTCACTGGTAAACCTTCAAAAAGGGCCAAGTCCAACAACACCTATGCCCCCTTTCTAGTTATATAACTGAGAAACGTGAAGCATGCCAGCACCATTACATATCTTTCAATCTCTCTCCTTCAATCCAGAGGTCATTAATCTTCTCTATTCCACCCCCCTTCTTCGTGGATATAGCCTATCCCGGGCTATTCTATTAATAGACTTGGGGCTAGCTATACAATCCTTACATTTTGTGACTCGCAAATTGTTTTGCTTTGCGACTTACAAAATGCAATGTACAACAGTGTCACGGACACTGTTAGTGATTCAAAATGGGGTTGCAAATTACATGTCTCATCAGTGTTCATGAGCGAAGCGCAATTTGCGACCCCATTTGGAATGGCTAGCACTCCCAGGGATGGTGGACTGCTGGGGTCAGCAGAAAACCATGTCTGGGACTGCTTTTTAAATAAAGCAGTTTTCTTTTTTTGTAAATTCAGTCCAGTTTCTTTAATGGAAAATGGGATGCATTTAAAAAATACGAATGCAAAGTTCAGTTTCATTTTTTAAGGGCAGGCAGTGGTCCCTGGGACCACTGCCTGCTGTTAAAAAACATTTTCTCACACACTCACAAAGGGAAAGGGGTCCCCTAGTGACCCCTTCCCGTTTCTAAGTGGTCTACCACCTACTTGAAGTAGGTGGTAAACTGCTAGTGTTTTGAGGCCCCAAATGCGGTCCCAAAACAATGGTCTTGCTATTATAAAGGGACGCCCTTTCCTAATAGCGAGAGTTGCAAATGCAACGATGCGAGTCAGTGACCCGCAAAATAACATTTGTACATGCCATTACCCTTTTTTACGGTCGTAAAAAGGCCAATCTCCCGTTTGTGAGTGCAAAAAAGGGTCGTACATCTGGCCTTTAAAACCAGAGCATTATTTAAAAATGAAATGCTGAGGACCAACGATCTGCTCCAAATCCCACCACTGGATTTATTGAATAATGGTGGGGGGAAATACAAAGATAAGTAGCCTTGATTCCACCTCATGCCTCTTTCATACAGTACCAGATACTCTCTGCCCCTATGTCTTTCTTGTTAAGGTTGCTTTTTATGTCACTTAAGATTCTTTTTTATCCCTGTTTTCCTCCTTCTGCACTGTTCCGTCTTTCCTTCACTCCTGCATTCCCTTTTTTATGTGCTTTTTTTCTCTTGCTCTTTGGATCAAAGTCTGATGAGGAACAATAATCGCTGGTTCCCAAAAATGATTGCTGATGGGCCACACCTGCAACCCCTGGCTCAAATTAAGCACTGCTGAAAGCCTAAGAGCACATCCTTCCCGAACTCCATCAGAAAGGCATGTCACCAATGCCTCTGGTGGGTGTGAGTATAATGATGAATATAACGAGGAACACACTCAGGTTTAGTCAGGGTGTGATGTATATTTCCATGAGGTTGGAAAACACTAGTTGTGCATGTTTATTTCTCCATGATGAAAGCTCTGACCCCTGACGCATTCTCAGGATCACCCAACCCCTGTTTAGGAAATTAGAGCATCCAGGCACTATTATAGTCTCTCATTCTACTAATTATATCAACAACACATGACACTGCGGAACCAGTCCAATCATACCCCAGCACGGTCTGATTATACCCATTATACACTATGTTTGTGCGATACACCATCTTGCAACAGCTAGTTCTTTCAAACTTGATACATTCTAAGATATTTTAAATACTATGGGGTGTATTTATGAGCCCTTGCGTCACTTTTGCACCGCCAGTGCGTCACTTTTTGTGATGCACCAGCAGGGCAAAAAATGCGCCATGTTGTGTCATATTTACAAAGTGATGCATCTAGGTGGATGCGTCAATTTGTAAATCCCTGCGCCACATCATACCTGCGTCAGGTATAATGTATGCAGGGTGGGAGTTCTGACGCAAGTAAGCCTTGTAGAAAAGTGCAGTGAAATCTATGAGATTTCACTGCGTCACTTCTAGGACGCAAATGCATCAATATCTCATGCCTGCCTCACAGCAAGCGTAAGACTGTCGCAGGCACCCATTGATGGAGTTGCGTCACTTTCGTGACACACTCCAGCAATGCGTCATTTTTGCACCTACATACACCACCACAGCTTCCAGTCAGCTGGAGGAATCTTCAGATGACAGTTCCAAAGCAAACATCCCAACAGAGTCAGGACAGGAGGGGAAAAGGTTAAACAAATGAAGGTAAATGATAACACTTGATTAAACCATGTGACAACAAAGGGCATTGTTTTAGAAAGATCTGCAGATAATGCAGCAGATGATGGAGTATGTGTTACACGCTATAAATCAATAGTTATGCAGAAAACACCGTGGCCCAAGTCTTATCTGTCAAAGAACTGCACTTTGCACTCTTGGACCTGTAGTTTATCTTTAAATATTAAGAAAATTGGACTGGCAGTCCCACCATGCATATTTTATTGCAGATCTATAATGTATCACAAATAAAAGATGCAGTTTTGCAAACCATTTCTCAGCTGAAATTTGTATTTGCTTATAATTTGCTCAAAAGGCTACACTGGTCTTCTTGTCCACATTCAGAGCACCTCCTATCTGTCACAGTCACGCTCAGCAATGAGGTAGCACATGTTAAATACATTCAAGACACAAATTAAATGTGTTTGCCACAACATTTATTTTATACTTGCCTCGTGATTTGGCTCAAGCTTGGCTCCCCCCATTAATTTTCTGGCTTACCCACTTCTAAGTATATATATATATATATATGCACTTTAGACAGTGCAAAGGCAACAAAAAATAATAAACCAAAAAACAGGTCTTCTGCACTTTGCTGTTGAATTGCGTTTACACCTGCACAGTCTTGTGTAACTGGAAATAAACTCCGGCTTGTTTGGACATTTTACCTGCTGTTTTAGTGCCACCTGCTGGCCATCTTGTGGTACGGCTCGTGAAGCCTAGACAGTGCTAATTCTCCAAAGACCAACTTATTGTCGACAGTGTCCCTTAAGAAAAGAAATGACTCATAAGTAGCCAGTAATACTTCAAGCGAGCTGGGCACTACTGGCAGAAATAAAATCCCCTAAATTGCAGTGATGCATCGCCAGGATGCTAATGCGTATCCCTTGTAAGATGTATTTCAGAGCAGAGAACATGATTTGGCAATTATGATTTCGTATCAGAGAGGGATTCATCTCGGCCGAACAGTTAATATATCATTGCGCATCGGTTCTTTGTGCTCGTGTTCTTTAAAAATGCAACGTGTCAAAAGGATGATTTAGCATAAAAGCAATCCTTTCTGGGCTTCCAATTTCATTCAGGGTGTCCAACATCTGGAAAATCATGTCACCATTTCACCTCTCTGCACTCTCTCGTAAACATTTTTATGTATATATAGAATTTTTTTCAAAAAATCGATAGAAATTGGATATATATGTATAATATGCATAAAAAAGAAGCAGAGAACTCTTGGTAGTTCTCAAGTTTAGGTGGAAAGCATAATATATATAGTTGCAGGGAAGTTATATTTAGGTGCTGAATTTACTCTCACAAAACCATAGAAATTCACTAGTTATAGTTATTGTTCACTCAAGTTACTATAGCTTGTGCCCCCACCATGTACAGTTTTATCATCAATAATTTTACTGCATTTGTCGCAGTGATAAGATCAATGATGCCATAGAAGGTGTCATCAATGATGTGACATGTGGAGTAAATAGCTGAGCATGGTGAGGGCTCGAGTTATAGTTACCTTAGGGAGCAAGTTATAGTTATTTGGATTAACTATAAATGCTGAAATTCTATGGTTTGTGCGAGGAAATTTGGAACCTAACTATAACATCCCTGTAACCTCTGGTTTTATCAGTGAATTTCTATGGGTTTTTTAGCACGAACATTAATTTAACCTATGGCCAGGTCCTGCGGCCAACCCTGCCACATGCACCCAAACCCAAGCTGCGCACGGCCTTTGGCAATGCACAGCATGGGGTCGGATGCAGTGGGTGGATTATTTTTCTTCATTATTGTCTGGATCACAGGTGGATCTGGGGATCCACGGACCGGACAAAAAACTTTCAACACAGCAGCTAAACTGACTAAAGTATACGTTTTATAAATTTGGTGGTGATTCATCAGGCGGCGCCAAAGTCATTGGCAAAACATAAAATGCTCTTCCCATATATATGTGTATATATATATATATTTATATATATGTAGCTCCACTTCTCCACCATGCAGGCTTTGTGAAATCCTGGTGGGTGCCATGTTGCACGAGGGTGGAACTCGTGATAAATATTTGCTCCAAAGCTTGCACTCTTAAAGCAGGCACAGGCACTCACGGGGGTTATTTAGCAGCACACCTTTAATAATGCAGACACGTTTCAGCCGTAGCTTTCTTCAGTGCAGGAAGGTGCGTGAAAGTTTTCATGTGCACGGCGTGTTCTTATTTAAAGGAGAATAGTCTTTTGTGATTGGTGCTTGGATGTACGGAGGCAAGGGCGGGCTCAGGTGCGATACACCTTTGTAGACTGCCAGATTGTAGCGATGTTAAGCCTTCGTCTAATTGTTTGAATCTTCGTACCCGCCTCCATTGCGCCGAGCTCTTGACCCCCTCACCAAGCCTCATCAGGAAGCGTCCATAGGCAGCAGTAATATTACCGGTGCCTTGGATTTGTATAATCCACGACAAATGTAACACCGGGTGCGTCCTGAAAAGACGGTTCAAGCCTGTTATTGTTTGTAGCTCCACTTCTCCACCATGCAGGCTTTGTGAACTCCTGGCGGGTGCCACGTTGCACAAGGGTGGAACTCGTGATAAATATTTGCTCCAAAGCTTGCACTCTTAAAGCAGGCACAGGCACTCACGGGGGTTATTTAGCAGCACACCTTTAATAATGCAGACGCGTTTCAGCCGTAGCTTTCTTCAGTGCAGGAAGGTGCGTGAAAGTTTTCATGTGCACGGCGTGTTCTTATTTAAAGGAGAATAGTCTTTTGTGATTGGTGCTTGGATGTACGGAGGCAAGGGCGGGCTCAGGTGCGATACACCTTTGTAGACCGGTAATATTACTGCTGCCTACGGACGCTTCCTGATGAGGCTTGGTGAGGGGGTCAAGAGCTCGGCGCAATGGAGGCGGGTACGAAGATTCAAACAATTAGACGAAGGCTTAACATCTCTACAATCTGGCAGTCTACAAAGGTGTATCGCACCTGAGCCCGCCCTTGCCTCCGTACATCCAAGCATCAATCACAAAAGACTATTCTCCTTTAAATAAGAACACGCCGTGCACATGAAAACTTTCACGCACCTTCCTGCACTGAAGAAAGCTACGGCTGAAACACGTCTGCATTATTAAAGGTGTGCTGCTAAATAACCCCCGTGAGAGCCTGTGCCTGCTTTAAGAGTGCAAGCTTTGGAGCAAATATTTATCACGAGTTCCACCCTTGTGCAATGTGGCACCCGCCAGGAGTTCACAAAGCCTGCATGGTGGAGAAGTGGAGCTACAAACAATAACAGGCTTGAACCGTCTTTTCAGGATGCACCGGTGTTACATTTGTCGTGGATTGTACAAATCCAAGGCACCGGTAATATTACTGCTGCCTACGGACGCTTCCTGATGAGGCTTGGTGAGGGGGTCAAGAGCTCGGCGCAATGGAGGCGGGTACGAAGATTCAAACAATTAGACGAAGGCTTAACATCGCTACAATCTGGCAGTCTACAAAGGTGTATCGCACCTGAGCCCGCCCTTGCCTCCGTACATCCAAGCACCAATCACAAAAGACTATTCTCCTTTAAATAAGAACACGCCGTGCACATGAAAACTTTCACGCACCTTCCTGCACTGAAAAAAGCTACGGCTGAAACGCGACTGCATTATGAAAGGTGTGCTGCTAAATAACCACCGTGAGTGCCTGTGCCTGCTTTAAGAGTGCAAGCTTTGGAGCAAATATTTATATATATATATATATATTCACTGAAAAAAACATAGGTTATAGATCATATATAGTTAGGAATTAGCATTTACAAAACCTTGAAAATTCACTGAAAAAACCATAGGTTATAGACCATATATAGTTAGGAATTAGCATTTAAAAAACCTTATTTTACTCACACAAAACCATTGAAATTCCATATATAGTTAGTTGCACTAACTATATATCGCGCACCCGCAATCCACTGCTGATGATGTCACATATTACATCATTCATGACATGGTCAGTGACATCACTGATGACATCTCAAATGACATCACTGATGACATCACTGATAACAACATCCAGTGATTTTATGTTTCTGTAAAGTTTAAATATGTCTTACATATTGAAGAATGAGTGGATGTATAAGTGTCTGGACGAAGGATTTAGTAGGTGCATGACTGACTGTATGAGTGAGTGATTAAATGTGTCTCACTGAGTGCATGGGTTAGTGACTAAACTGTCTTAATTTGTGCATCATTATGTCTGTTGTTCTGTAAACTGCTGCATGTGTTGATCAGTAGCTATATGAGTAACTATATGGGTTATTGATTGATTGTCCAAGTATTTGTATGGGAGACTGAGTGTGTGTGTGGCTGGCTGGGAGGTGTGTGACTCTGTGCAGATCAATGTGTACTTATATCAATGATTGTATAACAAGGTAAGTATGTGTTAGTATATGTTTGAAAATATAAGGTGCTCTATGTTTAACTGTATAGACAAGAAAATGGAAGTGTGATTGATTCTTTACAGGACTGACTAGGTGTGTGAGTAACTCCATGGATGAGTGGCAGAGTGTGAGTGTCTGTATAGGTGTATGAGTGCATATGATAGTGTTGTAAAGATGAGTGATTGTATGTATGAATGATTGTATGGGTGAATGAGTGAATGTGTGTGTAGACGTAGGAATCAGTGAGTACATATGTAGTAACTAGTATTGGTGTGTCAATGGTTTCAAAAATTATACTCTGTATTTAACACTGGGTGAAACAGAGGTTATATTAAAATATGAGGAGATGCATTGTATTGTCACATGAATGATTTCATCAGTGATGTGGTCATTGATGTCAAATGAGATGTCATCAGTGATGTCATCAGTGATGTCATTTGAGATGTCATCAGTGATGTCATCAGTGATGTCACTGACCATGTCATGAATGATGTAATATGTGACATCATCAGCAGTGGATTGCGGGTGCGCGATATATAGTTAGTGCAACTAACTATATATGGAATTTCAATGGTTTTGTGTGAGTAAAATAAGGTTTTTTAAATGCTAATTCCTAACTATATATGGTCTATAACCTATGGTTTTTTCAGTGAATTTTCAAGGTTTTGTAAATGCTAATTCCTAACTATATATGATCTATAACCTATGGTTTTTTCAGTGAATTTCAATGGTTTTTTAATAGCAAATATCATAAGCTGTCGAATGTCAAGTACGTGGTAAGTGAAAACATTTTCGTGTTTATGCACACTGATCTGCTTTGAATGGTCCCCCCCCCTCATTTCTATTAGGAGTACTCTCTCTTTGCACATAGTGAAGGGTAGTTAACGCAGGCCTTTGCCCCCGTTGTAATACGTCGTGCCTGCTTCTCTCTCCATTTGATTGATTGTTATCCAAGTATTTACTGTTTTAGAATTGGTTCTCTTTGGTTCATTCTCTATTTACAAACAAACACAGAGTCGCAATACTCTGTTTAGTCTTTGCAGATAACGAAAAATCGTGTAAAAAAAAAAGAAAAGGAATCGAGCAAAATCAGTAGGCCACTAACGGGATCTCTTTTTGACCTCGCTAAAATAGAAACATTAGGAACAACCCCTCATGACAAATACAAAACTAGTGAAATGAACTGAACTCCACACAATGATGGCTGCAAAACAGCTCGGCTCCGCCACCCACCCCGCCCAAAATAACGATAAAGAGCGGCTGCCATGATTGGTTGCGGAATGGCCACGACGGAGCTACGAAATGGTACTGCTCTCATGCTAACCCCAGCTTCAGTCTGAAACATCCAGAAACACTGTAGACTACCAATTCGATCAGTTCCGGTAGCGCCCCAATGTAACCCGGTAGAGAAGAACTAGCCCTCCCCTCTTTGACTGATGGTTCTTGTTGCCTGTCCCTTCTGTTGTCATTTAACAGAACTATTTAGCCTGCTGAAAGGGGTTGTGTTCCGACCGCTGGTTGGTGGAGACATTTTGACTATATTCTGGACCTGCGTTGTCGCGTAATGCGTCATATGACGCGCCGCGTTAGCGCATCCGGAAGTCATCCGGGGCGCGCAGCGCGTAACGTAAGCATAACAAGTCATGTGACTTGTTAATAAAACTTTTCATTGGTTCATTTTACTTTTCTTATTCTAATGATGAAAGGCTTGGTCATATGACCTAAAAATTACGCTTTTTATTACTTCCAAACATTATTTTTTCTTAAATATATGTTATAATGTTCCAGGCTAATGTACTTTCCCGGAAAATTTACAACTGTCCTGCAAGTAAAATATATTCTTTTTTCGAGAAAAAGAGCGTTTCTTCGTCCCATGACGGAGCCGTTGAGCAAAAGAGGGTCGACCTGCTGTCTTAGTCGCCGATACGCCTGAATATGAGATTCTTATCGATCACTTTATGTTGCAGGAATAGAAAACACAACAGCCCTTGACCATTTATCTTTACTGCGTTCCTTCGTATTATACCTTTTACCCTTCATGTAATTGGTCTGCTTTATTTCACTTGCCTTTTAATGATTCTAAAACAGTGACTATTATTAAAAACTTTACCAATGTATATACTACTACCATGTTTTCTTTTAAAAACCTTTATTGTGAAAATTTCATTATACAAATACGAGCCTATAACCACGTGGGCCGGCCACGGAGCAAACTGTAATCGTATATGATGAGTAGACATTTACACTGTAGAGGAACGTAACGGGCGGGCCATTAGGTTGCAAGAACTAAGATGTCTAACAGTTACGGAATCGGTGGACGTACATTTTATAATTAAAATACGACAGGGCCAGTTACAATAAAATTATCTAGATATACATTTGCGGGCAAGTACCATGGGTGACGTTAATTCGAACTTTCAATAGTACAGTAATCAATAACACATCAGAACTTAATATCAATAGGGATGTCGAAATATTCAATCAATTCTCGTCCCCGCCCGCCATGTGCTTCAAAACTGCATACGTATCTCGTGATTTCAAGGTTCTGCAACCAGTACACAACAAGGAGTTACGAGTCCCATTTATTCCGGCGCCATTTTGGGCGAGGACGGGCAGGTCCAGGATATAGTCAAAATGTCTCTACCAACCATCGACTATGATGATGTTCATATGCTGTATTTATTAGAGTAACACTCATCTGTCCACATGAAATTAATTTGCCACAATCTAAACATGTCATTTTAATCTTTCCAAAGTTCTTCTAAATATTTGGGACCGTTTCCCTTGCCTCTGATGCTGTCAGTGCCACTTCTTTGATGAATGTACTAGCAGGTCAGGGGTTCTCCTCCAAATCTCTCTTTTATGCAGCACTATAATTAATTGGTGCCACCTCTCCATATGACGATGCATGGTATAGTTACCATAACTATATTTTTTTTTGGTTCCTCTGGAGAGTTCATCGTGGCAGATGAAGCGTGTAACGTACCGGGCATTTACCTTTTTTTGCATGTACAGGAAAGGAAAAAAAAATCGAGCGTCCGAGTTCTAAGGTGTCCCAGGGCCATTTTAGTGGACCAGGCCCAAATCCAAAGAACAGGCCGCCATTTTGAGAGTCCTGTTGCAGCCACCTGTCGCTGTAGCATCAAGAGCAGCCGAAACTCAGCTGAATGGCAACTGAAACGGTAAAGGGGCACCCCACTACAGCAGACGAGCCTCCACCTAGGAAGGCCCGTTCACGCCGCCTCCCCCCTCCCCCTTCGGGCACCCCACGCCGTTATTCGGAGCAGTATTGTAGGATGGCCACACCAGTGCGGCAACTTGCTAGACATCACCTCGGTGGTAACCGAATCTCAACGCCTTGTGGTGTCTTCTATTCAGAAAACATTGTTATGCTGCCTTCGACCTATTCGCCGCAAGTGCGCACACAACTCAACTGCATAGCTTGCTAGACACCACCTCGGTGCCATCCGGATCTTGGAATCTCAGCGCCTTTTGGTGTCTTCTCTTCAGAAAATATTGTTGCGCTGCCTTTGGCCCCATTCGCACATCGGTCCGCTACTGACGCCATCTCACAGGCTAATGGGGCGCCCCACGCCGAGTTTCAGCATTGTAGGATGACCACACCAGTACAGCAACTTGCTAGACATCACCTCGGTGCCATCCGGATCTCGGCGCCCCACTGCAGATGAAGTGCCTCTCAACTATGAAACCACCACGGTGACATCCGGATCTTGGCGCGTTGTGCTGCCTTCGGCCTATTCGCACATCGGTCCGCTACTGACGCCATCTCACAGGCTAATGGGGCGCCCCACGCCGAGTTTCAGCATTGTAGGATGACCACACCAGTACAGCAACTTGCTAGACATCACCTCGGTGCCATCCGGATCTCGGCGCCCCACTGCAGATGAAGTGCCTCTCAACTATGAAACCACCACGGTGACATCCGGATCTTGGCGCGTTGTGCTGCCTTCGGCCTATTCGCACATCGGTCCGCTACTGATGCCATCTCACAGGCTAATGGGGCGCCCCACGCCGAGTTTCAGCATTGTAGGATGACCACACCAGTACAGCAACTTGCTAGACATCACCTCGGTGCCATCCGGATCTCGGCGCCCCACTGCAGATGAAGTGCCTCTCAACTATGAAACCACCACGGTGACATCCGGATCTTGGCGCGTTGTGCTGCCTTCGGCCTATTCGCACATCGGTCCGCTACTGACGCCATCTCACAGACTAATGGGGCGCCCCACGCTGAGTTTCAGCATTGTAGGATGACCACACCAGTGCACCTTACTAGACACCACCTCGGTGCCATCCGGATCTTGGCATCTCAGCGCCTTGTGGTGTCTTCTATTCAGAAAATATTCTTGCGCTACCTTTGCCCCATTCACACATCGGTCCGCTACTGACGCCATCTCACAGGCTAATAGGGCGCCCCACGCCGAGTTTCAGCATTGTAGGATGACCACACCAGTACAGCAACTTGCTAGACATCACCTCGGTGCCATCCGGATCTTGGCATCTCAACGCCTAGTGGTATCTTCCATACAGAAAATATTGTTGCGCTGCCTTTGGCCCCATTCGCACATCGGTCCGCAACTGACACCATCTCACAGGCCAACAGGGCGCCCCACGCCGACTTTTACCATTGTAGGATGGCCACACCAGTACAGCAACTTGCTAGACATCACCTCGGTGCCATCCGGATCTTGGCATCTCAGCGCCTTGTGGTGTCAGTCAGAAAATATTGTTGCGCTGCCTTTGGCCCCATTCGCACATCAGTCCGCTACTGACACCATCTCACAGGCCAACAGGGCGCCCCACGCCGACTTTTACCATTGTAGGATGGCCACACCAGTGCCACAACTTGCTAGACACCACCTCGGTGCCATCCGGATCTTGGCATCTCAGCGCCTTGTGGTGTCTTCTATTCCGAAAATATTGTTGCGCTGCCTTTGGCCCCATTCGCACATCGGTTCGCTACTGCCGCCATCTCACAGGCCAACGGGGCGCCCCACGCCGACTTTCAACATTGTAGGATGGCCACACCAGTGCGGCAACTTACTAGACACCACCTCGTTGCCATCCGGATCTTGGCGCGTTGTGCTGCCTTCGGCCTATTCGCACATCGGTCCGCTACTGACGCAAACTCACAGGCCAACGGGGCCCCCCACGCCAACTTTCAGCATTGTAGGATGGCCACACCAGTGCTGCAACTTGCTGGACACCACCTCGGTGCCATCCGGATCTTGGCGCGTTGTATTGCCTTCGGCCTATTCGCACATCGGTCCGCTACTGACGCCGCCTCACGTGCCAACGTATTTTCTCCGCATTTTATACCCTATGCCGCATAACAGGTCATGTGACTTGTTTATAAAACTTTTCATTGGTTCATTTTACTTTTGGTTTCCTAATGATGGAAGGCTTGATCATATGACCTAAAAACAACACTTTTCATTGGATGAAAACTTTATTTTTTTCCCAAACGATGAAAGCCCCACCTTGTTTCTGGATGTTTCAGACTGAAGCTGGCGTCAGCATGAGAGCACCACCATCTCGTAGCTCCGTCGTGGTCATTCCGCGAGCAATCATGGCAACCGCTCCCCACCAGAAGCCTACAGGAGTCGGGGGCCCCCAAAACTTTTGATGAATCCTCAAGGCGGAGGGGAAGCTTTCGAGAATGGGGTCCAAGACCTAGCAGACAAGCGTCCGATTTCCAAGGTGTCCCAGGGCCATTTCAGTGGACCAGGCCCAAAAAGGAAACAGCCTGCCGCCATTTTGAGAGTCCTGTGACAGCCGCCTATCGCTGCACCGCAAGAGTGGGCGCAACTCAGCTGAATTGCGGCTTTTGACACAGTGGACCAAAAACGGACGGAATGGCAACTGAAACGGTAAAGGGGCGCCCCACTACAACAGATGACACTCCACCTGGAGAGGCCCGTTCACGCCGCCTCACCCGGGGCGCCCCATGCCGTTATTCGGAGCAGCATTGTAGGATACCAAAACCAGTGCGGCAACTTACTGGACATCACCTTGGTGCCATCGTTCTGCTGCCTTGCAACTATTCGCACAACAGTTTGCTACTGATGACCCACCCCCCGCGACGCCCCACGCCGGAAATCTGGACGTTGTGCTGCGTTGGGACTATTCGCACAGCCGACCGCTACTTCGTTGTTTTTCCCTAAAAATGTTTATATGTTATTACTATTTTTGTTTTCTTGTATATATTTATAAGTTATTAAAGTTTTATAATCTTACTACTTTGTCGGAGTGCTATATATTTTTAATGTGACACATAATTGTAAAAACTTTGATGTACAAAGAGTCATCCCTGGAATCTTCCGCTTCAGGCTCGGTCCCCTCCCCAATCACAATACAGGATGGTTTTCAGATAATAGGAACGCGTCTGCTGTGACGGATCTCATCGAGTGTGGGCCTTGATCTACTATAACTCCTTTGAAGAGGGGTGATTCTTTACAGCTGGGGCCATAAACTACATCTGCAGGGCTAGCTGATACCCTAGGACCGGCCTGGACAATCGGACACAGAGGAAAAGGAGTGTCAGAGGGTGCGGTAGTGAATAGGGCGAAAGGGAGGTGTCGGGCGGGCACAGGGTGTGATTCTCACGGAAGAGCAGCGCAGATGGGGGGAGGTTTATTACCCATGCATAAGACAGAGAGCGGGGGTGACCACTGCCTGGGGGAGATGCTTGCGAGGGTGGGGAGCCATGCTAAGGATCGACAGCGTGCACAGAGTGGGTCTGGTCAAGGCATCTAAAATGGCTGCCGTGCACGACAAAAGTGTGGCATTTGAAAAAAGACAAGATGGCGCAGACAATGTTTTTCAACACTTCCTGATTTCCTTCTAATCGAACGTTAACAGACGTTGGGGCATATTACCAAAGTTAAGCGATATTTATCCCTAACGATGCTTAGCAACGATTTTTTTACCGCTAAGCATCGTCAGAAATTATCGCAGATAAACCTTGCTATTATCAAGGTTTATCGCAAATACGATAAAAAACGACCGCAATGCATTAATATCGCTGAAAACTCAGCGATATTCATGCATTACCGAGCTAATGCTCTTAGCCATGTTATCCACCTCCCATTGGATAACATGGCTAAGAACTGCTCAGGGCAGGTGCTAGCTTTTGGAGATATTCGCGCTTATCTCGAATATTTCCAAAAGTTGATAATAGGAGATAGCGATGTTAGCGACTGTTTCCAGTCGCTAACATCTTGGCATGCCCACTTTGCATGTCATTAGTGATAAATATCACTCACATGCAAAGTGGGGCCCAAGATGGTCGCTATCTCCTACTAGCCGTCGCTAACTGGTGTTAGCAGCAGCTAGGTAATACAGATATAATTTTATCTCCGCGAAGCGGAGCGCTGTTACAGATATATATCTTTTTTTGAACGTTAATTTATCAAAATCCACTGAAGCACATATATTGAGACCTAGCAAAGGCACATCGAGCTACCAGTCCCTACAATTTTGCCAAGTTTCGTGCAAATCCATTCAGCCGTTCGATTATTATTATTATTATTTTTTTGCCCCGCGGGGCCCTTTTAAAACCTCCACATCAAACCTAAGAGGTCAAGGAGGATCTACTATGCCCCCTTATGGTCATTTGCCCCTTCGCTTTGGCCTCCTCTTGTCTCTCGATCCTACCGAGAGACAAGATGGCGGCCGCTACGGACTGTTTGCAATGTTTACAGACGCCGGAGAACCAATCAGCTTCGCAAACCTCCGTTACGCGAAGCGGAGCGCTGTTACAGATATATATCTTTTTTTGAACGTTAATTTCTCAAAATCCACTGGAGCACATATATTGAGACCTAGCAAAGGCACATCGGGCTACCAGTCCCTAATATTTTACCAAGTTTCGTGCAAATCCATTCAGCCGTTCGATTATTATTATTATTTTTTTTTTTTGCCCCGCGGGACCCTTTTAAAACCTCCACATCAAACCTAGGGGGTCAGCGAGGATCTACTATGCCCCCTTATGGTCATTAGCCCATTCGCTTTGGCCTCCTCTTGTCTCTCGATCCTACCGAGAGACAAGATGGCGGCCGCTACGGACTGTTTGGAATGTTCACAGATGCCGGAGAACCAATCAGCTTCGCTTCACAAAGCTCCGTACCGCGAAAAGTCCGCGAACCGGAGCGCTGCCCGGTCCGCTGTTACAGATATATATCTTTTTTTGAACGTTAATTTCTCAAAATCCACTGGAGCACATATATTGAGACCTAGCAAAGGCACATAGGGCTACCGGTCCCTACAATTTTGCCAAGTTTCGTGCAAATCCATTCAGCCGTTCGGGCTAAAAGTGAGGCCAACCGCCCTATGGAAAACTCAATGTTAAAAACACGTTTTGGGACCCCCCTTTTTTCTCGGCCCCCCCTTGACGAACCCCCCCCAAATTTTCAAGGGCTGCTCAGAAACAAAATGTGCCATTTTCCTGAAAGTTTCAGCCAATTCCGTCCACAAACGCCAAAGTTATTAGACATAGAATTTTCAAAAATCCCATAGAGAAAAAATCCTAACTATATATACCTACTGGCGACCGCCAGTAGGTAATATAAAACTGCCCCACAGCTTTCCTCACAATCCCATCCAGGTAGAAGAAAACGGCAGCACTCACGGGTTCTTACAGTTTTCAACAAACTTTATTTAAGACAGACGCGTTTCGGGAAGCGTCCCTTCCTCGGTATCATATGTATATACACACACACACACACACACATATATACATATATTCATTCACTGAAAAAACCATAGGTTATAGACCATATATAGTTAGGAATTAGCATTTAAAAAACCTTATTTTACTCACACAAAACCATTGAAATTCCATATATAGTTAGTTGTACTAACTATATATCGCGCACCCGCAATCCACTGCTGATCATGTCACATATTACATCATTCATGACATGGTCAGTGACATCACTGATGACATCACTGATGACATCTCAAATGACATCACTGATGACATCTCAAATGTCTTACATATTGAAGAATGAGTGGATGTATAAGTGTCTGGATGAAGGATTTAGTAGGTGCATGACTGACTGTATGAGTGAGTGATTAAATGTGTCTCACTGAGTGCATGGGTTAGTGACTGTCTTAATTTGTGCATCATTATGTCTGTTGTTCTGAAAACTGCTGCATGTGTTGTTCAGTAGCTATATGAGTAACTATATGGGTTATTGATTGGTTGCCCACGTATTTGTATGGGAGACTGAGTGTGTGTGTGGGTGGCTGGGAGGTGTATGACTCTGTGCATAGATGTGTGAGCAGTTGATTCACTAGATGTATGGGTTCAAAAGTGCATGTGGAAACAGCTGTATGGGCGGTTGACTGTGTGCATGAGTGTATTGGTGAGTGAATGGATATCTCAGTGCTACATGTCAAAGTAAGTACATATGTAAAACATAGTACATGTGAGAGTTGGCATATATAAATAACTGTGCATAAGAGCCAGTGAATGTGTGAGTGGCTGTATGGATGATTGTGAACTTGTATTAGGGATTGTAAAAGAGAGTAAATATGTGTTAGTATATGTTTGAATAAGTAAGGTGTGTATAACTGTATAGTTGAGGAAATGGAGGTGTGATTGATTGTTTGCATGACTGACTAGGTGTGTGTGTAACTTCATGGATGAGTGACAATCTGTGAGTCTGTGTTTACACTGAGTGTATCTAAGGTTATATTAGAGTCTGAAGAGGTTCATCGTATTATCACATGAATGATGTCATCAGTGATGTGCTCAGTAATGTCATTTGAAATGTCATCAGTGATGTCATCAGTGATGTCATTTGAGATGTCATCAGTGATGTCATCAGTGATGTCATTTGAGATGTCATCAGTGATGTCATCAGTGATGTCACTGACCATGTCATGAATGATGTAATATGTGACATGATCAGCAGTGGATTGCGGGTGCGCGATATATAGTTAGTACAACTAACTATATATGGAATTTCAATGGTTTTGTGTGAGTAAAATAAGGTTTTTTAAATGCTAATTCCTAACTATATATGGTCTATAACCTATGGTTTTTTCAGTGAATTTTCAAGGTTTTGTAAATGCTAATTCCTAACTATATATGGTCTATAACCTATGGTTTTTTCAGTGAATTTCAATGGTTTTTTAATAGCAAATATCATAAGCTGTCGAATGTCAAGTACGTGGTAAGAAAAAACATTTTCATGTTTATGCACACTGATCTGCTTTCAATGCTGCCCCCCCCTCATTTCTATTAGGAGTACTCTCTCTTTCCAGATAGTGAAGGGTAGTTAACGCAGGCCTTTGCCCCCGTTGTAATCCGTCGTGCCTGCTTCTCTCTCCATTTGATTGATTGTTATCCAAGCATTTGCAAACAAGCACAGAATCGCCATACTCTGTTTAGTCTTTGCAGATAGTGAAGGATAGGTAAATGCAGACTTTTGTCCCCATTGTAATCCGTCATACCTATTTTTCTCCCCATTGATTGATTGATTGAATCGAGCATTGAATTGTTCGAAGTTGGTTCTCTTAAGGATCTTCTCTGCCTGCAAACGGGGAAGAATAGGAATATTCTCTCTCCCTTTGCAGATAGTGAAGGGTAGGTAACGCAAACCTTTAACACATCATGCCTATTTCGTTCCTCATTGATTGATTGTTTGCCTGAACATTGACTGTTTGGGAATTGGTTCTTTTTGGAGGTATTCCCTGTTTGCAAATAAACGTAGGAAAATCTTTGCAAGTAGTGAAAGGGTAGGTAATGCGGACCTTTGTCCCCCGTTGTAATCTGTCATGCCTATCTACTCCCCACTGATTGATGCACCTGTTTCACCCGGACCATTTACTAGAGATAGGTCATCTGGCCCGACCAGAGAGCACCCCTAGTGAAAAGGACATATGCAATAATAACGAAGTGATCACTGTATCCTGTTAACAGAAACTTTAGCATGAAACAACCTGGAAAGAAAGGAATAGAAAAACGAAAATCAGTAGGCCACTGATGAACTTTTTATTAAATAACAAACAAAGTAACAATAACAATATGTAATGATAAAACCTATTATTGTCCTAGAAACAAGAAACGTTAGAAGTAAGCCCGTAATAAGAAACCTGAAAACAGTAAGAGAAACCAAGTGTGACATTGCAACGGCCACAAGGCAACGAGGCTTCATCGCCCCTCACTGCCCCAAAACGTGTCTGTCCCATCGCCTGCCACGCCCAAATAACGGCAAACTGGGAAAGATACAAGTCAGCAGACATCCGCCCCATTCTGGAAACTTCCAAAGTGCAACAGGTTTGCGGCTACGCCCAGCTGGAAGCAACACATATAAGGCGGGTCCTGCTGCCAACCGTCGGCAGAAGATCATCACGTAGGGTGTAGCCGGAGGAAAGGCCGATGCCAATGGGACCCGGCCAGGGGGATTGCTACGACAACCCTGGAGAGTTGCAAGGGGGGGAATGTCTGTGTCCTCGACCCTCCCCTCTCCCAGTCCGGCCACCATCAACCAGAGGCCGAGGCCGACGGGATCCGGCCGCGGTGGCGGTAACCCTGGAGAATTGCAGGTTAGACCCTCTCTCTCCCAGTCTGGGCCAGAATCCATGGAGGGCCTGGGAGTGGAGAGGCCACTGCACGAAAGGCCCAGGAGAGGCACCACACGCCAAGGCCTGCCCCACCGGATGAGCCAAGGAACCCGTTCATGGGGCCAGAGCAAAGGGCGTCCGGCCGCCATCCACCGGAGGTCCGGCCCAAAGACGGACGGGACATTTCTTCTTTCTTTTATAATGGCTGCGACAACACTGGGGGGGATGTCTTGCACATGCCTCCGACCCCCCCCCTCATCCTCTCATCGCCTGGTCCGGCCATAACAAATGTCAAGCGAGACGCCGTGGGGTGCACTGGGAGGGAGAGACGGTGCGAACAGGCCTCTCCCGCCTCCCCAGGTGGAGGCTTCCCAGCTGCACCCTCAGCGCTCCAGGCGCCCGGAAAAGGGTTCTTCCACTGTGGCCATGCTGCAACGTCTCGCCCGGCAGGGTGGAGCCCGTCCGCTCATTTGACCCCGCGATCGCCGGTAGCTACCGAACTCTCAAAATGGCGGTCGACCTGGCAAGAGCGGGCCCAGCATAAAGAAATGGCCCGGTCACTGGTTGACTCCACCACCGTAGTCCTCCACGACCTTGAAGATTCTAGAGGAGCCGCGGGAGTCCCCGACCCCCGCAGACACCCCCGATGGGGAATGACTGCCATGATCGCCCGTGGAGTGACGAAACTGTAGCCGCGGGACGTCGGCGCTCCCATGCTGGCGCCAGCCTCAGTTTGAATGACTAGAATCCTGCAGACCACAGTTCGGATCAGTTCCGGTGAAAGCACAGTGTGACCCGGTAGGAAAAATTGTTGCACCCCCTCCCCTTTTTGATTGATGGTTCAAACCACCGATCCTTTCCTTTGCCCTTTTAACGGAACTTTGGACTGCCTCCCCCCCCCCCGGGGCGCCCCACGCCGTTATTCGGAGGGCGGCAACTTACTGGACATCACCTTGGTGCCATCCACATTTCAGCACGTTCTGCTGCCTTGGAACTATTCGCACAACAGACCGCTACTGACGACCCACCCCCCGGGACGCCGGATACCCAAATCAGTGTGGCACCCAGGCAACATCACCTGTGTGCCGTCCAGAAATCTGGACGTTGTGCTGCCTTGGGACTATTCGCACAACCGACCGCTACTGACCATTGTTCCTTCTTTTTCCCTAAAAATGTTTAAATGTTTTTACTGTTTTTGTTTTGTTGTATATATTTATAAGTTATTAAAGTTTTATAATCCTACTACTTTGTTGGAGTGCTATATATTTTTAATGTGACACATAATTGTAAAAACTTTGATGTACAAAGAGTCATCCCTGGAATCTTCCGCTTCAGGCTCGGTCCCCTCCCCAATCACAATACAGGATGGTTTTCAGATAGTAGGAACGCGTGTGGTGTGACGGATCTCATCGGGTGTGGGCCTTGATCTACTATAACTCCTTTGAAGAGGGGTGATTCTTTACAGCTGGGGCCATAAACTACATCTGCAGGGCTAGCTGATAGCCTAGGACCGGCCTGGACAATCGGACACAGAGGAAGAGAAGTGTCAGAGGGTGCGGTAGTGAATAGGGCGAAAGGGAGGTGTCGGGCGGGCACAGGGTGTGATTCTCAGGGAAGAGCAGCGCAGATGGGGGGAGGTTTATTGCCCATGCATAAGACAGAGAGCGGGGGTGACCAGTGCCTGGGGGAGATGCTTGCGAGGGTGGGGAGCCATGCTAAGAATCGACAGCGTGCAGAGAGTGGGTCTGGTCAAGGCATCTAAAATGGCTGCCGTGCACGACAAAAGTGTGGCATTTGAAAAAAGGCAAGATGGCGCAGACAATGTTTTTCAACACTTCCTGATTTCCTTCGAATCGAACGTTAACAGACGTTGGGGCATATTACCAAAGTTAAGCAATATTTATCCCTAACGATGCTTAGCAACAAATTTTTTACCGCTAAGCATCGTCAGAAATTATCGCAGATAAACCTTGCTATTATCAAGGTTTATCGCAAATGCGATAAAAAACGGCCGCAATGCATTAATATCGCTGAAAAGTCAGCGATATTCATGCATTACCGAGCTAATGCTCTTAGCCATGTTATCCACCTCCCATTGGATAAAATGGCTAAGAACTGCTCAGGGCAGGTGTTACTTTTTGGAGATATTCGCGCTTAGCGCGAATATCTCCAAAAGTTGGTAATAGGAGATAGCGATGTTAGCGACTGTTTCCAGTCGCTAACATCTTGGCATGCCCACTTTGCATGTCATTAGTGATAAATATCACTGACATGCAAAGTGGGGCCCAAGATGGTCGCTATCTCCTACTAGCGGTCGCTAACTGGTGTTAGCGACAGCTAGGTAATACGGAGATAATTTTATCTCCGCTTTCTTGGCTTTTAAAGCCAAAAAAGCGGAGATAAACCCCCTTGATAATATGCCCCGTTATCTCTCCCACACTACCGGTCCCCCTGGGCTTAAACGCCGAGATGGTAGGGACTGCATCCCGTGGAGATAGGCCGAGACGTCACTCAGCAGAAAAAAAAGTCTATAAACATACAATAAGTTAAAAGTCAATCATTCTTCTTTCCTTGTAGTACGCTCCCCAGTCCGCTTCCCGTTACGCTAACCGGGCGCACCCCACCAAAAAAACGATTTTTTTTTTTTGCCCCTCCAAAAAGAACCAACTTTTGCACTCTATACT
This sequence comes from Lissotriton helveticus, assembly GCF_964261635.1. Classification (NCBI taxonomy): domain Eukaryota; kingdom Metazoa; phylum Chordata; class Amphibia; order Caudata; family Salamandridae; genus Lissotriton; species Lissotriton helveticus. The sequence goes on along the minus strand of NC_136063.1, from coordinate 1,145,722,035 downwards.
ATAAGTCTCATTTTATACTACAATCACTTCGCTACAACCTCATAAATTAAAAATAAAAATGAATAATGTCTCAAACAATTTTTGATTTCTAAATATAAATTTATTCTTCTGAATTTTCATAATTTGAAAGAACTAGTAACATGTCCTCATCAGGAATTTCCTCTTCAATCATCTCATCAGGAATCTCCTCATGAAAAGTCTGCAATGATGATTCTTGTAACTCTATGGTCTCCAAACATTCGATAAATTCGCCGTCAAGAGATTGATCAAAAAAATCATTCAAGTCATCTCCTCCTTGTGAGAATATTTCATTATTGGTGCTCTCAATTTCAATAAATGTAGTGGATAATTCAAAAGAAATTGCCACGGTCTCTTCATTGTGATCCATTTTATTTTGAAATTTCTTGCTGTAAATTGCAGAAAAAAATAATCACTTTCATTTATCGTTTTTAGTAATACATAATATAAAACTAACTTTATCAAGTATTTAGTATAACAGAAGGACTGTAAATAAATAACAGAAAACATTTTTCAAATTATCTTAAAGTGTACAACATAGTTCCCCTTACAAATTAACAACTCACCTTTTTGAAAGTAGGAGAAGCGTTAGTACTGTGTAAATCAAACACCAGAAATTGAGCACCAAAAATTCCTCACAAATGTACCTCAGACAGTAGTATCACAAAATGGCTGTGGTTTCCTCTCATTTTAGATATATACATAACCAATTAACTTTCATCACACACAAATACAAAACCAAAGTAACATTTTAATTGGTTCTAAATTTCAACACTTTCAAATGTGTTTTCCCCATGCAATTTTCCATAGGACATTTAGATACGTCTACAGCCTGAATGGCTGAACGGAATTACACCAAACTTGGCAAAATGATACATCAAACCTAGGGGGTCAGGGAGGATCTACTATGCCCCCTTATGGTCATTTGCCCCTTCGCTTTGGCCTCCTCTTGTCTCTCGATCCTACCGAGAGACAAGATGGCGGCCGCTACGGACTGTTTGCAATGTTTACAGACGCCGGAGAACCAATCAGCTTCGCTTCACAAAGCTCCGTTACGCGAAGCGAAGCGCTGCCCGGTCCGCTGTCACAGATATATATCTTTTTTTGAACGTTAATTTCTCAAAATCCACTGGAGCACATATATTGAGACATAGCAAAGGCACATCGGGCTACCAGTACCTACAATTTTGCCAAGTTTCGTGCAAATCCATTCAGCCGTTCGATTATTATTTTTCTTTTTTTTTTTTGCCCCGCGGGGCCCTTTTAAAACCTCCACATCAAACCTAGGGGGTCAGGGAGGATCTACTATGCCCCCTTATGGTCATTTGCCCCTTCGCTTTGGCCTCCTCTTGTCTCTCGATCCTACCGAGAGACAAGATGGCGGCCGCTACGGACTGTTTGGAATGTTTACAGACGCCGGAGAACCAATCAGCTTCGCTTGACAAAGCTCCGTAACGCGAAAAGTACGCGAACTGGAGCGCTGCCCGGTCCGCTGTTACAGATATATATCTTTTTTTGAACTTTAATTTCTCAAAATCCACTGGAGCACATATATTGAGACCTAGCAAAGGCACATCGGGCTACCAGTCCCTACAATTTTGCCAAGTTTCGTGCAAATCCATTCAGCCGTTCGGGCTAAAAGTGAGGCCAACCGCCCTATGGAAAACTCAATGTTAAAAACACGTTTTGGGACCCCCCTTTTTTCTCGGCCCCCCTTGACGAAACCCCCCCAAATTTTCAGGGGCTGCTCAGAAACAAAATGTTCCATTTTCCTGAAAATTTCAGCCAATTCCGTCCACAAACGCCAAAGTTATTAGACATAGAATTTTCAAAAATCCCATAGAGAAAAAATCCTAACTATATATACCTACTGGCGACCGCCAGTAGGTAATATATTTGTTTTAATATGCTCTCATTGAGGCAGAAATCACGGAACCCACTGGAGGGTGAAATTATTTTGCACATACTTCAAATCCCAGCATGCAGCACCAGCGCAAATCAACAGAGAAACCCACCTGAGGGTAATGAACTATTTAAAATGCAGAGGGAAAGAGAGGGTGTGTGAAGCATTCGTGAACTGCCAGCATGCCTTTGAGAAAGGAGCAAGTTGCTCTGAAACGCGTCAGGCTACAAGATTTATTGGGATGAAAAATGCCGGTTTTGGAAATTAAAGTTCCTGATAAACACATCTACTGTGAGTGCGTCTTCAATTACGGGGCATCTTTGGAAAAAAAAAAACATATATATATATATATATATATATATATATATATATATTTTAGGAAGAGCCTTTTTTGTTTTGCCAATATCTTTGGTGCCGCTTGACGAATCTTTGCAAAATTTGCAAAACAAATTGGGCGGATTCGTCAGCTCCTATCTTGACAGTTATGTCAAGTGGTGGCCGAGAAAAAAAGGTGAGTCCCAAAATGCGTTTTTCCCATGATCATTTCCATAGGAATTTTGAAACAGGTTACAGCCCGATCTGCTGAACGGAATTAAACCAAATTTGACAAAAATGTAGGTCTTGGCATAGAAAGCGTGCTTTTTTTTAAAATGGTGAAAATCCGTTCAGTAGTTTCTAAGAAATTCAAAAATAAAAAAATATTGATATCTGAGCCGAGCCTCCTCACATATCTCATCGTGAGATCTGATTGGCTGTCAGCACTCCAAACCAGGAACCTTGTGACTCAGTAACCAAGTCACAAGAAATCATAAAAAAGAAGATGAAAAATGTAGAAAAGGGGGCAGGGTAGAAACACCCTGTCCCCCTAGGCCTGCTCAGGGGCTCCCACAGAGACCCCCAGGCCCTAAAAAACCAGTTTTTTTTTAAACTGCCGAATTCATGCTGGGTGCGTGAATCCAGCTGACAAAATTATAAAAAACCCTTTGTTACCTGTAAGCCTCCAGGTGGGCCAAGTACCAGGGGTATGAATAGTAAATTAGCGGGGCCTGAGGCGGCCCCCTCAGCCCCAGGGACCACCATCTCCCAATAGTGGCCTAGAGAAGGGGGGCCATGCGGCCCCCTTCCCAATATTTTTTTTTTTTAATGGGCCATGCCCTGGGGGATGGGTTCCCGGGGCCAAAAGTGGCCCAGGCGGCCCCCCTTCCCTAAAAATACATTTTTAAAAAAGGGTCCATGCACCGGGGGATGGGGTCCCCAAGGCCAAAATCGGTCTTGGTAAGGGGCTCCGCAGCCAACCTTCCCGTTAATTTTTTTTTTTAAAGTGTCAGGCCCTGGAGATGGGGTCCCCAGCACCCCAGAAAATACTAGACGGGGGCCACAAGGGCCCCCTTGTAAAAATATATATAGAAAAAAAAGCTGCCATCTCACTGGAGACCCCGCCACCTCCCTGCACCACCCCCATGCGCGTTCTAAGTCAGGGAATTAAGTCCCCTTGAATACTAAGGGTTCCCAGGAGCCAACTAGCCCACCAGATACCTCCAGTAAGTGCCACACAGCTGGATTATAGAGAGCTGGTCCAAGGCAAAGCCCCTTTTTACACCACTCTGTAAACATGCCTCTTGGTGCACTGCTGGTGGGGCAATGAGGTCCACTTGTGTCCTGAGAACCTCAGGACACAAGTGGACTTCATCCCTTGAGCAGCAGTGCACGAAAAGCCACTTTTGCAGAGTAGTGTAAAAAGGGGGTGTGGCCTCAGACCACTCTCAGCAACCCAGGTGTGTGGCGCTTACTGGGGGTACCTGGTGGGCTAGTTGGTTCCCAGGGACCATTAAGAATGAAGGGGACTTAATACCCCAACTTAGCATGTGCCAGTAGGTGCGTTTGCAGAGTGGTGGGGGAAGGGGGCATGGCCTTTGTCCACCTCTCATCAATCCCACTGTGTGGGGCTTACTGGAGGTAAGAGGTAGGCATGTTGGCTCCTAAAGGACCCCCAGCCAGGAAGGGGACTTCAATCCCCATCCAAGAGGACGCTAGGAATGCGTTTGCGGAGTGGTGGACAAAGGGAGCATGGCCTGCAATCGGAACTTAGCAATTCTGCTGTGTGGGACTTACTGAAGGTAATAGGAGGGGTAGTTGGCCCCCAAGGATAGCCTTGGGGGCCAACTTCCCCTCTTGTTACCTCCAGTAAGTCCCACACAGTGAGATTGCTAAGACGTCTTCAGAGGCCATGCCCTCCTTTCTCCACCGCTCTGCAAACGCGTCTCCTGGCAGACTACGTGATGGTGGATGAAGTCCAATTAACTCCTGAGGAACTTTGGGAACCAAAAAGCCCTCCTGGTACCTCCTGTAAATCCTACGCAACAGAATTCCTGAGCGCTGGTCGGAGGCCCAGCACCCTTTCTCCATGACTCTGCAAACGCGACGACTAGTTAAAGAAGTATTTGCAATGTAATAGGTTATGCATTTGTGGGAATTAGAGCTATTGGCATTGTAAATGCAAAAACTTTTTACTAATGTTTTTTGGAGTGGATGTACATTGTGTGTAGTGGAATTATGTGGTAAATTGTGCAGTGAAATTATGTGGATAGAAAGTATGTGGCATTTAGTGTATAGGAACTATATAGAGTGGGAATATGTGTTATGGAGAGTAATTATGTGGTATGGTAGTCTGTGTTGTGGAGTGGTAACCTCAGGTTTAGTCTTTCTCTTAGCCATAGAAGCTCATCTATGAACTCAGTGAGGCAAAAAAAAAGGAATCACTTAGGAGCACTTGTGGACCTAGTCAGAGGTATGAGGAGGGCCTCTGGAGTTATTTGACTGTTTGGCTGCACTGACTTTCACACAGTTATACATTTTCTGCATTAGCCACATAAATCATCATCTGCTCCCTAATCTGCAGATTCCTACAAAAAAATGCCTTGTTTTTACCTCAAACGGCTCAAACGTTACCAAAAATGCAGTGACAAGGGTTACAGCATGGTGGAAGGCCCTTTGCAAACCTAGAATGGTCACCTGGTACTTATTGCTAAATGTGGGTGTTAAATTGGCACTAATGGTGTGCAAGCCACTCTTGCTTCCCTCTGCCCCTCTCTTGCCTCTTTCGGCACTTCTGTTGCTTCTTTCTGTACGTTTCTTTCTTTTTCTGCACTTCTCTTGCTTCTTTCTGCAAATCTCTTGTACTTTCTGCACCTCTCTTCCCTCCTTCTGCATACTTGATGCCATTTTCTGCACCTCAGTTGCTTCTTTCTGTACCCCTCTTACGTCTTTCTGCACCCTTTTTGCCTCTTTCTGCACCTCTGATGCTTCTTTCTGCACTGATCTTGCTTCTTCCTGCACCTCACTTGATTATTTCTACACCTCTATTGCCTTTTTCTGCAGTTTTCTTGCCTCCTTCTGCACTTTACTTGCCTATTTCTGTAACTCTCTTGCCTCTTTGTGCACCTCTCTTGCCTCTGTATCCACCTCACTTGCTTCTTTCTGCAACCCTTTTGCCTGTTTCTGCACCCTTCTTCACTTTTTGTGCAACTCTCTTGCCTCTTTCCATACCGCTCGTCCCTCTTTCTGTACCCCTCTTGCCTCTTTCTGTACCTCTGTTCCTTCTTTCTTCACCTGTTTTGTCTTTTTCTACACCTCTTGTGCCTCTTTCAGCATCTCGGTTGCTTCTTTCTGCAGTTTTCTTCTTATTTATTTATTTATTTATAAGTTTTGTATAGCACGAACATGATCAAAGTGGGTATCAGAGCGCTTTACATAAGGATGACGAAGAAATAGGAACACAGCTTAAAGAGAACAAAACAAGGTACAAGTATGTCAATGTGTCACAAGAGTAAAAATTACATCGTGTAGGGAAATAGATAGAAGGCTATTGCAGCAGGAAATTTAGGACAATGCACATCAAGAACAAAAGGGACAATATGGCAGGCAACAGTAGGTCGCAACAGATGACATGTAATAGTTAGGATATCCAAAAAGTCTCGAGGTAAGAGGAGCAAAGTTTCTAGATCAGCGCATTGTTCATTAGTAGTGCTTTCACTTCCCTTTTGATGGCAAAGGTGGATGGAATAAGCCTTGTCTCCACTGGAAGGGCGTTCCAGATTCTCGGGGCAATGCCTGAGAATGTACGGTTGTAGGTTTTAAGCTTATTGAATTTCTTTGGCTAGAGCAGCAAGGTGCCGGTGCTCCTTGTGGCCCAGGAGCCCCCAGAAAGTTCCAGCATATTTGCCAGGTAGAGTGGGGTATTAAAGTGAAGAGCTCTATAGGTCATACAAGCAATATTTAATTGGACACTTGCCTCAAACGGAAGCCAGTTGAGTGATTTCAGGTCCGGCGAGATGTGGTTGGTTTTCTTAGAACCCGTGATGAGTCTCGTAGCTTCATTTAGCGAAGCTCTGATGGGGACTAAACTGAGTTTCGGCAGTCCGAATAAAGTAGCAGTGCCATATTCTAGTCTGGAGATGACCAGTGCTTGCACTGTCGATTTGAAGTCCTCATGGGGCAGGTAGGGTTTGAGTTTTCATAGGATGCACAGCTGCTGCTGCCTTTGGTAGATGTTCTGATGTGCTCTTGCATGTTTAGGTTTTTATCAAGCAGAATTCCCAGTGATTTTGTGGAGTAATGCGGTGTGGTATGCAGTTGAGCGTGGTGAGATTGGAGCGATATTTTACAACAGTGGGGGTTTGCCTAGCCGGTGCAATGAGGAGGAATTCCGTCTTGAGGGCATTTAGTTTGAGGTGGTTGGAGGTAAGCCAGTTTAGGGTTTTGAGCAGGGTTCCGTTGAGAGCATTGATGTCTTCGGGGGAGGATATTTTCATGTTGGGTGTCATCAGCATACATGTGATATTGGATGTTGGAGACTTTAAGAATTATCGTCAGTGGTTCCAGGAAAAGGTTAAAGAGCGTGGGAGAGAGTGAGGACCCTTAAGGAACACCCAGCATGCAGGAACTGGGGTTGGATAGAGTCTGATCGGATGTGACTCTTTGAGTTCTGTTGTTGAGGAAAGAGGCAGAGCATTTAAGGACTGTGCCAGATAGTCCCATTCTGCATTCAAGGAGGTGGATAAGATTGTCATGCTTGACAGTGTCGAATGCAAATGAGAGATCGAGAAGAATTAGTAGGCAGGTTTCATTCTGGTACAGTAAAGTTAGAGTGTCATCCACTTAGTGAGTGATGGCCGTTTCGGTACTGTGGCTAGTGCGGAAACCCGATTGGAATTGGTAGAGGAGCTGGAATTGTTCAATGTGTCTACGCAGTTGTTCATGAACACATTTTTCCAGTAGTTTAGCCAGGGTAGAAATGTTTGTGATTGGTCTGTAATTATTCAGGTCTTCAGGGTCAACCGAGGATTTTTTTAAGATGGGGAGCACTAGGCCCTCCTTCAGGGAGTCTGGAACCTTGCCTTGACGGAGCAAGGCGTTGATAATCTTAGACCCGAGCGGTGCTAATGAGCCTCTCATTTCTTTATAGAAGTTGGGGAGGAGGAGGTCATTGAAGTGGTTTGAGGGTTTAATGATCGAGAGAGTGTTGTGGATGGTAATGTCATCGAGGGATGAGAATTGGCTCCAAGAGGCATTGTTTTTGGGAGAGAGAACAGACTGGCTGGGCGAGGGCATGGAGAGGGAGGAGGCAGGAGGGGGTGAGAGTAAGAGTGCAGCCAACCTTAGGTCAGATTCGATCTTGTTCGACTTTTCTAGGAAGAAGTCCGCAACCGCTTCGCAATTTGGCTGTAGACGAGCAAATTGCTGAGATTGGGTGGGTGCGTGTTTGGATTGTGTTTTAATCAGCTCAAATAGTTGTTTCGGGCGATTTCTTGCTTTGTCAAGTTGTGCTTTGAAGAAGGAAAGTTTAGTGGTTCTAATGAGTTTGTTGTATCTACTTCTTTTGAGTCTAAGGATTTTTAGCAGATCCGTGGAGGGAGTGGATCTCCAGGAGCGTTCAGCTAGTCTAAGGCTACGTCTGTCCACGTTTAGGTTGACATTGAACAAAGGTTTGGAATCCTTGGTGGGTATTCTTTTTAGAAGTAGGGGGTCCGCAGCATTCAGCGTCTTGAGCATGGCATTGTTATAATGCAAAGTGAGGTTTTGCACGTCGGTCATGTTTGTAGGTGGTGGAAGGGAGTCATTGCAGTGCGCTATGAGCTCATTAGTGCTAGTGTTGAGGAGTGATCTTATCCAGTGTTTTCTTTTTAGTGGTTGTTATCTATTGGGGATCCAGCATTCAAGGATAAGGAAGTTGATATAGTAATTGTCTGACCAGTCACAGGGAAGAATAGATTCGAGATGAATAATGTTGGGGTTGGAAATGATTAGATCCAGTGTCGAGCCTAAGTTGTGTGTGGGGTTTTCGCAGAATTGAGAAAGGGAGAGGTCTGTTAGGAAGTTCTTGAGAGTGTTAAACGCCTGATCATGCTGGTCATTCCAGTGAAGGTTGAAGTCATCAAGGAAGATCTGTGGGCAGTGACAGCCCAGGTTGGAGGAGATGGTTTCCTTAGTTTGTTCAGTTAGAGGGAGGTTATCACCAGGGGGGTGGTAGAAGATGTGAAGGGAGAATAAGGGTCTGTGAGCACTGGTTATGTCTATTCCTAAGTATTCATAGGAAGAGAGATTAGCTGAGGAGGATTGTTTTGCTGTGAGAGAGTTGCGGACGATGCAGGCTATGCCACCACCAATTTTATTGACGTGGTCTAGTCTGATAATATTGTGGCTGGGAGGGACTAGTATGTCAAGGATAGGCCCAGAGGAGTTGTTGAGCCAGGTTTCTGTGAGGACAAGGAGGTCCAGTTCTTGGGCAAGGATGAGATCTGCAAGGTCTGCAGCATGTTTAACTGCTGACCTGCAGTTAAGTAACATGCAGTTCAGGTTCCATTTGTGCAGGCTGTCAGTGAGCGGTGGGTGTGTGAAGGGGATCTGCATGAGATTATTAGTGTTTAGGGCTCTGGTGTTGAGTCTGGGAGATCTGTGAGGGTTGGATGTGATGCTTTGGATGGGTTCCGAGAAGCATTGCTTAGGACAGATCGGGCTGAGGTAGGTAGTGGGGCTGCTTGTGCTGATCTAGAGGGGACTGAGGTGAATGAGTGCTGAGAGGTGTACAATCAGAGGCGGGAGATGATATCCGTTTCAGAAAAAGGATTCATGGACCTGGAGGGTCTACATGGGGCGTTCAGGTAGGAGGTGGTGTTTCAGGTCTGGCCTGAGGGAATATCTGGTACTGAGTGAGGGTACATGGTCATGGAGGTTCTAGATGGGGCGTTAGGATAGGGGTTGGTAGTCTAATTCTGGACTGGGGGTTTCAACAGAATCCTATGCGGGGTCTCCTGAGAGCTCTTGTTGGAGGAGAGATCATGTGCCAGCTCTTCGGTTCACTCAATGAGTTTTTGAATGACAATTTTGAGCGATAGAAGTACTTGGTTTATTTCCTTGAGTTTTGTAGCAGGCTCTGAATGTGGATTATGTATCACGTGGAGGGTAGGCGGAGGATTGGACAGTGGGAGGGGAGGGGGGAGACCCGGGCTGGATGATGGGTGAAGTCAGCAAGAGGGGAGGTCTCTTTGTGCTGAGCGGGACTGCAAGGAGAGTGTGCAATGGGATGGATGTAGGGAGAAGGAGGGTTGTGAGAATTACCGCTGTGAGGTAGGGGAGTGCCAGAAGAGAGGGCAATGTGATTGAGGTTGGGAGAATTCACAATGTTCTGTAAGGGACTGCCAGGAGAGTGGGCAATGGGAGTGAGGTTTGGGGAAAGGGGGTTAGCGGAAAGGAGGTTAGGGGAGGGGAGGTTAGGGGAAGGGAGTTTAAAAGAGTTTATTTTTTAAACGCGTGTGAGCCGGCTGTTGAATGAGGGAGTGAAGAAGGGGGGAAATGATGGGTGATGGGGAGGTGTCAGAGAGGAGCGCGGCACAGGGAATATGCCGTGCTCCTGAGTTGGTGACAGGTGACATGCAGTTCAGGTGCCATTTGTGCAGGCTGTCAGTGAGCGGTGGGTGGGATGTTTTGGAATGTGAATTTTGAGAGATAGAAGTACTTGGTTTATTTCCTTGAGTTTTGTAGCAGGCTCTGAATGTGGAGTATGTATCACATGGAGGGTAGGCAGAGGATTGGACAGTGGGAGGGGAGGGGAGAGACCCAGGCTGGATGATGGGTGAAGTCAGCAAGAGGGGAGGTCTCTTAGTGATGAGCGGGAGTGCAAAAAGAGTGTGCAATGGGATGATGTTGGGAGAAGGAGGGTTGTGAGAATTACCACTGTGAGGTAGGAGAGTGCCAGAAGAGAGGGCAATGGGGATTGAGGTTGGGAGAAGGGGGGTTGGGAGAATTCCCAATGTTCTGTAAGAAACTGCCAGGAGAGTGGGCAATGGGAGTGAGGTTCGGGGAAAGGGGGTTAGCGGAAAGGAGGTTAGGGGAGGGGAGGGGGGAGAAGGGGAAGGGAGGTTAGAAGAGTTTATGTTGAAGCGCGTGCGAGCCAGCTGTTGAATGAGGGAGTGAAGAAGGGGGGAACTGATGGGTGACGGGGAGGTGTCGGAGAGGAGGGCGGCGCAGGGAATATGCAGTGCTCCTGAGTTGGTGACAGGTGAATAGTTTGGACGTTGCAAGTTGGGTGAATTTGGGGCGCCTCGGGTAGGTGGAGGTAAGGTCATGTGTGTGTTGGTAGCGGTATGATGGGCAGTCTTTAGGTTGAGACCCCTTGGGGAGGGATCAGTATCGTTTTGAGACGGGGTAAGGGGATGCCCGCTACTAGGTTGAGTAGGGGAAACATAAGTGACCAGTGAACCTTTACGCATGGAAAATCTGTCATCAAAGATGTCTAGCTTGAGGTCGGAGGCCTGAACTAGAATTGTCCCATTGTTGTAGAGGGATACTGTAGCATTTCCTGTAAATTTGGGAGACGTTGTAGCCAATAGTCGAAGTCCATGAGGGCATTTTTTAGTCGAAGAGATTTTGAGTGAGAAGTGGAACATCGACCTCCACTGAGCTCTTCTTTTAGTGTAGAAGATCAGGTCGCTCGTGATAGTATCTTTCTTTGGGCAGATGTAGGAGGCAGAAATAAGGGTTTTGGGATTATCTTTGAGGAGTCTGTGTTTCAAAGCTTTTGTTGCGTTTGTGGAGAGGTTGGTCGGATAGTTAATTGTGTAGCTATTGGTGCCAAATTGTTCTAGTCTGGAGCATAGTTCCCTCTAGACCGCGCGCCTGAGCACGCGCGCACACCGACATTTATCTCCGCGCACAGACCTTTAAACACCGCGCACCACAAAGGATTCCTCTGCACTTGTGAAGTGCTTAATTTGAGTCTTTGAAATGCGGCCGTACTGATTAAGCTGCGCTGTTAAATGCATTTTTAAAGACCTGTTTTTGTCTTTAAAAATGCTAATCGAGGAAGATTAAACACCTGCAGTGAAGGGCAGTCCAGAAGCAGCAGGAGAGATGTCACAAACATTCACTGTGGCTCAAGAGTCGAAGCTGGGGCATACCATGGGAATTATGGCAGTTGTCAGACATTAACATACTCTGGAAGCAGTGGCAGCTGCCAGCAGGGATACGTTGTGGGGCAGTGCGGGGGACAAATATAAACTTTTTTTAGGCAAAATAACTTCCAAGTTGTTTAGTACAGAAGCACTAGGCGGTGATATAAAATAAAGCTGTTTTTGGTGTACCTCCCTTCTTATAATTGGGCTGAAAAAGTTTGTTGATCCGTCCTCTGCAGCAAAGCACTAGTTTTCTGATGAGGGTAATTTTGGAAGGTGACAAGCCTGACGACGAGGTTTGTGAACCCTGGCCTTTCACAACAGCTTTGCACACACTGGAGCTCTAGCTGAGAATCAAAGTTGATATTTAGTATGAATAGGGACTTTTCCTAATATATATTTTTAGCGGGTGGATAATTCCAATCACAGCATTGTTTCTGTATGTTTAGACAGACATGTAAAGGAAATGTAACAATCTGGCCAATCGTTTCCTATTTTGTGGCTTTTGTCTTCAGACCAGATACTATTATAAATGACACAATCCTTACCTGTAGATTTTAACAAATAAGGGAACTTCAGCCAGCATCCATGTACAGGGCCATCAGTCTGCAACTACTGACGTGTGCTGGAAAGTCTGCAAGGAATGGGCTCAGAGAAATGTTTTGTATTTAAGCTTTGTCCCTCTGGGACTGTACCTGTTCCAGCTCCGACTCCTTGCACGTCATACTAACTATCTCACCCCCAAGCTCTGCGACTTCCCTACATAGCCCTGAGGGTTGCCCCTTCCGGTCCCTGTCTGGGAGGCTGTGTGGAGTTGGGTTAGGATGTGCAGTGGTGACAAGACTAGAGGAGGTTGCAAGCTTTCCAGCTCCATTTATAGTGGCGCATCAAGGCTGGTTTCTGCTCTGCATTTTGAGACCTGCAGTGCTATGTATCCCATCAATACTTCAAGACTGTAAGTCCCAGAATAAACAATTAAAAACACAGACAGGCTGAGCTGCTCATGCATCGTCCTGGGACGCTTGGGAGCTTTGGAAGAAGGTGGATGGGGAAAAGCTGCAAGAGCACATTACTGCATAAGTATGCAGAGCATTACGCGTGGCACACATTTTAGTAATGTCTCACACACCACTGGTGGCACCAGAATAACAAAGTGCCCCGAAAAATCACATCTCCCCCTCAGACTCTGATCTTTCATTTAGCTCCATGTTTTCCCTCGGTCACAATCTCACCTCAAGCTTTTTTTAGGAAAAGGGATTTATTATATCATAGGTCTGATATATCTCTTATGAAAAATTCTGACACAAGCAGTAGACCCAATTTATTTATTATGAAATCCAATAGGTTATTAAGGATGGGTTGTTATTGCACTCTGATAAAGCCTCCAGACGTATTTTGTTACATGCAATCTCACAGATGAGATTTTAGTCAAGACTGTGGGCCAGATTTGCCAATTTCTCACGCAGTGTAGTGCAGCATCTGCAAACGCTGTGCTGCATGAGAAGGAGAGAACAGGAGAGCACCAGATTAACTGAAATATGGCACTCTCCTCCCCTCTCCCTAGTGCTGAAATTAGCTGTTGTGCACCACGGAGACACCTTAGCACCATAGTACAAGGATGTCCCCGTGAGTCAAGCATAGGGTTTGTACTGGAAGGATACCCTTCCAGTACAAAATACTATGCTAAGACTCATTTTAAACATTTTCCCACTTTGTATTTGTGCTGTACAATGCAGCACACACGCGATGTCAGAAAATAAAGAAGAAAATAACCATTCTCCTTCATAGCACCTGGTTGAAGGGTGTGCTATTGTCTGACGGTAAACCCTGTCTACTTTATTTAGTAAATTGGGTTTAGGGTCAGAAACCCAGGGAGGTTGCATGGGAACGCCCATGCACCACCCATGGTACGCCCCCTTGGTGCTAAGTAATGCAAAGCAGTGCTATCCACTTCTTTACATTACTTTAATGTTAATTCCAGCGCTAAAAAAGTTTAGTGCTGAAAAGAAAATCATACAAAAAGATTTTGCGCCGATTTGCATCACTTTTGTGATGCAAACATGGCATAAAATCTTAGTAAATCTGCCCGTTGTATTTCTTACCATTTGGAAAAACCTGAGGGATGCACGATTTGCACTGTAATAATTATTTCTAGAATCTCTTCAGAAGGTCTGATAGGCATACACTGGTATATTTACTGGTATATATATATATATATATATATATATACACCACTTCAGTCATTGACTCTCTTGCTCTGTGAATGACATTTGTCTGACCACATCTGCACAGCTATTTCAGTGCAAAGGCTGGTGGGACAGTCCTTTAGTTTTCCATGTTCTAGTTACCGGTCTCTTTTCATTTATTTCCTTCTTCTCTTTATATTTTCTTGATTAAACCCTGTCACACCTCCATAGACAGTTCTAATTCGATGCTTGCTTGTCGCTCACTCCATCTGCAGTGTACCGCAACATGTACAGCCACTGCATGTAAACCACCTGAGCACCATGGAATAATATTGTCCATAATGTTTCATTGTTTTTAACATTGCAAAATGGCCAACATGTTGGTTTTAAATGTGGCAGTCAGATGCAACTATAAAACAATGCACTAAGTACAGCACCACTGCAAGACGGCCACCTGCTGCTTTTTTTAAATTTCATTGTTGCGAGCATATTTCTGCCATTTTTAGGATTTAGCTTGTTTTCTTTTTTTTTTTTTATTCTTTAATTTCTTGCCTATGTTGCTGAGTTTGTGCATGTATTTTATTGTGGTTGTGTAAATGGGTAAACGCAAGAGTGACTCAGTTATGAATAGATGCATGAATGCAAGGATGAGTAAAAGAATGTATGTATGATGACTTATTCTGTACCTAAACCCATCAATGTCTAAAGAGGCACTTTTATATATGAGCCGCACCTATTGACATTGCTAATGCTTGTTATCAACCTTCAATTGGTAGCAAGTCGATTTTCCTAGTTACACATCTCATCACTCAGTTGCGCACACAAGCTAGACATGTGTGCACACAACCATTCTGTTGCCGCACACAAGGACAAATAATTAGAGGGAACATTGGTCTGGAGTCCATTTTTGGACTAAGGTAGGATGGTCTTGAGGGTGCTCTCTTTGGAAGGGTGTATAGCAGAGAGGTAAGGGAGGGGAAGAGACCCCAGGGATCCAGCTGGGGGAGCAAATTACTATATAACCAAGGGTTGCCACTTTAGGCTGGGAGGGGCAATGAGGGTAGTTGACCCAAAGGGAAGTCTTGTTGGCAGTAATCCAGCTCCTGTACGAGCAGGCCTCTACCAGTTTTAGAGTAAGAACGGAATGTGTAAATAAGCAGTCGGTTCTTGAAACACATTGATGCGCAGGGGACGGTCTTTAAGCTTCCCATGTGTCCAGGGGGCAGCCTATTGGAGAGTTCAGTGATCTGCTGAGTCATGGTTAGGCGTTAGGACCAGTTATAGAATTCCTGATAGTGTGGGACGGGAGTTAAGATATCAACCCTGAAATAGTACTGATGAGCAGGTGGCATCCATTAAATATCCATTATGATCAGTGAATAGCTAGTAGTATAGTTCAGGATAATTCAGAAAACAGCCATGTGCTAGGTCATGTGCAGAGGTCAGGGATGCATGGTACTGGGGTCATGAGAGTATGCCCAGCTATCTCACTACTGTGCAGGGAGCGGCCATTTTAGAGGGGTACCTGGTCCAGATATAGCACTCCTGAGTAGGGAGCGGCCATTTTAGAGGGGATCCAGAATAGTGAAGGCGGTGTCCTGCAATAGGCCCAGTTAATCGAGAAAGGGGCATAGGGAGGCCATTCAAAGAATTCAGTCTTGCTGGGAGATTGGGAGCAGGTAGTCCGTCAAAAGTCAAACAGGCTTGTAACTATTGGCATTTACCGCTGTATCCATAAGCGTAGTAAGTTAGTCACAGCAGCCAACAGGATTCAGCACAGACAGCTTCATTCATCTGAATGGGGAGCTCCGTGAACAGCCAGCCGCAGGGGCATCCGAGGACATCAGAGACTACAGCCGATGTCCTTGTGCCCCGCAGCTCTTATCTGTAGCGGTCTGCAGCAAGCTGGTGGCCTCCGATGACCAGCAGGAAGCCCCATGGCCGAGGGCATCCGCATTGCGGGGGGGATGAACGCAGATAACAGGATTCAGCAACCCGCAGGAGAAACAAACAGCCGCAGGAGCGTCCGAGGGCATCCAAGACTTCCGATCACTATTTATTTCGAAACTTTCTTCAGCATGATCGGGGGCAGCAAGCAGGGGGGAGAGGGAGATCAGGAGTAGATCAATGCCTCAGGCAATGCACCAAGATGGTGCAGGAGTCAGCTGCAGCAGACTCCCGAGGGCAGCTGTGAAATGGGGATGCACTGCTATCGTAGTTCCGGTCTCACGGACCAGGTCTCCAGCCCCACCTGTGGCAGGCCTTGGTCTCCATTCCCCTCATGTTAGGAGGGACTGCAATCAGGCAGTGTGTCAGGCTGTGTGGGTCATCTTGCGGAGAGGGGAACAAATGCAGACAAGCCGGGGATGATTCACGTCGGGGCTCAGTGGCCGTTGTGGTCCTCACGTCTTTTGGTCCCTGCTAGTGAGGCGGAGGGGCCCAGCGACACCAGGGTCATCGGCGGCGTGGTTTGAACGGGAGGATCGTAGTAGATTACTTTGAAAGTAGGAGATCACTTCAATCCATCTCTTCTGTCGAGAATGCAGGTGGGCCAAAGTGCAGTTGGTCCAGTGGTGCAGTCTGGCGAAGGCGTCTGGGTCAACCGAGTCGTGGCTCTACCGATACGGGTAAAGCGGTTAAGCGCAGGTAAGAAGCTTCCAATGTTCAGTTAGGGAGAGTTACATGTTGTAGGTGGCAAAAAGTTAAAAATATGTTATTGTACGGCAAGTTAACGCGGGGACACCGGCCGATATGCAATCCCCAAACCGGGAGCTCTAGGAAAGAGCACCTACTCGGCCCCCCTCCTATTTCTTTCTGTACCCCTCTTGCCTCTTTGTGCACCTCTCCTACCCCTTCCTGCACCTCTCTTTCCTTTTTTCCACCTCTGTTTGTTCTTTCTGCACCTCTTTTGCTCCGTTCTACACTTAACTTCACTCTTTCTGTACCCCTCTTCCCTCTTTCTGCACATCTGTTGGTTCTTTTTGCACAGCTCTGGCTTCTTCCTGCACCTCTGTTCCAAATTTCTGCATCACTCTTACCTTTTTCTGCACCCCTCTTCCATCATTCTGTACCTCTCTTGCCTCAGTCTACCTACCCGCTCCCTCTTTCTGCACCCCTTCTGCCTGTTTCTCCAACTCTTGTGCCTCTTTCTGCAGTTTTCTTGCCTCCTTCTGTACCTCACTTGCCTCTTTTTGTACCTCTCTTGGTTCTTTTGCACTGCTCTTGCTTCTTTTTACACCTCACTTGCAAATGTATGCACCCCTCTTGCCTATTGTTGTACCCCTTTTACGTATTTCTCTACCTCTCTTTTCTTTGTCTGCACCTCTGTTCCCTCTTTCTGTACATCTTTCTGCACTTCTCTTCCTTCTTTCTGCACTCCTCCTGCGTTCTTCTGATCCTCTGTTGCTTCTTTCTGCACTTCTCTTGGTTCTTTATGCACTGCTGTCACCTCTTTCATGCATTCTTCCTGCCTCTTTGAGCATCTCGTTTGCTTCTTTCTGCACTTCTCTCTCTTCCTTCTGCACTTCTATTGCCTCTTTATGCACCTCTGATGCTTCTTTCTGCACTTCTATTGCCTCTTTCTGCACCTCTCTTGCTTCTTTCAGCAGCTTACTTGCCTCTTTTAGCACCTCTCTTGCTTTTTTCAGATGGTCTCCGGCCTCTTTCTGCACCTCAACTGCCTGTTTCTGCACCTCTGTTGTTTTTTTCTGCAGATCTCTTGCCACTTTCTGCCACCGTCTTTTCTCTTTCTGTACCTCTCTTGACTCTTTCAGCACCTTAGTTACTTCTTTCTGCACTTGTCTTCATTCTTCCTACAGCTTTCTTGCTACTTTCTGCACCTCAATTGCACCTATGTTGCTTTTTTCTCATGATCTCTTGCCTCTTTCTGCTCCTCACATGCCTCTTTCAGCCCCTCCATCACTTTTTTCTGAAGATCTTTTGCCTCCTTGGGTACTTCATTTGCCTATTTCTGTAACTCTCTTGCCTCTTTGTGCACCTCTCTTGCTTTTTTCTGCACCTCACTTGCTTCCTTCTGCATACCTTTTGCCTGTTTCTGCACCCCTCTCCCCTCTTTGTGCAACTCTCTTGCCTCTTTCTATACCTCTCTTCCCTCTATCTATACCCCTATTGTCTCTTTCTGTACCTCTGGTCCTTCTTTCTTCACCTGTCTTGTCTTTCTGCACCCTTTAAGCCTCTTTCAGCACCTCGGTTGCTTCTTACTGCAGTTCTCCTCTTCTTTCTGCAACCCCTCTTGCCTCTTTGTGGACCTCCCCTACCCCTTCCTGCACCTCTCTTGCCTCTTTTTCCACCTCTGTTGGTTCTTTCAACACCTCTTTTGCTTCATTCTTCACTTAACTTCACTCTTTCTGTCCCCTTCTTGCCTCTTTCTGCACCTCTGTTGGTTCTTTTTGCACGGCTCTGGCTTCTTCCTGCACCTCTGTTCCAAATTGATGCATCACTCCTACCTTTTTATGCACCCCTCTTCCATCATTCTATACCTCTCTTGCCTCAGTCTACCCACCCTCTCCCTCTTTCTTCACACCTTCTGCCTGTTTCTCCAACTCTCTTGCCTCTTTCTACAGCTTTCTTGCCTCCTTCTGTACCTCACTTGCCTCTTTTTGTACCTCTCTTGGTTCTTTTGCACTGCTCTTGCTTCTTTTTACACCTCACTTGCAAATGTATGCACCCCTCTTCCCTATTTTTGTACCCCTTTTATGTATTTCTCTACCTCTCTTTTCTTTGTCTGCACCTCTGTTCCCTCTTTCTGTACATCTTTTGCCTATTTCTGTAACCATCTTGGCTCTTTCTGCAGTTCTCTTACCTCCTTCTGCACCTCTGTTGCTTCTTTCTTTACGTTTCTTGCCACTTTCTGCACCCCTGTTGCTTCATTCTGCAGTTTCCATGCTTCTTTCTGCACCTGTCGTGCTTCTTTCTGTACCCCTGTTTTCCCTTTCTCCACTTGACTTCTCTTGTTCTGTACCTTTCTTGCCTGTTTCTGCAACTCACTTGCCTCTTTCTGCACTATTTTTGCTTCTTTCCACACCTCTGTTGATTCTTTCAGCAATTCTCTTGCCTCTTTCTACACTTCCCTTACCTCTTTCTGCATCCCTGTTACTACATTCTGCCCTTTCCATGCTTCTTTCTGCACCTTTCTTGCTTCTTTCTGCACCCCTGGTGTCTCTTTATGTACCTCTTTTGCAGCTTTCTGTCCCTTTCTTGCCTTTTTCTGCAGTTCTCTTACCTCTTTCTACACCCCTGTTGCTTCATTCTGCAATTTCCATGCTTCTTTCTGCATCTGTCTAGCTTTTTTTGCAAACCTGTTGTCCCTTTCTGCACTTGTCTGCCCTCTTTCAATACATTTCTTGCCTGTTTCTGCATCTCACTTGCCTCTTGTTGCACTTTCTTGCTTCTTTCTACACCTCTGTTGCTTCTTTCAGCAATTCTCTTGCCTCTTTTAGCAGGTCATTTGCCTGTTTCTGCACCCCTCTTGCCTCTTTCTGCACCCGCCTTCCCTCTTTGTGCAACTCTCTATCCTCCTTCTACACCTTTATTCCCTCTTTCTGCACCACTCTTACCTCTTTTTGTACCTCTGTTGCTCCTTTCTGTACTTCTCTTAATTCTTTCTGCATCCTTTGTGCCTCTTTCAGCACCTCTATTCTTTCTTTCTGCACTTCTCCTCGTGTGTTCTTCTGCACCTCTGTTGCTTCTTTCTGCACTTCTCTTGGTTCTTTCTGCACTGATCTCGCCTCTTTCATGCATTCTCCCTGCCTCTTTGAGCGCCTCGTTTGCTTCTTTCTGCACTTCTCTCTCTTCTTTCTGCACTTCTATTGCCTCTTTCTGCACTTCTGATGCTTCTTTCTGCACTTCTATTGCCTCTTTCTGCACCTCCCTTGCTTCTTTCAGCAGCTTACGTGCCTCTTTTAGCACCTCTGTTGCTCTTTTCAGATGATCTCTGACCTCTTTCTGCTCCTCAACTGCCTGTTTCTGCTGCTCTGTTGCTTTTTTTCTGCAGATCTCTTGCCACTTTCTGCCACCCTCTTTTCTCTTTCTGTACCTCTTTTGACTCTTTTAGCACCTCTGTTACTTCTTTTTACACTTGTTTTCCACCTCTGTTGGTTCTTTCTACACCTCTTTTGCTTCATTCATCACTTAACTTCACTCTTTCTGTACCCTTCTGGCCTCTTTCTGCACCTCTGTTGGTTCTTTTTGCATGGCTCTGGCTTCTTCCTGCACCTCTGTTCCAAATGTCTGCATCACTCTTACCTTTTTATGCACCCTTCTTCCCTCATTCTATACCTCTCTTGCCTCAGTCTACCCACCCTCTCCCTCTTTCTGCACACCTTCTGCCTGTTTCTCCAACTCTCTTGCCTCTTTCTGCAGTTTTCTTGCCTCTTTCTGTACCTCACTTGCCTCTTTTTGTACCTCTCTTGGTTCTTTTGCACTGCTCTAGCTTCTTTCTACACATCTCTTGCAAATTTCTACACCCCTCTTGCCTCTTTCTGCACCCCTTTTATGTGTTTCTCCACCTCTCTTGTCTTTGTCAGCACCTCTGTTCCCTCTTTCTGTACATCTTTTACCTGTTTCTGCAACTCTCTCGCCTCTTTCTGCAGTTCTCTTGCCTCCTTCTGGACCTCTGTTGCTTCTTTCTGTACGTCTCTTGCCTCTTTCTGCACCACTTTTGCTTCATTCTGCAGTTTCCATGCTTTATTCTGCACCTGTCATGCTTCTTTCTGTACCCCTGTTTTCCCTTTCTCCACTTGACTTCTCTTGTTCTGTACCTTTCGTGCCTGTTTCTGCAACTCACTTGCCTCTTTCTGCACTATTTTTGCTTCTTTCCACACCTGTGTTGTTTCTTTCAGCAATTCACTTGCCTCTTTCTACACTTCCCTTACCTCTTTCTGCATCCCTGTTACTACATTCTGCCCTTTCCATGCTTCTTTCTGCACCTTTCTTGCTTCTTTCTGCACCCCTTGTGTCTCTTTATATACCTCTTTTGCAGCTTTCTGTCCCTTTCTTGCCTTTTTCTGCAGTTCTCTTACCTCTTTCTACACCCCTGTTGCTTCATTCTGCAATTTCCACGCTTCTTTCTGCATCTGTCTAGCTTTTTTTGCAAACCTGTTGTCCCTTTCTGCACTCGTCTGCCCTCTTTCAATACATTTCTTGCCTGTTTCTGCATCTCACTTGCCTCTTGTTGCACTTTTCTTGCTTCTTTCTACACCTCTGTTGCTTCTTTCAGCAATTCTCTTGCCTCTTTTAGCAGTTCATTTGCCTGTTTCTGCACCCCTCTTGCCTCTTTCTGCACCCGCCTTCCCTCTTTGTGCAACTCTCTATGCTCCTTCTACACCTTTATTCCCTCTTCCTGCACCACTCTTGCCTCTTTTTGTACCTCTGTTGCTCCTTTCTGTACTTCTCTTAATTCTTTCTGCATCCTTTGTGCCTCTTTCAGCACCTCTATTCTTTCTTTCTGCACTTCTCCTCGTGTGTTCTTCTGCACCTCTGTTGCTTCTTTCTGCACTTCTCTTGGTTCTTTCTGCACTGCTCTCGCCTCTTTCATGCATTCTCCCTGCCTCTTTGAGAACCTCGTTTGCTTCTTTCTGCACTTCTCTCTCTTCTTTCTGCACTTCTATTGCCTCTTTCTGCACTTCTGATGCTTCTTTCTGCACTTCTAGTGCCTCTTTCTGCACCTCCCTTGCTTCTTTCAGCAGCTTACGTGCCTCTTTTAGCACCTCTGTTGCTTTTTTCAGATGATCTCTGACCTCTTTCTGCACCTCAACTGCCTGTTTCTGCTGCTCTGTTGCTTTTTTTATGCAGATCTCTTGCTACTTTCTGCCACCCTCTTTTCTCTTTCTGTACCTCTTTTGACTCTTTTAGCACCTCTGTTACTTCTTTCTGCACTTGTTTTCCACCTCTGTTGGTTCTTTCTACACCTCTTTTGCTTTATTCATCACTTAACTTCACTCTTTCTGTACCCTTCTTGCCTCTTTCTGCACCTCTGTTGGTTCTTTTTGCATGGCTCTGTCTTCTTCCTGCACCTCTGTTCCAAATTTCTGCATCACTCTTACCTTTTTATGCACCCTTCTTCCCTCATTCTATACCTCTCTTGCCTCAGTCTACCCACCCTCTCCCTCTTTCTGCACACCTTCTGCCTGTTTCTCCAACTCTCTTGCCTCTTTTTGTACCTCTCTTGGTTCTTTTGCACTGCTCTTGCTTCTTTCTACACATCTCTTGCAAATTTCTACACCCCTCTTGCCTCTTTCTGCACCCCTTTTACGTGTTTCTCCACCTCTCTTGTCTTTGTCCATACCTCTGTTCCCTCTTTCTGTACATCTTTTACCTGTTTCTGCAACTCTCTCGCCTCTTTCTGCAGTTCTCTTGCCTCCTTCTGGACCTCTGTTGCTTCTTTCTGTACGTCTCTTGCCTCTTTATGCACCACTGTTGCTTCATTCTGCAGTTTCCATGCTTCTTTCTGCACCTGTCATGTCTCTTTCTGCACCCCTGTTTTCCCCTTTCTCCACTTAACTTCTCTCGTTCTGTACCTTTCTTGGCTGTTTCTGCATCTCACTTGCCTCTTTCTGCACTATTCTTGCTTCTTTCTACACCACTGTTGCAATTCTCTTGCCTCTTTCTGTACTTCTCCTGCCTGTTTCTGCAACTCTCTTGCCTGTTTCTGCAGTTTTCTCTCCTCCTTGTGACCCTCACTTGCCTCTTTTTGCACCTCTGTTGGTTCTTCCTGTACTGCTCTGACATCCTCCTGCAACTCTGTTCAAAATGTTCTCATCCCTCCTGCCTTTTTCTGCTCTCTTCTTCCCTTTTTTCAGTACCTCTCTTACCTCAGTCTGCCCACTTGTTCCCTCTTTCTGCACCCCTTTTCCCTGTTCCTGTAACTCTCTCACCTCTTTCTGCAGTTCTTACCTCCATCTGCACCTCACTTGCTTCTTTCTTGCACCTCTGTTAGTTCTTTTGCACTGCTCTTGCTTCTTTCTGCACCTTTCATGAACATTTCTGTACCCATCTTGCCTCTTTCTGTACCCCTTTTACCTGTGTTTGCACCTCTCTTGCCACTGACTGCACCTGTGTTCCCTCTTTCTATACCACTTATTACTGTTTCTTCAACTCTTTCTGCAGTTATGTTGCCCATTCTAGACCTCTGTTGCTTCTTTTTGCACTTCTCGTGCCTCTTTCTACACACCTGTTGCTTCATTCTGCACTTTCCATGCTTCTTTGTGTACCTCTCTTGCTTCTTTCTGCACCACTGTTGTTTCTTTCTGTACTCATCTTCCCTCTTTCTTTACCTTTCTTGCCTTTTTCTGCATCTCACTTGCCACTTCCTGCACTTTTCTTGCTTCTTTTCACACCTGTGTTGTTTCTTTCAGCAATTCTCTTGTCCCTTTTTGCAGTTCTCTTGTCTGTTTCTGCACCTCTGTGCCTCTTTCTGCACCTCTCTTGGCTCCTTCTGCACCTCACTTGCTTCTTTCTACGCTTCCCTTGCCTCTTATTGCACCCCTGTTGCCTCATTCTGCCCTTTCCATTCTTCTTTCTGCACCTGTCTTGCTTCTTTCTGCACCCCTGTTGCATCTTTATGTACCTCTTTTGCAGCTTTCTGTAAATGTATTGCGTTTTTCTGCACCTCGATTGCTTCTTTCTGCACTTCTCTTGCCTCTTTCTGCACGCCTTTTGCTTCATTCTGCACTTTCAATGCTTCTTTCTGCATCTGTCTAGCTTCTTTATTTAACCCTGTTTTCCCTTTCTGCACTCGTCTTTCCTCTTTCTGCACCTTTCTTGCCTGTTTCTGCATCTTACTTGCCAATTTCAGCACTTTTCTTACTTCTTTCTACACCTCTGTTGCTACTTTCAGCAATTCTCTTGCCTCTTTCTGCAGTTCTCTTGCTTGTTTCTGCATCCCTCTGGCCTCTTTCTGCACCGCCTTCCCTCTTTGTGCAACTCTCTAGCCTCTTTCTACATCTTTCGTCCCTCTTTCTGCACCACTCTTGCCTCTTTTTTTACCTTTGTTGCTTCTGTCTGTATTTCTCTTGACTCTTTCTGCATCCTTCGTGCCTCTTTCAGCACCTCTATTGTTTCTTTCTGCACTTCTCTTCCTTCTTTCTGCACTCCTCGTGCCTTCTTCTGCACCTCTGTTGCTTCTTTCTACAGTTCTTTTGGTTCTTTCTGCACTGCTCTTGCCTCTTTCATGCATTCCTCTTGCTTCTTTGAGTACCTCTTTTGCTTCTTTCTGCACTTCTCTCTCTTCTTTCTGCACCTCTATTGCCACTTTATGCACCTCTGATGCTTCTTTCTGCACCACTATTGCTTCTTTCTGACCGCTCTTGCTTCTTTCGTCATCTGATTTGCCTCTTTCAGCACCTCTGTTGCTTTTTTCAGCAGATCTCTTGCCTCTTTCTGCACCTCAACTGCCTGTTTCAATACTTCTGTTGTTTTTTTCTGCAGATCTCTTGCCTCTTTCTGCACCCCTCTTTCCTCTTTCTGCACCTCTCTTGACTATTTCAGCACCTTTGTAACTTCTTTCTGCACTTCTCTTCCTTCTTTCTACAGAGCTCATGCTACTTTCTGCACCTCATTTGCCTCTTTCAGCACCTATGTTTTCTAAAGATCTCTTTTTGCAGATCTTTTGCCTCCTTGTGCACTTCACTTGCCTATTTCTGTAACTCTCTTGCCTCTTTGTGCACCTCTCTTGCCGCTTTCCGTGCTTCACTTGCTCCCTTCTGCACCCCTTTTGCCTGTTTCTGCACCCCTCTTCCCTCTTTGTGCAACTCTCTTGCGTCTTTCCATACCTCTCTCCCCTCTTACTGTACCCCTCTTTACTCTTTCTGTACCTCTGTTCCTTCTTTCTTCACTTGTCTTGTCTCTTTCTGCACCCTTTCTGCCTCTTTCAGCACCTCAGTTGCTTCTTTCTGCAGTTCTCTGTCTCTTTCTGTACCCTTCTTGCCTCTTGTGCACCTCTCCGAACCCTTCCTGCACCTCTCTTGCCTCTGTTGGTTCTTTCTGCACCTCTTTTGCTTCGTTCTGCACTTAACTTGCCACTTTCTGTATCCCTCTTGCCTCTTTCTGCACCTCTGTTGGTTCGTTCTGCACCGCTCTGGCTCCTTATTTTACCTCAGTTCCAAATTTCTACAACAGTCATACCTTTTTCTGCATCTCTCTTCCCTCATTCTGTACCTCTCCTTCCTCAGTCTACCCACCTGCTCCCTCTTTCTGCACCCCATCTGCCTGTTTCTGCAACTCTCTTGCCTCTTTCTGCAGTTCTCATGCCTCCTTCTGTGCATCACTTGCCTCTTTTTGTACCTTTGTTGGTTCTTTTGCACTGCTCTTGCTTCTGTCTGCACTTTTCTTGCACATTTCTGCCCCCCTTTTACATGTTTCTCACCTCTCTTGTCTCTGTCTGCACCCCTGTTCCGTCTTTCTGTACATCGTTTGCCTGTTTCAGCAGTTCTCTTGCCTCTTTCTGCAGTTCTCTTGCCTCCTTCTGCACCTCTGTTGCTTCTTTCTTTACGCTGCTTGCCTCTTTCTGCACCACTGTTGCTTCATTCTGCAGTTTCCATGCTTCTTTCTGCACCGGTCGTGCTTCTTTCTGCATCCCTGTTTTCTCTTTCTGCACTTGACTTCTCTCGTTCTGTACCTTGCTTGCCTGTTTCTGCATCTCACTTATCTCTTTCTGCACTTTTCTTGCTTCTTTTTCTACCACTGTTGCAATTCTCTTGCCTGTTTCTGCAGTTCTCTTGCCTCCTTCTGTACCTCACGTGCCTCTTTTTGCACCTCTGCTGGTTCTTCCTGTACTGTTCTGGCATCCTTTTGCACCTCTATTCCACATTTCTTCATCCCTCTTGCCTTTTTATGCACCTCTCTTACCTCAGTCTACCCACTTGTTCCCTGTTTCTGCAACTCTCTTGCCTCTTTCAGCAGTTCTCTTGCCTCCTTCTGTACCTCAGTTGCCTCTTTTTTGTACCTCTGTTAGTTCTTTTGCACTGATCTGGCTTCTTTCTGCACCTCTCTTGAAAATGTCTGCACCCCTCTTGCCTCTTTCTGTACCCCTTTTACCTGTTTTTGCACCTCTCTTGCCTCTGTCTGCACCTGTGTTCCCTCTTTCTATACCACTTATTCCAGTTTCTTTAACTTTTTCTCAGTTCCCTTGCCTCCTTCTGCACTTCTGTTGCTTTATTTTACACTTCTCTTGCCTCTTTCTGCACCCCTGTTGCGTCTTTCTGCACCCCGTTGCTTCATTCTGCACCTTCCATGCCTCTTTCTGCACCTCTCTTGCTTCTTTCTGCACCCCTGTTGTTTCTTTCTGCACTCATCTTCCCTATTTCTTTACCTTTCCTGCCTGTTTCTGCATCTCACCTGCCTCGTTCTGCACTTCTGTTGCCTCTTTCTGCACCCCTTTTGCTTCATTCTGCACTTTCCATGCTTCTTTCTGCATTTGTCTAGCTTCTTTATGCAACCCTGTTGTCCCTTTTTGCATTCGTCTTCCCTCTTTCTGAACCTTTATTGCCTGTTTATGCATCTAACTTGCCTCTTTCTGCACTTTTCTTGATTCTTTCTCGACCTCTGTTGCTTCTTTCTGCAGTTCTTTTACCTTTTTATGCACCCCTCTTGCCTCTTTCTGTACCCATTTTCCATCTTTGTGCAACTCTCTAGCCTCTTTCTACACCTCTCTTCCCTCTTTCAAGAAGCAGAGAACTCTGGATAGTTCTCAAGTTTAGGTTGAAAGCAGCTCTTGTGTAGAGCACTCTCAAAACTAGCGACACTCTAGATATACTAACCTCAAATGTCTGATTTTCTACCAAAGTCTTTAAGAATAGGTTTAGCTTTCTACCTAAACTTGAGAACTACCCAGAGTTTTCTGCCTCTTTTTTTGCATAATTTGTGTGTCACTCTATGCCTGAAAGCGTATCGTTTTGACCTATACTGGGTGTTCCCTTGTGTCTGGACAAAGCTATACCTCTCTGTAGAGCTCTAATTAGAGCAAAACACTGTGTCAGCGGTTGCTTTTACTCATTTCAGTTTGGCTTGGTTGGTATTTTTCCAATTCAAAGCTGTAATATTGTGCCTGGAGTAGAAAATGGCTTTTGTAATTTTACAGCTCAGCAGGGACAGCACTGTGCTTAAAGACTGTTGTAGAAATGGCAAATGAATGTGTTTCTTTCTATCTTGGCGTGGATGGCACAGTGCTAATCCTATGCTTGAAGACTTTGATAGAAAAGCAGACATTTGAGGTGAGCATATCTAGAGTGTCGCTGGTATTGAGAGTGCTCTATACAGGAGCTGCTTTCCACCTAAACTTGAGAACTACCCAGAGTTCTCTGCTTTTTTCCATAATTTATGTGTCACTCTATGCCTGAAAGGGTATTGTTTTGACCTATACTGGGAGCTCCCTTGTGTCTGGACAAATCTATACCTGTCAGTCTGTCTAAACCACTAAAGTCCTCCATCTATGGTTACTTAGGCACACACCACACACCATAATTAAAACTGTTGGCTATGTTGCTCTTTCAGTAGTATTTTTCTTTGGTTTTGTACTGTTGGCCAAGTGTTGCTTCGTGAGAGGTGCAAGTTATATTGTGTTCTGTGTGGACTGGTATCAATAACTGGTGACGTACGTTTTTTATTGCGCAATTAATTAAAATCATTGCAATATACACACACTAGAATGACCGTTACGTATTGAGGGTGAAAGAATACACTGAACAATTAAAAACAGAAACATTATTAATTAATTAAAAAAAACGTGCAATGATGTCAACGGGAAATGGGAAGAAACTCAAGCTGGGTCAGAGGACAAATTAAGGGAATTGATTTCTAAAATAAACTTAACAAAACGAGCCGCCAACTGCGGGAAGTCTCCCCTCATGCAAGCATCTAGTGCTTCCTGGCAGGTCCTGATGTTGAGAAGAAGCCAAATGGGACGCAACCAGAAGTTTCTTTGGACTCGGAGTTTTTGGCAAATGCACAGTATGTGGATAAGATTTTCCTCCTCCTGCTTGCAAAAGCGGCATTGAGACGATGCCTCTTTCCTATACCCCTGGCCAAACTTGTATGCCATCAGCGGGATCAAACCAAAGCAGAATCGCATTAATTGAAGTTTTAGGTCTACTTTCATAGAAGCTGCCAGATATAACGGAAGAGTTTTCTGAATGTATAATTTAGAGACCCAGGGGCCATGAAAGAGCTGGGCGACCCGTTGCTCGTCGTGGTCGCTTGATAGGATTTTTGCTTGTTTGGTTAGAAGTTTTGTTTTTGCCGCAATGGGCAACGGAGATGACTATATGTCCTTTGCTTTGAGGGATTCTAAACATGATGTCAGTTATTTGTTCCACGGTGTTTTGTGGTTGCTGAAGACTAACCATAGACAGCTCTTTAGAGAGTGGGGGCTAGCTTGCTTTGTATTTATACAGTAGTTAATGTAGCGTGCACTCATTATCCACCTCTGGGAGGACAGCGAAAATTCTTTCCGAATTTGGGCGTGGGCAGTTGAGTTTGGCAGCCGAAACACCCTACGGTAACAAGACGATTGTGCTCTGTCCAGCCAATTATTCATTTTGTCCTTGAATATTATTGCACCAAAGGAGATAGTGGCGAGTAATTTTGCGGCAATCAGTTTTATTAGTGGAACTAGATTTTGAGAGTGCAGAGCACTTTTCGTTCTTATAAAGGCCCCTTCCAGACTACGGGCAACTGCCTGCATTTCGGTTGTATGCACAGAGGGTCTCCCTTTGTGGTCGATCCACACCCCCAAATACTTGTAGGCAGTGACAGTTTTTAATCTTTTCCCTTCGATTAACCACGAGGTCTTTTTGGTTCTTCCAGGTGATATTATCATTGCTTTGGTTTTTGTCACGTTTATCTCAAGCATGTTCGTATTGCAGTACTGGGCGAGGGAATCGAACAGTCTCTGGAGGCCGACCTGGGTTTGATCTAGCAGAATGGTGTTGTCTGCATATTGAAGAGTTTGGATCTTTCTTGACTCTATTCCTGGAGGGAAAGCGTGACAACGATTTGGGAAGGTCCGCGAGGTACAGATTAAAAAGCATTGGTGCAAGGGTACACCCTTGCTTTAAACCTCTAGTGGTATAGATTGTATTGGAGGTCGACCAGCTCGATGTAACTCGCACTTTGACCCGGGTATCAGTATGTAAAGCGAATAATGCTTTAAGTAACGACTGTGGAATGCCCCATCTTGCAAGTTTTTCCCATAATTTTGGCCGACTTACACTGTCAAAGGCTTTTCGAAAGTCGATAAAACCAAGATGTAAGGTTTTGCCTTTTACAGCTAGGGTAGATTCCATCAGATGAGCAATGCATATCAAGTTGTCTTCAATGTGGCAGCCTCTTTGAAAGCCGGTTTGAGTAAAGGGAACTAGGTTGTTAGTTTCCGCCCACGTAGTAAGTGCAGATAGAAGAATGCTGGCATATGCCTTCCCGTCCACGTCTAAGAGAGCTATCATCCGATAGTTATCGGGGTTAGAGCGCGTTCCTTTCTTATGAAAGGGGACAAGAAGCGATCCTTGCCAAGACGCCGGGATGGGGCCGCCCAGTATTCTGACCTCAAACAGGGGTGTCAGTATCCGGGCCTATTTTCTTGCAGAAGCTTTAAAAACTTGAGTCGGAATTCCATTGGGTCCAGGGGCGCCGCCCGAGCACATTTTCTTTATTGTTCCGGTTATGTCGTCCGTTAGTGTATTGACGGGGGTGGTGGTTTCGTCTTGGTTGACTGGTTGATCAAGAAAGGCCGGGCTATTAGTAATTTGGTCGTGTGGAGCTGTGTAGAGCATTTTAACGTAAGTTTCCCAATCCGCGGGGGAGATGTTGGTTGCGGTAGGTGGTTTGGTGGTTTTGCTGGCCTTGTTGACCCAATTCCAGAATTTCCTTTGGTCTTTAGATTTTATAATCTCAAAGGCTGTTACCCAATGCTGGTCTTCCTCCAATTTCTTTAGGGTAAAGCGTTCCTTCCTATAGGCTTTCCGCGCAGCCGTGATATCCTCCTTCAAAAGTTTATGGTCATTTTCGTTGCAGACAGTTGTTCTTTGTAACTTGTTTAATTTACTCTTGGCAGTTCTTGTGTGTTGTTGTTGTACTGACAGAGTTGTCAGAATTGGAGTATCCCTAGGGAGGTGATTTGGCGGTTTTAAGGCAAAAAGGTCTCTAAAACTGGTCAATATGGCTTCCCAAGTGAGAGCTGTCGCCTGGGTGCAAGCAGCTAGGGGGCCTCTGGTCATAAGTTTGTCCACCTCCTTTTCGATTGCATCCTGGTTACTTTCTGACCATCGGAGTTTCCTCACACTCTGCAGGCCTGAAGCAGTCCCTATTGGATTTATGTTCGGACGATGTAGTGGCCCGAGGGCAATGCTGCATGTTAAAATGGCATGATCGCTATCTGAAGACGGTGTCACCTGAAATTGGGACACCAGATGGAAGGCCGTTAGCGATATCCATATATAATCTAGGGTGGCCATTCGAGACGAGGATATGTGTGAGTAAGCGGCCGGTTGATCTGTGCCCGTCCTTCCATTGAGGATGCGCAGGCCGAGATGGTGCAGTTTTTTTGCCAGCTTTATTCCGTTCGTATCCTTTCGCTGATACTGGGATTTTATCTCAGGAATTGCCCACATTGCATTAAAAGATGTTATTTGGGAGGATTGGGTAGAATCGATTTCCATTAAATTTGTATTAAAATCACCCATTATCAGCCACAGGTCAGTTGGGTAGAGATCTTACAGGTTGTTCATTATTGGGAGTAACTTGCTCAAGATGGACTCGCGCCTCGTTTTTGTTGGATGTATATAGACGCAACCATGGATAATATTTTGCTTTGGATTCCACTTTACCTGACTCTCGATCTCCATGCTGATAAAGACATGGTCGCCGTCCCCACTATGGAGTGTTTCAATCTTCGTAGTCAGGGAGTTCTTCGCGGCGATCAGCACTCCCCCTGATGCGTGACCGCCCACCTTGGAGGGAGTGGCGATGGATTCTAATACAGTAAAGTCTTCCCAGATGGTATTTTCCAGGGCCCAGGTTTCTTGTAGGGCAAAGACTTCGTAGGTTTTCAGCAAACCTGAAGTTAATCGCTCTGTTTTCTCCTGTGTAAGGCCCCGAATATTCCAAGAGCATATATTTAAATGATGGACTTCCTCATCGGTAGGTTTGTGGCTATACACAGGGATCGGTGCATTACCCTAACACTCGAGAGAGCCAAGACCAGTCTACCGATTTGTGACGTTTTAATATGCATTTTCCTGGGCCGCCAGCTGTGGAGGCAATTACTTGCAGTGGATTCTCAGTACATAAGACTGTTTTCGGCTCTTGCCGGAGGCCGTGCAGCATCGAAGATGACTGGGATGAATGCTTTATTTGTTTTTGGTCCGGTCTGGTGTTGACAAACATAGCTGTGTCAGAAAGGTTTTTTAGGAAGGACGGGTAGTTGGTGTTGATATAAGGGCTAGCCTGGATGCCCCATTCGTTCAGTAGTTTTTTATTCTTCATTAGCGTAGGCCCGCATTCTGGGTTAAAGAAAGTTACCAGTGTGGACTCATTTCTTTGTCCTAAGATAGGGTCTATGAAGGACACTGTCTCAATATCCGTTGAGGTCACACTTTCTAAACCCGGCAGGTGCAGGCATAGCCTGAGGATATTCAGCCTGATTCATGAAGCGAAATAGCGCCCGCAATGGCTGCGAAAACGCAATTGCGGGTGCAAAACACGGAATCGGCATTCAAGTACAAAATAGCGAAATCGCTAAAAAATAATAGCGATCGGAATAGCGATTACGCTGTAATAGTCGCAGACTCCGGGAAGTCGAGCATTAGCGATACGGAAATAGCGACCAACCACGGAATCTGCGAAATGAATAGCGAAACGCAATATTGTCTCAATCGGCATTCATGAAAGAAATACATTAGCGAAAAAGCGCTAAATCGCACGTTTGCGCGGCGCAATTTAAGGACAACTCAAAGCAGGTGGTAACCATAAAAGCCATGATTAACCAAAATTTGAAAAACTGTTAGCCAATCACCAACAGGTCCTGGCCTGACCAATCACACATAAGGACATTCAGCAGCAGCATTAGGCGTTCCACAATGCCTGGGATGTACATGGTGGTGAGGCGGCGAAGGCTACAGCGAGCAGCACGGAGGAGACGCATGAGGCAGGCAAGGATTTACCGGCAGCGGGTCACCTTGCTGGGCCAAACCAGAGAACAGATTTATGCAAAATACAGGCTGAATGGGGAAATGATCACCTGGCTGATACAAGAACTCGACCCCATCATGCAGCACCCAACAAGGCAAAACAATTCTGTGCCCACACATGTGCAGGTATTGTGCAGCCTGCACCTCCTGGCCTCCGGCAGTTTCCAGGGCATAGTAGCCGCTGCTGGGGGGATATCCCAGCCCACCATGTCACGCTGCCTCCACACTTTTGTTGACGCCATGCTCAGCCAGCTCCACCGGCACATCACATTTCCCACGAGCCAACAGGAATTGGACCTGACAAAACTACAATTTTATAATGTTGCCCATTTTCCCCATGTCCTCGGCTGCATAGACTGTACCCACGTCGCCATCTGCCCACCAGCTGGCACGGAGTATATGTACCGCAACAGGAAGTCCTACCACTCCCTCAACATACAGATGGTCTGCAATGCCAAGACCATCATCACTGACATTGTGGCCCAGTACCCAGGGAGTACCCATGACTCCTTCATCTTCAGGCACAGCGGACTCCACACACGACTGATCAGGGGAGAGTTTGGGGAAGGACACCTACTTGGTAAGTACACTTTGTCGACAATGTCACATTGCTATGAAGTAACTGCGCTGCACAGGCAATCAACATCTGCTCCTCTCATTCAGGTGACAGTGGCTACGCCCTACGGGAATACCTCCTGACCCCTTACCTCAACCCTGCCACACCTCAGCAACGGCGCTACAATGTTGCGCACATCCGGACAAGGAACTGTATTGAAAGGACATTTGGCCTGCTCAAGAGCAGGTTCCGTATACTGCACAAGACAGGTGGGGCCATGTATTACAGTCCTGCAGCGTGCTGCCGCATTGTGGCTGTCTGTGCAATGCTTCATAACATTGCAACCAAGCGCCGGATACCAGTTGACATCTCAGGCAGTGAATCTGAGGGGGACGACCGGCCACCAGCACATGCGCACCATGCACGCGGGGAGAACCCAGCTGAAGGCCACAGACGTCGCAACCACATCACAGCTAACAATTTCTAGCCCACCCCCTTCCCCACCCCACATATCACAATTGCATGCAAAATGTAATGATTACACAAGGCGAATGTGTGCAGCAAAATAAATGTAATTGTTTGATTCACAAGAAAAAAGGGTCATGGTAACAACTATTTACAAAATGCAGTATTCCTGCATACTGCATGTGAAGGGTCATGGCAGGCTTAGCTTCAGCCTGCGCCTGTGTCCCTGACACAATGTCATTGGCGTCTCCGGCGCACAATTCCCAGGCGCCTGTGAGGCTCTTCCTCATCCTGGGCAGCTGTACCAGGCGTAGCCCTGGTGCTGCGCCTAGGTGGGGGGGCCTGCGTGGCAGAGTGGCTGCTCACACTGGAGGCACCCTCACTCGCATCGTCTCCCCCCACAATGGCCGGTAGCACAGGTGTATGCAGTGCGGTAACGGCGGTGGTCAAGTGCTCCAGCACCCGGGTAATGTCCTCGCAGCACTGGACCAGTTGGTGCTGCTGGGTCAACGAGCGCCGCGACAGCTGGGTGGTGGCATTTGCTGCCACATAATTTGAGCGACTATAGGTGGACAGCCGGCTCAACAGCTGGTGGTGGCGCCTGCTTGCAACACTACGGTGCTTCACCAGCGCTGCAGTATTGTCCTCCATTGCCGCCGTCATGCGGTCCATGGCCGCCGTCATGCGGTCCATCCGCTCGCCGACTCCTGCCACATTGCGGCCAATCTTATGCAGCTGGAGCTGGATGGCTCCTTGCTGCTGCGACTGGCGCTGGTGTATTCGGAGCATGCGGCGCTCCACGCTCATGCAGGCATGGGGATGCCCATTGCCCCTCCTGCTGTGCGGCCGCTGTGTTGCGGATGTGGCTGGCCCAGATCTGGTTGGACGAGCTGCAGGTGGTGTAGCAGCTGGTGTTGCAGGTGCGGCAGGCACTGGAGGCACATTGGTGGGGGCTCTGGTGTTGGCAGCCGGTGGGCCTGCAGATGTTGCAGCAGGTAAGGTGGGGGCTCTGGTCTTGGCAGCCGGTGGGCCTGCAGATGTTGCAGCAGGTAAGGTGGGGGCTCTGGTCTTGGCAGCCGGTGGGCCTGCAGATGTTGCAGCAGGTAAGGTGGGGGCTCTGGTCTTGGCAGCCGGTGGGCCTGCAGATGTTGCAGCAGGTAAGGTGGGGGCTCTGGTCCGTGCAGCCGGTGGGCCTGCAGATGTTGCAGCAGGTAAGGTGGGGGCTTTGGTCTTGGCAGCCGGTGGGCCTGCAGATGTTGCAGCAGGTAAGGCGGGGGGCCTGGCTGCTGGTGTTGGCGCAGCCCTGGGGCTGGTGGCTGGGTATCAGGTAGGGATTCCTCCTCCTGGGCCTCCTCGTCAATCAGCAGCCTCTCGCTGTCACTGCTATCACCCGCACCTGTGAGGGTAAGTGGATACTCATTAGGTGCATGTGACTGTCAGACGTGCAGATGTTACATGCATGCTGGGTGTCATTCCCTGGGTGGCTGTGTATTTGCGCACTTTGGAACCTTTCTGGCCGCATTGTGGTACTACTACATTGTGGACATACTACGTCTCCCACAATGCTTCAGGGCATTTCCTGATGCACAACATAGGCATGACTAAGGGCCAATGAGTGAGCCTATTTGGTCAGGGGCGGTCATAGGGGACAGGGTCGCAGTCGCATGCCACTTACCTTGGGTGTCTTGGGTGGGGCGGAAGGAGTCCAGAGGGGTCACGCCAACACACGCCTCCCTCTCCAAGGTGTCCTCTACCTGGTCCTCCAGGGGGGTGTTGGGTGGGACAGTCGGTCCACCACCTCCGGTGCCTGATGCCTCACCAAGGCGCTCCGCCACCCTCTCCTTGGCACGCCCCCGGAGGTCGTACCACCGCTTTTTCAGCTCCTCCAACGACCTGTCCGCAACGCCCACAGAGTTGACGCTGGAGGCAATCCCCACCCAGATCCTCCGCTTCTCCTGCTCTGGGACCCTCCTTGAGTTGGCACCAAAGAGCTGGTCGTGGTTGGCCACCACCCCTTCTATAAGGTTCTCCAGCTCCTGCTCGGAGAACTTTAGTTTGCGCTTGCGGCCAGCGCTGGTGCTGGGGCCAGGGAGAGGTTCGTCGGACATGGCGGTAGCTATTTCGGCAGAGTCGGGAGTCGCTAACGGAGGTTTAGCGGCAGCTTTCCGTCGTCAACACTCGAATGATAGCGTCACTGTGGTGTTTGGGGGTGGGATTTGGCTGCTTCCTGGTTGTGATGTCATCACGGTGCTCGGAATGCGTCTTCCCGTTTTCCAGATCCCGCGAGAATGCGACTCGCATTCCCGATCGCACGGGATTGCGAGTCGCTATCCTGTGCGATCGGGATTGCGAGTCGCTATCCCGTGCGATCGGGAATGCGAGTCGCAATCCCGATCGCAGGTAGCCAGAAATAGCGATTATTCTGCGTTTTTTGTAGGTCGCTAACGGCTTTAGCGCCCGCGTGCGAGTCGCTATTTTTTCCACGAGAAGTACATGAATGCCGTTTTGCGTTTCCTCAATAGCGAGTCGCTATTAATCGCTATTAGGGACACGCAAAACGGCCCGTACATGAATCAGGCTGATTGCCTCTATTTAAGATATCCCATTTTCCCTGGGATTCATACTCCGGATAGAGCAATATTTTTCTATGTGGTTGTTGTCCCAGGCAAGGATCTTGAAACAGTGAGGCCGGGTTGATGCGAGAAGCATCAAAGTCAATGCCCGAGGACTCTGTGTTAGCTTGTGTGCTTGGTTTAATCGTTAAAGGGCGAGGCATTCTTGGTGGGTCGCCACCCGATGCAGGTTCTTGGGGACAGGGCATTTTACTGTCAGAACTATTTGCATTTGCGATAACTTTGGGCTGGATTTTTTCCTCTCCCAGACGAGTCAATGTGGAGACACCCGCCACTATACCTTCTTTTGGATTTTGGTCCTTGATGGCGGGTTTGTGTACTGCGACAATTGGAAGCAAGGAGCTGTTATCAAAGGGTTTTGTGGGACCATCGTTTTGCTTTAGGCAATTACCGGGAGACTTGTGGTCTACTGGTGGCTGTGCGCAGTTCGATAGAGTTTCCAAATGTTCTTTTTTTTCTTTTTGAGAGGCTACCAATTTTTCTGCCTTATTGATCAGCTCGATTGGGGACTTGTCCACTTTTGTTCCAACCATTGTGTTAGAGCATTACCCTTTTTTTTTGCTTTATTTAGTTTCTTCAATTTCTTCTTATTTTTTCTGGATAGGTAGGTGCTTACTTTTTGGTCGTTTTCGACCTTGGTAGCGGGTGTAAAGTGATTTGATAAGGTAGAGGGATGTGCTTCAGTATTGAGTTGCGTGGGTATTTTTGTGACATTTGGCGTTTGTAAACTTAGATTGCCAGCAGCGACTGGAGGCGCAAAAGAGAGCTGTTCAGAAGGAGTTTCCAAGGTTCGAAGATGAGTGGGGGAAATACTAAGACTCTGTGGTCTAGCTTGTGTCTTCAGCCTCAGGTCTTCTATTAGCGTGGACATTATTTCTGGTAGAGTTTCAAGTTTGCTCAATAAAGGCTAGCAAATGCAGTTTTTATGGCCTTGAGTTGGGTGTGCAGGTTTGTTTACAGTTGGTTCCATGCTCAGATTTGGTTCGGGCACATGATTTTGGTTCATACTTGTTTGAGCTCTTCGTATAAGCAAGTTTAGTTGATCCAATTTTGAATCGATTCCGATTATGGAGTCAGCCACCAATTGGAGAATAGATATCTGGGTATCAAGTTTATCGGCGTGCATGTGGGCCGCACAAGTCATAGAGCTCAAGGCTCTGTTGGTAACTGACAGAAGTGCCTCAATTTTTAGCATTCCAGAATTGGGTTGGGATTGAGTTGCACCGAGCCCAGGGGCTTTTGAGAGTGGGTTGTTTGCATTGGCAGAGTTGTGAGCCGAGGATAAATTGGTGGACGTATTAATTTGTTCATTTTGAAGGTTTTTATTTTGGCTTAAGATAAAACTGTAGTCTTTAATGTCAGCATTATAACTACGGCCGGTTGCTGGTAGCCCTTTTAGTGGGCTTACTTTGAGTTCCGCCATGAGCAGATCGCTATTTTTAGCATGGGCGAAGTCTGGTACCCCACTAAGAAACGGAGTAGATGTCTGTGATGGAAGGTCGAAGCTGTGGATTTGGGAGAGGTCATTCAATGGACTCTTCAGCGCATTTATCGCGTCTTCGCGTGCTAGGCCAGATTTCAATGGCGAGGGCCTTACTGCTTTGGTTGGAGGATGAAGCGTAGCGACCCAGATTATAGAGTCATCTTTACCACATGTCGAGTTCTCGGCGTTATAATTGCAATTTCCTTTCTCCCACTTGGGAGTTGGAGGCTCGTTCTTAGATACTGGGAGGGAGGTTATGCTCTCAGTGGGCGGCAAAGCAAATGGAATTGGTGCTACCAAGGAGCATTGAGTTCCAAACGATTTATTTAAGCTTAGCGGAGTTGGTTGGAGCTCTGGTGGTGGCA
Organism: Lissotriton helveticus; assembly: GCF_964261635.1. Classification (NCBI taxonomy): domain Eukaryota; kingdom Metazoa; phylum Chordata; class Amphibia; order Caudata; family Salamandridae; genus Lissotriton; species Lissotriton helveticus. The sequence continues at coordinate 1,145,684,777 of NC_136063.1, read as the reverse complement.
ATTGAGGTAGTGCATCATATGTGGGGTGCCTTGAGAATGATTATTCCGGTGCACTAACAGCAGCTGAGGTCTTGCGTTGAATGATTATTTCAGGATAAAGGGACATCGGGTCGGGATGAGCTGGCGACGCTGGTGGTTGTTGGGGAGGCTTTCCATGGATACCCTGATGAAAATGTGGGGCAGTTTGGTTTAGTTTGCTGATCCGAAGAAGGTCCTCTCTGATGTCAGCAGTACTGTTGTTTTTAGTTTTTGGTGAGTACTGCAAGCGAGCTGGTTGCTGCTGGTTAAGTAACATTTTATCGCCCTTTAAGCGTCCCAGTGAGGTCTTTAAAGGTCTCGCGGCAACCTCTTCCGCTTGCTCCGAGTGCAGTTGGCAAGGGGGTAATTGAGGGCCCCTACCAGGCTCTTGTGGATATAGCAGTTTAGACTTCTGGCGCTTGGCGGACTTATGAGGGCGGTTAGTATTTAGTGGTTGAGAGCTACTCCTAGTGCGCATTATAATGAAATAACAGGTAAGCGAGGTGTCGGGAAACCAATGTCACCTCGGAAAAAATAGTTGCGAAGTAATTAAAGAATAAAGTGATAGTTGAGGTGTAATAATCAACTGCAGTTTTTGCAGAATCTTGAAGTCTCTGGTGCGCTGCGTTTAAAAAGGTGCTTCTTTTTTTTTGTTGGCACTTTAGCCACTTCAAAAGAGGCTTTTGTCAACCGCAGTTTTTCAGAATCTTGAAAGTCTCTGATGCGCTGCGTTTAAAAGGGTGCTTTTGTGGCACTTTATTCACTTCAGAGGAGCTTTTTATGGAAAGCCTTTCAGATAAGGCAGACCGCAGTGGGCAGTGAGTAATAGTCAGCAATAATAAGTAACAGAAGCAAAAATAGAATGGCGAGGGGGCACACAGGGACGGGCCTCCAGTAGGGATAGACCTAGTCGGCCCTGCCTGGCTCACTGCCCCCCGGCTCTTACTTAGCAGCTGCCTCTAGCGGCAGCCACGCTCGCGTGCGCCCAACCAAGCTCTCGCCTCTCATGTGGCTTATAGATGGTGGACGACTGGGAACTCGAAGCCTCTGATGCAGCTTTCAGAAACTCTTAGGGAACGCCAGTTGCTGGGGTATGTTGAGGCAGAATTAATGAGCAAAAACCAAAGTTGAAATGCAGCAGCAATTGCAGCGTTGCAGAAGCAGTCAAGCGCCACATGGGCTTGTAGAAGGATTCCTCGTGCCTCAGACCTCACCCCCCCTCCTCCTCACTCCCCTTCTCCTCAGTCTTCACCTCGCCTCGTCCCTCGCGTCCCTGCTCTCCCGTGGGTGTCCGCAGGACCGGACGGTGCATTGCGGGGAGGAGGCGGGGCCACTGCAGTATTGAGGCAGGGGACGGGAGGCGAGTGCGGGAGGTTGTGGAGCTTAAGGGAAAGTTGGTAAGTTGGAAAGTTATTGGGCCTGGAGCCCGTAGCCCGTAGCCTGGAGCCCGTAGTGCAAAGCCACGGATTGGGGCTTAGTCGCGGCTTGATGAAGCGGGGGACCGGGCAGCCGGGCGGGAGTGCTGACGGAATTTAACTCACCGGGACCGCCGATCACCGCCGCTCCTCCTCTTCCTCCGGAAACGCAGTTTGTCAGAAGCCGCAACAATTTCCCTCAGGAATGGTGAATTTCAGTGACTTTGTACATTCAAACCAGAACAATAACTCAGCTTTTAAATGTTTTGTTCAGTGAATGATTGTTTTGTTATGATGTACTTAATTTCAAACTGCTGCTACAAACAGCCTTATGCAAAGCCGTGCACCAATCTGCACTAAAATGTGGCAGCAAACACTGCTGCCGCGAAAGGTAGGCCCATATAGGTTGGAATTTAGCATCACCATATTGATTTATTTATTAAAAAATGACACCAGGATCCTAGTCTGGAACCACAAGCATAAACTAGCTTTCCTGACCCATGGCACACTTTAGAAGGTTTTTGGTTCTGAATCAATATCCGCGACTGTGCAATACACAAGTTTTGGGTCAGAGAAGCTTGCTCTTGATTTGTGGCAACTAAGCGTGAACGTTGACCCTTTATCCACAGGACCCACAGACCCTCAACACCTAAAATACCAACCATGGTCATCAGTACCTGCATTGTCACCATTTCAGATACCTAAAAGGATCCATGGATCTTGCGACCTATTGAACTTAAATTTTTTACTTACTCCATGGGGGCTTTTCCCTTTATGTAGCCTTTTACCTTTTTGTTCAGAGCGTCCATACCCCACATCTTGAAGTGGCTTCTCCAAAATAAATTTTTCTCTTATGGGTACCATCCATATCATCTTGATCCACAGTGCCCACTTTGGGACCCCAGATAAAATAGGAAGGAAGGGAGAAAGGGAGCAATGACTTCCTCGCCCTATCTAATTCCTTTGCAGATACTTCCAGATCTGTGAAGGACTCAAACAACATAGATATACAAATGGGTTACCCTTTTAATGCCTGTTGGGCAACATTTTTGAAATGCTTATATCGTAAACATATCTGAACTGATTTACCCCAAACCAACAAAATCATGAATAAACCTATTCCGTCATGCCAAATTTTTCTGTAAATCTGTTCTGTTGTTTGGGTTCTAAGTGCAAGCACAATTTCCTTTTGGAGCTAAAATGGGGAAACATATTTTCATCCCCCTTCCCTTTTTTAACCTGCTCAGATCTGCATGAAAATTTTCAAGCAGGACAATGCCAAGGGATATATAAACAAGATATATATTAGTTTGGCATGCTCCTGAACTGAAAATACAAGTCACTCCAGAGCACTGCCAGTATTTTGTTTCACCACTGAGATTAAGTCATTTCAAACCTCTTTGGGGCTTGGACATAATAAAGTTCATTCATAAAGTGGTCTGTGATAAACATATGATGTAGTATAAAAATAAAAAACAGATTTACCGACAGTGTATATATGGATAACCAAGTCCTATACAACTATAACAGTGATATCGCTATGAAGAGAGTGTATCGATGTGGTGTATTGCTTAGTTTATTATTTCTATTCTGTTTTTAATAATCTAACTGTGAATAAAAAGATGATATACATGTAAATGAATAAAAAAACAATTGCAAAATCTTAATAGACATAATATTACATTTTGATGTTGCAATATAAAATAAAATACTAAAGTAGCTTGATTGTGGACAAGGGTACTTCTCTAAAAAAAGAATTACCATCATGTTTCAATTCAGTGCTAAAAACATATATTTCTAGACAAGGCAAGAGATCAAACCTGACAATTTCGGTGATCAGAGAATATTTTTGCCATCGTTAATCTCTATATTGAAGAAATATCATGATGGGTAATAAATAATCTATATATTACATTTGTTATTACATTCATTAAATTAGCAATCAAAGTAAAAGTGGGTAAATATTTGGTGACTTGTAAAAAGCAACATAACACATTCACCTTGTTCAACAGTTACATTGAATATACATTGGGAACTTAATATTGTCATGTACAACTCAGGTATTGTGTGGTGTACCATTGTTGTCTTTGGGACACACAGTGCATATCTATTCAGTCACAGAAACTACATAAAAAATAGTATATAAAAATGAAGAGCTAAGTCAATGTTCGGTTAAATATATATAGAGAATGGATCAGAGTTTCCACTATTCCAGTGAAAAGTCCTTTTTTTTAATTCTGTAATACAGTTGGTGCCATTTAACGAATCTGCAGAAAACTTTATAAAGTAATGTACATCTCATTTCATTTGTAGGGGTGCATCATAATCACACGGAGAATGTGCTTGCATATAATCTTGCCATTATATCACTGTGAGGTAATCAAATTGGGTAATGTATTAATGTAACTACGTGACATATTTTAGGGTATTGACAAGTAGTAGCATGGAGAACATGCATAGGAGATGAATATAACTAGCAGAAAATGTTAACATGATGAACTGGTGCTGTAGAGTTAACACCACCCTCATATTAAAATATATTTCTATAATTTGGCAAATGTGTTAGTTAAAACGCAACAGGGTTATGTCAATTTGTAATGTTACAATGAGATGGTTTTATGTTAGCTAAAATTGTAAGCCTGAAATGCTAGTCCCTGACAACTCTCGCTTTCGAATTAATAGTTTTTATTTCCTGTGCACTGTGGAATCTGTTCTTTCTCACAGTTGTATTGCAAGTGGAGAAGCGTTCATTAGGGAAAAGTAGTGTCTTTGTTTTAGTAACTTGGTAAGGAGAGAAGAGGTTACAGTTACATGGCTTGGAGGTGATAAAGACGGAGACAAACTCACATGGTAGAGGGCATGAGAACCAAGGACAAATTGTTGCAATGGAGCTACATGGACAATATCATGTAAAAGTACTAGCATGACTGTTGTCACTGTGACCTATGTGCATGCTCTGTATTACGGGAAAGCTACCTGTGGATAACTGATTGTTGGATTTAGGGACAGTGCCAACTTCTTTCTTGTCTTTGGAGAGAGATCATCGCAAAATGACAGCTTTTTTGCGATAGTGGCTTTATGCTACTTGACCCATTGATGGTGGAGAGGCTTCTTAGGAAGACCCTACGTACTGACACCTTTACTTTTCACAGAAAATACATATGTAGGAATGTCATCTTAGTGCTAGAGTAGGGATAGATTTAATGCTTTTCACTCATCAACCCTTGATGCAGAGAATTTTGGACTCATGCTTTCTGATTTTCTCTACTATACTTCTTGAATTTATAGTCTTGTTCATGCTCCACCGTTTAAATTGCATGCGTAGATTAAGCTTCATGCTAATTCCTTTGTATTTCTATACCCTTGTGTTGAGGTGTCTCTATGTCCAGTTATTTTTGGCTTTGTAATAAATTAACTATCCATATATAGTTGTGTGTGAATTATTATGAATCAAGGAGAGTTATTGGCAAGTTAATTGTATCTTGATGATTTTCTCCCCTTTACAATTTCATGCTACTAAAAAGAACCATCAAATTGTGTCTTTAGGGAAGATCTAGAACTAATGGTCCCAGCCATTTCGTTTCCAGTAAAAAAGGTTCATTGATATGGGCTGGATACAGCAAGCCTCATGCTGATTTGTCAAGCAGTGGTTAAAAATAAGGGGGGGGAGACTAAAAACCATGACAATTCTCATTTTCATTCTCATAGAATTCCTGGCTTTCTGGTGCAGAAAAGAACAGCTGAATGAAATTAAACCAAATTGACATAAAATAGAATTTTAAAAAGGAACGCCCTTTACTTGGTTTGATGTAAATGTGTTCAGTAACTGTCTATGGTGTGTGCTTAAAATGATTAAAACGCTATCCTAAAAGTTGGAAAGATGCATTTTTGAATTACATATACCTTTAACACTGTTTGATGTTTTTGAGTACAATTTGGCAAAATCCTAGCATGTTTAACTTGCTCTTAGTATAGTTAAATGAGATTAGATTCATCAAGGGTTACACATTGAAAGAGGGATGGTACAAAAGTTCTTATTTCCTTATAACACTTGCATCAACTGACAAATCCACATGAATTATTGCAGACATTTAGTATTTTGAATTTTCGGTTGGTATGGTAAATGTAATCCATCAAGCAGAGACAAGTTTAAAAAGAAGGCAAAAACGTGTTCTTGATTTTTATTTAATCTGCACAAAATCTGGTAGACTTTAAGCACATTAAGCCCAGGGCAGGAATCTAATGTTTCATGCAGATCTAAATAGGAAGGGCAAAGGTAAGGGTGGCAACAAATCATTGATTTGCTAATAATCTTAGCAAAGGTTTAGGGATCTGCACAACATTTGGCAAATTGAGATATTTTGAGTTTTGAACAAATATATTAAGGGGACACTTATTAGGATGATAAGAAAACATTATTTTTCATTCTACCTTCCATAGAATTTTTTGATCTCTGCCAAAAACAAAAAAACTCTGAAATCAATTACAACAAAACTTGGTGTTAAACTACATATTTACTCAAAGAAGCTTTGCTGGGTTAGGCGTATAAGTGTTCAGCCATTTGTGAGAGATTAGCATTTCAAAAATGTGTCATTGGGCTGCAAGGGTTCAAAGTTAAATCTATCTGGACCATTACTTAGTGGACAGTTCTTTGGGCATCCAAAGCAGGTTGGTCACATGGCCTGCTCCTGGTGGATGTCTTAAGATATAAAAAACCTCTGATACTCACTGAAAAATTAGAGGTTAAAGTGAAGGTATGGTTTGCTTTGGTCATTTGCATTAATATGCACACAAACAAATAGAGATAAATCCTTTAAAGACCACAGTTAATAGGGGTAGAATACATGTAATATATTAAGACTCACATTTTTAAATAAAACTGAAAAATTCACTGAAAATTACACAATTAACATTCTGTTATGTGTATAAAACCAAACCTAAAAAACACGGAAATTCACCAGTTTGGTAACTTAGAGTTACCTTATCTCAGTCTCCTATTCATGCACCGCGTTTGATCACCATATAAAATCATTTACAATATGATAAATGACATCAATGATGACATCATTGATGGCATCCCACATGACTGTCTCCAGACTGTGATGATGATTCATAGGGCTGTAGTACATGAATTAGCGATTATTCAGAACCCGCTGAACATGGTTGCCAGTTTCTCTACATCACAAATTCCAATGTGCATTTCTCAAGATCATTTGTGCTGGAATTCTTTTGATTCCAACAGATCCCTTCAGTCTCAGGGCATAGGTGTGAAGGTAGGGTAAATCTGCAGAAGAGTGTGACCTTCTTAAATGTAGCTATTTTGGCAATTGTTACACCGGTCTTTATGCTGTTTTGGGGTTTTGCTCAGGGGGGCCTCTTTAGGTCCAGGAAGGGCAGATTTTGGCAGTCTCATTAAGGACTCACCAGAGTCACAGACACACAGTACCTATTTCCTACAGCCCACACAATTCTGAGGACGAATACTGCATAATTATGGACTGATGAATCTTTGTCTAATAGAACACTCATATGCCAGGAAACACTCTAGCATCCTCTTCTTTACAAACAAGTCACTCTACCCCTCCCAAGACAAGCAACAGTCCCAAATATAGCATTCTACAATGCATGCAATTGCATTGCGTTCTGTAACAACGCAGTCATTATAATGACCGGGTTGTTACAACACGATGCCATTACTACGCAAGTCAATGTAGTATATTTTACTATTCCAACTCCAGGCTACGCAACAGTAGGGAAGGTGCTGGTATAGTAAATCATACTATTCCTCATGTTAGAGCACTATCTACTGCAAGTCGATGTAATGACTTGCATAGTAATGGCATTGTGTTGTAACAACGTGGTCATTGTAACAACTGTGTTGTAAAGGCATCTTGGTGTAATGACAGCGATGTAAAGGTTGTTTCCCAACTTTCCCTCATAAAGGGCTTCAACTGTGCACTTTTTCTCTACACTTGTGTTGTTCTGACAATACAGGTTCCAAAGGACACCCACAATATCTCAATCACAGACTACACTCATCACCATCACTATCCTGACACCCAGGTCATGCTGAATGGCAGTATTCTTAGAATTTCATAATGATTCCACAGGGAGAGTAACAAACAGGATTTTTAACAACAAACTATTTGGTAAGGAATAAAAGAAGCCCCCTTAACAGATTGTGTAGTCACTTAAAACAACACACCACTTAGACAAAACACGCTATATTTAGGAATTGCAAAACAACAAAATTATATATGGGTATTCCACGCAGTGAGATTGACGCAGTGCTGTGGTCTTTTGTAGGGTAAAGGAAGATGGCAGATTGACTCAGATGAGTAAAACATCTAGCGCGGCTCTCTCCCGCTGATTTCCACTGCCCCCGCTGTCTCCGATGCTTCCCTCCATTCTCACCTTAATGCGGAAGGCACTTCCTTTTTAAAAATGAGGAAATTAATTTAACTCGCGACTAAAGAAAGACTGGCGGCAAGGAAAAAAACTGCTACCTGTTTTGCGGAGTGGATGTGCAGATTTGCTGGCTTCACTTTGTAGAAACTTGCAGCTGTATCTACTCGACTAGGTTGGCCAGTGGCGCTGCCTTGGATTTACATATGAGGCAGTGGCAACATCGGTAATTGAAGCAGCTCAGGGAGTCTAGGTGTCTGTTGAGAGGTATGCAGGAACAGGAATGGAAGTATCCATGGCATATTGATGGAGGCACTGGCTCTCTACTTGGTAAGCCGATACTCCGTTTACTTCGTCTCTGGGAGGGCCGGGGGGTTACTCCAATTCTATGGCTTTGAGAACACCACTCCAGGATCGGAGATGGCCAAAGTACTAATCACAGCAGTAAAGGAGGGCTGGAGGACTAAAGCTGGTGCTCTGGCTCATTCTGCTGTTGGCGACCTGAGCTTGTCTCTCATACCTCAACGGATTAGTGTTGCGGCTTTGCCCTAACCTGGGGAGCTCAGCGATTTAGAAGAAGAGGTGCCAACCGGTGTTAAACCTACATCTCGCAGCTCTTGTAATCCTGCCCCATTTAGCACTCTTGCTGTACCACTCTCATGCCTACACCCGGGCGAGCTTAATCTGGGTGGAAATGTACTGGCTGTGACAGATGTCAGGTAATCAGCCAACTCAGTTTACGTAAGGAGGTCGTCAGCATATAGAGCAAACTTAAGTTCCAGATCTGCAATTTTAAAAGGCCTTATAAGGGGATCCGCTCTAAGGGAGCACACAAAAGGTTCAATATATAAATAAAAAAATAGAGGTGACAGGGGACAGCCCTGCCTAGTGCCTCTAAAGATACTGAACCATTCAGTTAAGGCACCATTGACTAAAACTTTTGCTCGGGGTGCATATAAAGAGATTTAACAGCCTCAAAAAAATGAGTTGGAAAACCAAACTTTTGCATGGTATCCCAAAGATAGCCCCAGTTCACCTGGTCAAACGCCTTAGCGGCATCGATTGCAACAATGGTAAGTGGCAGCTTTTTATCTATTGCAACGTCTATTGCCCCAATAGCCTGAAAGGTGAGCTCATTGAGTTGTCTTCCGGGTATAAACGCCCTCTGATCAGGATGTACAATGGTTTTAATAATGTTTGCCATCCTGGTAGCCAATATCCCAGAAAAAATCTTAAGATCCGAATTTAACAATGAGATGGGTCTATATGCCTTAATTTTTTGGGGGTCCTTATTCTGTTTAAGGATCAAGGACACCGTTGCTTTGGACCATGATGGGGGTTGCCTTCACCCTGTAAATAGATTTTATTGAACAGTGTTTATAAAACCGGCACTACCCTGTTTGATAAACCGAGATAGACCTCAACGGGAAGTCGATCGGGACCGCGGCTTTGCCCCTGCTCCTTTTTTTAAGTTGTTTTCTGATTTCACCCTCAGAGATACTGGTAGATAGATATAAACACTCTGCTTCGGACAAATGAAGGAGATCCCTCAGACTTAACCTGGCCCTAACTTTGTCTGGTCTATACTCCATATCTTCCTTGTATAGGTTAAGCATAAAAGATCTTGCCTCCTCCCTAATTTTTTCACACTCCTGCAGCAGGACACCTGACCCTCTTTGGACCAGGATCTTAATATGATTTCTTACCCTGTCCGCTCTAGATTTCCACGCCAGCAGGGAGCCGCATTTTTCGCCGTAGGCAAAATGTTGTTATTTGCTAGCATCCCATCTATCCTTCAGGATCTTATCGGTCTTGGCACGAAATTCTGCCTGAAGAGTCTCCAACTCCCTCTCCAGCTGCGGCATGAGATTCCTGGAGATCAGGGCTGCCTGCTGCAGCTCTGTCTCCTTTTCCTTAATCTTCTTGAGGCTATCTATTTCTGCTTCTCTAATAGATTTTTTTTGTTAATAATTAAGGAGCTCAGAAGTCCCCTCAAATAAGCTTTAAGGGTCTCCCAGGCTATCTGAACACTAGTGGAATCTATCTTGAACCTAAGAAAATCTTCTATTTTTACATCGTTCTCAACCCTCAGGCTCTCGTCAAGTAACAAGGTCCTGTCCAGAGTCCATCTCTTCTGGCGCTCTTTAAGCTTGAAATTAAGTGCCAGCTCTACGGCGGATTAGTCTGATATGATCGCCGGAGTAAATGGTATGGACTTAAGGTCTGAGAGCATACTCTGATCCACCAAGAAGTAGTCTATTCTTGAGTGTTGTTTGTATTTTTGCTATAGAAAGATAATTCTCTAGCATTGCCATTACTAACTCTCCAGATGTCCATCAAGTTAAACTCCTTAATAACATTCTTGAGTATAGAGAATGTTCTAGGCGTAACATTATATTTTACTTTGGAGGTCCGGTCTAATTGTTTATCAGATACTAAGTTAAAATCGCCACCGAGTATAACTGGGGCAGATGTATTTACCAAGCTAGCCTCAAGAATTAAAAGAGGGCCCGGGTTATCCTCATTGGGCCCATAGTAGACAGCACACACTATTAGTGAGCCGCAGATTGACAGGGTTGCCGCCAGCCACCTTCCCCACTGATCGGTGTTCCCAATTTCTCTGCCTTAATCCCCCATATTAGCTCTTATATTCATTGCTTCCCCTCTCGTGCAGCCCCTTTGTTTAGAGCATACCACCTCTTGAACCCAACTAAACTTGCTAAAAGCCAATTTACATTCCTGGGCTTCCAGGTGGGTTTCCTGCAACATGTAGATATGAGCCTTATTATTTTTTTTAAACTCAGACACCCGGGATAACTTCCTACTATTCCTTAGACCATTTACATTCCAGGAGAGGAGTTTAATCTCATATGACCTACTCATGCTCTACCGACGAACCTACCCATCTTGAACTAACAAAACCTACTTTTACTCAAATGAGGACAATTTTTCAGGCTATAAAATTAACAGAGAAAAAAACGAAATAATGGGATGGAATTGCGTGAATACAATTCAGGGGCCAAAGAGCCAGATGAGATACCTGGGGATATACCTTGCGCAGAAGTTGACAGATACATCAAAGATCAGCTGAAAGAAGGTTTCTGAGGAGGTTGGCAGCCTATTGCTACGCTGGGCGAATCTGCCTTTGAATGTCTACGGGAGGGTTAACCTCGTAAAAATGATAATTTTGCCCAAATTAACCTTCCTGTTTAACTCAATCCCTTTATCCTTTAGAACTAAGGATCTTGCTATCCTTCAAGGTAAAATTGGTTCTTTCATATGAGCCACAAAAAGCCTGGAAAAAGCTCAGGAGAGGGTTAAAGATAGGGGGATTGGCCTTACCCGACCTACTTTCCTATTGCCATGCCTTTCACTTTAAAAATTTTAGAATTTTGGCTAATAAATTCGACTCTTCCTCTTTAGGCCTCTTATTCCAAGCAATGCTACATGACGTTCCGCAGGGACAGGAGTTTTTTCTCTACAAGTTTGGCGACCCAAATTTCTATAAAAAAGTCTGACTTAAGACCTTGCTAGCTGCACTTAATAACTGGGGGAATATTAGGAGAGTCTTGAAAATACCGTACTCTACAGCCCAGGCCCCGATTTAGGGCTCCTCTGGCACCCCTGAATGCCTACAAGATCAAATGTGTTAGCCACTTAGATTAGCAAGTATTAGCCTGTGGGGAGATCTCCGGAATGATTCACAACTTATTAGGTTGGAGTCAATCTCGAACTTGACTGGTGGGACACTAATGAGATTTAAGTACTATCAGTTATCCGCATGGTGGGCAACGCAGTCATGGGGTAACGAGGACACCAATATAATCATTGACTCTATCTCCAGAGCGGGTCTATGGAGACGCAAAGTATCATTCTGGTACGGGGCCCTTGTGGATGCGAGAGATCATCTGGATGCGGAGGTGGGGAAACTCTGGGGCAGTGTTTTACTAGGAGACTGGGACGGGATACGAAAACTTTGGTGTGATTCCTTTACTATGTTACAGACTGTGGTTAAACCAGCTACTCTCAGGAGGATCCATCTGTACGCTGCTTCTAGAGTGTCCTGGACTCCTGGGAAACTGTCTAAGGTGACCGCGAAGATCTACAGCTGCCCCAGATGTAAGTACCCAACCGCAGACGACCTGCATATGTGAATGGACTGCCCGAAGATCGGCTCTTTCTGGACTGAGGTATGTGGCTTCCTGGAGAATGTGCTGCTCAAGCGGATGGAAGTAAGCCCAAGGTTCCCAAGGTTAATCTTTTTTGGTCTTTTGCCGGATTATTGCATGAATGTTCCAGCTTCGAAATTTGCATTTTATGTAATAATTATTGCTAGAAGGGAAATTTGTAGAGCTTGGAAATCTGAAACTCCTCCCTCCTTTGCGGTCTGTTTAAAGATTGTCATCACAGTTAGTCAATTAGATATGGCCTGTGATAAATCTAGTGCCAATAAGATCTGGGCGGCTCTAGAGACCTGGAGGGAGAAGTAAGATTGGTTCTATAATTATGCCAGAGGACTGTTGGTCCGGTCCTCCCTAGTAACATACGGTCCCCCAGTTTCTGTGAACTGGAGTAGGACCAGGATACAGCCTACCTCTGGGTGAACTCTGCTTTCCCTTTTTAGGCCTTCCATAAGGGCGGTATCGATGGGTCCATGGGGAAGGCGTGGAGGAATCCCATCTAGAGTACCCTTGATGGCATGTATGAGGACATTTTAAAAAAAGAACATTTTTAAAAAAAGGATATCAGCCAACTCATCTATTGACTCTGAATCTCAGAGTCCCTCAAGCATGGGTATGACAGAGGCTACTGGTACTCCTACAACAGGAGCAGCAGAGTCTGATGTCACTGACTTTTTTTAAACCCCCCTAAGCAAAGCCCAACTAAATCAAATTGACCAGGACAGAGAACTGAATGGATCAGATGAGCCCCCCGTCTCCGACCCAACAAAGGCAGTACTCCACCGGTATTTACATATGGGAGAGGGAAAGGAGCCAAAGGAGTCAGAGGGGCTAGAGGAAGCAAAGGGCAAGGAGCTCTGAAATCACTTTCTACAGCTCTGGTGGAGCAATCAAAAAATCCCACTGTGACTAAGGTCAGGGTCGGCGCAAGCCCACTGTGCAAACGGGTTGTGTCTAAGAAAGAGGTGAAAGTCATTGTCTCTCGACTGTCTAACTCTGGCAAAAAGAACACAACCCTGCCTGAAGGAGGGGACTCCTCGTATCCATCTCATATTGATTAATCTTCAGTCACCTCTAGCCTTGCCCAAAGGACAGCCCGGTGGCCCGGAACGGGGCCTCTGACTGAAAGGATTTTCCATCTCCATCCTCCTCACCAACAGATGTGAAAGCTGCCGAGGCTCAGGGTGAGGTTGAGGAGCCATCCTTATCCAGAATCTTACAGGCGTTAACCACTCAGACAGCGGAGGCTCAGGAATATCAAGGCAGACAGTAGTGAAACCAAACAGGCTGTAGTGGATGTCACTTCCAAGGTTGCTTCTCTGTCTTCAGGGGTATTGGATTTGCAGCAGCGGGTCACAGCAGTCGAGGAGGTAATACCTGTGCTACAAGATCTGTCAAAACTCAAGAGACTCAAATGGCTTTTCTACAGGCAGAGTTAGAGGATCTTGAAAATCATCAACTACAAAACAATTTGGGGGTTTTCGGTATACCTGAAGGGGGTAATGCTCAGACCCTCAATCAATCAATCAATCAATCAGAGTACTTGTAGAGCGCGCTACTTACCCGTGAGGGTCTCAAGGCACTGAGGGGAGCGGTGCTGCTACTGCTCGAAGAGCCAGGTCTTGAGGAGTCTTCTATAGGCGAGTAGGTCTTGAGTCTCCGTATGTGGGTAGAGAGGGTGTTCCAGGTCTTGGCGGTGAGGTAGGAGAAGGATCTGCCACCGTAGGTCATACAATGGATGCGGGTGACAGCGGCGAGAGCCAGGATGGTGGAGCGGAGCTGGTGGGTGGGGGTGTGGAAGCTGAGTCTGCTGTTCAGGTAGGCTGGTCTGGCATTGTGGAGTGTTTTGTGTGCGTGGGTGAGGAGCTTGAAGGTGATCCTCTTGTCGACAGGGAGCCAGTGTAGGTCTCTCAGGGTAGGTTGGTTTGGAGGTGTGTGGGTCCTTGGTGAGGGAGAGGATGAGCTGGGTGTCGTCGGCGTAGGAGATGATGTTGAGGTTGTGGTGGTGGGCCCCTTGTGCAAGGGGGGCCATGTAGATGTTGAACAGCGTCGGGCTGAGGGATGAGCCCTAGGGGACGCAGCAGATGATGCCGGTGGCTTTAGATCAGAAAGGTGGGAGGCGGACTCTCTGGGTTCTGCCTGAGAGGAAGGACGTGGTCCAGTCAAGGGCCTTCTCTTGGATTCCGGCTTCTAGGAGGAATGTCTTTAGAGTGTGATGGCAGACCGTATCGAAGGCGGCTGACAGTTCCAGGAGGATGAGGGCTGATGTTTTGCCGTTGTGTAGTTGGCGCCTGATGTCGCCTGTGGCGGCGATGAGGGCTGTCTCCATGCTGTGGTTGCGTCTGAATCAGGACTGGGACGGGTCCAAGATGTTGTTGTCTTCCAGGTGGTGGGCCAATTGCATGTTGACGATTTTCTCTATGACCTTTGCCGGGAACGGGAGCAGGGAGATGGGCTGGAAGTTCTTGAGGTCCTTTGGGTCCACTTTGGGCTTCTTGAGGAGGGCGTTGATTTCGGCGTGCATCCAGCTTTCCAGGAAAGTCGCTGTTTCGAAGGAGATGTTGATGACCTTCTGTAGTTGGGGTGCGATGGCTGTGTCTTCTTTGTTAGATATGTGGTGTGGGCACGGGTCTGACGGAGATCCTGAGTGGATGAAGTTCATGACCTTGCGAGTCTTGTCATCATTGACGTTGGACTAGGAGGTCAGGCGGTTGACGCTGGTGTTGTTGACAGGGGAGGTGGAGTCTGGCGTGGTCGGGCGGTGGTGGTGTTGAAGCTGTCGTGGATGTCAGCGATCTTGCGGTGGAAGAAGATGGCTAGTGAGTCACACAGTTCTTGTGAGGGCGGGATGGCGTTGGCGTTGGCGCTTGGGGTTGGAGAGTTCCTTTAGCTCTTTGCTGTTGTGTGCTTTGTTATGCAAGCGGTCTTTGAAGGAGGATCTCTTGGCTAATCTGATGAGGTGGTGATGCCGGCGGGTGGTGTCCTTGTGGGCTGTGTGGTTGTCCGGTGTGCGTTAGTGGAACCATATCTTCTCCATTTTCTAGCATGCACGTTTGGAGGTCTGGAGCTTGTCGGTGAACCAGGTGGCTCTCTTGCTGGTGTGGCTGTTGGAGGGTTTTCTGAGCGGGGCGAAGATGTTGGCGCAGCCGTCGATCCACTGTCTGAGGTTGCGGGCTGCGGTGTCTGAGTTGGTGGGGTCGATGGGTGGGTTTTGGGCGAGGGTGGTGATCAGCTGGTTTTCGGTTACTTTGCTCCAGCAGCGGCGAGGCAACTGTTGGGTGCAGTGGTGCGTGGTTGGTTTCTTGAAGGTGAAATGGATGCAGCGGTGGTTGGTCTAGTGGAGTTCGGTGGTGTGGTCAAAGGTGATGTGGGAACTTGTGGAGAAGACGGGGTCCAGTGTGTGGCCGGCAGCGTAGGTGGGTGTGGTGACGAGTTGTCTGAGGCCGAGGTTGGCGAGGTTGTCGATCAGGGTGGGGGAGTTGGCATCGTTGTTGTTCTCGATGTGGAAGTTCAGGTCCCCAAGGAGGATGTAGTCCGTGGAGGTGAGTGCGTGGGTGCTGGGTGCTGGTTGCAATGGAGTCGCTGAACTGAGCCCGTGGTCCGGGGGGTCTGTAGATGATTGTTCCTCTGAGGGTGGTGTTGGGGTCGGTGTAGATCCGGAAGTGCAGGTGTTCGGCGGTGTTGAGTGTGTCGTCTGCATGGGTGGCGACCTTGAGGGTGGACTTGTGGACGATGGCTATTCCTCCTTCGATTCCATTGGCGCGATCCCTGTGGGTGATCTTGTAGCCGTCCGGGATGGCTATGGCGAAATCAGGCGCCGAGGAGCCACTCCACCAGGTCTCGGTCAGGAAGGCCATGTCTGGGGCGGTGGTGTTGATCAGATCTCAGAGCTCGACCGCATGTTTGCGTGCGGGGTGGGTGTTGAGGAGTATACAGCGGAGGTGGTTGGGTCCAGTCCTTGGAGGTTTGGTGGTTCTGTCGCAGGTGAAGCTGCAGGTGCGGCGGGAGAAGGGTCCGTGGGTCTGTTTTGGGGCAGCCTGGAAGCAGGTGTGATTTTGCCCGGGGTTGATTGTGAGGAGAGTGGGGGCGTATTGGAGTCTGGTGGTGTGACATTCGCGGGGTACAGGGGTTCTGGCGATGGGCGCGGTCCAGGCGCAGAAGGGGCTTACCTCTGGCCACCTCCGTCGCGCTAGCGGCACGGCCGCGCATCTGCTGCCATTTAGGGCAAGGAGGGAGGGAGGAACAGCTGGGAGCGGGCCGGCGAATGGGATAGCGAAGGGGCGGGGCTGCAGGGGAGCAGTGGCGGGAACGGGATGGCTGGGATACAGAGGAAAAAAGTGGGAGAAAAACAGTGTCAAGGAAGGCAGAAACGGGACACAAAAGAGGGGGATGAGCAGACTTACAAGCGAGTCCTCAGCAGCGGCAGCTGGGTAGGAGGCACACAGGCGGAGCTGTGCGGAAGGCGAGCGACCTACCAGGAGGGTCAGGGGTTCCCTAGGGAGTAAATGGTCGGCATCCTCCAGGAGGTTTTTACAGACCTTGCCGACTGGGACATGGATTCGCAGGTTCAGCAGGTGCACCAATTACCTCCATACATTACACAAGGGAACCAGGCTAGGTCAAATCAACCCCTTCCAATACTGATTTTCTTAGGTAACGTTCTGCTCCACCAAGCAATCTATTGTGAAGCCCGTTCCTCGACCCCTGCTAAACTGGATGCACTGTCTATCTCTGTAACATTGGACCTTTGTAAATCTACAATGGACAGATGATGGAGGCTCCATCAGCTAATTGACCCTTTCAAATCTGTCTGCTCTCAAGTCTTCCTTCAAAAGCCAGCCCGGTTGAAGATATGGTTGTGTCTAAGAAAGAGGTGAAAGTCATTGTCTCTCGCCTGTCTAACTCTGGCAAAAAGAACACAACCCTGCCTGAAGGAGGGGACTCCTCGTATCCATCTCATATTGATTAATCTTCAGTCACCTCTAGCCTTGCCCAAAGGACAGCCCGGTGGCCCGGAACGGGGCCTCTGACTGAAAGGATTTTCCATCTCCATCCTCCTCACCAACAGATGTGAAAGCTGCCAAGGCTCAGGGTGAGGTTGAGGAGCCATCCTTATCCAGAATCTTACAGGCGTTAACCACTCAGACAGCGGAGGCTCAGGAATAGCAAGGCAGACAGTAGTGAAACCAAACAGGCTGTAGTGGATGTCACTTCCAAGGTTGCTTCTCTGTCTTCAGGGGTATTGGATTTGCAGCAGCGGGTCACAGCAGTCGAGGAGGTAATACCTGTGCTACAAGATCTGTCAAAACTCAAGAGACTCAAATGGCTTTTCTACAGGCAGAGTTAGAGGATCTTGAAAATCATCAACTACAAAACAATTTGGGGGTTTTCGGTGTACCTGAAGGGGGTAATGCTCAGACCCTCAATCAATCAATCAATCAATCAGAGTACTTGTAGAGCGCGCTACTTACCCGTGAGGGTCTCAAGGCACTGAGGGGAGGGGTGCTGCTACTGCTCGAAGAGCCAGGTCTTGAGGAGTCTTCTATAGGCGAGTAGGTCTTGAGTCTCCGTATGTGGGTAGGGAGGGTGTTCCAGGTCTTGGCGGTGAGGTAGGAGAAGGATCTGCCACCGTAGGTCATACAATGGATGCGGGTGACAGCGGCGAGAGCCAGGATGGTGGAGCGGAGCTGGTGGGTGGGGGTGTGGAAGCTGAGTCTGCTGTTCAGGTAGGCTGGTCTGGCATTGTGGAGTGCTTTGTGTGCGTGGGTGAGGAGCTTGAAGGTGATCCTCTTGTCGACAGGGAGCCAGTGTAGGTCTCTCAGGGTAGGTTGGTTTGGAGGTGTGTGGGTCCTTGGTGAGGGAGAGGATGAGCTGGGTGTCGTCGGCGTAGGAGATGATGTTGAGGTTGTGGTGGTGGGCCCCTTGTGCAAGGGGGGCCATGTAGATGTTGAACAGCGTCGGGCTGAGGGATGAGCCCTAGGGGACGCAGCAGATGATGCCGGTGGCTTTAGATCAGAAAGGTGGGAGGCGGACTCTCTGGATTCTGCCTGAGAGGAAGGACGTGGTCCAGTCAAGGGCCTTCTCTTGGATTCCGGCTTCTAGGAGGAATGTCTTTAGAGTGTGATGGCAGACCGTATCGAAGGCGGCTGACAGTTCCAGGAGGATGAGGGCTGATGTTTTGACATTGTGTAGTTGGCGCCTGATGTCGCCTGTGGCGGCGATGAGGGCTGTCTCCATGCTGTGGTTGCGTCTGAATCAGGACTGGGACGGGTCCAAGATGTTGTTGTCTTCCAGGTGGTGGGCCAATTGCATGTTGATGATTTTCTCTATGACCTTTGCCGGGAACGGGAGCAGGGAGATGGGCTGGAAGTTCTTGAGGTCCTTTGGGTCCACTTTGGGCTTCTTGAGGAGGGCGTTGATTTCGGCGTGCATCCAGCTTTCCAGGAAAGTCGCTGTTTCGAAGGAGATGTTGATGACCTTCTGTAGTTGGGGTGCGATGGCTGTGTCTTCTTTGTTAGATATGTGGTGTGGGCACGGGTCTGACGGAGATCCTGAGTGGATGAAGTTCATGACCTTGCGAGTCTTGTCATCGTTGACGTTGGACTAGGAGGTCAGGTGGTTGACGCTGGTGTTGTTGACAGGGGAGGTGGAGTCTGGCGTGGTCGGGGCGGTGGTGGTGTTGAAGCTGTCGTGGATGTCAGCGATCTTGCGGTGGAAGAAGATGGCTAGTGAGTCACACAGTTCTTGTGAGGGCGGGATGGCGTTGGCGTTGGCGCTTGGGGTTGGAGAGTTCCTTTAGCTCTTTGCTGTTGTGTGCGTTGTTATGCAAGCGGTCTTTGAAGGAGGATCTCTTGGCTAATCTGATGAGGAGGTGATGCCGGCGGGTGGTGTCCTTGTGGGCTGTGTGGTTGTCCGGTGTGCGTTAGTGGAACCATATCTTCTCCATTTTCTAGCATGCATGTTTGGAGGTCTGGAGCTCGTCGGTGAACCAGGTGGCTCTCTTGCTGGTGTGGCTGTTGTAGGGTTTTCTGAGCGGGGCGAAGATGTTGGCGCAGCCGTCGATCCACTGTCTGAGGTTGCGGGCTGCGGCGTCTGAGTTGGTGGGGTCGGTGGGTGGGTTTTGGGCGAGGGTGGTGATCAGCTGGTTTTCGGTTACTTTGCTCCAGCAGCGGCGAGGCAACTGTTGGGTGCAGTGGTGCATGGTTGGTTTCTTGAACGTGAAATGGATGCAGCGGTGGTTGGTCTAGTGGAGTTCAGTGGTGTGGTCAAAGGTGATGTGGGAACTTGTGGAGAAGACGGGGTCCAGTGTGTGGCCGGCAGCGTAGGGAGTTGGCATCGTTGTTGTTCTCGATGTGGAAGTTCAGGTCCCCAAGGAGGATGTAGTCCGTGGAGGTGAGTGCGTGGGTGCTGGGTGCTGGTTGCAATGGAGTCGCTGAACTGAGCCCGTGGTCCGGGGGGTCTGTAGATGATTGTTCCTCTGAGGGTGGTGTTGGGGTCGGTGTGGATCCGGAAGTGCAGGTGTTCGGCGGTGTTGAGTGTGTCGTCTGCATGGGTGGCGACCTTGAGGGTGGACTTGTGGACGATGGCTATTCCTCCTTCGATTCCATTGGCGCGATCCCTGTGGGTGATCTTGTAGCCGTCCGGGAGGGCTATGGCGAAATCAGGCACCGAGGAGCCACTCCACCAGGTCTCGGTCAGGAAGGCCATGTCTGGGGCGGTGGTGTTGATCAGATCTCAGAGCTCGACCGCATGTTTGCGTGCGGGGTGGGTGTTGAGGAGTATACAGCGGAGGTGGTTGGGTCCAGTCCTTGGAGGTTTGGTGGTTCTGTCGCAGGTGAAGCTGCAGGTGCGGCGGGAGAAGGGTCCGTGGGTCCGTTTTGGGGCGGCCTGGAAGCAGGTGTGATTTTGGCCGGGGTTGAGTGTGAGGAGAGTGGGGGCGTATTGGAGTCTGGTGGTGTGACATTCGCGGGGTCCAGGGGTTCTGGCGATGGGCGCGGTCCAGGCGCAGAAGGGGCTTACCTCTGGCCACCTCCGTCGCGCTAGCGGCACGGCCGCGCATCTGCTGCCATTTAGGGCAAGGAGGGAGGGAGGAACAGCTGGGAGCGGGGCGGCGAATGGGATAGCGAAGGGGCGGGGCTGCAGGGGAGCAGTGGCGGGAACGGGACGGCTGGGATACAGAGGAAAAAAGTGGGAGAAAAACAGTGTCAAGGAAGGCAGAAACGGGACACAAAAGAGGGGGATGAGCAGACTTACAAGCGAGTCCTCAGCAGCGGCAGCTGGGTAGGAGGCACACAGGCGGAGCTGTGCGGAAGGCGAGCGACCTACCAGGAGGGTCAGGGGTTCCCTAAGGAGTAAATGGTCGGCATCCTCCAGGAGGTTTTTACAGACCTTGCCGACTGGGACATGGATTCGCAGGTTCAGCAGGTGCACCAATTACCTCCATACATTACACAAGGGAACCAGGCTAGGTCAAATCAACCCCTTCCAATACTGATTTTCTTAGGTAACGTTCTGCTCCACCAAGCAATCTATTGTGAAGCCCGTACCTCGACCCCTGCTAAACTGGATGCACTCTCTATCTCTGTAACATTGGACCTTTGTAAATCTACAATGGACAGATGATGGAGGCTCCATCAGCTAATTGACCCTTTCAAATCTGTCTGCTCTCAAGTCTTCCTTCAAGAGCCAGCCCGGTTGAAGATACTCAAGGACGGACGGTCCCACTTCTTCAACACTCATAGCGAAGCTAAACAAGCTCATTCTAGATGGCAGACTGACTCTACCTAGAGATTTTATTAAAGACTCACAATAGATCATGAGTATGGGACTCAGATGTAGTCTTGGATATCCCATCACTGTTTTTCTTTCTTCTCTTTTTCTCTCTTTTTAAGCTCTTCAACCTCTAATAAAAGAAAATATGAAAATAATTAAAAGAGGGGCAAATGATGGGAAAAGCTAGTTTAAAAAAAACATAAACGCACAAGATCCTCCGCATAAACAATACTCACGCATCAACAGTAATTTTATGAAAACAGCACTCTTAGAAAATGCTCACATAGAGGTCTGTCCTAAAATTACCTCTGATCATAATCCAGTGATGTTAAGATTCCAGATGCATACAAAAAATAGGAATGATCACTGTGCTTTCTTCTTCCCCCGACATCTGCTGAACTATTTTGAGTATTGTGCTCACCTCAGATTAGCAATCATGGAGTATTTAGATAATAACAAGGGCACTGCTCCTACCCGGTTGTCTGGGATTACATGAAAGCTTTTATCAGGAGAACTACTCTTTAGTTTAGTCTAACACAGAATAGAGGGGCAACTCAAAAAGCATAACAATGTCTTACGGAGTACTCAAGCTTAGAATGTCAGCACACACAGGCAACCATTAGGAGGGGTCCAGAAGAACAGCTGATATTCTTGAAGGTCTTAGAAACCTGAGCTATTTTAAGTAGAAGGCTAAAGGAGAAAGGGATTGCTAACTATCAAAGATATAAAATGCTTCAGTCTGACATTAGTATGGCAAAACAAAATGGTTATGCACTAAAGTGGGATAGGGTGGTTCCAAGTGACTTTCTACGTGATCTAGTAACCGAATGTTTGCCTAGCTTCTTGACCATTTTGGATGAAAGTGTGACTAGTCAGGAGATTCTTAAGCAGTTTGAGGTCATTGCTTCTCAAATTAAGGGCAACCTTTGGGTGGCTTCTAAATCAAGTAAGGAAAAGATGGGAAAATGGTTTGATTCCACATGTACAAAGGCTCATTCTGAGCTCAAGAGAGCTCTACATGTTGTACCCCGTAATTCTTTAAGGGTCAGGGACGCGCGGAAATCTTACCAGAATGCATTGAAAAGAAGGAAGATGGCAATTAAAAATGAGGCCTGGGAGATGCTCTGTGAGGCTTCATTGAGCAAGGATGTTTGTGCTTTTTGGAAAGCAGTAAATGCTCCCTTCTTTAATGCAGGAAAAGCACGCATTGAAATTGCCATTACCGAGGATTCTTGGTTGGACCATTACTCTAGCTTGTATAGTACCTCAATTGACGAGCAGATCCCTTGGTTGCAATTACTAATGCCTCACCAGGGGGAAATGAGAGCGAATGGCTCGGAATTAAAAGTTACCCTAGAAGAAATAAATGAGAGCCTCAAAGCAACACGGGGCGGTAAAGCCCCAGGTCCAGATGGCATACCTCCAGACCTGTTTAAAAGTAATATCGATCTATGGGGCCCAATTCTAGTGCAATTATTTAATGCATCCCTAAAGACGAGCCTACTTCCACCATGGTTTATGTCTGTTATTGTCCCAATTTTTAAAAAAGAGGATAGGCAAAACCCTATCTGCTATCGCCCCATCTCCCTATTGGACAGCACTGTAAAGATATTAGGAAGAGTAATCCTAGGTAGGTTACAAAAATGGTCGGAAAAACTCTATAATCAGTGATCTTCAATACGGGTTTCAAAAGGGGCAGGGGACAGTAGATCAGGGCTTGAACTTATTTATCCTCCAGCAGAAGTATATCAAGGCACGGCGTGAACCCATTTATTTCACCTTCGTTGACTTGACGTCAGCGTTTGACTGTGTTTCACACAGCAAATTATGGGTCATTATGGAATCTCTTGGTGTTGAGGGAAATATAATCTCCTTTCTTAAGGACTTGTATTCGGGTGCCATCGCAACAGTGCGTTATGGTAAAAAAGGTGAATGTACTAGATCTTTTGATATAGGGCGTGGGGTACGCCAGGGCTGCGTTTTAGCACCATTCCTATTCCTGGTATATATAAATGGAATAGAGAATGCCCTAGTGGAAACAACTTGTGATATGCCAAGGGTAGCTAAAAGACCGATCCCTGCGTTATTATACGCAGACGATGCGGTCCTAATGGCTCGCACGCCGGTGGCTCTAGAACGCCTTGTAACATCTTTTAATGCATTTATGACTAATCTGGATTTGCAAATCAACTGCTCCAAGACATTCACCATGAACTGTGGCCATGGTTCTAGTAGCAGAAGGAGGAGGGTGTTTATTAAAGCTAGCCCTATAGACTATACCGCCACCTTTTCCTATCTTGGCATTTTATTCCATGAAGCAGGGAATTGGACAGGTGCGATAAAAGCAAGGAAAGCCCTGCTCTGCAAATCTATCACTGCCCTTAAAAACTTTGCAAAAAAGATGGGGGAAAAACCCACTGTAGAACTTTTGAAAATTTATAATGCCACTAGTGTCTCTATCGCGGTTTATGGCGCAGGACTTTGGGGGTATGACAATGTTAAATCTATACAAGTTGTTGAAAACAAATTCTTGAGATACATCTTAGCTGTACCTGAGAGTGCCTCAAGCTACATTTGTCATATGGAACTGGGCCAATGTTATATTGAAGACACAATTAGAATTCAACCAATACTGCTGTGGCATAGGGCTTGGACCAGGGATGGATGTGTACTGAACCGTGCTATCCTAATGGATGGATTAAGTTTGGATTATGTTAGGAGGATAAGGTGGTTTACATACATTAGGGACTTTTTTGGAGATATGGACTGTACGAGCTATTATGACAATCCTTTGTCTATGTGTAACATCACGAGAAAGGCACTAAAAACAAAATGTATGAAACACCTGGAAGAACGTAGAATGACAGTGGAATATAAGAAGAAAACTGTCTTAGCCCACCTACCTGTATCAATTCAAGGGAAAATCCAACCAGTTTATTTTGACCTGATTCAGGTTAGGTATCCTCTTTAGGGCCCTAAGCTTCCCCGCAATGAATTGTTGGTCCTGTAATTTGACCGAATGCCCATGTGATGACCTATCGGAACAGTGTGACATCCATATCATATTTTTCTGTAAATATTATACTTTACCCAGGAAAAGATTGATTAAACCAATTTTAAGGGAAATGGGGGTGAGACGCTGTAGGGTTGCCTTTCTGGAACTCCAGAAATTAGACGTTATCTTTAATGTTGCCTGCATCTCGGAATTTTTTAGCAATGTTTTTAGATTACGTAAATCAATTTGTACTTAAATTTAATTCATGTTTTACTTGATACTGTATTATTATGAACTGGTTTTTTTTATGTACTTTTATGGTTAATATTCTTTTAACCGAATAAAGTCAAATTGAATTGAATTGAATTGAATATGGTGAGAGGGTGAAATGGCTTCTGGCCACCAAGACAGTAGATAAGAAGGCAAAATCTTTCCAATAAAAAGATCTTTTAAAAAAAAGAGGACAACATTTATTATTAACTAATTAAAGGGGAGGGCAGAGTGTCTTACTCTCGGCTTCAGTATTTAGTTGAGGAATTCGGTTTGTTCTATTCTAAAGTATATGGGGAACCAACTGTTCATAATAGCCACCTGATCTTGGATTATCTCCGTGAGAGCCATTTACCTTGGCTCTATGCTATCGAGTCAGCAATACTACAAAAAGATATTGAGATAAGGGAGGTAAAAGATGCAATTAAATCTCTGTCCTTGGGCAAGGCTGCTGGCGATGAAACTATCCCTCTTGAATTCTATAAAATCTTCCAGGATATTTTGGTGCCGGAGTTTACATAACAAACCTTTTATATTACGGGAGAGCACCTCCTGCGTCCTGGATTGTGACTAATATAGAGGTATTCCCTAAGAAGGGAAAACTACCCCAGGACCAAAGTTCTTACCATTCAATATCTCTGATTAATGCTGGTGCTAAAATCTTCTCTAAAATTTTGGCTACACACCTGGCCCCCTTTATACATCAGCTAGTCTCCAATCAACAACATGGGGTTGTCCCTGTGAGAGATACTTCAGCCCATATCAACACTGCTATAGCTGCTTTCGATGTAGCTGATAAACTGAATAAACACATGGTCATGCTAGACGCCGAGAAGGCTTTCAGAGTAACTGGGAGACGCTTTTGTCAACTATGGAATCTTTTGGATTTGGCACCCGGTTCATCTGTCTGGTGCAAAAGCTCTAAAACAACCCTGTTTCCATGGAGAAACTGAACAGCATGTCGTCAACATCTTTCTCTGTTCAAAGGGGCACGAGGCAGGGTTGCCCACTCTCTTCTCTTCTGTTTGCACTCTACATCAAGCATTTTATTAAACATCTGTTGCAGAATACTGGGATCTCACTAGTATGTCTTAACAGTATAGAATTAAAGCTTACCGCATATGCCAATGACATCGCTGTGTTCTCGGCAGACCCAGATACAGCCATAACTTGTATAACGGAAGTTGCAGAGCTCTTCAGTTCATTCGCAGGATACAAGTTAAACTTGTCTAAGACAAAGTCAATTTTGAATTATCAACAAGACCCCGTACCAATGACTCTTGGTGTCACATGTTCAGCCACTTACCAAGGTATCTGATTCTGCAGTCAGGTAGAGGAAGTACTTAATTATGAGTCAGTCCTTAAACAATCGGTAGCCAAGCTATGTAGCTGGCACTGGCTCTCTCGCAGCAGTCTGGGCAGCTGTAATATAATTAAGATGCATTAGTTTTCATATTTGTATCGGTCGATCCCTCTAAGAGTCACCATGTCTTTTTTTAAGCATCTGGAGAGTGCGATAGGTAGTTTATCTGGGGGTATAGATGCGCCAGAAGGGCCCTAAGCCATACTAAACTCTCTATTGAGCAAGGGGACTTTAAGCTCCCAGATCTCAAGCTCTACTATTGGGTTGCATTTATTGGACAGATTCATGCGCTGCTAAATGGGCTCAAAGCTGGCCTGTCTTCAGTTGGGTATCAATTAGCCTGTGGACCATCGATCGGATTTACCTTGTATAAGACCTCTGATTCTAACTATTTTCTGGCAAGAAATCTTTAAGGAATATTCTCTGACACTACATATATATATCCCTTTATGGGGTAACCTAACATTTCCGGAGATATTCTGGGATGCTGTTGGTAGAATATGGCAGTGGAAGGGTATCAACAACCTAGGTCACATGTACAATAACAGGGATTCCAATCATTTGCTCTATTAAAAGAGGAGTTTGGGCTTTCACACAGCTCCTTCTTTAAATATTTACAAATAATGGATTATTTTCTACATGGACAGAAGTTCTTAGAATTATCTTACACGTCGGAAATTTTGACAGGCTATATTCAACTCCTGAGAAAAATACTATTAGCGCAATGTATCAGAAGTTTATGGCAACAGCTAGTGATGATAGTCTGCAGATTTCTACCAAATTAAGTCGTCTTCTTAAAACTCATATATCTGCAGAAGAAATACAGGAGGCATTGGACACCTTAGATCAAGCAGTAACATCTGTTAACTTGAAATTGCAGCAACGTGGGACAATAGTCATCCTTTATTATACTCCCAAGCTCATCTCTAGGTGGGCAACCTCTGGATCTTCCACAAAAGAAAACTGCGCAAAATGTAATTTTTTTGCTGTGGATTTAAAACATATGTTTGTCGACTGTATGGGGTTACATTTAATTTGGAATAAAGTATTCACAAAGTTTACAGGGCATGTTGGCCATGAGTTTCGGCTCACGGATAAGGAAATCCTCCTCTGGTGTAAATACGGGTGTAACAGTCAAGAGAGGTCACTACATTTTATTATCATTGTATGTGCTCACTTGTGCATTGCAGGAGCTTGGACAGACCCTACGTGCCCAAATGCGAATGAAGTTTGGACATTGCTCAGATTGGTGTTTGAATCTGAACTAGTGTTAGCCCATGCTGAAGGCCCTTACTCTTGGCTTAGATTTAAACGGATATAGGGTAGTGTTCACTGGATTTAATCCTGCACCATTATTAGTACTATTATTTTTAGTAGTATCATTATTTCATCATCCTATTAGTCTACTTTCTGCACTAGGAAATGGTTTCCTTTTCAAAATGGGAAGTATTGAATGTATTTACTAACTAAATACCACATACTCCATATGTGGTAGAAATGTTTTTTTTCATTGCTCTCGCCCCCTCAATGTTTGTGTTGTTTTTCTGTACTGGTTTTATATTATCTTCTTGTTTTTTCTTTCTGTATTCTGTCATACAAATGGCTAATTAAAAAGAAAGTGAGAAATTGGTGCAGTGCTTGGCAAAGTGAGATCACTACAGTACAATGTGCAACATCAATAAGGATAAGTGAACTATTATGTTCAAAGTTAGGTAAAAGGGGGCAATTAGTCAACTTCCTATTTTGCCCTGTAACCGTCAATCTGCATCAAGCTCCTAATGTATTTCATTGTCAACTTTTCAAATCATATGTGCTTTGGAACAGGATATTCTTTGGGACAACATGGAAGGGATACACCCTCAAAAACACTTTATGGTGTGCTGAGGTGCGGTGTAGGTCCTTCATCTTGGTAGGTATGCAGAACGGGAACCATTCACTGTACTGGTATCTGGGTTAATAGACCTCAAAGATACACTGTCCCTCCAGTGTGTGAATAATTGAGCTGCATTCCAGATTCCGAGGGTTACTGGGTCCACCCTGTGTGTATTTAAATTGAACGGCTGTATCCAGCAGCAGTACTCCACCGTACCATCTCCTTCAGAGGTTAATCCAACTGGACTACCTCAGGGCACCTCAACATAACCACTTCCCACTAGACCTGGTGGTCAATCAGAGGGTGATGTAATCAGTCCCGAAGAACAAGATTGTTGCCACACAAAATATTTATAGGACATGCCATGTGACTACCTTCTGTGAAATATTCAGTTGGATGTCGGCTAATCAGCTCAAATTAAATGGGGAGAAAACAGAGATTCTCCTCTTAGGGAATAGTAAAGATCTCTGGAGTGATCCCCATTGGCCGTCGTCATTAGGTAAACTCCCACCTCCAGCTTCTCAGGTCAGAAACCTTGGGGTCATCATAGACGACAGCCTATCTATGATACAGCAAGCCAACAAAGTGGCAGGCATATGCTTCACCATTCTTAGATGGCTTCGCAAAATTGTCTGGATGTTACCATCTACTACCCAGAAGACCGTAATCAATGCCTTAGTGACATCTCGGCTTGATTACGGTAACATCTTGTACCTGGGCTCAAACAAAGCAGTAATAAGACGTTTGCAACTGGTGCAAAACGCTGCTGCCAGACTGCTTTGCAGAATCCCTAGATCCGCTAGGATCACTAAACATCTTAGGGACCTGCATTGGCTCAAGGTTGAAAATCGGATTTGCTTTAAAACCTTGAATTACCTGTTTAAAATCAAAGCTGGCACTGCCCCCAAGTACTTACAAGACCTTGCTAAGCCCTACCTCCCCAATCGCAACCTCCGTTCATGCACAGCAGCGAATTTCGCGGTGCCGAGGTTCAAACGGGCTAGAATGGGCGGAAGATCCTTTGCCTTTCTAAGTCCAACTCTTTGGAACACATTGCCTATTCATATACGCAAGGAAGAAAATTACATGAAATTCAGAAAAAATGTAAAAACCTGGTTGTTCGACAAATAAGTGCCTTTGACTGTTCTCTATTTAGTTGTGTTCTGTGTTTTGCTAGTCCGGCGCCGGGAAACCCTTTGTGGGTAGCTGTGCGCATTACAAGTGTTATAAAATAAAATAAATAAATAAATAAATAAAATGTGTCTGCATATGCACTTGTAAATATCACAGATGACATGATTATCAACTCCTGCAAGGGATTGCACTCTGTTTCACACCAGGTTAGAGCTGCTATTGCCATCTCAAAACAGGAGAAGAGCATGGCTTATCCATGGCTATTGGGTCCTAATATAAAACAATGTTAGAAAATCCTGCTTGATCCCAAATTGGAAGGGGGGACTTTCAGGTGATTACCAACACCGCTTTGAAATCTGACAGGATACCCAACGGCATTCATGCCTGACACACCCAGAGAGTGAGGTGGTGACATTTGAGCCATGTCCATAACCTCCTATATCTGTACATCCTGAAGGACCAGAGGGTGGTGACATCTATCCTGAAATATCCCTAAAGATGCAGATCTGACATCTGAAAGAGGGGAGGCTGCTGAGTCACAACAGTACAACCAAGTGACTGTGGTAAACGAACAAGTGTGAGGAACATGTGTGAAATACATAATGGAGAATCTATCTTAGACTATGTGTAGTTGGAAGTTCCTCTTTCTATTTATTAAAATACCTAAATGTCTCTAATTCTTCCTGCAGTGTATTAACTCTTACTATAGATTTAAATTTATCTTTGCATGATCAATGGGCTTTAAATGGTGAGTCTGTTAGTTTCTCTAAGAAAACAGGGAGATATTATTGGGATAATAAAGCCATATTGGACCTGGACAATGTTTTAGAGTTCACTGTAGAGAACTTGCCTACCTGGAATGGAACAGAAATTTCTAGTTTTAATACATTTATGAATCAAGCGGTAGAAACTGCAAAGAAGGTGAATCTAAGAAAAAGCCCTAAAGTAGTCCCTAGACCTATCTTGCCATTAAATAACAAAATAAATAAACTAGTTAGGGAACAATACTTGAATTACTCCTCTGAACGTTATCACAGAATATTACTATTAAAAAGGAGGAGAACACGGGTAAAGGGTAAGCTAAGAAAAGAGAGGCAGGATAACATTTGGATTACATTGAGAGAAGCAGCCTCTAAAGGCCAGGTAAGAATATTTTGGTCTCTCATCGGGGAGGGATGTGGAGCTAGATCACTATCACTTCCTGTGACCATAGAGGAGCACAAATGGGTTAGCTCTATTCAGGATCTGTATGCTGATAATGCAATGGTAAATAAGTATGTTGTATTAGAGGAAGACCTTTTACCGTATGATTCACCATCTGAAAAGGAAATAGAAATGGCGATTAGGGAGATGCACTCCTCAGGAGCAATGGGCCCGATGAATTACCAATCACAGTGTTAAAACAAAATAGTGTACTGTGGAGTAAAATTCTCTCGACGGTGTTTAAGCACTGCTATGCAAATATATTGGGTCCCCCCTCTTGGAAGGGGAGTATAATAGTCCCCTTATTTAAGAAAGGAGATCGAGAAGCTCCACAGAACTATTGTCAAATTGCACTTCTTGATGCAGTGGGTAAAGTTTTTGCTAAATGCCTTTTGCTCCAGAGTAATGATTTGGTGGGTGCGGAAAAATTGTTGCCATTGGAGCAAACTGGGTTTAGGACAAGGCATGGAACAATTGATAACCTAACTGCATTACAGGTAATAACTGAGAAATATGTAAAGGTTAGAGGAGGAAAAGTGTATACAGCCTTCATAGATTTCTCTAGACCATTTGATGAAGTAGATTGTTTCTTGCTGTCGAGAAAACTGTCAGACCTGGGTATGTTGGCTACCCTTTTGGAGTTAGTTCGGGCTCTCCGTACTGATACTTGGTGCAGAGTCCTAATGGGTGGGGAAAGAGGTCTCTCCCAAACCATCCCCACTGCAAATAGCCTAAAACAAGGATGTTTATTAGCTCCCTTTTTTTCTCCCTATATATTTCTGATCTTCCTCACAATCTGGCTCAAAGTGAGAGTATTGCCCCGTTATTTGGGGGGAAAACCAATTTCATGTTTACTTTATGCAGACGACATAATAATATTGGATTTAACGCCTAGGGGATTAAATAGACATCTGCAGGCACTACATGAATTCGCAGAAGCCCACTATTCAACGATTAATATATCTAAAAGTAAAATTATGTGCATGCACGGTAGAAACAAGATGCAGTATGGGAATTTGTATGGTCTGTGGGTGGCCAAAAATTGGAATTTGTAAAGGCTTATGTTTTCCTGGGAAAAGTAGTGTGTGGCAATCTAAGTGATAAAGCCCATATAGAAAGTAACATCGGTAAAGCTACCACACAGGGGTTCCACTATAGATCTACTGGAAAAAGACATTTCTCGTTCTTATAAGAGGTTTTCTGTGCAAAAATACCTGCCTCTCTGTTATATGGTATTGAATTGCTTGACATAAAGAAATGTTTTTTTTTTTAAATAGAACAGAAGGACACATTTTAAGGAACCTAGGGGCATATTATCAAGGGGCTTTATCTCCCCTTTTTTGGCTTTAAAAGCCAAGAAAGCGGAGATAAAATTATCTCCCTATTACCAAGCTGTCGCTAACACCAGTTAGCGACAGCTAATAGGAGATAGTGACCATCTTGGGCCCCGCTTTGCATGTCAGTGATATTTATCACTAATGACATGCAAAGTGGGCGTGCCAAGATGTTAGCGACTGAAAACAGTCGCTAACATCGCTATCTCCTATTACCAACTTTTGGAGGTATTCGCGCTAAGCGTGAATATCTCCAAAAGCTAACACTTGCCCAGGAGCAGTTCTTAGCCATGTTATCCAATGGGAGGTGGATAACATGGCTAAGAGCATTTGCTCGATAATGCATGAATATCGCTGACTTTTCAGCGATATTCATGCATTGCGGCCGTTTTTTATCGCATTTGCGATAAACCTTGCTAATAGCAAGGTTTATCTGCGATAAAAATCGCCGATTTGCGGCGATAATTTTTGTCTCTAAACAAGCTAGAGACAAAAATGATCTCTATTGGTTGGTAATATGCCCCCTAGCCTCAGTCAACTCTGCTTGCCCAGTGGCTGCCCTAAGGTTAGAATTTGGTATAAGAGGCAGTTGGGTACAGGGTCTTGCGGGGATAGTGCGATGGCTTGCAAGCCTGGTAAAGGGTATTACTGGCACATTAAGATTTTTAATCCAGAAAGAAATATTAGAAAATCTGAAGGAACAGTCACTAGTCCTTAAACATTTTAGGATTGCGGTTGATTTGCTTCAATTGGATGAGTCTGCTTTTCACCCTTTCGCCTATGGAGAACAGGTAGCCTTCAATCGTGAAAAATGAAAATGGCTGTAATTCACTATTAGGACATGCTACACACATCAGAGCATATCCTATCTTATACTTACAATGCACCCTGCCCTAGGGCCTACCATAGGGGTGTCTAATATGAAGCAAAGGTAAGGTTTAGGAACTGGCAAGTGGGTGCACTTGGCCAAGTCGACATGGCAGTGCTAGACTGCACATAGGCACTGCAATGGCAGGCCTGAGACATACTTTACAAGCTTCTTCTGTGGGTGGCACAACCAGCGCTGCATGCACACCAGCAGCATTTGATTTACAAGCGCTGGGCACACATGGTACACTGTACTAGGGGCTGACAGGTACATCAAATAACCCAATCATGGCATCACCAATTAGTACATTCATTTAACATAGGGAGCACTTGCACTGTGGCACAAATTAGCAGTGGCACAGTTCCCAAAGCATTTAACCAGCAAAAACATATCAAAACAGAGGAGGCAATCAGTCAAAAATGGAAGGTAGACTCATTCCAATGATACCAGGTCTAACACGTGTCCCATCCAGCTGAAATGTGGGGAGAACTACCCTTCCCCTTGGAAGTTCTCTTCACTAAGGCAGAAAAATCTGGACAGACCATCAGCGTTGACGTGTTCTGTACCAGGGCGGTGTTCCACCGTAAAGTCCATACCCTGTAGAGAAATGGACCATCTCAACAACTTTGCGTTCTCACCCTCATCTGCATCAGCCGTCTGAGGGGCCTGTGGTCGGACTGAACCAGGAAGTGAGTCCCAAACAAGTATGATCTCAACTTCTTGAGTGCCCAGACCACAGCAAATGCCTCACGCTCAATTGCACTCCACCTCTGTTCCCGTGGAAGCAACCTCCTACTGATGAAGGCCACAGGTTGGTCTAGGCCCTCTTCATTAATCTGTGATAGAACAGCCCCCTCACCATGCTCTGAAGTGTCTGTCTGTACAATGAATTTTTTCGAGAAGTTGGGCGCCTGAAGTATGGGTGCTGTGCACATGGCAGTGTTCGGGGCGTCAAAAGCCTTCTGACAGAGTCAGTCCAGTTCACTTTCTTGGGCTGCTTCCTGGAAGTCAGCTCAGTCTAGGGTGCAACAATGTTGCCATACCCCTTGAAAAACCTCCGGTAGTACCCCGTGAGTCCTAAAAAGGCCTTCAGACCTTTTACCTGTGTCTGAGTCTTTGGGGGTTCACATGCCAGAATGGTATCAATCTTGGGTTGTAGGGGCGCCACCTGGCCGCTTCCTACCTGGTGACCCAAGTACACCACGGAATCCTGCCTGATCTGGCACTTACTCACCTTGATCGTGAGGCCTGCCTTTCGCAGTGCAATTAACACTTCCCAGAGGTGCTGCAAATGTTCTTCCCAACTGGTGCTGAACACTGCAATGCCATCCAGGTAGGAAGAACTGAAATCCTCCAGCCCAGCCAACGCCTAGTTGACCAACCTCTGAAAGGTGGCAGGGGCATTCTTCATCCCAAAGGGCATAAACCGGAATTGGTAGTGCCCATCTGGTGTGGAGAATGCCGACCTCTCCTTAGCCCTATCAGTCAAGGTGATCTGCCAGTACCCAGACGTCAAATCAAACATGCTGAGGTACCATGCAGCCCCTAACCGATCAATGAGCTCATCAGCTCAGGGGATGGGGTCTGCGTCAGTCCTGGTGACTGAATTGAGCCCTCTGTAGTCCACACAGAACCGAAGTTCAGGTGTGGCACCCGGCGAGGCAGCCTTTGGGACCAAGACCACTGGGCTGGCCTAAGGACTGTTTGGGGACTCAATGACCCCTTAAGCAAACATCTTGGAGATTTCCTCCTTAATGTAAGCCCTAACCGTGTCAGTCAATCTGTAAGCATTGTGCTTCACAGGGGGACTGTGTCCAGTGTCCCGATCATGGACTTACCACTCTGTGACACCAGGAACCAAGGAAAATAGATCAGAGAACTGCCCCAACAGTTGGCGACAATCTTGCTGCTGATCAGGGGGCTTTGTGTCAGAGAGGCTGACACCATCCACTGACGAATCTTCCTCTGTTGCAGACAGGAGGTCAGGAAGAGGCTCGGTCTCCTCCTCCAGTCCATCATCCGTCGCTAGGAGCATGCCCACTTCGGACCTTTCTAAGTGGGGCTTTAGGCGGTTAACATGCAGGACCCGCAAGGGGTACCTGGAAGACTGCAAGTTCACCAGATAAGTAACATCACTCTTGCACTCCACCACCTCATATGGACCGGTCCACCTGTCCTGGAGCGCACAAGGCTCCACAGGGGCCATGACCCAAACTTTCTGTCCAGGCTGAAGGTCAATCAGAGTGGCATTCTGATCGTACCACCGCTTCATTTCCTTCTGGCTGCCTTCCAGATTCGCCTGAGTGAGATCTCTGAAACGCCAAGTCTGGTTCCTGAAGGCCAGCATGTAACTATATACATCCTGGGGAGGTTTCCTGGGTGATTGCTCCCAGCCTTCCGTGACCAAACTCAAGGGTCCTCTGACCGGGTGACCATACAAAAGCTCAAAGGGACTGAACCCTAGAGACTTTTGTGGCACCTCATGGTAGGCAAACAAAAGGCATGGCAGGATAACGTCACCACTTACACCTCATTGGTTCTACAAGACCCATGATCATGCCTTTAAGGGTCCGATTGAATCTTTCAACCAGCCCATTACCTTGTGGATGGTAAGGAGTGGTGAACTTGTAGGTAACACCACACTGCTTCCACAGAGACTTCATATATTTGGAAATGAAGTTTGTACCTCGGTCAGACACCACCTCTCTGGGGAACACCACATGGGAGAAGTTCCCCATCAGTGCACGTCCCACCACGGGGGCCGCCATTATCCTGAGCAGAATGGCTTTCAGGTACCGGGTAGCATGGTCCACCAAGACCAGGATAAACCTGTTGTCCATGGCTGTCTTGGGGTCCAGTGGCCCCACAGTGTCAATGCCCACCCGTTCAAAGGGGGTACTGAATACAGGGAAAGGTTGGAGAGGGGCCTTGTGCCTCCTTCCACTTTTCCCACTTGCCTGGCAAGTTTGACAGGTCCTTCAATGAGTATCTGAACTCTTCCGCATCTGGGGCCAATAAAAGTGGGAGACAAGCCTTTCAAAGGTCTTGTTTTGCCCCAGATGACCAGCTAAAGGAACATCATGAGCCAAACCCAGTAGGAAGGCTCTGAAGCACTGGTGTACCACCAGCACACGGGTTGACCCAGATTCAGCAACCTTAGGCTCGCAATACAGGAGACCGTTCTCCCAGTAGATCCAATGTGATCCAGACTGATCAAATTCTGCCTGGTTTGTGGCCTGTTGCCTCAAACCCACAAGAGAAGGGCACTTCTGCTGCTCTTCACAAAATTCCTCCCTGGAGGGATCCCCTCTTGCTGCCAATGGGTCAGTTCAGGTAGGTTCCCCAGTTCAGAAACTTGCTCCCCTGTAGGTTCCAGGGCATCCCCCTCAAGGTCTGCCTCCTCCTGGACTGTGGGAACAATGGGGGCTGGTTTCCTGTGCCCCTTACCTCTTCTCTTTAAGGCAGGTCCCTGGGCCATACTTTCAGGCTCCAGGGTGTCTTGAACACCCACAGCTGCCATAGACTGAACGGTCACACACGCCCACTCAGGCAGACCCAACATCTCTAAATGCGCCTTCTTCTCCATCTTAACCCAAGGGGAGCTTTCCAAATCATTGCCTAACAGACAATCAACAGGCATGGCTGGCCTCACAGCTACTTGAAACCCCCCACTCAAAGGGAACTTGAGCCACATTGCAATGGCTCTCTGTGTTGTCAGCGGCAACAACTGGAAAGAATGCATTGGGGACCACCTGCTCTTCAGACACCAAGTGACACTTGACAACTGTCACACTCGCTCTGGTGTCTCTCAGAGCCTCCACTCTATGGCCATTGATGGTCACCCACTGCTTGTATTTCTTAGTGTTATCAGGCAGCTGAGTTCTAGGGACCATCTCAAAGTCTCCTAATGAGACAAGGGACATTTCTGCGGAACCCCTCCCACCTTGTTGTAATTTAGCAGCGAGTAAGTTAAGCATTAGCAGAAGACATCTTGTATTTAGAAACTATCTTGTCCGTTGTGTGGAATCCATTTTGTATTTCTGGCAGCCATTTTGTTTGCCATGTGCTCCCCATGTGCTCTGTCCTACCTTCCTGTCAACTGCTCTTGAAATCTGCCTAGAGACGAGATATATTTAGCCTCTTCTGCTTCACACATGCCTGAGCTTACAGCTGTCCTCAAATTGTAACTGTCAGGATGTGTCCACCAGATTTAGCTAACTGTCAGCCCCTCCCACTTGTTGAAAGCACTCTCTCTGTATGACCTTGTATGTATTTGAAACCAGCATTCTGTATCTTGTACCGCCCTCATTTGAGCCCCTGTGTGAGTATAAAAGGATCAAGCTCCTTCCAGTCAGTGTGCTACTTCATGCATTACCGAGGGGTGCTGTGTGAATGTAGTTGCACCTCATGAGGTTTAATAAACTCTGTCTTTTCTATTCCAGTTTCTGTGCCAACTTCTATCTATTGGTCTGAGGACTCTGTGCAGAGAAGGGCGAATCCTTTGCACTGGTATGCCTTGCTGAGGCTCACCACCACAAATTGGCGCTTCCAACACGGGGCTCATCGGCGACTCGGATGCCCGAAGGACTGGTCGCGACGAAGGATTGGAATCTTGCTTTTGACGCGATTGCTGCCTGAGGAAACCCAAGTCTTGGCACCCACAGCACTTTTCCTTTCTTTCTGATCTGACCATCCAGGTGGCGCCGGTCCTCGACTGAGATCTCTTCTGTTGATTCGCCGTGCAGTGACCATTTGGTCGATTTGAGAACTTGACAGTTGGAACCTGGACACCATTTGATTGGTAAGAGCCGTTCTGCGGCACTTGCTGTTGGTTTTGATGCCTTTGATTGGTAAGGTAGTTTAGTAACACTTACTGCAGCTTTGTTTGAAAGATTGGCCAATATTGAATCTCCTTTGATAAATATATATGTGTTGCAACACATGTAGGCAGGAAATGAGGAGGTTTTTCTCTATTTAAAATTGTTTGAACAGCGCAACGTATGAAGAATACCTTAAGCGCTACTTTTGATTATAATACTGATTATTTTGCACTATTTTTGGTATGCCTGTTTCCAGTGCACTTCGTAGGATGTGTTGCTTTTGTAGTGGTACCAATTTGAGACTCGACGAAGCACAACCAACCCCCCCGGAGGGGACGCCTAATAGGGACATGTATGTTAAGTATGGTATTTCTTCCATAATGTACAGCACGTTATGGAATAAATATACTGGTAAACATCCTGAGTTGCGTTTGCCTATGCATGGGTCATTTGATTTGCGAAAGATTCAGTATGTGGAGCAACGGATGTTCAAGCGAAAGGCTAGGCAAGATATGTTTGACTGTGTACGAATGTGGGAGAAAGAGGTGCGTGAACAAATGAAGCGTGAGCATGCCTTGATTGAAAAAGAACAGCGAAAGAGTATCCATGCGAAAGCATTGGAAATGAAAAATAGGGAAATTAAAGAAATTAAAGAGAGGGAAGATGGGGAGCGTCTTTTACAGGTAAATGGCCAATACGCTGTTCGTAGACCTCTTTATCCTATTCTTAATAAACCCCAAGATGACTCTCTCTTATAAGATCGTTGTCCACCTCTGTATACTCTTCCTTCTGCTCCTTATGAGTCAGATGAGGACTCTTCTACAGACCAGGACACAGCTAGAGAAACTCGCTCAATGTTATCTGCTGAACGTGCATCTCAGATTAGATCTGCTGCGCGATAAGCCGTTCGTAGTACTACTACTGCTTCTGAACTTCTAGATAGTATAAAAAGTTGTCAGGAAAGGGAGCAGATATATTTTACTGAGGTATTTGCTGCAGAGGTTAGTGAACGTTTTAGGAAACATTCAGTAGAAATAGAGCCCGATGATGTAGCAGCTCATTGTAAACAATTACGTGACGGTCTTTTTGTCTTCTCCCAGGTGGCTGACACGATCAGAGGCTTGGTTAAACTGCGTGTTGAAGCAGCCCGTTTGGGAGAGGAGAAAAAGGCAGCAGACGCAGCTGCACCAACATCTCAGATCAGCATGGCACGAACTTCTACTCTTGAAACAGATAAGAATGTTGTAATTAATGTGAAACTCATGCGGGAAGCCGCGCCTTTGTATGTTCCTCCTAAAGGAACGGGTACAAATGATGATAAGACTTCTACAGATGCTAAAGGGTATTTTATTTATAATTGGGTTTACACTCCTTGGAATAGAGCAAATGTTATGGTCCTTAAAAATGCATTGCCTGATCCGCAAAAGAATCCAGCAGCCTTTTATGAGGAAGTTGAGGGTGCCATTAGTTCTTGTACTATATCTTTGCCTGATATTGAGTAGTTTTTTGGATTAATATTACCGCCTGATATGTGGAGAACTGTGCGTAAGGTTGATGACCGGGCGACATTTGGAGCATTATGGAAAGATTTAGAGCAGTTAGATGAAGATAGAGAACCTGCACAAAAACCGTGTCTGTTAATTTGAGACCTTCCGGCAGTTATATTAGTTAAGTTGAAGACGATTATTCCCCCTAAAAAGATAGATTGGACTGTATTAGCGTCGTGTAAGCAAAAGGCAGATGAATCAGTTTCAGATTTCTTTATACGCTTTGAAGAGGCATTGCACGATTTTAGTGGCCAGTCATTAACAGATGACAGGGGTAGGCATCTGTTTGTCGATAAATATGTCGCAAACCTTTTGACAGGAATAGCTAGTCGCCTAAAGGCCAGTGAGAGTTCATGGACTACCTCTTCTCCGGTTTCTCTCCTAACCATGGCTCAGTATTATGAGCGACAAGAATTAGAAGCTAAAAATAATGAGGATAAAAAATCTAAAGAGAACAAAGGATATGTTAGCTCAATCGTATGGACCACCTTCTAGAGGTAATGATAGAGGCGGACGTGGATCTTAGGGTTCGTCTTTTCCTTCTTATACTCGTTCGAATGTGTCTGTTGATCAGTGTGCGTATTGCAAGAAATTTGGACATTGGCTTTCTGACTGTCCAGTACTACGTGCTCAGCAGGGTTCACGTGGTCGGGGACAAATGAAAAATCGTTCAGGATATTCAGGGCCAAGAGGAAGCACAAATGATCGTGCTAGGTTTGATGCTAATACACATGGACAGGAAGGGTCTAATACTTTTGACAGAAGGAACCAATATCAAATGTCCGACTATGTGCCGTCTGATTTTCAAGATTCTGCTTATGCACAGGATTGCCTAGGATAGGGTAAGCAATCAGTTGAAGTTCCAGTAGATCAGAGGGGTCCCTATGTTACCGCATATGTTTTGGGTTATACTGATCAGTTTCTGGTTGATACAGGAGCTACTCATAGCGCCTTGTCTAAACAATTGGTTCCAAGGGCTCCCCTGTCTGGCTTAACCATTCCCTTAGCCCATTGTCACAACCACTCGCATTTCATATTAATAAGTTTACTGCTCCATGTCCATTTTCCTTTCTCCAAACACACCAAACAATATTGTGGGTCTTGATATGCTTAAATATTTCAGGGCTACGATACGATGTTCTCCTGAATGAGTACGGGTTATTTTTAATGACAACTAGCCTGTGATTGAGAGATCTTGTAATGTTAAAGAAGACATTGCACTAGACTCACTCCCTAGTATTTTGTGGGCTACTCCAGACACCGATGTAGGGCAAATGGTTATTCCGCCAGTGCATATTAGTGTCAAGCAAGGTGCTTCTTTGCCAAGACTGCCTCAGCATAAAATTTCTAAAGAAGGAGAAGAAGCACTTACACGCATTGTTCACAATTTGATTAAAGTGGGGGTTTGCGAAGGAGTTCCTTACAATGTTTGCAATATTCCAATTCTTCCCATTTTGAAAAAAGATACTGACACTAAGATTTATAGATTTATCATTGACTTGAGAGAAGTAAACAAGATTGTAGTACTGCAGTACCCTATGGTTTCTGACATAATGACACTACTTACTTTGGTTCCTCCGACAGCAACTACATTCTGTGCTATAGACTTGAAGAACGCTTTCTTTTCGATCCCTATTCATCCTGAAAGTCGATAATTGTTTGGTTTCACTTTGAATAATCGATCATATAGATTTTGTAGACTTCCTCAAGGCTATACTGATAGTCCTAGTGTGTACAGTCAAGCATTGAAGAGACAGCTTGATTTGTTTACTTTGCCTGAAGGAGTGGCTCCCATACAATATGTCGATTACATCTTGTTGGCAGCTGATACGCCTGACCTATGTGAAGAGTGTACTTTGTCCTTGCTTTCTTTTCTTGCTACACACCACCATAAAGTATCACGGAAGAAATTGCAATATTGTAGAACGAAGGTGACCTATTTAGGACACCTTCTTTCTAAGAAGGGCCGTGCACTGACACCAGATCATATTCAAGCATTTTAGACACCCCAGGATGTTCCACACAGAAAGATGTCCGTGCATTCATTGGTTTGACTTTGTTTTGTAGGCAATGGATATTGGGTTTTTCACACATTGTTAAACCTCTGCTAGCACGTTGGACTAAGAACACTCCAATCCCCTTTCCATGGACAGATGAATGCCAAAACGCTTTTCGTCAGTTCAGGTTAGCTCTCTGCTTTGCACCAGTGTTAGGTACCCCAGATTACACGAAGGCTTTTACACTCTATGTACACGAGAAAGATGGATGTGCATTGTCAGTTTTAGTACAGACACACGTGACAAGCAGCGTCCCTGTGCATATTTTTCTGCAGTTCTTGATCCTGTTGCTCGTGCATTGCCTGGGTGCCTCCGTTCAGTTGCAGCAACAGCTGTATCCATACGTCAGAGTGAAGGGATAGTGTTGTCACACAAACTGTTGGTGCTAGTACCCCATGCAGTAGATGCCCTTTTGAATCAGACTAAGACACAACACTCAACTAGTGTTAGTTTGACAGGATACAAATTGACATTGTTAGCACCTCATATTACCTTGAAGAGGTGCGCGACACTGAAACCTGCCACTTTGTTGCCATATCCTGCGACTCAGTCCCAGTCAAAGGAACCTCACGATTGTATATTCCTTACTAGAGAACAGACAAAGGGTTGCGTCGATTTGCAAGATACGCCCCTTCCAGATGTAGATGGGGAACTGTGGGTTGATGGGTCCTGTCTGAAGTTACCAGATGGCACGACTTCAGCTGCTTATACAATCACCACACTTGAGACAGTTGTGGAAACAGCTTGCATACCTCAGAAGTTGGCTCAAGCAGCTGAACTAATAGCTTTGACACAAGCGTGTGAACTTAGCACTGACTTGTGTGCGAACATTTACACGGATAGCCGCTATGCTTTTGGAGTGGTTCATGATTTTGGCCTACTCTGGAAGGAAAGAGGCTTTCTTACATCCCACGGGATGCAGATAATTCATGGAGAATTAGTACATAATCTCTTGACTGCACTTACATACCCAAAGAAAGGTGCTTTTATGAAGTGTAGCGCACACAAGAAAATCATTGACAAAATAGGACAAGGCAATGCCTTCGCAGACCACGTAGCCCGTGAAACTGCAATGCAGCAAAGCACTACATCCATGTACGTAGTAAAATCACAAGCTGAGCGTTGACATGATGCTAGAGAGGAAGTATTGGATATACAGAGATCTGCCTCTGTGGAAGAACGTGAGCAATGGTCTAAAGAATGAATGTTAGATGATGAGGGTTGTTGGCGTAACAAAGAAATGAATGAATGGAAATTGCCTGCAGCCTATTTACAAACTATGGTTCAAATGGCACATGGGCTGGGACATGTTGGAGCCCTAGCAATAACTACATTTCTTACACAAGTTTGGGAGCATCCTGAAATTGCCAGCACAGCTAAAAGAGTGTGTGGCGTGAGACCAAAAAGGGGCCGGAAACTATATCGTGGTAGGTAAGGTTTTATTTTTGTTAAGGTCTTTTTATGTCTGGTTGTCAGTCTGTCTCTTTGGAAGTCCCGGGGATCCGTGATGGCTTATGGTTCTGTCCTGGTGCAGACTCTGTTTTGGATATGACCTCTTCGGGGACCTTCTCGGATATTTCTTTCAGGGCCTTGAAATTCCTCTGGGATGGTATGCCATATGGTCTCAGCCGTGCAAAGAAAACAATGACAGACCGTCAGGAAAAGGGTCTCTTGCTATACTTGCCCAC